>NC_072474.1:90281689-91604189 GCF_027574615.1 Eptesicus fuscus | reverse complement strand
GATTCTGGTCAAGGGCATGTACCTTGGTTGCGGGCACATCCCCGGTAGGGGGTTTGCAGGAGGCAGCTGGTCAATGTTTCTCTCTCACCGATGTTTCTAGCTCTCTATCCCTCTTCCTTCCTCTCTGTAAAAAAATCAATAAAATATATTTTTTAAAAAAGAAAGAAAGAAAGAAATATAGTTAAACAGGAACAGAACTTGTACTCTACCTACTTGAGACAAATTTGAGAACTTACTACCAAATCTGGAGGAATTACATTGGGGAAAGAGATTCTGCCTCCGATGTAAGCCCTCAGGGGAGGTGGTACTTGTGCCAGCATCAGTGGCCAGGACAGCTGGAAGACTTGCCTCGTAATAGCCACAGTTGCCTTCTTGGCAGTTGACCTGGGCTTCCTGGTAAGGGATCTCCAGGCAGTGGTTCCGACCCCACTGCCCATGAGCCACAGGGCCTGTTGTGTTTGGGTGGGAGGAAGAAGGAGGGGGCTTGGTGAATTGTCCCTGGAAGATCATGAAAAGGGGCCTCCGCCATTGATGATTAGCTAGAGAATCTGATCTCCACTTCTCAGATTACTTCACATTAGGGACATGTCACTTTCTCATAGGTGAATTTGGAGCTCAGGGGCTATCCATTAGCTTGGCTAGTAAAATGTTTGGTTAATGGATTCTACTAGACATTCTAATTTAGATTTATTCTCTGTTCCATATTACACTCTTGCTAAGTACAAAAAAAATTTACCAAACCTTTCTCAGCCTCAGAGGCACACCTCTCTGTCCAGCAGTAATTATCATCAAGGAAGGTTTACCTGAGAGCTGCCTGCCAGGCTGATTAATTCCGCTCCTCAGCTTCCACAGATACAGTGTGGTCAAACAGTGTGTCTCTGGAGGGACCAGTTCTTCAGTATCTAGTCTAGGGGTGCCTTACGCTGCCATACTTCTCCCCACGTCTGGAAAAGTGAACCATTACATGCACATTGATTCTTTCTCTCTAGCCTGACTCCTCCTCAACTTGTCTCCTCAACTTCACATTTTCCTGCCAACCCACTTCTTTGACCGCTTCCATCTTTTATCATTTTTTTGTAACTTGTGCCCGGTTGAAACTCTCTTCTGTAGACTGCGAGGGTTGACACGTGGCAGCAGAAAGAGCACTGTATTTGGAGTCGGAGGAACTGGCTTTGGGTTCCAGCTTCGCACATTCCCACCGAGGATGGAGCAGAAGAGGAATAACTCTCTTACAGAGCATTCTCGTTTAATTAGACTGTTATGGAATCTGAGCCTCAGTACTTTTTACAACTCACCAGGGCATTCTTATGCAAACGGAAGGTTAAGAACTTCTGCTCACACCTTAAACGTACACTACATTATATGTTAATGATATCTCAATAGAGCTGGAGAAAAAGGAAAAAACCCTCTATACTCTTGGACAGAGATGTGGGCCTCTGAGGCTGAGAACGGTTTGGTAAACCTTTTTGTACTTAGTAAGAGTGTAATATGGAACAGGGAATAAATCTAAATTAGAATGTCTAGTAGAATCCACTAACCAAAACACTGTACTAGTCAAGTTAATGGATTTGACTTTCCCTGTAGCTCAAATGCATTGACACAGCATGTGGGGTCTATGAATTACAAGGCCAGAAGGCTGGGAAAGCCAATGGTGGGGCATCTGACTTGGACTCTCGCTCTGTTCTGTTCTTTAATTGGGGAAAACCTCTACGATATGTTCGTGTTCGTTGTGAATAGTGTCTAGG
The DNA here is from genome assembly GCF_027574615.1 of Eptesicus fuscus. Classification (NCBI taxonomy): domain Eukaryota; kingdom Metazoa; phylum Chordata; class Mammalia; order Chiroptera; family Vespertilionidae; genus Eptesicus; species Eptesicus fuscus. The sequence continues at coordinate 91,602,444 of NC_072474.1, read as the reverse complement.
GCAGTGATGGCGAACCTATGACACGCGTGTCAGCACTGACACGCGTAGCCATTTCTGATGACACGTGGCCGCATGCCGAGGAGGAAACATTTGCTGCTCCTGAGGATGAAACATTTGCGACTAGAGTCTTGGAGTTAGTTTTTTCCTCAAAGTGACACACTACCCGAGTGATGCTCAGTTTTTTGGCGAAGTTTGACACATCAAGCTCAAAAGGTTGCCCATCACTGGCCTAGGAACATTCACTGAAAGGGGAGGAAGCATGCATGAGCCCAAGTTCAGGCTCTGTGACCTTGGACACACCACTTATTTCTCTTGGACTCCAGTTTTTGAAGGCCCCGTGGAGATGGCAATCTCTAATGCACAGGGTTGTCCTTAGATCGAATTGTAACAACAGCTGCCACTCGTTGCACGCCTGCTCTGATGCTCAGGCACCCTCCACGGGCTTCATGTGAATGATTTCTTTGCACTCGTGCAAGATCCCATTTGAGGAAGGTCTATGGGGAGGCAGGGCATTGAAAAGTGCTTTGTGATTGGGAAAACTTGGAGTATATGATATGATCATGCTCCACATGGTAGAAAAACATACAGATCTGACTTGACTTTATTTCTTTATTTATGCCTTCAATTGTAGCCCTTCATAGTTTTCCAAAACTCTCTTACCTACCTCTGCCCAAGTCTAACTGAAAAATAAAGGCACTAGGATTTCCACTTGGCTCTTTCAACACTGAGATCATTGCTATTTCCACTAGACTTGACTGGTTCCTGGCTCATTGCAAACTGTAGTATCTTTGAACCCAACTGTCCCTTAGTTCCTTGCTATGCAAAGGGTGATCCTTCGAGTTGCATCATTGGCTTCACCAAAATCCAGAGAAGGTTTAAAGTTTAAAATGTTTAGTTTCACCCTAGCCAACTTGGCTCAGTGGATAGAGCGTCAGCCTTCGGACTGAAGGGTCCCAGGTTCACTTCAGGTCAAGAGCACATGCCTGGGTTTCTGGCTCGATCCCCAGTAGGGGGCGTGCAGGAGGCAGCCAATCAATGATTCTCTCTCATCATTGATGTTTCTATCTCTCTCCCTCTCCCTTCCTTCTGAAATCAATAAAAATATGTATTTTTAAAAAAAGATTAAATAAAATGTTCAGTTTCATTCTGGCATTAAGTATGGCTTTTATTTTATGGTAGTGAGGCACACCTATTCCAGGCCTAAATGTCAATTCTGGGCAAATAGAATATGGTCATTTCTTTGGATGCGAAGTCCTTCAGATTTGCCGAAATGTGTACCAGCTAAGGATGGATGTCCTAACTGAGATGCCCATCATTGTTCTGCTTTTACAGATATTTGTTTTTCTCACCACGTTTTTGGGGAGGTAGGAGACATAAAACGCCCCTTGGTGAACATGTCTGTACTATAAGCCTGGATTGTCCCACTAACTGTCACTAGTTCTTTTGCATTTAAATCCTGTTCATTTCAGTGAATTTAGCCTTGGTCCATTTCACTTCCTTCATCTGTCCCGCTTTGAGACTGGGTTGCATTTCAGTATCACCTCTTGTTTTCTCCTGACTCTTGATCGTCTATCTGCCAGGGAATATGAACAGAGACCAGTTCTGCTATGTGGTTGTAGCTCTAGTAAAAGGTGTATGGAAATAGACACTAATTTAAAAAGTTATTTTTTTAAAAATTACGGATTTTATTTATTGTCATTTCTGTCCTTGTTTTTAATGAGTGGACTGCCCCCTGGTGGACAAGAACTGTAAGCTCACATGAAAACTACTATTTTTGCTACTTGAGCTAATAATCTGAATTATTTCCTTTAAGTTAATATGGATTCTAGTCACCTGAGCAGTAAGAATTGAATCAATAATATCTCAAATTCAATAAAACACAGAACTCTAAGATTCCTTCAGATAGTCTTGGAACATCCTCCAGCACAAGGACAGGGTCTTTCTTAATCTTTGCAAGTAAATTTCCATTTTCTGGAGTGGTTGGGGAGTTGTGAGTTCCAATTAGTAGGTTATCCCAGAGTCACTGATGTATCTTACATAAAATAATCATCTGCAAAAAAATATAGTACACAGTTTGTAACAGAATACATGGACTGCTAAATATCAATTTCAGTAGTACTTGACAATAGCTAATACTTATATAACTTACGCTGCTTGAGTATTTAATTCTTTAATATCCCCTTTCCTATGAGACACGTGTGGCTGCTACCTTTGTAGGTGAGGAAACTGAGACCCGGCACACAGCTAGGAAATGACAGGACTGGGATTTAAAACCTTGGTAACTGGGCTCCAGAGAGCATCTCCTTCTTCTTCTTTTTTTAAAAAAACAAAATAAGTCTGATATTGTTTGGTGACTTATCATGTGCCAGGCATCGTGCTATTGGCTCCTCATGGCCGCCCGGGGCGGTGGGGACAGGTGCTGCCCTGTGTTACAGATGAGGACGCTGAAGCACAGAGAGGCGAAGTTCCTTGCCAAGGTCACAGCCACCTCAAGGGGAACAGGGCTTCGGTTGAGTCTGATTCCAGAGCCAGCCCTTAATCACACACTCTGATGCCTGTGTCATATTCCTCTGCAGCCAAGAATTTCAGTGGTGCCTACAGAGATCAGAACTGTAGAAAGCGGATGTGCTAATAATGTAACTCTGAGTATTAAGAGGCAAGGAGAGCTGATGCTGTGGGTACATCCTCCCGGCATTGCCCCGGGCAATTGCTGGAGAAAGATTGTGCAATGGGGGCCAGAGAGCATCTTCTTCCCCACATCCCTACAGCACACTGCAGGATGCCACAGGCCTCTTCCCTGAGCATTGCTGCCCATCATGCCGGGCTATCAATGTAGACGTTGTAGGACAGGCGTCCTCAAACTACAGCCCGCGGGCCACATGCGGGTGTTTTTGCCATTTTGTTTTTTTACTTCAAAATAAGATATGTGCAGTGTGCATAGGAATTTGTTCATAGTTTTTTTTTTTAAACTATGGCCCGGCCCTCCAACGGTCTGAGGGACAGTGAACTGGCCCCCTGTTTAAAAAGTTTGAGGACCCTTGTTGTAGGAGGTTAGAATGAACCTATCACAGATCTTCCTGCACCTTCAACTACTTAGGTGTGGAAGGTGTGACACCTATCAGAGGCATATATCAGAGGTGCAGTAAATATCTCTTGTCAGTGAGCTTAGATTATTCAAAGTTTTGTGTTTGTTGTTGTTGTGTGTGTGTGTGGGGGGGGGGGTTAAAAGCTCAGCTCTCAGTGTGCCATTCATTTCTACTTCACAAAACTATGGTGGGTCCTATATAACCCAAATCTGGTAATTTGACTGTTTAATTAAAGATAACAGGTTAGGTTCTTCTCACACAATGGAATCCCATGTGGCACATCCAGGCCAAAGCAGGCCTTACCCAATTTGCCAAAGGAGGTTTCATCCTTTTGGGGCAATTTTTCTTGTTCAAGTCAGATAAACCAGGTCCGCACTTCACACACACAGCAACTTAAAGGGGATCTTTGACACCAGACCTCATCAAGGTCATCAAGGGTTTATCGAAAATCGCTGAACTCCAGAATGAGATCTATACAGCAAACTCTAATATCCCGTGGTTCACTCTCCCAAGGGGGGGGGGGGGGGGCGGTGCTGGGAGCACGCCAGTCCTGAATGCCATTCTGGGTGACCTTTTCTGGCTGGCCCATGTTATTTCTGTTGGAATATTTGCTTCTGGTTTCAGGCTCCTGTGGACTCGCTCTCTGTCTTTCCCTCCTGACTGCTTGGTGGCCTTGATCTTCGAAGGGGTTTGATCTCTCCCTTGGTAACAAGGGCCATGTCCTATTCAGAAAACCAATGACATCTTCCATTACACAGAAATATGGACTCTCGGCATTTTCCAAGCCACATTGCTTACTCCCTTCGTGTCTAACACGGCGTGGATACCCCTGCACACCGCTCAGTGTCAATAGCATTCAGAAACGATGTTGGTCTTCATACATCACTGGGAGCACTCCACAAACCAATTTTGTGTTTATACAACCATTTTCCTGGGAATCAATGAGGCTCTTGGAAACTGCTTCAGGACTCTGTATACAATCATAGACTTCAAAGATAGTTTTGAAGATACTAAGCGGAGGACTCTCTCCCAGTGGCCTAAGAAGAAGAACGTGGCTTCAGAATACTTCACAAAACCATGGTGGGTCCTATAGAACTCAAATCTGGTCACATTTCTAGCAACACAGGCGTGTCAACCTGTCTTTAAATTAAATATGAAGGGACCCAGAAATCCTCCTGTTTCTCCCTGCTTCTAATAAAGCTTATTTAATATGGTATTTTATTGGGTTTTAGTAAGCCTAGAAAGAAAAAAAAAAACACAAAACACTTCCGTTAATGATGCAACTTTAAAATATTACATTTTCACACATACAAAAAATGAAATTCTAATACTGCTCAAGCCTAAAGTATTGATATGATTAATAAGGGCTTTAATTAAGTTTCCTTTTTTTTTCCCCCTTAAAAAAAATTACTTAGCATCTGCATTCACCCAGAAGCACATTCATGGTTGAAATCAGACAGTCTGGGTGTTGTGGACACAAAAGGAACCTTTGAGAACTCTGATCTGAGCATATGGGTGTCAAGAACCCCCACAACAGAGCCAGGCCCAACCCTGCTACAGTGTTTCCATTCAGAGAGCGTCAATGTGTTTCTTTAATGGTTTTTCAGAATCCCAGGAAATTGAGATTACATGGCATTAGCTTTCGTTTTCTAAAGAATGGATGAAAAGCATGAAAGTCCTCTAAACAATGTGAAGAAAAGTACTTTTGGCTCTGGTAAACTTCTGCTGTTCTCCGATAAAACTACACAGAAAAACGCCTTTAAGATGCCACATAATGATAGAGACAATTGTAGCTCAGCCGTGTGGGTGCTGGGGAAACTACAACCTCTCCAGCCTGAAGAAAAATCAAAACAAAAACAAACAGCTAGTGTTCTCCCTGAACTCTCACTTAGTCAAGGGTGGTATTCACTCTAGTGATGTCATGAATTTAATTTTCTCTGTTAGATGTACTTATTTTTCCATGGATTTGAGGAGGAAATATTTCCAAGTAAATCACTGTAGGTGTTGGTAGAAATTTATTTCATCTAGCAGACTCTACATTTGCTATAGAGAGGAGGAGAGTACTCAATACCCCGTGATGGGAAATTGTGGAAATAACACGACCTGGCTGTAGTAGATATGTATTAGTAGTATTTATTGAATGGTCAACAAAAAGCACCAAGACCGGGACCAGATCATCAGTGACTTCTAAGGACATTTACATGAACCCAAAGATTCCTTCAAGGTTGAGGTGAGAAGCCACAGTCTAAATCCCACAATATTTTAAGACAAGATAAGGATTGGGCCTACCACCACTCACACCATTATCAATTCAAAGTATACCAAGTATATCAAATGATACCAAGTCTTATCGGAGACCTCAAAGGCTCTAAATTCATGCCCCTTGAATTATTTTGTTGTTGATGTTAACCCTCACCCGAGGATAGAGAGAAAGAAAAACATTGATGTGAGAGAGATACATTGGTTGGTTGCCTTATGCACATGCCTTGACCGGAGCCAGGATTGAACCTGCAACACACGTATGTGCCCTTGACAGAGAATTGAACCCACCATCTTTCGGTGGAAGGGCCTACGCTCTAACCACTGAGCTACACTGGCCAGAGCTGTGCCCCTTGAATTTTAATGTGTAATGATTGCTTGGACAGGCATTTCCTTATTAAAAATGCATATTCTCAGCCCTCCCCGCCTCCCCCCAAAGATTCTGACTCCTTATATCTGGGGTAGAACTCAGGCTCCAGATCTGAACCAACATACTAGGTGATTCTGATGCAGTGGTCAATGGTGGACTCTTAAAGAAATAAAGAAGTTTCCTTGACCCCCTTTTTAACCACTTTTCATATTCACCTCCTATGAACCTGCAGATTATCCCCACCTGTCAACGTGCTTTTACTTAGCTTGTTGAGATTAAGCCGCCTCACAGTTTGGATAAGGAATTTTTATTTCCCCTCTACATAGTCATACAGTCAGAAATGGCCCTTCCACTGTCACCCAGAAGGGGAGGCTAAGGGACAGACACTTGGTGGAGGAGTTCGGCCACAGCCACACGTGTCTCGGAGCAATTCAGTTAGAATGGCTTTCCTAGGCCTGCGCCTCTGTTACTTTGCAGTGATCTGGGGAGCAGTTACGTGCATTTGTCCCTCGTCATATAATCTTGCTATTCAAAGCAGGCCATGGACCACCGTCAGCAGCAGCTGGAAGTTTATAGAAATACAGAATCCCGACCCTGACCGGTTTGGCTCAGTGGATAGAGCGTCGGCCTGCGGACTGAAAGGTCCCAGGTTCGATTCTGGTCAAGGTCATGTACCTTGGTTGCGGGCACATCCCCAGTAGGAGATGTTCAGGAGGCAGCTGATCGATGTTTCTAGCTCTCTATCCCTCTCCCTTCCTCTCTGTAAAAAAAATCAATAAAATATTTTTTTTCTAAAAAAGAAAAGAAAAAATACAGAACCCCACACCCCATCCAGACCCACTAAGTCAGACTCTGCATTGAACCAAGATCTTAGGTGAGCCCAGTGCTTGTGAAAGATGCATATGATGGACAACAGCCATATTCAGAAAGGAATAAATGGTGAGAATAGATTCCTTGGCAGCAAAATCAAGCATGCCCTAAGTGTTATCTCATCAAAATGGCCTGCCTGGCTGGTGTGGCTCAATGGTTCAGTGTGGACCTATGAACCAGGAGGTCACGGTTCAATTCCCAGTCAGGGCACATGCCCAGGTTGCGGGCTCGATCCCCAGTAGTTTCTCTCATTGATGTTTCTATCTCTCTCTCCCTTCCTCTCTGAAATCAATAAAAACATATATATTTTTTAATGGCCAAATAAGTTCTATGGGCTGAGGTGGACACTTATTTCCTTCCAAGATCACCTATTTGACATATTGCAAATGGTCAGTCTGACCTCCACCCCCCATTTTTTTGCCCCTAAAGCCCAGAGAAAGCCCTGACATAGATTGCCTCCAGTTTCCTATCCCTGGGACAGGATTTCACCACGATGTGCTATCTGCCTCCCCCAGCCTCGGCCCAAATCCCTCCAGATGCCAAATCTCACTTCAGCAGACCGAACCAGCCTCTCCTATGAGCAAGGCCCTGGCAGAGGGGCTGGGCCGAGGGGAGTGCAAAGAGAACCAAGAAGGCCTCTGCCCCCGGAAGACTGTGCTAATAATAACTAACCTGGGGCTCAGGGATGCTGGGCCTCCTTGTCAGCTCCTGACAAGTATTAAGGCAGTTAGTTTCCACAACAACCTGAGGAGCATGTGAGCCGTTACTGGTTACTGGCCGAACACCACCCAACCAGGAAGGCCACGCCTGTGGGCAGGGACAGAGGGCCGGCTGCGCGGCCTGGGCTCTCAGCCCCGCAGAAGAGGGCAGCAGAGCTGAAGGTCACTGCTGGGGGAAAGGGGCCACATTGCCCTCCCACAAAACCTCCTTCATGGTGAGATTCATTATGTCTGGTCTCCTGTGAAGTCCCCCAAGCTCCCAGCGCTACCCGGACTCCTGCACTAAATCTTCCTAGAGGAGGCTCTGGAATTTGCACTGAACATTGGGTGTGTTTGCAAACTACATCTCTGCAAGGTGGGCAAGTGCCCTGGAGATAACAGCAGAGGCGCCAGGGAGTCGTAGTTCCCCTGAGGGAATCGGGCCGTAAGGAATCTCCCTGGCAAATTAATTTCCAGGCTTCCTGCAGGAAGCGGCATTTGAGTCAAGCCTGTGGGTCGTGCAGGTGGCTAAGAGGCAGGAGGCCTTCCGGGCAGTGGGCACGGCGTGGGGCGGGCGTGGGACTGGACATCTCTAAGCTCCATCTGATGTAACGAGCTGTGTTTAGGGGCTTGGCGGGACAGGTGAGGGGGGCAGGAGGAAGCACAGCCGCCCTCTCCTCAGAGCCAGCTCGATTTGCCTTGTAAGGTAATAAAGGGAACAGAGGTCTCAGGCCCACGTGCTTGTTCATCAAAGCCAGGTGGCTCAGTTTTCAGGTTAGCCAGTGGGGAGATGGGAACCCACCATCCCTGCAGGGGAACCCCTTCCTTGGCCAGAAGCACTTTCTGCCTTTTGGGAGGAAGCTTACCTTGGAATCTGACAATGTCGGTTCTGGGATTTTCACTGCTCCCCTTACTTGTCCCTCTGCGCCAGGCCTAGGGACCGCACCCATGCACAAATTTCAGGCACCGGGCCTCTAGTGAATGCATAAATAAGTGGAACAACAAATCAGTGTTTCTCTTTCTCTTCTGCTCTCTTTAAAAATCAATCAATAAATTAAAATAATCAATAGAGTGCTAAGCAACTGGTGAGTGAAGAATAAAAGTAGAAAAGGGGCATTTGGTAATTACTTGATATTCCAGCTATGTTTTAAGAATGTGTCCCTCTCAACAGCATGGGTGGACCTAGAGAGTATTATGCCAACTAAAATAAGTCAGTCAGAGAAAGACAAAAACCATATGATTTTACTTACATAAGGAATCTAAAGGACAATATAAACTAACAAACAAAACAGAAACACACTCATAGATACAGAGAACAGACTTATGGTTACCAGACAGGAGGGGGTTGGGGAAGGGTTTGAGAAATACAGATTGGTAGTTAAAAAATATATAAAAAATAAAAAGGAGCCCAGTGGAGATCACTGTTCCATTCCTGTCATTGTGGGTTCCAGCCCCAGAAGGGGGCGTGTAGGAGGCAGCCCATCAATGATTCTCTCTCACTGATGTTTCTATCCCTCTCACCTTCTCTCTTCCTCTCTCTGAAATCAATAAAAATATGTTCTTTTTTTAAAAAAAAAAAGAATGTGTCCCCCTCATGGAGTCAGGGAGCACTGCTGGTTGGAAGTTGAAAGGACTTGCTTGACAGTGAGCTATGACTGTCAGACCACTTTGTGAGACTGAAGTCTTGACTCCTTACTTCTCTGGGCTGAAGTTGTCCCATTTGTAAAAGGTGATATTTGAGGACTCTTTTATCTCTAACATGCTATGAATTTTCAGCATTATTAACTATTGATACTTTTCATGACAGCAAGTAGTTGAATCCTAACTGCATTTTCTCTTCTGTGTTAGTGTGTTTCAACCTTCTGAGATTTTGTATTAGATAAGAAATATATTGGACTCTCTTCTTCCTGACATGAGGGAATGCAGCTGGCGGAGTAATTTGTGTCCCTTTTGGGGACTTACATCCACTATTTCACGTTGTCGGGCTGCTTCTGGAGACATCAGGCGTCTGGAAGGAAGAGCACTAAAGCCACTGCTGGGTAAATACCAGACTTAGAGAAACATCCTTTGAATCTGCAAACTAGAACACACAGTGTTTTAGTGTTTAAGATGTTTAAATTCACTATATTGGCTATGAGTGGTTTTCTTATTATCATATGGTATCTATTTTGAAGCTTAGGATTCCTGAGAGACCTTCAAAGTCATCTCAGCATTCAGTGTGAATGTCTCGAGGATTCTTGCCATTCTGTTAAGAGTTCCCTGCCCAATCTCAACTCCCCTGCCTTCTCCCCTGCCACACACACCACATGCTTCCAGATTGCTAACTTTTAAAAGTATGTATATTCTTATTGATTTCAGAGAGAAAGGGAGAAGGGAGAGAGAGATAGATACATCAATGATTAGACAGAATCATTGATCGGCTGCCTCCTACACGCTCCCTACTGGGGATTGAGCTCTTAACCCAGGCATGTGCCCTTGACCAGAATCAAACCTGGGACTCTTCAGTCCACAGGTGGATGCTCTATCCATTGAACCAAACCAGCGAGGACCCAGATGGCTAACTTTAATTCAATTCAGCAATATTTATGGACTGCACATTGGGTGCCCAGAACTGTGGTAGATGTTAGGGATATAAGCATATCTAAAATAGGGACCTACCCATATGAATTAACCACAAAGCACTCATCTAGGTTAAGTGAACAAACTGAACTCCTGTGTAGCTTCATTTAACATTGAACTCTTAAAAATTAAATCAGATATTTAATTTAAGTATTTTATTTTAAACCAGAGGCCCAGTGCACGATATTTGTGCATAGGGGAGGGGAGTCCCTCAGCCTGACCTGCACCCTCTCGCAACCCAGGACCCCTCAGGGGATGTCCAACTACCAGTTTAAGCCTGATCCCGTGGGCCTAAATCGGCAGTAGGACATCCCTCTTGTAATCCAGGACCACTGGCTCCTAACTGCTCGTGTGCCTGTCTGAACGCCCCTAACCACTTGCCTGCCTGCCTGATCACCCCTAACTGCTCACCTGCCTGCCTGATCGTCCCTAACTGCTCACCTGCCTGCCTCATCACTCCTAACCGCCTCTGCCTCAGCCCCCTCTGCGGCGGCATCCAGAAGGACATCCAGAATGGTGTCCAGAAGGTCGTTCGGCTATCCGGTCTAATTAGCATATTATGCTTTTATTATTATAGATTTTTATTTTGTTAATATTATTTTTTGTTTTCTTTTTTTCACAGGTAATGATGATCCCTTCAGCTTGCTGATACTAGAAACTTTGTCTTGTATTGCTATGGCTGATTCATGACAACAGAATAACTTCATCAGCATCTTCAAGGACACTCCTATTTACTATTTCAAGAGAGAAGGTAAATATTTCTATCCTTTCATCCAAAAGTGATACCAAACTATTAACATACATTTAAAGGAAGTGCTACTCAAGACACATTGTTTATAATCACACTTAAAATAGTGTGCTCTGTCAAGAAGCCATTCCTGCCCACCCTGTTTCTGTAGATGGTATTAGAAGGTCGAGTCGACAGAAATATTAATACCAGAAATCTAAGTAAAGTTCATACACTCTTGGCCCAGCTGGCTCCAGCTCACCAAATCAAAAGCTGGTGAAAGGTGAATAAAAGTTGGGGAAAAGTTTTAATTTGCTTTGCTACATTTCTTTATGAGGTGAAAGAGGATATAGCTAAGTACTCAATAGTAATTAAACTGAAGTCTACTTACTTCTCCTGAAAAGTATTGAAACTGCATTTTACAAAGAAGAATGTTGACCTCTAGTTTTAAGAATCTATCTAGCAAATAATCAGTCTGTTTCTATGAGAATATTTAGAGGTTGGATTGTCTAGACATGCACAGTCTCATACAATAGTCACTAGCTGCATGTAGTTAGTGAGCACTTAAAATGTGAGTAGTACAAACTAAGAGGTACTCTAAGTGTGCTTTAACACACTGGATTTTGAAGACTTATATGAAAAAAAAATTTTAAATATCTGATTAATATGTTGTTATATAGGTTACATGACAAAAAGATAATGTCTTGAACATACTGGTTAAATAAATATATTAAAATTAATTTCATGTGTTACTTTATTTTAATTAAATATATTTTTATTGATTTCAGAGAGGAAGGGAGAGGGAAAGATGGAATCATCAATGACAAGAGGGAATCACTGATCGGCTGCCTCCTGCATGCCCCCCACTGGGGATCGAGCCCACAACCAGTGCCCTTGACTGGAATTGAACCCAGGACTCTTCAGTCCACAGGCTGATGCTCTATCCACTGAGCCAAACCAGCTAGGGCTCATGTGTTTCTTTTTACTTTTGCAAGATATTTTAAATTACATACCTGGCTTGCATCATATTTCTATTGACAACTCTGATCTATAACCTACTTTAAAGCAGTAAGGGCAATGTTATCACATATGTGTGTAATATGTAATATGTTAGTTTTAATTATATCCTACAAATGGATATTTGAAAGTCAACACTCTGGCCGAAACCGGTTTGGCTCAGTGGATAGAGCGTCGGCCTGTGGACTCAAAGGTCCCAGGTTTGATTCCGGTCAAGGGCATGTACCTTGGTTGTGGGCACATCCCCAGTAGGGGGTGTGCAAGAGGCAGCTGATCGATGTTTCTCTCTCGATGTTTCTAACTCTCTATCCCTCTCTCTTCCTCTCTGTAAAAAATCAATAAAATATATTTAAAAAAAAAAAAAAGAAAAGAAAGTCAACACTCTGGAAAGGTATCTTACAAACATTTCAAATATCTTTATCCCTAATCTTTCTCTCTAATCAACCCCAGAAGGCTTATGAGGTAGGCTGTATTATTGTTCTAAATGTGTACAATCATATTTTTGGAGTCCTTCCTATTGGATAACTATAGTCCTGGCTTCAGGCTTGGTCATGTGACTTACTGTGGCCAATGAAATGTGAGTGGCAATGACATATACCACCCTGAGCAGATGCTTTAAGGACTGTCATGTGATCTGCCAACTCTCTTTCTCCTGGGCCACAAGGGACATCTCCTGAAACCTGAATGAAGAGAACACAGAGCAGAGCCACAGCTGACCCTTGAGGAATATGTTACCTGAGTAAGAAGAAAAACTTCTCCCAGAAGATGGTCAAAAACATCTGTTTTCTTTTCTGCACCAAAATAAGTTTAAGCATTTCCGGTTTGGCAGGTGTGGGCCAGAAATTGCTGCAACTCTTCAGGAGAGACTCTGAGAAACTCTAGGTAGGATGAATTCTGTCGGTATCTGATTGCTCATTGCTTGTGTTCTCAGCACCAGACAGTGCCTGATACATAGCAGGTGATCTACCAATATTTGTTAAATAAATGAATGATGACTAGGTTTTAATGCACTTGAAGCTCACATATATTTGGGGACATTCTTTAAGAAAAAAAGTCCCACATTACTAATACAAAGTTAGGTTACAAAAGTGAAAATTTATTTAGACTGAGAAAAAAAAAATCTCAATGTATTAAAAGATCTTAGGACAAAAATACTACAAATATCATGCAAACCTAGGAAAATAACATGGTATATTTACTAATTAATTGCTTGACTCACCTATATATTAAAATTTTCCATAGATGTTTTGGCTGCAAACTCTTTGATCTTCTCTTCAGAAGACAACCGTTTGCCAACTTATTTTCTATAGAAAGATCATAAAGATAATTTAATCTTTCCTTTAGCATGACTGATTGAAAAAATTATTACCAGTAATTTAGAACATTTCTTTTAAGCCTCATACAACATTATTGGTAATTAAACTTTTTAAATTATTGGCAAACTTGGTTGAGCAAACCTCCACCAAGTTTCTTTCATGTATGACTATAAGAATATATAAGGGCCTTTCAAATAAATGTTCTTATGTGGTGAATACATTACCTTTGAACTGATGAGACTCATGGTAGTGGGACATTATAAGTTTTATGTTATTTTCATTGATGATTGTATTACATGTCAAGCAGAAAGAAATTTAAATTTAAATATTTTCCCAAAGCATCTATGATTTACATACTAGAGGTCTGGTGCACGGATTTGTGCACATTGAAAGGAAATTAATCAGAAGAAATATTTTAAGCCGAAACTGGTTTGGCTCAGTGGATAGAGCGTCGGGCTGTGGACTCAAGGGTCCCAGGTTCGATTCCAGTCAAGGGTATGTACTTTGGTTGTGGGCATATCCCCAGTAGGGGGTGTGCAGGAGGCAGCTGATCGATGTTTCTCTCTCATCGATGTTTCTAACTCTCTATCCCTCTCCCTTCCTCTCTGTAAAAAATCAATAAAATATATTTTTTTAAAAAAAGAAGAAATATTTTAATATCACTATTCGCCCTTTCTCTATAATAGAAGTGTCAACCAAATTCACAATCAACAATGACATATTGAAACACATGTGTGCAATTGGCACCAGTGAAAGCTTTATATGTATCGTGCATGCACGAGTCAAATTAGCCTTTTATATATATAGAATAAACTTGCTTAATTAGACCTGCTTTCTGACTTAGCTAAACTTTTTCCAGCCTAGTGAAGCACCCCAACTTCTCTTTCAGGTAATTGTCAGCTGCCGGGGGTCTTGTTCCAGCATTAAGAAGGGTTCAGCAATCTGGAGAAAGGCTGTGAGTAGATTAAGTAAGAGTCCAAAGACAAAAGACAATTTTGAATGGCATTGGGGGGTCATAGGAGCCTGGCTGAAGAAGCCAAATTCTCCTTGTCTCAGGACCCCTTGATTTTTTTTTTTTTATTTAGGACCCCTTGATTTTTATTAACACAAATTGTCCTAAGGCAAGGTGGAGATACACACTTCAAAGGGTAGGGTTTCATACAGAAGCATTGTCAGATTAGGGAATAGCCTATGGCTGTTCAGGTGTTTGGCCAGTAGGAGGCAATAACATATAGATTAAGATGCCCTGAGCTGTCTGGCAGCAAACAATCAATTTAATGCATTCTTTTCAGGTTTGGGGAAATGCCTTTAGCCATTCCCAACAGGAGATAACATATATGACTCAGCCCTTGTTGAGTCCCCAAGTTCCATCAACCTTTTGATGAAACTCTTGCAATTATGACATGCTGGTATTGGCTTCTGGAAGTCAGCAACACAGCAGTAAATATCAACACGAAGCAGATTATTATTGTAGATCATGGAGGGAGAATGAAGGGTAAAATATTTAACTGTAGCAGTGTTTGACTATATTCTGCACAGTGAGACAACCTGAAGTCATTTTCAAGGTCCACCATTTCTTACTTCTTTTCACTCGGGTCAAGTTTCTAAACTTTCTAAATCTCCATTTTCTGGCTAATGAAAATAGGATTCTACTGAGTCTCCTACCTATCTACTCCAGGACTTCTGTGAGGATCAAATGAAATTAGGCACATGAAAATGCTTCACAGACATTTGGTTAAAGTGTAAAATGTTTGCACCTGGCTATAAAGCAAGTCGTGTTCCTGGGCTGAAGAAACTCCAAGGAGGCTAGTCGCTAGGGAGAGGAAGCCAGGTGTTGCTATGTGACATCATTACCCGGTGCCCAGAGCAACCATTTCCAGGCTGGGCTGGGCTGTGGGCCGCATTTTGTGCCATGGGGTCTTGGCAGCGTTGGCTGTGATTTGGTGTGCTGTCGCTCTGGGGTGTGGTGGGGCTTTTGTCCCACTTGGGGGAAGCCGAGTGTTGCTTTGTGGGTGCCAGGTCTGCAGTGCTATTTCTTTGTAAATGCCCAGTGTGCATCACAGCAGCTCCTGTGTTAAGCGTCTACCCCCTGGTGGTCAGTACACATCATAGCAATCGGTCAGACGGTTGGATGGACAGTTAGCATTTTAGCCATATATATATATATATAGATTCCTCCTCATTAATTAATTTATCAAGCAGTCTATAGTGGCACATTTTTAATTGCATATGCTGTATTATTGAGTATATTGCAGACAGAAGAGAAATCTCATTTTGACTAAGCCTTAATGAAAACCCAATTCTTCACTTACAGTTTTACATGTGAGATGACGAGAACAATTTTCCACAGACCATTTTCCAGTTCATACATTTTAGATGTTCTTTTTCTGCCAGATGCGGTAGGTTATGTTCAAAATCATCTCTGATCCTGCACCTTCGTGTCATGAAACTGGTAAGTCCACACAGTGGGTGGTAGGAATATTCTTGAAAGCTTCCTCTACACCCGAATGTCTTAATATAACTAACTTAACTATACATCAAAGTGACTAGGAACTACTTAACCACACCCTACTAAACCCAGACAAAGTGTATTTGCAAACTGACTTCCCTTTGGCTGGATTGCCAAAATTCCTACAGCCTTGATATGAGGGGCAGCGCGTGCAGAGGAAGCTGGAGTAGGAAGAGATAGCAGCCTTCATTGTGAACACAACCCTCAACCTTTCCCAGCGTCTTGGGAAGAGGCTGTGCAAGTAATAGAAACAAGCTTAAGCTTCTTTAACTTCACAGTAAACGCACCTCTGCAAAGGGAGAGCTGCTCTGCAAAGCTCAGTGACCACAGGGTCCAAAGCAGGCCGTTTCCCCCACCCCTGGTCATAACAGAGCACTGGCATCTGAGCACTGGAAGGTTTGGGAAGGACTGGAGGTTTGGATGGATAACGTCCTTTTGCATGGCCATCAATGTTTACATTAGGAGCGTGTTCAGGGTGAGCCTTTACCAAAGGGCTCTCAGGCAGAGATTGGGATTACGGGCCGCTGCTGCCAGGCAGGAAGTCAGCCATGAGATGCCTGAAGCTGATAGACTGGTTTGATGATAATGCTAATGATCACAGATATTATCTATCTGAGTGTTTTTCCTCCCTCTTGGCAGACCAGGAACCCCAGTCCGAAAATGACTTTTCAAGCACAAGTGAAGTCCCCCTTGGGGACCTCTAGGCAGAACTAGTGGACCTACTGAATGCAGGAATTTTAGGATACCTGTGAAACATAAGCATAGAATAAAATTCTGGAAAAATAAATTCCAGACTGTAATTGGGATTTATGTCTGGATAGATTATGGTAGCTTTAATAATTATCATTGCTTATCTATAGATGCTGAAATGGTTTACAAACAACATGTACCCATTTTTAAAAATGTGCTGTTATACATGTAAGAGGAAATGCATGAGTTTCCCCCAAAATATTTAGGGAGAACCTATGGGAAGTTGTGAAGCCCTGTGGAAAACTGAACTGGGAGATGTACCCAGAAATAGCAAGGCTGACCCTTATTGCGGCTTATGGGAAGATCCAGACCGAAGACCTACAATCTGCACTTCGCTGTCTGTGGAAACCCACCTAGGCTTTGTTAAAGCTATACTGTCAGTTTCAGCCTCCTGGGGCAGCTGAGTCTGAAAACGGGCCCTTGGGCTCAAGAGGTGCTGTTAAACCAGCTTGGGGCTAGGCTATGCCCATTTGATTGACCCTCCCTAAGCGTACTGGGCCAAGGTGAGACTATGGACCACAGGAATATATCCGTGGTATAACACCTAATAGCGGTACATTGCCTATTCCTTTAATGAAATTTCATTTTGCAGGAGGGGATGTTTTTATTAGTTTACAAGCTGTCCAAAAGGATAAGTTTCTATTTCTGGCTGTAAGTAGAAATGTTAACACCCCAGAAAGGTAACTAGGAACTGTTGTGCTAGGGATGTCTTGGACTTAAGCATTACCTGGTTTGTTCTCTCTCCTATGCATGCATCAGGCCTGTCTTTTTGGCTTTAATTCCTGCTCTTCCTTTGCATGTAATGAGCACTCTAGCCAAGGAATAACCTCTAGTTCCCATGCAAGTTCACAATATGCCCTCAGCGTGGAATGCCCTCCTATTCCATCTCTGTAGGTCCCCATCTAAATATCCCTCAAGTGTTTGCTCAAATGCCTTCCTGGTCTGCCATTCCTCTGACCCTCCCTGAAGCACTTGATTAGAAAAATTTTAGAGCGCACATTCCTTTCTTCTTTGCATTCGTTTCTGGAGGTAGGGAAGTAGAGCTTTCTTTTTAAGAAGTAGATTGTAAAACTTCCAGCTAGGAGTAATAAACAGGTGATTTTAAACAACTCCTTTGAATTAATAGTGACACAACCTGAGTTTCAAATGGGGGGGAGGGGTAACCTGATCTCTGACCTTCAACCAGTAGGCATTACATTCCCAGCCAGGTCCATCTCCTGCACATGTTGAAATTTATAAGATGCAAGAGAGTGGGGGAATATGCTCATTTTCTGAAGTTCTAGAACATATTTCTAGTGTATCTATATGTTTTTCTATCTTGAGTAGCTAAGTCTCTGATAAATTTTCAAAACAAGGTAAAATTATGACATGTATAAGAAATATGTTATATCTATTATATAAAAAGCCTGGTCGTCACGCCATCACACTGTCATGACCGATAATCAGGAGGCTGCATGCGCAGGGTGGGCAGGGCTGCGTGCATGGCGAGGCACACGCGGGTGGGCGGGGACTTGACTCTGGAGGACTTGACCAGAGGCGTGGGTGGGTTTTTGGGTCCTGCCTCCTTCGGCGGTGGCAGAGGCGGCCGAGGGACTCTTTCTGGGTTCCGCCGAGACGCAAGACTCTGGGTCCTGGATCTTGCGTGATTTCACATGCTGGGCCCCTAGTTTATAAAATAAAAGATTATACCCAGCCGGCATGGCTCAGTGGTTGAGCGTCAACCTATGAACTAGGAGGTCACGGTTGTATTCCTGGTAAAGGTACATGCCCGGGTTGCAGGCTCAATCTCCAGTAGGGGGCATGCAGGAGACAACTGATCAATGATTCTCTCTCATCCTTGATTTTTCCTACTCTCCCTCTCCCTTTCTCTATGAAATCAATAAAGAATATATGTAAAAAAAATAAAAAATAAGAGATTATTTTACAGTATGTGTAAAATAAACACATGTCAAAGACTTTTATGCAATTCATGAAATAATGAGAACTGGGGAATTTGTTAAAAATGATTTGAAGGAGGAGTCAAAGAACTACAAATTCATATGGAGTAAAGGAATGTTGAAATAAATTTACAAATAAAAGAAAAATTGAATTTTTCTACAGGAGTGAGTGGGTGGTTAGAGAAGTCAATTCAACCTCCACCAGGTGAATTTACCTGTGTGTGTCTGTAGATATGAAAGACAGAATGATGCCTTACTTCCTGCACCTCCAAGATGCCCTATGGTAACACTCAGACCCTGTGGGTATGTTAGGTTACATGGCAAAGGGAATGGAGGTTGCAGAGGGGATTAAGATTGCCCATCAGCCTAACCGGTTTGGCTCAGTGGATAGAGTGTCAGCCTGCGGACTGAGGGGTCCCCGGGTTCGATTCCGGTCAAGGGCATGTATCTTGGTTGTGGGCACATCCCCAGTGGGGGGTGTGCAGGAGGCAGCTGATCAATGTTTCTTGCTCATCGATGTTTCTAACTCTCTGTCCCTCTCCCTCTCTGTAAAAAAATCAATAAAATATATATTTTTTAAAAAGATTGCCAATCAGCTGACCTGATCATAGAGAGATTATCCTGGATTATCCATCTGGGCCCAATGTAACCACAAGGGCCCTTGAAAGTGGAAGAGAGTAAGCAGAAGAGAGTTAAAGGGAGCTGTAAGCACTGAAGAAAGGTCAGAAGGATGCAAGATTGCTGGCTTTGAAGATGGAAAAAGAGGTCCAAGAATCCAGGATGTTGTGGCCTCTAAAAGCTAGAAAAGGAAAGAAAATGAATTTTTCCCAACAACCTCCAGAAAAAAAAAGTGGAGCTCTGCAGATACCTTGATCTTAGTCTAGAGAGACCTACGTGGGACTTCTGGCCTCCAAACCTATAAGACAGTAAAGTTGTGTTAAATTTTTAAAGGAGCAGTAGGAAATTAACGTAATAGACAAGAATTAGTTACATTGCTATCAGTTATCTACGATTTATAGTTTAAAAATAGCCTAGTCAGAGTTTAAAAATAGCCTAGTGAAAAACAAAGGTGCTGGGGTGGGTGGGGAGGACGTGGGGGGGTGGGGGGGGACGCGCGACGGGCATAATTAAGACCTCATACTTAAGCTACACCAGCAGAGCTTATGGAGCTTCCTTTTCAGGCAGCAAATAAAAGTTGGAGTGTACTCCTAATGAGATGAATGACTCAGCACTTAGCAATTACAAAGATGCCCTATCCAACCACAGGATCATTAATCACTGATGGAAGCAGAAATGAGCAAATTGATGACTTGATGGTTCAGTAGATCTCCCTTGAAAACTGGGGAGAGCCAAATCATCAATAACTCTGGAATCAATTCTTGCTCCATCAGCCAATTTCTAGCCAAAAGGAGTAAATAGCCTCTTGGTATCGAACTGCTTCAGCTTCAGCGTTTATGTTAAAATTTTCTTTCCTTCAATTAAAATAAGCTGTGTAACACTTATGACTGGACTCTTATCCTATGGAAATTCTTATCAAGTAGAAATTGATTGACAAACACTGAAAAAAACACACAAAAATATAAAAAGCATCAGATAAAAAATGAAGTTTAAAGCAGAATTATATGACTTTTGCTTTCCTGGCATCTATATCTCATTCTTTTCATAACAACACTTAAGAGTTTCAGAGGAAGTTGATCTCATACATATTCCTCTTACCACTCCATTCAGACAAGAGTGGGTGAATGACCCAAGCCTGGCCCATCTGTGTCAATGATAGGTTTAAGAATTTATGAGCCTGGCCAGTGTGGCTCAGTGGTTGAGCATTGACCTATAAACCAGGAGGTCATGTTTCCATTCCCAGTCAGGGTATATGCCTGGGTTTCGGGCTTGGTTCTCAGTACGGGGTGTGCAAGAGGCAGCCGATCAATGATTCTCATCATAGATGTCTCTCTCTCTCTCTCCCTCTCCCTTCATCTCTGAAATGAATAAAAATATATTTAAAAATTAAAAAAAGAATTTATGGGATCAAATTTGACCTACTAAGAATCAAGCCTGGATCATTATTTGAAAAGTATCAGGCAAGAGGCACTTTCTATGGTCTAGTCTTGCTGACGTGGTAGAATATGGACTTGAGTTGAGGGAGAATCAGCTTGACAATGAAGTCAACTCAGAGGGAAGCAGAAAGGAGAACACAGAGTCATTTGATATCATTCGTACTCTGGGGTATTTTTTAAAATGTTTTTATTGATTGGAGAGAGAGAGAGGAAGGGAGAGTGATAGAGAGATAGAAACATAAATAGGCTGCCTTCTGCACGCCCCCTACTGGGGATCGAGCCCAAAACCCAGGCATGTGCCCTGCCTGGGAATTGAACCAGGGACCACAGGGTTCATGGGTCGATGTTCAACCACTGAGCCACACTAGCCAGGCTCATTTGTACTCTTAATTCCAGTCATGTCTATTACAAAATTATCTACCTCTGGTCTTTCCAATATAATCAATTATTTTGTCCCCTTTCCCTCATAAGTCTGTTTGGGCTTAATTTCTGTTACTTGCTATCAGGACAGTCCTGACTAAGACAACCATGTACACTGAGTGGCCAGATTATTATGATCTCTGAACACATAATAATCTGGTCACTCAGTGTGTGTGTGTGTGTGTGTGTGTGTGTGTGTGTGTGTGTGTATTATTGGCCCTGTGCATGAATTCGTGCATGGGTGGGGTCTGGCCAGTCTGGCCAGGGGGAGGGGACATGGGCAGTTGGCTGGCCTGCCTGCTGGTCGAACTCCTGGTCAAGGGGACAATTCGCATATTAGCCTTTTATTATATAGGACATACACTGAGTGGCCAGATTATTATGTGTTCAGAGAGCATAATAATCTGGCCACTCAGTGTATATTTGATAAGTTATCTCACTACTGTTAAAAGATAACCCAAGGCATATTAAAAGTTTTAAGTTTATTTTTTCAAAAATTAATTCAAATCAGGTAGTGCCAAATCAAAAGTGATTAGAAGCACTCCACTGACAGGAGCTAGAGAAAAGACTTTTATAGGGAAACAGCAGAAGCAAAGCAATGGAATTATTTGATAGGCTATACTTTAAATATTTGCTTTATTTGAAAAAGACTAGTTGTCTGTGGTTGGTTGTCCTTAAGTTTTGCCTTTCTAACCTTGAGGCATGTATAGGCTTGTGTTTTGGATAGCTAAAGTATTAGAACTACCTTGGTCTAATGGCTTTTATATTTAATTAATTTAACATTACCAAATAGAATAATAAAGGAAGAAAATAAATAAATACACTTTAGGGTGGAGGAGACAAATTTCAATTGTTAAAAATAAAAAAAGGACCAAATATAATCTATTCATGATACTTCTTTTTTTAAAAAAAAATATATTTTATTGATTTTTACAGGGAGGAAGGGAGAGGGATAGAGAGCTAGAAACGTCGATGAGAGAGAAACATCGACCAGCTGCCTCCTGCACACCCTCCACCGGGGATGTGCCCGCAACCAAGGTACATGCCCTTGACCGGAATTGAACCTGGGACCTTTGAGTCCGCAGGCCGACGCTCTATCCACTGAGCCAAACCGGTTTCAGCTATTCATGATACTTCTTGATAATCACTGCATTCAATAGTTAACACTAACCACTAAAAGCTCTTACAGAAACCAATGTCTTGGCAAAGTGGCTTCAACTTCTACTATAATCACGATGTATTTTATACTGTTCCTAAATCGCCTGAAACACTGTCTTGGAATCCATATCAGCATCTACAGCCTGGGGGAATGATACAGAAATGTAGAAAATATAGTCTGCCTGTATATACTTATGTTCTAGGGAGAGATAACAGAAGAAAATCTAGCTGTTACTGAAAATGAGTGCTATTTGTAAGAATAACTATAGCACAATTTGATAAATTGTCCCTTATTTTCATCCATTAAAAACAAGTTATTTCTCCTTTGAAACCTTTCTAGAACCTCCATTGTAGGCCTATATCTGTGGTGCTTTTTAGTCTATCTTCAGCACATCTGAGAATGCAGATGAAGCAAAGAGAATGAAATCAAAATAACTCAATTATTAGAATAATATGATTAAGGTGATTCATTCAACACCATGACCAAGTAGGATTTATTCCAGGAATGCAAGGATGGTACAATATCCGCAAATCAATAAACGTGATACATCACATAAACAAATTGAGAGATAAAAGGTGATTCATTCAGCAAAAATGAAGTCAAACTATTAAAAAGAGTTTTAATGGGGAGCATCATCGTTCATAAATCAAGAAAGCAAACCATGAACCATTTGGAAAGCCACCTGGTTTGTGTCCCCTTTTCATTTATCTTAATTTAGCAGCTTCACGGAGCATGGCCTGGCAGTTCAGTGTGAGGTCTAAGGTTGTGGAACAGAGTGTTCCTCCACCTTCCCCTCATACATAAACTTAGGTTGTCCCCCCATCCCCCCAGGCTTTGAAAGGGAAAGGGAAATTTTCAACTCATAACAAAAGACTAGCATCAAAACATAATTTTAACATTTAAGTATACATTTTTAAAGTTCTAACAAACCAATAATAATGGAGAGTAATAAAAGGCAAATCTTGGATGGCCTCTTCAAGTCATCTTTCTTCTTCTCTTCCCCCACAACATTGCCTCCATTTAGAATTCATCACTTCTCTCCTCTATGTATGTAATGGCCTCCCAATTGATCTCTGGGCTTTTAGTTTGCCCTACTGTGATCATCTTCAATCCGGTTGCCAGAATGACTTAAATCTCACACTGTCACATTTCTGCTTAAAATTGTACCTGGATTGCAAGGTTAAATTCAGATTGTCTCCTTAGCACAGCTGCATGACTCTGTAGCTCAAGTCTTTCCTAATCTCCCTCACTGGCACCTTCATTCTGGCCATACTCAACTAACCACCTGACTCCTGTTTGTTGCTTCATGCATTTTGTTGCTGTCTGGAATCCCCTCCCCCACGTAGCCAACTTCGCCTGCCCTTCAAAACTTAGGGCCAGTGCTACCTTTTCCAGGAAACCTTTCCAGATTCCTTCAGACCTAGGAACCCCTCCTAAGTGCTCCCTGTGATTAACTAGGCTTCTGCTGGTATTACACAGCACTGTGTGTGATTTCGGTTTACTTGTCTGTCTCCCCTGCAGTCTACAATACTCATCTTTTTATCTTCAATCTATGCCAAGCTTCGGGCCTGTCACATAGCAGCCGCCTTATGTGCCCGTTGAGGGAATTCATTTCAGAAGTAGAACCATGGGGCTGAATGAGCCCCTGGAGGAAAACAGCAAAGAAGACGTTGCTGAGCCTCCTATATTAGGGAGTAAAGAGATTTCGTGGCCTGGCAATGGCAGGGGGCGGGGGGGGGCGGGGGGGGGGGCGCATCTGTGAGCTGGAGAAGAGAGAAAAAGTTGTTTCACCGGCCTCGATTTTTTAGCTTACTGGGCTAATAGTCGTGCAGGGCAGGTGAAGCCAAAACGAGAAAAACTACATTTCCCACTATGCCCCGGGGCACCGCTCCGGGTTTCCCCTCTTCAGCACCGCCTCTTCCTCGCGGAAGTGAAAGGAGCACTTCCGATCCCGGCAATAACCCCGCGCCGGCGGCGTTAGGTCAGCCCTGTTGGGCCTCGCTCCGAAGCTCCGCCTTCGCTCAGGTCTTTCTAGAAACCCCGCTTTGCTCTTGGCGGTGCCGGACAGGTATTTCCCGGCCGCTACGGGTGTCCCCGGGGTAGTCCGCCGCACTGGTGCCGGGGAGAACTTTTCTCTATGGAGGGGAGTTGGGAGTTCTCGCGGGGGCGCTCCTGGCTTGTGGCACCGGCAGAAAAGCCGGTGACGGGGGCCGGGGCTCCGCGCTGACATTTGTTTCTTTTCCTAGTTGCAGCGTCCCAGACGCGCGCGCGTGTGTGCCCTCCATGGCGGATACGACCCCGAACGGCCCCCAAGGGGCGGGCGCAGTGGTGAGTGAGCAGGCCAGGTGCTCTGGCTTGATGTGCAAGAGTTAGGAAGGAGCAGGAAGTGTTGCCGGTAGGGTCCGAGGCGCTCCAGAAGCTCTTGGCTTTCAGGACTGGCGTTAGTGATTGGGGTAGGGTTGAGGGTGGGGCAGAGGGAGATGGTGATCGAAGATGGAAGGCACCCACACGTTTCTTTTTCCGAAGCGACATCAGGCTGGTTGTCGGGCCAGCCTGGAGCAGGTGGCCCACACCTGTATGCCGTGGAAGCTGGGCCTTCTTGCCTCTCCCACTCCTCGGTCTCTATCCTAGGTCCCAAGGTTGAAGATGCCACGTGAGATCGTGCCAGGACACGCCTCATTCTGCACACGCGTGCTGGCAGAGAATGTTTCTGCTCAGTTTATGCCATTATCTCTATTTATATGTACACTCTTTTTTATTTTGCAGACCCTTTTCAGAGTTAGTTGCATACATCATGATGGCAAACCCATAAATAATTTCGTATTCTACATGACTACAATGCAATCATCACTGCAGTTTTTGCAGTTAAATTTCGGAAATTGAACATTGATTCATGTTATAACCTAATATTCAGTCCATATTCAGACCCGTTGTTCTGCAGAATATTCCTCAAATTGGAGTTGTCTGATAAGTGATACTCTGTCCTTCTCAGTACATTATATATATATCAGGACGCATTTTATGTTGATTTATCCCCTCACTTGAGATACTAAGTTTGATTATCTGGTTAGGGTGGTATCCACCAGATTCTCCATTGTAAAGATATCTTCTTTTTTGCCTTCGTAATTAAAAAGTAGTCTATGAGCCCTGGCCTGGGTGGCTCGGTTGATTGGGCATCATCCATGGGTTCACCATCAATTCCCAGTCAGGGCACTTATATCTCAGTTATGGGCTCCATCCCTGGTAGGGGGTTTGCAAGGTAGTCAATTGATGTTACACTCTCACAGCAGTGTTTCTCTCTTTCCCTCTCCTGTCCTCTTCTGAAAATCAATGAAAAAAATATATATATATTTAAAGTCTATGACATAGTAGTTTGACACTGTGTGAATAGTTTTTCACCTTAATAGTTTTTCACTCAAAGATCCAGTAATATTTTTTGCCTGAACTATTTATAACATGATTGGGCAGTTCACTCTTAAAATTTAGACCAGTGGTCGGCAAACTCATTAGTCAACAGAGCCAAAAATCAACAGTACAACAATTGAAATTTCTTTTGAGAGCCAAATTTTTTAAACTTAAACTCTTCTAATGCCACTTCTTCAAAATAGACTCGCCCAGGCCGTGGTATTTTGTGGAAGAGCCACACTCAAGAGGCCAAAGAGCCACATGTGGCTCACGAGCTGCAGTTTGCCGACCACGGATTTAGACCAATACACCTTTTAAAATCTTTTTTGTTGTGTAATCAAGTTACACACACATAAAAATGTATAAAATGGAATGCGTAGCTCAATGATTTATCACAGAGTGAACACCCTAAACACAAATAGGTTTTAAGAAAATGTTCTAAAATTAGAACATTTGTAGAATCTTAATATTAGTATAGAAACAGCATAGTGATCTAGATTCATCCTTTCACTTGGCTACTGATGATCATTTAAACTTAAAGGTGTCAACAATATAGTTGTATAGAATAAACTAGAGGCATATTTCCAAAGTTACCAGCATACTGTTAAAAAGACATGCAATAAAACATCCTTGAATTTTAAAATGTACTAGCATTTTTTTCCAAAAGTTTTTTACTATATCTTCTTGCAAAAGATAATTATATTATATATATCATGAATTTGTGCACGAGTGGGGTCCCTCAGCCTGGCCTGTGGGATCGGGCTGAAACTGGTTCTCCGACATCCCCTGAGGGGTCCTAGATTGCGAGAGGGCAAAGGCCAGGCCAAGGGACCCCACTGGTGCAAGATCAGGGCCAGGGAGAGACCCGGGAGGTTGGCCAGCCTGGGAGGGACCACAAGAGGGCTCCAGGGTGTGTGGAGCCAGTCTCGATCAGTCCTGATCAGCCAGACCCAGCAGCAAGCTAACCTACCAGTCGGAGCATCTGCCCCCTGGTGGTCAGTGCATGTCATAGTGATCAGTTGAGCAGCCTTAGCATATCATTAGCATATTACACTTTGATTGGTTGAATGAACGACCTGTTTCAGACTCCAGATTAAGATGCATTAGTGAGTTTTGAAATCAGTTTAGTGGGAACACTTTAAGTCTTTTTTTTTTTTTTTTTATGCTTTTATTGATTTCAGAGAGTAAGGGAGAGGGAAATGGAAATATCAGTGATAGAGAATCATTGATCGGCTGCCTCCTGCACGCCCCTACTGGGGATCTAGCTTGCAACTCCAGGCATGTACCCTGAGTGGGAATCGAACCATGACCTCCCCGTTCGTGGGTTGACACGCAACCACTGAGCCACACCGACTGGGCAACACTTAATTTTTAAAACATAACCTAGAAATCAAAATACCAAAATCTATCACACATAGTATGGGTAAGTATTGTTTTGTGAAACTTTTGTTTATATATTCACACATTTGTGTTGGATCTTGATGTAAAAATTATTTATGTAGGTCCTATCAAAAATTTGAAAGCCACTTTAGAATTTGAATATAAGTTGATTTTTGAATGTAAAAAGATATTTTAAGTTATTGGTGATGGACACATCTATTGGCAAAAAGCAGTAAAGGAACAGAATGAGAAGAAAACAGAAGAAAATGGTATATACAAGTTTAATCGAGGGCCACTGAAACCAGGGTAAGACTTGTGGGGGAGCTTCCTGGGGATGAGCAAGTTATAAAATCGAAGAGGCAGATGCTGTTTAACACCAGACAGCCATATTTTGAGCACCTAGAGCCGTGGTTGGCAAACTGGCTCGCGAGCCACATGCGGATCTTTGGCCCCTTGAGTGTGGCTCTTCCACAAAATACCACGGCCTGGGTGACGAGTCTGTTTTGAAGAAGTGGCGTTAGAAGAAGTTTAAGTTTAAAAAATTTGGCTCTCAAAAGAAATTTCAATCATTGTACTGTTGATTTTTGGCTCTGTTGACTAATGAGTTTGCTGACTACTGACCTAGAGTATGTCGTGCCCTTGTGTGTACATGGGCAAATCACCTTCCAGCTGAGTTCAGTAGTGAGTTACTGTTAGCATGGTTTTACTTTTCTACTTTGTAAGATTTACTTAATCCAAACTGGCTTTGTATACTACCTTTTTATTCAGATCTGAGACCTACCTATTTCAGTTTGAGATTTTTGTAAGAACAGGCATTCTGGTTCTCTTGAGAGCACTTCTTATTTAACAGTCTTAAAATAGATGAAGTCAGTTTTACAAGTATAGAAGGAATACAGACAACTGTAATTAAATCTCTGAACAAATTTTTCTTTCCTGATTAGTCTTTTTAAAATCAATTTTAGAGAGAAAGGGAGAGGGAGAGAGAAATATCGATGGGAGAGTGAGACATCAATTGGCTGCCTACTATGTACCCCCCTACTGAGGATTAAGCCCACAACCAGGGCATGTGCCCTGACCATGGGGAATTGAACCAGCCACCTCTTGGTGCATGGATCAATGCTCAGCCACTGAGCCACACTGGTGGGGCTCCTGATTAGACTATTTTTTTATATGTCTACTGGTATTTTCCTATTTAAGTACTTCTGTGCTTTCCACATCAAAACAGTAGGGTGTTTGGACTTGTTAGGTGAAGTGATTGCTTTAAGAGTTTTCACCTAATGATCTTAAAAAAAAACAATGTATTATTACAGAATTGTTCAAACATTTTGAATAGGAATAAAACTACATAATTTTCATCTTTAAAAACATTTTTCAGCCTTAGCTTACTACAATATTTTTCTTTTTAAATTCAGCAATTCATGATGACCAATAAACTGGACACAGCAATGTGGCTTTCTCGCCTGTTCACAGTGTACTGTTCTGCTTTATTCGTTCTGCCTCTTCTTGGGTATGTATTATATCTATTTCTGCCTTTGTTATTCAGTTGTTCAGTCAGTTTTTATGAAATATCTTTTAAGTGTAAGACTTGCTAAACTGCAAGGGATTCAGGGACAAATAAAAGACAAGTCTTTAAGGCACTAATAACCTAATGTTACTAACAGGAGGAATATATTACGTGCTATGTGGAAACTGACATCACATTGAAATCTGAGAGAAAATAGATGTGTGGAAATGAGTTTATTTTTTTTTTTTGCATTTTTTACTTAACAGGAAAAATGGCTGCTTTGTAAAATTCAATTGGGCATATATATGAAATGATGCTTCTAATGATTCTAGTAAATTCTAAAAAGATATTTTTATTGATTTCAGAGAGGGAGAGAAAGATAGAAGCATCAATGATGAGAGAGAATCATCAATCTGCTGCCTCCTGTTCGCACGCGCGCGCGCGCGCGCGCGCGCACACACACACACACACACACACTCGTTGGGGATCGAGTCTGAAACTCGGACATGTGCCCTGATGGGGACTTGAACCATAACCTCTTGGTTCATACGTCAACACTGAGCCACTGAGCCACACCAGTGTAATTTTTTTCTGCTTATAATTAAGTAATAGATTTAGGTGTTGTGCAATTATGATGCAATTCACAAAGGAGGAAGAGGCATGGTAGTTGTTTATGTCTCATGATAACCTCTCCTCTGGTAATTTGCAGGTTGCATGAAGCAGCAAGCTTTTACCAACGCGCTTTGCTGGCAAATGCTCTTACCAGTGCTCTGAGGCTGCACCAAAGATTACCGCACTTCCAGTTAAGCAGAGCATTCCTGGCCCAAGCTTTGCTAGAGGACAGCTGCCACTACCTGCTGTATTCACTCATCTTTGTCAATTCCTACCCTGTTACAAGTATCCTTTGTACCTTTTGACAATGAAATTGCCCATTGCTATGGACAGAGTAGAAAATATAGTCACTGGATAATCTCTGGAGCTAATGAAAATTAAAGAACTCATCTGGAATTTGTATGTTTACACATTTCAAAAGTGTTGTGGGATGATAATAGGTATTCTAACAAATGGGGAAGGGATAAAGAAGGGGGTGTGCTGTTTAGTCTGGAAAGAACTAGGTTAACCCATAGGTTTCTTTACTATAGGACCTTTGAAATGCTAATGTACTTTGTGAGACTAAGTTACTAGTGTTTTCTAAACTTACTTGTTTTAATTGTTATTTTCCTCCTGTGGATCATCTCTCAGGAAAGTGATTTGTGCTTTGAGAAGTGAGAAGTGCTGCTCTTAAGAGTTTTTGAATAATTTAGACAACTATACATAATGGAAGCACAATAAAATATATCTTTTAAGACTAAATACTGCCTTTTTAGATAAGTCTTAAAGGGAATAGGAGGAAAGTGAAATTATTTGAGCACCTGTTTCGCCATTATATATGAATTTGACATATTTAATCCTTGTAACACTGAAAAAAATTGTCATTGAACTCATTTTAGCAGATGCCATTTCAGATGTGAATATTTGGACATAATACATAGCCTATTTTGCAAAGTACTTGATAAATTTAAAATGTTTCCTTAATTGTTTTCTTCAGTGAGTATTTTCCCAGTCTTGTTATTCTCTTTGCTTCATGCTGCCACATACACAAAAAAGGTTCTTGATGTAAGTAAAACTATGCAGGGTTTGTTTGTTTGTTTGTTTGTTTTCTTTTTTACCCCTGACATGAGTTTGAGCTAGTTGACATGAATTTGTACCGGGAACCAATTCCAGCATGTAATAATTACAAGAGCTTCACCAAAAAGTTGGTGAAGCTTGGGCAGCTCAACAAGGGTGAGCCACAAATGTAGTTTACCTGTTGGAAACGGCACTTCCCCCAAACCTGAATAGGATAATTGTTAACTGCCAGACAGCTCAGGGCATTTTATTGCCTCCTGTTGGCCAAACACCTGAACAGCTGTAGGCTATTCCCCAAACTGACAATGCTTCTGTACCCTACCCTTTAAAGTGTATATGTCCACCTTGCCTTAGGACAAATTGTGTTTAATAAATACCATGGGGTCCTTCGACGAGAGAGTTTAGTTCCTTCAGCTGAAGCTCCTCTGACCCCCAGTGCCTTTCAAAATTATCTTTCGTCTCCGGACTCTTGAATCATCTACCCGCAGCCCCTTTCTCCAGAATGCTGAACGCTTTGTAAGGCTGGGACAAGAACCCCAGCATTATGGCGCCCGAACAGGGATCAACCTTTTTGATTTTTTAGTTAAACAATTTGAACACTAAGACATTTTAGCTTTTGTCACAAAAAGCTCCTCTAATCCTTACAAACTTGTCCTAAATTATTTAATGATTTGAAAGTTTTAAGTTTGGAATATTTTATTTACATTTCATAATACAGTATATTTTGTAGATAAAATAGTGCATTTAAAATTATCCCTTAGTTGCCAGAGGAATTTCTGAAGTTGAAATAGATCTCTTCATTATTTAAAGGAATTGAATCTTTTAGGTTTGATAAGTTGTTAGCTGTTCTGTCAGTATTAAATTCTAACATATCAGTCAAGTAGAGTGTACTGAATTTCTTTTATTCTAATGTTCTGAACTGCTACTTTACTAAAATTTCTTATCCTTGGGTTGGAACATTAAGCCTAACATAAGTGTGCTAGGCAGATTGACTGCATATGCACTGAAGTTTGAATGAAAATATCAAAATTTGCCTTGTGTTGGCCTTTTTCTTTATCCCTATTGTTCTTTGGTCACAGCAGTAATTGGACTTGGTGATTTCTACCTTTAGTTAGCTAAGGAGTCACAGATACTTTAACTGTATTACTGGATAGTCAGGTTTTGTTATGGTTGGAGAGAAATAACCATCATTTTTCTAATCTTAAGAAATGTAAAGGACTTGTATTAAAGTTGTTTTTATTTTTAAATTTTCAAGTACATAAAATATAATAAAGCAAGAAAATATACTAACTTTTGTCCTTAAGTAGTTTCTTATTTTATATCATCATTTCCAAATATTTGTCTTTTGCTTGTATGGCCTGTTGAATATGCTATTTATCTAAAGAAAGAAAATAATAGAGTGATCAGAAATGCTTTGTTATTCCTAATGTTTGTTTTCTTCTGTTTTAGGCAAAGGGTTCAAATAGTTTACCTCTGCTGAGATCCATCTTGGATAAATTAAGTGCTAATCAACAGAATATTCTGAAATTCATTGCTTGTAATGAAATACTCTTGATGCCTGCTACAGTTTTTATGCTCTTTAGGTAAGAATGAAAATACATTTGTTTTAGGAGGTTGATGACTAAGTGACTGTAATAAATATATTAACTCAAATTTTATCCTGCTTCAATCTGTTGAAGTAGATCCTGATATGTAGAGCTAGATGGATCTTAGCAATTATCTTTTCACTTTATAGTGGAGAACCTGAGACATTAAAGTAAACCTGGGAACATGTCTTATTTATCATTCTTTGTCATTTATCATTTAACATTTGGAAAGTTAATTTCAGAATAACTACATTTGAAAGAATCTTGGGAAGTCTAGTACATTCTATTATTAAGTTGATTTTTCTTTATATTAGAGAAAAATCTGGAATTGTTACCTATTGTTCTTCTAATTAATTATGGTCTAGAATTAATTGTTGCTTACTACCACCTCAGTAGTTTGTATCTTAATTGTAGAAGTAAGGCGAGGGAGGGAGGGAGGGAGTAAACATGTTTTTATTTGCCTGCTTATACTTTTCTCTCAGTGTTATCTCTAACATAGATACCTAAATTGATTTTGCTGAGTCTAAGCTGGGTGCATTTTATATTTAATAGACCATGGTTTATGAAGTATTTTAATGTTCATTGCCTGAGGTTTTTATGTACCTGACAGTTATTCCTTTCTTTAACACTCTCTTTTCAAGGTAGTAAGAGTTTTGTAGATTTCCTCACAAAGGCATCTGTTCCATTCTTTTAAGTTATGTTTTCCCCTGGAAAAAAAAAACAAAAACAAAAAAACAGAATCACCACATATTACTTAAGTTGTTGGGTCCCAAATAGATAGTATAACCTAAATAAAGTTCTGGAACGATATAATGGATTTAGATATGGTAGGTATTACTATGACCATCTATATATATAAAAGCCTAAGCAACCATGTGACCGTTTGCCCGGTAGCTATGATGCACAATGACCACCAGGGGGCAGACGCTCCAACCAGTAGAGGAGGGAGCCCGATTCCTTGTGGAATTGGCGTGGGTTAGGTTGCTGCTGGGGCACTGTTGGCCCCAAATCTGTTTCACCCGCACCCCGAATTGTGAGAGGGTGCAGGCCAGGCTGAGGGACTCACCGGTGCATGAATCCATGCACCGGGCCTCTAGTTTGATTAATAAAGACATCCTCCAATTAAATTGCCTTTAAGTTTTGAGAGTATATATATGAATTAATGATGTATACTTATTACCTCTGTATTTGTTTCTTTTAGCGGTCAAGGAAGTTTGCTCCAGCCTTTTATATACTATAGATTTCTTACTCTCCGATACTCTTCTCGAAGAAATCCATATTGTCGGTAAGCTGGTGATTAGTTCAAATTTGTTTTATTTTTTTAAGAGTGTTGTTAAATACAGTATTTGTAATGTTTAAGTTATTTTGCTTTATTTATATATATATATATATATTTTTTTTAATTGATTTCAGAGAGGGAGAGATAGAAACATCAATGATGAGAGAGAATCATTGATTGGCTGCCTCCTGCACATCCAATGTGGAGAGGAGACTAAGCCCAAAACCTGGGCATGTGCCCTGACCAGGAATTGACCGTGATATCCTGGTTCATCATAGCTCAAAGCTCAACCACTGAGCCATGCTGGCCAGGCTAAGTTAGTTCAGTTTCATGTTAGAATTTACAAGCAAACAGTGTTTTTGTACATTTCAGTTCTAGGCTTTAGAACTGTCTAGGGTTGGTGAGAAGGTGGTTGTATTTCCTTTTTTAAAAATAATAAACTTCTTTTGATTTCAGAGAGGAAGGGAGAGTGAAAGAGACATCAAACATCAATGAGAGAGCATCATTGATTGGCTGCCTCCTGCACACCCCACACTGGGGCCTGAGCCCACAACCCAGCATGTGCCCCAAACAGTA
The DNA here is from genome assembly GCF_027574615.1 of Eptesicus fuscus. Taxonomy (NCBI): domain Eukaryota; kingdom Metazoa; phylum Chordata; class Mammalia; order Chiroptera; family Vespertilionidae; genus Eptesicus; species Eptesicus fuscus. Next base: position 91,569,255 of record NC_072474.1, on the reverse strand, counting down.
ATCCAACTGTGACCTCCTGGTTCAAAAGTTGATGTTCAACCACTGAGCCATGCCGGCCGGGTGGTGGTGGTTGTATTTCTTTTCAAAAACTGAGATTGGCCCTAGCTGGTGTAGCTCAGTGATTGGGCATTGTCCCATGCACCAAAAGGTTTCTGCTTCCATTCTGGGTCAGGGCAAGGCCTGTGTTGTGGGCTCCATCTTTGTTAGGGGGCATGCTGGAGGCAGCCGATTGGTGTTTTGCTCACACATGGATATTTCCAAATTTCCTTCTTGTCTTTGTGCAAGGGCATATTACATCCCCCCTCTTTTTTTTTTAAATATTTTTATTGATTTCAGAGAGGAAGGGAGAGGGAAAGAGAGATGGAAACATCAATGATGAGAGAGAATCATTGATTGGCTGCCTCCTGCACCTCCCCCAATGGGGATCAAGCCCGCAACCCAGGCACATGCCCTTGACCAGAATCGAACCTGGGACCCCTCAGTCCTCAGGCTGACGCTCTATCCACTGAGCCAAACCAGCTAGGGACCCCCCCCCCCTTTTTTTTTAAATCCTCACCTGAGGATATGCTTTCATTGATTTGTTTGTTTTGAGAGAGAGAGAGAGAGAGAAAGGAGAAACATCGATCAGTTGTCTCCCATATGTACCATGACCAGGGATTGAACCCACAACCTTTTAGTGTATAGGACAATGCTCTTAAGTAGCTGAGCCACCTGGCCAGGGCTCCTTTTTTATTTGTTATTTTAAGCAGTACATTATTGCTTTTTCCTAACCATAAAAATAACATGGAAGATACAGAAAAGTAGAGCAGGAGTTGTCTTTATATAGGATGAGTCAGCACATAAGTTGAAAATTATTACCTTTGATGATCAATTACAGTACAAGATACATGATATTGTGTCTGCTAGCCTGTACTATATATGTGTGATGTGTACCGTGTATAATAAAGAGTACTTTGTGGGCAGCGAGCACAATTAAGGCAAAGTCGAGTCTTCAACCTGTTTTGGGCACAAACATGCAACATAAGTGGAACATGAGAGTCGGGGCAGAGAGTGGCAGGAGATGAAGAAGAAAATTTGATTGAGACCAGATTCTGGAGGGCATTAGATGTTAAGGAATTGGGCTTTAGTCTGAAGGAAGACAAGTGCCAGTTTGATCAGTGTAATGATCCAACTGGGAAGGAATATCCATTGAGCATCTTCTGTGTTATCTCATTTAAACTTCACGACAACTCCATAAAGTGCCTATTCCTATTTTTCAGATGAAAGCTCTAGGAAACAGTATGTTTATTTAAGGAAATGGTAGGTGGGATTGCCCATGTTATATAATTTTCACTTTCTTGTTCGCTTTTTTAGAACTAGTTGAATTTGCCTAAGTTAATGTGAAAATGATACGATTCTACTGTAAAGATATAAATCATCCCTAATCTCAGCCCTCAGAGGTAGCCATTTATTAAATGCTTTTGTTAAATGAACTTTTCTCCCCAGAAGGATAGGTGTTGATTTGAGAATTTTATTTTGTGTTTTCTAGGGAAAACTGTTGGCAATACATTTTAGTTATTTCTTTTACTTCTTCAGATTCTTTAATGGCTGTGGGAAATTCTGTCATCAGCATTTGCCTTGCATTGTGTTGCTTTTTCCCTTGTGTTTCTGAAAGAAAACTATTTTATCTTGCAGGACCTTGTTTAATGAATTGAGGATTATTGTTGAACATTTAATAATGAAACCTGCTTGCCCTCTGTTTGTGAGAAGACTTTGTCTCCAGAGCATTGCCTTTATAAGCAGATTGGCACCAACAGTTGCGTAGTTTAATATCCAGCTAAGTTATATATGATATAAGTAAGCATTATTAGCAGCTGGTACTTCTGCCAGGGGTTGTGAATTCCAGGTGTGAAACTGACCTCAATCCAACTTACATAATTTACATAAATGCATCTTAATGGAAAAATAATATTTTCCTGGCATGCTAAATCAAGCCTTTATAAAAAAAAAGTTTCCAAGAAAATTCTGTGTTGTGTTGTTAATGGTTAAGAAAGTTTGTATTTTTGTAATAAAGGTATCACTTTTTTTTTTAGATGCTACTGTGCCTTTATCATGTACATTTATTTCTCTTGTGAAAATAGTTCTAAAATTTATTTCAACCTAATTGGTAATCTGAATTTATTTATATCTGGCATTAGTTCATTATGGTAAATTTACATATGTGAATTCAGTATATTTTGAGACAGTATTCTTTTGCCATTTATGAATTTTGGTTGATGATTTTAACTAAAGCATTTCCCCCTGTATTTAGTTTCAAATGATTATTAAATTGATTTTGTGCTGCTTTGTTAGGACAGATTTATTTTGGATGTGCCATTATAAGAGGAGTTCTGTATGTGTCTTACACTATGACCTTCTAAAATTTTATTTCCATAATTCTGTGGATTTGAATATTTTTTAAAAGGCTCACCTATAGCTTACTAGCCTATTAAGTAAATATTTGGAATTACCTAACCATTTTACATCAGAGAGCAGTAGTCCTACAACTTTCCTTTCAGACCCATTGAGGAATATTTCTCAGACAGAAAATCCTTCTTTTACAGTGTAGACACATTATTAGTATAGTTTTAGAATTGCCTAGATCAGATTCTTGACTACGAACTTTCTCTGTTTCTTAGGCTTGAATTTTCATGGACAGTTGCAGCAGTGCAGGTACCTTTTGAAAAGAATATAACTGAAGATCATATGACTGATACTTAGTGTCTGTTCTGAAATAATAATGAAGACTATCCTGTAGTTTATATACCCAGCAAATCTTATTGAAAGGTTAAACGGAAAGGTTTATAGGTAAGGTGATTGATTGGGAATGGTGCCTGAGGAGGCATTTTGGGAGAATAGTGTACATTTCAGTTTCATGCTGGATAAATAAAATTGGGGGAATTGGATGTATTATGCAACTGTGATTTGAGTTGTGTAATATGTTAAATCCTACTTGTTGAGCTTCTATCAACTATAAAATTTATTTTGATCTTTGTTGTTACATGATTGGAAATGTCTAAAATGTTGCAAAAATTTTAGTACAGAATAATGTAATGGTTTTTGTAACCAATTTTCTTCTGTCTGCATGTAATATGGATTCTTCAAATACATTTATTGGTAATTTATTAGTAACATCAGGTTTTTGTTGTTCAACTTTCAGATCTATAGGAATGTGACATCTACTTGATAGCTCAACCATAACCAGCTCTTTTTGTAATATTTTTCTACTAAGTTAGAGAAGAGGCCTCATAATATACAGTTGATTTTGTGTATGTACATGTTTGTGGCTCATTATCACTATATATGTAATCTGATGATTTCAAGAACTAAATTTTCTAGAGCAATAAAGTGACTATAATGTTAAGTGAACAGTATATTATTGATTTCTAATGAGTTTTTAAAAATTACGTCTTGAATTAAATCAAGAAATTTTGGCAGTGAAGGCATATTTATTTTTAAGTTTAGGTTTTTTTATGTTTTGTTTTTTGCAATTTTTTAAATCTAGAGATAATTTTAGATTTATAGAGGAGTTGCAAAAATAATAGAGTTCCTATATATCCTTTACCCTTATGTTAACATCTTATATAACTATACAACATTTGTCAAAATTATGACATTAACCCTGGATAATATTGTTAACTAAAGTATAGAACCTATTCAGATTTCACCAGTTTTTACATTTGTTAATATTCTTTTTGCTCTGTTTTTACCATGATTATTATGGTTTACTTTTAATGCCCTTTAAGTGTGTCTCTGTTTTGAGTTTTTCTTTTTTATTCTTTTTATTGTTGAGGGTATTACAGATGTTCCCCATTTTGTCCTCTTTTGCCCCCGAGTTTTTCTTTTGAAAATTACTGTTGGTCAAAAAGATTTTCTAAGGAAAAGAATTCATGTTGATTTTAACAAAAAGAATATGAACATTTATACCTTAAAGGCTTTCTATCAAAAACAGGATTGTATTTCTGACATGCTCATGTTTGACTTAAAGGGAGGCTTGATTTATAAATAAAACATTTCTATACTCATGCCAAAGTAAATTTTACAATTTGAACATTGCCAGATGTTCAGTTTGCATGAATTTGTAGTCAGAAATTCTATGGTATAAAAACGTACAACCAGCTAATAATGGCATCTGAAATTATAGTGCAACGTATACCTATCGAATCAAAATTAAGGAAACACAATAGCAGTATATAGAATGAATGCAGTAGGAAAAATAGCAGCATAGCTGAACTTATTTCTACTAACAGGATTTTTAAAAGTTGATTTAACATCCAAAATATCGAATTCTTTAAGAGTAAGTGTTACAGTGCTGCTGTTTTTCTAGCACTTTTAGATATCACACTCTCTCAGACAGGTGGAAGCATCTTACAAAACCTGCTTTATCTAGCAGCAAGTCTACATTCCTTTTCTCTACTTGAGTCCTCATAAATTTAAACTCTAACATCATTCCAAAGAGAAATTTCTAAATAACAAATTATATTTAAAGTTACTTGGAATAAAGTTACCAAGGTAGATGCTCCTGGAAGTAAGCAAGAATAAAAGCTAGCTTTTTAAATTTTTTTTAAAATTTAGATATTTAAGAACCTCCCTTACAGGGAAAATCAAGGCATGTTAATATTAGACCAGAAGTTATTAAAGATTTATGAGGTCTTGTATAACTAAGAATTATAAAGCTGTCAGAATACTTCCTTTCTTCCTAAAAGTCAGGATCACAAATTCAGATTAGGTTTGTAAGTTTAGGACATAAATGTTATTCATCTGGAAAAATAAAATGAGTATATATGTAATAAGACAAGTAAAACTGGTTTAGTTTTTTAAAGTTTGCTATCAGAATGAATGATATTAATTTTGAGAGATTATGGGACTTTTTATTAATATAGTTATTCTAAAGCTTCTTCCCTGCCCAAATCCCCTTAAGATCTGCTAGCATCAACGCTATTACCCAGATTTAGATTAACTTCGCTACCTATTTTGTCCAAAACCTCAAGGGAGAAAATAATTACAGACAGGTAATTACAGATCAGTAGGTGGCACTCTCCTCAAGTACCCTCCCAGTTTCACATGCCCTGTTGGAAGGTTACAAGCCACTAAAAGGGCCGAGACAGCCATAAAACTAAGGATCTTAATTCCACGACCTTTTAAAATACGTAATTACTCAATATTCAACCAGTATTTAGCAAGCATTTATTCTGAATACAATTTTAAAATGTTCAAAAGCTGAAAGAAGTATCCTGCTAATACCTGCTTTCTAGGTAAACAGTAAAATAAAATAGGCCACAATTATGAGTGGTATATTCAGATCATGGTCTCTCTCTTTTTTTAAAATTTCATTGTAAGTTTCTACATCACCTAAACATATCAATTATAAAATTGTTCTTTCGCCTTCATTTTCAGGTGTGTAGAATAAATAAAATTTTTCCATGGTCATTTTGTAGGTACACAAGGTATAGGCAGTTCAATCTCTTAAAATTTAAACTTTCATAGAAATACAAATGCATATTGAAATTTTTGGATATTGTATCAGGAATGGTACCTAGCCCTAGCTGATTTGGCTCAGTGGATAGAGCGTGGGCCTGCGGACTGAAGGGTCCCGGGTTCGATTCCAGTCAAGGGCACATGCCTGGGTTGCAGACTCGATCCCCAGTGGGAGGCATGCAGAAGGCAGCCAATCAATGTTCTCTCTCATCATTGATGTTTCTATATCTCCCTCTCTCTTCCTCTCTGAAATCAATAAAAATATATTTAAAAAAAATTTTTTTTAAAGAAAAGGAATGGTACCTAGACTTGTAAATTCTCTTTGAGTTTCAGAGACAATTAGTTCCTCTTAACACCTCATTGGAATTTCTCTAGGATTAGGAGAATTCTACAGAAGCTTAATGATAATGTAGCTCAACAGATAGTATACAAAAACATGTTTATATATCCAGGGGTTATTTAATGAGCATTCCTCTTATAATATTCTAGGTGGGACGTTGTTATGGGATCTGAAATTAAGGATAAGAAAGGAGCTGCTAAAATTTTGGGAGGTGACTTGGTGAACACAATACAATATACAGATGATATGTTATAGAATTGTACACCTGAAACCTATATAATTTTATTAACCAGTGTCACTCGAATAAACTCAACTTAAAGAATTTGGGCCGGGAGGTTTCCTGATAGTTGTAGTTATTGTAGGACATGTTTACCTCCTAAGGTGACATTCAAGTGGGTTCTTAAACACATTCCTGTGTGAGGGATTAACTCGAAGTAGTCTTTCTCTATTTGTGTAGTGCAAATAGGAAAACTGACCTGCATTGACTTTTAGATGATGTGAGAAGAGAATAAAGTACAGTATTTTTTAAAATCTAAAGTAGATTATTTTTCTTAGAAAGTGATGGTAAAAAATTATTGATGGATATCTTTGCAGGAATCTAAAAATTAGCTCATATTCCAGGAGAAAAGGGCCCCAAAAATCATTTCACTTTTTCCTTTCTAGCCTTCTGAAGCTACTTTTTTGATGTGTTCAGTATTTTTTAAACATTTTTTTCTTGATTCATGACAGTTTAGCTCCAAACTTGGACTATATTTTTATAACTTTAAAATAAAACAATTGCTTTTGACATGAATTTTTGCATACATACATAAGTTAAGACCAGATGGGCAAAGTCTTGGGCAGGTAACATTTGTGATGTGTTATATTGGAAGAAATGTTAAAGGGTCGCAAAGATTAGAGTAAAAAAAAACAAAAAAAAACTGCTTGATTTATAAATGCATTACTTCTGGTGCTCTATATAATGGGATATATTGAACTAAAAATTTGTATAAATGATATGTCAGCATTTCTTAGTAACTTCTCGAATCCATTTTTAATATCTAATATTGTACAGGTTGGGGAGTTATACTTTTCAGGCCAATACTATCCAGACTATATAAATTTATAAAATAAATTGAAAAATTCATCACTCCCTGGTATTCAAGACCAAAGCACATAAATGCTAATGTAGGGCTCAGAGGGGAAATATATTTCTCCTGAATATTTGAGAAAATGTGAAGTCCCTTCAGGAAAATCTAATAAACATAATAATCATAGCCTGCTGACACTAAGGAAAAAGGACCTCATTTGCTCTTTCTTTTATTCAGCGATTTACTGGTCCCTACTGATTTCCAAATTGGATCACTGTAGTAAATTATCTATGCTGGTACCTGTGAAAGTAAGCCCTGGGATCCACATTTGTTTTGTGTTCTGCTTAAATCAGCAAGAATGATAAATTTGCTGGTGTGGAATTGGAAGTGTCAAGGGCTTTCTCTGGTGATTGAGCAAAATAATGTCTCCACTTGTAATTTATTGTGCCCCTTTTTCACTGTATGTTCTTTGTATGTCTAATATTTATTTCAGTACAAATTAAATTGTTGTTCCTTCATCTGTATTGTTATATCTAAGATTTTATTGATGTAAAAATCAAATTGTATAATAAAAACCTCTCTGGATTTAAGCAGATTTGAAAATGTTATGTTGCAGAAAACATTTACAGTTAGAATTCAGCTTTCTATTGTGCTTCATTGCCTTACTGTTAGGATAAGGTGAATTTGAACATTTCTGTTGTCCTCAGTTCATCACAAATAATAGAAATGGTATAATTTTGTGGTCTAATATGAAACTGGAAAAAAAATTATAGTGGATCTCTCAGTGGCTTGCCTGCTTCCTTCTGTACTTTTTTTGTTAGTGAAATTTACAGCCTACTGTAAAAATTTTTTATAACCATAAAATGATTCACAATATACAGTACATCCAAAGTCTTAAGTCAATACAGGACGACACAATGTATTTTCCTTGTAGGTGTTTATAGTTGGCAGATTTATTTTCTGTGGAAATTTTTAACATGTACTAAGCAAAACACAGTACAAGCAAGTTAAACAAATCTTTGTCCATTTAGAGATCATAATGTAAGAGGCATTATGGAAATCAGTTGTGTAAAGACCATTCTGATAGTTGAATAAATACTGAATTAGTACATGAATTATCCACATAAGGGGAAAAGAGTATTAGGAAAATTGATTTCCTAAAGATTTAATGGTGAAGAGTCTTCCCTAAGAGTCTTATACATTGTTGATTCATATGTTCTTCCCTTTATTGTGTGGGAATACATGGAGCTGTTTTATAACATAATTCTGTGCTTTGAGAAGGGAGGGGTCATCTCATTCCTCAAGGCTGGCTGATAGGAGAGACTCCAAAGAAATGGCCCACTGAGATCCTTGAGAGTTGTCAGTCTAAGCAGGTGATTTGTCAACAAAGTGCTTTGTAAAATTTATTATGGTGAGTTATGAACTTACATAAAAATAGAATGTATAATGAACCTCCCTTCTATTACCCAGCCTTAACCAGTCCTGCAACCCTGCCTTATCCTCACCTGTGTTCACTTTCCCTTCTGATTTAAGTAATTTCACACCACTTAGTAAAATTTTCATTATGTGCCTCAAATAAAAATCCCTTTTTAGTATCAATATAAAAAAAATAATTAACGGGTTTTTTTAGAATGGATGACTAGAAGTGACTAAGAATAATGCCCTGATGTGAAAAAGGCTTCCACAGTTTTATAACAAGCATGAGATGAAGGGAGAGGGAAATTCTGCTATTTTTCAGAAGAAGACTTTTCTCCCTATATTTGTGCCCTCAGAGAAAGACAGAGGCCACCATCCTCTTGGCAAGATGATAGATTTTTGCCTTCCCACACTATACTATCCTCCCCTAAAGGAGATAGTTGAAAACATGGAAGTGTGGGATTTTGGTGGTCTTACCAGAAACAGTGGGGCAGGTAAGTTCTTCAAAGAAAGGGAGTACTGCTACCCATAGAAGGGGGTAAGTAATTTGGCACTGACACTAGATTAAGAAAGGGATGTCAGGTGGGAGAAGGCAGAGGGGATAAACGGTGATGGGAAAAAAATGTTTTAAGGTAATATTAGAACCATTGTTCTTGTTAAATTTCCTTGTAAATAGTTCCAAATAATTGTGAGATTTAGGTCAGTTTACTCCCAATTTTATTTTTAAATTTATATCCTTTAAAAAATACCCAGTAGTTTGTGGTTTTGTTTTTGGTGGTGGTTGTTTTTTTTTCATTACATTCTTCAAATTTGGAGCTCTACAAACGTTATTACTTACAGTCCCAAAAGTAATAGGACAATTCATTTAAGTAACAAATCAAAATCCCTGAAGACAAAAGAATGAAATTTGCAGTGATCCAGAATAAAGTGGATATATCTTTTTTTCAACTCATAAAAGATACAGTTATATAAACAGGCTTCTCCAATCTGAAGTAACAATCTTTGACACTGAATTATCAGGTTCATGTTTCATAGTTCAATTTAGTAAAAGCATAATCTTTTCAAATGTTTATAAATTACATTTTTGTTCCTTTACCTAAAAGGCTAAACTTCATTTTTGGACTTGTACAATTGGGCATATTTTGAATTAGTGTGTGTTTTTTTAAGGTCAACTTTATTTTTATTTCTCCTCACTGGAGGATATGTTTTCATTGATTTTTAACAAAAAGGGGAAGGAGAGAGAAAAATATCAATTGGTTGCAACCTATGTATATGCCCTGATCAGGAATCAAACCTGCAACCTTTCAGTGTATGGGATGACGCTCCAACCAACTGAGCCAACCAGGCAAGGTTTGAATTAGTGTTTTTTATATGAACTTTATAGTTCCCTTAACTGAGGACAATCCTCAATTTCAAAATAAAAACAGGATATTTCTTTTTATATATATACTAGAGGCTTGGTGCACGAAATCCATGCATGGGGGGGGGAGGGGTGTCCCTCATTCAGCTTGCACCCTCTCCAATCTGGGACCCCTCGAGGGATGTCTGACTGCCCTCTCACAATCCAGGACTGCTGGCTCCCAACTGCTTGCCTGCCTGCCTTCCTGATTGCCCCTAACTGCTTCTGCCTGCCAGCCTGATCACCCCCTAACCACTCTCCTGCCAGCCTGATTGATGCCTAACTGCTCCCCTGCCAGCCTGATTGTCCCTAACTGCCCTCCCCTGCAGGCCTGGTCACCCCTAACTGCCCTCCCCTGCAGGCCTGGTCGCCCCCAACTTCCCTCCTCTGCGGGCCTGGTCACCCCTAACTGCCCTCCCCTGCAGGCTTGATCGCCCCCAACTGCCTTCCCTTGCAGGCCTGGTCCCTCCCAACTGCCCTCCTCTGCTGGCCTGATCGCCCACAACTGCCCTCCCTTGCAGGCCTGGTCCCTCCCAACTGCCCTTCCCTGCTGGCCATCTTGTGGTGGCCATCTTGTGTTCACATGGAAGCAGCCATCTTGTGTGTTGGAGTGATGGTCAATTTGCATATTACTCTTTTATTAGATAGGATATTTTTATTGTTTTCAGAGAGGGAGCGGGAGAGATAGAAACATCAATGATGAGAGAGAACCATTGATCAGCTGCCTCCTGCACGCCCCCCACTGGGACTGAGCCCAAAACCCATGCATGTGCCCCCGACCAGAATCGAACCCGGGACCCCTCAGTCCACAGGCCGACGCTCTATCCACTGAGTCAAACCAGCTAGGGCAGAACATTTCTTACAAAAATATTGGAACAATGTTTAGAAAAACATTTTAATTTGGGCCCTTCTATATTTTCAGTTATAAGAATATATTTCTGGGAATAAAATATATTTCAAAGTGAACAGTAATTAAACACCCTAATAAACCTACCAGAGGGATTTTTTTGCCTTTCTCCATAGCTGGGTGTGGCAGACCAAGAGATGCGAGGGGCAGTGGGGGAAGACGGGGGTGGGGGGAGGCAGACGCTCAGCTGACCGGGATGAGTGGAACTGGGATGAGCGGGAGCAGCTCCTCCCTGGCTGCCTGCCGCTTTGCACACTACTACATCCCTTGGGGGATGTTGGATGCCGGTTTCAGCCCGATCCCCGCAGGCCACGCTGAGGGACCCCACTAGTGCACAAATCCTTGCACCAGGCCTCTAGTTTTAATTATAAACAAACTGCCCCCTGGTGGCAACTTTTCTGCAAAATAATCCTAGTGCCTCTCATTTTGCATGTAATAAGAACCATAGGGGTGGGGAGGAAAGAAACATTGCTTGGCTCTTAATTTTATTTCCAGTTGGTTTTTACATTAAATACCTAACCAAGGTTATAAGGCGCTTATTATGATTTCAACCTTTAATGTTAAAAGAGTTTTTAGACAGTTATCATTGGCTAATACTTACTATTTGTTTTCAACATGCCTAAGTAAGCTAATATTTTTTCCCATTACATTTATGACAAGTATGCAGACTTTTTGTCTCTATTTTAAGACTGAGAAACCCAAATTCCACAGATGAGTCCGTGGGAATTCCTGACTGATAATTCCTGACATAAATCATTACAGAGTACAACCCTCATTCAGGCCAGGTTCACTGAGTATGCATTTTAGAGTCTAAGTGACAGTCTTAGGAAACAGCAGCCCCTGTGGATGTTCTTTGGTGTACCATCCTAATGGGTACTCATACAATCAGCTCATTCTTTTTTAAAATTTGTAGAATAAATGATTCAATACTTAGGAGATGCCTCTATCATATTTGCTGTTTGCCCAATCTCAGAAGGTCATCGTAGACATTTACATGTCTTCCAAGTTTTGAGCAAAGAAGGACAAGCGGAGATACTCTTCTGTAAATGAACATTTTTTGGTTATCAATATTGGTTGTCTTATAAATGGATGTAACTACCATGCCAAGAAAAAAAGTACTGCATAACCATTTACACCAAATATTCCAATTCTTTCATTGAGTTAGCACATTATCATTTTAGACATCAGAACTTAACACTGGTTATTTTAATGTCATTTCTGTATAATATATGGTTGGGTTTTGTTTTGATTGGCTTTTTCCATCCCATTTCCCCCCAATACCGCCTACCATTTTGAAATTTATACACACTTGCTACTGTATTGTTGTTTTCATTAAACTTTAGAAATCTGAACATGCATACTTAATAAAGTTTGAGGTTAAACAGATTTACAGTTGCTTCTGCCAGATGCCTGGAGCACTACCAAACTGGGAACACTTCAAACTAAATTTTTAGCTCTGGATATTATTTTTCTGTATAGGAAGTATAAATTTGGGGCACAATATTATGAATACTGGCTTTTGGTTATGACTTCTTAGGAGAAATTTTTCTTCACTGCACCTGGCACACAGGTAGAAAAAGGCAACTTTCCTAGTTGTCTCATTTGACTTCAAATACAGTGGTTATGCAAATGTCTATTAGATTTTCCTCCTTGGGTGGTCCTTTTTTAATATATATATATATTTCAGAGAGGACTGGAGAGGGAGAGAGATGGAAACATCAATGATGAGAGAGAATAATCAATTGGCTGCCTCCTGCATACCATATTCTCACTGGGAATTGAGCCTGCAAGTGCCCTGATCAAACAAACTCCTGGTTTCATGGGTTGATGCTCAGTTGGGCTGGGCCTTCTTTATCTCCTGCATTCAGTGTCCCACCCTTTACCCCACGTTCACTAGGATCTAGAATAGATTACCTGTGTGCATTCATATATTCTGAAAATTCTTTACATTTTGCCTTCTTGGGAATTGCTTTTAAGGTGTGTATTTCCTATTTAACATGTTTTTGGTTGATTTTAGCTTAAAGATTATTTCTGGTGTGTCTAGTTCACCCTGCTAGCGGAAACAAATCAGTCCAAAGTTGGGCTTTGAGATTTGAGAATCAGTAAGCATTCAGAGAAAGGTTTGTTGGGTAGGGTTTTATTCTGAAGAATCTGAAGGACCCAAAAGTTTCTCCAAAGATAGATGCACCTGAATGATCTTTTCTTGCCCATCAACATGGAGATGGGAACCTAATGGGAGACAGAGGGCAGGAAAAGACTTGGAAGATTGGATGGGTAGAGGGAAGAAGATGGTAGAGAGGCAGGGAGCCAAGAGAGAAAGGAAACTACTATCTATTTGAGGTAGACTCTGTGGTCTGATAAGAGACTCCATGGGAAAAGTAAATAAATGTTGCACCACATTCTTTGGGCTCTTTTTAAATCCAGGATGGCTCAGCTCAAATGTTACAAATACATACGGCATCAGGATAATGTCAGGAAACCCACAGTGGTGCCTCCAACCTGTACACATTCTTTTTGTTTCATTGGCCTTCAATTTCTTCATTTGTAGAATGTGGCCAGCATAGAATTATGTTGAGAATTGTTAAAGGTGAGTAACTACATTTTATATTATGCTTCTCATTTTACCTTAGGACAGTGATGGGCAACCTTTTGAGCTTGGTGTGTCAAACTTCGCCAAAAAACTGAGCATAACCCGGGTAGTGTGTCACTTTGAGGAAAAAAATGAACTCCAAGACTCTAGTCGCAAATGTTTCATCCTCAGGAGAAGCAAATGTTTCATCCTCGGCATGCGGCTGCGTGTCATCAGAAATGGCTACGCGTGTCAGTGCTGACACGCGTGTCATAGGTTCGCCATCACTGCCTTAGGAGATTCTGGGACTCTTGAAATTTAAAGAACTTCCCTACTTGATGAATCAGTGGTGGTTTAAACTTATGTTGCTAAGCTTTATGTCAACACCTTTCTGTGCAAAAAAGAAAGTTTGGACCTGTTAAGAGAATTTTTCCCCCTTTCCCTCAGTAAAGTACACAACCTTGTGTTGACAGGTTTTTTGTTTTGTTTTGTTTTGTTTTTTTACTCTCAGGTAAATTCCAGGAACAGAAAGTAAAAGTGCTATTACTTAGCAAAATCAGATCAGTTTCTGTAACAAGAGCTCTCCCAGAAGTACATCTTCAAAATCAGTAACTGATTAAAAGTCCCCTTCAGTACATGCTTTTGTAAACTTCCCCAAATGAATGCATAAAAAGGATGCAAAAATAGTCTATAAAATGCTCAAAACTAAATTTATCTATAATGTGCACAGAATGAGGCCCAGAATTACAATTCTGTCTTCTTTAGGAAATCTGCCAAAAATGGGGAGTGACTTGATTCTTATCCTAAGTGAGACACCTAGGAAGTAGAGGAAATAAGAACATCATCAGGAAGGCACTAGAGCTTGGCCAAACTGTAGGGTTCAGTCACTTCTTAGCTGTGTGATCTCTCTTTCTCCTATAAAATGGTGATAATACCCCATACATTGTGAGATGACAAAATGAGCCAGCCACATAGAGGTTTAAAATAGTGCTTCAGATAAAAAGGCTCAACACATTTTGGCTGTCATGATCTGTAATTTAGAACAATTGTATGGAGTGCATTACTGAATAAATTGAGTAGTTGTTATAATTTCCCACTTATTTATATCTCAAACAGTTAGAAAATAACAAACTATTTTCCAGGTTTGGTGAGTACTAATTAATATTTGTAGTGTTGACCACATCCCATTTTCTCCCCTACCCAGGTGCTGTAAATTTTTTAATTGTCAAAAAAAGTTTAAATTTTAGAGATTACAGGATATCTATCTATATAATAGAGGAATATGCAAATTAGCCAGGATGCCATAACGCCAGGACCAAACAGGAGGGACCTGAGGCTGCATGGCGCCTCGCCCCAGCACCCGGCCGGGGGACCTCAGGCTGCACCCCCTGCCCAGTGGGGCTTGACAGGGACCTCAGGCTGCATCCCCCACCCGGTGGGGCTTGACAGGGGACCTCAGGCCATGGCCCCTGCCCAGTGCCGGGCCGGGAGACCTCATGCCACGCCCCCCACCCCAGCGCCGGGCCGGGGGACCTCAGGCCGCACTCCCCGCCTGGCAGGGCTTGATGGGGACCTCAGGCCGTGCCCCCTGACCCCAGTGCTTGCCAGGGGACCTGAGGCTGCGCCCCCTGCCTGGAGGGGCTGGACAGGGGTGGGGCCAGCCGGGTCTGGGTCTCACCCAATGGGGGTTGGGCTGGCTGGGTATGGGTCTCCATTTTTGAGGCACTTGCGGGTGGTGGGTGGGGACTTGACTCTAGGTCCCGTGGCGCACCCCAGACTCTGACAGGAGGGAGATTTTCATATACATTTTACTAATTTTCTTTAATCTCTGACACTTCTATTATAGAGAAAGGGCAAATAGCAATATTAAAATATTTCCTCCAATTCCCTTTAATGTGCATGAATTTTGTGCACTGGGCACTAGTTGTAATATAATGGTAAGAGCATAGAATAAGCATCAGAACCAGGTTTCAGTAGTTAACTACTTCACACAGATCTATGACTATCTGTAATACATTTAACCACTCTTCATGTCTGTTCATTCTTCTAAAGAATAGAGCAATATGAGATCAAAATTATTTATGTATGATGAGATGGGGTGTTCTTCCCTGCCATTCCTTTCCATTTTCTAGAACACTGAATTATAGAGGCTACATTAATAGAAGGGTGTGTTTTTTTGTTGTTGCTTTTTAAAAAATAGAAGTGTGATACCATCTTACACCTGTCAGAATGGCTATTATCAACAAATTAACAAACAGCAAGCGCTGGCGAGGATGTGGAGAAATAGGAACCCTTGTGCACTGCTGGTGGGAATGCAGACTGGTGCAGCCACTGTGGAGAACAGTATGGAGTTTCCTCAAAAAATTAAAAATGGAATTCCCATTTGACCTAGTGATCCCACTTCTAGGAATATGTCCCAAGAAAACAGAAACACCAATCAGAAAGGATATATGCATCCCTATGTTCATAACAGCACAATGTACAATAGCTAAGTGCCCATCATTAGATGAGTGGATTAAAAAACGGTGGTACATCTATACAATGGAATACTACGGTGCTGAAAAAAGAAGAAACTCTTACCATTCGCAACAGCATGGATGGATATAGAGAGCATTATGCTAAGCAAAATAAGCCAGTCGGAGAAAGATAAACATCACATGACCTCACTCATTTGTGGAATACAATGAACAACGTAAACTGATGAACAAAAATAGATCTAGAGACATCAAAGCTTCGAACAGACCATCAAATCTCAGAGGGAAGGCAGGGGAGGGTGGGTGGGGAGAGGGGGTAAGAGATCAACCAAAGGACTTCTATGCATGCATATAAGCATAACCAGTGGACACAGGCAGTTGTGGGGTGAGGACATGTGCTGGGGGGTGGGAGTGGCCGGGGAGAGGTCAATGAGGGGAAAAGGAGACATATGTAATACTTTAAACAATAAAGAATTTAAATTTAAGAGAAGTGTGGTAGGCAGATAGACATGAGCAGAGCAAGGACAATGAACCAGGTACAAAAGGTCACCAGGATGGAAAGCCCCAGGTGACTAGCAAAGAACAATTGTAGCTGGAACCTTGCCTCCAGGGTGTCCTTTTCTCCCCTAGCATATGTTGGTCATGTAGTTTTGAGAAGGCTAAAAAGGCTAATTCCAACGTAACCTTGATATTTGGGGGGCTAGCAATCTGAATCTGTGCCAGCAAGCCCAGTGTACATTCTTGATAACCTATAATTAAGTCACTGCCTCTTTCCCAGAAGCTGGCCTTGCAAAACCTGTTACTTAAATACGGAGGCCATAAACTCTGAACAATGCACAGCCCCAGAGGGTGGGGGTTATTAGTGCTGGCGCCAGGCCAGACCATCAGATAGGGTGTCAAGACCCCTAACACCTGGGGCCTTTTTGCAAAGCCCGTAAAGGGACTGGAAGCATAATCCATATTTGAGGGACAAAGACCCCAGAAAGATATAAAAGAGAAGCCCCCTGCATGTTACTTTACTCAGATTTGGGAAGTTATTCCGCTGAGTCCGCCGGCGTAATAAACAGTATAACTCCTTTTCTCTAAAGTGTTGCTTGGTTTTTCTCTGGTCTTCTGCAACAGTTTCGGCCCCCTGACCTTTCCTCCCTAGAGAGAACATTTAGACCTCAGTTGTATTTCAGCTCCAGGCCCAGAAAAGCAACAAAACTGAACCGCATCCAGCACAGCTAGGGGTGAACCTGAGGATGGGCGGTGAAGGATTAAAGAAGACAGACAAGAGAGTACATTTGGGGCTAGGTAGGATCACGGCTCCATCCATTGAGCCAAACCGGCTAGAGCAAAGATAGTTTCTTACTGCAGTTTCTATTGGAGACAGTCATCATTATTGTGGGGACACTCTCCTGGACTTCTGCCCCTATTACCTCTGAAAACTGGATGTATCTGTGCCTTATATCTCTTCCCTTGCCAGAATATATTCCACGAGGTGCCTTGCTTTTCCCATTTTTTTCTTTCAGTTTGAAGCCTTTCTAATGCTTGGTTAGAGCCTCTGTCACATCTGTGGGCCCTAGCTGCAAAGGAGCCTGGGAAAGCAAATTCCAAACACCTACCTTGGGGAGGTAAACCCACAAGTTAATAAATTTCTGGGCAAAAGAGAAACGTTTGACCTGTTAAGAGATTTTTTTTTTCCTTTTCCCGCAGTAAAGTACACAGTATTGGAAGTATGTTCAAAATATGCTGGGCAGCCACAAAATATAAATGTCCTTCACTGGCACCGAGTTCTATCATTTAAGGAAAAGTTCCAGCCCTGGCCAGTTGGTTGGGCATCATCCCACGCACTAAAAAGATTGCCAGGCAGGAGGCAGCTGATCACCGATCGCTGTTTCTCTCTTACATCGATGTTTCTCTCCATCTCCCTTCCTCTCTATCAAAAATAATTTAAAAATATTTTTAAATAAATAAATAAATAAATTCCAGATAAGGATACCTGAATTTAGTAAAAAACTTTGTTTAATCCAGAATTTGTTTTCAATAGCAACTGTTATACAATCTGTCTGCTTTCAAATTTATATGTCTTCATTTCTGACCTTGGTTCTAAGCTTAAGCAGTTGCATATTTTCTCTTTTGACGTCCTCATAAATAGCCAAAACCCATTGTCTGGAGTACAGTTTCCATCACAGACTGTACTTCTTGGCTGGGGTGCAGCGACTAAATAATTAGATGCTTTCTTTACTTATGGAAAAGGAGTAAGAGAACAAGCCCATTATCAGAAAAAAAAAATAGCGAGGGTGTAAAATATTGAACCATCTTAGAGCTTCTCACTTGTTGCCATAAAAACCACTGTATTCAACAGCTAGGTCAGTCAGTGAGCAGCTGCTGGCCAGTTTGAATGTATACAGTATTAGATTCTATGACTAGTCGTGATACTATTTAACCACTTTTTCAATACATTTTTTTTTCAAATATGGAACAGGAATGACTGCTAAATTATTAGATACTTAAGTTTAGAATTCTGTCATTACTGTGTAATTCAGTTGCTGAAATAACATGTAGCAGATGCTACAGTGCAAGTTAATGAGTAATTATTTTTTTGTACTCTGGCCTTTCATTTGTCACAGCCATGTGGGTTAAGTAATTATTCTTTTGCTGCTTATTTTAAGATTTTCTTTTGTTTGTTTCGTTCTTTTTTATTTGTTAAATTCTTCTATTTACCCCAAATTCTTTGGAAAGTCTTATGGCTCTTAATAGCCCACTTCTGTTTAAGTAAAAAGAGACATTTGAAATTCTTCAATTGATTTACTCATTATTGTAAATAAGCCAAAACCACAGTCAAGCTTGTTTACTATTTCACGGGCGTTGTGCTGGCCTCAGCTTTCAAGGGCATATATTCAGCTTGGCTTCCCTTCTCCAAAGCTGGCTCCTTCTTAACCAGGAAACAAGGCAGGGACAGGCTTCTTCCCTCTCCTCCGACCCCACACCCTTGTCTCAATTTCTCTGTAGCTGTTTGTGTCCAGGAGTAAATGTAGCCAAAATTAATACCAGAATCAATTCAATTCAACCTATTTTTTAATTAAAAAACATCAAGCTATAAAATAAAGGCCTGAATATTTGGTGTAAACTTTTCACAGAAATCTGATACATGTCAGATGAAGGTTTTCCAGCAAGCTACCCAATGACAAGGAATGTTAGAGGTGTCAGGAGAAAGTGTACTAGAGTTAGTGGGAACAATGAAACTCTAAGGAAGATGTCCATGCTGTTGAAATATTTGGAAGATGGGTTCACAGAAGGTTGAAAATAAAACAGAGCAAGAATCTAGGCCTGTCCTATCCCACTTGTATAGATATTTGAGGCAAAAAGAAGAGGAAGCCCTGGCCAGTGTGTCTCAGTTGGTCGAGTGTTGCCCCAAAAGGTCACCAGTTCAATTCTCAGTCAGGGGTGCGGGAGGTAGTCAATCAATGTTTCTCTCTCTCCTTCTCCCTTCCTCTCTCTCTAAAATCAATAAAAACTTTTTTTTTTTTAGGATGATGGATATTACCACCTACTTCTCTCTCCTTGATTCCCAGCAGTGATGCTGAACTGGGGAACTGGCTTTAGACATGGACAGAGCTGGTGGATGGGAAAAACTATTAGTATTAAGATGCATGTGTAAAGATTTAGGAATTTAAAAAATATATAAATACATACACTGCCTGGTCAGCATGGCTCAGTGGTTGAGCATCAACCTATGAACCAGGAGGTCACGGTTGGATTCCTGGTAAAGGCACATGCCCAGGTTGCAGGCTCAATCTCCAGTAGGGGGCATGCAGGAGGCAGCCAATCAATGATTCTCCCTCATCGTTGATGTTTCTATCTCTCCCTCTCCCTTCCTCTCTGAAATCAATTAATATATATGTAATACATAAGCATTTGCATTTTTATATATCTACTAGTAGCCCATTTGCAGGAAGAATCCTGCAAGCGGCCGCTGCGGCCACATGTGCTGCTGCTGCAGCCGCCGCGCCTGCACCCGCTCGCCAATGCCGCCCGCCCTGCTCCGCCCCGCTCCGCCCCACCCGGGCTTTCCCTCTGGCAGCCACCTTGCTTTCCGCTTTTCCTCCCTCTTCCTTCTAAGTTGTCTTCAGTCTTCACTCCTCCCTCCCTCAGCGTATGCAAATTAACCGCCATCTTGGTTGGGTAATTTGTATACTCGCCCTGATTGGCTGGTGGGCGTAGCTTTGGCTGGTGGGCGGGGCTTGGGTGTAGCGAAGGTGCGGTCAATTTGCATATTACTATTTTATTAGGTAGGGTATGTATTTTTACATATACATGTATGTATGTATATATATATACTAGAGGCCCAGTACATGAAATCCATGCTCAGGTAGGGTACTTATCAGCTGCCAGCTGCCAGCCAGGGCCTCCTTTCGTTTCATGCTGCCCCCTGGTGGTCAGCACATGTCATAGTGAGCGATTGAACTCCCAGTTGGTCGAACTCCTAAGGGGACACTTTGCATATTAGGCTTTTATATCCTATCTAATAAAGAGGAAATATGCTAATTGACCCTCATGCCATCACAAAGATGATAGTGCCCACAGCCAATAAGGAGGGAATATGCTAATTGACTGTCCCGCCCTCTAAGATGGCGGCACCCACAGCCACAAGATGGCGGCACCCAGTCCCCTCAGCCCTGCTGGGGCAGCAGGCACGCGGCAAGGCCGGGCCCGTGCGCTTGCCTCTGGAGTCCCCCAGTCCCCTCAGCCCCCCAGGGCTGGACCGAGGTGCAGGCAAGCCTCAGATGGCAGCTGCCCAGCCTCTCAGGGCCTGCCCAAGGTGCAGGCAAGCCTCGGATGGTGGCTTCCCAGCTTCCCAGAGCCACCCGAGGCTTGTGCTGCTGGCAGTGGCAGCAGCAGAGGTGTGATGGGGCATCGCCTTCCCCTGACCACCAGGTCGCCTCCCGCCCCTGAGGCTCCTGGACTGAGAGAGGGGGCAGGCCGGGCTGAGGGACCCGCCCCCCCTCCAGTGCATGAATTTTCATGCACTGAGCCTCTAGTATATAGATAAAATACACACATATTTGGTAGAAGCTGGTGGACATTGCCTTTATTTTTTAAATATATTTTTGATTTCAGACATTCTTGTAGGCATTCTGGTGTATGGTATTAATCAACTGACACTTCACCTCTCTCCTACTTCTATTTTCATCTATCTGACTTAATAGTTACCTATATTTAGGCATCTATTTATAACACAAATCCTCACAAAATGAAAACAATTTAATATGTTGATCACACATAAATGGTGTAAGAAAATCTGGGGAAATGCTCTTTCTTGATCTATATTTTAGAAAACAATGAAAGACCACATTGCCATTCACATCTTTTGAAAAACCTCTTATTTTCTTTCAAAGGACAAAACCCACTGACCTAGAAGCATGGTGGTAAAGAGCAAGATCTTTTTGCCTTACTTTCTTCATCTATAACTTGCTAAAGTGTCATGAATGAGATAATAGAGAGTGTGACAATTAATAAATGATCAATACTACTACTATGAATATCACTATTTAAAAATGTTCTATGTGTTTATTGTAAAATTTTGTCTCCTCCAATAGAAAATAAGCCCCATGATGCTGGAATCTTACCTGTTTATACACATAGGCAACTGCCGAATGTGTCTCAAGTGGAGCATTAAAGCAGTCTCTTGGTAAGGATGGGACTTCTCAAAGAATTTAGGGTCAAAGGAAATTCCTCTAACGAACTCTAAAACTGAAATTGCCTCAATTTCCAGCACTAGGGGAAATTTTGAAGACTGCCTAGCAGAACAAAGTATATGATGACAATACAGGTATAAGCACCAAGACAACTGCAGAAATATTTTAATCCAAGTACATGGAGACCTTATTATGTGATATAGCATTGTGAGGGTTAAACAAAAAAAGCATAATCCACTTTATTCTTCAAACTTATTTGGCAAGCCAAGGTTTCTGGATGTTTATAAAAATTAATACAGTGTTTAAGTCAAGTTATACCCCAACTATATCAGGGGAAAGGAGAGTAGGAAATAATGCTGGTGAAAATGTACTGTGCACCAACATTTTACATATCATGCAGCTGTATTATTTTAACAACCCCGCAAAAAATATATTTATCACAGAAGGGATGAATATTCCTCTAAAAGAATGATCAGAAAATGTATATAAACAAAAATTAAAATTCTATAGTACATAAGACTCTAAGAAGCTTTGATCAGTTTGATTAAAATGATAACTGAAACCAGGGGCTATTTTTAAGAATTTAAAGCATTTAAATAGCATTATCACAAAGGTTAGTGATATTTACATAGTTACCATAAAATTAAGAGTTAAGTATTTTATGGTATATGTATTTTATGTATTTTATGTCATAAAGTTGAATTTCTGTTAAAGTCTATGTTAATAGTAATATTCAGATATTTGAGCCAATTTGAGATTATGAATATTTATGGAACAGCATTTTTTTGATATGTAATAAAAGTTAACTTTTATTTTTATTATTAGTAGTAGTAACAGAAAACAGCAAAGGCCAGTGATAATGTCTATTAATTTGCTTGGGTTACCATAACAAAGTATCAACAGACTGGGTGTTTTCAACAACAGAAAATGTATTTTCTCACAGTTCTGGAGGCTGAAAGTCCAAGATCAAGGTGTGGCAAGTTTGGTTTTGATGAGGCCTCTCTCCTTGGCTTGTAGATGGAGGCCCTCTCACTGTGCCTTTGCATAGTCTTCCCGCTGTGTGTGCACATCCCTGGTGTTTCTTTGGATGTCCAAATTCCTCTTCTGCAAAGGATCCCAGTCAGATTTGATTAGGACCCACTCTAATGACCTCATTTTAACTTAATCACCACTTAAAAGGCCCTATCTCCAAATACAGTCACATTCTGACGTGATGGCAGTTTGGGCTTCAACATAAGAAGTTGGGGGGATGGCACATTTCAGCCCACATCAGAAGCCAATCTCAGGGCCAGGATCTCTGAGGGTCAGACAGAGAAGGTCCTCCTCGGGAGCCAGAAATAAAAGTGGGACCCAAGCTCCACCAGTGGGCCACACTGTGGCTGCCAAGGCAACTCATCCAATTGGACCTTGCCATGGTGCTAGTTTAGTGCATTTAGGTTTACAGCCCATAGTGGGTTTGCCTGACCCCAGCCTGGCAGGTGTGGGTGAGACCAGCTCAATGGGTAGCATGAGGAAGTGAGTATGGGAGATCCCGAAAGTTAAGAACATGTGGTGGTGAACAGCACTTTTAAATGTTTGACCACTTAATGTTTAAGCTATGTTTGCCTTAGAAAGTTAAATTTGCTTACCAATATTGTGGTAATTTAATCACCAGGACTTCACGAATTTGGCTTTACTTATCTCAGTCTGTAGAAGACGGTTGATTCTTTTAAAATTAGGAATATGCTAATTGATTTCCCCTCGAAATAGCTATTGTGTAGTAATATAGTTAAGTGGCTGAGATTAATATGCAAACAAACTACTGTGCTTCCCATTCAACCAATTTATTTGTGCCACACATTGTTTTAACCCCTGGGAAACGGCAATGGACAAGACACAAGATTCCAGCATCACGACACTTGATTTTCTATTTTGAGACAGAAAATAAAATTGATACTTTCACATAGTGATACGTGTCTTGAAATGCATACAGGGCAACAAGGCAGAGCATGACCAGGCCCAACCAGCAAGGGTGTTCAAGGAAGGCCTCTCTTAAGTTTGCGCTAAGACCTGAATAAGCACGTCAGAGATAAACACAGTTAACGCCGCGGCGAATATCGGTGCGGACTCTTTCTGATTCCTGGTATCAATGTCTGCGCATCTCGATTATGCAGACAAATCTCGAATTTATAAAATGCTTATTCTACCGTATTACAGACGAGAATCTGCGGTCCAAAGGTTAGTAGGGCAAGTAACTGATTCCGAAGTCGGTACTTGCCCTCGAGGTCCTGGGTGCAAAAAGGCATTACAGGCGAAGAACGATGTGCTCCGGTAAAGGTTCGGGCAGCACTGAAGACATGGTGGCCTCCTTTTGGGCTTATCCGGGAAGGCACCCGAGAGAGAATCAGAAGACCAGCGTCCGTCCTTCCTTCCCACCTTTCTTCCCACGAACAACACATGGCTCGGGTTTCGAGTTCGGAAAAAAAAAAAAAAGTAAAAAAGCAAGCAAAAGCCCCAAAGGCTGTCACTTCTCTCAAGGCTTTCTTGACTGTTAAGGTGCAAACAACGTACGCGATGATTTCCAGGCAAGGAGTGCAGGTGCGGAGGAAGACAAGAAGAATACACACCAGGGGGGCGGGTCTGGGGTGGAGGGGGTCAATGGGTAAAAAAGGGGACACCTGTAATACTTTCAACCGTAAGATACATTAAAAAAAAAGAGCATATGAGCCTAATCAGCGGTTAAGGACAACAGGGGGGTGGAGGCATGTGTGGGGAGGGGTGTGGGCTGGGAATGGGGGGATGAGGACAAATATGTGATACCTTAATCAATAAAGAAATTAAAAAATATATTATAAAAGAAAAAAAAATACACACCAAAATTCACCTGCAGCCACGCCCTCCCCACCCCGGCCCAGTCTAGGTCCCCGGACTCAAGAATCTCTTGATTCGCGCTCCGCGTTACGTCACTTCCGCTGCTTCCGCGCCGGCGCCCATAAATGACGTTTCCATTTCCGGGTCACTGAGGCCGCCAGTGGCGGCGCAGGCGTCGTCGCTCGCTGGTACCTCGCTGGTCCCCGGTCTATGGAGTCCGTTGGTGCCGGTGGTGGCGCGGAGGCCGGAGACGCTGTCCGAGTAGGGGCCTTTGCCCCGCCAGGATGTTGCCGGGCTTGGCCGCCGCCGCTGCGGCCCACAGATGGGGCTGGTCCTCCCTGTGCCGGCTCCGTCTGCGCTGCAGGGCGGCGGCCCGCGGCTCCGGCGAGCTCCAGGGTGAGTGTCGCGCCCCGGCCGACCGCCGATTCCGCGGAAGCCGGACCGGAGGGCCAGGCCGAGCTCGGTGCTCGGCGCCTCTCCTCGGGGCGGGGCGCCCGCTAGCCCTCCTCCGGCCCCAAACCCTTTCGGGTCTCCGCCTTTGCAGTTTGGCCCGCCCCGCCAGGGGGGCTCCTGACAGGCCTCGGTGACCCTGGTGTCGCCTACGATCCTAGCACAGGGCAGGTCTCCCAGAAACTTGCGGACGGGGTCGCCACCTTGAAGCCGTCCACGTTGTACCTAACAAACATTAAGTGCACATCGCCGTGCCCGGCGATGACACCCTCTCCTCTCACCCCCTGGCCTGGGCAGCGGGCAATGACTGACGCCTCCAAGTTCCAGGTGTTTTGAGCTCACGACTCACCTTCCGTGTAGCGGAGTAGATTTTCTTGCCCTGCTCCTTTCTCGTATTCCCATCTTGTTTTCTTAAATTTCCTAAAAGGACGAAGGCGCGGGGGGTTGCTATTTGACATTTCATTAAAAAAAAAAAACATTTTTTTTTTTTTAATGAAATGAGGAAACAGTTCTTTTCGAGGAAGGGAGAGGGAGAGAGAATTAGAACCATCGATGAGAGAGAAACATCCATCAGCTGCCTCCTGCACGCCCCCTACTGGGGATGTGCCCTTGACCGAAATCGAACCCGGGACCCTTCAGTCCGCAGGCCGTCGCTTTATCCACTGAGCCAAACCAGCTAAGGGCTACAAATCATTCTTAAATATGAGGTTATGGCCCTCTCACAGTCATTGACTTGAGCCCAATTTTTGGCTGAAAAACAAAAGAACAATCTTTTATTTTCCGTTGAACAATCTTTTTGGTGAAAAAATATCTACCGAGCTGTAATTTTTTATCCCTCTACTTCAACATTCTTTTCTAATTCACATTGTCCGATAGTTTCCAAAATAGTTTTGAGCTTGTAAGTTTTAATCAGGCTTGCCTCCCTTTTGGCCATAGATTGGCCTGCGGTAGGATGACACTTGAAAACTGTGATAGAAACAGTGAGGGGGGAGACTGAGCCAAACCCACCCTTAGTCCTCCAGCTTCTTGAGGATACAAAGAGTATTTGCAGAGACATTTTTCAAAAATTCATGTTTGAAACACTTGTAGAATGTTTGTGACGTCGCAATAGAAGTTGTCAAGTTATTCAAATGTACACTATAAGATCTGGCAACGCCTATGCTGTGCAAATAATACATTTGTATTTTTTATTTGCAATAAATGTAAAAATGGGCTCAAATTTTCAGAAATGTTCTTGAGGCTTTTTGGTGGTGATGGAAAAGTATAATTGTTGAGCTTTTTTATATTGGCAATATACCTGATTCTCTTATGAGCAGAATGTATCATTTGGTTATACTCACTTTAAAATACCCAAGTAAGGCCCTAACTGGTTTGGCTCAGTGGACCTGCGGACTGAAGGGTCCCGGGTTCGATTCCAGTCAAGGGCATGTACCTTGGTTGCGGGCACATCCCCAGTAGGAGGTGTGCAGGAAGCAGCTGATCGATGTTTCTAACTCTCTATCCCTTTCCCTTTCTCTCTGTAAAAAATCAATAAAATATATTTTTAAAAAAATACCCAAGTAAGCCCTAGCAGGTCTGGCTCAGTGGATAGAGTGTCGGCCCGCTGACTGAAGTGTCCCGGGTTGGATTCCAGTCAAGGGTACATACCTCAGTTGCAGGCTCAGTCCCCAGCAGGCTCCTGCAGGAGGCAACCAGTCGATAAACCAGTCGATGTGTCTTGCTCACATTGATGTTTCTCTTTCTGTCTCTCCCCCTCCCTTCCACTGTCTAAAAGTTCATGGAAAAATATCCCCAGGTGAGGATTAACAACAAAAAATACCCAAGTAAACTTTATAGCATTGCCTCTATTGACCACATAATTTCTGCACTTTGCATTTAAATTAGTTGTAGTGGCTGTTGAATTTAGGCAAAACTGCCCTTCAAATATTGGTTAAAAGGAGTTGAAATAGTGTAATATGTAATCATATTCTCTGTAACTGGCATGTCAAAAATTATGTGCTCTTATCATCTGGGAACCATAAATAATAATTTCCTATCTCACCAGTCAGAATGACTTGGCAGAGTTCTTTGGAATGTTTATTGCTAAAAAATTAAAATGTGTTTTCACACTTAAAAACACTTAGTGGGTTTTAAAAATAATCTTGTTTCTGAAAATTTAGTTTCAGTAATACTGAAATTGTTTTAAGAGGGTTACTATAATTATGGTAAAATTTAAAAATCATTTAGAAAAAGAGTACTGCTTAAGTGTAAGAAGAAAACAATATTTGAAGAACTTCTGGGAAAAAATTCTAAAAACATACTTTTTTGTCAAGAAATAAAGTTTAGTCTATGCTTATAAAGTTCCTGTGTGGGAGAATATGGGATTGGGAAAAATTTATGAAGAGTTAAGGAGAGGAGGAAACCTTGAGGGAAACAATTGCTTCATTTGCATACTTAAAATGAGAAATATCTGTTTGTCAAACTTACCACAGAAAATATTTAAAGGTGAAAAGGAAAACAGTATTCTAGAGCAGTACTGTCCAAAAGAAATATGTGAGCCATGTACCTAATTTTCAGTTATCTGATAGCCATATTTTAAAAAATAGAAATGAAATTACCTTTAATATATTTTTCCAGTATATTAAAAATATTTCAACATGTAATTAATATAAAAATTATTGAGATATTTTACATTATCTTTTAAAAAATATTTTTATTGATTTCAGAGAGGAAGGGAGAGGAAGAGAGAAGTAGAAACATCAATGATGAGAAGGAATCATTGATTGGCCGCCTTCTGCACGCCCCCCTACTGGGGACCGAGCCCACAACCCAGGCATGTGCCCTTGATGGGAATCGAACCCAGAACCCTCCAGTCCGCAGGCTGACGCTCTATCCACTGAACCAAACCGGCTAGGTCTACGTTATCTTTTTGTACTAAATTTTTGAAGTCCAGTGTGTATCTTACACTTATAGCACATTTTAGTTTAGAGTAGCCACATTTCAAGTGTTCAATGAACAGTGACTACTTTATCGGATACAGTTAGAGTTAGTATCCCTAATTTAAAAAAAATTTTTATAAACCAATGTACATTTCAGTGGAAAAGTGGGCAAAGGAGGTAAATAAAGAGTTCAAGTGACCAATAAAAATGCAAAAATGTTTTATACTCACTAATAAACATAGAAATATAAGTTTAAAGGGTTTACTACTCATTGCCTGTCTGTGTTGGCTAAGTTTTTCATAAAGATGCCTCATATTGAGAGTCCAGGAAAACAGGAACTCTCTTACTACTGATTGGGACATATAGTTGACCAGTGTTTTATAGGTCAGTTATTCTTTGTATAAAAATAACTTTAAAGGTTACAAACTTTTATAAAAACTTCTGACCCAGCAATTCTACTTAAAGGGATTTACTTTAATGGAATAATCAGGTATGTATTAAAATGTGTGCATAAGTTCATTATTCATAGTAATAAATTGGCAACATAATTATAAATTATTAAAAACTGAAATATAGTAAATTTATTTTGGACTGGTGATATATGCAACCCCTTTTTAAAGTAATAATTTAGAACATTTAGTGACATGGAAAAATGCTCTTGTACTATTAGGTAAAATTAGAAAAAAATTTAGTAAGAAAATATACTGCGATATTAACTGAGTTTCTCTAGGAAAAATATTTAGCTATGTGTTTTTCAAATGATCTACAATAAACATACTTTTAAATAATAAAATGTTACTTAGTTTCTATAGTGAATATATCTTTTTTGTTTTAAGTTTCTTTGGCTTTGCATAGAACACTTAACTTTTTTTTTTTTTTTAATATATCTTTATTGATTTCAGAGAGGAAGGGGGAGGGAAAGAGAGATGGAAACATCAGTGATGAGAGAGAATCATTGATCGGCTGCCTCTTGCAAGTACCCTACTGGGGATCAAGCCCACAACCCAGGCTTGTGCCCTTGACCAGAATCAAACCTGGGACCCTTTAGTCCGCAGGCTGACGCTCTATCCACTGAGACAAACCAACTAGGGCTAATTTTTTCATATATTTATAAAAAAAATTGACCAAAATTTGAGGTCAGAGGATGCTCCTTTAAGTACTTACCGCATATCAAATGAACAGACACATGCTTTTGTTTAAATCTGAGATTAATGAAAGTTTTTAAATAAAAATATAGAAATTAAAGCTTTGTATTTTATTCCTGTAATGTGCTCATATTTACTACCATAAGAAAAGTAGAGTAGGGATTTTAACAATTTAACTTTTGTCCCCAGAACTCCCTCCCTTAAATAACTAATAGGAACATTGACAATTGTAAGAGACCATTTTGGCAGACGGACAGCATGATTCTGTGTAGTTCAAGTTAATTATCGGATTTATAACTGTAAAATGAGGGTAACCTTAGTATGTTCTTCATCGAGTTTTTGTGAGTAAGGATTATTCAATAAAGAGGTGCTAGACATTGTAGTTACTATGATGTAATGCTGAACAAGAGACACAGTTTTCACCTTTATTGGGCAGACACTAGGAATGAGAAAACATAAGCGTTGTGCAAGAAATACGCAGGGTGCTGGGCTAGAAAGTAGCCAGCATGGACTGTTTCATTACTTATGCTGGCCTGGGACTCTAGCTTTCCTGTTACTGTTTTTACTTTTTTTTAAAGCAAATATTAACAAGAATTAAGCAAGGCAATAGAGATGTATGCCAAGAAGCAGTGAAGGAAGTTGCCAGCATCTCATATTCTTTACTTAAAAAAAAAAAGATTTCCTATTGCTTACTCTGTTCTGGAGAAAAATCACATCAGCACTAGTCTTTTAGGTTTGAGCTACCCAGTTGAGGTCACACTTTTGCTTGTTAGCTGATTAGGCATAAAAGAGAATTCTCTGCATTTTTGCCTAGCTGAAAGCATAAAAGTAAACTAGAGATAGTGTGTTAATACTAGCAGTAATAATATTAAAAGTAATCTAGCAATGATAATATTTTAGTTTTTAAAATTTAGGCATTTTTTGAAAATACAGAAAAGTATGGAGAAAAAACTATGCAAAATCCAAATATTTTACCAGTAACATTTGTAGTAGTTGAATTCAGACTTTATTCTTTTGTCTCCTATAAATATATTATAGCATGAGTATTTTTACATGTTATTAAAATTTTTTGATGAACACAATGAAAATACAGGGATGTCTCATAATGTAATCATTCTCTTGGGGAACATTTAAGTTGTTTCTAGTTTTTGCTGTGATAAATAATACCATAAAGAACAGTTTTTGCATATAGTATTCTATAAAATAATAGTATATTTTATGGGCCAAGCAAGCTTTTGCTGTGCTATTCTACTTATTGTCTATTTTAAATTCACAGTTACTAACCTCTTTAAAATTAAGTGATTTAGTAACCATGATTTAGTTTTCAACATGTCAGTGCTTTAGAAATTTTGGGGGGAAACTACTGAAATAGTTTCTTAAATAATGAGACTGGCCTCTAGAAGACAGGGTGCACATTTGCCTCTGATTCTGTTTGTTTTTAGTTATTGTTACTACCTAACAACATGTACAGTATGTCAGTTTACATGGGAGAAAAAGTGTTTCTTGTGTTGTTTGTTGTTGTAGTCTGAAAAAGAAGGCTACATTTCCTCTGAAAGCCAGAGTAAGTGGTAGATGACAAACCAGATTGGAGAGGGATGACAAGAGGTGATCAGTAGCAGTGGTCATTAGGAGCTACAGAGGTACAGTAAAATAAAAGCGGAGAAGAGGAATTGTTGTGACCAGACTGATAAAATACCAGTAGCTTGCAGTCTTGATGAAGAAATCGCTCTTATTTGTACAGCAAAAAGAAGGTCCTTGTCTAGACCTGCAGAAGAGTGAGCACCAAACTTAAGACTGATCTGTATGTAGCTTATTTTAGAAGTCACCTTGAAGAAAGGGTATTAATGGTGGGTAATATTTTTTAATATTTTTCTGCCTCCTAGAATTAATTAATGAATTAAATCATTTATTTGATAGATGTTTGTGTTTTTACTGCTATGTGTAAAGTATTACTAGTATATTTGCTTTATTGACTCAAATGTGGTCGTGTGTATTTTTTAGAATATAAAATGTTAAAGGTAGTAATGCATTCTGTAAGTTTTGTGTAATTTTTTAATAGTGTAAAATTTTAATGCCAAAAATTTTTAATGTATTTATTGATTTGAGAGAGAGAGAGAGAGAGAGAAACATCGATGTGAGAGAGAAACATTGATTGGTTGCCTCCTGTATGCATCCCAACCAGGAATTGAACCCACAACCTGGGTATGTGCCCTGACCCGGAATCAAACCAGTGATCATTCAGTGCATGGGACAGTGCTCAACCAACTGAGCCACAGAAGCCAGGGCCCAAATATGTACTTTTAAAGTTGCTGATACCTGAAATTTTCCTGAAGTTAAAAATTAAGGACTTTTCAAAACAGCTGGCAAGGAAGCTATCAAAGATTACTAGGATAGTGCCAAAAGGACACAGGTGTCAATTTGAAGAGACTACTAGCCAAAAATGGGACAGTCTGAGCATTAATCAGGATAATGATTAAAATGGATTGAAATACATCAAATAATGTTTAAATCTATGAAATCATAACAGTACATGCACACACACAAATTAATTGTCACTACTGTAGGATGGTAATGAACTCATTATTTTGAGAACTAAGAAATAAGGGAAAGAGTTAAGTATTTAGCCTGATTTTCCTATACTGCCGAATAACCAAATAAATGAAGGGAATGTTCTCTTTGTAGAAGTATTTGATGAATAATGAAGAAGTGATAAAATTAAATTATCACTATTTTGTAACCATCTAATGAATTAATGGTTCTAGGCTTTGAACAACAGCATACACTGTCACAGATAGACAATCAAATATGTGGCTCTTGATGAAAGAACTCATCACCACCTAAACAAGTAGTGTTGTAATAAAAAGAACCAGAATTTGAATAAAGCCTTTATTTATTTATTTTTTTTTTCTTTTTATTATTTTTTTTCTTAAAGCCTTTATTTTTTTATTGATCTTTAGAGAGAGAGAGGGAGAGAAAGATGGATTTGTTTTCCATTAATTTATGCATTCATTGGTTGATTCCTGTATGTGCGCTGACGGGGATCAAACCAGCAACCTTGGTTTATTAGGATGATGCTTTAACCAACTGAGATACCAGGCCTGGATAAAGCCTTTAGTTCCATCAATATATAGAACATGATAAACTATACAGGGAATTAAATCAACAAAATTTAGATTGGAAAACTACCAGGACAAAAATTTAGGACAAACAACTTGGTCTCTTCAATATAAAAACTGCTCTTAAAAAAAAAAAAAAACAAACAAACAAACAAACATCCTGTAGCTTAAAAGAGACTTAAAAGGTCACAGTATGTGGACCTTGTTAGGATCTGTTCACACACACAAAAATTGTAATACCTATAACAACTGGAAATTGGAAATCGATGGTATTTGATGATATTAAGAAATTGTTATTAGTTTTTGCTTTTTAAAGTTCTTGTTTCTAAGAATTCATCCTGAAATGTTTATGAATGAAACTAGAGACCCGATGCACGAAATTCGTGCAAGGGCCTCGGCTCCCGCTGCTGTGGCGATGGCCACCTCTGCCTCCTCTGCCTCAGCCCCGGCCCCTGCCCACCGCCGCAGCCAATGCCGCGGCTTCGTCCAGAAGGATGTCTGGTCTAATTAGCATATTATGCTTTTATTATTATAGATTTTTTTATGTCTGAGTTTTGCATCAATTAATATGGAGGTGAGGAGATACTGGTATAGATAGAGATGAGACAAGGTTGACTCTGAGTTGATACTTATTGAAAGTAGGCATTAAGTATGTGGGTGTTTATTGTACAGCTTTTTCTACCTTTGCATATGTTTGAAAATTTCTATAATAAAATGTTTTAAAATCTAAGGAGGAAAAAAAACCCAAGGATCAAGTCATGGAAACATTGTCATCTCCTGAAGAAGGATTTTTAGACTGTGGAGTAATCCCTCTTTCAACACCTTAGTGCAGTCTCTATAAAACCATTTCATCAGTGGGTGGGGAAAAAAAAGGTGTTGTGGCATATTGTCTTTGTTATGTAGTAATCACAAAAGATATTTCAAATAGGGCTGACAAGACAACACTATTGGCCTGCTGTGAAGATGCTTTCCTGGAGGATGGGTTTCTTGGGAGAATTTGCTTTAGCCTTTGCTTCACTAATTTTGCTGGTAGCCTACATATTTTAATGTGCAAGAAGATACACTGTTATATTTGCTTTTCTCAGACTTTAAGAAATAGAGGCAAATGACCAAAACTATACTGGGCCTTCAACAGTTATTTGCCAAATGAAAAAGTACGTTGACATCAAGAAGTTTTTAAAGCAAATAAGTTCCAAGCCTGAAACGAGTGAATACTTATGCTGCCTCTGTCCCTTATGCTTTTCAAATTATCTTCAACATTTACAGTATTTTATGTTCCTGATGAATTTGCTGAGCCATTAAGAAAGTATTTATTTTCATTTCAGAAGGCATATATCTGCCTTCTGATCTTACATTTTGTAAGATCATTATTAAGCATTTAGAGAAGTTTTAACTATTAAATACTTAACCAGCCACTCTTGGAAAAACAATTATCTCACAATATAATTTCATTAATACATCTAAACCTTTAGGGGGTCCCAAAAAAAATGTATACACACTTTAACAACTAATAGCTCAATTTTGAAAATGAAATGTATTGTAATAAACACTGTGTTTATAATTATTCAAAGTGGCCATAGCCAGTTTGGCTCAGTGGATAAAGCATCGGTCTGCAGACCAAAAGGTCCCAGGTTCAATTCCAGTCAAGGGCATGTACCTCGGTTGCAGGCTCTTCCCAGGCCCTCCCAGGCCCAGGTTGCCTCCCATGTCAGGGCTTGTGTTGGAGGCAACCAGTTGGTAGGTTTCTCTCACAACAGTGTTTCTCTGTCTTTCCTTCTCTCCTACTCTTCCTAAAAATCATGGAACAAATATCCTCGTGTGAGGATTAACAAAAGTTATTTAAAGTGTGTGTATACATTTTCTGGGGACACCTTATATATGTTATTGCTGAACGTTGGGCACCGTTTATCGCCGGTGGGTCTTGATCTGGCATCTAGAAGGGTTCTGGAATCTGGAGAAGGGGCTGTGCGTAAATTAATAAAGAGTCCAGAGACGAAATGTAATTTTGAAAGGCATTTGGGGGGCGGGGGCAGAGGAGCTGGGCTGAAGAAACTAAGTTCTTGTCTCAGGACCCCTTGCTTTTTATTAACACAATTTGTCCTAAGGCAAGGTGGAGATATACACATCATAGGCCAGGGTTAGTCTACAGAGTCCATTGTCAGATTGGGGAATTGCCTGTGGCTGTTTAGGTGTTTGGCCAACAGGAGGCAATAACATGTAGATGAAGATGCCCATGAACTGTCTGGCAGCACACAATCAATTTATGTATCCTTTTCAGGTTTGGGGAAATGCCTTTAGCCATTCCCAATAGGTGATAACATATGTGACTCAGCCCTTGTTGAGTCCCCAAGTTCCATCAACCTTTCGATGAAACTCTTGAAATTATGACATGCTGGAATTGGCTTCCGGGATGTTATAACTAGACAGGGTTTGAATTCTTTTAGGAAGAATTATAAGTAGACGTATAAATAAAAGAGAAGGGTTACATGAGCCTAGAGGTAGACAGATTTGCTTTTCTACCACTTCAGGGCAAGTATGGAATCTTTTTTTTCCTTCTGTATTTCAGCCCTCTAAAGCTCATAACCAACCCAGATGCAGCAGCTGAAGTGCTTCATAATTAATATTCTATTCCCTCAATTAAAATCACCATAACTCACTCATTGATTAGGAAATGAAAGGAATAAATCTGCAGCTAGTAGAAAGAGAACACTATAATTTTGAGTAGTTTAGTATATGGGCATTTTAAGTAGGAAGCCCTCCTGATCTCCTCCCACCTCAAGATTTCTATATCTTGAAAAGTACATGCCTTTTTTTTTTTTTTTAACATGTAACCAGCATATAAAATGAGTATTTCAGAATAGCTGAATAATAGGAGTTTTTAAAATATATTTTAAAGGTTTCCATGTGATTAAGTTTACAAATGAGAGAAAATAGGAGTATTATCCTTTACTTTTTTCTTTATAAAATTATATCCCTGTATACCTAGGTGTCAGTGAACCACCTCCAGGGGAGAGAGTGGTTTGGCACTGTACATTTGGGTATCTTTTGCAGTATGAAAGTTTTACTGTTATTCTGTAAAACTTCTCATTCTAATCATAGTAGGCATGTTTTATTGGGTATAAAAATTCTTGTGTTTGTTTGAAATTAAAATAATTTTTTTTCCTTTAGAATGGCAGAATTTGGTGACATTTGGAAGCTTTTCAAACGTGGTTCCCTGTAGTCACTCATACTTTTGTACACTGAATCAAGTAAAGTTGTATTCTACGAATGTTCAGAAAGAAGGGCAGGGATCAAAAACTCTCCAAGTGGAAAAAATACCATCATTTGATGAAGCAGGTATGTATAAATCTTTTAAAATCATTCTGTATACTGGAATGATTTGTTTGAGAATATTTTTATACAGTTCTGGAATTCTATAATTCTCTGTCACTGTCCCTTCAAATGTTGTCTCTTTCCATTTCTCTCTTATCTCCTTTTGGAACTCTCATTAGAAATATGTTACATCTTGCTTTATTTTCCATGTCTCTAAGCCTGCCATATTTTCTATTCTGAATTTTATATTTCTATTTTTGTCATTTTAATATTTCTATTCCGGATTATTTTTTTTAGGTCTGCCTAATTCACTAATTACCTCTTAAGTTACCTCTAATCTGCTGATTGATACATATGTTGGGCTTTTAATTATTATATTTTTCATTTTTAGAAAGTATTTGTTTTTTTATCTTGCTTGGTTCATCTCATGTTTCTTGCTTATATTTTCAAACTTTTCTTTTCTTACTTAGCCACATTAAACATTACTATATATTCCGACAGAAAATTATACTATCTGAAATCTTTTGCTTCCTATTACATTATCTTTTTTCTCTGTTTCTTGCTTTCATTCATGATACCATATTTGTGTTTTTTAACCAAGAGTTGTTCATTTTCTGTGCAGTTCTGTATCTTGGAATTATTTGATGTCTCTGGATTGAAGATGTGGTCCTATACTGAGAGTTTGCTTTTTGCCTTTTAGCTACTGGGAATACAACTTGGGACCATATTAAATTCTCTGCTTTACATTTTTAGACCACATTGCTAGCATGAATTCTGAGTGCAAATTTGCATGAGGGCTGGTTTATTCTTAGGGTTTTCAGGGGAGTTTTCCCCTTGCTACGTAACAGGAAAGTAAAGGCAGGCATGCTTCCCTGTTGTTCCCTTCTGTGTGTATTATTTTTAGTTCACGGTTATACCAGGTGTGTGGCTTTTTTCCTGAGTGTTTTCTGTTAGCAGACACTTTTTTTTTTTCTGAGTGTCTCCATCTTGAGCAGAAATAGTCGTCTTCTCTGGTTTCCCATGCCCCCTGTAGCCATGAAGTTCTGTAGAAGCTCAAAAAGTATAAGTTCAACAGAAATTACTAAGGCAAAAACTGGCTTTGGTGTGCTCACTTACTCTCTAGAGGCCCAGTTTTTCCTTCGCTTTGCCCTCTTAAGAAAACTTTTTGCTACTTTAGCAATGCATTTGAAAAAATTTTGTTCAGGCTGTCTAATTTGCTGTGCAGCATTAAAAAGAAGTCCTTTATTCACGTATTTATTATTTTATTCAAGAAGTGTTTATTGAGTACTTTTCATATGGCAGCAAGTGAGAACCACTCTTTGAGTTTATAGTCTATTGCTAAAACAGAAAATTAAGCAAAG
This sequence comes from Eptesicus fuscus, assembly GCF_027574615.1. NCBI lineage: Eukaryota > Metazoa > Chordata > Mammalia > Chiroptera > Vespertilionidae > Eptesicus > Eptesicus fuscus. The sequence continues at coordinate 91,532,748 of NC_072474.1, read as the reverse complement.
AAATATAATACTGTATAGGAAGTCCTTTGATAGGAGAAATACTGTGTGCTACAGGAACATACTGGGAAGGGCCCCTGAGCTCAAGTGGTTAGGAAAGGTTTCCATAAGGAGATGATATCTAATTGGGGAACTGAAGGATATCTAATTAGGTATTGGTGTGATGAGTGGTGGAAAAGAAGGTAAAAAGTACAAGTAATATAGTGTGATTGAAGTTGTGAGTAGAGGATCTTGGTGTTGGGGTGGGTAGTTTTGAAAAGTCCAAGGGATGAAACTCAAGAGGTAAACAGAGTAGTCAGATCAGGGTTTTGTTCAGGAGTTTGGACTTTGTAGGCAATAGTACTCTATTGGTGTATTTTTAGTGGAGGAAATACTTGACCAGATTTAAAGTTTTAGAATGATAACTAGTTGCAGACTGGAAAACAGATTGCAAAGGAGGCAGTAATAAAAATAAGGGTCTAGACCAGGCTAATGGCAATGATTCTTTTAAAGGAGTAAATAAATTCAGGAAATTTAGAAGCTGAATAATTAGGGCTTGGTGATTGGATTTGGGGGAATGAAGGAAGGGGTCAAGTAAAGGTCAGTGCATGGTTACTGCATTGGGCAATTGTGTAGTAATGTCATTGGTTTCTAAAATTAGCAATACTAAAGCTAGATGGAGTATATTTTGAGAAGATGATTTAATTTTGGACATCTAAATTGTAGGTGCCTCTGAGACATCTTAACAGATATCTAGTAGGCAGTTGGGTATACTATAGACAATCCTCAGAGATATTGTGGGGTCATTACAAACCACCGCAATAAAGCAAATATTACAGTAAAGTGAGTTATAAACTTATTGGTTTCCCAGTGCATATAAAAGATGTGTGTACACTATATGTAGTCTATTAAGTGTACAATGGTATTATGCCTAAAAAAGGTCTGCACCTTAATTTAAAAATACTTTATTGCTAAAAAATGTTAAGCATCATCCGAGCCTGCAGTGAATTATAATCTTTTTGTTCATGTTGATGAGAACTCATTATCTGTGAAGTGCAATAAAGCAAGGTACAATAAAACAAGCTGTACCTGTACTAGTCCACTGTGAGACATCATCATCTCTTGACTGGATTACTGCAATAACCGTTTCCCTGGGCTCCCTGCTTCCACTCTTACTTGCTCATTATGTTTCAGCCAAACCATCTCCTTTTGGTTCTTAGAAAACCAAGCTTTTTCTCATTTATAGGGCCTTTGCTCTAGTTGCTTTCTCAATCCAAGGTGTATTTCACATGGCTGACCTCTGCTGGTCATTACATTGTAGTTGAAACTACATCTCTGCACATAATTTTTTAATCACTCAATCTAAAGTAGCCACCCAATCAGTCTTTAATATTATCTTAATTTTAATTCTCTTTTAAATTGTATTTATTATTGACTGGTATTTTCAATATTTATTTACTTACTTCCCACTTCCCACTTGTTTGCAAGCCCAATGACAGCAGGAACCTCAGAGCCTAGAGCACTTTACTTCTGCACCTCCTCTGAGTCTCAGTGTGCTTTTTTCTTTCCTTCTAGTTGTAGAATTTCCACTCAGCCAGTCTTCCTGTGGTTCTGGATGATGTCTGTTTTGTCTTTTAGTTGTAGTTTTGAAGTGGTTGTGCGAGGCAGCAATTCCAGGTGTTTACCTATGCCGCCATCTTGGTTTCTACTCTTACTGTGCAATTTTAGTCATTTCTTTTTCTTGTGGTGATGGAGAACTGCTGGGGTAAATATTGATTGAGAATTTTGATATTAAAGAATGAAGGAATAGAGAGTGTACCGAGTTCTTAAGTTCCAGAAAGCCTATTTATAAGATCATTAGAATGGGAGAAGAAACAAGGGATGAAATAATACAATTAAAGGTAGTTTATGTTATAATGCTCTTCTGAGGTGAACTTAGACTCAGGCAAAAAATACTTAATGTTGGTCCCTCTATATAAAATACTTGAAATTGAAAATATGAGTAGTTTCTTTCTTCTATGCTGACTGGAATAAAAATGATAGTTTATTTTCTTATATTAGAAATATATTGTTTGTGATGGTTTTATTTTGGGCTCAGTATTTCAGAATTAGCTCAGGCCAGATTAGATCTTGTTAGCCATCAGGTAGACAGCAAGTAATTGCTTGTTTTAAAGATAATTTGTATATTTAAGAGTTTGAGATTGACTTTTGAATAATTCAAATTGCATGATACAGTCAGGCACCGTTCATTAAGAGGCAGAGATTTGCTAAGGAATCCTTAAGTTTTTAAGGAGCATTCAGATGTTTTAAATTTTAGTAAAATTAGTTTTAATTTTGCTAATGACAGCAGATGTGTGGCAGACAGCCAGGACTTGAGCTTAAAACAAAGTGTGTAGAGATATTCATGCATAAAATGCCTGGTTACTTATGAAATCATAAAGATTCTACTCCAGTGATAACATGTAAGTTTATTAAGATGGCAGTGTGCAAAATAGGTATCAGTACCTATTTTTGAGCCATTTGCTAGCATTTCTTGTTTGTAATTCTTAACACTACATAATTAGTGACATCTAGACAGTCTGTAGTGAGAATAATATCCAGAAATTCTTAGAGGACTTCATTTTCTTGTTTGGTTGAATGACTTTGATTATTGTGGAAAGGAGGGCTGTTGGAATGTTTGACAGTAGATTTCAGTTCAGATATTAGGTGAGTGTTGGAAGCTCATTATTCCACCACCCCATTCTCTTTTCTCTGCTCTATTTTTTGTTCACCAAAGCAAAAATTTAAGAAATGGATATATAGATTCTATAAAGATGCTTTAGAATTTGCTTATAAACAATAATCAAATTTGAAGGTAGACAATAATCAAATCATAATAATCATTTAACTGTTAAATGTCAAATGTTGTAAAGTATAGTTATTAAATAGAAGTGTTTTGAAGCCTATTTTAATTTATCAATATGCTATTATAACCTACTTAGGATTTGGTGAATAGTTAAAAAAAAAGCCTTTTGGATGCCCTAGCTTAGTGGTCAGCAAACCGCTGCTCGCGAGCCACATGCAGCTCTTTGGCCTCTTGAGTGTGGCTCTTCCACAAAATACCACGGCCTAGGCGAGTCTATTTTGAAGAAGTGGCGTTAGAAGAAGTTTAAGTTTAAAAAATTTGGGCTCTCAAAAGAAATTTCAATCGTTGTACTGTTGATATTTGGCTCTGTTGACTAATGAGTTTGCTGACCACTGCCCTAGCTGGTTTGGCTCAGTGGTTAGAGCATTGGCTTGTGGACTGAAGGGTCCCAGGTTTGATTCTGGTCAGGGGCACATGCCCAGGTTGTAGGCTCAATCCCCAGTATGGGATGTGCAGAAGGCAGCCAGTCAATGATTCTCTCTCATCATTGATCTTTATATCTCTCTTTCCCTCTTCCTTCCTCTCTGAAATCAATAAAAATATATTTTAAAAAAGCCTTTTGGAATTTTCTGTAAATGTTTTGGTTATCAAAACATAATAAACATACTATGTTAAGTCATTTGATCATTGACTTTCACTGAAAAATAATCAAGACATATACTGAAAGTTACATAAAAGATTTTTTGCTTTTATTTCAAAGGGAGTTTTACCTTTGTTAGTATCTAATCTATAGACATTTAATCCTAATATATAAAAGGCAGGGTTCGTCATGACCTAAACAATTGAACGGATGACTGAGCAGGAGGCTGTGTGGGGTGACCAGGCCGGCAGGGGGGGGCAGTAAGGGATGACCAAATGGCTGGGCCCTGGGCCCTGGCTGGGGTGTGGCAGCAGAAGGGACCTCTGGGCCCTGGCCGGGGCAAGGTAGAACGCTGGGTCTCCCCTGATCAGGGGCGTGGCCAGCCTTCAAACCTGGTGCCAAGTGCTCCCTGTCACTGCCGCGCCCAAGCCGCACCTCGGCAGGGGGAACAGTGAGGGGCTACCAGGCCAGCGGGGAGGGGGCAGTTAGGGGCAACCAGGCTGGCAGGGGGGGCAGTTAGGGGTGACCAGGCTAGCAGGGGGGCAGTGAGGGGAGATCAGGTTGGCAGGGGGGGCAGTTAGGGGCGACCTGGCCAGCAGCGGAGGACAGTTAGGGGCGACTAGGCTGGAAGGGGGGGAAGTTGGGCGCAACCACGCTGGAAGGGGGAGCAGTAAGGGATGACCAGGCTGGTGGGGGGCAGTGAGGGGCGACCAGGCCAGCAGGGGGGGCAGTGAGGGGCGATCAGGCCGGCTGGCAGGTGAGCAATTAGGAGCCAGCGGTCCAGGATTGTGAGAGGGATGTCAGACTGCCAGTTTAGGCCTGATCCCCAGGGTCCTGGATTGGAGATGGTGTAGGCTGGGCTGAGAGGACCCCTCACCACTGTGCACGGATTTCATGCACCAGGCCTCTAGTTTATCCATAAAAGCCATGAAAGAAGATAAATCAGAAATTCTGATCAAGATGGCATTGTAAACAGATGCTTTAGTACCTGTTTCACTTCTCGCTCATTGGAGTCATAGATAAAATATAAAAAGAGAAAATTGAAGGAACAGCTCGATTTAAAAAAAAAAGACAGGCTTATGTCCAAGAAATGGAATAGAAAATGCCAGACTCTGGGTCTGTAAGTAGGCACTTGCAGCCAGTAGTTTGGCTTGTTTGGAGTAATGGATTTGCAGGTGCTACATTTATAGTGAGGTACTGGAGGCAGACTCACTGTTTGAACTTCTGCACCTACCCTTATGCAGCAGGCTGAAAATAGTCTCTTCCATTTGTTACCTGAGACTGTGTCTTACAGGAGGCGGTAGTAGGGCAGGGTGGTAAGAGGGAACAGGGAATGAAACCTGCCATTTGCTGGTTTGGAGACTTGATTGAGTGGTAGGAATTCTAACTGCCAGACTGAGATCTGGTTCAGAACAGACTTGAGTTCTGAGCCCTGGAGCATGAGGAGGAGGGGGAAAGGATATAGCTTATTCAGAATAACATTGCAAATTCCAAAATTAAAAAATATAGGAAGGATCATATTGCAATATATAAATGCTTTTCTGTGCAATTTTGTTCTTGTCTTCTGCCTTTTTTTTTTTTTTCTAGTGAGTTGTGTTTTATTGATCTGGAGGAATTCTTAAATATTCTTGATACTTACCCTTTGTTGATTCAAATTGTTGGAAATGTCTTCTCAGTCTGAGACTTTTCTTTCTTTTTTAAATGGGATCTTTTGATGAACAGATGTTCTGAATTTTAATTTAGCAGAATTTGTCCATTTTTCCTTGTATTGTTTATATCTTGTTAAGAAATCTGACTCTACCATAAAAATAGGCTATATTGTTTTGTTAGGCATGTAAATGTTATAACATTAAAGTCATTAATCTACCTGGAATTGGTTGTTGATGATGTGAGGTGGATTCCAACTTCCTTTTTTTATTTTTTTGGGGGGATGGGATTATACAGTAGTTTCAATAACTACTTCATTCTTCTTTGAATAGTATTCCCAGGACAGTTTTAAGTAGAAGAATCAACAGTGTGTCTGTCCTTGTTTTGTTCCTTATTTTAAAGGAATGATTCTAGAGTTTCACCATTGAATACAATGTTTACCCTTTATGGAAATTTCTTTTTGTCCTAAGTTTCAAAAAGGGTTTGAAACTTGTATGGGTATTGAATTTTATTAAATGCTTTTTCTTTACCTCCTGAAATGATTCTATAGTTTTTCTCCTTTAATCTGTTAACGTTTAACTACTCTTAACATTCTTAGGATAAATCCAACTTGTCTATGATATATTATCTTTTTAACACATTGCCAGATTGTTAGCTCATAAGTTTATAGGTTTGTATGCAAGCCACTGCTTAATGTAAATTTTTTGAAACTTTACAGCACAACTCAAAGCTCCACTTACTAAGCAAGAACCTCTCCAAGTAAGAGGTAAATATGTTTTTTATCCTATTTTTTGTGATGATGTTTTGAATGAAATATATAAAATTAGTTTATACAGCGGTCTTTATAGTTATACTAGAGGCCCGGTGCACGAAATTCGTGCACGGAGGGGGGTTCTCCCTCAGCTCAGCCTGTACCCTCTCCAATATGAGATCCCTCTCACAATCCAGGACTGCTGGCTCCCAACTGCTTACCTGCCTGCCTTCCTGATTGGCCCTAATGGCTTCTGCCTGCCAGCCTGATCACCCCCTAACCACTCCGCTGCCAGCCTGATTGATGCCTAACAGCTCCCCTGCCAGCCTGTTTGCCCCCAACTTCCCTCCTCTGCCGGCCTGGTCACTCCTAACTGCCCTCTCCTGCAGGGTTGATCACCTCCAACTGCCCTTTCTTGCAGGCCTGGTCCCTCTCAACTGCCCTCCCTTGCAGGGCTGGTCCCTCACAACTGCCCTCCCTTGCAGGCCGGGTGCCTCCCAACAGCCCTCTCCTGCTGGCCATCTTGTGGTGGCCGTCTTGTGTCCACATGGGGGCAGGATCTTTGACCACATGGGGGCAGCTATATTGTGTGTTGCAGTGATGATCAATCTGCATATTATTCTTTTATTAGATAGGATAGAGGCCTGGTACAGGGGTGGGGACCAGCTGGTTTGCCCTGAAGGGCGTCCCGGATCAGGTGGGGTTTCCCTTGGGGTGTGGGGCGGCCTGAGCGAGGGGCCTGTGGTGGTTTTCAGGCGGGCCACGCCCCCTGGTAACCCAAGCGGAGCCCCTGGTATCTGGAATTTGTTTTCCTTCTACAATTGAAACTTTGTAGCCTGGAGCGGAGCCAAGCCAAGCCTGGGGCTCCCTCTGAGGCCGCAGCCATTGTGTTGGGATTATAATTGAAACTATGTTGCTTTAAGCGGGTGGGCCCGGCCAGGGTGTGCGGAAAGCTTTGCTTCCCCTGTTGCCGGCGGCAACCCTGGCCTGCTCTCAAGCTCCATTCTGCCGCCATTTGTTTGAATTTGTTTACCTTCTATAATTGAAACTTTGTAGCTTGAGTGGAGGCTTAGGCCTGGAAAGGGCAGGCGGAAAACTTGGCTTCCTCTGTTACCTAGGAAACCTTGCTCTCTGTGGCTGTAGCCATCTTGGTTTGGGTTAATTTGCATACTCGCTCTGATTGGATGGTGGGTGTGGCTTGTGGGCGTGGCTTGTGGGTGTGTCGGAGGTATGGTCAATTTGCATATTTGTCTATTATTAGATTAGATTATCACTAGAGGCCTGGTGCACCGGTGGGGTCCCTTGGCCTGACCTGTGCCCTCTTGCAATCCAGGACCCCTCGGGGGATGTCGGACTGCCAGTTTTGGCCCAATCCCCGCAGGCCAGCCTGAGGGATCCCACTAGTGCATGAATCTGTGCACCAGGCCTCTAGAATGCATATAAGATCTTTGGTTAATCTCTTCCCATCCTCCCCACTTCTCACTTCCCTCTGAGATTCATCAGCCTGTTCCATGTTTCTGTGCCTGTGCATTGAGCGTCTGCCCCCTGTGGTCAGTGCGCATAATAGCTACTGGTTGAAAGGTTGCTTAGGCTTTTATATCATATATATATCATCTAATAAAAGAGTAATATGCAAATTAACCATCACTCTGCTACACCCACTGGCCACGCCCACCAACCACACCCACCAGCCAATCAGGAGCAAATATGCAAATCCAACCAAGATGGCTATGGCCACAGAGAGCAGGATGGAGGTTTGAGTTTCCCAGGCAATGGAGGAAGCCAAGCTTTCTGCCTGCCCTTGCCGGCCTAGGCCTCCACTCAAGGCTACAAAGTTTCAATGATAGAAGATACATAAATCCAAACAGAAATGGCGGCAGCCACGGAGCTGGAAAGAGCAGGAGGCTAGGGTTGTCCCCGGTAATGGAGGAAGCCAAGCTTTCCGCACACCCTGGCCAGCCCAGGCCTCAGCTTAAGGCTACAAAGTTTCAATTATAGGAGGTAAATAAAACCCAACAGAAATTGCTGCAGCCACGGAGCAAGCAGAAGGCTTGGGTCCGCTCCAGGCTACAAAGTTTCAGTTGTAGAAGATAAATAAACCCCAGATACCAGGGCCTCCGTTTGGGTTGCCAGGGGGTGTGGCCGGCCTGCAAACCACCACAGGCCCCTCGCCCAGGCCGCCCCACACCCCAATGGAACCCCCACCCTGATCTGGGACATCCTTCAGGGCAAACCAGCTGGCCCCCACCCGAGCACCAGGCCTCTATCCTATCTAATAAAAGAGTAATATGCTGATTGAACATCACTCCAACACACAAGATGGCTGCCCCCATGTGGTCAAAGATCCTGCCCCCATGTGGACACAAGATGGCCACCACAAGATGGCCAGCAGGGGAGGGCAGTTGTGGGTGATCAGGCCAGCAGGGGAAGGCAGTTGGGAGGGACCAGGCCTGCAGGGGAGGGCAGTTAGGGGTGACCAGTCCTACAGGGGAGGGCAGTTAGGGGTGACCAGGCCTGCAGAGGAGGGCAGTTAGGGGCAAACAGGCTGGCATGGGAGCAATTAGGCATCAATCAGGCTGGCAGGGGAGTGGTAGGGGGTGATCAGGCTGGCAGGCAGAAGTGGTTAGGGGCAATCAGGAAGGCAGGCAGGCAAGGGGTCTCAGATTAGAGAGCGTGCAGGCTGGGCTGAGGGACCCCCCCTCCCCCGTGCACGAATTTCGTGCACTGGGCCTCTAGTATATATATAAAAGGCTAATATGCAAAGTGTCCCCTCAGGAGTTCAACAGGGAGATCGGGAGTTTGCTTGCTCACTATGATGTGTGTTGACTACCAGGGGGCAGTGCGGAATGAAGGGAGGTCCCGGCCAGCAGCCGGGAAAGGGAAGCCCTGGTCGGCAGCTGGAAGGCCCTGATCAGCCCTGATCTCGGCCAGGCCTAAGGACTCTACCCGTGCACGAATTTTGTGCACCGGTCCTCTATTACATAAATAAGGGCTAGGGTAAGGGTTATTGACCATAAGGATTTAGTATCTGATTTATAAGCTAATTATCTACTGATGTTTACTTTTCATTTTGGTCACAAATTTTGTGGTAATTGTTTTTTTCAAAAGCCCAAGGAAAAGAGTAATGGCAAATAAAAATTATCAATTACTTTATCATTTTAGAAAAGTAATGTGATTAAAGAACAAAACAAGAGGTCAACAACTTTCAGCTTCAACTTTTTCAAATCCAGGTAGAGATTGGACATTCTTATCTGACTTTTTTTTCTAGGAATAATTGCGGCTCTGTTCTTTATAATGAGCTATGACTCCCGTTTCCAAATCAGTATGTTTCACTGAGGCAGTAACTCTGTGATGAGGAGCACTGTGGCTTTGGAGTCAGACAAAACTGGGTTCAATTGGTGGCCCCAGCATGTACCAACTGTATGGCTTTGGGCAGTGTACCTGACTTCTCTAAGCCATAGTTTTCTCCTCTGTAATATGGTGCTAAAAATAGAATTTCTTTTGTAGGATAATTTTGAAGATGATACATACTAGTAGTGTGCACCGGGCCTCTAGTAATTAATATTATGATATTATGATAGCAATCATTATTATTAGTAACCTTGGCCAGGACAGGCCAACAGGGATTTCTAGCTACTTTGAAGAAATTTTACAAAAGTAATTAAAAAAAACAACTAATCTTTTAAAAGAGAGATGTAATTCCCCTCTCTGGTCCAGAGGACCTCACCTGGATTTTGAGTTTGAGGGTTATTGGAGAAAGGCAGTTCAGAGACTTGAACTCATGTAAAAAGAAACTTGAACTTCTTTATATATTGCTTTTTTCAATTAAGGTTTTGATTTTTATATTGAACTTTTATTTTTGAAATGTTCTTAAGTATTTTTTGTACATTTTATTTTAATCGTGTTATTTTAAGAATCTTTTTACCTACTGCAGTGATATATAGTTTTAGTCTAAATTTGCTCTTTGAACTTGAAAGTAGAACAGAAAATTTATGAATTAATAGATATAAGACTAGAATGTGAAGTGACTAGGTGACAATTTGTAACAGAACAATACAAGTTTCTTCTGTTGTTTTTCTCTTGAGCTTCAGATATTTGCTTATGTTATTTATATCGTGACCAGAAGTCGACTTTATAATATGACTTGTAAACATAGATCAATGTTATTGATGTATCTCGCTTGTTATGAACATTTGATCCTTGATAGTAGGTAAATAATTTAATAGAAGATAGTATTTTACTTAAAATCTGTATAAACTTCTTATAATTTTTAACTGATAGAAATGTTCCTTTTGTTTACTCAGCTTTGTTGCATTATGTGAAACAGTCCAGTGGCTTTCAAACATATAGAGATTATTTAACTGTAACAAAAGTGTTCACAAAAAGTACTTGTTCTTAATTTTATGCCGTACTGATTACTTCTTATTTTCACTTTTTATAAAATGCTGGTTTTACTCCACAGTTTTAAAAACACTGAACTAGCCTGTAATTTTTAACTGAAGCTGAAATTAATTTTCATTTAGAACCTAAGAAATTTAAGTTTGTTAGTACAATTTAAACCAACAAGTGATATATACAAGGTGTCCATTAGACAAAGGGTTGGCATTTTGGCATCAGTTACAGATGAACTATGGAAATAAAAGCTAGGTGGCTACAAATATTCCATTCTATTCTGCACTTGGAGAAGATTTTTTTCTGATGTCATTCAGTGCATCAGGAAAAAGATTGATATTTTATGGAATTCATTAGTAAAGCCTCAGTATGACTTTTGTTGTGTATACTTTTGTTTTCCTATGTTTTTTTGGTTTTAGTCAAAGCAGTCCTTAAGAAGAGGGAGTATGGACCAAAGTATACTCAGAATAATTTCATCACTGGAGTCAGAGCAATAAATGAGTTCTGCCTTAAATCCAGGTACAGTTATTATTTTTAAAGGGTAGTTTTATCTACCTAATGTAAATAACCATGTATTTCTTAGAATGTGTTTCCTGCTATCTTCCATCCATGTGGAACTTTCCCATAACTTCTTCCTAATTAAAGAAATATGTTTATTTAGTTTAAAAAATGTTAAAATTATTTGTTTGCAACATTGAATTCTGCTTCAGCATAAGCAATTTCTGTCTTTCTGGCATTCTTAAATTCAAAAAGGCAAGTTATTCAAAATCTCTGTGTCACACAAGATCATAGGAGTTTTATTGTTATGTTCACATATGTCAGAATTATTATTAATAAGATAAGATTATTTACTAAATTTCTTGCCATCATAGAGATTTATGGAAATTATACTTGTCACATATTTCTAAATTTTCCCTTCCTTTATGTGTTTATCTAAAAAAGTCATATTTATATGGAAGATTTCTTGGTTTTTTAGAGATCTATTCTCTAAAAATAGATGTGATCGATTCTTTTTCCCCTCTCCCTCATGGTTATTCTCTGTGGTATAGTATCAAGAAATAGGGAATCCAACAATCTGGTTTATAACTTATATAACTAATAAAATAATAATCAATTATAACGTTATAAAAATATATTCTGTTTCATGTAGAGTATTTCATTTAATTCTCACAAAAATTTTGGGAATTAAGTAGGTTAAGTATTGCTGTCTCCACAGGCCAGGAAACATAATAAGGATGTTACTGATGACCCATCTTATTTAGTGAGTCAGTGACAGAGAGGAAACTAGCATAATCTTTTGGTAGTTGGTCCAAACTGTCTTACCTATGTGTGATAGTTGGTTGTTGATATTTTTAAACTCCAGGTTTAGTTTCTAGAACTTAGTAACAGTCCATCGTTACCACATTTTAATTTATAGGTCTTTTCATTGCCGTTACAAAATTTTCTTAGGAACACCAATGATCAAATATAGAATGACTATTTAGTTGTGACTTGGATGAATATATAACCTTTTTAGAATATAAGAGAAGGAACAATTATTAAATAGCATGGACTTGACATTAAACCTCTGTGACTTGATACCTTTAAATGCTACTAACACTTAGTATTAATCTGGATGTAAACAAAAAGGGCTGTAAATTTTAAATTCTTAGAGGGATGATACTCTAATCCACGTTCTTTCTACTTTTTGCATTTTTTTATGATGCATGAGACACTGCAGGGTTGCGTACATAGCAGATAAAATGTAAGCACTTTGTAAGGAACTTAATCTCTACATGTTTTGTTACAGTATCTGTATTGAACAACAGGAATATTTCCCTTTCTTTCTCCCTCCTTCCCCTCCCCCCTCCCTTCCTTCCACACCCAAGGATGTGTTTACTGGAGGGAGTAGAGGAGGGAGGGAGGGAGAAAGGGAGGGAGGGAGGGACACATCAATTGGTTGCCTCCTATTTGTGCCCTGACTGGGGATCAAACCCACAACCTAGGTATGTGCCCTGGCCTGGAATTGAGCCTGAAACTTTTTGGTGCACAGGATGACGTGTCAACCTGGTTACCCAGCCAGGGCAAGAATAATTGTTTCTTCATTGTCTCTAAACCAGTTTTTGTGTACAAAGTGCAATCTTTATAAACTGATCTTTAAATGTTATGCCGATCTATAGTCTTTTAAGATGAGGATCAATGTAGTGGTTTTTATCTGTTCCTAATAATTTCTTTAAGTACATAAACTGTATGAATATTGTCCGAATAAATTTAACATGTTTCTTTCTTTAGTGATCTGGAACAACTTCGAAAAATCAGACAACGAAGTCCCCATGAAGATACTGAATCCTTTACTGTATACTTGAGATCAGATGTGGAGGCAAAGTAAGAATATAGTTCTTTTAGAATAAAAGTACAAGCTGAAATTGGGATTAATAAAAACACATCTTAGATTCAGAATTTTTTAAAGGATATATTTTATCTTTTTAAAGGTAGAATATTTTTATAATTGTAAATTTTTCTGGGAATTACTAGTATATACTACTTAACTAAAAATACGTCCTAATTTATAAGAAAATTTGCTTAATTTACTGTTTTGTTTAGATGTAGTTTAGCGAAGTTTCTTAAATGCTTTATATTTTTTCTAAAGGACCTTATGTATTGCTGTAAGATCCTCATATAGTTATTTAGATGGTTCATCTAGATTTAAATATGATTACAATAAAGTCATTAAAATTGTTCATTGGTCATGTGTTCATGCGTAGATCTTTGGAAGTTTGGGGAAGCCCTGAAGCTCTTGCCAGAGAGAAAAAACTGCGTAAAAAAGCAGAAATAGAATACAGAGAAAGTAAGTATATTCAGTTTAAAGCTATTTCAGGTTCATTTCCAGACCACCACACTATTTTTGCTGGTGGTGGTGGGCGGGGGGTTGCCTTCAGTTTCTGAAATAAACCATTTGTGAAGCACAGTAAAGCAAAGTTCAATAAAATGAGATGTGCCTGTAACTGGTAGGTAAGAATAGTGCCTGTAATTATGTACTCCCTGATGGTTGCATACTTTTGGCTTTGGCTCTCTTGGTTGTAGCAAATAGTAATATCCATTTGGGATTCAATTATTTTATTAAAAAAATACCTATTTTTTTTGTCCTCTGTAGCTTTTTAAAGATGATGAGAGGAAGTGAAGTTAGTTTGTGGTTTCCATAAGACATGAATATTAAAACCAATGGTCTAATTTGAAGATTATGCTTGTTTTAAAAGTGATAGAATAATGGTGCTTTTTTAGAGAAAAGTCTGTTAATTCAGCTACCACATTTCTACCTTAATTAATTAAATCAGCAGATATTTATTCAACACCTATGAACTGGAAACTGCATGATGCTTGAGATTTAGATGTACATAAGACTCTTAGGGAATTTAACAACCCAATGGTTTAGTGACAGAACCACCTTATAGAATTTATATAATATAAAATAGGTTTCAGATAATTTTTTCATTTACATATATATGTACTTATTAATGACGTGATGCATATCTGTGATTTTAAAAAGGATACAAAAACGTGAAGAAGTCTCCTTTTATTTTTTCTAGTAACTGTCTCATTTTTCTTCCTAGACATAACTGTTGTTGAAATTTCTTTGTGTAAATAAACCATCAAATAAGTATAAAGCATTTACATGATTCCAGTCACATCTTACAAAATATTTCAGAGAAATTTAGCTTCCATCCCAGACCTTTCCACCCTGATCCCTTTCTCTCACATAGATAACCACTTAAACAGTTAGTCTTAGGGTTATTTTTTCTATTTTTAAACATAAAATAGTATAGGTACATGCATATATTACATACAAAATATAATAAAATAACACCACCTCCCTTTCATAAATAAGACATATTAAACATACTTTCTGTCCTTGCTTTTTTCATTTGAGAGTATGTCCCAGGGAGCTCTAGAGTAATAAATAGGGACTTTTCTTTGTTTCTTTTATAATGCTCCATTTTGGTGGGTATACCATAGTTTATTCAGTCATTCTCCCATAAGTTGTTTCTGGTCTTTTGCTATTTCAGATAGTGATACCATGAATAGCTTTGTGCATATATTAAAGGAAATATTTAAAGTAACAAAATTTGAGGAAACACGCTAATAGAAAAATATTTCATCCTATATTTTTTAACTTGGAGTTAAAAATGAAGAATTGATTCTTATATTAAGCTTAAATAACTCATTAATTTTAGGTAATTTTAAGAAGAGCATCTTACCAAACCGCCTTTATCTCATTGCAAATCCAGATTTCTCCCTGCCTTTATTTTTATTGTGGTTAAAAAATGCAATGTAAAATTCATCATTTTAACAAATTTTAAGTGTAAAGTTCAGATGTGTTAAGTATATTCACATTGTTATAAAACAAATCTCCAGAAAGTTTTCTTTTCCACAACTTTTTCATCTTACAAAACAAACTAAACTTGTTAAACAAGAACTCCCTTTTCCTCTCCCCCAGCCCGATAGCCACTATTCTACTTCCTGTTTCTATGAATTTGACTACTGAAGATACCTCATAAAAATGGAATCATATAGCATTTGTATTTTTAAAAAATATATTTTTACTAATTTCAGAGGGGAAGGGAGAGGGAGAGAGAAACATCAATGTTGAGAGGGAATCATTGATCAGCTGCCTCCTGTACACCCCTTACAGGGGATTGAGCCGACAATCTGGCATCTTCCCTGACTGGGAATTGAGCCCTGACCTCCTGGTTCATGGATCGATGCTCAACCACAGCAACACTGGCTGAGCAGCATTTGTATTTTTGACTGAGTTACTTCACATAACATAGTGTCCTCAAGGTTCATCCATGTGACAGGATTTTCTTTTTAAGTCTGAGTAGTATTCCATTGTATGTACATACAGCATTTTGTTTGTATTCATTCATTCTTGGAAATTTTGGTTGCTTTTATTTCCTGGCTGTTGTGAATAGTGCTGCTATGAACATAGGTGTGTAAATATCTCTTGGAGACCCTGCTTTAATTTGTTTTGGATATATATCTACAGTGGGATTGCTGGATAACATGGCCATTTTTAATTTTTTTAGGAACTTCCATATTGTTTTTCATTGCAGTTGTACCATTTTACAATCCCACCAATGTACATAAGGTTTTCAGTTTCTCCACATCTTCGCCAACATGTGTTATTTTCTGTTTTTATTTTTTAAGGATAGTAGCCATTCTGAAGGGTGTGAGGTGATACTTCATTGTGGTTTTGATTTGCATTTCTCTGATGACTAATGACATGAGCATCTTTTTATGTGCTTATTGGCCATTTGCATATTATCTTTGGGAAAAAGTCTTCAAATCCTTTGCACATTTTTTAATTGGGTTGCAAATCCAGATTTTTTATAATAACCTGATGTTTTTGCTGGTAGCTAATGGAGCATATGTAACATAGTCATAAAGAGAATACTTGTGTTAATCTAAAATGTGATTGATAAGAATATATATGAGCTAAATGGGTTTTGTAATTCTTTTCTTATAGGGTTATTTAGAAACCAAAGCATATTAAGAGAATATAGCGACTTCCTTGGAAACACCAAGGTAAGGATCTTTTTCTGATAATGATATGTAGGTGTTGCACAGTGAAATTCTAGTGTTAGTTCATTGCGAAATATTAGCACGTACTACTCCTGTGCCAGCCTAATTCAAGATTTTCTTGAGCACTTTGTAATTTACAATCTATTTTTGCTCCTGTCTGCTTTATGAAATTTTAAATATTGGGACATAAGTTCTCTTTAAATTCCAGACTGTGTTGTAAGCCTAACATATAGGGAAGAGAGAAAACTATTTTCTCAGGTTTTTAGCAAGAGTAAGCTCTCTCATAGCCACTTTTAATTTTCTTTTTTTAAAAAAATATCTTTTTATTGATTTCAGAGAGAGAAAGAAACATCAGTGATGGGAATCATTGATCAGCTACCTCCTGCACGTCCCCTATGGAGATCGTGCCCACAACCGGGGCATGTGCCCTGAACTGAAATCAAACTGTGACCTCCTGGTTCATAGGTAGATGCTCAACCGAGCCACACTGGCCAGGGTCCTTTCTGGAAGTAGGCAGGAAATCAGTTATAAGGAAACAAAATAAATAATTAAGATTCTGGAATAGGACCTAGATGTCCTTTAGATTTCCATCTTCCCACTTTTTATAGAGGAAATTATGGAGAAACAAATAAGTAAACCTAGTTGTATAGAGGTATTGATAGAGGAGATATTTTCTGGTGTGTCAGAATCACTTATAAGCATTAAAATGCTTCTAGAAATTTTTGAGATTTTTAAAACATTGTGTTTTTTTTTAGCCACGTTCCAGAATGACATCAGTTTTTCTTAAGGGGCCAGGAAAGGTGGTGATGGTTGCCATTTGCATGTAAGTACTGAAAAATATGGCTTTTAAAATAGACTTACGTTATTTTATGTATATATTCTTTTTGTTGTTCTTGTTTTTCCTACTGATTTCAGAGAGTAAGGGAGAGGGAGAGAGAGATAGAAACATCAATGATGAGAGAGAATCATTGATGGGCTATCTCCTGCATCCCTCCTCCTAGGGATGGAGCCAGCAACTCAGGATGTGCCCTTGACCGGAATCAAACCTGGGACCCTTCAGTCCACATGCCAACACTCTGTCCACTGAACCAACCCAGCTAGGGCAGTTTATATTCTTTACTAGAGGCCTGGTGCATGAAATTCATGCACGGGGGGGTGTGTCCCTCAGCCCAGCCTGCACCCTCTCCAATCTGGGACCTCTCGAGGGATGTTCGACTGCCCGTTTAGGCCCGATCCTACCTGTTGGGCCTAAATGGGCAGTCGGACATCCCTCTCACAATCCAGGACTACTGGCTCCCAACTGCTTGCCTGCCTGCCTTCCTGATTGCCCCTAACCACTTCTGCCTGCCAGCCTGATTACCCCCTAACCACTCCCCTGCCAGCCTGATTGATGCCTAACTGCTCTCCTGTCAGCCTGTTTGCCCCTAACTGCCCTCCCCTGCAGGCCTGATTGCCCACAACTGCCCTCCCTCGCAGGCCTGGTCCCTCTCTACTGCCCTCCCCTGCTGGCCATCTTGTGGTGGCCATCTTGTGTCCACATGGGGGCAGCCATCTTTGACCACATGGGGGCAGTCACCTTGTGTGTTGGAATGATGGTCAATTTGCATATTACTCTTTTATTAGATAGGATTAGTTGGTATCTTAATAAAAAGTTAGAGGCTTACATTGTTTTAGGAGGAAGTTGAATGTATTTGTTTTTGTAAGTTAGTTGATGGGGGAAGAGTCCATATGCACTGAGTGGCCAGATTATTATGATCTCTGAACGCATAATAATCTGGCCACTCAGTGTATATCCTATATAATAAAAGGCTAATATGCAAATCGTCCCCTAGACCAGGAGTTCGACCAGCAGGCAGGTTGGCCAACCGCCCATGTCCCCTCCCCCTTGGCCAGGCTGGCCAAACCCCACCCATGCACAAATTCATGCACTGGGCCTCTAATATATATATGTACACACACACACACACACACATACACACACACACACACTGAGTGGCCAGATTATTATGTATTCAGATATCATAATAATCTGGCCACTCAGTGTATATACCCATGCTTGTGCTGTGTATATTTTTTATGTGGTTAAGATCCAAGAACAGTTGCTATCTGAAAATTCCTATTTTCATTGAAGTTGATAAAAGTCTTTTTTAAAAAAGGTTGAGATAGCCAAACTTATTTTAGAGTAATTAAATCAACTTAGGTTATAGCTATTGAAGAGTATCTGCACTATTATTTTTCTCCCACTTATCTTGGTGTAGAACATAATTGCTGTTTTTGCCATTTTTGTCCTCTGTCTTCTTGATTCCTATTGTTTTGTTTATCTTTTTTCCATTTTGTTGAATAACCTATTTTAAAATATTTAAAAGCATTAATTTCATAAATCATTAGTTTGTTCTTTTATTTCCAAAATATATATATAATATGTGTGTCAGGAATTGTGATAGGGTCTGAAAATACAAATTTCTTATCTTCAAGGATTAGAGGGGCACTAAACTAGAGGAAGTCATTTACAGTTATACAGAAAAGAGATAATGTTACACTAAACTAAGATAGTGGTAGTATTCATGGAGGGATAGAGAAACATGGTTAGGTTCAGAAAGTATTTAGGAGGTATGGAAAATGATGTTGCCCATATTTCTGAACAATCTACACTAATAAAAGAGAAAGATGCAAATTGACTGTACCTCTGCTACACCCACCAGCCAATCAGGAACGAGTATGCAAATTAACCTGGCAAAGATGGCTGCGGCCCCCCCCCCCCCCCAGCTGCTCTGGGCCTGTGGGAGTCGGAGAAGTCGGGTGCCAGCACCTGAGGCTGGCTGCAGCCAGGGAGACCAATAAGCCGCCTGCCCCGTGATCCCAGGCCGCAGACAGCTGCAGAAGCCACCCACCCCACGTCCGCCCGCCCCATGTCCTGGGGGAGATGGAGAAATCGGGTGCCAGCGCCCGAGGTTGGCTGTGGCCCGGGATACAAAGAAGCCGCCTGCTCCATGATCTCAGGCCACAGCCAGCTGCAGAAGCCTCACGTCCGCCTGCCTCATGTCCTGGGGGAGACAGAGAAACTGGGTGCCAGCACCTGAGGCTAGCTACAGCCTGGTAGACAGAGATCCCGCCCCCTCCCCCCCCCCCCCCCCCGCAGTCCTGGGCACCAGCACTTGCTGCTGCAGCCCAGGCAAAGCCACCTGCCCACCATCCCCTGCGGATGCAGCTGGCCCGGGCGCCTATGGCTGACCAGAGGGAGGGAAGCCTGTATCCCGGGTGCCTGTGGTCGGCTGGAGGAGGGAATCCTGGGACCCGAGTACGGGACCGAGGCAGAGGTGGTTAGGGGCAATCAAGCCAGCAGGGGAGCAGTTAGGGACAATCAGGCAGGCAGGTGAGCAGTTAGGAGCCAGCAGTTCTGGATTGTGAGAGGGATGTCCCACTGCTGGTTATCCCCTGAGGGGTCCCAGATTGGACAGGGTGTAGGCTGGGCTGAGGGACACCCCCCCACCCCATGCACGAATTTTGTGCACTGGGCCACTAGTTTGATAGATATTGCACCATCCCTGAGAGAAGGGACACACTGGAAGGAGGAGCAGGGTTGGAGCAAAGGAAATGTTGAGTTTCGAATTGGAGTTTTTATAGGACTCCTCAGTGGAGTTGGTCAAAGGATTAAATTTATTTTTTTTGTCAGTAAAACTGGGTTAGTAATTAAAGTTTTTTTTTTTATCAGAGGAATGTATGTAATATATGTAAATTGCTTAGCATAGTATCTGGTACATAATAAGTACTTCATAATTATTGTTAATATTTATTGGTCTGAAGCTTAGGAGGGAGATTTGTATTAGAGATTTAGGGTTGAGAGTTATTAGTATATAGGTAATAATTAAAGCCATAGAAGAATGTGTATAGTGTCAGGAAGAAAAAGCCCTTAGGAAAAAAACTTGATGAATGCTTAGGTAGAAGAAAAAGAGCCTACTGAAGAAGAATAAGGAGCAAGGTAGGAAGAAAACCAGGAGCTTCATGGAAGCCAAGGAAGACAGTGATTTAAGAAAATAGTGGCAACCCTGGCCAGTGTGGCTCTAGTTGTTTGGATCGCAGTCCCATACACTGAAGGGTGGTGGGTTTGATTCCTGATGAGGGCACATGTCCAGGTTGAGGGTTTGATCCTCCTTTGCGGGGAGGGGGAGCACATGCAGGAGGCACTTCTCTCTCTCCCTCTCTCTTCCTCTCTCTAAAATCATTGAAAAACATATCCTCGCGTGAAGATTAAATAAAAGAAGAAGAAAATAATAGCAGATGCTTCTCTGAGATTAAGAAAAATGTTTCTAAGAACTTTATAGCAAGAAATAGTTGGAGGTATTGGAGGCAGAAGCCATTATTTAGTGCACTGAAGACTGTACAAAGTGGGGAGAATAGAGAAACAGGAGCAGATATGCTTTTTTCAAGACATTATTTGAAGTGGAGGAAGGGGATGTACAGTTTTCTCATTTATGAAATGAGGATGATAATATTTGTATAATAGAATTATAATAAAACATGGTAAATGACTAGTATAGTGCCTCAGATAAGTCATGCTCGTCATTACTGTTGGAATCTGAGCAGCTGGCTTGCTCAGAGCTAACCATATTTATTTTAACATCTATGGTCTAGTATGACTCAGAGACTGCTGGGTCTACATTTGTCTTCATCTATTTAAGTAAACAGATTTTCACCAAAGTCTTGCCTTTGACACTGTTCTACTGGACATTATTGATGCAGATCTTTTACCTACTTAAGACACATAATTTCCTTTCTAATTTTATTTTGTCCAAATGTAGAACATCCTCTTATCAGTTCTTAAAATGCACTTAATTTGCTTACACGCATCATGCCTCTTCATTTGAATATTTAATACCAAATCTGTATTTTTGAAATTTGTACTCTTGTTACCAGAAACAGTTTTTGAAGGCTAGAGATTCTTTTTAATTTCCTTTGACAAAATCTAGTATAGAGATATATATGGTCAATTAAATAAGCTTTAGGTGAAAATTTTTGTCTAAACCAATGGTAAATTGCTTTCTCTTTCTCTCCTAGCAATGGATTAAATTGCTTCTTTAAATTTCTTGCTTGGATTTATACGGGTTCAGCAAGTATGTTCTCCGAAGCTATACATTCTTTATCTGATACTTGTAATCAGGTGAGGGATAAAAGCTTTACTCTTATTAATTTTAAAGTAATTTTTTACTGATTTAATCTAAAAGTTGGCCTGTTTTAAAAACTGAATAATTCCTGTAGTTGGCATGTGGAAGAAAAAGAAAATTGTTTTACTTTTGAACAATGAAGCACATAGAAATATGAACATGATATTTTAAAACAGGTTTTTAGGCTTTAAGGACTTACAACCGTGGAATATGAAGTGTAAGATTATCATTCACTAAGTGTTTGGGCAGAAGTTTTTGTAGAAGAGATTCTTACTGTAGGTGGAAATTTATATCTGAACATAATAAATTTATATCTGAACAAATTCTTCAATGAATTTAAGAGCCAATGAATTTAAGTTTTTTGAATAACTATGTAAATTAGTCCCATGTGATTGATAAATTAAAATTTCACATTAGACTTGTACTTTGAATTCCTTTTCTGAATTTGCAAATGAAGAAAGATTTTTATAAAATTAAAATACCTTCTTTAATCCAAATTTTGAATACTGTAAATTTAAGCCTTTTTAAAGAACACAACAAAACTTTCTACTTGTGTTATTATTTCACATTTTAAACAATGTGTTGTTTTAAGAGAATGCTTTTTCAGTATTCATTTATTTATACCACTGTTATATAAGAACTAATTTGGGAGAACTTACAATAAAAGACAGCAGATTCAATAAGAATATTTAAGACAAAGTTAAAAATAATAAAATGGTAGGGAGTAGGGAGAGCCATCTTAACTAAAAATTAAACCCAAGAACTTGCCTAACTCACTGTCAAATAGATTAAAACCCTTTGCAAAAGTAAGGAAAGAAGTCAAACATTTGCTATCAGTACTTAACAAATCTTTCCCTTGAATTAAATTTTTGTGCAGTAAATATTTAATAATTTGTATCAATATAATATTTTCCCAGTCGGTTGTGGAGTGGAGAGAGAGGAGAGTGGTTGGGGAGATATACATATCACATAATCTCTATTTTTTTAAAAAGTTATTTGGACTTATGAAAATTGAAATGCAAAAATATTTGTACATATGGGCCAGGAGTTATGTACAAATGACTGGTTTCATTCTTAGCTGTTATTATTAAAACATTGAAGATAGTTTTTCAGTGTCCATACTCTGAAGGACTATTTAAGGGTTTAAAAGAATGTGGTAATTATAGTTGTGTACTGTTCTGAAATGGTAACATGATAAATTGAGGGGGAAAAAATCAAATTGTAAACCATTATATAAAGAACCTTTGCTTCCCGCCATGATGAACTAATGGGAACTGAATTTAGTCTTTTTCTGTAAACAACTAAAAAACTACATAAAATATATGAAACAATATTTTTAAACTTTGGACAATAGTCCATGATCCTGGACAAGACCATGATCTTGGAGAGAAAGAAAACAAATTAGTTGAACTCTATGATCTCTGGCTTTTGTTTGGAGGAACATGTGGGATGGTGTAGTATAGTGGGAGATAACAGTCTCATTAAGCTGAGAAGGCAGAAATTAGAGTTTATCAAGTCTGAGGAGGCTAGCAGTTACAAGGCAGAGTTCCACAGAGGGTCAGAGCTCTAAAGGATCAAGCTATAACTTACTTACCTGCCAGAACAGAGCCCCACACTCTAGAAGGAAGACAATAAAATTCAGAAACTCAATATAACATTCATGGTATTCAGCATTTAATAATAATAAAAAAAGAATTTGACATCCAAGAAGCAGAACATTTGACTTATAACCAGGAGAAAAATCAGTCAATAGAAACAGAACCAATGGACGTATGATAAGGATGTTAAATAGCTATTACAACTACATTCATGTATTGAAAGGAAAACATGTATAATGACAAGAGAAATTGAAGATATAAAGAACGAAATGGAGCTTTTAGAGCTGAAAAATATGTCTGATATGAAAAATTAACTATAGAATTAAAATCAGACACTATAGAAAAAACAATCAATGAACTTAAATATATGGCAGTAGAAAACAAACATTCATACTGAGGGAAAAAGATTGAAAAAAATGAAGGGAGCTTCAGTGACCTGTGAGACAATATCAAGAGAATACTATCAAACATTTAAGGAATAAGTAATACCAATAGTACAGTCTTTCAAATATAGAGAAGGAAATGCTTTTCAACTCCTCTAATAAGGCCGGCATAACCCTGATACCAAAACCTTACAAAGATGTTACAAGAAAGAAAAATGCAGACTAAAATCCCTGAAGGACATAGATGCAAAAATCCTTAAAATATAATCAAATTGAATCTAGCAATACATAAAAATGATAATATATCATAATCAAGTGAGTATTATCCTAGGAATATAAAGTTAATTTAACATTCAAAATCAATAGGAATAGAAGGTTAACATGAAAAATCATTTGCATTTCTACTATCAGCAAACAAATGGCAAATTAAAAATTTAATAAATTTTCTTTAAAATCATATAAATAATACTAAATACTTATGAGTAAATTTAATGAAAGATGTGCAAAACTTTTACAGTGAAAATTTAAAATGTGTCTGGGAGAAATTAAAGAAGACCTAAAGAAATGGAGAGATATACCATGTTCATGAATTGGATGTCATGATGTAATATGTCAAATCTCCTTAAATTGATCTGTAGATTTAATGTAACTGCAATCATCCCAGAAGACTTTTTTTTTTATAGAAATTGAAAAACCAAATAAAGTCTAGAACTTGGAATGGAAATGGAAAGAACTCAGACTATTCAAAGCAGTTTTAAAGAAGAGAATTTAAAGGACTTCAAAATTTATAAAACTACAGTAATTAAAACAGTGAGATATTGGCCTAAGGAATGTCAGACCAATGTAACTTAATAGTAGAGGATCCAACAACAGAATCACAGTTACATGTGGTCAATCGGTTTTTGATAAAGGCACCAAAGCAATTGAATGAAGAAAGGAAACTCTCTAACAAGTGGCACTAGAAAGGTTTGGATAGCCTTATGGAAAAAAATCAAAGTACCTTGATCCCCGCCACTGATCATATACAAATTTGAAGTAGGTCATAGGCCCAAACATAACAGCAAAAACTATGAGGATTCTCCTAGATATTAATTTATATGAATTTATTGCACACTTGAGTTTGCCATGTATTAAGTGTTTAGGAAAAGAAGACAGTCCTTGCTCTATCTTCTGTAAGAAGGTCATACACACAAAATAGCTACTAGTAGAAAGATATTCTAAGACAACATTTAAACAGTTGCATGATAGTCTGAGGAAAACCTTAAAAGGTAAAGATGATTACAGAAGGGGAAACATTAATAATGCTTCTTAATTACTACGTGCTAATAATATTAGTGCTATAAACCAAACAAATCCTATCTAATAAAGAGGGAATATGCTAATTGACCCTCACACTGTCTCAAAGATGGCAGCACCCACAGCCAGTAAGGAGGAAATATGCTAATTGACTGCCATGCCCTCAAAGATGGTGGCACCCACAGCCAATAAGTAGGGAATATGCTAATTTACTGTCCTGCCCTCAAAGATGGTGGCACCCACAGCCAATAAGGAGGGAATATGCTAATTGACTGTCACGCCCTCAAAGATGGTGGCGCCCAGTAGCCTCAGCTCCCCAGCTGCCCAGAGCCAGCCCGAGGCTTGCGCTGCTGGCAGTGGCAGCAGCAGCAGAGGTGTGATGGGGCATCGCCTTCCCCTGATTGCCTGGTCGCCTCCCGCCCCTGAGGGCTTCTGGACTGTGAGAGGGGGAGGCCAGGCTGAGGGACACCCCCCCCCCCCAGAGTGCCTGAATTTTCATATTCTGGGCCTCTAGTGTAGGTTATATATATATGCACATATATACATATGTTGTAAATGACCAGAGAAAGGTCTGGAAGGACATATCAAACATAACTAATGCAACCTTGCCTCTGGGGAAGGACAGGATTAGAGGATCTGTGATATTTTTATAAGAAGAACTAATATGGTTCAGATTCAGTTTATAGAATACTTGATATTTCTACACTATATTGCAGAGTAAACTTTAATATTAAAGATTTTAAAAATAATTGAATCCTCATTGACTTTCATAAACAAACACACAGACATTTATACACAGTGTGAATTAATGAATATTTCAGTTTTAATGTACAGGTTTAAAAATTATATGTTCTTTATTTTTATTTTCTTAGTTTAATTCATTGAAAAGCCATTTGTTTTTAGGTAGTTTTAACCCTCTTTCCTTTGGAGTCCAGTAGGAAAAAACAAAACTGTAATAGTCTGTATATTTAGCGTGGGATTTCCAGTATCTAAACCTAAAAATTCATGTTCTCACTTTTGCCATATTTACGTTAGGTTTTTGTGGTTTTTTTTTGTAAAGAAGTAAAGTCTTATTTATAACTAGTCCTCCATCTTTATTTCCACCTTCCACATTCCTGATAATCACTGCTTTGTATAATTGATATGTATAATTCCTGTGCATGGTTTTGCAGTTTTACTAGTAATGTATGTGTCATAGACAATATATACTGTTTTAAAATTTGACAACCTTTTACTTGTACAGTTATACAAGTTATTCTTTATATATAAATAAAAGATATTACAGACACCACTAATCCTGCTTTTCTCCTCAGAGGTAAAAATATAGTTAAATGTGCATTTTTCTAGACTAGGGGTGAGGAACCTTTTTTCTACCAAGGGCCATTTGAATATTTATAACATCATTTGCAGGCCATACAAAATTATCAACTTAAAAATTAGCCTGCTATATTTTGTCAAACATTTAATTAACTCACCCCTAATGCCTTGGCAGGGCCAGACCATCTGATTTTACAGGCTGAACTTTCCCCATCCCTCTTCTAGTCCTTTCCTTATGCTATATATTATATGTAGTTAAAAAAACTACAAAATGTTAAGTTCTGTACTGTAAATACTGTTTCTAAATACGCTTCCTCCTCCCCACCCCCTTACACCTAATGGTATGTGTAGGAGCTTTTAGCATTCAGTACATAAAGCTCTATCCCAACTCTATTCTTTTAACTGTTGTAGAAGTAATTTATGGTTTTAGTTATTTTGCCATTCCTCAATGATGGATTTGAGGTTGCTTTCAGATTTTTCATCTTTATAAGCATGGTGTTCTGAACCCCTTTGTGTTCATTTTTATTTCTCTCGGGTAAGTATTAGAAACCAGATAGCTTAGCTATTGGACATTAGTATTTGTGTTTGTCATTTTCAGATTGCATTCTCCAGATTGGCTTTACCATGTTACACTCCTCATTTGCTAGTGATTATTTATCTTTTTGCTTCTTCTCCATAGGGTTTACTGGCATTGGGCATCAGTAAGTCTATTCAAACACCAGATCCTAGTCATCCGTAAGGACAATGCCTTTATCTTCTTTGTTTGTTTTGGGGGCAAGTCATTGAAATAAAAGCAACTTAATTTTAGAAGCCTGCTGTTTCTGTACCTGCAGTTCATGTTAAAGATTTGGTTATTTCTTCCACTGAAGTGTACTCACTGCTGTGTCAAAGTAAATTTAAGATATAATTTGAAAATAGTGTTTAAATTATTTATATGCTTTGTAACATGGCATAGAGATCTTGTACTTTTTATATTTGATAATTTAAAACAAAGCTCATATTTTGATCTTAGAGTTCTGTTTATTTGGTCAAAGGAAACATATATTTCATACTGAGACTAATACACCACTCAATCTAAAATCTTAGCAGTAGCCCTAGCCCTGTGGTCGGCAAACTCATTAGTCAACAGACTAATTATCAGCAAACTCATTATCAACAGTACAACAATTGAAATTTCTTTTGAGAGCCAAATTTTTTAAACTTAAACTTCTTCTAATGCCACTTCTTCAAAATAGACTCGCCCAGGCCGTGGTATTTTGTGGAAGAGCCACACTCAAAGGGCCAAAGAGCGGCATGTGGCTCGCGAGCCACCGTTAGCTGACCATGGCCCTAGCCGATTTGGCTCAGTGGATAGAGAGCATTAACCTGTGGACCGAAAGGTCGGTCCCAGGTTCGATTCTGGTCAAGGGCACATACCTTGGTTGCAGGCTCCTCCTCAGCTGGGGCCCTGGTTGGGGCTCTTGCAGGAGGCAACCAATCGATGTGTTTCTCTCACATCGATGTTTCTCTTTCCCTCTCTCTTCTAACTTCTCTAAAAATCAATGGAAAAAATATCCTTGTGAGGATTAACAACAAAATGAATCAATAAATAAATGATTTCTTTGTCTACATATGTAGATAAGAATGCAAGGCCCATGAGGGCTGAGCTTTAAAAAATATAAATAAAATCTTAGCAATAACTCCTACTAAATCCATACTTAATCTATTTTAATGCTTCTATTGTGATTTGGAAATAGCATTCTGTTAATATTTCAGATTATTTACTTGTAAAATGAGTATGCTTTTTAGAATATATTATTTTGAATTCTACCAGTTGTTTGATACAGAGATGTTTTTGTTGCTTCTAACATAACCAGCTAAAACTTTTGAATTCCACATGCATCGTTTTAAAAAACACTCCAGTAGTAGAATTCGATGAATCTTAAGACAAAAAAAGCACTTTTATTGCTGTAAAGGAGTCTATCTCTATGCTTTATATAAAAGCCTTTCTTTACTTGAAAGCAAGACACTACTGTTTTCTTTTTTTTTTTTTTAATCCTCACCTGAGGATATTTTTCCATTGATTTTTAGAGAGAGTGGAAGAGAGAGGGAAAGATAGACATATCGATGTGAGAGAAACACATTGATTGGTTGCCTTCTGCACAAGCCCTGACCAAGGCCAGGGCCAGGGAGGAGCCTGCAACTGATGTATGTGCCCTTGACCAGAATTTAACCCAAGGCTCTTCAGTCCGCAGGCCGGCGCTCTATCCACTGAGCCAAACTAGCTAGGGCGAGACACTACTGTTGTTTTGTGTGTGTGTGTTTAAATAATAACATTTAAAAAATATTATACTTTGGTGAACAGCTTTGTTCACCAAAATTTTAAAACAGGCTAAAATTTTTAAATTATAGATTTCTAAAGATATTTTTAAAATGAAGATTTCTTAAGATATTTTCAATAACCTATGTCCGTGGTCGGCAAACTGCAGCTCGCAAGCCACATGTGGCTCTTTGGCCCCTTGAGTGTGGCTCTTCCACAAAATACCACTGCCTGGGCGAGTCTGTTTTGAAGAAATGGCGTTAGGAGAAGTTTAAGTTTAAAAAATTTGGCTCTCAAAAGAAATTTCAATCGTTGTACTGTTGATATTTGGCTCTGTTGACTAATGAGTTTGCCGACCACTGATGTTATTGCTGCCCAGTAGAATTTTCTACAAAATCTGTTCATTATGGAGCACCTGAAATGTGGCTAGTGCAATTGAAGAACTACATTTAAAATTTTACTTAGTTTTAATTAAATAGCCTTATGTGTGGCTAATGATTTATTTTGAACGGTGCAGATCTACTGAATTAAAAATTTCAATAAGAACCTACAGATTTCTTGAAAATACATAATGAAAGTAATGCTATTTAATTTAGATCTTCATTTACTTTAACTTATATTTATCTCCAATATTACTTTGGTGGAGGAAACTTTTAGAAGCAAGTAAATTTTTTAAATCAAGCTTGTAGAACATTATCATTTCTATAAGAATTCCCTATGTCAAGATTATATACTTACAAAAAGAATTTAAAAATTGGTTTTTAGTAAGAATTCTTGTTTAAATTTTCATCTGCTGAAAGGTTGCCATGGCATTTGGGTTTGGGAGTAAATTTCTTAGGAAATATTTTTATTATTGAGTGATTATTTTCCTTTTATAGTATATAATATTTTTTAACTTAATGCTCAGTATTTTATTGGTACATATAGAAATACAAAAGAATGCACATAAAGACCAAAGATGCTTGAAAAAATAATTTAGATTTTAAAATTTGTCATTAGAAACATTGAGAAAACTGAAGCTCTTTAGTCCTAACAATAGTAGTCAGTTGCTCTGTGCTAAACTATGTAGAACCAGAAGCAAGTTCTCAGCACCAAATATGGGCAATATAAATCATCCATTGGCTGTACAAAAAGACAAAAATAATCCAATCAGAAGCTTCATTACAGGAAATTTAAATGTTATCCTGCTCATAAACATCTGATTGCATTTTTAAAAAAGATTAACTTTACCAGCATTTGTTGTGCTACATGATAGTAAAGTTCTAAATCAAAACAGACTATATGCAAAAGGAATTAGCAGATACTTATACTAAATTGTATTCATTGTATTTATGTATTTTTAAATATAAGTTTTAAGTTTTGTCCACTTTACATGTTGATTTTCTGATTAGATTTGAGTTTAGCACTTAAACTTTACTTAAATTTAAAACCATAACACCTTAATATTGTAAGAAGTTTTTCATTTTCATTATAACATATATTTTAAAAGGAAACCATTTGTATTTCTTGTAAACTATATTACCATTTTTATTTTCCAGGTATGGATTTTCAAATATGCGCTATATTGCTTCACTAATTAGTGGTGTTGGTATTTTCATGATGGGTGCAGGATTATCTTGGTACCATGGAATTATGGGATTGCTTCATCCTCAACCAATGGAATCCCTGCTCTGGGTAATTATTTCCCCCTTCTCAGTTTTGAAGTTATATGAAATAGTATTTAATTTTAGTGGAATACCTTTGTGATCTTAAAGAACAGGACTAACATACCTTCTTGACTGTTATGTAGTGTTATGTATCTGTAATTGTATTTTTTAGAGTATGGTTGAGCATGATTTCTAAATACATGATTCATTGATGTCGAACAAGATCATCTCTGTAGGTACAGTTATAATAATGAGCAGCCCATTAATTTTTCTAGTTTTGGTTGAAAAGTAAGAAGAAAGACTTCTGTTCACTTTTAGTCCCAAGAACAATCACCAATCAGTGATTAAAATATCCAGTCCCATGTAATAGTCATATGTTGAAATTGTTATAAAGTTAAAGCCTCTCATTTCCCTCATCCTGGTAAGCCTTACTGGAGGAATGGGAGGAGGGGAGCATAGTCTCTGTATGTATTCTCCCACCCCTAGGTTGCCTTCTGGCAGCATTGAAAATAGGGATAGGGGACAAGAAAGTACTACTTTTTGGCATCAATGTCATTTTGCATCAGTTTCCTTTGTAGAGATTTAAAGCTGTTTCTTGGGTTTTGGTTTCTTCTGTCACGGGCACTTCAAGGAAATTACCCTACTTGGCAGCTCCCTTGATGAGCACAGTTGTGTTTATGCGGGCTGGTGGGTTTGGAGCTAAGGTTGTAAAATCAGGCGTGGGCCACCTTGCAAGGCTTGAATAGATGGTATAGTGCCTCGTTTTGGAATGTGGGGTGCTTGTAACCTATTTTGTTCTCAACTGGAGTACATCTCATTTTAATACCTTGTTACACCTATATACCTACATAATAACAAGCCTATTAAACTAGGCTTTTTTTATAGTTCTTATTGATTAGTTTCTTACTATAATACATTTCAGATAATTAAAATGGTATTTCCTCCATTCTGCAGGGGTTTGACCATGTTATAGTTATCTTATTGTCTTAGCATTCATTTAATTAGTACAATATTATTTTATAGAGGCAAAGAAGTTAATTGCTCTGGAGTTAGGCATTGATTAATCAAATTTTCAATTGTGTATATAAGTTTTAAAGCTTCTAGAAGTTCTTCTATCTTTTAGTAACGAAATGGGGTTCCTTTTAGTTAGGACTATGACCGTTATAAAAAGTAGACTCAGCACACCATAAACCAGCTTATATTTATTAGGTATTATTTTGGAATCTCGGTTGGTATATGGTATCTCCCTTTATTAAATCCTTTCTGGAAAGATATAGAAGGATTAAAAACAATTATAAGGAAGTTTAGTTACTGTGTTTCAGATTGGCAGCATCATTAAGTGTAAAGAACCTAGTATTGAAACGGAAAAGCCTGTGTTCTAATTCTTTTTTTTTTTTTGGTGTGTGTGTTCTAATTCTTGCTGTGGTATCATTTTTGTGTTCTCAAGCAAATCACATAGCCTTTGGAAATCTCAGTTTCCTTAACACCACAAAATACCACGGCCTGGGCGAGTCTATTTTGAAGAAGTGGCGTTAAGAGAAGTTTAAGTTTAAAAAAGTTGGCTCTCAAAAGAAATTTCAATCGTTGCACTGTTGATATTTGGCTCTGTTGACTAATGAGTTTGCCGACCACTGCCTTAACAGAATTATGAAAGTGTTGGACAGGGTTCAAAATTTTTAACCTCTATTTTAGAGAAGCTTAGGGGTCCAAAAAAGTAATGTTACAAATTCTATAGATGATCGATTTAAATTTCATTTAAAAATTTTAAAAGTTTGTGTTGCTAGTTTCTTTCTATATGCCTTGGATTACAGTTACTGAGATCTTTATTTAATTCCAAGAATGTCCTGGGACTATAAGGAAAGTAGTGTTACAAAAAAAAAAAAAAGATTACGCTTATAGTTATCTTTTGGAATCAGAATTCAGAAAGGATTCTCTTTATACTTGGTATCCAAACATATCCATAAGTTATTTGAGCATGGGAGTGGACCTTATTGCCTCTGGTATTCACAACCCCAGATTTCAAATAATTTGTGTTAATTTTGAAGTTCAAAAATTTTATACTAATTAAATAAACTTTCACCTTTTATATCATTAATTGAGCTTAGGTCATGGTATACATTCTGTAATAGTATAGTGCCTCATTTTGGAATGTGGGGTACTTATAACCTAGGACTATATTATATATAGGGGTGGGCATGTATGGAAAATTATATAATAACTAGGAGCCCGTTGCACGAAGTTTTGTGCAATAGACTTTTCCTTCACCTGGCTGCCAGTACCAGTTATCTGCCAGCAGCAGTTTTCCTCTGGCCACCCGCCGATCAGAGCGCCTCCCGCCAGCACGATCGGCCACCCCGAGAGGAACTCTGATCGTGAGGCGCTCTGATCGGGCGGGTGGCCAGAGGAAAACTGCTGCTGGCGGAAAACTGGTGCCAGCAGCCACGCAATCGGCCACCCCACCACCAGCATCTTCCGCAGCGCCGGCCTAAGCAGCGCTGGCCATTTAAGCCGGCGGGAGGAGCAGGGGTCGGGGACTCGCGAGTCCCCGCCCCCCGCTCCTACCACCAGCCAATCGGCCACCCTGAGTCCCGCCCCCCCGTGCCTCCAGCCGGCCCAATCGTGGGCGTAGCGGAGTGATGGTAATTTGCATATTACCATTTTATTAGGTATGATTAATAAATAATACAGAAATAAACTGTTTTGTGTACTCACAAATGTAAACTTCTTTTGCCCACCCATTTATACATTTCTCTATATATAAAAGCCTAAGTGACTGCTATGACCAAACGACCAGAGTGAATGGTCGACCAGTTGCTGTGACATGCACTGACCACCAGGGGGCAGACGCTCAACACAGGAGCTGCCTACTGGTGGTCAGTGCACTCCCATAGCCAACATCCTGTGGCCCCTCCCCCCCGCAGCCCTTTCCCTCACCTCCTCCAGCCGGCTGGCCAACCTCCCGCAGCCCCTCCCCCCCCGCCAGGCCAGCCTCCCGATAGCCCTGATTGGGGGACTGGCCGGCCAACTTCCTGGGGTCCCTCTCCCCCACCAGCCAGCACCCCAATAGCACTGGCCAGGCCGAGGGATCCCACCCATGCACGAATTCATGCACTGGGCCTCTAGTCCTATATAATAAAAACCTAATATGCAAATTGACCGAACAGCAGAACGACCATTGGAACAACTGGTCGCTGTGATGCGCACTGACGACCAGGGGGCAGACGCTCAATGCAGGAGCTACCCCCCGCCCACAGGCCCCAGGCCAGCCAAGGCGAGTGCCAGCAGGGGTCCCCCAATCATCCCACCGGTTGCCCCACAGAGGGAGGCGACCGGCAGCAGGGAGCAGGGCCGGCAAGCAGGACAGCGCTGCCCCCCGATCATCCCACCAGTCGCCTCCCGCAGAGGGAGGTGATCCGCAGAGGGAGGTGCCCTGGCACTGCAGAGGGAGGTGACTGGTGGCAGCTGTGGGGGGCGGAGCCGGCAAGGGGGCAGCGCCAGGGTGGCCAAGGCGGGTGCCAGTGGGGGTCCCCCAATTGCCCCGCCCATCGCCCCGCAGATCGGCCCTGATCACCGGCCAGGCCTAGGGACCCTACCCATGCATGAATTTCGTGCATCAGGCTTCTAGTAATATATATATTATTATGAAATGAGGTGACCATAACATTTTGAAGCTTTTATCTGTTTTCTCATATGAAGATACCACCTATCTCATTTTCCTCGTTTGAAGGATCCCATCAAGATCCTTATCTGGCTTGAATTCAAATTCATGTTTCCATTTTAAATATTACAAACTTTATGTATGAACAATTGTGATTTTTAGTGAAATATTCATTTATGCTTTATTTTAATATTTATTTTTCAGGCATATTGTATTTTAGCAGGATCATTGGTATCTGAAGGAGGTATGTACTGGCATAATATTTCTTTATTCTTAATTTAGTAGTATATATTTAGTAGTTAATTAAAAAAACTGGGAAAAGAAATCTAAGCTTTGTCTACTTTTAAGGAGTAAACTCTATATGATGTACTGTGGCTGTTTCTGTAAAGGGTGGGGGCAAGGGGAAAGCTATTTCTTCTAGAGTATCCTATATAATAAAAGGCTAATATGCAAATCGACCTAACGGCAGAACGACTGGTCGCTATGACACGCAGTGACCACCAGGGGACAGATGCTCAATGCAGGAGCTGCGCCCTGGTGGTCAGTGTGCTCCCACATGGGGAGTGCTGCTCAGCCAGAAGCTGGGCTCACAGCTGGCAAGCACAGTGGTGGTGGTGGGAGCCTCTCCTGCCTCCACGGCAGCGCTAAGGATGTCCAACAGCCGATCCCTGCAGGCCACGCCCCCACCAGTGCACGAATCAGTGCAGTGGGCCTCTAGTCATATCATAAAACTCAGAACATTTGAAATGAAGTATAAAAATACAACTATATACAGAGTTCTAAAAAAAATGAGGTTTTAGTATGTTAATCAAAGAAGGCTGCCTTTTTTGTAATACAAGTATGTGAAAGTTTCTGAAAGTTTCAGCTGTAGCAGTATTATGACAGAGAAGTGCTACTATCATATATGAAACTGCCTAATTCACTGCTTTACTCATAGTATGTTTACTTCTGAAACACTGTCACTTTCTATGCATAGTATTTCGTTCATCTTTGTCTATACAATGGTGATAATGCTACTTGCCCCAAAAGGTTGGGAGGATCAAGAATGACTATGCTTACTTAGTGTGGTGCCTGCCAAATAGTAACTGTCCAATAAATGAAGGCTGTTGTTGTGGTAATGATATTTAAATTACTGTGGTTTTGAAATATGGGATTCATTATGTTGTGATGATTAATTGGGACTTGATAATGACTAGTTAATACAGAACTTTCCCTTAATTCCAACCGGCATTAAAGTGTTATACATATTTATTTATCTTTTGATATACCATCTTTAAAGTTGGGAGGAATGAAGTTTCTTCCTTGCTGATATGAATGCTTTTCTTTCAGCAACACTTCTTGTTGCTATAAATGAACTTCGTAGGAGTGCTGCGGCCAAAGGAATGTCATTTTACAAGTATGGTATGTGCTTTAGAAACCAGGTGTATTATTTTATCTCCTTTATTTGCTTAAAATTGCCTAGTACTTTTGCTTTGTTCCTTATAAATATGTACAAAATACTAGTATATCTCAGTGTCTTCCCTATGTGTGGCTCTTATATATGTATCAGTTCATTTTTTTAAATTTAATTTTTTTCTTTATTGATTAAGGTATTACATAAATATGTGTCCTTTATCGCCCCATTGCCCCCCCTCCACTGTATCAGTTCATTTAAAAAGAGAAATGTAATGTGATTTGAACATGAATACTTTATATTTGCATTTAACTTAAGTAAACTACAGTATTTATGTATATGCTTATATAACTTAAAAAGCCATTTGAACATGTAAGCCAAGAAATTGTTTGCTCTGAGCAGTGTTTTTAAAATCAGGATATGACACATTTTTAATCTTCATTTATATCTTAATTTTAAATGGATACTTATTAAAATGTTATCTGAGAGTATCAAGTTAAGATTTCAGAAAGTTTCTTTTTTATCTCTCCCGAATGATTAAGTAATGGAAAGTCGTGATCCTAGTACAAATGTTATTTTATTGGAGGATACTGCAGCAGTCTTGGGAGTGACAATAGCAGCCACTTGTATGGGCCTTACTTCTATAACAGGTAAATATTCCTCATATTACAGGTGATTTATTTGTACTACTTAAATAATCCTATGTGGAAATTTTCTTTTACATCATTGAATAATTTTAAATCGATAGATTGTTAGATGCTAATTTTATACTAACCTAACTTATTAACTTATTTGTATAAAACATTTGGTCAGTAAAAGTAAAATTTCTCTGAGTTAAGAATTTCTCTTAGAAATAAAGAAGACTGTTAATAGAGCATTTCTGTAATACTCTAAACCTTTCTAATTGTGACTTAATGAATTACGCAATTATTCTTTACCATAAGTTACACAATTATTCTTTGTGTAGAAGTATTGATATTTGTTCTAGTGACCTTACAAGTTTATTAAGATAAATGCAAGAGAGAACTTTAATAAACTCTAAAGCACTAAATAAATACATATTGTGGCTGTTGTTAATTTGTCTTTTGCACCATTAGTCCCAATAATAAGTGCTATTGCTTTCCTATTTCCTTGACTCTCAAGTTGGTTCCACCCTCATTTTGGTAGCTAGTTAAGTGTTTTAAAGGCCAGTACAATACAAATGAATCAGAAGTCAGAATGTAAAACAGAGTCATTTAGTATGCAAAGACTCAAATTTCTGAGGTTGGAATAGTCTTGGAATGGAACTCCTTCCATTCTTACCCATTTGTTCTTGCATATTTAAATAATTGGAGGTGATAAGCTCTCATAATTCTGCAGTGTTTTTAAAAATACTCTAAAATATGAACCGGTCTTTCTCATTTTGAATATATATTTTAAGTCTGAACAAGCATTATTTGATGTTTTATTGATTTTCTGGCTAACTTTATCATTTTAGACATAAATCATTACTTAGCAAAATTTCAGACTTAAGAAAAGTGTGACTTGACAAGTCAACTTTTAATAGATTACTTTCTTTTATATTATAATGTTAGTCAAACATAAAATTTTTGTTTTAAGCGTATTCACATGAATTAAATTTTATTTAGTTAAATTAATTCATTTAAATTAAATTTAAATAACATGCCAATAATTAAATATATTTTTTTGGATAATATTCCTGTGAATTCTTTAGGATTATTTATATACATATATTTTTAAATAAAAATGATGAAATTTGGATTTCTAAAGTGCAAAGCAATATATTTTATTTAAAACTCTATAATTATATGCCTCCTAGTACATTATACTGTATTCACAAGTGGATCATTTTTAAGACTTTAGTACATATAAGTCAGTTTACTTTTCAGTGTTATATTTTTGACTAAATATTAGTAAAACTAGTATGTAAATTGAGTTTTTTAGTAAAATATGGTTTATCAAGCATTAAGACTTAAATTTAATATTGACATTTTATCTTTAGAATAAAAAGATTTCTCTAATCATAAAAGCCATGTGTTGTAATATTTAATTGATGTCTGTTATATAAATACTAGAGACCCGGTGCACGAATTTGTGCACGGGTGGGGTCCCTCGGCCCAAACAGTGAGTGATTGGGGCCAATTGGTCCTGTCTCGTCCAATCGGGGCCACCTGGCTCGGGGGAGGGACCACAGGAGATTGGCCGGCTGCGGGAGGTTGGCTGTGGGAGTGCACTGAGCACCAGGGGGCAGCTCCTGCATTGAGCATCTTCCCTCTGGTGGTCATGATGCGACCGGTGGTCATTGAGCATCTTCCCTCTGGTGGTCACTAATAGCGACCGGTCGTAACAGTTGCTTAGGCTTTTATCTATATAGATTAATCTACACATTTATAGATGATAAATCTATACATTTATAGATGATAAATCATCTCATTGGTTTTGGAAGAGAATTAAGCCCTAACAATCAAAGACAAATTTTAGAATCAGAATTGCCTGGAGGTTGGGAAGACACAGAATCCTGACACCACCTCCAGAGTTTTTGATTCGGAAGATCTAGGGTAAGGCCTTAGAATTTGCATTTCTACTAAGTTCTCAAGTGATGCTGATGCTGATGGTCAAAGGACCAAAAATATTACTTTGAGAACCACTGCTTAAAGGTACCCAGAGCAGCAGTGAATGAACTTTCTTTTTAGTATCCAGAATAGTATTAGCTATGTAATCACCCTTGGTTGAATGATAAAGGAGTAAACCATACACGTTTTAATATGGCTTTTATCATTTTCTCATAGAACGTTGGGAGGAATAAGACACAAAAATTGTTATTTCTTTCCGTTTTTGATCTTATAATTATTTTGTCAACCTGGGATAGGAAAAGTGCTGATACTGCTAACAGAAATGGACTCTATCATAATAAAAATGTAATATGCTAATTAGACCAGACATCCTTCCTGATGTCCTTCCTTCTGGACAAAGCCTCAGCAGGCGGGGGCCGCAGCAGAGGTGGCAGAGGCCCCCGACCGCAATGGTGGCGGGAGGGGGCCGGGACCGGGGCCAAGGCCCTTGCACGAATTTCGTGGATCAGGCCTCTAGTATGTATATAAATTCTCTAATCTGAAAATGCTCTGAAGCTTCACCCATATAATGGCCAGATGCAAAAAACAGATCTTAAATAATTAAGCCCCATAATACTCCCATGTAATATGAAGCAAGTTGTATCATTCCCATTTTTGTAGTAAGGTAACTAAATCTATTAGGAGAAAGTCATTAAAGGAATCAGAATGAATTTGAAGTCCCTTGATTTATTGATTATGTTCTTTGCTCACTAAAGCTCGTTGAAATAATAGAAAATGTTAATTTACTGACTTCTTATGTGCTTTATTTAGGCAATCCACTGTATGACAGCCTAGGTTCTTTGGGTGTGGGCACCTTATTAGGTGTTGTCTCAGCATTCCTCATTTACACTAACACAGAAGCACTGCTAGGGCGATCCATCCAGCCGGAACAAGTACAGCGGCTTACTGAACTCCTGGAGAATGACCCATCAGTAAGGTCAGTTTATTCCTATGCTGCTGCTAAAGTTTATAGAATCATTAAGAAATAGGTATGTTTGGTTGTAAATATTTCCAGAAGAGGTTTTAGATTCCTAGACTTCAGAACTTTTTAATCTATTACTTTTCAGAGTTGCAAACTTACAACAATTAGCAAGTGAAAGCATTTAGGAAACTCCTTAAGTATCCTTTTAAATTTTGTGTATGTTTAATTTTTAGAATAAGGAACAGAAATTTGCAAAGTAGTTGCCTCCTTAATGTGGAACCACTTGGGTGGATCTTTCATATTTATATTTGCCTTATATTTGTATTACAATTATAAATTGAATATACTAAATTTAAGAAGATTTTTATCATGGGGAAGTGATTACCAAATTTAATATAATTTATATTCCCTTCAAAAATAAATGTATTGTTTTAACTTATTTTAAGTTTTTCCTTATAATCTTTATCTTTCAAATTGTCCTTATATAATAAAATGCTAATATGCAAATTACCCCCTGGACCGAGAGTTCAACCAGGAGTTAGACCAGGGGGCAGGGCCTGCCAACCACCCACGGCCCATCCCCCTGGCTGGCCCGGCCCGATCGGCCCCGACTGGGGCAGGCCGGCCGGACCCCACCTGTGCCTGAATTCGTGAACAGGACCTCTAGTCTTATATAATAAAGAGGTATGCAAATTGACCATCACACCCTCTCACAAGATGGCCACCCCCATGTGGTCAAAAGATGGCCACCACAAGATGGCCGGCAGGGGAGGGCAGTAGGGGCAATCGGGCTGGCAGGGGAAAACAATGTCTGCCATGGAATTGGTAACTTTAGGCATTTTATATATGTGTTGACTCAATTTGTTACATTTGTTTCATTAGGTATTACTAAGCTATTCTAATAGAGTACTTTAGAGCGTTGTTTGAAAACTTTTAAAGAAGCTATTTAGCCCTAGCTGGTTTGGCTCAGAGCGTCCGCCTGTGGACTGACGGTCCCAGGTTCAAATCCTGTCAAGGGCACGTGCCTGGGTTGCGGACTCGATCCCCAGTAGGGGCCATGCAGGAGGCAGCCAATCAATGATTCTTTCTTATCATTGATGTTTCTATCTCTCCCTCTCCCTTCGTCTCTGAAATAAAAATATATTTTAAAAATATATTTAAAAAAGAAAAAAGGGACTATGAGATAGAACGACCAGATTATAGAAAAGTAATTTAGAGTTGATTATTAAAAATCTATCAACTTTATAATTTATATATATACAGATTACCATAAAATAATGTTTATTAAGTTTACACCTTTGGCATTATGTAAATATAGCTAAATGGACATTTGTTTGGAAAATGATAGGTGGCACTTAATGGTAAACACTCTGAAAGCCATTTTAGTCCATTTTCATCACTGGTGGAAAAAATAATTCTAGACTATGCCATTAAAACGTATATACATGTAACCATTTGTAACCATTGTTATTGATTGCAGGGCAATTCATGATGTTAAAGCCACAGATTTGGGACTAGGTAAAGTAAGATTTAAGGCAGAAGTAGATTTTGATGGACGAGTTGTTACAAGATCATATTTGGAAAAACAAGATTTTGACCAAATGCTACAGGTAAGTGTGTATGTATTTATTGTTTTCTTATAAAACCAGCGGTTTAAAAAGTTACTCTTTAAGTAAATGAAATAAATCTTTTAAAAAATATTTTTTTGAGAGAAAAAAAAGAGAGGGAGGGAGAGACAGAGAGAGAAACGTTGATGTGAGAGCGAAACACTGATGGGCTGCCTCCTGCACACCTCCTATGGGAATTGAGCCTGCAACCTGGGCATGTTCCCTGACCGGGAATCAAACCAGCAGCCTTTCGGGGCACGGACGACACCCAATAAACTGAGCCACACTGACCAGGGCTAAAATAAAACTTTTTTTTTTATAGCTCATAAAGTCACTTTAGCCTTCAACTTCTTAGGGTTCCAAAATTTGACAGAGATCCTTTTATTTACTGTAGAGTGGACTAGAGGAGAGAGAAGTGCAAACGTATAAAGTGCTGGCCAGACATTTTATATATATTACCTAATGTACTTTTAACAACCTTGTGAGGTAAAGAAATAATATTTTTGTCCTGGCTGGCATGGCTCAGTGATTACAGTGTCAGCTCATGCACCAAAGGGTCTCGGGTTCGATA
Source organism: Eptesicus fuscus (assembly GCF_027574615.1). Taxonomy (NCBI): domain Eukaryota; kingdom Metazoa; phylum Chordata; class Mammalia; order Chiroptera; family Vespertilionidae; genus Eptesicus; species Eptesicus fuscus. The sequence goes on along the minus strand of NC_072474.1, from coordinate 91,492,474 downwards.
TCCCATCAAGGGCACGTACCTGGGTTGCAGGTTTTATCCCCTGGCCCCAGTGGTCAGGTATGTGTAGGAGGCAACCGATCGAAGTGTCTCTCTCACATCGATGTTTCTCTCCCACCCACTCCCCCATTCTTCCACTCTCTTTAAAAATTAACAGAAAAAATATCCTGAGGTGAGAATTAACAAAAAATAAATAAAGTTAAAAAAAAAGAAACAATATTTTCATTTTTATATATAGGCAAATAAAAACACAGAGAGATTAAGTAACTTGCCTAAAATTGGAGAGCCATATATGGAGTCACACAGGAATTTATATCTCTGTTGCCTCCAGAATCCATTGTTTCTTTTATTAAGAATAGTTTAAAAGATGCTCTAACTGGTTTGGCTTAGGGCTGTGGTCAGCAAACTGCAGCTAGCAAGCCACACGCGGCTCTTTGGCCCCTTGAGTGTGGCTCTTCCACAAAATACCATGGCCTGGGCGAGTCTATTTTGAAGAAGTGGCGTTAGAAGAAGTTTAAATTTAAAAAAAATTTGGCTCTCAAAAGAAATTTCAATCGTTGTACTGTTGATATTTGGCTCTGTTGACTAATGAGTTTGCAAACCACTGGCTTAGGGGATAGAGCATTGGCCTGCTATATAATATTCCATTATATGAATCTCTGAAATTTATTTACCCAGTCTTTAGTTAGTGGACATTTATATTGTTTCTGATGTTAAGCTATTAGAAACAGTGCTACAGTGATATTCTCATATGTGTTTCCTTGTTCACATGTATGAAGAATTTCTTTAGGGAAATATATAGCTAAATTTAAAATAGGTGGGCCTTTGGGTGAACATATCTTCAACTTCTCTAGATATTGGCAAACTTTTCTCCAAAGTTGGTCAATTTAATTTCCACGATTAGTTTATCAAATTTGTTGCTTCACATTCTTCCTAGATTGTATTGATATGATAGTGTTTTGAAATTTTTGTCATATGGTAGGTGTGAAATGGTATCTTGTTTTAATTTATATTTCCCTGGTCATTGTGAGGTTAATAAATATTGAAATTCATTGACCACTGGGATTCCCTCTACTTGTTTCTTTTTTTAAAAAAATATATATTTTTATTGATTTCAGAGAGGAAGGGTGAGGGAGAGAGAGAGATAGAAACATCAATGATGAGAGATAATCATTGACCTGCTGCCTCCTGCACGCCCCCTACTGGGGATCGAGCCTGCAACCCAGGTATGTGCCCTTGACCAGAATCGAACCTGGGACCTTTTAGTCCTCAGGCAGATGCTCTATCCATTGAGCCAAACCAGCTAGGGCTTGTTTCTTTTTTTTTAGTTAATTTCTCTTATTCTGACAGATTTGTAAACATTTTATTTTTAACATGCTTGATTCTAATTCTCAGTTGAGTATATGCAAATATCTTTTTCTAGTTTGTGATTTACCACTTCAATGTACAGAAGACTTAATGGTAATGTGGTTTTTAATTTCAATGTCAAACTTACAATCTTCTTCTCTGCGTGTTTTATAATCTTGCCCAAGTAATCCTTATCCCATTATCATAAACATACTTCTTTTATTCTCTAAAAGTTTTATGGTTTGATTTTTACTCTTGGGTTTTTAATCTACTTAGAATTGTTTTTGTTTTGTTTAATGGTCTGAGGTAGAGGTTTAATATTTTCTTTATAGAAAAATAATTGCCCTGGCACTATTTATTGAATAGTGTTTTTGTTTTTGTTTTTTTACCACTAATTTCTATGCTACCTTAATGTGGCATTTTACTCAATTTTTCTTGAATATAAGTTTTTCGGAAATAGGTTGTTTATTGCCAGTGGCTTGAAAGTTGTCTTTTTATTTATTTATTTTTTAAAATATATTTTATTGATTTTTTACAGAGAGGAAGGGAGAGGGATAGAGAGTGAGAAACATCGATGAGAGAGAAACATCGATCAGCTGCCTCCTGCACACCCCCTACTGGGGATGTGCCCGCAACCAAAGTACATGCCCTTGGCCAGAATCAAACTTGGGACCTTTCAGTCTGCAGGCTGACGCTCTGTCTACTGAGCCAAACTGGTTAGGGCATCTTTTTATTTTTTTAATCCTCACCTGAGGACATGCTTATTCATTTTAAGAGAGAGAGGGGAGAGGGAAGAGGGGAGAGGGGAGAGGGGAGAGGGGAGAGAGAGAGGGAGAGAGAGAGAGAGAGAGAGAGAGAAAGAGAGAGAGAGAGAGAGAGAGAGAGAGAGAGAGAAACATTAATACAAGAGAGAAACGTCAATATGAGAAACATCAATGGTTGCCTTCTCGTAAGCTCCCTGACTGGGGATCAAAACCACAACCTTTTGGTATATGTGACGTCACTCCAACCAACTGAGCAGGGCTGGCTTGAAAAAGTTTTTCATTTTTCATTAAACTTAATGGTGTTACAACTTTTTTAAAGAAATCATCAACATATTACTATGATTTTATAAAATTTTTATTTTGTTTTTCTGCTATCATTTTCTTTATAGGAAATTCAAGAAGTAAAAACTCCTGAAGAACTAGAGACATTTATGCTTAAACATGGAGAAAATATTATTGATACTTTAGGAGCTGAAGTAGATAGACTTGAGAAGGAACTAAAAGTAAGATATATTCATTATAATAATATAATATAATATAATATAATATAATATAATAATATAATATAATAATTTATTTTTTGAGTACTTACTGTATGTCAGACACTATGCTAATTGCATCTTATGTATATTCTCTCAGTAACCCATGATGTATTGGTTGCCTTGGGTGAGAAATGATGGGTTGGAAAAATTAGATAATTTGTTCAAGGAAGTAGGGTAATTGGGATTTGAACCTATGTAGCTCAACTCTAACTTCTTTACATCTATCACTATTCTATACTGCTTGCTTAGTATTTAAAATAGTCAAATGTTTTTGTCTGTTAGGGAAAAAATGGTGTGTGACCTTAAACATACACATGCATCTTGCTTTTTTAGTCCATCTGACGTTATATTTTCTGTTTGTTTTGTTCAGTTGGAGATCATAACAACCTATTGGTTATTTTACTGAAAAATTTTAAAAACTCTCAGTGTTCTCAGATTGTCATTTATTGACATTTGAGTTCTATTTGTTTGCAGTAAATAAAATTTGTAAATGATCTTTAACATAGCTTTTTGAAGGCCATGCATTTTTTTTTCAGTTAATGGTGACCATTCTTTTTTTAAAATATATTTTTATTGATTTCAGAGAGGAAAGGAGAGGGAGAGAGAGATAAGAAACATCAATGATGAGGGAGAATCATTGATCGGCTGCTTCCTGCATGCCCCCTACTGGGGATCGAGCCCGCAACCCAGGCATGTGCCCCTGACCGGAATCAAACCAGGACCCCCCAGTCCGCAGGCCGACGCTCTATCCATTGAGCCAAACTGGCTAGGCGACCATTCTTTAGTTTTGTTAAAAATTGAAGGGAGACAAAAGCAAAAATTGAGGGGAAACATATCACTACTTACTCTCTTTACTTTTATAATCTAGATCTGATCATGTTAATAGAAGTACTTCAATTAAGATTATTTTATTAATGTTAATATTATAGTTCACAAACTTTGTCAGGCAATATTTTTGAAGTTTGTACATGAGCAATTCTCACATATTTTATATTCTTAAAAATTATTGAGGACCCAAAGAGCTTTTGTTTGTTTATAGTTGTTGATATTTACCAAATCATAAATTAAAACTGAGAAATTGAAAAATATTTTATTTAAAAACATAAGTTGATTATGTTAATGTAAATAACATTTTAACAAAAAATAAGTTTTCTAAAATGAAAAAAAATTAGTGAGAACAGTGGTATTGTTTCACACTTTTGTAAAAATCAAAGACAGCTAGATTCCTATATCTTTCTACATTCAGTCTGCTGCCATATATTGTTTTGGTTGAATAATATGAAGAAAGGAAGGAGCTCAAGCATATTCTTATACCTTTTCAAATGATTGTGTTATTCTCTTTTGATATACCAAAGCCTGACAACTGATAACCTCTTTTAAAAAAAAATCTTATATAATAGAAGCCTAATATACAAATGGACCGAACAGCAGAACGACTGGTCGCTATGACGCATACTGATCACCAGGGGGCAGATGCTCAACTTAGGAACTGCCCCCAGCCCAGCCAAGGCGGGTGCCAGTGGGGCCACCCAATTACCTCGCTGGTCACCCGGCAGTGGGGTTGGGGGGTGAGGGGTGGGGGCGGGGCTGGTGAGTGGGCGGCGCCAGGCTGGCCAAGGCGGGTGCCAGCAGGGGACCCCTCAGTTGTCCCGCTGGTCACCCCACAGATCGGCCCTGATTGCTGGCCAGGCCTAGGGACCCTACCTGTGCATGAATTTCATGCACTGGGCCTCTAGTATATAGTTCATTGATTTCAGAGAGGAAAGAAGAGGAAGAGAGAAATAGAAACATCAATGATGAGAGAGGATCATTGATCAGCTGCCTCCTGCACGCCACTACTGGGGATCGAGCCCAAAACCCAGGCCTGTGCTCTGACCAGGAATCGAACCCCGACCTCCTGGTTCATGGGTTGACACTGGCTAGGCACAACTGGTAGCCTCTTAAAGCTTAGTTGCAATGTGGAATCTGAAACCATATCAATGAACTTTTCATATCGTTATGAAGTTATGGGGCACAGTCCATGGGACCACCCTCATTTCTAACGCTGTTGCAAAGTTTGAGGGGTTCCTTAAAAGCACCATCAGGTTAGATAATCCACTAGGAATTTCAGAACTCACTAAATGCTATTAAACTCACAGTTATGGTTTATTACAATGAAGAGATACAGATCAAAACTTGCCAAGGGAAGAGAGGTGCATAGGTCTGAGTTCCAACACAGAGCTTCAGTTATCCTCTCCCCATAGAGTCATGGACAGTATTTCTTTCCTAGCAACTGTTTGACAGTTTGCAAAAAATATTGCCAATCATGGAAGCTTAACTAAGCCTTCATATCGAGAGATTTTTTTAGGCTTCATAGTTGACTGTCTAAGCAACTGACTTTATATCTTCAGCTTCTTTTGGAGGTAGAGCAGACACTGTGTGGCTGAAGGTAAACAAAGACATAATTATCAGGCAGGATATTCTAAGGGATTGGAGATCACCTCCCAGTAGCACCTCTCTTTGGGTACGATTAATTCTCTACCAGATACTTTTATATTAAAATCTGTTGGCCTGTCTTGGTACTCTGAATGGATCTTTTACCCATGCATGATTCTGTAGTATTATGCATTGGTCATTTGGAAAATAAGTGATTGACTGAATCTATGCACATTTTGAAGTAGAAGCTGTCAGGTTCACAGTGATGGTTATGAGTTTTCCAACATTCTGATTTTCACAAATACTTTTAGCTGTTTTCTTTGAAGTAACAGACTCATTTTATTTTTTAGCAGATGCCTGCCAAATACCCAAATTTGAATAACTGTAGTTTGTTAATTGTTCTTTTAAGTCAAAATGGTGTTTAGATTTTTTTAAAAAGCATCTGACTCAGCTCATAACTAAATCAATCACAAAAGTACTTTTCTTTGTGACATCAGACTGAAGTCTGATGACATACTTTCTGTTTGGTCATAGAATATTTTTTAAAGTGTATTCAGGAGTTCAGGTTTAATAGACCAGTACTTTTTAAACAACTTTTTTATTGATTTCAGAGAGGAAGGGAGAGGGAGAGAGAGACAGAAACATCAATGATGAGAGAGAATCATTGATCGGCTGCCTCCTGCACACCCGCTACTGGGGATCGAGTCTACAACCTGGGCATGTGCCCCTGACCAGAATCGAACCTGGGACCCTTCAGTCCGCAAGCTGACGCTCTTCCCACTGAGCCAAACTGGCTAGGGCTAAACCAGTACTTTTCACTACTTCGTAAAGGACAGTTTAAAGTGAAATTACCTTTTTCTTTTCTTTTTTAATTGTGAGTGGCAGTAAAAGAACAAAATGACTGCCATTGTAGTTTGTTACCATTTGCCCTGAATTGTGCAATGGTGCCAGCAGTTTTATCCACCATTGCTTTTATGCCATCAGAGGAAATGTCAACATAGTGAAAAAGGCAAATTACATCTTAGTGTTATTATGAAAATAGTTTTACTTTGGAGTTCCCCTAAAAAGGTCTCAAACTCCAGTGATCCTTGGAGCACATTTTGAGAACCACGGTTTAAATAAAATGTGAGATGATTATTTTTATGCAGGGTTACACAAGAATGAATAAACTTCGCTTTTGCATTCTATCTGTTCCAGAGAAAATAATGGACTTTTAAACTCAATATTTTAGCTTTGCTCTTTAATAGAAACAAGAAGTCAGAAGCCAGATTTAAGAATAAAGACAAAATTGATCATTCTCAACTATACTCATATTATAATCAGACTATAGAGGCCCAGTGCACAAAATTCATGCATGGGGGGGGGGGGCTTCCCTCAGCCCAGCCTGCACCCTCTCCAATCGATATCCCTCTTGCAATCTGGGCCCGCTGTCTCCTAATCGCTCACCTGCCTCCCTGCCTGATTACCCCTAACCACTCTGCCTGCCTGCCTGATTGCCCCTAATCACCTCTGCCTGCCTGCTTGATCACCACTAACTGCTCCCCTGCCGGCCTGATTGCCCCCAACTGCCCTCCCCCGCCAGCCTGATAGTCCCTAACTGCCTCTGCCTCGGCCCCCATTACCATGGCTTTGTCTGGAAGGAAGTCGGATGTCCAGAAAATGGCCGGTCAACCTGGTCTAATTAGCATATTACCCTTGTATTAGTATAGATAGATTATATAGGACAGGATTGCTTAAATGGGGGGGGAGGAGAAGCCTTTTTCAGCAGGAGGAGATGCTCTTGGCAGACAAAAATACATAATCCCTATATCTGGACTGATAGCCAGCCATATGCACTATACTGCCAAACCGGTCACGAAAAAATTGAACCGCTTTCTTACACCTTACACCAAACAGCTGTTGCCCTTAAAACCCCTCCTCAGCCCCCACCTTAGGTTCTGCCTTCACAGTTCACCCAGATTAGGTTCTGATTGGTCTGTTTCTATGCCAGTCAGTGTCAAAAGCTCTGCCTCCTAGGCAGCCATTGGTTCCTCGCAGTTCACCCAGATTTGGTTCTGATTGGTCGGTTTCTGTGCCAGTCAGTGTCTCCAGGCCTATCTCCGTGGCAGCTGCAGATCAGGCCCTGCTTCTCTCTTCAGCAGCCTCCGCGGCAGCTGTGGATCAGGCCCTGCACACACACACCTCTCTCTCTCTCTCTCTCTCTCTCCATATATATATATATATATATCTGGGCCTTGCCAGCAGCCACTGCAGCTGCTGATAAAGCCCCACCTCTCTCTCTCAAGGTGGCTGCTGATAGGCCTCACCTCTCTCTCTTTCCAGGCCTCACCAGTAGCCGTGGTGGCTGCGGATCAGGCCCTGCCTCTCTCTCCAGGCCTGATCTGCAGCCGCCATGGCAGCAGTGAGGTCGTTAGGCCTCTGGCTGGGCCCCGGACTGGAGGCTAATGACCCCGCCTCACCCAGCCCACCCCCCACCACCACCACCACCCCGCCCGTCCGCCGGCCACCAGCCTTGCTATGATAGGAGCCTGTGAGCTATGGGGGAGGAACTGAGGGGTGCTCCATGCACTTCCTGGTCGTCCATCTGTTTGTTTAGGTTGTGACGGCCCCTGGCCTTTTATAATGTAGATAAGCTTACTGTTTTTTTGCTAACTTTATGTTTTAATAAGAAACTATTTAATCATTAATAGTTTGGACTATCTCAGAAGTGTTTTTCAATTATATAAGCCTTTCAAACCAGGAAGCCCACATTTTCAGGTGGAAACATCTCTGACTAAGATAATAAGGCATAAGTAATTTTAAGTCAAAGAAAGTTCTTTATAGTTAAGGCATCAAACAGAAAATGCATGAATATAATTCTCCTTTCTTCTTATGAAAATAAACTGATTTTCTTTGAAAACTGAACCATTGTACACTGGCATATTTCTTCCTTTTTAGTACCTAAGAATGCTTGCCTTCTAATTTTAAATTTTCCTAATTATTGAATTACTTTGGAAGGTCACACTCAGTGAGAAAATTCTGCAGCAGAATAGTGATCTCTGTTGAGTAATGCCATTGATCCAACTACTAGAATAGGTGGTAGTTTTAGCTTAAACTGTGTAATTTGCATAGTTCTATGTAAAGATATAAAAAAATAATAGAATCTAATTTACAAAGTCCCATATTATAAATGTGAGATATATCTTGTTCTTATTTTGTTGTTCTTTGAAATGTTAACTTGAAAGATTTTTGTTGTTGTTGTTGTCTTACCTCTATATTCCAATCTATTGGTCAACCCTTCTCTATACCTCCAAGAAGTTTTTTCTTTGTAAGGAAATAATTCTGTTGGAAATGGGAAAAATGCCATAGCATTTGCAAATTCCTAATAAGTAATGTTCCAGTTAAATACTCTGCCCTGTACTTTGTCTTTTGCTTCTCTAATTGCATCCTCCTATAGCATTTTCTTAACTTGAGACTGCAGCATTTCAAAATAGATTACATAATTGGGTCTTTATCGCTACATAATATGAGTGTTGGAATAAAATCTGTGGTGTGTAAAATGTTTGTTTTCATTGAACAGAGCTTGGGACACAATAGATCAATAAGTATTTGTTGAATAAGTGAAGGAAAATTAAAAGTTGGACACAATTATTGATTTTCAATTCTATTTAACAAATATTTATTCAATTTCTATTATGTACCTGGCAGCTTCTTAGGTACTAAATATTAAAATTTAAGGATATTAATCCTACTTATTTTATTTTTCATTCATTTGGCAAACCTTTGTGTATCTGCTTTGTGTTGGACACATATTGTAGGAATGTGATTAGTTTTTTTTCTGAAAATGATTTTTAAAAGAGCAGAGTAAATTAACTTTTTGGTGTCTTTTTCTTGAGACAAGATTTTTATTAGTACATATATATATATAAAAGCCTAAGCAACTGGCCGACTGACCATCCGACTAGTAGCTATGACCTGTACTGACCACCAGGGGGCAGACACTCAACACAGGAGCTGCCCCTGATCTGCGTTGAGCGCCTGCCCTGTGGTGGTCAGTGCACATCATAGCGACCGGTTGACTGGTCTTTCGGTAGCTTAGGCTCATATAGATAGATAGATAGATAGATAGATAGATAGATAGATAGATAGATAGATTCCTTTAACGTGAGTAATATGTAAATGTTCCTAGCATGCCTTTTAACCTTTTGCACTCGGATGTCGAGTGTGACTCGACACGGTTAGCATTAGAATAAAGGAATCGAGAAAAAAGCAAACGAGTGCAAAGGGTTAACTTAAGAATTACTGATCCTGACTGATTATCAGATCACTTAGAGCAGTGTTCGCCAACCTTTCGGACCTCACAGACCACCAGTGGTTCGCGGACCACCAGTTGACGACCTCTGACTTAGAGGATCTCTTTTTCCTTTGCTGACTCATTTTTACAGTTTTAACCAAATAGTATACAAAGTCTATAAAATCAAACAGAACTGAAAAGCTTATAACAGAAATAAGTGTCACCAGCCTCACCCTCCTCATTCCTTATTCTATTTTTCAGAGATAACCATTTTTAATACTTCTCACATTTTTTATATTTACTGTTATATTTTTACTTAAAGTCTTATACTGCTCCTAACTTAAACATTATTTTGTCTTTGATAGGTGTAGATTTAGTTATTTTATATACTCTCTTCTCCCCTCTGAGAATTCTCACAGTATCATTATATTACACTTTATTGTACTTTAAACTTTTTTATTTATTGTTTTTAGAGAGAGAGAGGAAGAGAGAAACATCAGTTTGTTTTTGCACTTAATTATGCATTCATTGGTTGATTCTTCTTTGTGCCCTGAATGGGATCAAACCTGCATCCTTGGTGTATTGGAATGACATTCTAACCTACTGAACTACCTGGTCAGGGCTTTTTTGCACTTTTAATTCCCTTCCAAATTGAGTTAGGTGTACTTCCTTTATGTACCCATGGGGAAAAAATAAGCCAACACCTTTCCTTTGCTCGGTAGTGGCAAACTATTGTAATTGCCTGCTTGCTTACCTGTATATCCTCACTAGACATAAGTTCATCAAGGACAAGTAGTATTTGTTTCCTATTCATCGTTGTACACCAAGCATGTTAAACTTGTGGCCCACGGGTCACATGTGGCCCACAACAAATATTTTTACGGCCTAGCTAATATAACGGTATATAAGAAACGTTCTAATAAAAGTTTTGTAACTTAATTTTTACAATATTCTGTTATACATAATTATTAATAACGAACTACAACGTTTGTTAACGACTTGATTACTAAAATCGTGTTGCACTCATTTCCTTTACGCGCCTTATGCGCAGACTCACCATTTCTCTCCACTAATACTAGCAGCGAATATTTTAGCAGCCAATTGCCACGTCATTAGTCTTGGACTGACTTGTTTGGTGTGAGCAACCAGAAATATTTCACTTTTGGAGAACAAGAAAAATAGGTTTATTTGCGTTATGCTTAATTTGTGCAGTTATTCAGTGTCTGGTAAGTTAATGTTCAAGAAAATATATTTTTATTAAAATGTTCTATTATTTTATGTTAACGATTACTCATTTATTTCAGCCCTTTGGATTCAGCATGTCTCTATCGAAATAAACCTACATTTCTATGAGAATTGAAGCTTTTGCTTTTTTGTGGCCTACATAAACTTAAACCTTGTTTATTTGGCCTATGTTAGCCTTTGAGTTTGACATGCTTGTTGTACATACTTCAGTGCCTGGCCCTGGGTAGGCGTGTTTTAAAGATATTTTTGTTTTTACTGAATTGAAAATTCCTAAGCTAGCATTTAAGATTTTTCACAACCTGGCTTCTTGCCTACATTTCCAGACTGACTTTGCTCATGCTGTTTCTTCTGTCTAGACCCTCTTCATCCTTTCTCTGGAAAGTGCCATGTTCAAACCTCATATTATATCCTCAGTGAAGCTTTTCTGGATCTCATGATCATATGTAATATATCTCACATTTTTGCTCCCAGAGTTATCATTTAGTATACTAGAGGCCCGATGCATGAAAATTCATGCATGAGCAGGCTTTCCTTCTCCCTGCTGCCAGCACCGGCTTCCCTCCGGCACCTGGGACCTGGGCTTCCCTCTGGCCGCCGGCAGGAACTTGGGACCTGGGCTTTGCTCTGGCCCCGGCTCCGTCCGAAAGGACTTCTGGCCTAATTAGCATATTACCCTTTTATTATTATAGATTGTAACAGTTAAGAGATTAATGTCTGGAATCAGGCCTGGAATCCATGCTGACTGCATCATTAACTAGCCATGTGACTTTGGACAGGTTAGATTATTTCTTCAAACTTAAATTTTCCCATATGTAAAATGGAAACAGTTGGGTTATTATGATAGACTAGGGGCCCGGTGCCCAAAATTCGTGCACTGGGGAGGGGTCCCTCAGCCCAGCCTGCCCCCTGTCACATACTGGGAGCCCTCAGGGGATGTCCTACTGATGGCTTAGGCCCGCTCCCTGTTGGGAGCGGACCTAAGCCGCAGTCTGGCCTCCCTTTGCGGGAGGCCACTGGGCTGATCAGGGGAAAGCGCCAGCCCCATTACCCCACTGCTGCAGCCACTGCCAGTCACTGCAGCCACCAGGGTATTTTCATCAACACGGACTCCAGTCCCTTCACCATGAAAAAACGACAACTTTCTTTAGGCATTTTCAAGATGTGTCTTTCATAGGATATGACATTTTTTTCTTTATTTTTCTTTTTATCCTCACCTGAGGATATGTTTCCATTGATTTTTTTCCCCTTCCCTCCGATCGCAGGCTCAGCCCCTTCCCAAGCCTAAAGCCTTCACCCCAGGCTTTAGGCTTGGGAAGCAGCACCCCCTCCTGGCCCTCCGATTGCAGGCTCGGCCCCTTCCCCCCTCCAATGGCTGGCTGAGAGTGACCTCGGTGCCGAGGAAGTTCCCGGGACCCAGGTATGTATGCAAATTAACCGCCATATTTGTTGGGTTAATTTGCATACTCTGATTGGCTGTGGGCATAGCAGAGGTACCATCAATTTACATGTTTATTATTAGGTAAGATTTAAAACTACATGTACATGTGGGGGCATGAATGGGGGGTGAGGGGTAATGGGGGCATAAGGACATTTATGTAATACCTTAATAAAGAAATTTAAAAAAATAAAAAATAAAACTACCTGCACGTGAAACCCTTTACTAGCACAGTTCTTGACACGAGTAAGTGTTAATTAAATGTTAACTATTATTATTAACTACTAGAGGCCCAGTGCATGAAATTCATGCATGGGGGTGGTGGGGGGTCCTTCAGCCCAGCCTGCACCCTCTCCAATCGGGTACCCCTTCAGGATCCAGCCTAAACCAGCAATCGGACATCCCTCTCGCAATCTGGGACCGCTGGCTTCTAACTGCTCGCCTGCCTGATCACTCCTAACCCCTCTGCCTGCCTGCCTGATTGCCCCTAACCGGCTCTGCCTGCCTGCCTGATTGCCCCTAATCACCTCTGCCTGCCTGCCTGATGCCCCTAACTGCTCCACTGCTGGCCTGATTGCCCCTAACTGCTCTACTGCCTGCCTGATTGCCCCTGCCTCAGCCTCTGCCACTGTGGCTTTGTCTGGAAGGACATCCAGAAGGTCGTTTGGCTGTCTGGTCTAATTAGCATATTACTCTTTTATTAGTATAGATCAGTGATGGGCATCCTTTTGAACTTGGTGTGTCAAACTTCGCCAAAAAACTGAGCATAACTCGGGTAGTGTGTCACTTTGAGGAAAAAACATTATTTCGCAAATGTTTCATCCTCGGCATGCGGCCGCCTGTCATCAGAAATGGCTACGCGTGTCGGTGCTGACCCGCGTGTCATAGGTTCGCCATCACTGGTATAGATAGTGCTTAAGCTCATGGATGGTTATTGCTACACTTAATCTCCCTGTCTAACCTAAGTTCCTTAGCATTTGAGTATTAAGAGTCTTATTTAATAATCATAGCTCCAGTTCTAGCCAGTTTGATTCAGTGAATAGAGCATCGACCTGTGGACTGAAGGGTCCCGGGTTCATTTAGTTAAAGGCACATGCCCAGGCCTCAATCCCCAGTGGGGGGTGTGCAGGAGGCAGCAGATCAATGATTCTCTCTCATTATTGATACCCTCTCCCTTCCTTTCTGAAATCAACAAAAATATATTTTAAAAAATAATAATCATAGCTCCATTTCCTGGCAAAATGCCTGGCCCAAGACTATATGGATTGTTACTAAAATAAGTGAATATCAGTGTATTTTTTTCCAATTATTGTTTTGCAATGATTTTCTTTTTACCACAAATGAGCATATTTTCAGTGCTTTGTAATGCTTAGCACATAATAGATCCTTAAACCATTTCTGTGTTAATGGACATGTGAACAAACTCATATTGGTGAGACTACTTACTCTATCGTTTATAGTATGTTTGATCTATTCATCTATTGGTTTTGTTTTTTTCCTCATCAAATCATTTCTCTTGCTAGTATGCTACAATGAAATAGTTTGATCAAATGTTTTCAATGGCTTTAGTGATCAAAAGGAATACAAGAAAGAGAAGATTCTGTTTTGCTCTGAATAACATGGTGGTGATTTTTCCTTCCAGAAACGAAATCCTGAAGTTCGACATGTTGATTTGGAGATATTATAGATTTGATGGAATGAATCACTTCAGAGGAACCTTGGAAACAATTTTGTTGAGCCTTCTCTCCCACATTGAAGGAGTCAACGCCATTCAGAAGCCACTCTTTTTTAAGATGAAGGAAATATTTTATGTAAAAGGGCAATTCAACAATCTACAGAACTAAAACTACTTCTTACTTCTAAGAGACACATTACAAGTTGAACCAGTTTGGAAATCATCATGTTTTTATGTTTTAATAGGAAATAGTTAACTTAAATTAATCACAATTTCTCATTTTGGCCTGTCGGAGTATATTGTACCTTACAATCATGTTTCCTTTCTTCATATTGGTAAAAATAAGCAGCATCCATAGGGTTGTTAATTTTATTTCCACTGAAGACTTCACTCCATTGAAACCTGCCAATACTGAATATGCTGGCTAAATCTTGGTTTGTGGTTTTTAAAGTAACACCGCTTCAGTCTGCCTTTATAGAATATGGAAATTATTTTTACATACCTTATAATTTTGCCCTGAGCATTAAGAGGAGCACTCTCCTAACCTGGTTATCCATAAATGTTCATTCCAGAATGGGCGTGGTTACTGAATTGAAGGAAGGCATTTTAATACAGCCTTTAAGGTCAGAGTAGTTGCCATTTTGTAAAATTTCTTATTTCTTCTTTGCTTTTTTTCTTATTTGGTTTAATTTTTCTGATGGCAAAAGATATAAAATAACCCTATATGTTTCCATGGGCCAGTGTAATGACTGGCTTTTTGTTTTTTTAACTGGCTTCAGTGCCATCCTGTGTATTTATTAGGACATAATGCATTTATAAGTATTTTGACATTCTGTATAATGGGCTAGAAATATTTATAATTTTATAGATAAGGTAACATTTTACTTTTAATTTATTTAAAAAGGCACTACTTATGTAAATCTGAACTGTGGGATGTTTCTTGCTTTAAGAGAAAGGGAGAGAAGTAAATCTCTTATGCAGAACTTGTGTCCTTGATTTTTTATAACACCATAGTCTGTAGCATGTCTGTAACCTGAGTTCCTCACAGTTATAAATGGTCATATAGCATAAATATGGCTATAACATTAGGTAAGTAGCTTTCTAATGATCATAAGGTCTCAAGGTGAAAAGAAATACAATTGAGTAATTAAAAATCTAGTGCAAAACTACAGCTCTGTCCCCTTTCATCAAAACAACTCATGCACTTTAAATGGTTCAGGTAGCACTGAGCATTGTCCACACGAGTGATGGCTGAGTGATCTCTTTGCTGGGTAAATGAGTGCTTGACATAAGGACCTAACGACCTATATGAGGTCAGTGTCTAAAACTTACTTAGATCGAAGTTAATGAATTATAGCAAATTGTAATGCTGAAACAAAAAAAATAACATTTGATTAAAGGGTTTATAATGATAATTTTTGATCCATAAATGTTATCTACTGGAAAATTGTGAAAGTGTACATTGTGGTACATTTATTTTTACCATTACAGAGCATTTTGCATGCTGTACATTTTAAATGAAATTACATTCCAGTTTTATTTTTTAAGATAAAAAATTATTGTATATATATATATATATAATTTGATTCTCTGTTCTTATGGTTTCAAATTCTTCACTCATTTTTTTCTGAAACTGTTTTTCCCCCATTATAATTCACTCTATACTTTGTGTTCTTCCTCTCTCCCCTTTTCACCTGCCATTTGTTTTTCTATGTCAATGCCAATATGGGAAAGTACCAAATTCTATCCAATTCTCTCCTTGTAAAATTACTCTGAAAAATTTCACGTAGTTAGACAATAATAACTTAACTCATTAAAAAATATCTCAAATTTGGTTTTCTAATCTGATTTGATTGAGGTCATAACTATTCTTAAATAATTGAAGGCTTATGTTTGTCTTATTCTCAGTGCTGTTGTGCACTGGTATTTTACAGTTTGTTTAAGCAAAATTGGATATGAAGAAGCATAGTACATATCAAGCAATTTGAATATTTCTGTGGGATCAGGAAATGTAAGACCTCTCTGGACCTTTTTCCTTTTAAACTTGAGTCAAATTTGAATTTTAAAGCCAGGGATTTTGGGTCTCTCTTTTAAAATAAGGTATCTCATTCAGGTTTCTTATTTGTATGTGTCTGTGTGTGTGTGTTTCCAAATTAATACTTCTTCTTTTAAGTCTTGTCCTATTCCATAGCATTTGAATATTTAAACATACAAATCTTAATATTTTAAAGGAAACTAGCTCCTGTAGTAGAATAGTAGTAAGAATAATGTTGGACAGAAGAGGACGGCCAAGGGCCCAGACCCCTCTCTGTACTAAGCTGAAATCTGGGAACTATTGGAGGTCAAGTGTGCTTGTTTTCAGCTTTGGCTGAGAATGGATCTCTAATCAGGTCCCGAACTAGGTAAGGTGGCACATTTTTTGAGACCATGGCAGAGGGAGGGAGGATGAGGGATGGAAACCTGTTTTTAAGTGGACCATATTGTTGGCCAATAGTATCCAATTACAAAGAGGAAGATTTCTGAACATAGAGAGGAAACTGAGCTAGGATCAGATTGGAAATCTACACCCGCCCCCCCCCCCACCCCCCGCACACACCCCCCCAGAAAAGTTAATCTCTGCATACATCATCCTACGCACACCCCACATAACCCAGAATAACAAAAGGCATAACAACACTTGAATTTGGGGTATATGATTTTAGTGCTACCTTAATTATCCTATAATTTGGATAATACTTTTTGCTAAAATTGTACCATCTAAATAAAGGAAATTACTTATGTCTTAAATCTGGTAACTTTTTGAGGTAGAATTCTAGGAACTACAGAAAGTTGCACAGGCATTTGGGATTTATACTGTCTTTCTCAAATTGTATTTGTCAAGTTTGGGCATTTAAAAATAATGCTGACCTCCAATTCGCCAAACTGTCAGAAGTCAGTGAAGCAAAGAATTGAATGTAAAAGGTGGATTCAGAGATTGTCTCTCCTAACTCCCTTTCCCTGTCTCTGAAATGGGACTTTGGAAGGATTTATATAGAAAATTGGTCTTGCAGCCTTTATATTTGCATTTAAGTTTACTAGCATTCCTAGACTTGGTTTTATGGAAAAAGAGAAATTTCATTTCTGTTACGTTGTGTTTCAGTTGTCTGATTTCACTGGCAGATTAAGATGGTCCTGGTCCCTCAGGATGCTTTTTTTTTTCTTAATAAATGTCTTATGTAAATAAGAGCAGTTCACTTACTAGTTTGGGATTTTTCCCCCTGATAAATAAATGTGTTTTTTTGGTAACAAATCCTTCTTTACCTCATGTATTATAAACTAAGCTCTGTGTCCTGGCTGGTTTGGCTCAGTGGATGGAGCGTCGGCCTGCGGACTGAGGGGTCCCGGGTTCGATTCCAGTCAGGGGCACATGCCCAGTTGCCGGCTCGATCCCCAGTAGGGGGTGTGCAGGAGGCAGCCAATCAATGATTCTCTCTTATCATTGATGTTTCTCTCTCTCTCTCACCTTCTCCCTTCCTCACTGAAATCAATAAAAATATAAAAAAAAACACACACAAAAAAACTAAGCTTGTGTAATTGGATATATTTTACCTTAAAAATCATGCTTATGTTTTTTAACAGAATTTATTCATTGAGTATGTTTGTTAGATTGTAGTTTCCTGGTTTCACAAAACTGTAACAACTTTTTTTTTTTTTAATCCTCACCCAATGATATTTTTTCATTGATTTTTAGAGAGAGAAATATTGAAGTGAGAGAAGCACATTAATTGGTTGCCTCCTGCATGAGTCCCAACCAGGGCCTGGGCCAGGGAGTAACCTGCAACTGAGGTACATGCCCTTGACTGGAATCGAACCTGGGACCCTTCAGTCCGCAGGCCGACACACTGAGCCAAACTGGTTAAGGCTTCAACAATTCTTAATTCTAAAGTCAGTTTTCAGTATAAAGAGAACTATTTGTTATTAGTCTGCTATTAGGATGTCATGTGTTTGCTAAAGCACAAATCTAAGAAAGTATATTCTTTAGCGATAGATAATATTACATTTTGATAAACTAGAGCAAAATACAGAATTGTGTGTTCGTGTTTAAGGGCTATAGAGGGTTAAAACGCGATTTTAAAGTAAAAACATACCTGTTTATATTATAACTAGAGGCCCAGTGCACAAATTTTGTGCACCAGTGGGGTCCCTCAGCCTGACCTGTGGGATTGGGTCGAAACCAGCTCTCTGACATCCCCTAAGGGGTCCCAGATTGCGAGAAGGCGCAGGCCAGGCCAAGTGATCCCACCGGTGCACCATGGGGGCCAGGGAGGGACACGGGAGTTTGGCCAGCCATGGAGGGACCGTGGGAGGGCTCCAGGGCATGTCTGGCCAGTCTCGCTCAGTACTGATCTGCTGGACCCCAGCAGCAAGCTAACCTACCGGTCGACTGTCTGCCCCCTGGTGGTAGTGCATGTCATAGCATAAGGTTGAGTGGCCTTATATCATTAGCAAATTATGCTTTGATTGGTTGAATGGCCGACAGGACACTTAGCATATTAGGCTTTTATTATATAGCAGGCGTCCTCAAATTACGGCCCACGGGCCATATGCAGGTGTTTTTGCCGTTTTGTTTTTTTACTTCAAAATAAGATATGTGCAGTGTGCATAGGAATTTGTTCATAGTTTTTTTTAAACTATAGTCCGGCCCTCCAACAGTCTGAGGGACAGTGAACTGGCTCCCTGTTTAAAAAGTTTGAGGACTCTGTTATATAGGATAGCTATCAACAGGATAATTTAAGCTAGTTATATCAGGTACCATTTTATATGCATTAACCCATTTAATCCTTACAAAGAGCCAGTGAAGTAAGGGTCTTATTCAGTTTTGTATACGAGGAAACAGATACACAGCGAGTCTGAGGATCCTCAGCTGGTAAGGAGCAGTTAGGATTTGAAATCAGATGGTCTAGCTCTGTAAGTCACTGCTGAGCAGAAGAGCCCAAGAGAAGTAACACTATATGGAAAGTAGAATCAAACTATTCATTGTGTTCTAAAATAAGCAAATGAATGAGTTTTCAGTAGTCAGAACAACTAGCCAGATCTAACAGGGATTGCTTGCAACGGGGATGGCAGGATGGATTTGGGGTGGGATGTTGATATTAATGGAAGCCAAGGAATTATCTGTTACAGTGGAGGTTTATTTTCAAACATTACTTACAGGCCACCTTTTACACTTATCCAGAAGATAATATTTAATTCAACTGCCAGTCATTGACTTGAACCATGTAGGAAAGAAATTTGGGGCAAGGTGTGGAAAATAGCATTAATCAAACTATTAAAATTTTTAAATTGTATTTGATCCCTTGTTACCCATTTATTTTTCTGAGGCAACTAATGTTACAAGCTTGTGATATGTTCTTATATTTGATGTATACATAACCACAAACATAGAGTGTCCCAAAAAATGATACATGCTTTAACAGCTGATAGCTCAATTGATGTTTCTTTCTTTTCAGATTTAACCCATTGGAATTAAAAATTATTCAAAGTGTGTATACATTTTGGGGGGACACTCTGTGTGTACATACATATGTTTGTAATTTATATTTCTTCTGTTCTACACCGATGGTAAAATACATATACATTAATGGATCTTATAATTTAAAAAGTACACAGCCAGTTTTCAGAGTTTTGTGTTCACTGAAAGTTTTTATATCAAGAGTATATAACAATGTAGCACTGTGCTTTAATATGATAGCCACTTGTGACATAGGGCTATTAAATCAATTAAAGAAAATTAAAAATTCAGTCTTCCAGTGGCTTTAGCACATTTTCACGTGCTCAGTAGCTTACATGTGGCTGGCTGGTGGCTACCTGTTGGACAGGGCAGGTATGGAACATTTCCATCATTATAGAAAGTTCTTTTGCACAGCACTAATATGGCAGATAAAAGTAATCCTAATCTCTCTAATATTTGAGAGCATCTTTATAGTGTATAATAGAATAGTGCCTAGTTTTTATTGGAGTCAAAGTTAAATTCTAGCTTAGCACTTATAAATGTATTGATATATAACTAGCTCTTGGGCTAAAACTTGAAGCTACCAACTAGTATTACTTAGAACAAGTAAATTTCTCATCTTCAAAATAGTTTGAACTTGACTTCAACTCTCATTCAAATGCACAATGAACATTCTGAATGTTAAGTAACAAGTCAACCATAAAGTGTTCTTGAGCCATTAGAAGTTCTTACCTATGTTTATTATGTGATTATGAAGGATAATATTGATTTACATGGTGTTCCAGCAAGGTGCTAAATCATTATCACACCATTCATCACCAAATGATGATGAAACTGAGAATTGGTGGGCCCAAATGGTGAGAAGTTACAAGTTTACCACATTTTATATAAGAAATAAGTTCCTGGAAGTTGTGTAAATTAAGTATTTTTAAATCTGTATTTTTGAAAGCACCTAAAGATCATGATTTAAAGAAATCTTTTTGCCATGTGAATCCTATTATCTCTGTTTTGTTTAATCCTGTTGAAAGGAGATTGACTAGATTGCTCCTGGAACTATAGCAGGTCAGGTGAGTTAGAAGGACATTAAGGAATTGGGTGATAGATGGTCTAATACCAATAGTATTGGAATTTCCAAGGAATTGCTTGGATTGGTTTAATTTTTTAAAATATATTTTATTGATTTTTTTTAAAGAGAGGGATAGAGAATTAGAAACATCGATGACAGAGAAACATCGATCAGCTGCCTCCTGCACACCTCCTACTGAGGATGTGCCCACAACCAAGGTACATGCCCTTGACCAGTATTGAACCTGGGACCTTTCAGTCCGCAGGTCGACGCTCTATCCACTGAGCCAAACCAGATAGGGCGGTTTAATTTCTTTATGGTACTTTTTGTATGGATTGACAGCCCATGTCAAAATTTATTGAGCACTTACTATATACTATGGTGTGTGTGTGTGTGTGTGTGTGTGTGTGAGAGAGAGAGAGAGAGAGAGAGAGAGAGAGAGAGAGAGAGAGAGAGAGAGATGTACTAGAAGAAGGAAGATAATGCAGTGTTAACAAAGCCCCGGCTTTGTCAGGAAGGACATCCGGACATCCGGAAGGTGGTTCGGCTGTCTGGTCTAATTACCATATTACCCTAATCCCTTCTGCTGGTCTAGGGTGGTGGATGTCTCATCTAGATTATCCCCTCCTCTGAGAACCAGAACAGTGAAATTACTCCTGGCTGTGACCTCTGGCTTTCCTAGGTTCACTGAGGTCTGCCAGGATCAGAAACAAGCAATTGGTAATTATGGGTCAGTGATGGCCAGGCTATTTCAGGTATAGACTATGTTGTGATCCTATTATGAATTCACGGAATGGGAGGTATTCTGCGCTATGCCAATAAAGAATTTATTTGTGGCTCTAGCCGGCTTGGCTCAGTGGATAGAACGTTGGCCCTCAGACTGAAGGGTCCCAGGTTCGATTCTGGTCAAGGGCATGTACCTCAGTTGCAGGCTCCATCCCCAGCCCTGGTCGGAGACAAAATTCCTGGATTTTTATAAACATGCTGTTATTTCTGCCATCTTAGGAAAACAGACTAAAACAATAACACACTAAAAACCCCTTCAACTACTTTCCTATTTCCCTTTACAGCAAAACTCACAGGAGTTGTCTATACTTGTAGTTCTTCCATTTTCTCAGAAGCCCACTCCAATCAGGCTTTTGTCAGTATCTCCATTCACCCTGTCCTTGACCTCCATACTATTCAGTACAGTGGTCAATCTTTTATATATATACTAGAGCCCTGATGCACGAAAATTTGTGCAAGAGTAGGCCTTCCTTATCCTGCCTGCCAGCACTGGCTTCCTTCTGGCACCTGGGACCCTGGCTGGCTCCCCCCGGGCCGCCTGCAGGCACCCAGGACCCTGGCCGGCTTCCCTCGGGCCCCGGCTTTGTCAGGAAGGACATCCGGACATCCGGAAGGTGGTTCGGCTGTCCGGTCTAATTACCATATTACTCTTTTATTATTATAGATTTTTTAAAATTGATTTTAGAGAAGGGAGAGGGAGAGAGAGATAGAAACATCAATGAGAGAGAAACATCAACATTGATTGGCTGCCTCCCATACCAGTATACCTCCTGCTAAGGATCGAGCCCACAACACGGGCATATGCCCTGACTGGGAACCTAACTGGTGACCTCTTGGTGCATGAGTCCATGCTCAACCACTGAGCCACACCAGCCGGGCACAGTGATTAATCTTAAATCCTCATCTTACTTGACCTCTTAGCAGCATTTGACACTGAATTCTTTGGCTGCCAGAACTCCACTCTGTTCTCCACCTACCCCACTGGCCACTCTTCAGTGCCTTTTGCAAGTTCCTCTCATTTCTCTTACCTCCAAGCATTGGAGTGTCCCAGGGCTACACGTTTCAGGCCACATTCATTTTCTTAGTGAGTCAATCCCATTACTTCAAAAACTATTGTTGAAACCTGAACCTGAACCCTAGACTCAAATCTAGTTGCCTTCTTGACATCTCCACTTGGCTGATGTGGTAGATTATATGGTTGTTCCCAATTATTCACTGCCCTTATGTAAGAGGACTATACATCCCAGTTGAATAACCATCCCATTGCCATACCATACTATACATCCCATAATCATCCCATTGCCATGCAGTACCTCCCATTGACAGTAGACTACGTCATGAAATAGGCTTTGGCCAATAAAATGTGAGCATATGCCATGTTTGAGCAGGTATTTTACGAGCTATCGCACTATTCCACCATAGTTGTTTTTCCTCTTCCCTGAGAATGGTATGTTTCAGATAGGGGCTGTTTTTCTACCTAGATTTTTTAATGAAAAAGACATGGGACAGAAAGGCAACCAACCAATGTATTGTGAGCACCACTGAGATTTGGGAGATGACTAATATCTCAAACTCAACATATCCAAAAGCAAAATCCCCAATTTTTTCATTGTCAAAAAAATCTCTTGCAGTCTTTTTCTTAACAATAAATGGTATTTTCATAATTTCAATTGCCTGAAACCTCGGACTCATGCCTAACTCCTTTCCATTTCTTATACAATGGACATTCAACACCTGAGCAAGATTCACTGATGTATATTTGGAATCCATTTATCATCTCAATTATTATCTAATGTTGGCCATCATCCTATCTTGCTTGAATTTTCAAAATAGCCTCTTAACTGGTTCCCCCTGCAATCCTAGCCCACACATTCTATTTCAGCACAGCAGCTTGTCATGTTTTGAAAATATGTCAGATCATGTAATTTCCTTTCTCAGAGCCCTCCAATGGCTTTTCCTCTCACACAGAATAACAAAGTCCCGAAGAAGCTAACAAGTCCTCCCTGAGTTTCCCCACTCTCTCTCTCTGACCCCATTTCCTACTGTTCTCTCCCTCACTGTTCCAGCCAGACTGGCCTTTCTGCTTTTCACACACCCTAAGCATGCGCTCAACTCCAGGCCTTTTCACTGCCTGAAGTATTTATCCCACCACTACCGGCACAGCATGCTGCTTCAAATATCTGCTCCAAAACCACCTTATCAGTGAGGCCTTTCCTCGCTGCCCCTTATAAAATGGCAAACCCTTTATTTCTCCCTGTCCTATAGGGCCCAGTGGCTAAGCCTCCCCAGTTACCTGAGGTGGACACTCTTGATGCACCCCTTTGTGGGCTGTATGCACAGTCTTGTTGTAGTTAAGCCTTGATTATTGTTGGTATCACTGGGAGGAATTACCCTCCAGGCCAATTGGCTGTGAGGATCAGCTGTGTCTACAATGGGAGAACTTCTGTGCTGGAGACACCCTTATGGGGCAAGACTTGCTTCAGTGGGGCTTTGGTGCTCACTGAGTCTGACCCCGAGTGTGTCCCTTATGGATCTGAAGAGTTGTAATCTGGATGGTCCTACTATGACCACTGGGTACACTGGCTCTTGAATCTCCAAGGAGGTGCTAAGTTAGCCTTTGCCTAAAGCCATCCAGCAGGAGCTATGGAGAGATCTGCAGATTCCTCTTCTTTGTTTGGGGTTTGGAGGTGCCCAGATGAGGCCCAGCTGTGAAGCAATGCATGCGTGCCTCCGTACCTCTGCACTTTACTTCCGCACCTCCTCTGAGTCTCAGTGTGCTTCTCTCTTTCCTTCTAGTTGTAGAATTTCCACTCAGCCAGCCTTCCTGTGGTTCTGGATGATGTCCATTTTGTCTTTTAGTTGTAGTTTTGAATTGGTTGTGCGAGGCAGCAAGTTCAGGTGTTTACCTATGCCGCCATCTTGGTTTCTCCTCTCTTGTTTTTAACTTGGGTTAAATTTAACATTAGATTTCAAAAGTTTCCCATAGGGATTTCCACCCCCAGTGATAGGGGCATATACTGTTGGAACTCAACATGGTGGTGTGCTTAACTCTGTTTTATAGAATCTGAACTACTCTCAGATCTCACTACTGGTCATTGTAAAACAATGTCAGAGAAGACTGCAAAATAAAATCTAAAAACTGAGCCTTTAATCATTACATTCACTCAACAAATATTTTTGAGTGCCTTGTGCTACCCTGTAACTACCTGGGCAGCGTGGGTAGGAAAGCCTCCTCCTGGAAGTGCCCTTCAAGGCCAGGTACACAGACAGTGGGGGTGGAGAGTGTTCTAGACAAGAGGGACAGAATATGTGCAGAATATGCCCATTGCTCTTCACTGGAAAGTATGTCCAATCAGTCTAACCCAGTCTTATTCTAACAGGAATTTCAGCATGCATTTTCATTCCCTGAGTGTAGATACAGATGGTCTGTGGCCTTCAGTATTGAGTGAATTCCACGTGGCTACATTTCTGCAGGATCTGGAGAATCATAATGGATAAGACTCTCGTGTCTGCTTTGAAATGGTATATATACTGTCTCTTGTAGTTCTGTGTATCTAACGTGTTTCCTCCTAAGTGTAGCTTCAAGGTATTGTTTCCTGCTGCAGTTCTGAATTGTGGTTTACCCATTCTCAGTAGAAATATTAAATAAATCTGAGAAAACTCTAAAACCCATTTTTATTGTAATTTTTCTTATTGAATTCTAGATATAGCCTTAGATGATTTAGTAAGAGATGAAAGGAGAGGTGGCTGTTAAACTCAGATTGAAGCAATTTAAAATTTTATGGGCAGTGTATATTTGATATAGAATTTCTATTTCTTCTAAATGTGAAAAAGTCTGGACTTCCAGAAGGAAAGAAATATATGTCAGAGTTGTTTCCACCTCATTTGATCCATGGGACTTCTTTTCTGCCCAGCCTGGCGTTCCTCGTGGGGGAGGGTCTCAGCTACCATCACTTCTCTGAGGCCCAGGGCCTTGCTGTGTCCTGAAGACCACCCCTCAAAGCTTGGCAGTGTTTTCAGATTAAAGGAATTCAATTTTTCTTATTAGTTATTTACTTCATTTATTTTTTGGAGGTATAATGGACATACAGCATTATAGTAGTTCAGGTGTACAGCATAATGATTCAATATTTGCATATATTGCAAAATGATGACCACAATAAGTCTAGTTAAGGTCTGTCACCATACTTAGTTACAAAATGTTCCTCTTGTGATGAGAACTTTTAAGATCTATTCTCTTAAAAACTTTCTTTTTAAAATATTTATTTATTGATTTTTTTTTTTAGAGAGACAGAAACATCGATTTGTTGTTCCACTTATTTGTGCAAAGCTTGACACTCAGTCACTGAGTCATACTGGCCAGGCATGGCTGCAATAAGACATGATAGGTAGTTATTGGTGTTGTAAAATTTAAAGAAAGATCACCATGAATTCTCTTACAAAATAATATTTTTTACCTAATTAATTGGGGGTGGGGTAGATTTGGAATTGTATCCAAAGTATGACCATAAAATAATGTCAATAGTATTTTTAGTAAACATTAAAGTTCAACTAAGAGTTCCTTTAAAAAGAAATCTCCTATGAGGCTATCTTATTCTAACAATGCTGCCATCTTCAGGATATGTTTGGAACGCCTGTTTGGGAGTTAACTGGAGTATATGTCACCCATTTGTGAAAATAGGTCTGACGGAATGTCACTATTTCATCTGTTGAGGATAAATTTGATTTTTAGGAAGCAGTTAAACCTAGTTAGACCCAAGACTGATGAAGATGGTGGATGGGTAAGGTGGGTTATTGACGGAAAAAAAAGAACACTATAACAAAATCTGTTTTGTGTTTGTGAATCATCAATTCATTTTGTAGGAAGAGACCTAATCATGCTATGAACATTGTTAAAATAAGTTCCTGTCCTTTTGTTGCAGACAAAAGGGATCTGGGATTAGCACCCTCGGTTCTTGGGTTCTGGCTAGGAAAGAATTCAGAGCCAAGACCCAAACTATAAGAGAACATCTATCTATATATATAAAAGCCTAAGCAACTGGATGACTGGACAACTGGCCAATAGCTATGATGCACACTGACCACCAGGGGGCAGAGGCTCAATGCAGGAGCTGCCCCCTGGTGGTCAGTCACAGGAGCCCCGTTCAGCTGACAGATGGTGCCAGACACCAGGCTCACAGCTGGTGAGTGCAGCTGCGGGGGCACAAACCTCTCCCGTGGACACTCCCCTGCATGCTCAAGTGCGGCAGGTGCAGCAGGGCTGGGATGAGAAGAGGCGCCGTGGCACCCAGCCCGGGCTCAGGCTACTCCACGGCCGCCTGCTGCTTCCCCCACTACCTTGTGCTGTGTGGGACTTACGCAGACAGTGGGCTGGAGCCTGATGAGCTGGTGGATAAGGCCGGGCTGCAGCAGCATGGAGGTCCACTGATCCCACAGGCCAGGCCGAGTGACCCCACCAGTGCATGAACCCATGCACTGGGCCTCTAGTCCGGACAGCCGAATGACCTTCTGGATGTCCTTCTAGACATCCATCCGGACGTCCTTCCAGACGACCTTCCAGACGAAGCCGGGGCTGCGAGGGCCAAGGCAAGCTGTTGCAGCTGCAAGGGCCAAGTCTCTTGCACGAATTTCGTGCATCGGGCCTCTAGTTTATTTATAAAATTACAGAGGTAGGAAAAATAATTTCTAGAAGAAATGGGCTTAGGAAACAAGTTATAGAATTACTAGAGGCCCAGTGCACGAAATTCATGCACTCGGGGTGGGGTGCCTCAGCCTGGCCTGTGCCCTCTCACAGTCCAGGAGCCCTCGGGGGTGTCAAGCTGGCAGTTGGACATCCTTTGCGCTGCCACGGAGGTGGGAGAGGCTCCCACCACCGCTGCTGTGCTCACCAGCTGTGAGCGGGACTCAGGGCTTCTGGCTGAGCAGTGCTCCCCCTGTCGGAGCGCACTGACCACCAGGGGGCAGCTCCTGCATTGAATGTCTGACCCCTGGTGGTCAGTGCATGTCATAGCGATTTGCATATTAGCCTTTGGTGGATTCCGCCATTTGGTCGATTTACATATTAGCCTTTTATTATATAGGACTAGAGGCCCGGTGCACGAAAATTCGTGCACGGAGGGGTGGGGTGTCCCTCAGCCCAGCCTGTACCCTCTCCAATCTGGGACCTCTCGAGGGATGTCCGACTGCCCATTTAGGCCCGATCCCAGTGGGCCTAAATGGGCAGTTGGTTATCCCTCTGGGATCGGGCCTAAATGGGCAGTTGGTTATCCCTCTCACAATCCAGGACTGCTGGCTCCCAACTGCTTGCCTGCCTGCCTTCCTGATTGCCCCTAACCACTTCTGCCTGCCAGCCTGATCACCCCCTAACCACTCCCATGCCAGCCTGATTGATGCCTAATTGCTCCCCTGCCAGCCTGTTTGCCCCCAACTTCCCTCCTCTGCCGGCCTGGTCACCCCTAACTGCCCTCCCCTGCAGGGTTGATCGCCTCCAACTTCCCTCCCTTGCAGGCCGGGTGCCTCCCAACTGCCCTCCCCTGCTGGCCATCTTGTGGTGCCTATCTTGTGTCCACATGGGGGCAGGATCTTTGACCACATGGGGGCAGACATATTGTGTGTTGGAGTGGTGGTCAATCTGCATATTACTCTTTTATTAGATAGGATTGGAAGGGCTCTAGTTGCTTGGGAGTGAGGAAGGTAATGGTAACCTGCCTCGGGGGAGAAGAAGGAAAAGGGAAAGGCTCAGGGGAAGGAAAAGGGAGAGGACCCAGGAGGGAGTGTTGGGTCCTCTGTCCTAATGGTTTTAAGGTGGAGTTTTTAGGAGAGGTCCCAGGGAAAGATCTTAATAGAATATTCAGCAGTTTTCCAGGTGTGTCCTTTCAGGGTTGTGGTCTCCACCGATTGATTGACTGGCACCAGGGCAGGGGGTCATTATACAATGCAGCTGGTCCTGAGGTTAGCCATGAAGTCACTAGTCTGGTTTTGTTGCCTTCTGGGACCTAGAGCTGAAATACAACTGTGGCCTAAATGTTGTCTCTAGGGAGGAAAGGTCAGGGGGCCCAAACTGCAAGACTAAGGATATGCTAGAGGAGGAAAAGCCACCCTGGGGGTGAGGTTCCTCCAGCAATTGTCCTTTGCTAGGCTCCTGGGCTTTCCACCCTGGTGACCTTCTGTACCTGGCTTGCTTTACCCCAGCTTCAGTTTTCTTAACTATTAAATGGCGAAAACAGAATCACCCAACCCCAGATGGATTAAATAAGACATCAGATGTAAAACACTATCCTGTTTCATGCCTGGTTAGAGACTGATATTATTACTACTAGAGGCCTGGTGCATGAAATTCATGCACAGAGGGGGGGTGCCTCAGCCCGGTCTGCACCCTCTCCAATCTGGGACCCCTCGGGGGATGTCCGACTGCCGGCAGTCAGCCATCTCTCTCACAATTCGGGACAACTGGATCCTAACCACTCGCCTGCCTGCCTGCCTGATTGCCTCTCACCCCTCTGCCTGCTGGCCTGATTGCCCCTACCTTGCCCCCCTGCCTGCCTGATCACCCCTAACCTCTCTGCCTGCCTGCCTGATTGCCTCTAACTGCTCTCCCCTGCCGGCCTGATCGCTCCTAACTGCCTCTGCCTGCCTGATCACCCCAACTGCCCACCCCTGCTGGCCTGATCGCCCCAACTTCCCTGTCCGCCTCGGCCCCCACCACCATGGCTTTGTCCGGAAGGAAGTCGGACGGCTGGAAGATGGCCAGTTGACCCGGTCTAATTAGCATATTACCCTTTTATTAGTATAGATCAGTGATGGGCAACCTTTTGAGCTTGGTGTGTCAAACTGCGCCAAAAAACTGAGCATAACTCGGGTAGTGTGTCACTTTGAGGAAAAGACATTATTTCGCAAATGTTTCATCCTCAGGAGCAGCAAATGTTTCATCAGCGGCCGCGTGTCATCAGAAATGGCTACACGTGTCAGTGCTGACACGCATGTCATAGGTTCGCCAACACTGGTATAGATCATTCTCGAAAGTAATTCAAATAGAAGTGGCCTTGACTATTGCCCCAGCTTACTGCTTCAAGCAGTTTCTAGGCTGCAGCACAGATAAAGATAACCCAAACAGCCTGGAGATCTCTGAGGTGGAATTGGAGTTCAAGGAAGACAGAATTTGTGGAGCATATTATAAGAGAGAAGGGAAGTACACAGACAGAAAGCTCTGCATATCTGTAAAGACATTCCCTTGAGTGTGGTTAAGTACTGATTAGTGCATACATGTGGTGAAATTCCTCAAAACTGGGAAAAATTGGAAGTCAGTAGGTCTAACAATTCCCAGAGCTCACGCAAAGCTGGGAACAGTTTGTTTTCCCATCAGCCAGAAGGGAGAGAAACCTTATATTCAGAACATTCGGTAGAGTCCTTGGAAGGGTCACACCTTAGTGAGGTTAAGTTAGTAAAGGCTTCTCTGACCTGCCCTACAAAGCATAAATGCAAACCTCAAAAGAATCAAACTGACCTGCAAGTATTCCATATGAGAACAAAATCCAACACTTTGTATAATAATACAACAAAATCCATCGGTCAACAACCTAGGATCCACAATATTTAGCATCTGATCAATAATTCCCAGCAGGAAAAGACGACCCATAACTGGGGAGAAAAAGCAATCATTAGGTACAGACCCAGAAAGGAGAGAGATGAAGAAATCAGCAGACAGGAGATTAAATACAGGTATATAAATGTAGATTTGCTCAGGATCGTAAATGAAAGCATTGTGGGTAAAAAGGGGTTCTATGGAAAGCAACCTCACAGGGTGACCTGATCCTAAATTCCTAACTGGGCAGGTCATAGTGGGTAGTCACGCCCCAGGCATATAACTGCTTTACTAAAAGGCTTTTCTATGTCTTAAGCAAGCCCTGTCCATTGTTCCTGTGCATCTAGGTTAACACACCTTTGAAATAACCCCTTCTAAAGCATGACCATTCTCAAAAGAGTTTAGAATCTTAAGTAGCCGGTGATCTGATCCCTGCCTTGCTTTCTCCCACCCTCATGTAATCTTCCTTATATTCGCTCTTTAATTTTAGATGCATAAAAGAAACTGCAAAACTGCTATTCTCTGGAGCCTTTGAATCTTGCTCCCTGGCATATGTCATCAGTTTGGCTCAAATACAGTCATAAAAATTCTCTACAGGTTTGTATGTTTCTTTACATTGACAATATGAACATAATGAAGACAGATGTGAATGAATATATATATATATTCATATTTATTTGTAACAAATGGAAACATCAAGAAATAAGTAATAATGTATTTGGAAAGAAAAATACATTAGATGGGATTAATAGCAGATTAGGCACTGAGAAAGACAAAGTTAATGAATTTCAAGCAATATACACTATCTGAAATAAAGCACAGGCAGAAACAAAGGAGCCCGTGTGACCTGTGAGACAATATCAAGCAGTGTAATATATGTGTGTATTTGTTTGCAATTCTATTATAACAGATTAACACACATTGATGGCTTGAGACCACACAAATGCATTACCTTATAATTCTGAAGACTCTGCGTTCAACGAGGCCTCACAGTGGTGACGGGGCTGCATTTCCTTCTGGAGGCCCCAGAGAAGAATCCTCTTCCAGCTGCTACAGGGCACCTGCATCTGGTTCGAGGCTTCCTCCATCTCTCTTCAACACCAGCAACAGTGAGTCAGCTCCTCACATTCATCACTCTGACTTTCTCTTATGCTTCTTTCTCTCACTTTTAAGGACCGTTGTGATTACACTGGCCCACCCAGATAATCCTGGGTAATCTCCCTGTTTTCAGGTCTCCTTTGCCATGGAACCTAACATATTGACAGATTCTGGGGGTTAGGGATGCCTTTGAGGAGTCATTATTCTGTTTTCCACAACATGCAATCAGAGTGCTGGAAGGAGAGGAGAGAGAAGTAAGATCAGAAAATATATTTGAAGAAATGAGTGAAAAAATTTCGAATAGAATGTAAAAGAGAAACCCACAGGTCCAAGAAGTTCAACACACTGCAAGCAGAAATATAAAGAAAGCCACACCAAGGCACATCACAGTCAAATCTGAAGATGTGATCATCTAAAGCAATCAGAGAAAAAAAAGGACATATAGTTACAAAGATACTTAGATAAGAAATATAGGAAACGTAACATTAGAAATTATGCAAGCCAGAAGAAAATAGACTGGCATCTTAAAGTGCTGAAAGAGAAAAATGCTCAACCTAGAATTTTATACTCAGTGAAAATATCTCACAAAAATGAAGGTGAAATAAATAATTTTTTCTGACATTATGAAACTGGAAGAATTAATCACCAGGAGGCCTCGACTACAAGAGATGTTAAAGCAAGTTCTTTAGGCAGAAGGAAAATGAAACCAGATGAAAATCTGGACCTACACAAAGGAATGAAAAGCACTGAAGTGATTAAATATAAAAATGTTTTCTTATTTTTAAAATTAATGGATGGTTAAGGGATTAGCCAAAAAATATATACACATAACCTATAGACACAGACAACAGTGGATGATAGCCAGGGCGTAGGAGGAAGTGGGCAAAGTGGGGGGAAAAGGGGATAGAAAGAGACTTTGCTTGGGGTGATGGGCAAATGGGGTGATGCAGTGTGCAGATGATGTTTTATTGAGTTGTACACGTGAAAGTTGTATGGTTTTGCAAACCAATGTCACCCCAATAAATTCAATAAAAAAGACTGATAATATCCAAATAAATGAATAAAACTAAAAAAGACAAAATGGATGATTTACTGTTTAAAGCAAAAAATAATGTAGAATATTATGTGGTATATTTTAAATGTAGAACTGAAATGTATACAACAACAGAACAGACACTAGCAGAGAAGAAATACTATGCTGTTATTAGGTTCTTATATCTGCAGGGGTATGATATTGCTTGAGGGCAGATTGTGAAAAGTTGAAGATATATATTTTAACCGGTAAAGCAAAGACTAGGAACAAGAAAAAAAAGAAAAGAGATACAATAAGCCTACAAAAGACATAAAATGGGATCATAAAAATATAGAACCTAAAACAAGGCCAAAAAAGAGTAAAAAGGAAATAAGAAATGGGACTAGAAAACCCATAGCAATATGGTAGATTTAAAATAAACTATATTAATGAAAGTAAATGTAAAATGGTCTAAACACTTCAATTAAAAGGCAGAGATTGTCAGATTAGATAAAAAAAAAAGCAAGAACCAACTATAGAATGCCTATAAGAAATCCACTGTGATTATAAAGATTCACATAGATCAAGCATGATAGTATGGAATGAGATATACCATACCAACACCACTCAAAAGAAAGTTGGAGTAGATATATTAATATCAGACAAAGTAGATTTCAGAATAAAAAGTAGTACCAGGGATAAAGAATGCTATTGCATAATGATAAAGGGGCTAATTCTTCAAGAGGTCAAAAGTATCCTAAGATTTATTTATTTAAAAACAAATAAATAAATTTGTGGCTCAGTGGTTGAGTGCTGACCTATGAACCAGGACGTCATGGTTTGATTCCAGGCCCAGGATATGCCTGGGTTGTGGGCTCGATCCCCAGTGTGGGGTGTGTGGGATGTGGCCAATCAGATTCTCATCATTGATGTTTCTATTCCCCCCCGCCCTCTGAAATCAATAAAAATAAATAAATAAATAAATAAAAACAGAGCTTCAAAATACATGAAGCAAAAATTGACAGAACTGAAAGAAGAAATAGATAAATCTACATAACAGCCCTCTCACAATGATCAATAGAAATAGACTGAAAAATCAGTAGGAATGTAGATTATGAACAAGGTATCAACTTGGCATGGATAGTATATTCCACCCCCAAACAAAAATGCACTTTTTTTTGGTAATCCTCACCCGATGATATTTTTCCATTGATTATTTTTAGATAGAGTGGAAGGGAGGGGGAGAGACAGAGAGAAACATCGATGTGAGAGAGACATCGATTGGTTGCCTCCCGCACGTGCTCCCACCAGGGCCAGGGACCGAGCCTGCAACTGAGGTAAGTTCCCTTGACCAGAACCGAACCTGAGATCCTTCAGTCCACGGGTCAACACTTCATCCACTGAGCCAAATCAGCTAGTGCAGAAATGCACATTCTTTTGAAGGGCACTCAAAATATTTACCAATAAAGACCATATGTTTGGCCATAAAACATGTATCATTAAAGTTTAAAAGATTTAAATCACACAAAATATGTTCTTCAACCAAAACAGAGTTGAATTAAAAACCCATAAAATGTAGAATTAAAATATATGATAGCAATAGCACAAAGGAC
The DNA here is from genome assembly GCF_027574615.1 of Eptesicus fuscus. NCBI lineage: Eukaryota > Metazoa > Chordata > Mammalia > Chiroptera > Vespertilionidae > Eptesicus > Eptesicus fuscus. The sequence continues at coordinate 91,459,134 of NC_072474.1, read as the reverse complement.
AGGAAGGGAGAAACGGAAGTGTGTTGTTGTAAGATTCTTACACTACTCATGAAGTGATGTGACTTCATTCCAAGGCGGACTGTGATACGTTAAAGATGCACACTGTAAATCATAGAGCAACTTCTACAACACACATGCACACACACAAAGTGGAGTAGCTACTAAGCCAACAGTGGAGATGCAATGGAATCAATACTCAACTAATCCAAAACAAGGCAGTAAACAAGGAACACAAAAAACATGACAAAAAATAAAAAATAGCAAGATGTTAGTTTTAATTAAAGAGAGGGAGAAAGGGGGGAGGGAGAAACATCAATTTGTTGTTCCACTTATTTATACATTCATTGACTCATTCTTATATCTGTCCCGACCAGGGATCGAACCTGAAACCTTGGCATATGAGGACAATGTTCTAACCAACTGAGCTACCCGGCCAGGGCTTAGAAGAAGTAAATGTAATATAGTCAAACCCTGCTGCAGTTAAATATTTTACCCTTTGTTCTCCCTGCATGATCTACAATAATAATCTGCTTCATGTTGATATTTATTGCTGTGTTGCTGACAATTACCTGAAAGAGAAGTTGGGGTGCTTCAGTGGGCTGGAAAAAGTTTAGCTAAATCAAAAGCAGGTCTAATTAAGCAAGTTTATTCTATATCTATAAAAGGCTAAGTTGACTCACACATGCACAATCCATATAAAGCTCTCCCTGGTGGCAATTGCACGTGTGTGTTTTGATTGTGAATTTGGTTGACACTTCTATTATAGAGAAAGGGCGAATAGCAATATTAAAATATTTCTTCTAATTAATTCCCTTTCAATGTGCATGAATTCGTGCACTGGGCCACTAGTACAAAATAATCCTGAATGTAAACTGTAATTCAAAAATAAAGTTCAAAAAAATAGGAAAGATATAAAAAGGTGAAAAAAATGGTCCCCTGACATCACAGAGCTAAAAGTATCACGAGGCATACACATTTAATGACAATATTGTCATAGTGCTAGGAAAGCAACAGAATACCGTGACAGATAAAGGAGGACCTACTGGGAGCAGTTGGAGGAGAAACAGTGGAACAACCCCTGAGTCCCCTGAGAATTATTACCCCGGTAATGTTGCTTGTTTTCCTTTCAGATTTCCAGGGTATTCCTGTGGCTATTCCCTGCTATCCACAATTTCAACGGGAAGAGCCATTTTCTTCCTTTGCCAAACATGTTGAAGACTTTGAAACTATCACAAAACCACCAGGCCCAAAGTTGACAATAAGGAATACAGTTTAGTAATAAAACCATCTTTCAACTTTCGCACGTTTGGGCCCAAGGGATTTCTTTTTCACAAGGCATTTCTAGCGTACTCTCTTGAGTAGGAAGGACTGTCGCCTGCAATTATTTTGAAAGTTACTCATCCTTTCTACTCTACTCAAAGAATGATGGTTTTTAAGAATAAAGATCTAACTAGGGATTTTTTGCTATAACACAGGCTTTAACCATGGGACTCCAGGAGAAAACTCCTCCCTGTGGGCACGTCATTTAAAAATGGGTGTGGATTTTTAAAAAGCTGTAAGGTTGGCTGTAACCTAGGTGACCTAAGTATCAGGGACCCACCCAGATCCACGTATTCATTACAAACTGTGTCCTGGGAGAAACTGAGCCGAGCATGGTCCCTGCAGGAGCCCACGGCCCTGTCTCAAAAAGATCAGCTCTCAGAGGGGCTATTTCTGATTCTTTCCAACCAGGGCCCACTGTTTGGATGGAGCCCAGTGACAGCTCAGCTGGTGTGAAAGGTGCCCCAGTGTCTTCCTGGAAAAGATCATAATACTCTTCCTCCATATCCCATCTTTTCCCAGGTGATGGGACAATGGAGAGCCAAGGGCAGGGCCCAGGACTGACCACTCACAGAGTGCCTCGCATCTCCTAACCACTCCATCAACGCTTTAAAAAAAAAAAAAAGGCCCTCGCTGGGTGGCTCAGTTGGTTAGAGCATCATCTTTGATGCCAGGTCAAGGCACAAACAAGAATCAACTAAGGAATAAGTGGGGCAACAAAAATTGATGTGTCTCTCTCTCAAATCGATAAATAAAATTACAAAACGTTTTTTTTAAGGAAAAAGAAGAGAAATAGGAAATAAAATGGGTGTTTATCTTTGACAGTTCAAAAGGGAGATGGAACTAAAGTTGGTTTTTGTTAGTTGCTGGTTAAGAACCAGGACAGGAAGAGACAAGAAACAATGATTTTAAAGGTACCTGGCAAAAGCATTGGGTCCTTATCTGGTTACTTGTTTGTAAAAGTAGCTTCCTTTTAGGAAAAAATTTAAGTGGCCAGATTTTCAATATTCTCCCCAAGTACTTTCATGGCAAGGCACTTAGTACCTAGGCAATGGAAACATCTGCGTGCTGAACAGATACCACTGCACAGTGAAGGCACTCAAACAATTCCACCTGCTTTTCTGATTAGAGCACCGGGGAGGGTGGGGAGGGCAGGAACTCGCAGGGAATGATGTGGGTGGCTGTCTGCAGCGTGTCCTGCCTGCAAAATAAATCGGCAGGCTTGTCTGTCTAACAAAATGGGAAGGATGGTTTCCAGCATGGAATAATTGTCCTTAAAAATGTCTCCCTGTACATATTTTTATTAGTATACCACAACGTTTTTAAACAAAAATTTAAATTGATTTTAGAGAGAGGAAGGGAGACACTATAACCAGCTAAGCAGTTGTTCCAAATTATGCATCTGGCCAGGGAAGTTATACCATAAAGTTTTTAATATTAAAGCACCCATCGGATTAAGGCTTGGCACAATTTTGAGACGTGCACGCATTAATGGTTAGGGTGTTTGGGGGAGCGAAGCTGCTTTGCTTCAATAATGATGGTAGCACAATGCTTTTTTAAGAGTGGAATTTTCATTGTGGGAACAGGCTCATCTGTTTGCCTTTCTAATACTCTCTTTCTAGACTAATAGTTTGAGCAATTCATTTAACATTTTACAGCAGTTATCACCATATTTTACTCCAAAGCCTTTCAATGCAGCCAAGTGCTATAAGGAGAAGAAACGAAGTGTAAGATAAACTGTCAGGGAAAAAGTGATTCTGAGCATAGAATAAGGTTCCCGATTAGGAGTTCCTAATGTGGGGACCATGGACTAGCTTTAGGGGATTCAAGAAGTCCTTGAAATTTCCTGGGAAATGCTGAGTACCTGCTCATCTAAGGACAGAGTCCCTCATTTTTATGAGATTCTCAGAATGGTCTTCTTTACCCAAGAGTTAGAATCACTCTTGTGATAAGTCAAGATAGACTAAGTTATGCTGCAGTAACAAGTTAACCCTGAGGCCTCCGTGATTTAAACCACAGTTGCTTCTTCTTAAATTACCTCCCCTTCCAACTCTTTTGTCAGATACGTGCTCAGAGCTTGCTCTGCTTAACGGCTCCCACCTAGGACCCCAGAGAAGGAGTGATCAGGAGCCTTGGCGTCTCATGCACTTCCCTCCAGGCAAAATCCTTCCTTTTTCCTTATCCATCAGATTTTTATCCTCGTTGTGGACAAAGAGGGGGCAGAACCCTGGAGGTCCAGTGACAGCAAGGCTGAGAAGATATCGACTCCAGGTGCCTAATTTGGAACAAACAGTTTTAAATGTTTTTGTTGGTGTGGGGATGCGGGGAGTAGACGGCAGAGAGGGGGGAAGGAGATGTCTGATTTCTCAGGTTAGTTTTTGAACACCATTTATGTTCCAGGAAGCATTCTAATGTACATCACCTACTTCCAGGTAGAAATAGGCAGCTTATAATAATAAAGCACTGTTATAATTTCCTAAGATTAATGCAAAGACAGGAGTAGAAAAAAGGTGGTCTATGGTGGTAGAGAACATGCTGTCCGAAAAGTTGAGCTAAGGGAGGCATCAACTGAGATACAACTTGACACTGAGTTTCCTGGCAACCAAGGAAAAAAGAGACACACCCAAATAAGGAATTTGGACAAGTGGTTGTAAAAAACCTCATGGTTCCAGGGGACTGGATTACTTTGATATTCATTTAGATATCTGTACTAATAAAAGGGCAATATACTAATTAGACCAGGAGACCGGCCAGGGAGGGCAGTTGGGGGCCATGAGGCCAGCCAGGGAGGGCAGTTGGGGGCCATGAGGCCAGCCGGGGAGGGCAGTTGCGGGGAGAAGGCCGGCAGGGGGGCGGTTGGGGGCGAGCAGGCTGGCAGGCAGAGTGGTTAGGGGCGATCGGGCAGGCAGGCAGGTGAGCGGTTAGAAGCCAGTGGTCCCAGATTGCGAGAGGGATGTCCGACTGCTGGTTTAGGCCCGATCCCACCGGCAGTCGGACATCCCCCGAGGGGTCCCAGAATGGAGAGGGTGCAGGCCGGGCTGAGGGACACCCCCCACACCCCATGCACAAATTTCATGCACCGGGCCACTAGTTGATAATAACTGCATGAACTTGAGCAAGTTAGAATTTTCTGGGCCTTACTTTTCCATAAGTGATGGCAACTGCCTACTGAATTAGATCTATAAATTTCTTCTACCCATAGAAGGAATGGATTGACACTTCAAAGAATGGGCTTCCTTCATACTTTTCACCAGGATTACATACTTCTTCATTAAATAAATGTTTATAGTTCCCTATAGATGCATGAGATTTTCCCTATTATGTATCCTTAAGGAGACATGTGTCAGAGTTCTTCACTCTTTACCCATTTTAAAGCTATCATGTATTTCACACGTCATGAGCCTAGTTTTGGCTTTGACATTCTTCTGTAGTCACAGAAAAAGCGGTCTATCCAAAAATACACCAGAAACTTAAAGGGTAATTATTTAGCACAAAGTGTTAATAGAAAACACAACAAAAGCCACAATTAAACACAATTATTGTTTTTTTTTCAATTGAATTAAAAATGCTTCTGTGTTGCCAGGAAGGAGAAAAAAATCATAATTGGCACAAAATATGAGACAGACTAGGAGACATTTTCATATCCCTGTTCCTCACATCCAGACAGGGCCTGGATTTCTTCCTGGAATCTGTGTAGAGTGAAGAGTGTCGGTTTTAAATCTCACTTACTGCTGGAAATTGGACCTTGGGTTTTAAAAAATATCTTTAAAAAATTATTGATCTTAGAAAGAGCAAAGGAGCGAGACGAACATCGATTTACTGTTCCACTTATTTATGCATTCATTGGTTGATGCTTGTATGTGCCCCGACTGGGGATTGAATCTGCAACATCGGGACAATGCTCTAACCAACGGAGCTACCAGGCCAGAACTAAAAAACTTGTTTTCATTTTTGGTTCCATTTTCTGGCCCCCCGCTTCTATTTCACTACGCAGCCTACTGTTAATTGTATTTCATTTTCATTAGCAGTATTCTTACATATTCTTGTGGCTTGATGAGTTTTTTTCTTTTTGTCTTTTTTTTTTTTTTCCTTTTTGGCTTGATGAGTTTTGAGATTTAATAGTAAAGGTGGTAAAAATAAAATGGATTAATCTGGTCCATAACATTTTTATGAAATGAGAATGTTTATCTTAAAGTTGTATTTCAAAACCATGGTTGACTGCAATATATAAAAATTTGACAACTGATAAGTACAAAGACCAAGATATTCTACTTTATCATTTATTCATTCATTCATAGAAGCAAGCAGGTTTCTTAAAATCAGGAGCAGAGAATACTGCTTGGCGGAGGCACTGAGGCTGTGTCTCTGTGGAGCGTCAGGACTGAATCAGAACCAAGACTCGCCTGGCACCCAGGAACTGCACCTGTATTCATCCTGCATTTTTCCCAGGGTTTTGAGCAGCCGTCTTCTCAGGCCAAATTGAGAGATGAATTATAGTTTGATCAGCCAGAGCTGGGTAGTCTTAAGAGGTAGTTACTGTTTTACCAGGCTCACTGTCGCAACTTTTTTCTCTCAGTCTTGAAAGTCTTAAAGATATTACCTTGGAGGATCAGTTGTTCTGGCGTTAAAACATGGGCTTCTCACCTGGAGTTGGCCCACCTGGCTTCACCAGTAACTTGGCTTCACCACTGCGAGCTCTTGACCTTGGGCACATGTTGCTCAGCATCAGTTTTCTCACCTTTAGAGTGTGTGTGTGTGTGTGTGTGGGGTAATATTAGAGTTTACCTCATGGGCTCGTTAAGAACATTCAATGCAATAATGATAGTAAAGCACTTACCTACTGACTTAATAAATGTTAACTACTCAAGTTATTAAGAGTTAGGGTCATTTATGTAAAGAAGTTAACTCTAGATTTCCATGAGGTGGAACCAGAGGTACCTTTGAACTGTCTGACTCACCCCCATTATCAACGGTGCCTAATATCTTCCCTTTAGCCCTTCTGCACCCTGTTCATGAGCGAGGGGCTCACCTGCATGGACATCAATGGGTGCTCCTGCCCCAGGTTTCAGTGGCTCTCGGCTGGCGTGGCGCCTCAGAGGAGATGGCAGGGAGGAGGAGGGGTTTTGGTTCCCTGGCTCCCTCCCGGCAGACTCTTCACATGAGATCATATGCCCTCTCTTGTTGTAGAGCCACCAACCAGTCACTTATCAGATGTATGATTTGCAAATATTTTCTCCCCTTCTGTGGGTTTTTATTTTTGTAGTGTTCTTTGAAGCACAAACGTTTTTCATTTTGATGAAGTCTAATTTACCTATTGCTTTCTTTTGTCGTTCGTGTGTCATATTGAACAAACCATTGTCTAATTCAAGATCGTGACGATGTACTCTTGTTTTACTAGGAGTTCTGTAATTCTAGCTCTTCCATTGAGGTCTATGGTCTATGTAACTTTTGTACACGGTGTGAGGTAGGGGCCTCACCATTCTTCTGGATGTGGATATCCTGTTGTCCCAGCACCATTTGTGAAAAGGACCATTCTTTCCCCATTGAGTTGTCTGGGCACCTTTGTTAAAAATCAATTGATTGCAAACGGAAGGCTTTATTTTTGTTGCCCATCTGGATTTCTTGCATTTTCATTTTTGGTTAGCCTGCCAATTTCAAGAGAAGTCAGCTGGGATTTGGATAGGAATTGCAATAACCCTGTAGATCAATTTGGGGAGTATTACCACCTTAACAATATTAATTCTTCCACTCCTTTATCATGGGATGTCTTGCCATTATTTTTAGATCTTTTAAATTTTCTTCTAATGATGTAGTCTTCACAGTATACAGAGCCTATATATATATTTTGTTAAGTTTATTTCTAAATATTTTATTCTTCCCAATGTTATTAAAAATGAAATTGTTTTCTTACTTATTGCTAGTGTCTAGAAATACAATTAATTTTTATATATTGATCTTGTATCCTGCAGAATTTGTTCCTAATACTTTTTTGATCTATAGTTTTACCTTGTACAAACTGCCACAAAACATCCAAAACCCCAAGTCATTTAATCCTTTTACTATTTTAGAATAAAATAATTTTAATTGTGATCCCAATTCAAACTCAGATTATTTGGACTAAATTCTTGCTCTTCCATTCATAACTATGGGTTAAGACATTGCATCTTCTAGTGCAAAAGTAAAACATCTTTAGATTTTCCCTAAAATGAAACAATGTGTTTTGTCTTAGTGTTCACTTAGTCTGATTTAGAAAACAATACTTCAATGTTGTTCTATAGGAGTTGATATGTCAGGTTTGTATTTTATACAATAACTCAAAGTGAGAAGACACCATCATGCCACTTTGGCCATGGCTTCTGTACTCAGATCACTATTTAAAAACCATAAGCAGCCCGGCTAGAGTGGCTCCGTTGGTTGAGCGTTGTCCTGTGCACCAAAAGGTTGCCAGTTCAACTCCCGAACTTAAACACAGCCATACCTGGGTTGTGGGTTTGATCCCCGGTCGGGGAGTGTATGGAAGGCAACAGATCCAGGTTTCTCTCTCACACCAATGCTTTTTTCTCTCCCCCCCCCTTTCCTCTAAACATGTCCATGGTGAGGATTAAAAATAAAGTAAATAAATAAATTAAATTAAAGCCACATATAATCAGCAACTGTTCATTGTTCAGGGTCATGAGTAGCAGCGGCAGGGTTTTTGCCCCCTCCTGATAGAAAGATACTGTGAGTAGGAAAGATGAGTTTAAAGTGTGAATGTACAAAATACTGGAAGGAAATCTTGGATTCCGTCTCTCTCCTAGATAGATCATCACTGGTTGTCCCTTCCATTCACTGGATCAAATGGAATTTTTTGGACGATTTTTGGTCAGTTCCCTGACATAACAGAGAGCTTTTACTTGGGTATCAAGTATTTAACATTTTCTTGGCATTCAGAGATAAGGGAGAAAAACGTTCTCTTAAAAAAACAAAACAAAACAAACAAAAAAAAAACACCCAGAAAAGTGACTTCGAAGAATTGAAGAAAGATACAAAAAAAGCAAGTTAAAACACTTAACAGAGACTTGACATTTATTGTGCAATTTTATCTCCAACAGAACATGTGGCATTCTAGAGGTATATGAGGTAATAAAATCAATACTCCAATTAGAACACCTGAAATAACTGGCTCTAGTAACAAATGTTTCTCATAATTAAAAATATTAAATGCTTAAAAAACTCTTATAACATTTTAAGTTCCTAAAAGAAATGCGCCTAACACTTAAAAAACAACTTACTCTTCTATATAAATTGTTCACAAAAAAATCTTGCTATTCTATATTACACTATGCATTTATAGTTTTATTAACTTGTCCCTAGTGGGCGTTAACGCTACACGGTACAATCAAATAGAAGTGATTCATAGAGAATCAACAAGACTCCAACAATAAAAATATCAGGATCAATGGATTTGTCACAGTTTCTCCACAAGTGTTCATCATAGAAAACAGAGTAAAGGCAAGTTGGCCCCAGTGCCAGGCTGCTCCATGAAGTTCCAGAGGAGAGACAGAAAGGCAATGCTCAAACTGGGCAGGGGCAGTCGGACCAGAGACTCGGAACGTTTCAGGACCCACCTCTGGGTTTGGCATGCCTGTCTCCAAGAAACACAAGCCACGCCTTCCTGGCCTCGGCATGCTCTTGAACTTAAAACACAGACAGAGATGGTAACGCCACCACCACAGGAAAGAATCGACAGGTTACTGTATTTTCCTACAAAATCTCCACAACAGTTTTCACAGTGACATCAAAAATTAAAACCCTCTTTTCCAACCAGACTCATCAGTTCAAAGGCTACGGACACATGTGAGAAGCAAATGGAACATTGGCTAACTGATGCCGTTTCTAACACCTAGGAGTTCACCCCCAAAATATCACTTCGCTCAGTTTAAACTTTTGCTTTTATATCCCTGCATTTTTATACTGGGAAAGTATAGAATAAATCTGAACAAATAAAAGATTTAAATGTATTCACTACTTTTTAAAGAAGACTTTTTTTTAACTCTTCATCATAGGATCTTAAGTGAATCCTTATGCAGAAACCCTGGCAGCTCCCAGAGGATATATGGTTTATGTGCTCCTACTTAAGCATCAACGGACTTAAAAGCTGGTTTTTAAATAATAACACGTATCCACTTTCCCTCAAGGGCATAAATAAAAGAACAAATCCATTCCAAAGGGTTGGGCTTTGAGAACTTGGACTACGGGGAAAACTGAACTAGGCATTCTGCTTAATGAGCCCAAACTGATCCTCTTATTAGCTGAGCATCCTGGGCAGTGTCCTTACCAATAAAATGGTGATGACAGTAACAGCCTTAGCAAAGCACCTGGCACACAGGAACCCAATGACCATTAGCTATAGTCATTCCTGCTGTTGTCAGCGGTTCTGGAGGGGCCTCCGTTTCCCAACAAGGCGAAGGCCCATGGGGGCCCTTGTATTGGTGCAGTTATTCTGAGAATGAACTGGTGTTTGAACAAGTCTCATTAGCAGATGTATTTCCATTGCAGTCTGGGGAAGTGTGATTCAATGAAAATCTAGCCCTTATATTACCAGCTATGGATGGTCACGAGAAAAATTAAACTGGTCACGTTTACCACAAATACTGGTAATTTAGAGGTTTCAATAGCCAAGCTGATCAAGCTAGTCATTAGATGAGCACACTCCTTCCTTTCAATACTTTTTACAAATGAGTCTACGGTGGAGGGTAAAAATGGTCTCTCGTTTGCAAATATATGTTACAGCTTTCAATTTTACATATTAGGAGGCAAATATGGATGGGTTATTATTTTTACACTCCACGTTGTCTGGTATCAATTCCTCATTCTCCTCTAAAAAATAACACAAATATCAGAGCCAATGCCACTGGCTGACAATGCAAGAGGGCCATTGACTGGGTGACATTTTCCTAATTATTCCAAGCAAAGTGGTTATTTTTATCCAGTACTTATGCCACTGCAAGAAGCATGTTTACAAAAATATATCATAATGATACATACTGCTGTTTAGACACATTTACATTAGAATTCTGACTCAAGCATTCCGTTTGACATGTTTTGCCAGGCAGTTTTGGTTAAGTGTTGCCACATTAAACAGACATCAGCCAGACTTGCACCATATGTGCAAAATCATTTTCTATTACATTTCTAAAAATTTGTATCTGAGCTGTCAAATATCACACAGCTCTGTACTGTGAAATGACACAGTACTGAATGAGAAGTTATACATTTAAATATTTTCTAAAAATGAAGTTACCTAAGAATGAGATATTTTAAATGATTAAAAATCTAAGAAAAAAATAAGGAGGTAGTCAGTGGGTAATAGGTTTAAGTTCTAGAGCATATAATAAATGACAGAATCTAAATAAAGGCTATGTTATGTTTGCTTTTCTGAAACTAGTGCACATTTCATCTTATTTGATGCTTCATCCATATTCTGACAGCAACAGAAGGGAGGAAAAGCCATTCAAGGTGGCAGGAAGATGCAGAAATCATGAACTTGTCGACTCCCAAGCCTGGAGTACTGTCCAAATTTGGGGAAAGCATCTGATATTTACTGGACTGAAGAAACCATTCTACTGATATTGGACACATGGAGTAGTGAGATCAAATATATTGTAATAATTAAACCTCCTTATAGTCCTAATGAAGGTATCTCTAAGGTCAATGTTTTTATGACTTAGGCAGGGCTAAGAAAGACCCAGATTATAAAAGTATCCACGTCTAAAGCTGCGAAGCAGCCAAATGTACCTCTGATTCCCCTACCAAAGGGGGTGACAGCAATCCTCCGCAGATGCTCTAGTATTATCCTCTACGTTCCCAGCGACGCCTATGAAACACCAACGGTGACAATAACCTAAACTGTGGTGAACCTGAGGAACGAGAGTGATGCCAGGGCTCGAGGGCTGGATGAAATACTTTCAAGCAGAAGGGGATGGTGCGGACTTTAATGCTCATCTCCAAAGCACTTGGCATTGAGGTTAACCGTTAAAATTCTGAACAGTGCACCTTCAAAGACAGTGAGAAATGTGACTTTAGCAACTCCGCGTAGACTATAGTTCCCACAAGCTCCTGGCCGTGTCCTCCAATGCAGACCACTGAACTAGTATCCTGAGCCCAGCGGAACTCTAGGTCACTGTGAAAGCAGGTACGCTCTGTGACAGATTTTAATTTGGAAAAACCCGGGACACATCAAGACGCTGTCACTGTTGGAAGGCATGGGCGCTTCTGACAGCCGGGTGACGGCCCACACCCGGTCACTGACAGAAACATCACGGCAGTCGTCAGTGGCAGGCCAGTCCTGTAAGCCCCTCCTCTCGCCAAGGCAGAGGAGCCGGGCTGCATGCGGAGCTGTGTCACCTCGGTCTGTTTTATACCCATGCTCCACCGACTCAAGGGAGATTCTAAAAGCTGAGTCTACGTTTCTTGTCACGAGAACAATTTGTCCAATTCCAGACAAAGATGCAGAAAATTAAATCAAGAAAATAAGATACATCTTCAGGTCTCCAAAGAGATCAACGGAAAGGCTGACAGCAGGGACAGCGAGCTTTTAACCGTCCTACACAGCGGCCATGCTGGTCCTGCCGAAAAGTAAGTGAGCCATCTCTGCAAGCCCTGACCACGCAGGCAACACCACGAACCAGCTAAGATACTAGCCTTAAAGGGGAAGCCTCGAGGATGGCATGGGACATGGACCAAGGAGACGGCAGAATATCTAAGCAGATCCTGTGTCACAGCCCAGGCGTGCTGTAGCACCTGGGTGGGCTGGGCTAAAGGAATATGAATACACGGGCAGTGAAGACCATAACAGAACATCTGACCAGGGGCAGGGGGGGCGGTAGGTCCTAGTTCCAGGAGAGGCATCCGAACGGGCTGTGTGTGATGCTCAGTCATCTTTCTGGGCCAACATGAAGTTCCAGCATTTTGCAAATTGGGAAATATCGGAGAACAGCCGATACCGAAATAATTCACCTGGGAAGGGGATGAGGGCAAGAGACCAGGGGAGCCTTTGGAGCAAGGCTGTGTGCAGCCAGGTGGCTGGGGAGCAGAGCCTTCCCAGCCGCCTTCTTCAGGGGGTGGTAACGGGAGGGTGTCAGCACTTGGTCATTAGCACGCTGGCCATGAGGCCGTGGGGAGTGCAGACGTGCTCTCATCGTCACCATCAGCGAAGACCAGCACAGCACAGGTGGGCACACACCAAGTGATGCTGAGATGTGAAGATGTGTGCAGTTCTCAAGAGTTTAGGAAAATGCTAAGAGCTGACTGCTTTTAAAAGCAGTGGGCAGCCCTAGCAGGTTTGGCTCAGTGGATAGAGCGTACCCTGTGGACTGAGCGTACCCAGGGTGCAATTCCAGTCAAGGGCACATACCTTGGTTGCAGGTTCCCTGGTCCTGGTGGGGGTGCATGCAGAAGGCAACCAATAGATGTGCCCCTCTCACATCGATGTTTCTCTCTGTCTCTCCCTCTCCCTTCCACTCTCTAAAAAATAAAAGCAGTGGTCAAATATTGCTGCTATACAAAAAAAAAAAAAAAAAAAAAAAAAAAAAGGAGGGGGTGGGGAGGGGACATGCACTCAGCACTATGGATAACAAAATCCAATGCAAAAAAAGAAAAAGAAAGATGGATCAACAGATAAGGTTATGGTAGTTATTTTTCTTCTGGCCAGGATTTCATGTCACCAAAGAATCTTACAAAATATTGATTTCCTAGACCTCTAAAACTCTTCAGAAGTATCTTTTTCTTTGTATAGCCAAATATTAGTCTCATGGTTCCCATAAACAACATCTCTTTTGCCCTTATCATTTCTTAAAAACAAAAAAAACCCTCAAGATTTTAGGTAACTTTTCCAATATAGGATCAAAATATTAGTTCTCCCCCCACAACTTTACAGATCTGACAAATGACCATCTCTATAAACATTAAACTTTTCAATGGTTAAAACTATTTAAAAAGCTAAAGAAGGACCTATTCCTAGGCCAGTGCATTTCGTTGATGCAAATTATTGAACATAAAGGAATATTTTACTTTAACAAAAAATGGAAAAAATAACTGCTTTATAAACGGATGCTCATAAACTTTAAATGAATTTCCAAAATCTTTATAGTCGTGTCTGTAGATGACATTAACAGCCTTCAACAATGCTGTCCAAAAAAAACCCCAAAACAAACAAACAGACAAAACCAATGCTGTCCACTTAGCCCTCTGCTTACAAAGGATGTGGCATCGGCATTAGTCTGAGGTCCAAACCTCTCCTGAGGTCCAAACCCGAGGCCCTCGGAACAGATCCTAGCCTCTCTGCAGCATTTGGGTAAGACATGGTTCTAAAGACACTACTGATTCACACATGGGACTCAACAAATTAAACCAGGGACGGTGGGTGTCAACAGAGCTGGTAGCTCAGGGGAATACTGGGGGAAGCAGGCACACACAGTTGGGAAGAAACAATTTTCATCAGTGACAACGAGAAATGGAAGTTTTATGCAAATTCTAGAGATCAACGGAGCACAGAAAGACCCTCAAATTTCAGAGAAATTAGACAAGCCCATTGCATAGTTGTCAGAATGGCCTTGAAGCTGTGTGTATGCAATTCCAGGACATCTGGTCAACTCAGTCGACGCCATCAGTCACACCACTTGTTTGGTCTTCAGTGCACCAAACGACTGACTGACTGCAATTCTCATCGTTTAACCCGCCACTATGGCATTGTGTCAACAAAGCCTGACTTAAGGTTATTGGAACCTACAAAGTCAAGCATTTTACAATGGCTGGGATCTTTGGATGTTTCTTGACTGACATAATGAAAACTCTGTCTGTCTGTAAACTCCAGAGATCACTTAGTACCTTCCTGATCAACACGGTAGAGGACTTTTTTGGTAAAAATAATCGAGAAAAATAGCTTTCAACTAATCACTGTCTAGAGATGGCCTCTGTTCTCTGGCTTCTATTTAATAATAGGCTCTGTTGATGGGAGACAGAGCGTATTATGTCACCTATCTGATGTCTTTGCTGAGAAGCATGAATTCAAGTCTTTGGAAAACATAAAGACGACTTATTTGAATTAAAGAGAGTGCTTGTTCCTGTCCCTTTAAGTAACCCATGTCTCTACCTTCCCTCGTGGGCAGGAACGCAGCCCAGTCTTCCATGGGCACCAGCTCTGTGCAGGAAGCAGAACTTATGTGAGGATCTCAGACAGGTGACCAGGCGTTTGTCTCCACCTCCTCATCCTCACCAGGTAATCTTTTCAAGTCAATGACAGCCTTTTCATTTTATAATATAGTATTCTGAAAACCTGTGGTAGGCTCCACAGACCTCCCCAACAACCCCAAAATGGATTTCCGCCTGGGAACCGCGGCAGAAGGTCAAGAGGGTGAAGACTGAGGATGTGCATTCTGACAGATGCCATGCTGTGGGCTCTACAGGGATGGAGACAGGACAGTCACAATGGCGACTCTGGAGAGGACCGGCTGCTGCGACGGAAAGGTTTTGTCCACTAATCCCCAGGCCCGTCCTGGGAATTCTTACTGAAGACTTCGTCCTGGGAGGCCTGGTGGTCGAGCCCTTCGTAAAACGAGCCACCGTTGTGCAGGAAAGTCCCCACCGCGCGCCCCTGCCGGGCGTGACCCACCGCGTCGCTGAACACTTTGTTTATTTGCTCCTCCGAGGGCATCCACCAGTCGGGGTTGGAGGTACAGTGCATCCTAATGAACTCTGTGGGAATAGACACAATAGAGAGAGAGAGAGAGAGAGAAACAGCTGGTTTTTGCAGAAGATGGTAGAAGAGGCTGCTTATACGTTAACGGAAGCTCTGAAGAAAAGCTTTATGAGAACTCCAATGCAATGCCATGATGATGTCACTCATTAAACCATAAGTTTCCTACTCATGCGCAAGAGTCAAGTCCCATAATTCTAAGGACCATTTGCTATTGAAATGGAAAGTAAACTTGATTTGTAAGACGTGGTAGGCGCCATGCCTGGTAAAAGTTAGTGAGCCACATTTTTAAAACCCTTGTTACTGCCTCACATTTTTAGGATGTTAACTATCTCCAGAAGCAGAGCAAATTGTTCACCTGGTATTCTTCAGTCAGCTACTAATTTGTAGATTAAGTGCCATAAAATCACAAAATCTCAAGGAGAAATGGCCTAAGTTTCTAGAAGAGGTTTGCACAATCTTAAAATGTTATAGATTATACTGATTTCTCTAATTTGCCTATATATGCACTGACAAATATTTTATAAATGAGGTTTCCTCTAAATATTTAGTTTCACCAGAAAGCAATTAGCATGCCTGGAAGAGGAAATACATAAAAAATAGCTAAGCCCCCAATGAAACCAACTTGGCCTCCTGTGGATGAGCCCAAATGAGCCCTTTCTGTTTCCTCAGGGGGTGAGGGCACCTGCATCGTCCCTACGTAGCTATTTCAATAGGAACCGCTGTAAAATGCAGTGACCGCTCTGGGAAAGTTGTAAGTCGCCTGTGTTTTCTGCCCAGCTGACTGCAAGTTCAGGATGACTGCTGTTCACACATCTTTTCCTTTCCAGAAATGCTCCCTCTGCAGGACGATAGTTCTGACTGTACAACTGGATTGGTCTGAAATTGCTTTGTGAAATCCACACTCTATCTGCTCTGGGGAGAAGCTAATGCTTTGAGTTCCTGGACCAGCGAACTCCCTCGTCCTGAACTGTGCCCACGTCAGCGGACTCCAGCTGAGAGAAGCGGGTGGGGGGGGGGGGGGGAGAGGCACCACCCAGGCTGCTGGCTTGGCAGACCCTCGGATTCTGCCTGAGGTGAGATACTCACTCGCCTCCCTCAGTCCCAGGCCTGGTGGCCCTCCTTGGGGAAAGCGCTCTGTTAATTCAGCTCCTCCCTCTGCAAACTGCTGGGAACCTGACGGCCCATCCTGGGGTGCGAGCCTGGGAAACACTGAAGGGCGATTCTAAAATCCAGGTCATCACAGTGCCGGGCAGAGAAAGGAGGTATTCTGGGACCTCAAGGACTCCAACATCTACACCTTATTCTCTCACCACTGTCCTCCAGTCATCGCCAGCCGGGCTATTTATTAGCCCCAGAAGCCAGGGACTGGTTCCTATTCCTCTCTGTCCTCCTCACGTCCCTGCTGTATTCAGTAAGCATTCAACACTGTTTAAATAATCCCCCTATCTGTTCAGATCCCCCACTCGCACATGAACCCAAGGAAATGAGAGACTCCAAGCATCAGCGAGAGGAAAGAGAGGCTAATGGATGAGGACGCGCTGCTGTGACACTCCCCCGCCTCACGCGCTCCCCATCTACCGCTGTGACAGGACTTTCCCTGAAACTGACAGACTATTAAAAGCTAAAGGTAGAGCTCATTCTGTTAAACAGATAGGAAGCATTTCGGGAGCAGGCCAGCCCAGGCTGTGATTCTATTCCCCGAGCTCCCTGCTTTCCATCACTAAGAGTGTCCCGTGCTCTGAGGCTTCCTTGGCCGCGGTAATCCTGTTCACCACCCCTGGGAGTCACCAGGCCCAAACCTTTAGGGAGGGGATCCCACCTAGGTCACAGGAGGGTCCTTGGATTGCAGCCTTTGGGACAGACATATAAATGCGCTAACCAGCTGACCTGGACAGACAACTACCATTCCGTGCCCACACATTCTCCAGTGGAGGTCATGGCCCCACGTGGGCACCAGCTGGAGAAGGCAGCTCTGCTCAGGCAGCCTGGCCGGCGTTAGTGTCACAATGGGTGTGGCAGCATCGTGAGGGCACGGGCACTGGTGCTTTGGGACGTATGCCCCTGTTTCACATACTTGCTAGTTAACATGTAAAATCCTATATAATAAAAGGCTAATATGCAAATTGACCGAATGGCAGCACAACTGGTCGCTATGACATGGACTGACCACCAGGGGGCAGATGCTCAACGCAGGAGCTGCCCCCTGGTGGTCAGTGCGCTCCCACAGGGGGAGCACCGCTTAGCCAGAAGTCAGGCTCACGGCTGGTGAGCACAGTGGCAGTGGTAGGAGCCTCTCCCGCCTCCGCGGCAGCGTTAAGGATGTCCAACTGCCAGCTTACATCTGGCATGAATACGCCCATATTAACCAGGCACAGGTGCTCCAGAGCACCCCCTGTTGGCAATTCTGGAAATTCCACTTGCTCAGAGTGGGTACGATGGAAATTTTCAGGGTCTTTTCTGAGCCATCTAGCCATGATGTCCGATATTTTCCAACATCATCAGAGCTGATGGGATACTCACCACGAGGACCAGAGGCAGGAGCGGGCCTGGGACTCCCCTGAACGTAGGCTCCATGTAGGCTTACATCCCCCAAGAGCTCACGGACTGCAAGAGGGCGCAGGCTGGGCTGAGGGACCCCCCGAGTGCACGAATTTCGTGCACTGGGCCTCTAGTGTTTCATAAGGATTTCTGGAAAGGGACACCACTTGAGGCCCCTTATTCCGAGTCCCGTAGCCCCAGGGCAGCTTCTGCAGCACACATGGAGCCTACGTTCAGGGCAGTCCCAGGCCGCTCCTGCCTCTGGTCCTCGTGGTGAGTATCCCATCAGCTCTGATGATGTTGGAAAATATCGGACATCATGGCTAGATGGCTCAGAAAAGACCCTGAAAATTTCCATCGTACCCACTCTGAGCAAGTGGAATTTCCAGAATTGCCAACAGGGGGTGCTCTGGAGCACCTGTGCCTGGTTAATATGGGCGTATTCATGCCAGTGGTATTCTGAAGTAAGGGCCACTAGGACCACTGGCATCAGGATCACCGGGGATGGTCCTGAGGCACAGCAATGCAGGCCTCCCCAACCCCGCCCCAGACCAGGTGAATCAGACGCTCAGGATGGGCGTGGGGGACTCGGCTGCTAACAAATACTACACAGGCGCTTAGACACACTAACAGCCACTGTGGGCACCCCAGCAGGGCGTGCAGGAGTGTGTCCTGGGTACAGCCGAGGCCTGCTCAGTGCTCAGGCTTTTCCCTGTGGCTTCCTCGTCAGGAAATATTTGATCCATGTCCAGGGTAAGTCACTGTGAAATCTTTCCAACCAATTAACTTACTACTGACCTATCCAGGTGAACAGTTGAGCTTTTTAGTATGACATTTTTCAGGTGTGAACGTTTTTTTTTTGTTGGCTCTCTAATCTTCCTAGTTGTCTAATGTCTGTCTGTTTATTTGAACCTGCTGCATGAATGATGGTGTATCCCTTGATTCTTCCTCCTCAACCCCTGCCTGGCTTACCAAGTGTGGATCAGCTGCAAAGTAACCAGTTATTAATACTGATCAAGTATTACCTAAGTAGTATTTTTAATACAGGGACTTTTTTTGAAACTAACAGAATAAAGTTGGATAGGGCCAAGTAATACTTTAGGCACTGAGGAAAATGAATTCTAAATAAATTTAAGGAGTGGGGGGCACGTATTCTTGAGGGAAGCTAGATGGGGAGGGGGTGGGCTACAGGCTGCAAATGACAATGGGCTCTACCTACCACTTGGCTAATGAAAACAAACCATTTCACGTCTTCCTTCCTCTGTGCCTGTCCCACGGCTCCAGGGTGGCTGGAGACGGCCTCCTCCGGCAGCAGAGCAAGTCGGAACGTAAAGCGTGAAACATGAGGTGCTATGCAGTGCTACGTGCCATTCAGGGACAACACCAAGGCTAAAGCAAACAAGGATGTTTAAAAGAGAGCTTGTCGATACCCGGTAGATGGGCCGCATGAAGCCTATGAGGTCTCAGTGGGGGAAAAAAAAAAAAAAAGGAAGGGCTACACTTGCACGCGAGCCACAGCCAATGCGGTGAAATGAGATCACAGATGGCGACGCTGAGCGGAAGGATGCAGTACCTCGGAGGCATGTTACTTTAACTGGATCCAGAGGGCGTCTTTCGGGACCTGTCTCTCCTGACTGCACTGACCTTTTCCTTTTCCCAAGGCCGCATGAGTACTTAAGCTCATCGGTGGTGAAAACAAATCTGATGAGGTATCGCAGGAGCCGCCTCCCATCTTTCTTTGAAGAATTTACAGCCTCGTCCCACTGTTTGCTCGTTATGTAGACAGGATAGTTGTTCAACAGCTGCTTGCTTCCCTGGAAAAGCGAAATATTTTCTCATTACCCACTTAGCCAGCCAGCCAGAAGCCGAGGCGATCTCCATTTCAAAGGCAAACGTGCTTTCTAACCAAGTGGCTGTGTGCTGACAATGAACCAGGTATTGGAGAGCCCACGTAATTGCTCACACTCATAACGGGCACTTTTCAAATTACATTTGCATTTTCTATAACAAGAGCCAATGAGGTATAATGAACACCTTTGAGAGAGGAGCTATTTATAACTTGCATTTTAACAGGTAGGTTAAAATGTGTCAGGATCCAATGACAGGGAACACTATTTAAATAGAACCCGTAACTTTCCTTTTCAATTTATTAAAATATGCAGAAATGGCTTTGAAGAGTGTGATCAAATAGGCCCCTTCCTCCTGTGGAAATGATGCTGGGGGTCTATTTTCATGAGGTATCACTTGTGCGTGTGCACCTAACGCCTCACAGCCATTGATTACATTATAGTGGAAACGTTAAAAAGTAAAATTTAAAAAGGGGGAATTGTGGAAACTGAAAAAAAAATTAATAATAGTACAAAAGTGTTTTTTTTCCTTCAAATTATAGCTTTTGCAAATGCCACTATGTCAACTCAAAATTTTTCGCACTTTTCACCTTCATAATTTATGTCTGCTATAAAATTCCCAAGCTAAATAGCTGCCGTGGGACTAATTATGGGAATTTCTGTAACATTTATAATCCATGTTTAGTCAACTGCTCCTACACAACCATTACTTTAGTTCTGGCTGTCCATAAAATTCTACAGTCCAGGACAATTAATTAACCCATGATCTCAGTTTTAATGTACTCCTTCCCCAGTAATTAAGGTGTACCAAATAAAGAAGGGAAAACGCATTCCGTTTTACAACTCTGCAAATTTACTACAGGTTATAAATTTGACAATGTTTGGGTCTATTAGGGTTTTATTTCAAAAAGTGCTCTGTGCGGTTAAGCGCTGAGAAGGGCAAACGGCATAGACGCCAACAGGAAGGGGACGGCCAGATGTGGCTATGAAGCTGTCACCGAATCACACTCATCTCCACAGCATTCATCCTTTCTTGAATTAGCAGTAGCGTGACTCAGCAGTGTGACTCCCATTTTAAGGGAGGATGTTGCACATGGTTTGTATTTGAACTTAAAGTCACCTTGTTCTTTTTTGGTTAATCCTCACCCGAGGATATTTTTCTATTGCTTTTAGATAGTGGAAGGGGGGGGGAGATTGATGTAAGAGAGACACATCAATTGGTTCCCTCCCCCCACGTGCCCTGATTGGGGGGCAGGGAACAGACCTGCAACTCAGGTACGTGCCCCTGACTGAGACTGAACCCATGGGCCATGGGCTGACGCTCTAATCACTTAGCAACATTGGCCAGGGTTCCATTTGGGTTTTAATTTAATCTTGGCTCCGGGTCTTGTTGTGTTTCTTGAGCAAGTTATTACTTCAACTTGTTGGATCCAAGTTTCCCTAACTGTAAAATGGAAGGAATGAACTAAATTATCATAGGTTTAAGATACGAGTATTTGGGAGCATAAATCAACCCTGACTCTGTGTATTACAACAACAAATGATCAAGTGATGGGCAGGAGCCCAGAGTACCAAGGGCACCTCAGCCAAGGCTGCTGTCTCATGGGGGAGGTGAGATGGAGGAAGGGCTCGACTCTGTGGCAGTGTAGCTGCAGAAACCAGCATGAAAGATGTAGACTCAAGGGGGTCAGGCAAGCAGTTCAGAGAGCCACGGTATGGGGGCCTGGGGAGTCGAGATGATCCCCAGGAGAAGTGGGGTGCCCTTCACAAAGATAAGGATCAGAGGGTATGTCTGGGGGGAGACAGAGGCAGGAAGCAAGGAAGAGAATTCCACTGCTTCCCCTGCACAGGGAGGGAAGGGGTCACAGGGTTCTGATCAGTTGACCCGTCAGCCCTGAGCGCAGCCCACTGGGGCCTGGGGAAGGTGGGATCCAAGGCTGGTGGCCTCAGACCACGAACTGTGTCAAAAGCACTCCCGTGGAAGAGCCTCACTGATAACTATCACCAGGTATCGAGCACGGGTGAGCCGCCCCAGGCTGCCACATGCACTCTGTACCCCTGGCCACAGGCCGAGATGCTGGTGCGAGCACAGTGGTGGGCTGTGGCGCAGGCCCCGGCCAGGTGACAAGTTCTCTCCACTGAAGCCCTCTCCTGCCCCAATAAGGATAATAATCCCAGCCTGCGGGTCTATGGGGAGGAGACCACCAATCTCCCCACCAGAAGATAAGCCCACGGGCCTGGGCTGATTATCTGCTTTAGTCTGTGCCTTCTTCCAGGGCCGAGAACAGTGCACGAGAGAGCAGGTGCGATCAACATCTGTGACTAACGACGCAGCGTACGCCACCGTGGCCAGCACTCGGCAGACACTCAGCAATGCGCTGCAATGCAGGCTTCTTGAAGAGCTTCTGACTCTAATAAGTTGGCAAAGTTAAAAAACTGTAAGGAGACCATCCGAGTCAGAGGGCCATAGAAAAGGACGATGAAGACAGAGGACTCCCACCTTCCGTAAGTGAAAACCAGCTTCTCAGTCGCGGTCCCTGTAAGTACCCGTCAGCCTGGGAAAAGGAGACTGTGCAGCTAGTTTTTAAACCTTGTGGTCATTCAACACGGCACAGGTTTTACAAGGGCTTTCCCTTGGGTGTGTGAGCTCATCTGACAAGCTAGGGTTCCCAGAGCTGTGTGGCCAAGGGGGTGAAATCCTCTCCCGTGGTCTCCTAAGTTAAATCCTCTCCCATGGTCTCCCATGCCCCCAAATTCAGAGTTCGTCTCTCGGACCAGAGTTGAGTCTATTTGAAGACAGGCGGTACTTGAGATTAGGGAGCGACAATACAAGGTAGGAGCTTTCTCAAATCCTTACAAAATATACTCAGACACCTTTCTTTGAAATGTAGCCCTCACAAAATACAGAAATAGCATTTGGAGGCAATTTTCTTAAGAAAAAAGAGAAAGTAATTTACAGCTCAAAACAACTCAGAATGCTCTGTGTTGTGGATGAGATTTATCGTACATAGTTAATAGAAATAAAATGTAGTAAATAATACCAATGAGAAAATGCTCATATGTCTGACATGACAATAAAAATAACATAGCATTAATGATGACAGGTCAAGTTTAAGTAGTCCTATGCAGAGGAAAGGTAGGTATTTCCCCTACTTTTATGTTTTCATAGAATTCTGATTGCATACTATCCTCAACTAGCCACCCACAGGTTATTAAACCCTGACCTACTGCGGAGCCAACTTTGAAAAAACCAAGATGAACAGTGCTCTGTGTCTTCATAGATTCAACCAAACAGAAGACTCAGGTGGACACGGACTTTTCAGTAAGTGCAGAATTCACCTTATGAACCATGTGCTCCTGGAGCAGAGAGGGTATGGCAATCAGAGAGAGCTTCCTGGAGAAAGCGGGCTTTTCAGATGTGCTTTTTGTACAAGAGAAATGTTACGTTAGGAAACCGTGGGCCCTATTCTGAGGAGCAATCAAGTCTGTGACATTCATTTTGTATCTGTACTTTAGAAAAGTAAGTTCAGTGTGGAGAATGGAGAAGGCAGAATCTACTGTCAACAGTCCAGGTGAAAAGTGATGAGCGTGAACCAGAGACAAGGAGAGAGACTATTCAACATGGCTGTCAAACATGTGGATGGCAGGAATGAGGATGACGAAGGAGTCAGTGATGCCCCAGAAATTTCTGCCTAGGGTTGGTGCCTTTTTAAATTTTTTAAAATATATTTTTGTTCATTTCAGAGAGGAAGGGAGAGGGAGAGAGAAATAGAAATATCGATGATGAGAATCACTGATCTGCTGCCTCCTGCATGCGCCCGACTGGGGATTGAGCCTGTGACCTGGGCATGTGCCCTGACTGTGACCTCCTACCTCACAGATGGACCCTCAACCACTGAGCCACGCCAGCCAGGCAGTGCTGCTTTTATTGTAGATAAAGCAGGAGCCCAGATGGGCAAAGGTGTCTCAAGTTCGGGGTGCATGGCATTCCACTGCTAGTCAGGCTCTGGACTCCCTGGTCCAGAGCTGAGTCCTGGGGACTGGGGGTCTGGAGCTGGATTAGGGACTCGTTAACCTAGAGGAGGCTGATGTTGAGAGAGAGAGAGAGAACATGATTGACCGGGAAAGGGCCATGGAGAGCAAGAGAACGATGCAGGCCCGGCTGCATGGCTCAGTGGTTGAGCGTCGACCTATGAACAAGGAGGTCACAGTTCCATTCCCCGTCAGGGCACGGGCCTGGGTTGCAGGCTCGATCCCTAGTGTGGGGCGTGCAGGAGGCAGCTGATCAATGATTCTCTCCCTTCCTCTCTGAAATTAATAAAAAATATATTTTAAAAAGGAAAGAAAGAAAATAAAAAAAAAGAGAGAGAGAGAGAATGCAGAATGAAATTCTGGTGAACACCAGATGGAGAAGGCTGGGAACCAGAAGAGAGTCCTGACGTGAAGGCCACGGAGATAGTGGAGGAGGGTGAAGTGCTGGGGATGACGAAGGCTGAGAAAGGGCCCCGGACTGGACAATGGGGCAGTTCTGAGGCTCCTTACAGGGCATTCTGACACGCAGTGGAGCTGCAGACAGATTACAGGTGGTGGGAGAGCAAGTGGAAATTAAGAGGGTGGAGATGACGAATAGAGACCCGCCTTTTGAATGTTTAGTCACTTTTAAAAGACGAGGTCACCATTTGGCAAGTGCTTTCAATGGTAGGCACTCGGGGGGCTAATGGGGATGAGATCGGGCCTAGGCTCTGAGGAGGGAGATGTGCTGTGGTGCAGAATGAACGTGCTGACAGAGGATTCTTTGGGTGAGGGAAGGAGAAAGAAAAGATAGTAATTGGTGGAGACAAGGAGGAAGAAAAGGAAGGCTTATTGTCAGGGTGGGAAGACTTGAGTGTGTTTGATACTCAGGAGAATGGCCCAGAAACGAGAGAAGTCAGTGCACAAGACAAAGAGTAAAGGATGGCACAAGGTCCTAGAGGAAGGAGGCGGCGCTGGGTAAACAGACGTGGACCAGCGGCGCTGGCAAGGGCACTGCCCTCGATGGGGGTGCGGGGTATGACGAAGGCTGAAGTAAGTGTGGCAGAAGGCAGTACACTGGATTCAACTTGGTATCTTACTTTTTTGCTGAATTCGAGGGAGGGGGTGTGGTGGGACTAGGGATAGGCCGCGGCTGCCGGAAAGCGCCAGACCTCTGACACCCCTCCTCCAAATTTCAGGGAAAGGGAGCGTCTCAGGTCACAAGGCACGTGAGTCTCAGTCTGCACGAGATGACGCCACCCCTTTCATCCCGTCCCTCACAGAGCGGGGAACTGGATCACCCGGTGGCCTTGTATTTCTTCGGCAGAGAGGCACGGGGGTCAGGTGGGAACAGGTGTGCGGCAGGATCTACTGAATGGTAAGCACGGAGAGGGTACTTCAATGTTATGTAACCGGACACGGGGAATGCCGATGGATGCCTGACCACGAGATGACGGAGTGGGTCAACATCCCACGGTTACTAACTTGGACAACTCACCCCGCCAAGTGGAAAAACTGAGCTACTTCAATCTACTGTTATCAATCCTAGACATGGGCAACCCCCGTAAGGTACAGTGCAGTGGCTTCTCTCACTGGATTTAGGTTCTAAAGTCCCCAAGATGAAAATAACACACCCAGAAACCTGAGCCTTAGAGCCTGTACAAATGTACTGTGGTTTAAGAGGTAGAACCATTACCATCAAAACAGACAGACGGCTTCTCCTACACGCTGGAAGAGACCGTGGTTTCTTCCACTGGGGTCCAGAGGAACAAAATGCTCACGTTCAGGGGCCCTAATGTTCAGAAAATATCTACCTGAACACTTGAGAACCTCAGCTTGGGTGACGTCTCACAGAAAGAGGCGTTCTGGAACCCTGGCTCTGCCTGAGGAACAACAGGTGGTGACTCCCATCTCCTGCCCCCTCTGTGCCAAAAGAATGGTAGGAAAACTTCCCACGTTATTTAAACTGCTATTTCTCTCGTATTGCCCCCAGAGTACAGACTGACTCTGTGAGTTAAATACACGCATCATCCATCATCTTTTGTCACAGTCTACACACTCACAGGTGATAGACCCATAAGTCTCAGCGAGTCAGAAATGTATTTTGTTAGCCAACTTGTTCTGGTGTATGTGGGTAAGCCATCAAGGCGCTTCCTTTTGAGGAAGTTCCCAATGGAACAGCATTTACCTTCTAACAGATGGAGACCTACCTCGGAGGGCTGCTCAACCGGCTGTGGGATCATGAGTTGGTTGTGATGCTGTAGCACCGTCTTCAAGTAATCTAGAACCGTCTGGCAGGGCACTGGGTGGGAGAAATTGCAATGATTATACATTAGCTATCCTGCCACAAGGAAACAAAACACTTTTAAGGTCTAAAAAGACTTTTGATGTAAACTTGTAAAAAAAAAAAAAAAAGACACTGTCTAAAGGAAATAGAATCTTCTTGCATTTGACATGTAGTTATTTCCATTTGTGAATACAGAACAGATGCTAAGGTTTGGGGGGAATTTTTAGGCTCAGCACCATTTCCTGAAAACTTTCAAGTCAAACTTAACCTAAGATGAATTTAAGGAACATCTCACGGAAGGAACATGATTTGTCTTCTTTAACTCAAGTTGTAACAGTTGTACCCAATGATGCTCTTTAAAATTAAAATACTGGAAGCTAATACTTTACTACTTTTTAATCAATAACATAACACTAATTTTTAATGACAGATTTATACCCAGTTCTTCAGAGAGCTGGACTGCCATGCAATTTAGTCCTGTTTAACAGGAATACACCTGCCCACACAGTTCCCACTTAGGTGTCCTATTCTCTCTCCTCTCAAGAAACTCAACTGACCTGGCCCAATTCAGACTTGGTTATTGTGTAGTTCATTAACTGTTCATTATTGTTTTGAGGCTTAGTCTTACAGAATCACTGAATAATTACAATAAAACGGACCAGACAGTAATCCAACATAGAGCCTGGCATTTTTTGTAGCATTGCATAAGCAATTCCTACATCTTAAGATTTCTCTCAGAGGCCTTTCAGGAGTACTAACTAATTGTTTTTAACGGCCTTGGTAGCTCAGTTAATAGCCTCATTTATACGAATTATTGCCACTATGTCTTAGCTGTGTGTTTTCTTAAGATGGTTTTGTCACTTTAGAGAAAATAAGAAATATTTAACCTAAGCTCCAATTTTAAAATACCACCACTGGGCTTTCTTTACGTTTTCTTACCACCTTTTTTTTTTTTTCTTTAAGAAAGCAAACAGAAATGATTATCTTTATTCACTGCTAACAGCTTTGGGATTTTTAGGCAACATCACATTGACATAACAAATCAAAAACCCCATCAACACCCTTTGAAGAATTTGAATGACAGGAAGGAGGAGTGGGTTAGGAAATTTTTCTTCTTGCCGAAAAATTTTTTTCTTAAATAACCATCTTTATAGGCTGCTGCCTTACAGTCCTGTGCCACAGGCCACTCTTGAATCATCATTTAAATATATTCTTCAAAAGTCAACAAAAAGAAGGCGTACCTGTACCAGTCTGACCAGTCTGAAGTAGGACTTTCCTTAAACCAAAGTTTAATAAGGCCAGTCAAGTATCCCCAAGGTCACCTGCCTATTCAAAGTCTAACCCACTTAACTGATTCCACAGTGAGTGAGAACCAATCTCGCCGTGGGCATTAATTACGGGAGGGAAAGCACAGACTAGAGAATAATGGAGGCAGAACACAGGTTTGTGTCTGGTTCTGGTCTTCCCTGACTGTGATCCTCTGGGACCCACGTGACTCACGGTGTGGAAGCCTGCTCTGCACAGGCTGGGCGGGCGGACCCCAGTAGCAGCACTCTGCTCACCATTGGTGGTTAGAATCGAACGCAACTAGACAGATGTCACTGCTTTGCCAAGTGACACGGGCAAGGTATTACTCTGGATTTAGTTTGAAAGTTTCAGTAAAATTTGTCAATACCGGTGAATGGATTAGGATTTGAATGAAAACTTCTTTTGATCCCTTACCCATATTTTACAGCCATTAAGATGTTTATGAAGAAATGTTTAAACGAAGCACAAAATGCTTACAAAACGAAATGAAATACTGCCATTTGAATAGGATGGATCCTGTGAGTATCACGCTAAGCAAAGTAAGTCTGACAGAAAAGGACAAGAGCCATGTGATTTCACTCACGTGTGGAATATAAAACAGAAAGCAGCAAACCAACAGACGCATGAACACGGACGACAGGGTGGTGGTCCCTGAGGGAAAGGGGGTGGGGGGAGGTTGAAGAGGGTAGGAAGGGAGTCAAATGTATGGTTATAGAAGGAGACTAGACTTTGGGTGGTGAGCACAGGATACACTCAAAGCTCATATAATCTTACTAATCAATGTTGCCCTAATACATCTAATAAAATAAAATAAATTCTGAATATTCAGTATGATTTCCACCTTGTTCAAGTAATTATGTGTCTAGAGAAAGAGACTGGAAAGAAATAAGCCAAAGTGTTAATAATTAGTAATTAACCATGATTATATTTTAGGAGCAGGATTAGTGTAGTTATTACATTTATCCTTTATCGCGCTTGCAAACACCAGTTTCAAACAATTTCCACAGTGGGCACGTATTAGAAGACCCTGACAGTTGTTTGAGGGATGTCTCCATTCCTTTGCTCTGTTACCCTCAGTGCTGATCACGGGCCCTGGAAGGGCTTGGAGGTCGACTCTCCCATTCAGCAGTACGAAGAGCTATGAGCAAGGTCAGCTGCTTCAGACATGTTGCACTGAAGGGGCTCCACTTAGGCAAGTCGCAGGGGTCCTCAAACTACAGCCCGCGGGCCACATGCGGCCCGCCGAGGACATTTATCCGGCCCGCCGGGTGTTTTTGCCGCCGCTGCCTGTCCTGCTTAGCAGCCGACTTAGCAGTGTGCATAGGAATTTGTTCATAGTTTTTTTTCTAAACTATAGTCCGGCCCTCCAACGGTCTGAGGGACAGTGAACTGGCCCCCTGTTTAAAAAGTCTGAGGACCCCTGGGCAAGTGGGTCCTGTCGGTTGGTGCCTGGCACAAGGCTGAAGGCCAGGAAGATATAATATCGGCTCAGATTCAGCCAACCGCTAAAAAATGGAAATAACCACTCCCCGGAGCAGCCCCGCCCCTCCCGCCCCCCATGGCAAACTCCCAGGCCTGGTCCTCAGGAGGCAGAGGCCTCAGGACCCTCTCCCCAGGGCCCCTGCCCTCACCGATCTGGGACATCACCCCTGAATGAGGGCTCTTTGGAGAGTTGCTTAGATTTACACAGGGAAGCTATAAAATCAAGTGAAATGTTTTCTGTGAAAAAAAAAAAAAAATGAACCAGTCAGCCTGGAGAGTGGCGGTAGTTGTGTCTCTTAAAGCAGAGAGGACGGGGAAGAACCATCCTGCCCACAGCGGCCCCATGCCGCCTGCCCGGGGCACACAGGGCGCTGAGCAGAACGGTGGAAAACCCGCTGTCCTCTTGCCCTTTGTTCTGTTACCTACAGTTCTGTGGACACACGGGTTTGTGAGTGAGGACGTGGGGCCCTCACGGACAGGGAGTGAAGGGCCAGGGCGTCCTATGTGGTTTTGTGCAGTCCCGGCCTGACACTGTTTCTTTGGCCACTAAGGAAAGAGCGAGAGAGGTCAGGGCTTACGGCAGCAGAAAGATCACAGAATTCCCAAGGAGCTGACTGATGCTCCAGAGGCCTTCGCATCTACTTGTCTCCTGGCGCACATGATGACTTTCAAGAGAGTTACTGCTGATGGAGAATCCACCACCCTCAGCCCCATCGGGCAGGTCTCACTCATGCACGCATTCTGACAGAGAGAGTCAGGTCCATCTAGAACAGTGGTCGGCAAACCGCGGCTCGCGAGCCACATGCGGCTCTTTGACCCCTTGAGTGTGGCTCTTCCACAAAATACACGTGCGGGCGCGCACATACAGTGCGATTGAAACTTCGTGGCCCATGCGCAGAAGCCGGTTTTTGGCCTGGGCGAGTCTATTTTGAAGAAGTGGCGTTAGAACACTCAAGGGGCCAAAGAGCCGCATGTGGCTCTCGAGCCGCGGTTTGCCGACCACTGATCTAGAAGGTTTAATAAAAAAAAACAAATGAGGAACCAAAACTGTAGCAACTTCTTAGTAAAGGAAAGCAAGGCTATGAAGGTACCCTGTGTCCCTACTGCCTGTCCTGATATTGACATTTACCATTTTCCCCTCCTCTACATAGTGACATTTTAAAATGTATACTTGACAATTCTGGGAAAAGTATAAAATACCTGGGAGGGAGAAAGCAAAGTAGAAAGATCTTTTGCGTCAATCAAGTCCAAACTGAGAGGAGTCGGTTGCCAATATCAGGTTGCAAATACCTGAGCTACCTGAATGTGCTGCTCTCAAAACAAAGATGCCCCTGGCCTGGGTGGATTATTTACGTCACGGTCAGGGAAAGTTGGTCAAACCCACACAGACAGGGTCTTCAAGATAGTCGGAGAGACCCAGCTGGTGTGGCTCAGTGGTTGAGCATCGACCTATGAACCAGGAGGTCACAGTTCGATTCCCAATCAGGGCACATGCCGGGTTGTGGGCTCAATCCCGGGTAGGGGGCGTGCAGGAGGCAGCCGATCAATGACTGTCTCTCATCATTGATGTCTCCATCTCTCCCTCTCCCTACCTCTCTGAAATCAATAAAAATATATTTAAAAAAAGACGACAGTCTAAGAGAATACTAGTATGTAACAGTTCACTGACAGAAAGGCTGGGGAATTGGTCCAAAAGTAATTGTTGGGTACTATTTTTTTCCCTTTGTGTACTGACTCTGGCACTTTTGAACTGTGCGATCCTGGGCAAGCTACTTAACCATTTGTACACCATAAGCGTCTATAGACGCAAGCGGCGAACCTTTTTAAATTAAATTTAAAATATCGTGACAGTTAACTGGTTAACCTCTCTTAGCCTCTGTTATCTCAGTTACGTCATCTGTAAAATAAGAATATTATGTCCAGCCTGGTGGCTCAGTTGGTTAAGCGTCATCCTGTACACATAAAAAAGACTGCAGGTTTGATTCCCAGTCAGGGCACATACCTAGGTTGGGGGTTTGATCACTGGGAGGCAATAGATTAATGTTTGTTTTTCTCTATATATATAAAAAAATCAATGGAGCCCTGGCCAGTGTGGCTTGCTTGGTTGAGAGCCGTCCCATGCACCTAAAGGTTGCTGGTTCGATTCCTGGTCAGGGTACATGCTCAGGTTGTGAGTGTGGTCCCGTCAGAGTGTGTGCTGGAGGCAGGCAACGAGCCATGTTTTTCTCTTACATCGATGTTTCTCTCCCTTCCTCTCCCTAAAACCAATAAAAACATATTAAAGAAACAAATCAATGGAAAATACCGAGGATTAAAAAAAAAAAAAAGGGCTATTACTTACTGCATACATGAACTAACTGAACTGCATGTAAAGCAGAAGGCACCCAGTACATACTGCCTAACGTAAGCTATTGTTATTTCATGAATTGGAGCCTAGTGAATTCCTGAGAGGCCACTTACTTGACTCTGCTGACTTGGCTGCTGTCTAGTCTGAGTGACAGCTGTTAAGTACAGCTCTTCCCAGGAACTGCTGCAATTCTCTTTTTTGCCTGTTTTAAGGGCACTTGGATTTCAAGGGTCTAATTTTCATGCAGATTATTGTATGAAAATCTCGATCAGAATTTCTCTTCTCATTCCTCAAAGCATTATGTAATCCACCTTGCTATATAATTGTTTGTAAACCTCAAAACTCGATCTCAAAATACACCACACACAATTTCACAGGAAGACCGACATTCTTCAGTCTTTGACGACCATGCCATCTGCGCTGGTAACATCTTTGAGTGTCCTATTTACATCGTCGCTGTAAAGTATGAGCTCCTGAATTGTAAATATCTAGAAATAAACAATGAGCTTTAAGTGTTACTCAGCCATCAGATGCATGGTTATGCTTTTGATGATGACAACATTCTGTGTAATCTAATTGACGTGTGGATGCCACATGCCTGACACTGGGCTAGAAAGTAGAAATACAAAGATGACTTGTCTCCGTCCTCAAGGACCTTACATGGCCCGCCTCTCCCGTTCCAGGCCATCAGGAGAGAGACACACACAAAAAGTAAAACCTTCCCCTGATACCGACGTTACCAGAAATAGGCTTGATGGGAAGTGGTTGATTTTGCCTGGGAACCGTGGGAGAGGTTTGTTGAAGAGGAGTGTCACCTGAA
The DNA here is from genome assembly GCF_027574615.1 of Eptesicus fuscus. NCBI lineage: Eukaryota > Metazoa > Chordata > Mammalia > Chiroptera > Vespertilionidae > Eptesicus > Eptesicus fuscus. Next base: position 91,427,436 of record NC_072474.1, on the reverse strand, counting down.
CGGAATACTGAAAGGTGAGCTGGAGTTTCTCAAGTGGGAAAAAGGACAATGTGTTCTTAGAAGGAACAGCAGGCATAAGGGGAGACCAGAGGCAGAAAGTGCATGGCTCCTCAGGAATGGCAAACTGTCCAGTGGGGCTGGGACACTTGGGGTGCATGGTGGGAAGTGAGAGTCAATCTACAGAGACCGGCAGGGAAAGGCCCGGCGGCAAAGGACCGCGCGTGCCGCACGGAGGGTGGTGGCCTTGACCGTGTGAAGCCTTTAGAGGCTTTTCAGCAGTGGGAGAGCCTGGCGCCTGGGAGGGGAGCTGAGTGGCTACTGCAACAGCCCATGCTGTGAGACAGGCCCATGAAAGCAGAGGGCGAGAGGAGGGACCCAAACTGATGGGTATGTCGGAGCTGGAATCCACAGGAGGAGACTGAGAGCAGCAGAGAGAGATGCTGTACGGACGGATCTGAGGTTCCTAACCTGGGGAACTACAAGGTAAGAATGCCACTTATGGTCTAAGAAGACCACTTAAGATTTCTGTCTTACTAGGCAAGGAAGTTTCCCTCTCTGGTCCTTAAAGTCACCATTTACTGAGCGCCTACTGGGAGACCTAGCAGGCACTAGTTGCTACCTAATGAACACAATACTTCCAACATTCCTACAGTATTACTCACCTCACTTTACAGAAAGAGGAAACTGAGGTCAGAATCGTTAAGTGATTTGCCCAAAATCACAGCCTGCAAACAGCGGAGCAGAAATCCAAACTCAGGTTTGACTTGAAATCTATTCTCTTCACCTCACGTTGTTCTGTGTCCTTCAGTCTCACCTACGGCTATAACAAGGGGTGTGACGACTTTTACCAAGTTCTAAGTAAAAAAACTCGATTCTCTGTTCATACCATATGCTCTAACTTTGAAAAAATATATTTTTAATGATTTCAGAGAGGAAGGGAGAAGTGAGGGAGAGATAGAAGCATCAATGATGAGAGAATCATTGATCAGCTGCCTCCTGCACGCCCCACACTGGGGACAGAGCCTGCAACCTGGGCATGTGCCCTCGACTGGGAATCAAACCGTGACCTCCTACTTCATAGGTCAACACTCAACCACTGAGCCACACCGGCAGCCTCTAATTTTGTTACAATGAAAAATTTACATGTATTCATTGCCCTCCCCCACTCCACACACACACATTACAGACATGATCACAGTGTGTTTCTCAGGCCCAGGAGTCGGCCCGAGCATTCTTCCACAAGCACTTCTGGGCACATGTGAGTTTGGAGGGCGGTGTGAGCAGTGGAGGGTACTAGCGAATCCACACTGCATTCACTCCAAGGGCTTTTTGTTCTGGCAAAATTACTATTACCCCAAAGCTGACACTGATTTCCTTTTAAAAATCTTACTTAGAAAATGACATCTGCGGACTACCAGGATCAGAACTGCACAATCCAGGGTTAGTTCTCCAGGTTGTAGCAGGGCGATCCTCTTTATTTGCGGCTTCTGTCTTTGCAAGTTTGCCTGCTCTCTAACGGTCAAATCAATACTCATGGGGCTCGTGTGGTCATTGGCAGGTCACTGAAAAGTTTGAGCAGCCCACGCACACATTCCCAGCTGAGGCCGAGCAAGGTAACGCTCCGCCTATTTCAGCTCTCACACTACAAACAAGTGCCCTTTTCATGGTCCATTCGGTGCCACATGATTCACATTTTTGCGCTTACTGTTGGTGATTTCGCTGTTTAAAATGTACTCCAAATGTACAACTGAGTGCCGTCTAGTGTTGCCAAGTGCAAAAAGGCTGTGATGTCCCTTACGGAGAAAATCTGTGTCAGGTCAGTTTCATTCAGGCACGAGTTATAGTGCTGTTGGCTGTGAGTTCAATGTTAATCAGTCAACACTATATATTAAACTAGAGGCCTGGTGCACGAAATTCTTGCACGGGGGATGGTCCCTCAGCCCGGCCTGCACCCTCTCGCAATCCAGGACCTTTCGGGGGATGTCCGACTGGCAGTCGACATCCCTCTCACAGTCTGGGACTGTTGGCTCCTAACTGTACGCCTGCCTGCCTGGTCACCCTTAACCACTCACCTGCCTTCCTGATTGCCCCTAACCACTCTGCCTGCCTCCCTCATCGCCCCTAACTGTTCACCTGCCTGCCTCATCACCCCTAACCACTTGCCTGCCTGCCTGATGGCCCCTAACCACTCGCCTGCCTGCCTATTGCCCTGGTTTCTGGTCATTCTGGTCGTTCCACTGTTTCGGTCGCTGGGCTTTTATTACATAGGATAAGGTCTCCTTAAATAAAAACAAACATAAAATAAGGTATTAACCGGCTGATAAAAATGCTGTGACCAAGGGCTCACAGGAACCTAGCTCTGCATTTCCCCTAGGAGCAATGGTTCAGTATTCAGTGTCCACGGCAACTTGAGAGAACATAACTACCGTGAAAATGAGAATCGACTGTTCTGAGGGTGGAAGCTGCTAATAAACCAGATCTGGAGTAGAGACCTGGGTTGCACTCCTAGGTCTGCCACAGATATCACCTGTCCAGGTTTCAACACCTCTGTCTGTAAATTGGGAATACTGGAGTTCCGAGGATAAACTGAGATATTAAGTATACTTTTTAAAAAGTAGAAAGTTCTTTAAAAATATCAACAAGTATTTCTCCCCTAAAATGTGTCCTAATAATTTTACTTAAGAAGTTGTTTTTAAATGACCGTATCCTATGGTCCTAACACCTGTATTTTCGTATTTTACAATCTCTGAACTTGGTATTCGAAGAGAATTATAATCTGCAATTACAATTTGCAGTGTTTTTCTTCTTTCGTAACAGAACATAAAGTATTGGTGTGCCTTACATTCACTGGGGTCTTAATTTACATGAAATAATGATATTTTATATCCATCCTCCCTTATGATTTTTTTGTCACGTAGTGCTGATGGTAAGCTTTTTAAATAAATGTGAGTGCTCTAAGCTGAGGCCCTCTCTACGAAAAGTTTCCCCACCATTTTCCTTCATTTATTATTATTATTATTGTTGTTGTTTTTTAATCCTCACCCAATGATATTTTTCCATTGATTCTTAGAGAGAGTGAAAGTGAGAGAGTAAGACAGAGAAATATTGATGTAAGAGAAACAATTCAATTGATGCCTCCTGCACGAGCCCTGACCAAGGCCCAGGCCGGGGAAGAACCTGCAACCAAGGTATGTGGCCTTTACCAGAATCGAACCCGGGACCTTTGGTCCGCAGGCCGATGCTCTATTCATTGAACCAAACTGTCTAGGGCCCATTTTCCTTCCTTTAATAACCTCGCAGCTCTTTGTATTCCTGATCCAAACATCTTTTCCTTTTGTGGCTTTTTTTCTTTTAACCTGTTTTCACTTTACTTTAAAAAACTTAAACTTTTATACAGACTGTCTAATTTCTAGTGTGATCATCTAACACAGAAGAAAATGTGCTAATGCGTCTTTGGGATAAAATATTTAATTGCCTACACGTGCAAGTTAACTTTGGAACGTAAGTTAGCGCGTATTGTCCAGAGCCCTTTGCTTGCAGGTAGCTGATAATTAGTAAGACTTTGTTGAATGTTTCACAAATAGTACAGTAACAAAGACCCTCTCAAGTGGTGCTGGAAAGAACACCTCTCCCAACCTTTCCTTTTGGTAAGATCTACCACCTTCCTTTCCCCCTTTGATAGTTACCCACGCAAAATCTTTTCTTCCTATAAACTAATAGGCTCATTTCTTTTGAACTTTCACATCAAGAACTGCTCTCAGGTACGAATGCTTTATTTCAGGAAAAAAAACCATGAAAACAAGAATCTCAGTGCTGCTCACCAGCATGACTGTGGAGAGGCAGAGAAGTGGCTGAGGAAAGTGTCTTGGCTCTGGCCTAGAGCAGGTGCCCCCATCTCCCTGTTAACCTTATTTCCTCTGCTAACTGCTGGATGCTACCATCTATATATATAAAACCCTAATATGCAAATAGACCGAATGGTGGAACAACCGAACAACCAGTCTCTATGATGTACACTGACCACCAGGGGGTGTGTGTGGAACATGGTGGGCGTAGGCAGCAGGGGGCAGAGAGTGGAACATGGCAGGTGTTGGCTGCGGCGGGATGGTGGAGCAGGTGAGCAGGGGTGCCAGACCAAGGCGGGGCGCCAGTCGCTGTCATCAGGGCGAGCCTCTGGTGGTTACTGGAAATTCTTTGCTCCTGCTCTCCGCGGTCTCACCTGGTGCTTGCACCCGCTGCTGGCGCCAGAGTCACTGCTCGCACCTGCTGCTGGCCCCGATCACCCCTCAGGACTTCTCCACCTCCCCCTGCTCTTGAGGGGTGATCGGGGCAGCAGCTGCCGCTCAAACCTGCTGCTGGGGCCGGCCCCAATCACTCTGTGCCATCAGTGGGTACAAGTGGGGCTGATGCTGTCAGCACGTGGGAACGGAGGCAGCAGGAGCGGGGCTGCCGGCAGACAGGGGACCAGGGGCCATGGCGGGAGGGGCAGGACGGGGGCGCAGAGGATGGGCCCTGTGCCCACTGCAACCTCACAACCCACAGTTCCTTTCAAGGTGCATGAATTCGTGCACTGGGCCCCTAGTCTCATTATAATCATCCATTCTGATTGGCTGTAACTAGGTTCCACCAGAAGAAAGTCCCAGGTCCTTCCATGCAAATGTACTGGCCTCCAGGACAACAGAGGCCTGCTGGGGCCAGTGGGAAGCGTGACACTGATCCCACATTACACTGGAAAGTTACTGCTTACAAAATACTTTTGTTACATGCAAACCCAGAGTACTACTTGCTGCATTTTACTTCAAGTAGGTATCTAAAAAGAACAGATTTCCCCCCTCAAAACAGATAGCTAATAGAGTGAAAAGTGGATTCTTGGGTGATCATCAGCCTGGTTGGTTGTTTAGTCAAAACAGAAGTTGGGAGATGAAGGCAAGAGGGCAGTGATGTCCCTTTTTGAGTCGAGTTTTCATCTCCAAGTGACATGTTCAACCTGATGCCCAATGGTAAGGTGTCCGCAGGTAGTGAGGACTTGCATAAAGTAATCACAAATAAATTATTATTTCCTGCACTTCACAGTCATTATTTTCTATTCATAATAGTCAAAACTGATTTTCATCTCTATAGCTGGGTTTCAGTATAGATCATTAAAGCAATCATTGTTCTCCAGGTAAGATGTCTATTGGTTCAAGTTCAGGGTTATCAACAGGGCTGAAATGCTTACAGTAATAGTAATTAGCTAATATCAACCTGTGCTATTCAATGTCTGAGCATCAAGAGGGCTCAAGAAATTGCAGCATTTCTGCCTTCCTGGGACGTAGACAAGGACAATGATTAGTGGCAGGTCTGTGATGAGCTACCCCCAAACACAGACATTCCATCTGGGACAGATTCAGGAGATGAGAGGTGGACTGAAACCCCCTATTTGCTTAGAACTTGCCAAGGACAGATGGTTTGCCAAATATTTAGGATTAGGAATTAGGCAATAATACCCTGGACATTTATGTCACCTGACCTTGCACTCTAGAACTCTTACCCACAGTTCTGAACAGCTGATATAAGTATCCACAATTGGTGGTCTCCAGGTCATGGTTTTCTCCCTCAATGAAAGGGAAGGAGTGGGGAGTAAAATGGAAAATACCCCTTTGGGGGTAAAACCCATGGTTAATCGACCATAACTTCTGGAACTGTGAAAGCTGTAAAATCCCACAATGTGTTAGCTGCACCCATCTCTCTCAGACTTGGAGTTCTACTCAGTCTCTCTCCTGCAGTCAGTGCCAACCTGGTGGAATACCTGGCAACCTGGCAACAGACACCGTGACTCTGTATCTAACCCCAGGGCTCAAACACAAGAGAGAGAATGGATTTACTGTACCTCTTGCTTCTCTCCCATAAAACTACGGTATTAAATCTAATTCCAAAATATTCTGAACCAAACCTTAGGTCTACTTGAAAATTTCTTTTAGATAAAAAGGAAATAAATTTCTGATTTGGCAATTCTTCACACTTGTTTTTGCTTCCTGCGTGTACTAATAAACAAGTGGGTGACTTTTCTCAACATGCCCTTTCTAGATTCAGCCGCGTAATTGGGTGGCACAAAGACACTGAGTTCGGAAAAAAAGTAACTTCTGTTTATATTTATGTATCAGCTTTCAAAAATTTAAATGTAGCCCTGGTTGGGTGGCTCAGCTGTCCTGTACCACTAAAAGGTTGCAGGTTTGATCCCTTACCTAGGTTGTGGGTACATATGGGAATCAACCATCAATGTTTTTATCTCACATCAATGTTTCTCCCCCTGCCCCTTCTAAAACAATCAATGAAACATATCCTCAAGTGAGGATTTTAAAAGGTTTAAATTTATTATGTATGCTTTGTTTTGAACACAATGTATTAGTATAGTAGAACACGTACTATGTAATTAACCAATAAATGTGTACATTGGTGCTCAAAAATTTTTATCAATGGCTGTGTAATTAAAGAGGTTAGAAGATACTGCTCTAGCTAATGATCTTAATATCTTTTTAAAAAACGTGTATATATATATTTTTCTTTTTTTTAGGGAAAGAGGAGAAGGGAGAGAAGAGAGGGTAGAGGAGAAACGACTGGTTGCCTCCCATACGCACTCTGACCGAAGGCACCCTGACCGAGAATTAAACCAGCAACCTTTGGGTGCACAGGACAACACTCCAACCAACTGAGCCACACTGGCCAGGGCATAATATCTTTTGTCAGCCACAGACATGCAGGCATGAATTCAAATACATAAGCAAAATCAGTACCTTGCCATAAGGATGACTTTTACTTTTGTGCAAATCTAGTATCTCTAAGAGGCAGAAAATGCCTCATATTTTGCCAGGGGCACAAATAGTTTGGGATCAGCCTAACTACTGGTCTGTCTTCGATCTATTCCTTTTAGTTTACAGCTGCTTATTAACTTTACGGAGGAGTTTGCATGCTAAAAAGAGACCCTGCCTGTGGAAACTTCACAAGAAAGGTAAGAAACTGATGGACTAGAAGAGTTCATTTGTTCTTTACTACTTGAGCCCGGTCTCTCTGAAGGTATCATTTCATTTTAATTTCTATCACTGATTAATAAAACACACATATCAATGTCTGTAAAAATACAAAAGGAACAAGGTCATTTTTTTTAAGGAAACCCAGGCTCACAGTACTCGGCCTGTTCCGATCTCACTGTACCACACCTAGGGATCACTTTTATATCCACAGAGACATCTTCCAATGTGACTATGGCCTTCAGGCCTATACCCAAGAGTTTGGTGGCTTAAACACAGACAGGACAAGGCTAGTGGCTCATCCTGAAATTTCTGTTTGACACAGGCAGGCTAAGGGTACCCTGTGCATACCTGTTTTTCCAACTTTTCTACATCGCTGGCCAAAAACAAATAAACAAACAACATGTATACGTGCATGCTTACACACACACACAGATGAGACAACGGAAAGAAAGAAGTTGCAGTTGTCTTGTAAGTAACATGACAGGGTACCTGGGATGCTCTCTAATTTCCTTCTGAGCTCTTCATTTTCTTGTTGCAGGGAAATGACCTCATGCTCCAGCTCCTGGCACCTGGGGCAGTAGCCTTCCTCCTCCTCCTCCTCCTCCTCCTCTTCGGGCAGCGTGGAAGACGACGGGTGACCATGGGACTCAGACGTTGCCGGGGAGGTCCAGCCTCCTAGGGTATGCACGGGAGAGGTTGACAGAGGGTCCACGTCGGCCAAGTGGCCGTACTCGCTGACCGATGAGGTGTTTGGGGTTGGAAAGCTCCCCGAGAGCAGGTAATTTTGTAGGGAGTCCGTGAAAACTCTCAAAAAGGCAGACGTCTGTTGTTTCCTTTGCATATATTGCATCTCTATGTCTACACTGTCTGAAGTCTGACTGTGGACCCCTTTCCCAACGTGACACGGGTCCTGCCTTTCCGTGTAACTTGAGCCTTCCTGCTTCACGTAAGAAATCATGGACTGAGAATGGCTGGAGTCCAGAAGTTTGCCTCCACAATTTAGGAGGCTAAGCACTCGACTGCACTGCTGGGCAAAGGCATCCAAGATCATGCGACTCTCTGAAACACAGGAAGAGACACATTAGAGACCAGCAGCCAAAGACAAGAGATAAGCCAAGTCCCCAATTTTGAGTTTACCATTAAAAAGTGTTAAAAATATGCATTTCTACCATCACGTATCAAGGTGACCTGGAGAATGCGCTCTTTATGGGATGCACAGCTTCCTGCTGTTCTGCCTGGTGGGGTGCCTGAGGAGTTGTCCCCAGCCCCTTCCTCTGGGAACCAGCTGGCCGGTGTGCCTTTGGGCCCCGCGGAGAGATTGCCCTCCCTGTGGCATTAACTGGCCTGCACAGGTCTGAACTCACACCTACGGCTTCATTAATGTCGTTCCTCTAATGAATCGAGCCAGCCACTGCAGACTCGATTTCTCATTGATAGGAGGGCTTAGAGCAATCATTACTTCTATTTCTGGAGTGCCCTCTCGCCCTTGCTATTAATCAGCTGGTACAATCCCTGCCGAGAGTACGCTGCTCCCAGATACCAATGGAGAAGAAAGATAAGTCTTTTTGAAGAGCTCACTAGACACCTAAGATAAAACAGAGAGTGGGCCCATCAGGCATACCACGAGGAGCCTCAGAGCAACACTGTACGCGCCGTCCACTATCTGTGCCCACTGCTCCTTCTAATTTCTCTGCCAACTTGGAGTTCTCGTCAAGGCCAATGTTTAGGCTGATCTATAACAGCGTCATCTGAAAAGCAGTAGTGCCTCCTCCGTCAGGTTGCCACATCTCCTAAAATGGCATGTGCTGAGAATGCCAGTTGCTCACATACACGAATTCTAAAGCATATTAACTGTTAATCGGTGAAAGCAAAGAGCAAAGAGGAAGCAATCAATTCACTGAAAAAAACAAACACCCAAAACTGTGGAAATGTGATTTAATATTGTCTAAATGTCTTGAAAATTCATCTAAATATAAATGTCACAAGGTAGATTCCCTTCTTTCCTGACCACCACCCAGCATGGACGAGCTACTTATAAGTAGAGAGAGAGAGAGAGAGAGAGAGAGAGAGAGAGAGAGAGACACAGACAGACACGTTTTAGGGCTTTCGGAGTGGTATGAGGAAGCCTCTCCCTTCCCAGACACACACACACACACACACACACACCCGCCCCGAATAATGGCAACAAACAAAATATTGTAGATTTTTGGTGTCAATTAACTGTTGTTTATGAAAGAAGTGTAACCAGCTACTTGCTGTCTCTGAAAATGTTGACTAGCTATATTTTTTCCCCCTGAAAATAAACAAGTAAACAAAACCCCCCACAACTTTTAAAATGAAAAATGGTGAGATCCTCCAGGGCTTCTATGGGAACAAGGAACCATACAGTTGTGATTAGAAATTGATTTCTCCAGAAATCCAGGATATATGACCAATGAAACCACCCTTCAGAAACCTCCATGCTCCACTTTGCTTTTTTCTTTAAATTTTATTTATTTTTTTTTGTTAATCCTCACCTGGGGATATTTTCCCATTGATTTTCTTTTTAGAGAGTGGAAGGGAGGGGAAGAGACAGAGAGAGAGAAACTTAGATGTGAGAGAGACTCATTGATTGGATTGGTTGCCTCCTCACGCGCCCCGACCAGGGCCGGGGATCGAACCTGCAACCAGGTATCGGACCGGGGACCCTTTAGTCCACGGCTCTATCCACTGAGCCAAACCCGCTAGGGTGCTTGTTTCTTACTATTCTTTCCTGAAGTAATTAAGATACTGGGAGAATTAGGGGGGGGGCGGGGGGAGATAGGGTCCACGTCTCCTGTTTCCATTTACCTGGCATACAGGAAGCACCCCTCATATCTCCCAAATCCACACAATGCTACCGTCCCCAGATCCCTCCGAAACAATCAGAAGTCAGCACACAGAGGCCGGCGCTCTCAGGTTCAGGAGAGGAACAGAGACTACTTTCTGTGAGCACAGTGGGATGGAGTGCACTGGGGTCCGGGGGCCGGCATAGTACCTCAAGAAATACTATTTACTGAATGCAAGAGGGACCCCTGTAAACCAACAGAGGCTCTTAGTTCAGGGCAGTGTGAGATTTACTTGGGTGGGGGTGGCAAGACCACTCTAAGCGGGCTGGGAGGCCACAGTAGTATTTTCTTCTTGGCTTGGTGCTTCCTCACTAAGAGGAAGTACTGCCCTAGACACAGGCAGGAGGGCCCCCGCCTAGTCCCTCCCCCTCTAGCCCACACTCTCCCCACAGAGAGGAATGGAATTCCCTAGTCAAACTGCCCCAAGGGCTGGTCTCTTCCCTGAGCCATCTTCCCGAAGACACACCATGGTGCCGGAGCTTGGAAGTTTCAACTGGGGCATCCATACGTGTGCGCATATGAGGTCCCGGCTACAGGAAGATGACACTGGGGGCGGCAACAGAAGGCCATGGGCTGGCTGCAAGTCAAACGTGGTCATGACGCTGGTGTCTTTGCCAGGGTAGACAGAACATATTTTTGTTTGTCAGCTTGAGTAGGTCTTTTAATTATTTAGATATATGGTATGTGGGCTTGCATTTGTACTCCTGCCCCGAATCCCACAAATAATAGACAAAGGTCTGTTGTGTTACACCACTAGTTTGAGGGCTAAAGAAGGAACCAGATGCCGGGCATAGTTTCAAGCCAGAATGGATAGATGGGCTGGGAACTTGGCTGAAGAAGCCACCAAGGTAGTCTGTTTCCTGCCCTGGAGAAAAGGGATATGGACATGGCAAGTATCTCTACACACCAACCACTGGAACTGACTGACGATGCTTCCGCCCCCTGCCAGGTGGAGTGAAGAACTGAGCCCGTGATTAAAAATTTAATGGGGGAAAGACCTCAAATATTTGGGTATCATTTCTTCACCATGACCAAAACCAAGAGAGTAAACAGTTGAACCATTTAATGGGGAAGGTTAAGATGTTGCCCCCTCATTTCTTTACTTCCGGGTTTTTGTTCTTTTATTAGTAAAATCAAAGGATGATATTGATTGGGAATTTTCAATTCTAGCACGCTAGCAGTTTTCATTCATTTTAATCCTATAATCCCATTCTAGACCTGAAGTTGTATTTACTGTTTGCATTTTAATCAGCATAGTCCCAATTGATTTACAGCCTATACACTGTTAACATAACCTTGATGAAAGGAACAAAATATGAAAGGGAAGGCTAAAGTAGAATTGTCTAGAAAAGATTGCTCAATATATTTGTTCACTCTCCTAAATAAGACTCAGTAGTTTTAATCATATTGATAAATCACATTAGGGTATAGATTTAAGGGAAAAGAATCTGACTTAGGGACAAGTATGATTTGTTTTCTTAATTGAAGGATAAACTCGTAATATGCTGAAAAAGGAATCATTATGTAATACTCTACATTATGAAGATAATGTATTAAAGTGCACTCAGAATATCAGAGAATAGCTACAACCATAAATAAGTTTCTGCCTGCAGTTTTTTTTAAATGCTTCATTCTCAGACTTGACATATGCAAAAACAGCAACTACAAGCGTTAAAATGGAATTTCTTCTCTTTTCAGTATGTTAAAATATTTGAATAGTTTTAATATCAATACATTGAAGAGTGTGATGAAAAATATTACTATTACACTTGGTAGAAAACAGTAAATCTTCCACTTAATACATATTGCAGCCAGCAATACTTCAGCTTTCCAGACAGAACGTAATTAGAAATGCAAGTGTTGTGCTATGCCCGTTATCGCTAAGAAATGGAGAAAAGTTGTTTTCATATGCACACATTTGAATGGCCACTGATCCATGATTCTTAATTGTGCAAAGTATGAACGTGTATTTGGAATTTTTAAACTGTTTCCCCCCCCCCCTAGTCACAGAATGCTCCACTCAGATGATGGCCGAGAAGTACAAAGTCATCAGTTTACAAAGGGACTTTAAAACTACTTATTTTATCCCTAACTTCTCTGATAGACACATAAAATGTCAGTCACAAACCACCCTAAAATGACCACTTCTGTCTAACTTATTTTGCTTTATTGTGCAGTCTGTTGGGAGATATCAGGCTGCAAATTGTACCTAATCTGATTCCAGAATCTGAACCCATGATTATTTTTTTAATTACAAAATTTCATTTCTAGAATTTTTCTGAATTTAAGTGGTTTAATCCATCTTAAATCTGTAAGTGAATAAGACGGATAGGAAGTCAGCAATCAAACACAGGGCCCCTACTTTAATGTCCTTCTTTGTAAGCAAAGCCTTGGGTGGAATTTGTCCATCACAGCATACCCCCAAGAGTATTCTGTTTCTATGAAGGAGATCACAGCAGTTGAGATTAGTGGTAACCTTTTGATTTTAGCCCAGCGAAGGGTGAAATCTATTAATATTAAAAATGCAGAAGCCGAAAAATTTTTGTGTGACCTACTATTATGTATTAATACAGTATACCTACCCAAAGGATTTCCAGCTAGTTCAAAATAGATTAATTTCCTTAAAACATTAATATAACTTCTTTTTAAGAAGGGACGTCATGGCATAGGAAGTTAGAAAATGAAAGCCTATTTGGAAGCATCACCCTTGTCTTAAATCAATGAACTATGTCTTTTAAAAAAAATGTCATCCTATTTTTTTTTTTTCTGTAATGGCAAACATCAACACAGCAAAACAGGATGCAATTTTTCTAAATAAATAAATCAATGATGTGTCAAAAATTAACAGATGAGTTAATATACTTGGTGCTATCAAAACCAGATGGTGCTTCCTAATACTCATCCTGCTCAGTCAATCCCTGAATATTTTCTGGACCATCGGTATATAAAATAGGATGCTGCTATTTGTGATGGCAAACAAAAGCAATCATGCCTGCCAAGCACATACTATAACAGGCAGCATTTCAGCTCTGCTAGACAGAAAGTAATTAGAATGCTTTTAATGTCCAAAAGAATGATGCTGATAGGCTGCCACAGATGTGTAGATTTATGAATATTTATATGGTGGTTTATAGCTGACACTTTTATCAGTTGAAGAAGATAAAATATCTGCCTGACTCAAAAGCTTGACAGTCAGGTTAATAAAATCTCATTAAAGAGAATGACCTATGCAATTATATAGGATTTATTGTAATTCATTTTTGATTGTACTCTGCTTAAAGATGCAATTTCCCATTTCCTGATGCCAAATTTAGGCTGCATATCAAGATCTACGTGGGTTTTAACTCTAAGCCTCCCACAGAGGAAAAATATGTTTTAAAACCATGGTATATCCCCCCCTTTTAAGGAAAATTACACTCTTCATGGTATTTTATAAGAATGTTGAAAAAAATTTATTTTTAATCACATATTTCTCCTCTCAATGGTTTATGGCCCATACATAAGATTCACTTCAACCCTTTCGCCTTTTCACTGCATTTACTCTGGACACACTTATCTCTCTTCTTCTATCCTTGACTCATTTAATCACACTGATGTTCTGACTATTTTCAGTTTTCTTTACCAGGTGGTTTGAGGAAATTGCAATAACACTTTTGTTGGGGGGCAATAAATAAGTGATCACCCCCGCCCCCGCCCCCACCCAGTATGGTTAAATGGTCATCCCTCTGAGCACACATGCTCATTGGTTCAAAGTGGAACCACTAGCTCATCAACAAGCCAATCAGCACCTCAGGCGACTGTCCCTCTGATGGTCACTCACATCACTGTGCCTGTTAAGAGATGGCCTTGTCCATCAGTGATTAATAGGAACACAACTCATGATGTCTGGTACCATGGGCTATATTTTCCCTCCAGACCAAGCACGTGGTATCCTGACCTTTGGTGTTGTCAAACTGACCACTCTATGACCTCTTAAAAAAAAAAAAAAGAAAGAAAAAAGAAGCCTTGAAAATAAAAGAAAGGGGCCATCCACAAGCCCCTTTTCACTTCTTTAGATTGAGTGATGTGATTTCCACCTGGGGACAGAGACACAGTAGACTAAATAGGACATTAGAAGAAATAAGAAAAGAGAGCATTTAGAACACAGTGAGAAAGGAAAAAAACCCCACAAAACTACTTGTGAATGTACGCAGCAGGGAAAGTGCCAGAGTAGGAAAGACTATGGACAGGATAGCAAGTGACTAGTGCAGAGAAAAGAAGGAAAAAGCAAGGTTAAAATAAAACTACAGGTAAAAGTGGAAATGAGAGGGGCAGATTTATTGTGTATAAAAGGAAGTAGAAGACTAAAAGTCAGCAATGACTGACAAGAGAAAGCAAGATGAGAGCAGACTAACCAGGACAGAAAAAGGAGAGGGAAAAGCCCGAATGAACACGGTGGAACTGAGGTTATGCAAATGAGTTAAGCAAAATATAGAAAACAGGAAAAGGACTCAAACTTGTGAAAAACAAAATAAAAATATAGGAGGATAAAGCAGCGCTGGGGAATAAAAATGGGCACGAACAAATCAAGTCCCGGGAGAAAGAACACAAACCCCTTCCGGGGGTAAAACAGAAGAATGAGGAGGAAAATAAAAGTGGGCAAGTCACCTGAGAATGAATCTAAAAACACAACAGAACACTGGGGCCAAGAGCAACGGAAACAAACAAACCACCACAGTGAACAACAAGGACACCCACAGAAGAACCCCATTCAAAGCAGCCAAACATCTCCAGATCAGTGAGGTATGTAACAAAACAAGTCTTCACTAAAACCTGTAATTAGATTTTCTTTCTCAAAACCAATCCTTCAAGTGTCAAAATATTGACAAACAACAGAACATGGGCGTCGGGGACCTATAACTCATTTAGAGACAATGCTCGGATTTTCATTAGAAATAAAGCCCTGGACTCATTGATATGCAAAATTTGGGGCAAGGGGCCTCTCAAGTGTCCTGAAAGGCCCGAGCAGGAACTTTTAGTTCTGATGAGCCAGAAAAACGTGTTTGCATGTCCTCAGGGAGCAGAGAGGGCCCTGGTTCGCAGGCCCCGGGCTATGCTGGCCCACCTTTCCTCCCGCTGCCAGGCAGGAGGGCTGGCCTTTCCCCAGGGCTCCCCCTCCTCCCCCACCCCGCCCCGCAGGCTCCAGGTGAAGGAGAGGAACCTGGCACCCTGGGGTGGACCCCGCTCCCCGAGGCATTTCTGCAGGCCCCGGCCCAGACGCTCCGGGGCGGGAGACCCCGCGGCGCAGCAGGGTCCCACGGCGGGGAAGCGCGCGCGGGGTGGGGGTTTGTGTGCCAGGGCCGGGAGCGCCCGGGCTCTCGGGGCTGGGGCGGGGGGCAGGGGGCAGGATGCCTCCTTCCCGGAGGTGGGCCGCGGGGTCGAGCGCCAGTTCCACCTGGTGGCGGGGGCAGAGGAGCCCACGGGCCGGGCTGAGACTTTGGGGGGGGGTGGAGAGAAAGACACAGAAGCAGAGGCAACGCGCGCACCAGAGCCAGCCGAGCAGACCGCGGCGCAGAGTGCATCCAAGAGCAGCAAAATAGGACCAGAAGGCAGAGGACGAGAGGGAGAGACGGAAAAACAAACGGAGAGAGAGAGAGGGAGGCGAAGGGAAGAAGTGGAAGGAAAAATATCGCGGCGGCGGAGGCTAGGAAGGGAGGGTGTCCCCCCAGATCGCCGGAGCAGCTCAAGATTCTCCGGGAGCGGCCGCGGCTGTCACCCTCGGGTGTCCCGGTCTCCACTCCGGGCTGCGGCCTCGGCGCCACGGCCGCCTCCCGCGTCCCCGCCCCATCCCCGCCGCCGCCCGGCCACCCGGGCATTTCCCGGGCGCCACGCCGGATCCGAGCGGCGGAGCCACCTGTTAAGAGGCGCGCGCCGTCGGAAGCCCGGAATTCGGCGGCGGCAACGCTGCGGAGCCCCCCAGAACTTGCTGCCCGCGCGGGGAGGCCTCCGGGGTGCGCTCGGACGCCGCGCCTCTCAGCTGGGTGTTCACCCCCCCCCCCAATCCCTCCTGCCCCGCCGGCCGGGCCCGCGGCGCGGGAGGGTGTGCGCCGTCCCTCGCTCCCCGTTCCCCGGTGCCCACCCCTCCCCCCCGGCCTGAGCGGGAAGGAAAGTTGCGCGGAAGAGTTGGTACCTGCGCTGAGCTCCAGGCTCGCACCGTCACTGCCGGCGCTGCTGCTGCCCGCGGCGGCCGCCGGACCCGAGCCGTACCGGACGACGGCGGCGAAAGACGAAGATGAGGATGCGGCGGGGGCGGCGGGAGTCCTCAGGTGGCCCTGGGAGGCGGCGGAAGGCGATGACGAAGAGGGGGCGGCGGCGGCGGCGGCCGCCCGGCCGGGCCCCGGGGGGTAGGTGCTCTGCGCCTGGAACGGCGGCGGCGGCGGCGGCGGCGGCTCGCTGCTGCTGATGGAGACGGCGGCGCGCGTCGCGAAGGGCGGCGGGGGCGGCCGGACGTGCGGCAGCTCCACCAGGGTGGGTCTCTCGTAGCGCCTGGCCAGCGCCGGTCTCTTGCCCGGGAACGTCTTGAGGACGCTGTAGGGGCTGCGCTGCTTGTAGATTTTGGGGGCGCTGGGCCCCTCCTCCGCCGGCTGCAGGTCTTCCTCCATGCTGCGCCTCGGGGCCGGTCCCCGGTCGCACGCCCCCTCCCCGCCCGGCGCCGGGCTCCGAGGGTGCCTCCGCCGCCCGTCCGCCGGCGCTGCCCGAGCGCGCGCGTGCGGGAGGGTGTGTGTCTGTGCCGTGGCCGCCGCCGCCGTCACTGCCGCCTGTCGCTAAGCCTGGCATCGCTGAGCCCCCGCGCGGGGGGCTGCCGCCCGAGAGCTGATTGACAGGCCGCCTCGCCAATGCCTGGAGGGAGAAAGGAAGTCAAGAGCAAGTGTTTAGGGTAATAGCTGCTAATGATAAGGGGGGAGGGGCGGGGCCTGGCGCCGCCGCCGCCCGCGGGGTGCGCCTTCGACGGGGTGGGGGAAGGGGAATGGGGACAGTGGGGGACCCCCCCCCCCCCCGAGGGCGACCTGGTGACCGGGAGGTTTCAGCCTAGGTGAGACTTCGGAGTCCCAGATGTAGAGTCGAGGCTTGGGCTGCTGGCGGCGTCCAGTTTCGGGAAGTAGCTCCTGGCACCCCTACACACTACCCCAAACTCTTGGCGTTGCTCGGCGGGGCGGGGTGGCTAGAGTGCGTGCGTGCGTGCGTGCGCGCCTTGCAAAGGTATTCCAGCCGGTTCCCCAGATCGGGAATTAGCCCCCCTCCCCCCAGCCTTGCGCATGTTGAAGGGCTTGACCCGGGTTGCTGCGCCCTGTTTGCACGCCCAGGGTTCTGCCCACACCCAGCAAGGGGCCTTGGAGTTCATGTTGGTCATAAGAGTGCACAGGGCGTTGCATCTTCACATGATTTCGTTAGTTCTCTGTAAGGGGCCCTGAGAGTGCACAGCAGAATCATTTCCCCATTCTACAGATGAGAAAACCGAGGCTCCTCAAGGAAGAAGCTCAAAGCCACACAAGTGCATCTAGATCGTCTGAATTCACATCCTCACTTCTTTCCGTAGCAGATAGACTCTCTGTGCAATTGAGGGTAAAATATGACCTGACACTTCCCTTTGGGATGGTGATCAGATACTTTCAAATGTTATTTGATATACAGGGTGTCCACCCCCACCCCCCCCAAATGTATACACACTTTAACCGCTGATAGCTCTCCATTTTGAAAATGAAATGTATTTTAATAAAACACTACCTTTATAATTATTCCCAAAGTGTGTGTGTGTGTGTGTGTGTGTGTGTGTGTGTATGTATGTATATATCTATATATCTATATCTATATCTATATCTATATATACATATATTTGTAGGGCCAAGCTGGCCGGAGAGCTCTCACTCTGCATTGAGCAGGCAGTTCCTCTCTGCATCTGGGCCACCAGGCCACGGTTTCTGGAGGACACCAATGAGAGGAGAGCTTCTGTGGTTTGGAGGAGGGTCCCATGGCGCTAGAGATGTCTCCCAGCCACTTTTTAGAGCAAATCCCCCTCCCGCTAGGCCAACTCCAAGACCAGCATACCCTCTTCCAGGTTTGTTTTCCCATTCTTCAATCTTCTTTCTCCAGGTTGGAATGACCCTCTCCTTGATGAATGACCCTCATCTTTCCACTGGGAAGTTATGTTGGTTTTCATAGCTTTCCTTTTAGCCTTGGGGAATAACCCATTCATTTTTCTCTTTCTGGGGGTTCGGGTCTATGGCTTCTCATCTCCCGCAGCTCCTCCCGTGTTTCGAATCCTTCTCTCTCTTTCCTGATTCAGCTTCTGTGTTCCTCCACCCTGGACAGTCTCCCTTTCTCCTGCAGCCTCAGACCGTGCTGTGCTTCCTACCCAACCTCCATTTATTAGAGATGAAATAAATAATGCCATAAATAAAAGTATTTGGGAGTCCAGGAACTGTCAGGGCTGATTAGGGCATAGAGGACATTTTCTTTCTCATTATGCAAAAGCATTTCATGGGGAAATAAAAGAGGTTTCATTGTAACTCATGCATGTCATATTTCAAGGAATTCAAGATATTAATCATATTTAACATTATTTGCAACGTTTCTCCCTGGCTTCTGAAATCTGCTAAATGAGGACACGTGGATCACTGGAAAAAAGGGAGACAAGCATGAGAGGGACAGTTAAAAAATAATGAAATGCTGGTGAAAGACAGGGAGAGAGAATGAGATGCCAGGAAGATGTTTCTTAGGCACATAAGTGAGAAATGGGGGAGCTGCTTCTGAGATGCGAGACAGCTGAAATTGAATGATATACCGGAGGAAATAAATGATAACAAACCTCCCCACACTCTTCTTTCTGTAAAGCAGTTCTGAATTTTGCATTGAAATGTTTCCCTCCCACTTTACTCCCAGATAATTTGCCAGTAAGTCCAGGCTTTTGAAAAGAAATCGGGGTAGTGGCAGTGTGTGTGTGTGTGTGTCGGGGGTGGGGGGGGGGGGGGGCGGGATGTTAGAATTTTTACTGAAGAAGTAATTTCCTATCCCCAGAGCTCCCTCTTTTGCTTATGCATTTTTAATTTGTATCATCTTCATCACTTAAATCACCGTAAGAGACTGGGAATAATACTTCTGTTATATTTTTCCAACTGAAAGGACCTGCCATCCTGTATATCAAAAAGTGGTTGTTTCTATAAAACTAAATGCTGAAATTAGTGATTTCGCTTTTAAAAAAACGTGTGGGGGGTGGGAGAGTGGGTGGAGTGCTCCTAGAAGGAAAAATATAATAAATTTAAAAATGATCAGCTTTCAGATCCTCATGCTAGCAGTCACCTATGTCTGGGCCCATAGAAAAATGAAGTGCTTAATAATCACTCTTTAGAAAAGAAAATGGGTATTTATTCCAACTGTGGAGTTGAACTCAATTTAAAAAATGTAACTGATTTACTAATTCCTGCCTGGGGTTGTACTTAGTTGAATATTGTACATAAATGCTATGTATTGAAATGTTTATAAAATCACTGGTAGCACTTTGTAAGCTTACAGTCTAAATAAGTGATTTTCAACCCTTTTCATGGCATACATAAACTACCAAAATTCTGCAGCACACCAAAAAGTATATTTTTTGCCGATCTAACAAAAAAATATAGGTATAATTTTGACTCATTCACACCGGACGGCTATTGTGTTGGCTGTTGTCATTTTTTAAATTGGACAATCTAAGGGAAAAGAAGTCAGTGCCCCTGACTAAACAGTCAGGTACTGCATATTTTAAAAAGACTGGTTGAAAATCGCTGGGCCACATGATCAGATGGTGACTTTACTGATAGCTTCTCTTTAGGGTCTCCTAGGGGCTGGTAGGATAGCAATTGCACTCATGCTTTAAATCCTTGTAGATATTTACTCTGTATTTCAGAAAAAATAGATAGTAAACTTTTAAAAGGGAAGTGGCTATTTATGGACGGGGGTGATTTTTTTGATTGGCAGCATGTCAATTTCTTGAGCCATCCAGAATATGGCTTTTAAATAATGTCAGCCATGGGAAATGCTTTTTATTGCACCAATTTCAATGATATTTAATGAGCTTCTGATTGACTGTTTGATCTCTCAATGTTTTGTGCTACTTTTAATTCATTTCATAAAATAAGGGAAAAAGTAATTGGAATAAAATTTTGTGACAAGATAATGACCTTCCACTTTGAAATTAAATGTCTGATTAGCTTCAACATTTTAATGCTGAGATGATACTGCAGCAGGAACAGGGGTGCACATTCTGTCATTTGGTGGAAAATGACTGAGGAATGCTCCTTTGCGTTTCTCAGTGCATAGCAGAAAGGGGTGGTGGCCATACAACCATAGGTTGATAGTGCAAGAAGGAACCTGAACAGTCTTTTCGTCGTGTGACTGAGCTTATGCCTACAGCTTTTCTATGACCCTGTCAGATGCTTAGAAACCTCCAGTGACGGGGACCTCGCTACTTCCAGAAGCATCATTTACTCAGGGAGTTATTCAACAGATATTTATTCACTGTCTACCGTATGCTAGGTACCTTTCCAAGCACTGGGGGTATAATGGAACCAGATTCCCAAATCCTACTATTATGGAATTGGGGTGGGCAGATAATAAACAAACTGGTAACTAACTGAACACTATTAATATACAGGTGTCCCCCAAAAACTGTACACACACTGTAACAGCTGATAGCGCAATTTTGAAAATGAAATGTATTTTAATAAACACTACCTTTATAATAATCCAAAATGTGTATATACATTTTTGGGACACCCTATATTTATATAATATATAATAAATATATTCATATAATTTATAAGAACTATAATGTAGTATACTTATAATAAATGTAATAATATATGACATATACTACATAAGACTGCTATTATTTCAGGTAGAAATAACTGATGAAGAAATAGGGTGGGGATGTTATTTTTGAAAGAGTTTGGGAAGATCTCAAATAATTTGCCAGTAAGTCCAGGCTTTTGAAAAGAAATCAGGGTAGTGGCAGTGTGTGTGTGGAACAATTGAGCTGAGAGTTACTTATGCTTATGAAGAAAAGCCGTCCATGAGATGAGCAGCCCAGGGTGAGAGAGAGCAGGTGTGGGAGCCATGAGCAGGAACAAGCTTGATGTTCTCAGGGCTGAGAGAAGGGTGAATGGTCAGCGTGTCCTGGCCAGGGGCAGAATGGAGGAGATGAGGCCCGAGGGGCAGGCTGGGGCCAGGCCGTGCAGGGCCTTGTACACCCGGGGAAATGTTTGGGATTTATTCTAAATCCAACGGGAAGCTTGTAACACTGAGGAGTGAAATGACCAATTTATGTTCTCAAAAGATAATTTTCAGAAAAGGTACAATCATGGCTCTTATACAGACATAGAAATGAACAGATTTTGAAAATGTTATTTAACTTGTTCCATGTCCTCGTATTATTCAAAGGGGAAGTCAAAAAAGCACAAATTGATATGAAATAAAGGAATGTTCACTTGAATGCATATATGTTTTTTGCATGTGTAAACAGGTTTTTTCACGGGGATTGTGGGTGAAAGGGGGAAGGGAATCCCTAACAGACAGAAAGTCGGCATGTTTATCAGTTACCTATCTAAACTTTCAAAGTTGTAAAAATAGTTCAAAGGAAGGAGTAGAATCAGATAACTGGGCACCGTATGCTGTATGTAGACAATGCATACTTTTCCAGTGAAACAATTTATTTTCTACAATGCTTTCTTTAAACAACACTTTTTATTTAGAAACTAGAGGCCCGGTGCATGAAATTCGTGCATGGGGGGGGTTGTCTCTCAGCCCAGCCTGCACCCTCTCCAATCTGGGACCCCTCGAGGGATTTCAGGCGACCGGGCTGATCAAGGGAAGGCACCAGCCCCATTACCCCTCTGCTGCAGCCACTGCC
Organism: Eptesicus fuscus; assembly: GCF_027574615.1. Lineage (NCBI taxonomy): Eukaryota > Metazoa > Chordata > Mammalia > Chiroptera > Vespertilionidae > Eptesicus > Eptesicus fuscus. Next base: position 91,405,639 of record NC_072474.1, on the reverse strand, counting down.
AGCCACTGCAGCCACCAAAGTGTTTTCATCAACACGGACTCTAGTCCCTTCACTGTGAAAAAATGACAACTTTCTTTAGGCATTTTCAAGATGTATCTTTCATAGGATATGACATTTCTTTTTTTTTTTATCCTCACCTGAGGATATGTTTCCATTGATTTTTAGAGAGTGTGGAAGAGAGAGGGAGAGACAGAGAGAAACATCAATGTGAGAGGGACACTTTGATTGGTTGCATCCTGCATGAGCCCTGACCATGGGCGCCAGGCTGGGGGGCATGCAGGGACCCCTGGGCTGCACGCAGCGGTGGCCCCCGGGGTCTCCACACACCCCAGAGGCCAGCAGCCAGCCCCCTGTCGTGGGCGCCGGGCTGGGGGCATGGACCCAAACCGCCGCTTGGTGCTGGAGCATTCCCAAGCGGCTGCACCCATAGGCTCGAAGTGGCCAGGGGGCATTCTGGGACCATGCCGCTCAGGGCCTAAGCGCAGGCCTACAGGCTAGGAGCGGCCTGGGTCTAGAGGATGTTTCTGGGACCCAGGCCGCTGCTTGGTGCTGGAGCATTTGCAAGCAGCTGGGGGCGGGGCAGGGATGTTCCTGCCCTGCCAGGCCGATTGGCGCCTGTACCCATAGGCTCCAAATGGCCAGGGGGCGTTCTGGGACCCCTGCCGCTCAGGACCTAAGCGCGGGCCTACAGGCTAGGAGTGGCCTGGGTCCAGAGGATGTTTCTGGGACCCAGGCCGCTCAGTGCCTGCATATGCAAATTAACCACCATCTTTGTTTGGGTTAATTTGCATATTTGCTCTGATTGGCTGTAGGTGTAGTGAAGGTACGGTCAATTTGCATGTTTCTCTTTTATTAGTGTAGACTAGTGGCCTGGTGCACAAAATTCGTGTGTGTGTGGGGGAGGGTGTCCCTCAGCCTGGCCTGCACCCTCTCCAATCTGGACCCCTCAGGGGATAACCGGCAGTCGGACATCCCTCTCACAATCCAGAACTGCTGGCTCCTAACTGCTAACCTGCCTGATTGCCCCTAACTTCTTCTGCCTGCCAGCCTGATCGTCCCTAACTGCTCCCCTGCTGGCTTGATTGCCCCTAACCACCTCTGCCTCGGCCCCGCATCCGGGACACAGGATTCCCTCCTCCAGCCAACCACAGGCACCTGGGATCCAGGCTTCCCTCCCTCTGGTCAGCCATTAATACCCAGGCCAGCTGCAGCCACAGGGGATGGTGGGCTGGTGGCTTCACCTGGGCTGCAGCCGCAAGTGCTGGCACCTGAGACCGTGGGTGGGTGGCTTCTCCATCTCCTGGGTCACAGCCAGCAGCAGGTACTGGTGCCCGGGACCGCGGGGTGGGTGGCTTCTCTGTCTACCAGGCTGTAGCCAGCTGCAGGTGCTGGTGCCTGGACTGTACGCGGGCGGCTTGTCCATCTTCCCTGGGATGCAGTGTGGGTGACTTCTCCGGCTGACTGCAGCCTAGGATCATGGGGCAGGCGGTTTCTTTGTCTCCTGGGCTGCACCCAGCCTCAGGTGCTGGGGCCTGGTTTCTCTGTCTTCCCCAGGACTTGGGGCAGGCGGACTTGAGGCTTCTGCTTTGGGCTGCAGCCTGGGATCAGGGGGCAGGCAGCTTCTTTGTCTCTCTGGCTGCAGCCAGCCTCAGGCGCTGGGGCCTGACTTCTCCGACACCCACAGGCCCAGAGCAGTAGGGGTTGGGTGGAGTTGCCTCCATGTTTTCATGTTAATTTGCATACTCACTCTGATTGGCTGGTAGTGTAGCAGAGTGATGGTAATTTGCATACTTCTCTTTTATTAGTGTAGATAACTACAGATTCACAGGAAATTACATAGTGCAGAGAGTTCCCATTACCTTTCATCCATTTTCTCCAATGGGTCCATTTTTTTGGTAACTATCTAGCCTATATAATAAAGAGGTAATATACAAATTGATTGTCACTCCAACACACAAGTTGGCTGCCCCCCATGTGGACACCAGATGGTCAGCAGGGGAGGGCATTTGTGGGTGATCAGGCCAGCAGGGGAGGGCAGTTGTAAGGGACCAGGCCTTCAGGGGAGGGCAATTGTGGGCGATCAGGCCACCAGGGGAGGGCAGTTGGAATGGACCAGGCCTTCAGGGGAGGGCAGTTGAGGGTGACCAGGCCTGCAGGGGAGGGCAGTTGTGGGTGATCAGGCCAGCAGGGGAGGGCAGTTGTAAGGGACCAGGCCTGAAGGGGAGGGCAGTTGAGGGTGACCAGGCCTGAAGGGGAGGGCAGTTGGGGGGGGGGGCGACCAGGCCTGCAGAGGAGGGCAGTTTGGGGGGACCAGGCCTGTAAGGGAGGGCAGTTGGGGGCGACCAGGCCTGCAGGGGAGGGTAGTTAGGAGGGACCAGGCCTGAAGGGGAGGGCAGTTGCAGGGGGGCGACCAGGCCTGCAGGGGAGGACAATTTGGGGGGACAAGGCCTTTAGGGGAGGGCAGTTGGAGGCAACTAGGCCAGCAGGGGAGAGCAGTTAGAGGTGACTGGGCTGGCAGGGGAGGGAAGTTAGGGACAATTGGGCCAGCAGGGGAGCAGTTAAGCGTCGATCAGGGGAGTGGTTAGGGGGTGATCAGGCTGGCAGGCAGAAGCAGTTAGGGGCAATCAGGCAGGCAGGCAGGTGAGCAGTTGGGAGCCAGCAGTTCTGGATTGTGAGAGGGAAGTCCCAGATTGGAAAGGGTGCAGGCTGGGCCTGATTGCTCAGTGCCATCAGCAGGTACTTGCAATAGCTGCTGGCCCCAATCGCCCCTCAGGGCTTCTCCACCTCCCCCTGCTCCCAAGGGGCAGCAGCCACTGCTCACACCTGCTGACAGCACAGGCCCCGCTCACACCCACTGCTGGTGCCGGCCCCAATTGCTCCACGCCGTCAGTGGGTGTGAGCAGCGGTGGCCGGAGCGGAGCTGCCAGCAGACAGGGGACTGGGGGCCATGGCAGCAGGGGCCAGGCAGGGGTGAGGAGGATGGGCTGAGATCCTTCCCTGTGCCCACCGCAGTCTCGCTGCCCACAGTTCCTTTCAAGATGCACGAATTTGTGCACTGGGCCCCTACTAGTTATATAAATGGAATCATGCAATATGTGATCGTTTGAGCTTTCCCACTTAGTTTAATGCCCCTGAGATCCATCCATATTGTGTGTATCAATAGTTTATTCCTTTTTATTGCTGAATAGTATTCCATGGTATGGGTGTCCCACAGTTTGCTTGACCATTCACCTATTGTAGGACATTTTGTGGTTTTCAGTTTGGGGCTATGACAAGTAAGGCTGCTCTGAACAGTTGCGAACCTGTATTTGTGTGGTTGTGTTTTGTTTGTCTGGAAGTACCAGGTAAAGGTCCAGGGGTAGATTGCTGGGCTGTTCTATGGTGTTTTAAAAGACTCATTCGGCTTTGTGGACAACGAATGGACTGCAGAGGATCAGATAGTTAGCAGAGAGACCATTTATTTTCTAGTAACTGAGTGACCCTTTCAAAATATCATTACGTCTCTTACGTTCCCACCCCTTGACTCCCACGGACTCCAGACTCTGGTGCCACTGGCTGTGCCCCCTGCTGTGGGCAGAGACAAGGAGGAGCCACTGCCTCTAGGATTTGGAGGAAGCGAGGCCCTCTCCCAGGGACATCCTTAGAGAGGTTGGGCACAGAGGGGCGCTGGGCACGTGTCCCGCTGCCCCCACCCTGAGCCCCATGTCCCCAGCCTCCCCCATCCTGTCCCATTTGTCTCTAACCTCACCTTCTACATGCTCAACAGTGGGGAGGTTTTTATAATTTTAAATTATTACTGCTTTGACATAAATGGACATAAAAAAATAAAATATAATCATGTCTCTCCATGGTGCTCCATTGTCTCCCTCGTCCTTAGAGTAAAATCCAGAGTTCATACAATTGCTTACTGCAGGCCCCTCATGATCTACCACCACCCCTGCCTCTGGGAGCTCATTCCTCCCACCCCCTCCCTCCTCACTCCACTCCAGCCTCTCTGGTCTTGAACAGGTCCCAAATGTACTGCCTCAGGATTCTTACTCTCAGTATTCCTTCTGCTTAAAATGTTCTTTCCCCAGTTGTCTGTGTAACTTCCTACTTTATCTCCTTCCATTCTTAGGTGTAGTATCTTTTTTTTCCGTGAGGTCTTCACTGATTACTCTATGTACAGCTGCACTCCACCGTCCCATACAGCAAGTCATTCAACCTCATTTCATTATAGCGTTGATGAGGGGAAAAGATGAGGGGAGGGGGCCCTGTTGTGTAGAGTTTGCATGTTCCCCATCTCTGTGTGGGTTTTCTCGGGGTACTCCTTGTCTTCCCACATCCTAAAGATGTGCACATGAGGTTAACTTGAGTGTCGGCATTGTTTCAGTCTGAGTGTGTGTGTGTGTGTGTGTGTGTGTGTGTGTGAGAGAGAGAGAGAGAGAGAGAGAGAGAGAGAGAGAGAGAGAGAGAGAGAGAGAGAGAGAGAGAGAGACCTTGTAATAGAAGGGCATCCTGCTGTCCAGGGTGTGTGCCAGCCTTGCTCCCTGAGCTGCTGGGGGAGGCTCCAGCCATTTGCAACCCTGAACTGGAATAAGTGGGGTGGAAAATAATGATTTTACTTGTTTTTATCATTCTTAAATATTTGTATAGCTTACATTTATCTTAATGTATAATATTAGAAGTGTTTTGGTTCTTTATTTAGAAGTTTGATGATGCTTTTGTGACCAGAAATAGTCTACAGTCGTTCTCGTCTATATTAGTCTATGGTAGAATTGGTTTCCTTGTACATCATTTTGCTTAAAGTCACAGTTTCCAAGGACCTATCCATGTGGTACTCCCTTCTCCTTTCCTATCTGGCACGTGTCACCATCTGTCATGCTGTACATTGTACTTGTTTATTGTTTGTTTGACTAGAATTTACATTTCTTTTTGTTTGTTTGTTAATCCTCACCCAAGGATATTTTTCCATTGATTTTTTTTTTGAGAGAGTGAAAGGGAGAGACAGAAAGAGAGAGAGAAACATTGATGTGAGAGAGATACAGCTATTGGTTGTAGGCTTGATCCCGGGCTGAGGATCAAGCCTGCAACCAAGGTACATGCCCTTGACCGGAATTGAACTTGAGACTCTTCAGTCCACAAGCCAATGCTCTATCCCCTGAGCCAAACCGGCTAGGGCAGAATGTACATTACTTGAGGGCAGGGATTTTTGTCTGTTCTGTACCCTATGAGTCCTCAGCATTTCGAATAGTGCCTGGGGAAGAGTAAAGGCTAACAAACATTTGTTGAAAGCATGAATGATTTTAGGAGGCTCTGGTAGATCACAGTAGAACTGGGCCTGCTTAGACCAGTGTAGCTATAGTGACAATGGAAGAAAGTAGACATTATGTAGAATGTATTCAAGAGGTGGTCCATTCCATTTCCCCTTCGGTCCATTCCATTTCATACAGCTCTCAACAGTGGAAAGATTTTCCTTGCCTTAAACCCAAATTGGCTTCTTTGCTTCCCAACTCTTGACCCTTGCGGCTATTCAGAAGAAGTTTAATCCCCTTCCCCAGCCTCTTTTCAGAATAAATCTACAAGTTTTTTCTTCCCTTCCAGTGATGGTTTCTAGAACATTTTTGGAATGGATACATCCTTTCAAAGAGTAGAAAAGGACAGTCATCTTTGATTAATTACTATTTATCTCACTAATAGGGTTCTATATTCATTAGAACTCTTTTAATAGCACGTGACAGTAACACAGCACAAATGAATTAAGCATAAAGGTGCTTATAGCTCACAGGACCCTGAAGACTAGAAGTGTATCTGGTGTAGAGCAGCTATGGAGGCTCATGGTGTTATTAGGAATCCACCTTTCTCCATTTCTTGTCACCAATTTTCTTTGTATTCATTCATTCTCTGGCAGGCTCTTCCTTTGTGGTACTCACCTGGCCACCAGCAGTTTGCCACCTCTGTCAAAATGGAATACCTCTTTCCTATCAGCTCCAGTAAAAGCACCAGAATTGACCATCATTGACTAATTGGCTCTTGATAATGGATTAGTTTATTTGTTCATTGACCCTTCCAGTGTTATGATGTTGGGACTGTTTCCCTTAAAGCTAAAAGAACTTTAAAAAAATACATTTTTATTGATTTTAGAGAGGAAGGGAGGGGAAGAGAGAGATAGAAACATCAATGATGAGAGAGAATCATTCATTGGCTGCCTCCTGCACGCCTCACACTGAGGATTGAGTCTGCAACTCAGGTATGTGCCCTGACCTGAAATTGAACCATGACCTCCTGGTTCATAGGTCAATGCTCAAGCACTGAGCCACACCAGCTGGGCAACCCTAAAAGAACTTTAAAAAAAAGGAATTGAAGAAAATCGAACTCACATCAAGAAATATTCTTTGTCAAACTTAGTAAACTTAATATTTTATTCTCTATTTTTTAATTTTCTTCACTTTACTTTTCTTATTTTTTTTCCTTTCCTTCAATTTCTAAAAGAATATTTCTCCCATAGAGCTGAAAGCATCCTAGACAGAATATGCTTTAGATGTTTATGAGAATAAAGTTGAATATAAAGTTGGAGGGGGGAAATAATTCAGAGAAAGTTGAGGAAATGTAGTAACAAGTCAAACTGTGGGTGATTCAGTTTCTAAGAAGAGTATGCAGTCTCCACCAGCAGGATCAATTTCCATTCTGCCCTCAATAACTTTTTCTCTATGATTATTATATTGCAATAGGAAATGATCAGTCCATAATGTTAATTAGTGACTAAGCCATCATTTTATTCCATTGAACCACAGGAGGACCAGCTTCCACGGAGAAGGTTCTGAATTGAGCCAGTGAAACACAATCTTAAATATTGGCAACTTGAGATTTTGTAAGATCACATACTATATGCTTTACTGGAATTTTTACAGATTAATCCACCCTATAGGTACCCAACCAAGAAAGCAACTGGATTTGTCTGGTGCCTGGAGGATTTCATGGTTTGCTAACAAAGCTGCTGTGAATACCCATTTTTGAAAACCAATAGACATATGTTTTTGCTGCAAGAATTGTGACAATTTTCTAACTGCTATAATGTCTAGGCAGCTGGGCTTTTTGGGTTTTGTTTTCTAGGCTAGGAAGAGGAAAGTTTTGTTATTTTTCTCTTTTTTGTATTTAAAAAGCAGCTGGTGATAAACTTCATGTGTTGCATGATGATCAGCAGTGACCCTTTAACTTGTTCAGGTTATTCAAACTTTTGGGTCTTCTCCCCAACACTACAGACAAGCATCAAAGGTAAATGATTAATGAATCATAGACTTTTCTGTAAGGGTCTGTATTAGTTTCCTAGAGCTGTTATAACAAAGTATGGCAAACTGGGTGGCTTACAGCACAGAAATGTATTGTCTCGTGGTTCTGGTGGCTAGAAGTCAGAGATCAATATGTCAGCCAGATTGGTTCCTTCTGAGGGCTGTGAGGAAGCATCTGTTTCATGACTCTCCCCGGCTTTTGGTGGTTGGTTTGCTGGAAATCTCTGGGGTTCCTTGGCTTATAGAAGTATCATCCACACCTCTGCCTTCATCTTCACATGGTGTTCTCCCTGTGTACCTGCCTATGTGTCCAAATTTTTCTTTGTGGTACTTTCTTACTGTAGCCCTAGCAAACTGGTACATATGCCATAGAGGTAGGTTAGATAATTTCTATGAACCAAAATGTGTTATGTCATAAAGGTCAAGTATTTGATATTTTAAAAACAAGTCTGCCAGAATTGTATGGATTAGTATGTATAGACAGAGACTTAAATGCACACAACAGATAGACACTCTTGGGCACAAACAGTGGGTTCTCATGAGGCTACAGACCACAAAGCCAATTTGTAAGTGATTGTTAAGAACAGGGACTTTAGATAATTTACATCACACCCTTGGAGATATCCAATATGCTTTAATGAATTCAAGCATAGCCCAGGAAATGCTGAAGGAAAGTTACATAAGGGTAACACCTCCATGCCTTCTCCAGCCCCCCTAACCCCAAATTATGGTTAGACAACAAGTTATTCTGGTTGAATCAAACATAAAAATTACTTAAAATGTGGATAAGTATATTTTTAGCCAGCCAATCTTAATCTTTGCTGACTTAACCTTGGCAGGGTGAAGTTTGGAAAATGTTGATACCCAGGTCCTTCCCCAGACCAGCGTAAACAGAATCTCTGGGAGAAACCAAGATGGCGGCATAGGTAAACACCTGAAATTGGTGGAACTTGAGGGCAGCTTTCTCTCAGAGGTGCTTGCATATGAATGGCCTGGACCTTTGCAATCTAAAATTACCTAACCAACTGTAGCTGGGTCAGAGAGCCCCAGAACTTCCAGAGGAAGGCCCAAGGCCCCACGGCAGCTTGCATTGCTTCACAGCTGGGCCTAATCTGGGCACCTCCAAACCCCAAACAAAGAAGAGGAATCTGAAGATCTTTCTGTAGCTCCTGCTGGATGGCCTCAAGCAAAGGCGAAATTAGCACCTCCTTGGAGATCCAAGAGCCAGTGTACCCAGTGGTCAGAGTGGGACCATCCAGATTACAACTCCTGACATCAATAAGGGACACACTCAGGGGGCAGACTCAGTGAGTACCAAAGCCCCACTGAAGCAAGTCTTGCCCCATAAGGGTGTCTCCAGCACAGATGTTCTCCCATCGTAGACACAGCTGATCATTACAGCCAATTGGCCTGGAGGTCAATTCCTCCCAGTGATACCAACAACAATCAAGACTTAACTACAACAAGACTGTGCACACAGCCCACAAAAGGGTGCACCAAGAGTGTCCACCTCAGGTAATTGGGGAGGCTGAGCCACTGGGCCCTATAGGACACCTAGCACACAAAGCCACTCTATCAACACAGGGAAGCAGCCAAAATGAGGAGACAAAGAAACAGGTCACAAATGACAGAAATGGAGGAAAGCGAACTACTGGATATAGAGTTCAAAACCACGGTTATAAGGTTTTTCAAGAATCTTCTAGAAACCTCTGAGAAATTTAGTGAGACCCTTGAGGATATGAAAAAGGACCAACTAGAAATTAAGTATACACTGACTGAAATAAAGAATAATATACAGAGATCCAACAGCAGACTAGAGGATTGCAAAAATCAAGTCAAAAATTTGAAATACGAAGAAGCAAAAAACACCCAATCGGAAAAGCAAAAAGAAAAAAGAATCCAAAAATATGAAGATAGTATAAGGAGTCTCTGGGACATCTTCAAGTGTACCAACATCCAAATTATGGGGGTGCCAGAAGAAGAGAGAGAGCAAGATGCTGAAAACCTATTTGAAGAAATAATGACAGAAAATTTCCCCCACCTGGTGAAAGAAATAGACTTACAAGTCCAGGAAGCGCAGAGAACCCCAAACAAAAGGAATCCAAAGAGGACCACACCAAGACACATCATAATTAAAATGTGAAGAGCAAAAGACAAAGAGAGAATATTAAAAGCAGCAAGAGAAAAACAGTTAGTTACCTACAAGCGAGTACCCATACTATTGTCAGCTGATTTCTCAACAGAAACTATGCAGGCCAGATGGGAGTGGCAAGAAATATTAAAAGTGATGAATAGCAAGAACCTACAACCAAGATTACTCTACCCACCAAAGCTATCATTCAGAACTGAAGGTCAGACAAAGAGCTTCACGGATAAGAAAAAGCTAAAAGAGTTCATCACTGCCAAACCAGTATTATATGAAATGCTGAAAGGTATTCTTTAAGAAGAGGAAGAAGAAGAAAAAGGTAAAGATAAAAACTATGAACAACAAATACATATCTATCAACAAGTGAATCTAAAAATCAATTGAATAAAAAATCAGATGAACAGAATAAACTGGTGAATATAATAGATTCAGGGGCATAGAAAGGGAGTGGACTGACAATTCTCAGGGGTAAGGGGTGTGGGGGGTGTGGGAAGAGACTGGACAAAAATCGTACACCTATGGATGAGGACAGTGGGGAGGCGGGTAAGGGGAGAGGGTGGGGTGGGAACCAGGTGGAGGGGAGCTATGGGGGAAAAAAAGAACAACTGTAATAATCTGAACAATAAAGATTTATTTTTTTAAAAAAAGAAAATAGAATCTCTGGGGTGAGACCTTTCATTGGTGTTTTTAAAATCTCTGGGTGATCTGAATATATAGCTCTCTTGAACACCACTGCTTGAAGTAATGGCAGTGTGACTGGAATAAACACATCATGGTATCAAGGTAACAACCACTTGGAAGAGCAGTCCACTTTGGGATGTCTGAGCATTTTGCTGTTTATGAGCAAAATAGGGTATCTCCCAGTCTCCTCAAAGACAGACTAAGTTACTGCAATTAGAGAACAATCACATCCGCTTGAAGTCCAGGCTAAGTGAGGAGTGAAAGAGAAAGAAATGGATTGAATGCAGAAGATGATGGAGACTAGCAAGATGACAAGTTTGTTGTGTACAAAACTCAGTCTTTTGTGAGAGGGAAATACCTTCAGCTCAGGTGGACACCTGCTGTGAGTGGTCAAGGCAGCGATTTAAACTTCTATTTAAACTTCAATTTATTGTTGCAAGAGACAGAAATCCAACTCAAACCAGGTTAAGTACAAAGGGAAATTTATTGGCTCATTCAACTCAGAAGGTTGCTAAGGTATCTCATGGGAAGGAAAAAGGACTGCAAGAATTAGAGAAAAAGGGACTCACTGGTTCCAGGATTTTCTCTGTCCATCTAACTCTCCTCTCTCCATGTTGGAGGAAAGATGGCCAGTAGACACAAAGTGTCATCTTGCCAGCTTAAAATCCACAGTAGACAGACAGCTGTCCTGTGCTATCCTTGGACCAATTTGTTGTTGTTGTTGTTAATCCTCACCTGAGGACATTTTCCCATCGATTTTTAGAGATAGTGGAAGGGAGAGAGAGAGAAACATCGATGTGAGAGAGAGACATCCATTGGTTGCCTCGTGCACGCACCCCGACCAGGGCTGAGGATCTAGCTTGCAACCGAGGTACATGCTCTTGACCGGAATTAAACCTGGGACCCTTCAGTCAGCAGGCTGGCGCTCTATCCCCTGAGCCAAACCCTAGGACCTTGGACCAATCTTTATTGCTTGGGAGAGAGCGTGCTGTTATGAGCGAGGCCTGGGTCCCAGGGCCACCCACTGGTACCACATGGGGGAGTGGTTCCCTAAGGAAAGGATGCTAGGTAGACAGAAGCAACTGCTCTCTACTGCATCTTGGAGCATGAACTAGCAAGCTTCTCTTTCAACCTTGAACAAAAACCACTGTGGGATAAACATGGTCCTTAAATCAAGGAAAAAGCCTTTGGAATTGTAAGGGAAAAATGAAATGGCAAAGGAAGACATTGTTGAATGTCAAAAGCAAGGGTCAGATGGTTTTATGCTTTGCTATCTCTTTTCTAGTTGGTGAAAGTTAAGAGGATTGATCTGGACATCAGATGTTTGTTCATAGACAGATACACCTATTCAAACTGGACTTACTCTGGACACATTCTGCTCTGGAAAGCAAGTACTGTATTTTCTGTAATGCGTATGACAACGTCTGTTACTTGGGTTACTTTCCTTTTAATGAAAGAACCTAGTGGTTTTTTTGTTTGTTTGTTGCTGTTTTTTCTCCAAGTGGGACTCCAGGCTTCATAAGAAAGGTCACCCACAAATTCGGAAGATATAAACAAACACATGGATGTGAGTCCTGCCTTGTGGAGCCTCCATCTTGAACCTGTGGGGGCAATGTGGTTTCAGCCTTTGAAACTATCACAGGTGTTCTGGGTGTGAGCCCTGCTTTGGGGAGCTCAAAGATAGATTTGTTTTTCTTCAAGTATAGGTTTGTTTTTCTATGGAGTGAAGTTGAAAGAGAACCTATTTTTTTCTTCAAAGCATGTAAGCTGCTCTATGTCCCCAAGTGTCTCACTTTTGCCAGTTGAAGGGTAGCATGAGTGTTATTCTGAATTAAAGTCTGAGTGGCACAGTGTGGAATTATGCAGTTGGAGGCTGTGCTAACTAACCGTTATCTGTGTGTCTGAGAAGCAGGAGAGCATAGAAGTTAGGAGCGTGAGCTCTGGAGCCAGTCCCGTGGGTTTTATGTTGGCCATTCCACTTCGCAGCTATGTGTCCTTGCACTAGTTGCTTAGCTCTCAGTATCTGGTTTCCCCATCTGTCGAATGGGATAAGAATAGTGCCCTCTTGGCAGCATTGTTCTGAGGGTGAAAGAAATGAATACGTGCCACACAGACAGAACCTGGTGCACGAAAAGCACTCCATAACGTTTAACGCTTATCATTGTCTTCCTCGTCTTTAGATCATTAAATGAAATCCTTTGTGTATATCTTAATTCCAAGTGAACAGTGGCCCAGGAGAGGGATCTTTAGCTTAGGCTCCTCTCCTGGCCTCACTGTAAGCCATGTGAAGAGCACAGACCTTGGAACCAGCAGCCCTGGACCCAAATGTAGGCTCCACCACTTGTTGGCTCTGAGATGGTGGACACGTTGTACTGGTACCATTGTAATGAACTGCTTTCCCTTTTCTGGGTCAGACCAAAAAGGCCCACAGTTTCTCATGGGGGAAATCTGAGGATATTTACCTTAATTTAATTTAGATTAAGTATGGTGGACATAAGGGCTTCAGACAGGTGTGACACACCTGTCACCAAGGAAGCCACTCTTCCAACCTAATCGGGGACACTGTAAGTTAGTCTTTCCATTTATCACGTGGGTGTTTACCTCTCACTAGACCTTTAGTTGTTATGAGTCTCCTCACTTTTGAATTATGCTTTTTAACTTTCTTCTCAAGTTGGTCATTTCCAGACTACAACAAGGACGACAGCTTTTCCACCGCATCATTCCCCTGGACATCACCCATATCACCTCCCAGGAACACAAGACTGACCTGGACTGTGCAGAATCCCTCTCCCCTACATGCGACTCCTTTTCCTTTTTGCTTCCCCTTCCTCTTCTAGACAGGGAGAACCTCCGAACCTTGGAATAGGCAGGTCTACGCCCTTCTGACAGCTTGAAGCAGTTACAAGAAGACAGAGACCTTCTTCTGTTTCTCCTTTGTAAGATTACAAGAGGTTCCTTTTGTCTCAGGAGGGAATAATTAACCCAGTTATGAGTAACTGGAAAGAAACAAAGGGAAGACCAAGTATTATGGGCATGCCCAGTAAAGTCTGAGTGAACTAGAGAAGGTACTTGTCTGTCAGTCACACCTGGGAGCAGGTCCTTGGCCAGAGTAGGTGTGGCCACTGTAAGGGTGGGAAAATTTGAGATACTTAAGCTCCTAAACAAAGGAGTTCACTCTCTTGCCTCCTGTGCTCTAGTATGCTTGACTCCTGGCATGCAGGGGCTCTCACGCTCCTGCATTCACCTGCACCGCCCACAGCCTTGTGGATGCCATGCAATGACTGATGGACCACAATTAGCCTAATGCTAAACTGGACCCAATTCCACATGGAAAGGAGACTTTGGACACTGGCTTTGCTTCGAGCTCTCCTAAATCTCTAGCCGCATATCTTCCAGGACTGGATTAAAGGAAGTGGAACTCTGGAAACCCAAGGATATAATTCCATGCAAATAAAGCTTTCTACAACATCTCATCACCTCATGAAGGCGTCCAGAAATTCTTATTCCACTAGTACCCCAAGTACCCCACTCCCACTAGCAACAGAGAAAGGCCATCCACACATTTCTCCAAAAACAGTACAATTCTGAGTCCCGTTGGGAAACCAAGATAATGACACTGACCTCACGTCTCTGCTGAGTGGGCAGATCAAAGAGACCACGTTTACCAGCTGCCCCAGGCGCAGCACCCATGAGCAACCATCGGCTTAGTTACACTTCAGCCTCTCTTTTCTCCCCCCACTGGTAATGTTTCAATAGACGGAAGATACCCTAAAATGCATTGTGATTTGTTTTTAATAATCTCCCATTTTGTACCTTTCTTGCTTTCAAGTTTTTGCTATTCTGGATTTCAGAAAATAGTTCGGTTGCCAGAATTGGTTGGATAAGCTACTTTTAAAGTTCGTCAAGTGATACAAGTTCTGTTTTGCAGAGTAGTCCTAGCAATTTTCCTTTTACAGAACCATCCTATAAGAGCGTTTTGACAAAAAAGGAGGATTTATAAAATTCACATCATGAGAACTCTTACTATCCATACCCAGGAAAATCCTTAAGCCATATACATCTCTTCCCTTCCCTTCCTCTTGATTTATTAGAACATCAAGATAAATCAAGACATTGATTGTCATAAAATAATCTAACATGGAGGTATCCAAAGATAGGACATTTTAGTTATTTATTATTACCCACTTCAATAGTGAATTCCTTTCTTGGGCTACTGGCTTAGTGGTATCTGGTGGCCTCATGTTTTAACTTTAACTATTTAATTTAAACTCAGTTCAATAGCTCATGTTTATGGATAAATGAGCAAAGCAGTAAATATCAAAAGCAAAAAATAAAATTACTATGGAATTTAATATGTCAGAAAGCAGAGTCTGGTAAATGTTAGGGAAGTGTGTCTGTTCAGAAAGAAAGGCCTGCACTTATGATGATGCAGCTAACAAGGAAATGGGATTGACACAGCAATTCTCTGTTTTCGTTGTCCCCTGAGGTTAGAGATTATGCAGCGCATGTTTCTGCTTTTAGCTTCTTTGGTAATTCCTTTGGTGAGAGACTACACTCTGCATATTTGTCAAGGTTGCACTCCTGTTAGGTCCCGAGTATTTGAGGTAACACATTAAACACTGTTCTCATAGGAGCTTTGAGCTCCATCCCTCCCCACCCCAGCTGCCCACAATGCCCCCTTCCCATGGCTGATTTCTTTATTTATGCTCAGTTACCAGGGAATTCCACAGAGGTAACGTGAGTCTATCTCAACAATTGTTGCTGTGAGAAATGTTGAAATGGTTGGCCTGATGACAAAATGTTTACATTCTCTATTTGATGTGTCATTGTAATCCTGAGGCCTTTTAACACCAATTGAAGGTAGACGAAGAACAGGAAACTGTGGAAGATCAACATGGATTTGAATGAAAGATAAACTAATTAGGCTTCTTTTATGACAAAGAAACCTCGGTTTGGATCCAGTGTCTCTTTGGTAATAGTTATTGTAGCTGAATGCTTGGGTAGAAGTGTCATCAATAAACCCAACTCAGGCCATTGAAGGAGCAAAGGGCTATGTTGACTGACTTCCTGGGAAGGTTACAGAGGTAACAGAGTCACTATGTGTGCCACGCCAGCACAGCCAAGGGTTCGGCGAGCCTGAGGGAGGGCTGGTGAAGGATGAAGAAAAAGACAAAGAGAATAAGCTGGGTCTAGGTGGATCTTCTGTGCCTGGCTGAGGCCACAGAATAGATCCAGACTGCAAAGCTGATGCTTTATTTATAGTCAGGGGTAAACAAGGTAATCTACAATGTTCTTGTAAGTTTCACTTGTTTTGGCAGCACTTGCTGCCCCTCCCACAGCCCACTAGCTACCCAGGAAAGAACTAGGGAGCAGTCACAAGATCAAGCTTAATTATGCTTAGAGGACTGTGCCCTCCAAGCTGGGACTTGTTTGTGACTTTGCCAGCAGGTCAGTCCGAGGCTTAACCCTATAACCGCTTCCTACAACTATGGAAGTCAAGGCTGTGGCGACTGGAACCAAGTTCTCAGTGCTGGCAGGACTTCTTCCTTCCCACCCACTCTTTATCCCTGCTTCCATCAGTTTCTCTTTGTGTTGTCCTCATTCTCTCCTACTGAAGATCCACTCTGTCTACCTGTCAGAGCACACAGCTACCCTCAATCTCAGTGGAGTACCCTGCAAAGAGAGCTTCTTTCATTCAGTGCTTGTGTAGAAATCCCAGGCTAGACTCTACTTTGAGACATATGCCCACCTCTTGGGCCAATCAGTCTCTGTTGCCAAAGGATGGATATTGTGATTGGTTGATCTGGGTGTGATGCTTACCTCCATAGCCAGAATCGAGAGTGTGTTCCCAGGGGAAGAGGGATGAGGTAGTTTTCACTGTGTTATCGGTGGAAGTTGGGTTCTTGGAATACCGCTGGAATAGGCATTTCTGGAGGCCCCCAAGGGGAGAGTGAGATACAGTTGAAAGCTTTATTTCCATGGAATTACATCTGTTCAGTAAAGCTATAATCAGAGCCAGTGTCCAGAGTTTTCTTTCCATGTTGGAGCTGGGTTCAGTACAGCATTAGGCTATAGTCCATTAGTCCATAATCTGTGGGGTCCACATGGCTATGGGCCTTGAGGACGAGTGCAGGGGAGCCCCACAAACCAGAGTCACACAAGCCAAGAGTCCCAAGAGAAACAGGAGAGCTAGTTCCTTTGTTCAGGGGATTAAATATCCCAATTCCCCAGTACTTGCTGTGGCCACGCCCATTCTGGCCAACCATCTCTTTTCCCAGATGTGACTGACAGTAAGCACCTTCCCTAGTCATCCCAAATTTATTGGGCTTTCTTCTATCTTTTCTTTTGTTCAGTCCCCTGGGGAGTGTAAAGTTGTAGCTTCCTGGGGAAGGTGTCCAAATGACACACCTATAATGGCTGGCTTCTCCCTTTTCTCCTTTCCTATTATTAATAATTAGGTTAATTACAACAGTATCCATTGTAGTTACCAGGGAATTCTATGATATCAGTCCATGCCTTGACTGCTTTATATACATATCATACAGTCACAAGAATGTATTTATTTATCATAACTGTCCCATATTTGGCCAAAACACAATCACATACTTCCTATGAGAGAAACTCCCTATGCAGATGGCTTTCACAGGAGGTGGGGGCAAGGAATTGGGTGCTGGCCCTGCCTGGGCACAGTCTGGAGCCGGAACTTCCCCATGTCAGGTGACCTCCAGGTTCTTGATCCGTGCAGGAAAAATTTCAAGACCCGAGTCCAGGTGAAAGAGAGAACAAAGCAAGTTTTATTCAGAGAGAAAGGAGGAGGCCAGTGCGTGGGCGCTACTATGAAAGAAATGAAAACTACGCATCTGAGTGGACGTGGGCCATCTCAGAATGAGTTGTGCACATGGTCAGTTCTTGGGGATTTTATGTGTTTCCAAGGGGGAGGGTTGTCCCAAGCTTCGTGGCGCCAAGTTCTGACTCTGCCTTCTGGTTGGGAGGTGGGTCTTGTTCCTAATATGGTCGTTCCTGAAGTGTCATGGCGTTTGTCCCCCTGTTCCTCCCCTGGACTCGTGGTGCCCATTTTCATTGAAGTGATGGTATAATGAGCGTTGGGATTGTTCTCTGGTTAGTTTCACCTCTCTCTCGGATTAGTCTGGATCTAATTGGTGTTTGTTATCAACCTTCCTGACTATGGTGATTTAAGCCATCTGCTCTAGGCATCTTCAACTGGGGAGGATAGGGTCTTGTGATTTATTAGCTGGCTGTTAATTGCTCAGCTGGTCTGATCATTTGTTTAGTCATTTGTCTGTTTCCTCATTCCACCTGCCAGGGAATTTTCCTAGTTTCTTACTAACCTGCCTCAAAATAACCTAATGTCATGTCCAGTTATCACATGTAGTTGTAAGGGTAGCATTTCTGGGCAATGACTTTCCTCCAGGTCAAGTTGAAGCGTTCTTTAAAGACTGGCAACCTATAACTAATCATCTCCAAAATACCCAGCATGTAATAATGGAGGCAGAAGAAGATGAATGCAGTAAAAACTCCCAGATAGAAAAAAGGGAAAACGGAAAGCAAAATGCAGCAAGCACCGATCCTTAGACGTTTCTCTACATTGCTAGACAAGTTGGCGGATGGAGAGGAGCTCTTTGGGAGTTCAAGTCTTAATCTTCTTTGGGGGCTTCAGGTCAAATACATCCTGCACTTGTGCTGCTGCCGGCACAGCGATGCTGTTTAAACAAGCAAAGTTGGGTCATGTCATTTCTCTGCTCAGACCCGCAGTGGTTTCCCCTGTCACTCCGGCCAAAGCCCACACAAGGCCTGCAAAGGCCCTTCTTATCCACATCCCCCTTATCCCTGCTCTCTGGTCTCACCCTCCTGCGCTCACCCCACTCCATCCACACCAGCCTTGCTTTTTCTGGGGCACGTGAGGAGCAGCCCCATTTCAGGGTCTTTCTGCTTGCTGTTCCCTCTGCCTGGAACTCGCTTCCCTCTGGATCCACAATGACTTGCTCCTCAAGCTTCTTTAAATCTTGGGTCAAATTTCCAGTGTGAGTGAGCACATCCCAGAGTGAGATATCAAAATCTCACCTTCTCAGCGAGACCCGTGCTGCCCCCACACTCACTCACTCCCTGACGTCTCTCCAAAGACTGTGTCACTCATACCTCTTCCTGCTTCCTTCCTTTGTTGATGGTCTACCTCTCCGCACTAGGATGTGAACCCCATGGAGGCAGAGAGTTTTATTCACCACAATCTCCCCAGCATCTAAAACAGTGCCTGGCTCAGTAAGCATTTGGCAAATGAATGAACGGAAAGCAGTTTCCTCAGAGGCTAAATGATCATCGTCTAGAACTCCTCCTTTTTATCAATACAGATGTCCACTCATTAATGGAATGGCTATCCTTTTGCAAGTTGGCTATAAAATCAAATCTGTTTGCCTCTTGATTTCCATTACAGAATTAAAGATGCATTTCTATGGGGGGGAAATATCTCCCAGGAGATTAAACAAGGATTAGGAAGACTTCCAAGCCTTTTACATTCCAGGCGTCATTGTCATGCTATGCTACTTGCTGCTTTGGCAACTCATCACTTCTTGCTCCTTTGTAACATTTGCAGCCCATAGTGGTGACTCTAATGCTGGCTCTCTCTCTCCGAAGAGGGAATTTTTTAAAATGCCAGAATGCCCTCACTCTATACTCATGATGTTCTGAACTATCTTCTCTTTTCCTTCCCTTTATGCCTAAAGTGTAATGATATTATCCAAAGGTTACTAAGCACACCACCTTACAGATACCAACGAAGTCCCAACAGCGTCAATTTAGATTTCCTGTCCTTACTCTCATTTGCAGTGCAGAGTCATTTCCAGACCCAAACCCTTTACTTAAGCTGTGGGACTTCGTGTTCTCTAGGTGTGTTTTAAAAGTGGCCCATAGCCTTGTGCTTTGGTAGGCTGGATCTGCCCATGGAAATCCCCTAAGAGGACATACAGATTAGGGAAGTCCCTGGATACTGAGGTGCAGATGAAGAGAAAAAAAAAAGACATTGGTGTAGCAAGAATTTCAGTATTGAGAACTTGGACCTCAGGCCTGGCTGCTGTGGCTTGATGATAAGCACAGTTAATGTCCTATTCACGGGAATGAACTGTTTTCTGGTAATGGACATGAGTTTTCTGGAAGGGGGAGGGGGGGTTAGAAGCAAGAAGCCAAGGACCCCTCCCCCACTTTGTGTGGAGATCTTTGGATCTGGTGGGTTGTTCACGCATCAGCATCATGGACTACAACCCGGTGGGCACCAGAAATAAACATCCAACAATAGCCTTTGTTTCTGTCATTCTCATACCCTGTTTGATATTCCATGACGCTTTGAGGAAAAATAGTTGGCATTCATGAGGTTCATTTCCATCAGTCACAAACCCATCCTGGATCTAAGAACAAAACACAGAATGTGGATGTCCAAACAGCCTGTACTTTTGGGTGCTGATGGTTGTGACACCTTCAGCGTTTCTTTTTTATGCCATTTTTAAACAGAGTGCCCATATTTGTCTATAGAATAGGATTTACTTACGCATCACGGAAGTTTGAAACTGCCTCGTGAACCATGCGTAAGCATCTCATTCGTTCATTCAATCAGCACATTGGTTGAGCACCTACTACATACCAGGTGTTATTTTATGAACTGGTGGTGAACTAAACAAATTTCCTATCTGAATGAGCTCAAATCTAGTTGAGAGACAGAGACAATACATAAGTATATACATCCATAGGGAAATATGTCAATAACGTAAGTGCTAAGAAGAAAGAAATGACAGGGGATTGAGAGCAATACAGGTGGGAAAGTATCACTTGGTACATACAGCCAAGGAGGTCTCTCTGAGGAGATAACCTTTAGCAGCGACCTGTGGTTTTGTGGGGGAACAGCATTTTGTACAGAGGGAACAGCAAATGCAAAGGAGGTGAGGAGCAAGTGTGCTTGGCTTGTTCCAGGAATAGCAGAGATAGCAGTGGTCGTGAAGTGGGCATTGAGACGGTGGTGGTAGTGGGATAGTGGTGGGTAGGAAGCAAAATGTTTTAGGACATAAATGACTGAGACGTGGTCAGAGACCAGAACAAGCCAGGCAATGGATGGACTGCAGGTCTTAATCTCTGTGCGAGGAGCAGCCGTTGGAGGGTCTTGAGCGTCATCTGACATGATCTGACTTGTGTTTTGGCAGAGACCGTGGTTGCTGGGCTGGAGTGGTGGTTCCTGGAAGGACTCCTCATCTCCCACCTCCCTTCAGCCAGGGCGACCCCGCCTTGATCTGTCTTACACATCTGGCTTCTGGATAGATCTTTGTGTGTGTATTTAAAGAAAGGTTGTTACGGTTTTAAAAACTTCTGCCCTAACCGGTTTGGCTCAGAGGAGAGCGTCAGCCTGCGGACTGAAGGGTCCCAGGTTCGATTCCGGTCAAGGGCATGTACCTTGGCTGTGGGCACATCCCCAGTAGGAGGGTGTGCAGGAGGCAGCTGATCGATGTTTCTCTCTCCTCGATGTTTCTAACTCTCTATCCCTCTCCCTTCCTCTCTGTTAAAAAAAAAAATAATAATAAAATATATTAAAAAAACTTCTAAAACTTATTGTCTTATATTGTCTAGATATTTATAAAAATGAGTGGCAAGTGGCAAAATGAAAGTGATAGCAAATGAGTATCTCATACATGTCACCTCATTAAGACAAAGAGGGAAACCACCCTGCAGGCAGGTGGCCGTCGATCTTAACCTCAGCTGGACCACCCGCTTTTCAGCCGGTGGAATCATTCCTTTGTTTACTATGAAGGAAATGGCAAAATTAAAGGCGAGGATAATGTAGGGAATTTAGGATACTTTTCCGCTGCATGGGCACAGAAGTCTGTCCAAAACGGGTGGGTTGTTCACATCCATCTTTAGGAACATGCACTGCAAATTAATGTTACTTTTAGTAAAACTTGTTGGTTTTGCTTCTTGTCCTTTGTATTACATTGTGCATGGGGGGGGGGAATCTGTTTGAATTTTAAAAAATTGATATTGTAGGAAATTTTCATGAATTTTTAAATTCATTACCCTGGAGAGGTATTGCCTTATTAAATTGTTGCCTGGCATTTATTGAGGGACGACACTGTGTTAGGGCCTGCATTTTTGATATGATTGATTTAAAAAGGCAAATCCTTTAAAACTCAAAACCGAGGTATGTCATTCCGTATAGGAGGCCTGCTTCCTGCGAGGCTCTGTGTTGAATGACCATTTTTTACGCATTAACTCTTTCAATCTCCACAACCACTCAACACTCGGCATGAATGTGTCCATGTTACAGATAAGGAAACTGAATCGCAGAAAATAAAGCTATTGACCCGGCAGCATTAGCGAAGGAGTGGTAGAGGGGAGCTGGGGAGGTGGGCCTGTCGGCCTCAAGGCCGGCTCTTCGCTGCTGAGCGGAGCCATCTCCCAGGGTGGGCAGGTGGTTTTTCTGGAAGGCTCTAGATCGAATCTAGATCTGGGTGGCAGAGAGAGAAATGCACATCCTGCGAGCCTTCTGTGAAACTTGTCTTCATTGGAGCCCATCATCCAATGAAGACACATAGAAACTTGCTCCTCATGCTCTGAGTTATGGAACTTTAACTTATCTGCCCTTTTGTGTTCTTTTGGGAATAGATATTTATGGTTTGAAATAGAGTTTTAAAATTACCTAATGAAAATCTCAGAACTTTGATATCCATAAAATTATCTATACTAATAAAAGGGTAATATGCTAATTAGACCAGGAGACCTTCTGGACGTCCTTCTGGACAAAGCCATGGTGGCGGGGCTGAGGCAGAGGCGGTTAGGGGCAATCAGGACAGGAGGGGAGGGCAGTTGGGGGTGATCAGGCCTGCAGGAGGGGCAGTTGGGGGTTAGCAGGCTGGCAGGGGGGGGCCAGTTGGGGGCGAGAAGACTGGCAAGGGGGGGCAGTTGGGGGCGAGAAGGCCAGCATGGGGGGCAGTTAGGGGCAAACAGGCTGTCAGGCAGAGTGGTTAGGGGTAATCAGGCAGGCAGGCAGGTGAGCTCTCCTAACAGTGGTCCCGGATTGCGAGAGGGATGTCTGGTGGGATCGGGCCTAAACTGGCAGTCAGACATCCCCCAAGGGGTCCCAGATTGGAGAGGGTGCAGGCTGGGCTGAGGGACACCCCCCTCCCCATGCATGAATTTCATGCACTGGGCCACTAGTGTGTGTGTGTATATATATATATATATATATATATATATATATATATATATGTTTTAATCCTTACCCGAGGATATTTTTCCATTGATTTTAGGAGAGTGGGAGAGGGAAAGACAGAGAGAAACATCAATGTGAGAGAAACACATTCGTTGCTTCCTGCACATGCTCTGACCAGGACCCCAGGTCAGGGAGGAGCCTGCACTGAGGTACATGCCCTTGACCAGAATCGAACCCTTTGGTCCACAGGCCGACACTCTATCCACTGAGCCAAACTGGCCAGGGCTCCATGAAATAATATTGATGGTTCTTGTCAACAAGCTGTGTCCCTGGATGTCAGTCCCTCATACTGAGATATGTTGGTTAAACCTCAAAAAATTGAGACATCTAGGAATATCGGTCCTTAGGATATTCACCACTCTAATAAATTTATTCCGTGGTCGTGAAAACATAAAGGCCTTGTCTGTATTATTTGAGCTTTACAATATAAAAAAGAAAAGAAAATGAAATTGATTACACGTTAGATATTGACACTAAGGGGGAAGGAACTGACGTAATTTATATGAATATGCTTAGGTCATAATGCGTTCATTAAAGGCTGATGGAATCTGAATTCCTTCTGCTGGAGAAAATCTGACGGAGGCGGGACTGAAGTAGCCCCAGAGTCACCTCATCTTCAGCGTCCTCTTTCCCCTTCTCCTTCTCTATCTCTGTTGCCCTCCCTTCATCTGAAAGAAAAATGTACTAGGCTAACCAACAATATTTCAAAAGAGTAGGATAAAACATGGGAGCCTAGCCCAGCAGATTTAAAGACAGATTGTAAGTGTACAAATATTGAAACAAGTGCTTGGCCAGGAATCAAGCAGCAGATGATGAATCGGAGAAGGTCAAGAAACAGACTCACTTCCAGTTCAGTAAAGGAAAACAGAATCAATGAGGAAGCGACTGGATGGATTATCTAAAAAATAATTTTTGTAATTTTCTAATTGCTTGGGAAAGAGAATGGCCAAGTATTTTCTCACTGCTTACATCAAAAGAAGTTCCATTTGGAGAAGATTTTAATGTAAAAACAAGCCTCCATAAAATATTAGAAAGACAAGAAATAGTTTAGGATGGTGAAGGGCTTTTCAAGCATAACTCTAAAGCAGAAACAAGAACAGTTGATTGATTTCATTAAATTTTAACTAAGCACCAATTGAAAAGCATATAAACTAGAACCAAAATGTGCAGTCATATAAAAGTTAATATCTTTACTATACTGAGAGCCCTTATAAGTAGAAAAGATCATCATCCCAGTATCTTAATTTAAGTTCATGAACAGAAATTTCACTGAAGGTACAACTAACTGTTCAGTAAGTGTTTAAAAAATACCTTCAGCCCTAGCTGGTTTGTCTCAGTGGATAGAGCATCAGCCTGCGGACTGAAGGGTCCTGGGTTCGATTCCAGTCAAGGGCAGGTACCTCAGTTGCAGGCCGCATCCTCCACCCCGGCCTCCCACCTGGGTGTGTCCAAGAGGCAACCAATCCATGTGTCCTTCTCATATCAATGTTTCTGTGTCTCCCACCTCCCTTCCACTTTCTCTAAAAATCAATGGAAAAATATCCTCAGGTGAGGATTATCAACAACAGAAATACCTTTAATGTCACAAGTAATCAAATGTATGCTCACTGAAACAAAAAATTCAAGTTTCTGCATATCAGGCTCTCCGAGACTACAAAGCTATACCTAGTCCTGCCTGGGGTACAGGGAAATTGGCACCATACGATATTTGTGGCAAAATATTGGGCAATGTGCATCAGAAACTTTGAAAACGTTTATAGCTTTTGATTCAGTAATGTCACTGAACATATTCATCCTAAGGAAATAATTAGTAATGTGGACAAAAATTTTTTTGCAAAAATATTCATGTCATTAAAAACACAAATATTTAATGCTATAGGAAATTTCTCATGGCAAAGCTATAAGTAAAAAACAGAGTATCTCATTTTTTATTAAAAACAAACATATACACACGGTTACTGGAAAAAAAGACATCAGATTATTTGCAGTAATCTTTCTGGCATTATAGGTGACTTTTATATCTATCTTGTGAGTTCTCTGAAATTTCAACAATGCTCATGTATTTCCTCTACACTAGAGGCCTGGTGCACAAAATTTGTGCACGTAGGGAGGGGTCCCTCAGCCCGGTCTGCGCCCTCTCGCAGTTCGGGAGCCCTCGGGGGATGTCCGATTGCTGCGCAGGTAGGAGAGGCTCCTGCCTCTGCCACTGGGCTCGCCAGCCATGAGCCCGACTTCTGGCTGTGTGGTGCTCCCCTGTGGGAGCCCACTGACCACCAGGGGGCAGCTCCTGCATTGAGCGTCTGCCCCCTGGTGGTCAGTGCTTGTCATAAAATATTAGAAAGTAAAGAAATATCTTAGGATGGTAAAGGGCTTTTCAAGCAACCAGTCGTTCTTCTGTTGGGCCAAACTGACTCTCCGACATCCCCCGAGGTGTCTCGGATTGTGAGAGGGTGCAGGCCAGGCTGAGGGACCCCACTGGTGCACGATCAGGACTGGGGAGGGACACAGGAGGTTGGCCAGCCAGGTAGGGACCGCAGGAGGGCTCCAGGGTGTGTCTAGCCCGTCTTGCTCAGTCCCAATCGGCCAGACCCCAGCAGCAAGCTAACCTATCGGTTGGAGCGTCTGCCCCTGGTGGCCAGTGCACGTCATAGCAACTGGACAACCAGCCGACTCTCTGCCCCCTGGTGGTCAGTGCATGTCATAGCGAGTGGTTTAGTGGCCTTAGCACATCATTAGCATATTACGCTTTGATAGGTTGAATGGATGACCAGACAACCGGACACTTAGCATATTAGGCTTTTATTATATAGGATATCTAATCTAATAATAGACAAATATGCAAATTGACCGCACCTTCGCTACACCTAAGCCACGCCCACCAGCCAAGCCACGCCCACCAACCAATCAGGACGAGTATGCAAATTGCCCCAACAAAGATGGCGGCTGATTTGCATATCAAGACAGTGTCGAAAGAAGCCAAGAGCTGCAAAGGGGAGTAAAGCTTCGAAGAAGCAAGCAAGCCAGGGGGGCGGGGGGAGGAGAAGGGAGGAGCAAAGTCAGGGCCGTGGGCGAAGGGAAACGCGGGCGGGCTGGAGGAGAAGGCGAGGCGGGCGGCAAGGGCGGGGCGGAGGCGGGGCCGGGGCCGAAGGGAAACGCGGGCGGGCTGGAGGAGAAGGCGGGGCCGGTGACAAGGGCGGGGCGGAGGCGGGGCCGGGGGCGAAGGGAAAAGCAGGCAGGCCGGAGGAGAAGGTGAGGCGGGCGGCAAGGGCGGGGCGGAGGTGGGGCCGGGGGCGAAGGGAAAAGCAGGCGGGCTGGAGGAGAAGGTGAGGCGGGTGATAAAGGCGGAGCGGAGGCGGGGCCGGGGACGAAGGGAAACGCGGGCGGGCCGGAGGAGAAGGCGAGGTGGGCGGCAAGGGCGGGGCGGAGGCGGGGCCGGGGGCGAAGGGAAACACGGGCGGGTTGGAGGAGAAGGCGAGGCGGGCGGCAAGGGCGGGGCGGAGGCGGGGCCGGGGCCGAAGGGAAACACGGGCGGGCTGGAGGAGAAGGTGAGGCGGGTGATAAAGGCGGAGTGGAGGCGGGGCCGGGGGCGAAGGGAAACGCCGGCGGGCTGGAGGAGAAGGCGGGGCCGGTGACAAGGGTGGGGCGGAGGCGGGGCCGGGGCTGAAGGGAAACGCGGGCGGGCTGGAGGAGAAGGTGAGGCGGGTGATAAAGGCGGAGCGGAGGCGGGGCCGGGGGCGAAGGGAAACGCCGGCGGGCTGGAGAAGGCGGGGTGGGCGACAAGGGAGGAACGGAGGCGAGGTAGAGTGCAGCAGGAAATCCCATTGCAGGAATTTTCCTGCAACGGGAAAGCTAGTACATATATATGTATACTAGAGGCCCAGTGCACGAAATTCGTGCACTGGGGGGGGGGTGGGGATCCCTCAGCCCGGCCTGTGCCCTCTCACAGTCTGGGAGCTCTCAATGGATGTCCGACTGATGGCTTAGGCCCGCTCCCCACAGGAGAGGATCCTGCCACTCACTTGCCAGTAGTGAGCCTGGCTCAGGGCTTCTGGCTGAGCGATGTTCCCCCTATGGGAGTGCACTGACCACCAGGGGGCAGCTCCTGCACTGAGCATCTGCCCCCTAGTGGTCAGTGCATGTCATAGCAACCAGTCGTTCTGCTGTTTGATCGATTTGCATATTAGCCTTTTATTATATAGGATATGTGTGTGTGTGTGTTTGGACACACACACACACACACACACACACACACACACATTTCTGTTGTTGTTAATCCTCACCAAAAGATATTTTTTCCATTGATTATTTTTAGAGAGAGTGAGAGAGAGAGAGAGAGAGAGAGAGAGAGAAAGGGAGAGAAATGTGGATGTGAGAGAGAGAGAGAGAGACATTGATTGTTTGCCTCCCACATGTGTCTGACTGGGGCCAGGGATCAAACCTGCACCCCAGTTATGTGTCCTTGACTGGGAATTGAACCTGAGACTCTTGGGTGAGCAGGCTGAAGCTCTACCATTGAGCCACACTGGCCAGGGCTAAATGTATATTTTTTAAAGTTCCTTTTCTTTGCCTTCCGACAAATTTGAAGCCATCTTCTTTGGATGGCTACCCCGTTAAATGATCAATCTTTGCTGCTGCAGTGTGAATTAATTTATGTATCTTTTCCTTTGTAGCTAAGAGAAGGGCCCTTGGCAAGGTAATCAGAGAAGGAGGGCAGACCAAGGCAGGCTGTTTTATGCCAGAAGCACTCTTGCTTTGGTGGGCCCCTCCTTCCTTAAAAAAAAAAAAATCAAAATACTTACTTTATCATAGTGTAGTATATACATGAGTATAACTCAGGGTGGGTTGCATTCATGTTTGTTTTCTAACTTTAAAAGAAATGAGATTAGCGCCTACAAGGATCATGGTTCCAGACACTGTGCTGACTGTGCCTAATGGCGGAGTGAATCCTGGGCCCAGGTGGGAGGCGCAGGGGCACGGGAGCTGGGGTTGGGTGGGGGGTGTCGCATGGAGGAGGAGGATTCCAAAAGGCAAGATGGAACCATCCCCTCTGCTCCACTGAGTGGCTCAAATTTCTTGTTTGTCCTGGGAGAACAATGTCAATTTTAGGCTCCCTGGGAGTCCTCTCTCAGCCCTGTTCTGAATTGTGCATTTCACGTCCCAAGCCTTTTATGGGAATGCATGCTAGAGTCCATGTGAATTCTGTTTGGGGATAAATGTGGTTACCAAGAGGCAGGTGACTCCCAGATTTCTGACCAGGACACCTGGCTCAGCGGTAGTGACATTCTTCAACACAGAGTTCAGAGGATGAGAGAGATTTCTATTTAGATATTTGAATTTTAGGTGACTTGGGAGATGTGCTAGATTGGCGGGCTTGAGACATCCATCGACAGACAGGAGGTGGATGGTGCTGCACCCAA
The DNA here is from genome assembly GCF_027574615.1 of Eptesicus fuscus. Taxonomy (NCBI): domain Eukaryota; kingdom Metazoa; phylum Chordata; class Mammalia; order Chiroptera; family Vespertilionidae; genus Eptesicus; species Eptesicus fuscus. The sequence continues at coordinate 91,377,865 of NC_072474.1, read as the reverse complement.
GGATGAGCGACCTGAAGGGTCGGGGGAAGACAGATGGCCTGCGGACAGAATGCCTGCAGAGCTTCCAGAGGGCACAGCAGAGGGCACCTGGGAGCAGGGAAGAGGGAATCTCAAGACAGGAATGTGGTACCAAGAAAGGATACAGTTCCCGAAGGAAGACGCGATTCGCAGTTCCAAAAGCCACAGGGAGGTTCTGCAGGATCAGGATTAAAAAGTAAGATGATTTTGAAATATTTTTATTGATTTCAGAGAGGAAGGGATAGGGATAGAGAGATAGAAACATCAGTGATGAGAGAGAAACATTGATCAGCTGCCTTCTGTATGCCCCATACTGGGGATTGAGCCTGCAACCCAGGCATGTGCCCTGACTGGGAATCGAACTGTCACCTCCTGGTTTATAGGTTGACACTCAACTACTGAGTCATACTGGCCAGGGAAATGTAAGATGATTTAAAAATTATATGTTTGTTGGTGACAGTGCTGAGGACATCTGGTGCCAGGCCAGTTTAAAGTGGGTTTAGGAATAAATGGATGAAGAAGTAAAGAGATTACTCTTTTTGAGAAGCTGTCTGTGAAAGAATAGAGAAAATTAAGCTCATAATAGAAGTTATTATTATTTTAGTTTTATTTACAAGAAGGGAGCCCTGGCTGGTTTAGCTCAGTGGATAGAGTGTTGGCCTGTGGACTGAAGGGTATGCCCAGGTCGCAGGCTCGATCCCCAGTAGGGGACGTGCAGGAGGCAGCCGATCAATGATTCTCTCTCATTATTGATCTTTCTCTCTCTCTCTCTCTCCCTTTCCCTTTCTCTTCCTCTCTGAAATCAACAAAAATATATTTAAAAAAAGAAGGGAGATAGTAGAGCATGTTTATATGTTGAGTGAGTATTGTACAGAGGGTTATGGGTTGAATTGTGTCATCCAAAATTCATATGTTGAAATCCTAATCCGTAGGACCTCAGGATGTGACCTCATTTGGAAATAGTGTCTTTGCAGGTGTAATAGTTAAGATGAGGTCACACTAATCCAATAGGACTGGTGTCCTTTTGAAAAAAAAGAAAATTTGGGCACAGAAATGCAGACAGGGAGAAAGCTAAATGGACATGAGGCAGAGTTCAGGGCAATGCCTTCAAGCCAAGGGCTGTCGAAGATCCCAGAAAACCACCAGAAGCTGGGAGAGAGGCAGGGAGCATTCTTCCCTCGCACTTCAAGGAGGCATGGTCCTGGTGATAACTCACCTTCCAACTGTTAGCCTTTAGAACTGCGAGCTAATGCATTTCTGGCCTTTAAGCTACTCTGTGGCACGGCACTTTGTTATAGGATGAGGAGTTTGGGGGAAGGGGGGAGAGAGAGAGAGAGAGAGAGAGAGAGAGAGAGAGAGAGAGAGAGAGAGAGAACTTGGCTAATAGTTAATATTAGTGTGGCATTCCTCTTAGTGACCATCGTAGGAAATGTGTTCAGGAACACACGGAAATGCCTCCACACCAGACTAGGTAACGCGAAGAGGGTTCGCCCCATGTTTTGGCTTTATCTCTTCAATCTAGAAGTCATTTCTACATACTGCCTGCTGCAGGCAAAAATTCACTGCAAGTTTTTTTTAAATTGATCACTTCTCTATTACATAAGTTCAATAAAATCTAACATCACATAGTATATTTCATAGTGTTCTCAGAGATAACAGTTACAGTAACTTGGCAATATAAATCTTGGTAGTATTGACAGAAAGTGTTTATATAGGTATTTTCAAATGCCTCAACTTGAGAGGAAAAGTGGGAGTGAATAGGTAACAAATTGCACTTAACAATATTTTAACAAATTCATACCCACTAAAGTGAAAATAAAAAGATTCATATCTTGGCTGAATATTAATTCTTATGCTCTTTATAGAGGGCCAAATTAATCTTCAGAGTGAAATTCATAAGTCAAACAAATGAAAACTATATGCATCAAGAAGAACTAGAAATTTATTCAATAAAATGTAACTGTTGCTTAACTCTAACTTGATCTTCATTTATTTACTTTTTGGAAGCATATGCATTATCAGACAATTGCTACCTTATTTACTTTGTAAATGACTTGATAATGTTGATTATTCTAAAAGGATGTAAATCATATGTGAAGCAGAAGAAAGATTATTTTGTGTTTATGAATTGCTTAGGAACAGCTGCATGTGAGAAGAGGGAAAGTTCAATGGTGGAGTATTAGGTGGAGAAGGGGAGAAAGGGGTAGTAAACAGGTTACAACTTGCTAAGCTGTGTGAACTTGGGTAAATCACTTAACCTCTCTGGGACTCAGTTTTGTCCCCTCTCACCAGAGTTAAGAAGACCTACTTGCTATCCTATATAATAAAACCCTAATATGCAAATAGACCAAATGGCAGAACTACCAGTCACTATGATGCGCACTGACCACCAGAGGGCAGACGCTCAATGCAGAAGCTGCGCCTGGTGGTCAGTGTGCTCCTCCTGTGGGAGCATCTCTCAGCCACAAGCCAGGCTCATGGCTGGGGAGTGCAGTGGTGGTGGTGGGAGCCTCTCCATCCTCTGCGGTAGCGCTAAGGACCCCTTGTGGGATGTCCTTAGGTCTACAGGGAGCGGGCCTAAGCCTGCAGAGCCGGCAGGTGGACACCCCCCAAGGGGTTCCAGACTGCGAGAGGGCGCAGGCTGGGCTGAGGGACCCTCCCCCTCCTCTCAGTGCATGAATGTCGTGCACTGGGCCACTAGTTGTACACAAAAGCATCTAGCAGAGTGTCTGAGGCAGAGTAAAAGCACAATTGATATTAGTGGCATCTCTTTTATACCAGGATTTGTATTGGGATGTGGAATGGAAGAGTGGAAACCTGAGTTTTGGAAGAGGCTGCTCTGGATACAAATTTCTGATCAACATCTTACCATTGTGTGGTTGACTCATAAAGTTACTGAACTTCTTTGAGCTTTTTTTTTTTTTTAATCTAAAAACTTTTATTTTGTAATGTTGTATATGATTAATGAGATACCATAAGAGAAAGCATCTGGCATTGTAATTATCAGGATCACTGCTGGCCTACAGGGCATCTTCATGTGAATTTCCCTCCCCCCACCAAAAAAATCAACTTCTTCCTCAAGTGATCTTACTTCTATCTATTAGAAAAATGTCCCAATATACTGAGAATCAGAACAAAAAAACATTTTACTGCTTATAATAGTTTGTTAGAGCTGACATAACAAAATGCTATACACAGGTGGCTTAAACAACAGGCATTTATTTCTCACAGTTCTGGAGCCTGGAAGGTTAAAATCAAGGTGTTGCAGGGTTGGTTTCACTCGAGGCCTCTCTCCTGGGCTTGCAGGTGGCCGCCTTCTCTCTGTCCTCTCAGAGAGTTTTCCATTGACTGAATCAGCTCTTTGATTTTGGTTAAATCAGTTATCATCTTTAAGCTTAAGCGTCCTCACCTGCATTACCTTAAGTATCATTCTAACATTTATAAAGTGATTATGAGGAACGCTCTGAGTCATTATATTTTTAAAACTAGTGTTTCCATTTTAATTAGTATCTATTAATTCCCTGCTAGGAAAGGTGAGGAAATTAGCACTCCCACTTCCTTCCACTTTCCTCCCCCGCCTCCTGGTTTTGCCAGTTACATATTATTTTATTATCTATTGGCCCAGTTTATAACATTTACACCTGGTTTGTATCTCTAATTTCCTCAGTTACTTAATCTTAGTTTTCTACTTAAAAGGAATCAATTGCTCATTATATGAATCAATTTAGGTTCTTGGTTTCAAACAACAGAAATCAACTTTGTTTAAGCAGAAAAGGAATTGATGAGAGGGATGTAGGGTGACTCAGAGGTGGGACTCCTGCTCAGAAGTTGGGCAGGAACCAAGGGAGACAGAGCAATGGGAACACTTAGCTGGGGTCCTCCCACTGAACCTTCTGATTAGGACACACCCCTGATTTGGAATAAAGTGGTTACAGTTTAGGATTTTTTTTTTCCTCCCTGCTATTAGGCCAGTGGTGGGAGGTGGTATATGGCTGGAGGGAATGGGGGCCATAGGTTATATTCAGGAGCAGGGCTAGGCCAGAAACCTCATTCCTTAGCTGACCCTCTGCTTGTTTGCTTGATATTGGTGACATTTCTTGACTTTAAACATTGAACGGGAGAGTCTCTATTTTCATTGGTCCCAGGATCCTGATAATAAATCCCCTATTTGCTTAATCTGGTTCAAGTGTGATATCTGTCACTTGTGAGTCAGATAGTACTAACAAATGCAATGCCACTGATGCAGCAGGCGGCCTTCTCTGGTGAAAACGAGGGGCCTGACTTGTATCTTATTAATTCTCTTACCGTTTCTGCACAAGGGAGGGGCATAGGGGTCCTGTGACCTGGAGCATCTTTTTATCCAGGGGCAGTGTTGCGTCATCTGCTTAAATGCCCAGTTTGCAATCTTATAAAACTTCTAGAGGCCTGGTGCATGAGATTCATGCACTTGGGGGGGTGGGGGGGGGCGTCCCCTCAGCCCGGCCTGCGCCCTCTCACAGTCCGAGAGCCCTCGGGGGATATCTGACTGATGGCTTAGGCCCGCTCCCCATCAGTCGGACATCCTTAGTGCTGCAGTGGAGGAGGGAGAGGCTCCCGCCACCACCGCTGTGCTCACCAGCCGTCAGCCCGGCTTCTGGCTGAGTGGCGCTCCCCCTGTGGGAGCACACTGACCACCATGGGGCAGCTCCTGCATTGAGCGTCTGCCCCCTGGTGGTCAGTGTGCGTCATAGCAACTGGTCGTTCTGCTGTTCGGTCGATTTGCACATTACCCTTTTATTATGTAGGATAATGTTAAGCACAAACAGACCCAGTTTATACTGAAAAATTTAAAAGTCATATGATAGTTAATTTTATGGGTCACCTTAGCGAGGCCATGGTACCCAAATATTTGGTTAAACCCGGTCTAGGTGTCCCTGTGAAGGTATTTTTGAGATGTGATTAACACTTAAATCTGTAGACTCAGTAACACAGGTGGCCCTCCTCAATGTGGGTGAGCCTCATCTCATCAGTTGAAGGCCTTAATGGAAAGACTGTGGCTCCTCAGGAAGAGGGAATTCTGCCTCCACACTGTCTTCAGACTCAAGCTGCAACATTAGCTCTTCCTTAGGTCTCCAGCCTGACAGTCACACACACACACACACACACACACACACACACACACACTTCCTAGCAGTTCTGTTTCTCTGGAAAACCCTGACGAATGCAAGTAGAAATTATTGAGCACACCCCGGTCACCACGGATTTTCGGCCTGTTTGTGGCTGACTTCGGCGGTATTCACCACGGTGAGCTTGCTGTACAGGGAGGAGGTAGACTCTGGGGTCAGGCTGCCGGGTTTCAACCCCCGCTCCGTCACCTGCTTGCTGTGTGACTTGGGCAATTTACATACTCTCCGTGTGCCTCCATTTCCTCATTGATAAAACGAGACAGGTATTTGGATGTACCTCGTAAGGTTGTATGAGGTTTAACTGAGGCGACAGATGCAAAGCACTTAGAATAGTTTCTGATACGCAGGCCCTCCTCATATGCTGTGGCAGTTGTTATAGGTCCACTGTAGTCCTGTATCTGAAGCCTGCGGAGCTGATGCTGTAGCAGCACCGGCGGGGCGGGTACCACCGATGATCAAATGCAGCCGTATTTCTGCAGGGAAAGGCACCAAGGGCAGTAAATAATGGTCAGACACAACCTGATACTGGTTTTGTCACCAGATGGGTTGGGGGGAAAAAATTGGTTTCCGGAGCTTTCTGGATTTTGGAGTCGCGGATAAGGGATGGCCTGCAGACCTTCGTCGTACGGTAATGGTTCCAAAGCACCAGAAAACAAGCTGGCTTCCTGGGTGAGCTTGTTTAACCTTTTCCCCTGGGACATTGGAGCACATCTAGCATACAGATACTTTTTGTTAAGGCAGTGGCATCGGTTCCTTCTGGAGACGTCTCCTGGTGCATCAGACTGAAGCCACGGCCACAGGGTGGAGAGCATCGCTGCCTTCTTCCTGCCAGGCTGCTTGTCTCGCAGAGGCTGCGGCTCCGCTTCACCCCGAGCCCTGCTGGTTCCTCAGACCAGCTGCTCGGTGGAGGGACCCAGGCTGGCCGTGGCTGGAAGGAAGCCAGGGGCCGCAGGCTCTGTGGGATGGGGGGGGGGGATTAGGATCCTATTCCTTTCTCCATCCAACATATGTTGAATGGTGCCGAAAGCACTGTCTGTATAGCATTTTATTGTTTACCAGGCGCCTTCCCAGTCATTGCCCCTTTGAGTAACCCTATGAGAAGGATGTAGTAAGTATTGTTATCCTTGTTTTACGGTAAAGAAGCCAAGCCTTAGAAAGCTCCGGGGTCACTTTAAGGCACAGTGGTAGCGGACCCGAGGCCATCAGTAGTAGAGGTTTGCACTTCATGAAAATGGGGTGAGGATACATTTTTGAACCCATAGAAATGACACTGTTTAGCAGTGGTTGGTGCCAGTCATCCAAGTCGGATTTAAACAGGTTTGGCAAAACACCTCCGGGAACCTGCTTCAGCCTAAGGTGATTGTCGGGTGTTCCCCATGACGAGGGGCGCCTGTGCTCTGGGGGTGATGCACAGCACCGCTCAGGTCCCCCCTTCAGGACGAAAGGCCTCAGTCCCTTAGCTCCTGGGAATTGCCATCAGCTGCAGTGAGAGCCTTCTTGTTCAAGGTCACACCCCTTTGCCGGCAGGCTGCATCCTAGATGCTGACACCTACAAGCTCCACCCCTTCTCCTGAGGGAGCCCAGGCTCAAGGCCATTCTTGCTCCAGCTTCCCTGTGGGGGTGGCTGCGACCTGGTGCCTGCACCACAGCCCAGCTTCTCCCTCTGCCTGGCCCCACTTCCTTCCCTTTCTTCCGCAGGGATCCAACCCAGGCCCCCCCCCCCCCCCCCCCCACCCCAATTCACCTCGGCACCCAACCCATCGCCTCTGAGTCTGCTTCCAGGGGAGCACAACCTTCAGAAACCAGGTCTCCGTGGGAGGCGGAGAAAGAGTAGTTCTGGGGTCCTCATTGTGTGAGAAAAGACTCACTCTTGAAATTTTCTGTCTTTGATCATCAAAAAGGAAAGGAAAGAAAAAAAAAGACCCCTTTTGAAATTCGCTCGTCTTTTTGCTGAACTAGACACTTGGCCTTTATTTACTAACTTTTGCCCTACTTTTAAGTTATCTCACAATATGAAAAGCCAGGCCTACGTGAGCCCATTTTGCAATTGCAATGTGTCGCAGAACAGAAAATTACCCGAGGAGTACTTTTGGTAACGATGCCTGGGGTCGGAATGATGGGAAAGGGAAGTCAGTTAGCCATGTACATGAACAAAGGAGAGCTCCGTGGTGATGACCCCGGGCTCCAGGTTCCAGGAAAAGAGATGGGTGGGCGTTGGAACGAGGTCACCCTCGCACTGGTGACCTTGGATCCCTCTGCCCGCTTGGGGTTGGCAACCTTGGTTGGATTCCCTGCCAGAGCATGAGTTCGTTTTCATTTCAACAGTCCTTCTGCCTCTTCGAGGGTAAAAAAAAAAAAAAAAGTGTCTCATTTTACAATACACTGCAAGGTAAGAGCTATTTGAGGGGAGGAGGATTTTAACAAACACATTGGTGATTCGGTTGGAACTGGGGTTTCCGGGTGAAACAGTTGCATTTGCTGGAGAAAAGGAAGAGGAGGAAGGGCTGTTATCATTGTCATTGTTTTTTTTTTTCTCTAATATTTCCTACCAAGCCACTGCTTTGGGAGAATCACAGAGTGATTTCACTATGGAAAAAAAAAAAATGCAGAGAACAGAACCTGGGGCTGTTTGATTGGCTAATAATGAACATAAAGGACTTCATGCTTGTTGAGTGGCAGATTGAAATCCAGTGTGTATTCATGCAGATCTTATGGGGGTGGTATTGGATTGGACCACAAATTAGTGCTGGCATTAATGAGATGGAAGCTGTAAAATACAGAGAGGGCCAATAACCATGATCTCGGATAAGGCCCGATGGAAAGCACCCAGACCTTTCAGACAAGTTCTGAGTGAGATCAGAGCAATAAAAAAACACAAAGAGACAGTCAAAATGGGGGGAAGCGGGGGCTTGGATGATGGACTGACGTGTTAGGATGCTTGGTTAAAACGACACAGGCACAGCTGAGTGACAAACACAGCCTCGTCTGGAATAATGATTTTTAGAAACAGACAGTGTTTAGATGCTGCTACTCAAACGATCAGAGGGAAAGATTATGCCCTTTCATCGAAGGGCTGTTAGTCTAAATCAGGAACTGCTCTGTAAAATTCCAGAACCGCTACCCTTATATGTGATGTGTGGTGCGCTGTATGGTTTATAACGCCCTTGACATTTGTTATCCCGTTCAATCCTCACAGTATTTGCACACTGACAGTCGAATACATGTCTGTGCACCCAGTTAGCTTTTGGAGTCCATGACGGCAGGAATTGGGTCTTAATTATTTTATTTATCTACCTTTCCATTTAATTGTTCACGGATTCTCCTAGATAATTGGTTTCGAAGGACACAGCCAGGTGGGAAAAGCTCCCTTTCCCAGACTTTCTGAGATTACCTGGCATACAGAACAAATGCTGTTATGACAAAATTATATTCTATCATGACCTTACCTTGATAAATGAACCAAAGATACCATGTGACATTTACACGGGCGGGTTGCCTTTGCACACAGAATTCTGGGATAACCTCAGTCTGCAAAACTCGCCCACAGCCACTGTCCCTTTAGTCTCTTGCCCGAGTAGGTTAAGAAGGTGAGCGCGTGTACATCTTTATCGAACCTCTTGGCTTCCTGGAACTCCATCCGTTGAGTTTTCAGGAATTCTTTGTTTTTCTCAGGTAGGTTGGTGGCATTCATGCTTATGTGTTGCTCAGCCTCCAGTCTTTTATTTCCTGTCCCCCTAAGGAAGCCCTGGGTCATGAAGTAGCTATGGCCGGCCCAGCCTGCTTTTTGGTTCACAGCACACACAGTGGCTGCTGTGTTGCTATGGGGGATAGGATTGGGTGGGAGCATTTATTTCATTTCCCTGCTGGTCACCAGCTTGGTTTTGTTCTTCCGCGTCCTCATTTTCCATAAACCTGAGGGTTATTTAAGTGCCTTTAAGTCTTTCGGGTGCCTCTTGGGGTAGAATGGCCCTTAGCCTGCCTTTTTGTAGTCTGTCCTTTCTATTAAAGTTTGATATATCTGTGTCCAGCACAGAGCCTGACATACAGTGTATGTTTATTTAGTAAAGGGAATGGAACTACCCTGCTTGAGAGGCCTAGCCTGTTCATTGTATAAATGAGGAACCGTTAAACCAAGAGAAGTTATATCTGCAATCTTAGATAGAAGTTTATACATGAGAAGACCCTTAGAAATCAACTAAGCCTCCCCACCTCATCGCCACTGTTTTTATTGGCAAGAAAATTAAATGAGAAGGGAATCGACTTTCTCAGGATCTAGTAGTGGGTGGTTTAGTAAAGACCAGAATTCTGAGCCAGGGTCAATGTCTGTCTCCCCACCAATCTTTCTCAAGGTTAAAGGCAGTAGACAGAGAGAGATGCTCCTATGTGCATCAGATCGATCTCATTTCAACGCCTTTCTGTCAGGGCTGGCACGCCCATCGCGTTTTATTTACATTTCCTGATGACTCCTTGCTTTCCACTCTGAGAATTTAAGCAATGTCTGGGAGGGAGAGGCTGGGAGGCTTCCTGAACTGGCTGGTGCAGAATCACAGGGTCTGAAGGTCAGAGGCGGTTGTACAGGTTCCCTACGCCGGTCACTCTCTGCAGTTTGATTCTCCATCTTCATCATCTGACACGTGGACATCCAGACTGTCAGAAAATGCATGGCCTCTCTCTCTGGCCAGAGCCTATGCTGAGGATGTGACTGAAATCCATCCTCCTGGATCCTTCACTTAAAGTCCAAGTGCACCCCGTTGGGGCCACTCAGAATAACTGAATTCCTGGCCCCCACGGTAGTTCTTCCAATGTGCTTTTCCATGATGTTTCTCTCCTTCCACATCAACAGTTTTTCCCACCAGTATTTCCCAGCCTTTTGACCTCCAAGACAGGTATTGAAAATGATACTTGCATGCACCATGAGGTGAATCTGAGGAAAGTAAGTCTGTCTGGGGACTGGTGAAAACTTCCTTACATGTTTTCCTTTATAGTATATAATTATAATGAGAAAATAAAATACAAAATGTTAGGGAAGCTATTAAATTTGTATAAAGCTTCCAAGTAAAATCTTTTCCAAGGTTTGAAAGTGAAACTTGGCTTGATTCCACAAGCTTTAATATCAGGCTTAATGTTTGAAGTGGCTGCATGTAATTCCTGATCAAGACTAGTTGATGATGAGTTCCTAGAACTCCTGAGAGTCACAATGGACAAGAAGCTGTGATTAAAAATTTAATACCATTTTTTACAACCTTTCAAAAATGCATAGTAGTTGAAATTATAGTTAAAGACTCTAATAGCTATTTCTTTACTTTCATTGACTAATGTAAATTTGAAATTTCCAATATTAGTGGGAAAGGACTTTAATTCCAATGGAACTTTTTCATATTAAATATTTCAAACGATGCAGAACGCACGTGCATTGTTAGAGCAGCACCCAGCAGTACTGATGCCTCCTGGGAGGGTGCCTCAGCCCCACGCGAAGGGAGGTCCTTGTTAATGTGAAGAAAGAACCACACCCACCGGAGCACCTGCCAGGCTCCTTCCCACGCTCCCCACCTCCAACCGCCACTTAGGGTAACACAGTGTGTTCTTTGGGCACCTGGAAAATGAACGACTTCAGCAGCAGCTCCTCAGTCCCATTTTCAGGACGCGCATCAGTGTGCTCTGCCTCTGGATGCCAAGATAGATGTAGAGGTGGTAGAGCATCTTCTTGTCTGTGCTCAGTATCCAGGCAAGTGTCACTTTTCTTGCTTTTCCCATGGGGGACCATGGGCATCCTCAGACCCCACCGTGCTTGGACAGGGCTTTGCAGAGGTCCTACCAGGGATGCCTGGGCCAGCGCTGGCTGGCCTGGGGCCTTCAGTTGTCCCAGCACCTGCTCAAGGGCCGAGGGATGCAGCTCCAGGCACAGCTCTGAGCTCTTCGGAGCATGCCAGGGTGCCACGGCACACGAATTGGAAAGATCTGCTTTTGGCCCCTGCTTCCATGATGTGGATTCAAGTTCTTTCGTCATCATGGTCTCTCTCTAGTGATCACATATGACTGATTTCTACACTTTACAGTATGCTGTCCAGACCTGAACCCCCAAGTGCAATCTCATCAGCAAAGGAGAACCCCAGGGCCCTTCACCTATCTAGACATAGAACTGGACTTCTAAGACAACATTTCTGGTGTCAGCATCATGCTGCTGACTTGTATTAAACTTGAATATTTTAGCCTTTAAATGGCTAAACTTGTCAGCAAAAAAAAAAAAAAAAAAAGCCTGTTACCATCACCACAAAGGATTGGGCCATTGACTTTGTGTGAGTCAAGGGCAAAACCTTGGTTGAAAACAGGGAGACCAGCTGCCTCTGAGGCGACACAAACTCTGCCACATGGGTAGTGGCACCTGTCTCCTTGCCTTGGTGAAGGAGGGTGAGTACAAACACGAGTTACATGCAGACAAGGCGCATTCCTCTGTGTGAACTTACCCACCTCATACTCCATGCCATGGAGTGTGAACTTTTTTCTCTAGGCATTGGGAGCCGCCGTAAGTGTTTGAGGAGGCAAGCGGCCCGCTCTAAGGGTGCACTTTTATTTTGCTTTGCGACTGTTTTTGTTTGTTGTTTTTTCCAATATCTCTTCCTCTTTTTAAATAAATAGTTTATATTGAAATATGCATGAAAGAAAGAGCACCAATCATAAATGTATATCTTCATGAATTATTACAAAATGAACACACAAGTCAAGAAATACCAGGAGCCTAGATTTCTTCCTTTCCCTTCCCAACCATTTTCCCTTCCTCTTTCTTTGTTCAGGGTAACTGGACTTTTTTTTTTTTTTTACTTTTAATACATAGATTAGCTTTGCCTATTTTGGATAAATGGATTCATACTATATATATACACATATGGTGTATGTATATGTGTCTGGCTTCTGTTGTTCAACATTATGTCTGCGAGGATCATCTGTATTGTTGAGTGTAACCATAGTTTGTTGCTTTTCGTTACTCTGTAGTGTTTCATTGTCTGAATATACACATTTCATTTGTCATTCTATTGCTTTATGGCTATTTGGGTTGTTTCCAGGGTCTGGCTCTCATGAATAATGCTGCGAAGAGCATTTGTGTACATATCAGTGGTCCGTGTTTATGACTTTAAGGGATTATCATGCTTTGTCGCCACTTGGAACTGATCTGCCCTGGAGGAGAGCCTGGACATTCTTCTCCCTGGGCACAGAGGCACGTGGTTGACATTCCTCCTCAAACCACTGGCAGAGACATTCTTTCCGGATATTCCATCCTGAAGTTGTCCACTGTGAAATAATAACTTTGAGCTTCTGTTTTTCAAGGTGCTTTCCTTTTTATTAATTTCAAATGCCACATCCAGATCCGTTCAAGAGAAGAAAACAAAAGACTCAAATCTGGTTCTGAGTTGTGCGACAGTTTCTTAAGGGACAGCCCAGGGGCTTCCGTAAAGTAAAGGTTGGACTCAGTTGGTGACATTGGAGGTGCCTTCCTAGTCTGAGACTCTATAAAGTAATGAGATATTTTAAAGGAAGGAGTAGTGTAGGAAGCGGTTATAGGGTTAAGCCTCGGACTGACCTGCTGGCAAAGTCGCAAACAAGTCCCAGCTTGGAGGGCACAGTCCTCTAAGCATAATTAAGCTTGATCTTGTGACTGCTCCCTAGATCTTTCCTGGGTAGCCAGTGGGCTGTGGGAGGGGCAGCAAGTGCTGCCAAAACAAGTGAAACTTACAAGAACATTGTCAATTGCCTTGTTTGTCCCTGATTATAAATAAAGCACCAGCTTTGCAGTCTGGATCTGTTCTGTGGCCTCAGCCAGGCACAGAAGGTCCACCTAGACCCAGCTTTTTTCTCTTTGTCTATCATTTCTCCATCCTTCGTCACCCCCGCTCAGGCTCCCCGAACCCTTGGCTGTGCTGGCGCGGCACAGAGTAGAAACCCAGAAACTTTATTATTTCTAGATTTCTGTCTCTGTGATGATTTAAGCACAGCCCTTCCGTACTCCATAGCATATTGCATCTTGGTTATTGGTTTATGTCCATCTTTGACTGGTTGGGGTCTCTTCAAGTCAAGGGTCCAGATGGAATCTTCATCTTCTTAGTTCCAAGCAAGCACAGTGCTTTGCATATGGTAGAATCTCTGCTTGAATTCTTTCCTCAATAGCAAACACTCAATAAATGGTAGTAGTAGTACTGGTATTAATATTAGTATTCTTAACTATGGTAAGGTCTTCTTTTTATAGGATATTCCTTTTTTTTTTTTTTTGAAAACTGTTCATCTCAGCCCTTTACAATCAGAATATTTTTTTTTCTGGTGGACAATATTAAAAGAAAATAGACTTCTTTTTCTCTGCATAACATAAAATCTATTTTAACTGTAAAATTGTTACATGAAATAAAATCACTTGGTTGTACAATCATCACCACCATCCATCTCCAGAACCTTTTCATTTTCCCAAACAGAAACTCTGTACCCATTAGACTAAAACTTCCCATTTCCCCCTGCCCCTGGCCCCTGGCATTCTACTTTCTGTCTCTATGAATAAGAGCTTCATATAAGCGGAATCGTACAATATTTGTTCATCCTTTTGTGATTGGCTTATTTCACTTGCCATAATGTTTTCAAGATTCATCCATGTTGTAGCTGTGTCAGAATTTTCTTCCCTTTTAAGGAAGAATAGTATTCCATTGTATGCATCTACTACAGTTTCTTTATTCATTTATCTATCAATTAACTGCTTTCACCTTTTTGGTTGTGAATAATGCTGCTAAGCACATGAGTATACAAACACAGGGCACAATAAGGTTCTTTATAAGGTTGGAAGAAATTCTAAAAAGGCAAAATGGTTGGCTAAAGTTTGTCATTAATAGCTCAGTGGTGTGTTACATATTTTAGTCTATGTTTCCATACTGATGTCTACCAGTCATCCACATGACCTTAGACTTAAAGCAATTCTCCAACCTCTTTGATATCTGCATTACCCCAACAAATAGCTCAAGTTTGGAAGCAGTATCTCCGCACACTCCCCACTTCAAAACACACACACACACACACACACACACACACACACACACACACGTGCGCATGCACACACACATTTCCCATCTCCACTAGATTACAGACTTCACAAGGGCAGGGCCCAGATCTGTTTATTCCCTAGTGAATACAACATAATAGGTGCTCAATAAATATTTCTTAACAGAATATCTCTCTTGGTCCTACTTCCTGAAGTCCCTGTCACATATAGCTAGCCCCTGTCACATATAGAGAGACCTAGGTTTAAATACTGGCTCTGCCAGTTACTAACAATATGAATTTAGGCCAATTACATTAAAACTCCAGACATCAGTGTTCACATGTGAAATGGGAATGATAATATAGTCCTCAGTGATGTGAAAGGATGCAAGTAGATGATGTACATGTGTGGCACGTAAAAACAGTGTGAGGAGGAAGGCTGCAAGGCCCACTGAGGAGAAATACCTTCCCCAAGGATGCAACTTCATCAGCTGCATAGGCTTGTTTTTAAGGAAAAAAGGGATAAATAGTGGAATTACTAAAGCCGGGTTTATTAGATCAACAGGATGTCTTGCAGCTCCGAGAACAGTCTGAAATTCAGGCGGATGGGACAGTATGAAATAAACCTGGCAGTGCTTCTCAAACTTTCATGTGCACACGAATCACTTGGAGATTTTGTTAACATGCAGATTCACCTGGAGATTTTGTTAAAATGCAGACCATACTTTGAGTAGCAAGGGTTTAATGCACTATGCAAAATGTTGGGTATTACCACTCCAAGGGCCATCCCATTGTAAACGATAATATAGAACTATCTCATTTCTGTGCTCCATGCAATGATTTCCCCCAAGTACTATGATTTTCTCTCAATGTCTTTTAAATGCCACAAAATCATACTTTGACCCTGATAATGATCACGATAAACATCAGAATAAAGGCCCCCAAGCTCCTTCCAGGCAATACCTTTAAGCTTAGCACCATATTGTTTGTAGTTGCCTTAGCTTCTCTCCTCTTTAATCTGCTGTCAAGTCAGCGAACCAGATTCACATCAAAGTCAATTTGAATTCATTTTGTACAATTTCAACAGATACTACTTCAAAGGGCTCTGCTAACTTCAAAAATAATATTCATTACCTGGTCGTTGAAGGAAACTGCTCTCAGGATATTGTACACTGCCATCCCCTAATTTGGTAATTCTATCAGGAAAAGCAATTAAGTTTGTCTGACATGACTTGTTTTTATAAATCCATGATGCTTACTGCTCTTAATTTAATTCTCCTCTTACCACTTATAATTTCATTCTCATCTGACAGTTCATATTTTCTCTCTGAATGACTTCCCCCCTGCCTTTACATTGCTAATCACAGAAAATTCAGTGAATAGCACCAGCCTCTGTGTAGGAAGGAGACTGGAAAATGATGGGCAGTGCACAGGGGTCCCTTAGGGAGGGCAGGGATTTTGTTCCTTATGATTCTCACCGCCCCTAGAGAAGTGCATGGCACACAGACGGTGCTCAATAAATATTTGCTATCAGGCACCATGCCAGACACTGCAAAGGCAAAGAAAACTCTAACCCAAGAGTAAGTCAGAAGGCAGACTTTAAAAAATAATAATTACAAAGCAATCTGGGAAAATGGTACTGTGACAAGGTTTCAGGTGAAGGTTGGACCTTACAGTTTTATTTAATATTCAGTGCTGGAAGAGTGTCCATCTAAAAATGCCGCCAGCCGTTTCTGTCTTATTGATTGCAGATCTGAATTGCCTGTGATAATGCGAAGGTTACAGTAGCGCAAATGAGGGGGTAGTCAACTAACCTGGGAAACTGGAGGTCAGGGAAGACAATGGGTAGGAGAAAGCACTTGGTGCGTCTCGAAAGATGAGCTGTGGTTGGAGGACAAGGAGATAAGAACCCATTTTATACACGGGGAGGAATGTGTACAAAGCTATAGACACATGCAACTGTGTGGTGTGTTCAGGGAACTGTAGGCATTTGCTCTGGCTGGAACAGAAGGCTCAATGGGAAAGCAGCCAAAGGTAGATTCCATCTTAGCCAGGAGCCAGGCCCTGGAGGACCTTCTGCGGTGAGCTTAGAGACTAATTCAATGGACAATAGGAAGCCACTGAAGTGTTTTTGAGCAGGGGAGTGAGGTGATAAGGTACGTGCTGTGGGAAAAATTAATAATGGGTTGAAAGAATTTAAGGGAGGCATTCAAAGGGGGACAAGACTGGATAAAGGAGAACAAGAGACAATTGCAACAGTCCAGGTGAATGGTAACAGGAGTTTGAAGCAACTACTCCTCCTAGGATCAGCCACCATGTTGCCAGGCCCGGAGCCAACACTTTGCAAGCATTATCTTACTGAATTCGGAATCTGAGGGCAGGGGAAGAGGGGAATTGAAAGACATATAGGAGGCAGGATCAGCAGTGACCTACTGGATGTGGGGAGGTGATGGAGAGAAAACTGCAGGACGATATCCCTGTTTTGTAAGTTGTGGATGTCTGTGTCTTTCATCAGTTAGAGGAGACTTGGGGAAAATATTATTTGGAGAAAATATCATGAGTTCAATCTTAGACATGTTGAGGCTGGGGTGCTCAGGGACCTCCAGGTGGAATGGACAGCTAGATAAATGACTCTAGAGTTCAGAGTTTTTAGTGGGAAGATGGAACATTGAGAAATGTGGGAGCAAGAATCACTCAGAAGCTTTTTCCTAGTGAATTCTCCTTCTTCCCCCAAGTTACAGCTCAGATGTCCCTTACTCAGGGAAGCATTTTCTGATCCTGCAGCCTGGGTTAGGAGATGGTGTCTAAAATGGTTCTGTACAGCTTTCACTTTTGTTCAAAGTCTTCATCAAATTGTAATGCTTTTTTTTTTTTAATCTCTATCTCTACTAGCTCTCCCCTCCCTGAGGGTAGAGCATATGTCCCTTATAATAAATACTTATCCCCAGAATCAAGCAGAGTACAAGGTATATATAGTAGGTGTTAAATTAATGACTCAATAGTTGCTCTGTTAAAATTTGAAAATCTGATTTTTAAAAAAATGTGGCCCAATAAATATCTTTTATTATTTTTTGTGATAAAATATACATAACATAAAATTTACCATTGAATCATTTTAAGCCTACAATTCAGTGACATTAAGTGCATTCATTGTTCTGCTACCATCACCACCATCTATCCACAGAGCTCTTTTCATCTTGCAAAACTGAAACTGTACCCATTAAGCAGTAACTCCCATTTTCTCCTCCTCCCAGCTCTTGGCAACCACCATTGCACTTGCTATATTTATGGATTTGACTACTCCAGGTACCTCAGATAAATGGACTCATGCAGTAACATGGTTGTTAGCGGTAACATTTTTTTCATCTAATTTTAAGAGAAGTGTGCTTATTTTTGGCCTACTTATCCTGCTGGAATCAGAGAATAATAGAAGAGGGAGAGAAGTGGGCAGATCATCTGCTTCGTGCTCCTGACTTTTAAGCCTCAAGCGCATGGTTTGTTGCTAGATTAAAAATTCAAGTGGTGTGGGAATGGTGGACCACATATTTCCTCCCAGTCTGTCAACATGTGGAGTGTAAAAATCCAAGGCAATGTAATGGAGACAGCGTTTCCCCCAACATTACTTGTTTTCACGTCTTACACAGACTTCCAGCATAGGATTGGCAGGAAAGCACAGAATTAACTGAAGGAATGCGACTAAGAGATGAAAATAAAATGAACATGGAAGCAATCCTTGGGTGGCCATTTGGTACCTGATTCTGGGCTCAGTGAAGGGACTGGCTCTGGTCTCTTTGATCTAACAAGGCTGGGCAAGTTACCTGTTTCCTATCTATGCTTTGACTTGAAGATATTGATCAAAACAACAACAACACTTGATAGTTTGGTGATGACTTTTGCAAAGAATCACATCTACATGTATCTCTTGATAGGCCGATGAATTGACAACAAGTAGCTAGTAAAGAGACATTTGAGAATCATGTTTAGATTAGCTGTCTATGCTTCTCAAATTGGCCTCCCGAAGGGGAAGAGGGAATGGTGTTTGGTGGTGGCTCAGCTCCATGGGCTGGGCTGGAAATAGGAGTCTCCCTTGAGGCTTTGAGCATCATCAGAGCTGAATAAGACCCACAAGTCCAATAAGCCACTTTCGGCAGTCTGAAAGGGAGCAAAATGTCAGATTACCGAAACCAAGAATTTGAAAGGTAAGGGATTATCAAGCAGCAGTTAAAGCGTAAGTGGGCTGAGACCCGGGGCAATGACCAGGACAAAGTGTTTTCTGTGAGCATGGCCCCTGGTGAGGATAATCTAGGCCAGTGTAAAGGGCTAGGAAAAGTACAGCCATGTATTGCCCGAACTGCTAAACAGGATGCATTTATTTTACTGTGTAGACTGGTTCAAGGTGCCACGTTACTGTCTCCTTTCCCAAACATCTGCTTTCTTCACATCTTAGACATCAGCCAAAGCTTTGTGGCCAGTATCTATTCCTGTTACAGATCAACCACCTGGAAGTCCAACAACACACTGGCAATAGGGGAGGCTGCTAGCTGGATACATTCTCTACCCCCGACGATTCTGCCTGAAATGAGAAATGTACATCCCGCTTTGACAGCCCTACAGGCACCCGGAAAAGCTTTGGTCTTACACAGAATCAGTTTTATGCCTTCATCACACACTTAGCTCTTATTTGTGTAGAGATGATCACGGGCCTCCATTGATTGTTCCCAGTGTCTCTGACTATTGAAAGACGTAGTTACAGAGTTGGCTGAGAATCCTTGTAGTCCAAGTGCAAGTAAAAATACATATATCATGAATTATATATATATATGTGTGTGTGTGTGTGTGTATATATATATATACATATATATATACATATATATATATATATTATGTATAATATATCTATTATCGATGGTAAGATGGCTTCAGAAATCAGTGCACAAATTTATCTCAGCTTTTGCAACCTCAGGTCTTACTGCCAGCCCAGGTCATGCTTCGCTCCTGGGATCAGAGGGTATATGCTTCAGTCCGAATAACATCAAAAATATTTCTTTTCGCAGAATGTGGTGGGGTTGTTTTCTTTTTTAATTTCAAATAACACCACTCCCTGAACCTGGAACAAACAATTCACTTGCAGCTCGGCTCTGCATTTATTTGTAATTTTCACATAAATCAACTTATATGAAAATGTATTCATAATTTGAGCTTTCTCTATAGCGATAAAATGTTTCTGCTCCTGTGGTAGAAAATAGCTTATTATGCAAACAACATTGCCACTCTTACATTATGCATGGGATTTACCTGGAGAACATCACAAGAACTTCACACACACACACACACACACACACGCGCCCACACACACACACACACACACACACACACTCTGAAAGGCCAGGGGAGGATGTAGGGGGCTGCCCTTACTGTACCATTTACCTATAATAATTAATTACAAATGGGCTAATGCCTGTATTTAGCAACTTATTTAATATTGCTTTGGTTAATTCAGTGAAAAAATGGAGGAAAAAGACAAGAGTACAAGGAGTCTCCTGACAAATGGTGCCTCTCAGGATCAGCCCGGTGAAAAATGAGGTCCGGTGGTTTCAAAGACTTAGACCAGGGGTGGTGACTAATTAACGGCCAGCTCATTTGAACTTGTGTGCTTGATCTAATTTGGGATATTGAGAGTTCACACTGACTTGCCTTTAAAAAGAATGTCACTGTCAAATAAAGTGATTGCATGAGATTGATATGGAGAGCTCCGACTTGGATGCATAGCACATTTTATATTTAGAGTGGCAGCAACAAAGAGTGTAATTCCTAACACTCTTGTGTGCGGTGGGACCACCATATCTGGACAGAAAACTGTCTTTTGTGGAGAGGATTCAAGAAGGGATCACGTTAGATATAAATATATATGGTGGATGGTATTTATTTTTTAATAATGTAACAAATATGTTTTGAATGTCTTTTCACTCTGTTCAGTCCTATGAATAAACAATAATATAATATGGCTTCTGCTCTTATGTTACCTCTATTGTAGTGGTAGAAGGGGAGTGGATATGCAAAGAACAAGTAGCACAGATAAATAAAATAATTGCAATAAGGGTGGTAAATGCCAAGAAAGAAACATACAAGGGGCATAATTTAAGGAGTTATGGGGTGGTTCATCACCTTTAAGATATAATCTTTGACAAACGATTTAATCTCAACTTACTCTTCGTAAACTGCAAAGGAATATGTGCATGTGGATTATCATTACTTTATACAGTTACGCGGAACCCTGCACATTGCCCCTCATGAATCTGTCATCTTGAAACACCGTTAGTGGTCCATTTGCTCCATCTGGGCAATCCTATGTTAAATGACCAAATACCAAGAAGATCATCTTGTGGTTGTGGCTTTCAGCAGCTCACAGCTCTTCTTCGCAAGGCCTGTGAGTGCTCTATTGAGTTTTTTCAGAGTGGCTTTCTTTTATTGCCCCTACTGTGGGATTTCTGCTCATATTTGTCTAGTTCTGGATTTCAGGCTCATGCCTGGAGAGATGAGGTGGTCCATGGTAGACCTAGATTCAGGCCTGGAATCGGAAGCCTGTGTTCCGTTCCCAGCATTGCCCCTTATTGGTGGCTTGACTTTAGTCAACCTACATACTTTTCTTAAATTTCTATTCCTTGTCATGTTTAAAAGTTGCATAACAACAGTGCCCTCTCTATTAATATCTAATAAGATCTTTCTAGGTTATTATAAAGTAAAATGGAAATGTCTGTTATTTAAATAATTGTAGGCCACAGGAAAAAAATGGACAGTTCCTTAGTTCATTTTACAAAGTGAATGTAATCTGATAATTATATATTGATTTCACTTATAAATATGGATGCAAAACGTCTGACTAAAACATTAGTTTATTGAATCTAGCCCTGTATAAAATGAATAACACACACCATGACTAAGTAGACTTTATTTCTGTAAGGTAAAGGTGTTTTAATATCAGAAAATCTACCTAATAGTTCTTCAAATCAGCAAGCTAACAGAGGAGAAAAATCAGCAAACCCGTTAGACTAAAGAAAATATTAGATTTGATAAGGGCTTTTGGATATTTGATAAATACACAATATCTGTAACTTTTCTTTGACTACTGAGGCTAGGAGTAGAATTTGAGGAAACATCTCTTTTACAATAACAACAAAAAATGAAAAACATAGGAATAATTTTACAAGATTTGTACGTCCCCTAAAATAAACACCTAAAACATCTTATTGAGTAAATAGATAGATCATCTATATGGAAGTCTTAAAACTGTAACATTTTTGTTCTTTCAAAATCAATAATTGTAATGGGATTTTTTTTTTTTGACTAAAACAATTTAAAGTTCAGATGGAAGAATAGGTATCCTTAAAAAGTCAAGAAAACTATGCAAAAGAATAATAATAAGACATACCTTACTAGATATTAAAATGAACTTTAGGGCTACTGTAATCAAATTTGTTAGGCATTAGCATCAAATCAGGTAAATCAGTGAAACAGAGCAGAAACTTCAGAAAAAAGACCCAGGTGTTTTTGATAGCTTACCATATATCAAAAGGTGGCATTGCAACCTACTTAACGGGGTGGTTTACTTAGTAAATGAGGTTGCAAAATTGGCTACACAAGTGAAAAAAAAACCCCAAACTTTATAACCCCTACCTTGTCATACAAAAAATAAAATCCAGATGGATTAAAGAAAGTGATATGTCAATATCTATTAAAATGAATAATGTACTTAAGCTCTGACCTTGCAGTGTAAGTGGGATTTTGGCCAATAGAAATGAAGCACTGGTATGAAAGGACTTGTATACTAATATTTATTGCAGCATTGCTTGTATTGGCAAACAAACAAGAAAACAACCTCATTTTCCATCAACAGAACTATTGAATGAGTAGATCTATACACTGGACTTTTATGCAGTCTTTTAAAAGAATAAATTCTACCTCTATTTGTTGGCTTAGACCGGGATGTCCATAATGTAATTAAAGCAAACTGCACAAGTATGTGAGGAGTGTGGTCCAATGCTTGTATCTGTATTTTATATACATAAAAAGAGGTTAGACATGTGCAGCTGGCTGTTAGCATTTCTTTTCTCTGGGACAAGGGTGAGAATGGAAGATAATGACGAGGGGATTGTATCAGTAAGCCCATTCCCCTCCCCCCCTCAAAAAACATTAAATATGTTTAAATGACCAGATCAGATAGTGGGCATGAGGTGCCTTTTCTGATTGGCATTATTTCTTGCCTCCGCCTAATTTTTTAAAATCCAAGAATAGAATACCAGCTTATGAAGAATGGCCAATTCTCCTCTAACTAAATAATTTCCCAGATATACTCCAGGTAAGACTCCCCAAAGAGTCCTAAAAGTACAGATCCTCAATTTTCAAGTACTTTCCTTCAGACTTAAATGACCAATGTTAAAAAAAAAAAAAAAAAGGTGGACAATAAGAACATGATAAAAAAGTACACTAAAAAGCACTTTGCTTGGGAAAAGGAAGAGGCATACGACCTGCAAAGTTCTTAAAGGACTCAGGCCTCACAGCCGGTGAGGCCAGGCTCCGCCTTCCCCGACTGACTTAGAATATGGTCTTCTTTCCCCTGCCCACACTGCCTTTCAGTATGGGCAATGGGCACTAAGCCTCTTTCAATGGAAATGTTTCTTTCTCCCACCAATTTAGAAAACCTGAGGATTTTATAGGCCATGGTCGTGAACCGGAAGTATCATGTAACCCTGAAAACGTTTCCTGTTTGAACTCTTTGGTTTTATTTATTTATTTTTAAATATATTTTATTGATTTTTTTTTTTTTTTTTTTTATAGAGAGGAAGAGAGAGGGATAGAGAGTTGGAGACATCGATGAGAGAGAAACATTGATCAGCTGCTTCCTGCACACCTCCTACTGGGGATGTGCCCGCAACCAAGGTACATGCCCTTGACCGGGATCAAACCTGGGACCTTTCAGTCCGTAGGCCGATGCTCGATCCACTGAGCCAAACCCGTTAGGGCTGAACTCTTCGGTTTTAAAGATCCTGAGTGGACAGAAATTTTCATAGGCTGTCCATGACCTTTTCCTGCCAGACCTGGCATGACGCCTAATCAGACTGATGCCAATTTCTACTCTCGTTTTACATTTTACTGCTGTCCCAGCAAAAATGAGAGATTGTTTGCAGTCCAGTGAGAATGTTTGCACTCCACTGAGAACTGGGAGCTTCTTGATCCAACACCACTATTCCCAGGTGTCTGATGTGGGCAAGTTATTTAGGAGAGACAAGCTGGCAGGGTGGACCAAGTACCCGCTGGAGAATTAGAGAGCACAGTTGCCGAAGCCTTTGTGGGTATGTGTTTGCAAGGCTTCGAATTGCCTCGATAATGATCACACGCACTTCTGATGTTTGCAACCTGTGAACAAATGCCAACAATTGACTGACTGGCTGAGTTGGCTGCGTGTCCCAGAGGAGAGGTTGCTGGCAGCTGTTCTTGGTGCATCTTCAAGCTTAGTTACTTGTGAGCGAAGAAATAAAATTGGAGCAAGAGAACAGCTTGGCTTCATTCCTTCGGCGGTGGGAAAGGGTTGTGACTTGAACTCATCTGCCTGTATCTTGATGTTAAGAGTATCTCAGATGTAAATTTCAAATTAACTAAGAAAGTCTAAGAGAATAGATTATGAGCTCAGTGCTCAATGAACAAAATAAAAATGATTCCAGCCAAGGGAGTTAATTTTACTCTGGGGATGAGTTTATGTTTTTCCTCTTGCAGCGTTTGGGATTCAGTCCTGAGGGTCAAATGTTGACATTTACAAGATGACTTACATAATGTTACACACAAGAAGTATGATTCAAAAGAGTACACTCTATGATTCCATTTACATAAAATTCAAAAACAGGAAAAACTCATCAATGGTGTTAGAAGTCGGAAAGTGGTTGCCCCTGGGGCAGGAATGGCAGGAAGGAGTATGAAGTGGCTGCTGGTCATGCTCAATGTCTTGATGTAGGTGCCGAGTACATGAGCGTGTTCAGTTCTTGAAAATTCATTGACCTGATGCTAAGCATACTTTTCTTATGTATATGTCAGTAGAAAGTTTAAAAAAATCAGTTTCTTGTGCCATTCTTATCTGCCATTCCTTTAATTGGCCTGTGTCGTGTCCTCGGTAGATGGAATACCATTCTTCCTCCTCCATCCAACTCCCATTCTGTGGGTAAATCTTTAATAAGGGTCACAATTGATTAGCTCTAATTGTTTTGAATCTTTGACTACTTAGAATGAATACATTTATTATAGTCTTTTCCACGTGTTATTTTATTGAAGGGGCAGCCAAATAGAGAGAACAGGTACAAGCAACTTCAAATAAATGTCAGGCACGAGGAAAATAAGGCCCATGAACCTCACACAATGAAGGACGCTGTAAGTGTAAGTAGGAAAGCAACTTTCACCCTATTCACATGTTTGCTTAGCGCCTGGTCATCAAACCTGGGACCTTTCAGTCCGTAGGCCTGGGTGGTTTATTCATTTATTCTATCTAAAGGCAGGCCATTGATTGGGAAACCTCTGGAGATCTTTTCTGGGCCTTTTAATTTCAGAGAATTAAGTCTATCAGGGGCATTATACATGAATGGCCAAGGTGTAGAACCTTTCAAGCATGGTTAGGAAATGAGGACCACCCTCTCATAAAAGTAAGACCTCCATGGTCCTGGAGTTCTGAGTGAGACCACTGCTCCTGGCCAGTGATCACTAGCAGGGCTCACATAGGGTTGAATGAAGGTGGTGATGAAATCTGGCTGGCCTCCAGGTCAGGACATCTTCCGCTCAGTAGTTTTCCTTCCGCTCCCATGCCAGCCCCTCCCTCCTGAGTCCACATAAGCTGTCCATGGCTGTGTAACCGGACAACCAAGGGTTCCAGGCTGCCTGTCACCACTTGAGCCAATTAAGCAGAGACAGGGTTGAATCATATATGAGCGTTTATCCCAATAATGCCGGCAGTATGGGAGAGCAATCGGTCATCCACAAAAATCTGCTCTGACTCCCCTTGCCAGTTGGCTGGTGATACACACACGAGGGAGAAGAGAGCTACGTGCAGCTTCGAGCTGGAAGTGTAACATGGAAAGGGGAGGTAAGGTCTGCAGTTCAGCCTTCAGCAGCTCAGAGTCCGATAACAAGGTGGCTAATCTTCTATGATGTTACCAACAGCTCAGCCTGTTCCTAGGACTGGAGGATGGGCAGCGTTCCTGAGAAAAACTCCCAGAGGGGGTCAGGGTCCGGGCACAGCAACCAAATCAGAGCGTGTCCTGTCCTTGATCTGTTCTCAAAATGTATTTCTTTTCTGAGTAATGGACCCATCGAGGCAGCTTATCCCTTTACAGCCTTGTTTCATCCTCCAGTTTCCCAGGGTCTGTAAGAAAACTTCTTATCTGTAGTTAGTAATGTGCATAGTTATTAGACAGCTGTGGCTCTGTTCTCATTACATGTCCTTCCCCAATCTCAGCTGCACTCACCTTTGGTTTGTTTGTAACTCTGTTATTTCACCCCGGCCTCTGTTGTGATCTCCTGGTCCCAGGCATTGATCCATCTCACACCTGAGCTGTGTTCCCAGGCATCATTTTGATTCACTGTTCTCTGTGAAGGATGACTGTCCACCTGTTGGCACTCGTCTAACAGTATCCTCACGTCCTTTCTCCAAGACTTCATTCCAGCTTACCTTGGACTATTTTCTCACCAGGGCTTATCCTGCCGCTTCCTCATAGACCCTTAGATGGCATGGATTCGTGCACCGGTGGGGTCCCTCAGCCTGGCCTATGGGGATTGGGCTGAAACTGGCAGTCTGACATCGCCCGAGGGGTCCTGGATTGAGAAAGGGCGCAGGCCAGCCCTAGGGACCCCACAAATCCCCAAATCCATGCACCGGGCCTCTATTATGCCTTTAAGATCTTTGGTTAATCTCTTCCCGCCCTCCCCCTCTCCTTTCCTTCTGAGATTCATCAGTCTGTTTCATGTTTCCATGCCTGTGCACTGAGTGTCTGCCCTCTGGTGGTCAATGTGCATCATAGCTACTGGTCGAATGAACAGTTGGACACTTAGCATATTAGCCTTTTATATATATATAGATTCTCTAACCTCCCATTCTAAAGTGACCCCATCATTTTCTATCATATTACTCCCTTTTGTTTTCTTCATTACTGCTGAAATTCTCTTGTTTCATTTGTTCACTTGTTTGCTGTCTGATTCTCTACGTCCCACAACCTGTGATCTCTGTAAAAAGATCCTTATCTATCTAGTTCACTGTGAGATCCCAGTGTGAACAGGGTTTGGCACCATGGTAGGACTCAACTAATATTTTTGAAATGAAAGAATTAATCATTAAAAATACTCTAAAACTTCAAGAAAGTTTGAGTGACTCCCACTTGGAGTATACTATATAGAAGTTAAAATAGCCTAGATCAGTGAGATAAACTCCTAAAGATTTTGTCTTGCAAAATCCAAATGGCCAAAGGCTATAGAACATTCACTTGAGTTAGTTAACACTGTGATGCTGGTGTAGACTCTTGAGGATAATTGTAGATTATTGGTCTATAGTAGAGATGTGGCTTCCATAGTCTAGTTTCTGGAGAGGAGTGTGGCTTTTAGTTACAGAGTTCAGAAGGCATGCAGAGTTAATTCTGAGTTCAGCTTTAGGATTTGACTCCCAAGGAGACCTAGAAATGACTAAGATTTTCTATTAATATGTAACCAAAATTTAAGCTCATATTTCAGCAACAAGGAATAGTAAATAATGCATTGGTTCATGAAGATTTGCTTAGTTTATTTGCTTACATTATTTATAGGTTATGTTGGGAATAGGCCTGGCCCGCTCTGCTTTGTTCACAGTAACATTCCATAAATATAACAGCCAGCAATAAAACAGCATTGATTCAGAAGTGAGCTCATAGGTTCGTATAGCATCAGACATAAAAGCTGTGTTACAATGATAAATACTAAATCTTTAAAATATCTTTAAAATATCATTGGCTTTTTACTGCCATTACTTATGCAGTGCGTATTTCAGATTTTCATACTTCGTATTGTACTTTTTACGTGTGAGTTATGTCCTAGAGCTTTTGGTGCAATCTGTACAAAGCAGGCATTTTGAAGTTTTGGGTGGGTGGCAGAAGATCATCCTAAATTGTCCAGGGAAGTCTCACAAAGAGAAAAAATGTCAATAAAATGTGTTGGTTTTACACCCCCCCCTCCCCATGAATGTGAAGTTCAAGCAATTCATGCAAAGAAAGTAGGGGTTTAAAAGAAGACTTTCATTCTTCCTACCATAGGAAATGTCCTTGTTTTTCTATTTGGCATGTCCTTGAGCTTTCTCAAGATTCTGGAGTCTCCCCATGGCCTCATGCTACTCTGATGGAATCCAAGATGGGGCTTTGCAGGCAATGGGATGGGTATGTAGTGTTCAGGTCTGGACTATGAAGTCAGGTAGCTCTGGGCTCCAGTTCTGGCTCTGCTATTAAGTCGTGTGTCCTTGGGCAAGTGACTTAACCATTTGAGCCTCAATTTTCTTATCTGCAAAACATGGATAATACCACATAGCTAATAACATAGTGAGTATCCAGCAAGATAATGTGTATGGAGCATAGTGCCTGACACATACTGATAGTCCATAAATGTTGCATTGCCTTGTGAATGTTCTGATGAAGAGGAGATGAAGGTATTGTAGCTGTGTAACCAAAATAGAATTTGCAAATTACCTGAAATTTATGATGGCAATGAATTACATAAAATGGTCATAATTTTTCACTGAAACCTCATCTTAATAATATTTGGCATTATCTTGGACCCTTTTATATATATATATGATATCCATGTCTATCTTGGACCCTTTTCAATGATTTTTTTTTAAAATAGTAAAACAGAGAGGCATATCATAAGGTGGATGTATGCATGTTTATTTCCATGCAAAGTCCTGAGGGCAGTATGAATGTATTTTAAAAGCACTATCTCTGGGATAGCTGAGTCTGAATGTTGGATAATCTTTTGATTTTCTTAATGCCATGATGAAGGCATAGTTGTGTTTTAATATAGTGACAGAAATAGGGATGGAGAAGATGGAAGGAAGTAGAGTCAGAGAGGAACAGAAAGTGAGGAGTGCTAACAAATGACCCCAAAATGAGCCAGACAAACAATCTCAATTTATGAGCCACTTTCTTCCCTGCACATCGGGTAGGTCTGGTTTTGACATGCAGATTGGAAAGCAGTACTCAGACAGTTAGGTCCCCATGTGAGGTGGGGGATTTGTCCCAAAGTTATTTTCTATTTTAATGGCATCCTCAAGACTTACTTAATCCTCTCTCAAAGTTTGAAGAGTACGTAAGAATTCTAGTATCTTCTTGTATCTTTTTTTAAAATTTCACTTTTAATTTGAAAAGTTTCATATCTACTGAAAAGTTATAAGAGTGATACAATGAGTTGCCATATATCTTCCCCTAGGTCAACCCATTTCCCCACATTTTCTCTATCTATGCATACCTATGCTATGCTATGCTATGCTATATAATATATGCTATTTATTTTTTTGCTGAATCTTTTGAGAGTAAATTGTAAAGATCATGATTGTAGTAGCAAATATTTCCTAAGAACATTAAGAGCATCAACAATAAGAGCACCAGCCTGGCTGGTGTGGCTCAGTGGTTGAGCATCAACCCATGAACTAGGAGGTCACGGTTCAATTCCCAGTCGGGGCACATGCCCGGGTTGCAGGCTCTATCTCCAGTAGGGGGTGTGCAGGAGGCAGCTGATCAATGATTCTCTCTCATCATTGATGTTTCTATCCCTCTCTCCTTCTCCCTTCCTCTCTCTGAAATCAATAAAAACATGTTTTTTTTTAAAAAAGCATCAACATCATGGACTCATCAAATCTAGGCAATTTCACACTGACACCTAATATGCAGTTTATATTCAAATTTTGCCAATTTTCCTGAACAAATTTTGCCAATTGTCCTTTCTAGCAATTGTTTTCCACTCTAAGGTCACACGTTGCCTGTAAGTATCATGTTTTTAGCCTCTTCTAATATGCAACATTCCTTGGTCTTTCTTTATATTTCCTGACATTGACGTTTTTTAAGAGTACCTGGCCCCTTATTTTGTAAACTGCCAACCAATTTGGGTTTGTCTGTTTACTTCTGATCTGTTTCAAATGGTGCATTTTTGTCAGGACTAGCACTGCGGTGAGGCTGTGTGCTTCTCAGTGCCTCCTCGCAGGGGACACGCAATGCCCGTTTGACAATGTTCATGGGCATTAGAATAGTTTCACTTCTCATTGGGTAAAATGAAGACTTGGGAGTAGTTCTTAGTTGGAAGAATTTCCTTGAACATGTTACTACGTGATATATTGTAGCTGAAAGACGCCATTGTTTCTTAGAAGAAGCGTAGATTCATTCATCTTTCTAGACTTTATCACTGATATGCTACCGTGTTTGAATGTTTAAATATCTCAGAGACTTCTCTAAGATGCCTTGTTATCAGGAGAATCCAGTTGTGTTGGAAGTCTGAGGGTGCTAATTAATCACCCTTCTGCTTCTACAGGTTCTTAAGCAATTGAGAACACAGGAAGGAAATGCTGATCAGCTTTATTACTGGTAACGCCGGAGGATGTGGCAAGGTGTTCTGCTTCCCTCTCCAAAGCAGAGCCGTCCACCTCTCAGACAAGTCACAGTCACCTGAAGCTTCCTCACCCTCCCAGGCCTTCTGTCCATCCTAGCCTCAGTCTTTTGATATTAAGGCCAGATCCTGGAGATGGGTCAGTACTAGGTAGGGGGAAGATTCTAGGCATAGGTGTATGCATATTTATGTGCCTGCATTGCAAAGTCAAATATAAATCATGTAAGAATTGCTCATCTAGTCAATAAATCAGTGGCATGTTTCTTATTTATGTATCATGTGGCATGGATGACACAAAGACTACAAACAATGGTCCCCCGGATTCAGAAGGCCCCGGAGTTTAGTTGAGAAGGCAACATCAATGAAGCCCTGTGAAAACAAGTGGGGAGCCGTGTGACCTCGATTGTGGGTACTGAGGTTGTCCCGAGAGGAAAGAGTCCAGTGTGACCTGTGTGGTCTGGGGAGAGCTTCACGGAGGAGGCAGGACTTGAGCCGGGCTTTGAAGGACAAGTGATGCTCTGTGGATGCTGGGAAGGGAGTGCATTACGGACATGACTGTGTAAGTCACACCGGCCTCCTTGCTGTTCCTCCAACACGCCAGGTTTGTTCCTGCCTAGGGCCTTCCTGCTGCCTCTGCCTGGAACACTGTCCCTAATCTGCTAAGCTAACTCCTCACCTCCAAGTCACTGCTGTCATGTCACCTGCCCGTGAGACCTACCCCGACCACCCTACTTAAATCCTCCTTCATGCTCTCAATGCCCTTATTCCGTTCTAGCTTTCCCATAGATCTTACTAGTTTCTAAGATATGGTATTAGTTAGTTTTCATAATCACGTCTGTTGTTTATTTTCTGCCTCCCCTCACTGTTAGGTCTGATCAAATAATCGAATTGATACCCCCTCCCCTGGGAAACTGACCTTTAGGTCATTTTGCAAGCGATACCCCCTTTTGCTCAGACCACATTCCATTAGCTAAGACCAGTACCTTTCCCCTCTGGACTTGCCAGGACCAGCCCCACCCAGAGAATTCGCTGCTGAAAAAGCCCGCCTAGAGTCCTTTAAAATCTCTGACTCCCCATCCCTGGGTGCTGGCACCATTTTGGGGCTCAGCCCATCTGGTTTCCAGATGACCTAATAAATTCATAATTCTTCACCCCTTTCGGCCTCATGTGTACTTCCTTCAGCGATCCTAACACCCATTAGAAAGTCGGTTCTGTAAGGGCAGAGATTTTGTTTTTTCTTCCATGGCGTAACCCTAGCACTGAGACTCTGGCCCATCTCAGGTCCTGAGTAAATGTTTGTTGAACACTTGAGCGAATAAAGCTATCTCTTCCTTTCCCCAGAGAGAAATGAAGGAGAGAGAGTATCCACTGGAAAAAGTATAGTCAGGTCACCCCTATCAACTCAAGCCTTCTCTTTGCATTTTTAAGGGAGTTAAACTGAACACTGTGGGTCCAAGGCCACCTGTCACTACTTGATCCAAATTAAGCAAAGATAGGATTGAATCATATATGAGCGTTTATTCCAATAATGCCGGCAGTATGGGAGAGCAATCGGTCATCCACAAAAATCTGCTCTGACTCCCCTTGCCAGTTGGCTGGTTATACACACACGAGGGAGAAGAGAGCTACGTGCAGCTTCGAGCTGGAAGTGTAACATGGAAAGGGGAGGTAAGGTCTGCAGTCCGGCCTTCAGCAGCTCAAGAGTCTGATAACAAGGTGGGTAATCTTCTATGATGTTACCAACCGCTCAGCCTGTTCCTGGGACTGGAGGATGGGCAGCGTTCCTGAGAAAAACTCCCAGAGGGGGTCAGGGTCCGGGCACAGCAACCAAATCAGAGCGTGTCCTGTCCTTGGTCTGTTCTCAAAATGTATTTCTTTTCTGAGTAACGGACCCATCGAGGCAGCTTATCCCTTTACAGCCTTGTTTCATCCTCCAGTTTCCCAGAGTCTGTAAGAAAACTTCTTATCTGTAGTTAGTAAGGTGCATAGTTATTAGACAACGGTGGCTCTATTCTCGTTACATGTCCTTCCCGACTATCAGGAGCAGCTGTTAAACGTGTGTGGATCAGAGCTGGGCCTCTGTCTTATTTTCTGGCCTGAAGGTACACAATTGGGAAGTAGGAAATGAAGGAAAGAAACTAACCATTGTTCTGCATATTAATGTGACACACTGACTGTTGAGAAAACAGCACTTTGACATTTCTGAACAGTTAGAAATGATTTCTCT
Organism: Eptesicus fuscus; assembly: GCF_027574615.1. Classification (NCBI taxonomy): domain Eukaryota; kingdom Metazoa; phylum Chordata; class Mammalia; order Chiroptera; family Vespertilionidae; genus Eptesicus; species Eptesicus fuscus. Next base: position 91,345,795 of record NC_072474.1, on the reverse strand, counting down.
TCATCTGTCCACTATAGGCGGAGCTGAGGAACTATTCCCTCTCCACCAGCTTGTCCAGCTATTTCCTCCCCCCACTGCATTCAATGCCCCTCTAGATGCTGATGACACCCACATTTCTCCTCTCAGCCTGGCATCTCCACTTGCATGCCTTGTCTGATTTGCCTCTCCCTCCTCCCCCAGTCTTCAGCATCTCTGTAAATGGCACCATTACATACATACCGGCTCAAGTCCCAAACCTTCCAGTGGGCCTTGATTCCTCTTCTTAACTCACTCCTCACATCTCGTTCACTGGCAAGTTCTTCCTCCAAAATAGATTATACCCAACACCGTACCTGTCCATCTCCACAATCATGGCCCTGTCCCTGTCACCATCCTCTCCCCTCTGGATTGCTGCCAGAGACCAACTGATATCCAGCCCACTCCACTGCTAGGATGCAAGGAATAAGGGAGGAGCAACCGTCTCCCAAATCTCCCAAATCTAGTAGCACCTACATGACTTCCTGGAACACATAGGTGCCCAATAAATACGTGTAGAATGAATGAATGGGAATTGGTTGGGGGAATGTGTCTGTTTAGCCCAATGATCATTAGCTATAGAATTGGGAAAATAAATGCATTTGCCTTCAGTTCATACGGGTGGAGGTGAGAGGTCAGGAATGGACTCTCTGTTAGGTCTGCCCTCCCTGTGCTGCGGGGCAGCTGGCAGTCTAGCCCGCCTGACCACCACCCCCCGTGCCCCCGCTGAAGCCCTGACCAAAGTGCCACTGCACACTGAGCTGTTCAGACTTGCAGAAATGTGCCTGGGGCTGGGGTGGGGGTGGGGGTTGGTGCTAATCTCTGAGAGGGGAGGCGGGGTGTCCCAAAAGGTGGGCTGAGATTTAGGAGGAGGAAGAAGCACCAGGAGGAACTTGAATAGGAATGTGCAACCCTGAGGGTAGGGGTTTCCTGGGACAGCTTCAACTTATCATGTGACTTTCTGGATGTGGCACCAGAAACTCCTTAGCTGTCTGTTATGCAGTCTTTGTCCTTCAAGTCGAAAGAGAGGGTATTAACATTACTAAAACCATTTTTCTTAAGGAAGATATGCCGAGGATCACTGCATGTGTGGTGGAATAAGAGGGAGTAAATAATACATGCAGACTTGTTATTAAGAATTTCCCTGTTAGTGCCTCCTAATATCTTTAATGAGAGACTTGTTCCTTTATTTAAGGTCTGGTGGAATGTCACCTGGCCATTGTCTAATGGGTTCCGTAAGAATCATTTCTAGGACAGCCAGGATCTCCTCCCATTGAGACGCCCTTCTGAGCAGGGATTCTAAGAGCTTCGAGGCTGAAAGACACCAGGGTTCTGGGCCGTCTGCCCATGGGTCTGCACCGTGTCTCAGGAGGAGGTGTTCGTGGGGATGAGGAGAGCCAGCCAGAGGAGGGGAGAGACCGCCTGTCCCGCCAGCTGAGAGAGAGGAAGCTGAGGCGCATCCCTGCTGAGATCCTGTGGGTGCCCAGTTAACGCCGGTAACGGGGATGTCTGGCTTTTCATTTCCACCGTCCTTTTTCATTTCTGCCTTCACCTGAATGTGGTGTCAGGGGAACTAGTAATGGCTGCTCTCAGAAGCCTGTGACTTGGTGTTTGTATATCACCTGGCCATTTTATAAAGTGCTAATGAATGTTTGCAAAGCGCTTGGAAATCCCCTGGCGAAAGTGCAACATTAAGTGAAAAATATTATTATTATTATTAGAAGGTAATAGACAGCTTTGAATGATCGGTCATAAGCATAATTGGCATTTAAAAGAGCGTCAGAAATCATCCAGACGGTTCCAGCTCCTCCAGCTCCATCAGCCTCCACGTTACATATATTACGCCGTTTCCCTGACACCCGTTCTAATCACCATGTAATTCGCACATTAAATCACACTTCCAGGGAAGGGTTGAGCTCACTCATAGCTCTGCTGACGGAGACACTGACAGGGCACTATAGCTGAAAGGTCTCAAGTGGAGACGTGCTCTTAGGTGGCAAGCTAGACCTAACCACCAAATGGCCACCACGTTTAAGAGGCTACAAGAAAGAAGTGAAGCCATCTTGGAAAAGGAGAGGCAATTTAACAATAGATGGTTTGGCTTAACAAGACAAAAGAAGATGTTGACATCCAACACCAATACATTTACTTGATGCCATATGTTTCTTTTATTCAGTTAATATATAGAAGCAAAATAGATGTTAATTCTCTTCCTTTTTTGGCTGATGTATTGTCTTTTAAACCACCATATAATTCGATAGTCTCTCTTACTAGCATCTTAGATTTTTGTTATTAACTCTACTTTGTTGCTCCAGTGAGTAGACTCTGTGTTTTTGGGTTTTATTGCTAGAAAAGCCTGAGCACTTTTATAGCTTTACTATGCATTCTTTTCAAGGCAAAACTGTTATGTTTATACTGATATGCACTAAGTATGGGACATGCCATTAAAAATCAACTTGTCTTTGAGAAGCCCAAATTGGAGAATAGAGTTGTTAATTTCTTAAGCTTCTAGTGGATCATGAAATTCCACTAGTGGTTTGGAATGTGGGTTATGGATGACTTTTGGTTGTGTGAGGTTACAATGGTTAAAATCTAATAGTGTGAAAATTCATTGGTTTACTGGAAATTGGCCTTTACCAGGTTTCCCTCAGGTTCCCTGGGGCCAGTTCCACTAGAAAATATTAGCATGTTTGCATGAATAATTGCAAACTGCTAGCAGGCAATGTGGATATCTTAATCCAGGTTGTTGTTTTTTTAAACTGGAACTTAAAATGTATTTCTAGATCAATTCTTTCCTTTTCTCCCATTCTCAATGCCTGCTCCATTTGTCTCCACCAGACAGACAGCGAAGACAAACAAAGGCAGAGGAGAAGAAAAGGAGCTGGATCGGTCTGAAAACCTTGCACGACTACAAAGAAGCTACAGTTTTTAAAAAATATATTTTTATTGATTTCAGAGAAGAAAGGAGAGGGAGAGAGAGATAGAAACATCAATGATGAGAGAGAATCATTGATCTGCTGCCTCCTGCATGCCCCCTAGGGGAATGAGCCTGCAACCTGGGCATATGCCTTGACCTGAATCGAACTGTGACCACCCGGTTCCTAGGTCAACACTCAACCACTGAGCTATGCCGGCTGGGCAGAAGCTGCAATTCTTTTTTTATTTTTAAAATTAATTATTTATTGTTTAAAGTATTACATGAGTCTCCCTATTTCCCCCCATTGACCTCTCCCTGCCACCCCTTCCCCCAAGCACAAGCCCTTACCCGCCCCCCCACATTCTGTGTCCATTGGTTTTGCTCATATGCATGCATACAAGTCCTTTGGTTGATCTCTTACCCCCTCACTCCCGCCTTTCCTCATAGGTCATACATTCTCTTTTTTTTTGTTTTAAATAAATCTTCATTGTTCAGATTATTATAATTGTTCCTCTTTTACCCCCCCCCCATAGCTCCCCTCCATCTGGTTCCCACCCTACCCCATGTCCTTACCCCCCCACACACTGTCCTCATCCATAGGTGTACGATTTTTGTCCAGTCTCTTCCCGCACCCCCCACACCTCTTTCCCCTCTAGAGTTGTCAGACCACTCCCTTTCTATGCCCCTGATTCTATTATATTCACCAGTTTATTCTGATCATCAGATTTATTTATTTATTTATTTATTTATTTATTATATTTTTTTAATATTCATTGTGGGCCAAATGCGCGAGTTTGACATGCTTTTTGTACAGGCTGACAATTCTTTCTTTTTTTAAAAATATATTTTATTGTTTTTTTATAGAGAGGAAAGGAGAGAAATAGAGAGTTAGAAACATCGATGAGAGAGAAACATCAATCAGCCGCCTCCTGCACACCCCCCACTGGGGATGTGCTGGCAACCAAGGTACATGCCCTTGACCTGAATCGAACCTGGGACCCTTCAGTCTACAGGCCGACTGCTCTATCCACTGAGCCAAACTAGTTTCGGTGATCATCAGATTTTTTATTCACTTGATTTTTAGATTCACTTGTTGATAGATATGTATTTGTTGTTCATAATTTTTATCTTTACATTTTTCTTCGTCTTCCTCTTCTTAAAGAATACCTTTCAGCATTTCATATAATACCAGTTTGGCTGTGATGAACTCCTTTAGCTTTTTCTTATCTGTGAAGCTCTTTATCTGACCTTCAATTCTGAATGATAGCTTTGCTGGGTAGAGTAATCTTGGTTGTAGGTTCTTGCTATTCATGACTTTGAATATTTCTTGCCACTCCCATCTTGCCTGCATAGTTTCTGTTGAGAAATCAGCTGACAAACGTATGGGTGCTCCCTTGTAGGTAACTAACTGTTTTCCTCTTGCTGCTTTTAATATTTTCTCTTTGTCTTTTGCTCTTGGCATTTTAATTATGATGTGTCTTAGTGTGGTCCTCTTTGGATTCCTTTTGTTTGGGGTTCTCTGCACTTCCTGGACTCGTAAGTCTATTTCTTTCACCATGTAGGGGAAGTTTTCTGTCATTATTTCTTCAAATAGGTTTTCAGTATCTTGCTCTCTCTTTTCTTCTGGCACCCCAAAAATTCGGATGTTGGTATGCTTAAAGATGTCCCAGAGGCTCCTTACACTATCTTCATATTTTTGAATTCTTTTTTTTTTTTTTTAATTTCTTTATTGATTAAGGTGTCACATATTTGTCCTCATCCCCCCATTCCCATCCCACCCCTCTCCCCACGCATGCCCCAATCCCCTGTTGAACTTAACCGTTGGATAGGCTTATATGCATGCATACAGGTCCTTTGGTTGAACTCTCCCCCTCCCCCCCACCCTCCCCCTACCCTCCCCTATCCTCCCTCTGAGGCCCGATAGTCCGATCGATGCCTCCTTGCTTCTGGTTCTGTTCTTGTTCCTCAGTCTATGTTGTTCATCATTTCCCCTAGATGAGCGAGATCATATGTCACTAGATATATACTAATAAGAACTGAATGTGAGACGAGCAATAATAGTTATGCTGACAGGCAAATGAATCAATCTGTAGCGAGCTTCCCCCTGGACCAACAGTTCTTTTGAGACCCAATTTCGATGTCCAGTAGTTCCTTATGTGTACATGTCAGCACTGACCCCTCAGCTCTGGATGGTGGACAAATGGTGGTAATGGAGGTCCGACTCCCTCTGGTTTGGTCTCGGCCGAACCCAGGGGCACGGCGTCACCCGGACTAAGGGGCACGTGGCCTCACCCATACCCAAGGGGCGCGTGGTCTCACCCGGGCCTGGGACCCAGCCTCACCCGGATGGATCCAGGGGCGCACGGCCTCACCCGGACCCAGGATCTGGCTTCACCCGTACCCAGGGACGCTTGGCCTCTCCCAGACCCAGGGGCACGTGGCCTCACCCGGGCTTAGTTGCACGAGGCCTCACCTGGATCCAGGGACACATGGTCTCTCCCGGACCCAGGGACGCTTGGCCTCTCCCAGACCCAGGGCCACTTGGGCTCACCCGGGCCTAGGTGCACGAGGCCTCATCCGGATCCAGGGACGCATGGTCTCACCCGGACCCAGGGACGCTTGGCCTCTCCCAGACCCAGGGGCACGTGGCCTCACCCGGGCCTAGGTGCACGAGGCCTCACCCGGATCCAGGGACACATGGTCTCACCCAGACCCAGGAACGTTTGGCCACTCCCAGACCCAGGGCCACTTGGGCTCACCCGGGCCTAGGTGCACGAGGTCTCACCCGGATCCAGGGACACATGGTCTCACCCGGACCCAGGGACGCTTAGCCTCTCCCAGACCCAGGGGCACGTGGCCTCACCCGGGCCTAGGTGCACGAGGCCTCATCCGGATCCAGGGACACATGGTCTCACCCGGACCCAGGGACGCTTGGCCTCTCCCAGACCCAGGGCCACTTGGGCTCACCCGGGCCTAGGTGCACGAGGCCTCATCCGGATCCAGGGACGCATGGTCTCACCCGGACCCAGGGACGCTTGGCCTCTCCCAGACCCAGGGGCACGTGGCCTCACCCGGGCCTAGGTGCACGAGGCCTCATCCGGCTCCAGGGACACATGGTCGCACCCGGACCCAGGGACGCTTGGCCTCTCCCAGACCCAGGGCCACTTGGGCTCACCCGGGCCTAGGTGCACGCGGCCTCATCCGGATCCAGGGACACATGGTCTCGCCTGGACCCAGGGGTGTGTGGGCTCTCCCAGACCCAGGGGCGCTTGGCCTCGCCCGGGCACGGGATCCAGCGTCATCCGGGTCCAGGGGCACATGGCCTCACCCGGACCCGGAGTCCGGCCTCACCTGGACCCAGGGGCATGTGGCCTCACCTAGACCCAGGGACGTGAGGCCTCACTTATACCCAGAGGCGTGTGACCACACCCGAGCCCAGAGGCGCGCAACCCCGCCCGCACCCGGGTCTCAGCGGGGCCCCGTCTTCCCGATCCCAATTCCTGCCGGTCAATCCCCCCTCAGCAATTCCCCTGGCCATCCTTCCAGAGCTCCAGTATGGCTGCTGCAGAACTCGTCGGGCGGCGGCTTGGCGAAGCTCCAGTGCACCCGGTGCATGGCGGTGGGCCGGTCTGGCGTCGCTGCGTCGGCCCTTGGGTCTGCATCGGTGGCCGGTCGCTGAGCATGCGCACCTGGCCGCTTCCGGGGCATTGAGATTCTTGACGGACTCGGAGGTCAGCAAGCGCGGAGTCTCCCACCCCATGTCTCATAGGGGCTCGTCTGTCCGTGCTTGGCTGCCAGTGGAGCCGTCCCCTCAGCCGGAGACCGCCGGGGGAACTGCGCCGAGCACGTTCCAGGCCGCTGTTGTATCGCCTGAGCCATAGTTCTTTTGTGTCGCCTGAGCCGTAGTTCTTAAAGTGTGGTCTTTGGGTCACCGGCATCAGCATCATCCCACATACCCCTCTTTTATTCTAGTTGTAGAGCATCTACTCAGCCAGCCCTATGGTGGTCTTGGATGGTGTCTGCTCTGCTCTCTTGTCGTAGTCTCAAAGTTGTTGTGGTAGGCAACAATCAGGCTTCCGCCCTATGCCTCCATCTTGGTCCTCCTTTGTATAGTTAAGTCTTGATTGTTGTTGGTGTCACTGGGGGGGCTCTCTTTGTCTATAAAGGAAGAGTTGCTGTGCAGGAGACACGTTTATGGACCGGGTCTTGGTGCAGCAAAGCTTTGGCGCTCACTGAATATTCCCGTTGAATGTGTCCCTTATGCACGTGGTTGAAATCTGGTGTCATCTCCCACAGACCACTAGATGCCCTCGTTTCTGGGTCTCCAATGGGGTGTAGATCAGCTACTGCCTTAGGCACTCAGCAAGGATTACAGCAAAAACTGTAGTTTCTTCCTCCTGTCTGAGTGGCCCTGGAGCAGTCCGACTAGAACAGCAGTTCATCTGGTCCGCTGCCAGAGGGCAGGCCACCCACATGCATAAGCCGTTGCTTGGGGCGCAGGTGTGCCTGCAAGACTTGCAGGGCAGGTCTTCAAAACGTGCGGGGGGGGTCCCGGGGGGGGGCGGGGTCTCAGGGTGCCAACAGGCCATGGTGCGGCGAGCCGCGATGGCTGTGAGTCTGGTCCTTCTGCCTTCCACGTATCTAAGTCCCCTCGTTCCGCACTCCAGCGCAGCAAACACTGATTGCTGGGCGCACCTCCGCAAGAGTCCCGCCTCTCCCCGCAGGCATCTGGGTCTCCCGGGGTTCGCCAGAAGATGGATTTCAGGGTGATGGAGAGCTAATCTCCCCTAGGTTTGGAACAAAAGCCCCTTTCCCCCGCCTCCAGCCAGACCCACGCGCCTCCACACCTCATCCCCTCCGATTTCGCTGGGTGCGAGGCAACAGAAGAGCCTTTAACCTCCGCCGCCATCTTTTTCAAACTTCCCAATTTGTACTTCTTAATCCCTTCATTTCAGTCAACTCTACTGAAGTCTAGCGCCGCCGGGAGGTGCACGGAAAGGGCGCCCGGGCCTCCGTCCGGTGCGCGGTGCGCGCGTCCCGCGGAACCAGGCGCGCGAGGGCCGCGCGGCTGGGACGGGCGCTGGGCGGCCGCCGAGCTCCAGGCACCGCCATCGCCGCGTTCCGGACGTCGCCGCCGCGGCGTCCCCCCAAGGTGTACTTCTTAATCCCTTGAATTCAGTCAACTCTACTGAAGTCTAGCGCCGCCGGGAGGTGCACGGAGAGGGCGCCCGGGCCTCCGTCCGGTGTGCGGGGCGCGCGCCCCGCGGCACCAGGCGCGCGGGGGCTGCGCGGCGGGGACGGGTGCTGGGAGGCCGCCGGGCTCCGGGCGCCGCCGCTGCGGCGTCATCCCCAGCGTCCCGGGCCGGGCGGCCTGCGGGGGCGGCGGAGTTGCGAAAGTGAGTGAGTTTCCCAGGGTTTCGCCCGGAATGGGGTTCAGTGCAATCGGAGCCGGTGCTCAGCGCACTCCAGAGCCTTTATCTCCTTCCTGCCAGTGAACTCCGGCCAGGTCATCAGCCGCCCCTTCCTCTCCAGTTCCATCCTCCCCGCAGGCGCGTGTGCTCGTGTCTCCGCCCGTTTCTCCATACCTCAGGCTTTTACGGCTTCCCCGACTGTCCCCGTGGCCTTCTCCTTCCCCCCAGCTGTGGGCATTTCAGTCCACCAACTTTCCTGTGGATCAGGACGATGTCCGTTCTGACCTCTAGTTGTATTTTTGAAATTGTTGTGCCCGGCTGCATGTTAGGTGTTTAACCTATGCCGCCATCTTGGTTCTCCTGTATTTTTGGATTCTTTTTTCTTTTTTCTTTTCTGGTTGGGTGTTTTTTACTTCTTTGTATTTCAAATCTTTGACTTGATTCTTGCGATCCTCTAGTCTGCTGTTGGATCTCTGTATATTATTTTTTATTTCAGTCAGTGTATGCTTAATTTCTAGTTGGTCCTTTTTCATATCCTCAAGGGTCTCACTAAATTTATCGGCCTTTTCTAGAAAATTCTTGAAAAACCTTATAACCGTGGTTTTGAACTCTATATCCAGTCGTTTGCTTTCCTCCATTTCTTTCATTTGTGACCTGTTTCTTTGTCTCCGCATTTTGGCTGCTTCCCTGAGTTGATAGAGTGGCTTTGTGTGCTAGGTGTCCTATAGGGCCCAGTGGCTCAGCCTCCCCAGTTACCTGAGGTGGACACTCTTGGTGCACCCCTTTGTGGGCTGTGTGTACAATCTTGTTGTAGTTAAGCCTTGATTGTTGTTGATATCACTGGGAGGAATTGACCTCCAGGTCAGTTGGCTGTGAGGATCAGCTGTGTCTGCGATGGGAGAACTTCTGTGCTGGAGACACCCTTATGAGATAAGACTTGCAAATGCCTCTGTGCTCAGCTTGGATGGGGCGGAGTCTCAGGGCGGAGCAGACAGCAATGGCTTCCCATCAGCCCTGCCCTACGAGGCCCCTGGGTCTCAGTGTCCCGTGGCAATCGCTGCAAGCACCTCTGAGAGAAAGCTGCCCTTGAGTTTTGCCTGCTGCCAGACAGTCCAGTTTCTCCCCGAATGAGTCTGGGTCCCCAGTCTCTCCTGGAACTGGAGTTCAGTGCCGTCGGGAGCTTTTGTCTCCCTCCTGCTTGAGAGAGCCAGCCATGTACTCAGTTGCCAGCCCTCTCTGCGCGCGCACCTCGATACCTCTGCCTTCTGCAGCTCCTCTGAGTCTCAGTGTGCTTTTCTCTTTCCTTCTAGTTGTAGAATTTCCACTCAGCCAGCCTTCCTGTGGTTCTGGATGATGTCCATTTTGTCTTTTAGTTGTAGTTTTGAAATTGTTGTGTGAGGCAGCAGTTTAGGTGTTTACCTATGCCACCATCTTGGTTTCTCTCCAAAGCTGCAATTCTTAATGCAGAGAATAGAAGGGGCAAAGCTCTTGATGTAATTATTGTTACTTAAATCTGTGGAGCATCAAATAATTTAGAGCAGAAAGTGATCTTAGAATTCTGAAAAGACTCAAGGTGATTCAACAGTTGGAGAGTGTGTCCAGACTGGACCACTCACTTCAGATCATGGTTGGGGAGTGACTTAAGTCCTTGCCAAGAGCTATAACAGTTTCCTGTAGGCTCCTTGAAGATAGGGACCAGGTCCTAATTCTTTCTGCATCTATAGTGAATTGTATATCCTAGTAGTGGGTACATAAATATCTGTTGGGTGATCAAACTGTTGGCTCACATTAGGATGAGCCTGTAGGTTCCCACACAGCTATGGTGCCTATGGATTCAATTGTTTAGTCCCTTTTGGTTCTTCCTAATCAAACCTGCCTTATTGGATGTTCTCAACTACATATTTGGAACTCTCCCATAAGGACTTTGTGACCAGATTCTGTAGCTTCTCAGTCACTTTCAATTACTAGAATAGTTCTTATTCTATTGTTCAAGATGCAGGCCTCTTATTTAAAAAATTCAGTCTTGCATTGTGATTCGGATCTTGTAGTAGCTACATATGGTGCCAATTGGGTACTGGAAATATTAGGGAGAACACTTTCTAAAGTATACAACTGTCTAATCACTATGCTGTATACCTGAAACTAAGACAAAATAATATTGAATTTAAACTGTAATTGAAAAAAAACACAACCACCACAAATCTAGGACTGATAAAAAAACAAACACGTACAAAGCAAAATATTTCATACAAATACCATAAACAGCCTTTAATTATCATAATAACAACAATAGCTTACTATATGACAAGCATTGCTTTAGATTGATGTAACATTATATTTAATTCTTGCAACAATGCTACAAAGTGAGTTCTTTTATTAGTAGTATTTTACTAGAGGCCCGGTGCACAAAATTCGTGCACGGGGTGTGTGTCCCTCAGTCCAGCCTGCACACTCTCCAATCTGGGACCCCTCAAGGGATGTCTGACTGCCCGTTTAGGCCTCATCCAGGTCTCACAATCCAGGACTGCTGGCTCCCAACTGCTTGCCTGCTTGCCTTCCTGATTGCCCCTAACCGCTTCTGCCTGCCAGCCTGATCACCCCCTAACCACTCTCCTGCCAGCCTGATTGGTGCCTAACTGCTTCCCTGCCAGCCTGATTGCCCCTAACTGCCCTCCCCTGCAGGCCTGGTCACCCCTAACTGCCCTCCCCTGAAGGCCTGGTCATCCCTAACTGCCCTCCCCTGCAGGCCTAGTGCCCCGCAACTGCTCTCCCCTACAGGCCTGGGTCCCCCCCAACTGCTCTTCCCTGCAGGCCCAGTCACCCCCAACTTCCCTCCTCTACTGGCCTGGTCACCCTTAACTGCCCTCCCCTGCAGGCTTGATTGCCCCCAACTGCCCTCCCTTGCAGACCTGGTCCCTCCTAACTGCCCTCCACTCCTGGCCATCTTGTGGCGGCCATCTTGTGTCCACATGGGGCAGCCATCTTGTGTCCACAGGGGGACAGCCATCTTGTGTGTTGGAGTGACAGTCAATTTGCATATTACTCTTTTATTAGATAGGATGAATGAGAAAATGGAGGAAAGGGGTAATCTGTATTTGGACACAAAAGAGTGTATCAGCAACAAATATATTTAAAAGCTATTGAGCTAATTTTTATAATTAGCATTCTATGTGTTCCAATTAGAAAACAGTTTCTAGGTCACTGTATATCTACACTAATAAAAGAGAAATATGCAAATTGACCTTACCTCCACGACACCCACCAGCCAATCAGGAGTGAGTATGAAAATTAACCCAACAAAGATGGCAGGTTAATTTGCATACACAGGTGTGGAGCGGCTGGGGGCGGGGTGGCCGCTTGCGTGTGCACTGGCACCCAAGTGGCCTGTGTCCCGGGAACAGGTGTCATTGGGACCCAGGCCACTCTGAGCCTATAGGCCCGCACGTAGGCCTGGAGTGGCCAGGGTCCTGGAACAACCCCCGGCCACTCCGGGCCTACGCACGCAGGCATGGAGCAGCTGGGGGCGGGGCAGGAACATCCCCTGCAGCGAGCGAGCAGTACCCCGCAGCGAGCGAGCAGACAGCAGGGCCCTGCTTGCCCCTGGCCCTGGCAGTGGCGTCAAGCAGGCAGGTCCACAGAGAGCAGAGAACCACAGGGAGCAGGCCTAAGCCATCAGTAGGACATCCCCTCATCCCCTAAGGGCTCCCAGATTGGAGAGGGGCAGGTTGGGCTGAGGGACCCCCCCCACCGTGCACAAATTTCATGCACCAGGCCATATATATATATATATATATATATATATATATATATATAAAATCACAGATATTTGTCCATCACCCTCTGGATTAAAATGTCACCTATTATAAGAATTCTTAGCAAAACATACAGAAAAACGTGAGTACATATACCATAATCAACTGAAAATTCAGAATAAAAATTAAGGTTGACAGAATGTCATTATCACACAAGTTAGACTGGACATTAACCTTTGGAATTTACAAAATGATAAAATTATAATTTCTTTGCATTTTAATTCATTTCTTTTTAAAAATTATATTGGGGTGACATTGGTTAATACAATTATATTAGGATTCAGGTGTACAATTCTATAGGGTGTCCCTAAAAATGTATACACACTTTGAATGATTATAAAGTCAGTGTTTATTAACATACAGTTCATTTCAAATCCTTTTTTGTCAATACCTGTTTTCAAACTGATGACTGTTCTGGTCCAGGCACTGCTGATGACACGCAGCAATGGAATCGCAAACATCAAGAATCATTTAGTTCGATATTTGTGCTCCCTCATTTTGTCAACTTTTGCCGGTTTTGTACCATACCCATTATCTTTTATGTATCGCTATAAAAAGTACAGTGGATAAATTTTCTTTGTTCAAAGCTTAATCTGGCTTCAACCTGAAAAGGAGTGAAAATTAAGTGAGTTACCAGCTGTTAAAGTGTGTGTACATTTTTTTACATTTATTCACACTTTGAATAAATATAAAGGCAGTGCTTGTACTTCAACTGCTTTTTCAAACTTCCAGTAACATTTTGTTCAAAGCTTAGTCTGGCTGAGAAGAAAGAAACATCAATTGAGCTACCAGCTGTTAAAGTGGTGACCACACAATACAATAATACAGATGATGTTCTCCACCCAAAGTCAAGTCTCCTTTTAAACCGCTATGTCCTCTTCTACCTCTCCCGCCCTCTCTTCCCTCTGGTAATCACCATACTGCTGTCTAGGAGAGTTTTTGTTTGTTTAATCCTTACATCCCCTTCACCCAGCCCTGGAACCCCAATCCCCTCTGACAGCTGTCAGTCTGTTCTCTATCTATGAGTCTCTTTCTATTTTGTTTGTCAGTTTATTTTGTTTATTAGATTCCACATATGAGTGAGATCATATGGTATTTGTTTTTCTCTGACTGGCTTATTTCACTTGGCATAATACTCTCCAGGTCCACCCATGCTGTTGCAAATGGTAAGAGTTCTTTCTTTTTTATTGCCACGTAGTATTCCATTGTGTAAATGTACCAGTTTTTTTTTTATCCACTCATCTACTGATGGGCACTGGGGCTGTTTCCTAATCTTGGCTATTGTAAATTGTGTTGCTATGAACATAGGGGTGCATATATCCTTTCGAATTAGTGTTTCAGGCTCCTTTGGATATATTCCCAGAAGTGGAATTGCTGGGACATTATGCAGTTCCGTTTTTAATTTTTTGAGGTAACTCCATATGCTTTCCACAAGTGGTTGCACCAATTGGCATTCCCACCAGCAGTGCATGAGGGTTCCCCTTTCTCCATATCCTTGCCAGCACTTGTTTGTTGATTTATTGATAATAGCTATTCTGGCAGGTATGAGGTGATCATATATGTAATTTAAAATTTTCTAGTAGCCACATTTTTTAAAAAGCGAAAAGAAACAGGTGAGATTAATTATATCATACGCTACTTAACCCACTGTATTCAAAATATTATAATGTATTATACGTTCTTTATTTTTGTCCTGAGTCTTCGGAATCTGGTGTGAATTTTGCACTTACAGCACATCACAGTTTGGACTATGTTATTCGTGTGCTTGATCGCCCTGTGTGTACCATATTGCACAGGGCAACTGTACAATGCTTAGAACAGGCCAGGTACGCGGTATGTTTTCTACAAGGATTATGATTATTTTTACCTTCTAAATATTTTTTTAAATATATTTTATTGATCTTTTACAGAGAGGAAGGGAGAAGGATAGAGAGCTAGAAACATCGATGAGAGAGAAACATCAATCAGCTGCCTCCTATTGGGGATGTTCCCGCCCCGCCCCCAGCTGCTCCCTTGACCGGAATCGAACCTGGGACCTTTCAGTCTGCAGGCCGACGCTCTATCCACTGAGCCAAACCGGTTTCGACACCTTCTAAATATTTTTCAAAATTGATCACTTCTCTGCTGCACTGACATGCTTTAGACCAATTTCTTATCTTTGCCAGGAAAGATGGATGCGCCTGCTAACTTGGCCTCCCCAAATTCACTCCTACAGCCCTTTGCCATCTCTTCATACTGAGGTCCAAGAAATCCTTTCAAAATATGTATCTGATCAAATCCTCGCTCCATCACCCCTGAGCCTTCCCTGAACCACATTTCTGCCTCCCTAACCTTTGTTCAGTCCCGTGGACCGTCCAGTTACATGCTGCGTCCTTGGACGCGCTGCCCTTTCCTCTGGCACCTCCATTGGTACTTTCTTTCTCCTTTAATCTTCCGGGGGAAACCTTCTCGGGTGGCTCCCAGACTCTGTCAGATGACTTTGTTAAAATGCTGTCATAGAATCATGTTCTTTTTCCAAAGCTCTCATCTCTGTTTGTAATTTTACTTTCCTTAGTGTGATAAATTAATTAATCTGTCTACTGCCCCAACTAGACTGTAAATTCTTATAGGGAAGGCACTGCATTTGTTTTATTTTATTCACTGTTGCTCCCCCCCCGCCCCCCCCCCCCGCCCGCCGCCGTACACCTAACCCAATGCCTGACACCTTGTGGCTCCCATGACATATTTTTAAATAATTAATTATAATAAGTAAGTATTCAACTATTGTTCTATAAGACCCTACAAAAGCAGAATGAAGGGTATTTAAAACAAGGAAAAATACCACAAGTTTTCAGTTTAATTTAAAATCTTAAAGGATAAGAACAGAGGGATTTTAGAATAAAATAATGTACCAGTAATATGATCCAGAAAACTTCACAAACATGGAAATAGCAACATGTAGACTGACATAAGACAAAGACATGAGCAGACTGTGTCCTTAACCAGCCCAAGCATATAAAACTAGCCTGTGAAGAGAGAGAGAGGAAAAAAGGAGATAGTAGAGGATGGAATATTGTGAGCCATGTTCTACTTCTCTTGTGCTTGAAAAATTAAGATTAAGTTGGGCATGAAGAAGTATTGGTGATAAAGTAAGCATGGGACCTATATGACCCAGATTTTATATGATAATCCTGTATTCTCTTTTTGATAAACTGTTGAATTATCATGGAAATTCCATTCTCTCAGCAAATAGCAATTAAATGAAGTTGGTCAATAAATCAACAAATATTTATGTCTTCCATATGCTATACGCTGGGGATACAGTGGAAAACAAGACAGTTGTATCTCTGTCTCTTTTGGTTTGGGGATCCATCAATCTCTTTCTTCCTTCTGTCTCAGTTCTGAGCTCAGAGCTAGGTGAAGATTAAAATAATGTCAGAACATGTGAAATAAGTGAAAGTAAAGGTGGTTCAGTGAATCTCACTAATAAGGGAAGTAACTCATTCTGCCCATCCTCCCGTGAGGGGATGGTGGAGAAACTGAGTTGAAGAGTTCTCCAATAGTTTTCCCTTCTGGAGTGTAGAGTGGATGACTCCTCCTCTCTAGAAAACATGAAAAATTGAAAAGAATATTTATTCACTTGCTAACCTTGAGCTTCCGGCCTCATCAGTTGAGTGGAGAGAGAACACTAGAAAAAGGAACAAATTGGAAATGGGAGGAGGCAGAGCGATCAGATTACTTCCATTTCGGATGAGCTAAATTACGCTACTATAACAAATTAATCACAAAATCTCAGGGACTTAACCCAACAACTATTTAATTCTTGATCACACAATGTCTTTTGTGCGTTTGGCAGCTCTCCAGGGCAGCTCCCTTCCAAGCAGAGAAAGAACTCCAGTCCCTTTTATCTTGTGGCTCTGTCGTCTCACCACGACTTCCAGATTCCCAGGGGGTGGAAGAGAGGGCCACATTCATTGCCTCAGCCTGGAAGTGACATCACTTATGTTCACAGTCCATTGGGTAGACCTAGCCATGTGACTCTGCCTAACTGCAAAGAAGGCTGCGAGGTGTTGTCCTCCACGTGGACAGGGAGGAGGAAGACAACCGGATGTCAGTCAGCCTTGAGAATGTCCATCACACAGATAATGCATGTAAGATACCTGTAAAATATCCAAGTAGAAATATCCTATAGGCAGTTGGGTACATGGGTCTGGAACTGTGAGTCTCCAACTTGACTGTGCATAAGAATCTGGGGGAGATGGTTAAACATTCAGATTCCTAGGTCCCACTCTCAGGGATTCTATTTCAGCAGATCTGGAGTTAGGCTCTGGATTCTGAACTTTTAGTCTCTTCAGAGACCATCATTTGATAAACACTAGTCTAGACCTTTAAAAATTCAGCAGTATAGGGATAGTACTTGCAGCCGTTGGGGGAGATGGGATCACCTACAGAATGAATAGAGGAGGATAGGGTGAGAAATAAAGACCCAGCCTAAAACCGCAGGAAGTTCCAAGGGGAGGAACTGTTTTGAGAAGGTGGGGCGTGGCGGGACCCATTTATGGCAATTGCTGCTGAGAGATCGTGCAGGATGAGGACGGAAAGGTTGACTGTGTTGAGTGACAAGGTTGTTACCGATAACCTTAGCGAGAGCTGGAGGCTGACACCAGATCTGCGTTCATTGAAGAGTGAGTGGGACTAAACAGTGTAGACCACTTTTTTTGAGGAAGGTTGACTGCAAAGTGGAGGAGAGAGGGTCGTAGCTGAAGGGGATGGTGTGGGATCATCGGGATTTAAATATATATGTGAGACGTGAACATGATTCAGTGCTGATAGGAAGGAGCCAATAGTGAGGGTTAAATTGAAGAAAGAGGAATCATCACTAGATTTCCTGAGAAGGTGGGAGGAGATGGAATATGGAAGAATGGTGAGGAAGGATTTGCGTTGGCTTGGTAGAGGGAACATCCCTTCACTGGAACAAGAGAAAAGGAGGAAAAGATGTGTATAGGCTGGTTGTCAAGTTTAGGTGTTTAGTGGATTCACCTAGGAAGTTTAAAAGCATATACAGGCAGTCCTCGGGTTACGTCAGAGATCCGTTCCTATGGCGCGACGTAACCGATTTTCGCAGTGAGTCAGAACCCACCTACATAAGCACCTCCGTCACTCACATGGAGCACATACACAGCAGTAATGACGTGAAACAGTCAAAAAAATTTAAAAGAAAGATAACGATTCCTGACCTTTACTTGTGGTAAATAATAAAAAACATAAAGCACATATGTACATACACTGAAATTATGGAACTTTTTAAAAAATAAATACTGTAAATGGGAGATGGCGATGTAACCACGAAATGACGTACGTCGAGTCCGATGTAACCTGAGGACTGCCTGTCCCATTGCCCTGTCCCACCTTTGAGATTCAGCCTGGGCATCAGGATTTTGAAATAGCTCCCCCAGGAGATTTTAATGCACAACCAAGGCTGCCAAGATTTTTATTGGGTTAGAAACAGGCTTGCGTGTGTTACGGTTCACATAGATTCCTCGGTCACAGCCTAGACAGCCCTTCCTTAGACAAGACTTCCGGACCCCCGTTAAGTGAGGACCCTGATGTATGTTTCTATAGCACTGTACTTATTTACTCACGTCTTTCAGTTTGCATTTCCTATTTCAACCATGTGTTCCTCACTAGATTGTATACAACAGCAGTGGCCACATCTGTCCTCGTCACTACTGAATGTCCAGCTGGCAGAGTTGACATTCCATAATGCCTTCTGAACAGATGCATCGATCAGACCCTGATGTAGCAGGATTGGGCACAGGACCTTGTGGCGATTCGGGACACTGTGCCCACCCACGCTGGCTGCGATGGTGTCCAGCCAGCTGTGCAGGGGCTGTGTGCCTGCCCTGCGTCTCTAGGGGCAGAACTCACCCAAACAGCATCATTGTAAAAGCCCACGTAATTGTAGCTGCCGAGCAGAGTTGATTGCAATATAAGGTGATAACAATATTGGGCATTTCTCATAGAATCGAGCATAGTTTATTTTGCCTGTAGTTTGAAGTTGTTTGAAGTTAAAAATTAATTATAAAATTCAGGTTTGTTTCCAAGTGAATTCAGGGACTAGGAAAGAAAGGAGCCTTTTCATGAGACAATTCCAAGGAATATATCTCTTCAGGAAGCATCACAGTCCACGCGTAAGGTTTTGTACCTAAATGGGTAAGATAAACGGTTATAGTAAGACATCTGTTATTTCCTCAGCCGTCATTCAGTTGTGTGCAACCACAGATTGATCCTTGTCATATAGTTGCGGTGTGGTTGGTATGTGTGATGAGGCTGCATTGTAATTATAGAACTCAGGGGTTTGCCACCTTCTTCTGTAAATATTTTATGTTTTGTGAGCTTGTGCAGTCTAGCAGGTTTCAACTACTCAACTCCACTGTGGTAGCCCCAAAGCAACCACGGACAACACTTAAACAAATGAGCATGCGTATTGTATTGCTTTTATTGTGTGTGATAAATTGCCACAGACTTAGTGACTTAAAGCAACATACATTTATTACCTTTTGGTTTCCATGGGTCAGCAGTCAGCTTAGCTGGGTCCTCTGCTCAGAGTCTCACAAGGTCACGATCAAGATGTCAGTAATCATGGGCTGCAGTCTGACCTGGGGCTTGAGATACTCATCCAAGGTCAAGTGTCTGCTGGCAGAATTCATTTCCTGGCAGCTATCTAATTCCTGGAAGCTTGCTTCTTCAAGACCTTGAAGGGCCTACCTGATTAGGGCAGGCCCACCCAGGGCAATTTCCCATTAGTTACCTCAACCACAACTGATTAAAGACCTTAATCACATCTGCACTATCCCTTCACTTGCTTTCTAAGGTCACACACTCACGGCAGTGATTCCTCTTCATATTCTCAGGTCCCTCCCACACTGAGGGGAGGAGAGCTTATACAAGGGAATATCCCTGAGATGGGGATCCTGGGGCCCTCTTAGAAGTCTGTCTGCCACATCTGCATTCAAATAAAACAACAAATGGATGCTGAAATGTGAACATCAGATCATTTTTCACCTGCCACAGAAAGTAATATTCTTTTGATTATTTTTCCAACCCTTTAAAAATGTAAAAACCCATTCTGTGGGCTGCAAAAAAAAAACACAAAAACACACAACAAAAAAACCCAAACAACACACACACACACACACACACCAGACAGTACGCTGGATTTGACCTGTTAGCTGTAGTTTTCCACCCCCTGATATAATTTGTGAAATGGGGTGAGGTAGCCCTGGTGGCTTAGTAAGAAATGGTTCTCAGAATAAGATGCTAGATCTGGGTGATACGACTTGTGCAACATATGAGGGAGCAATGCTGAAGTTTAAGGGTGACCTGTTGGGGGGTAAGACACTAGATCCCTTCTTTCAGTGGTTGCACCTCCCCTATGAGGACATGGGGCAATCTGAGAAGCTGTGCTCACTAAACACGCCCCAGCCCCATCCTTCTCAGTTGCTTTGTGAAATTGTCTTTTTGGTGCTTATTGATGCAAACTGTAGCTTCTTTGCTTTTATTTGTTCAGGTGCTTATTTTCTTCAGGCCTCCAATGGGATCCTCGATGGGGCTACTGCGACTCAAAGATCAGCATGCTCCTTAGTTCCACTGCAAAGATAATTCTGCTGAAATGGAATTTGTGGCCAAGAAAACAATCACTCCTTTTCATATCACAAGGCACAATCAGGGTTTCAGATATTTGGATTGCACATCCAGGCTAATTGTCACATTGTTTAAAAACAAATTTTCGTCTGCACAAACAAAAAGATTAACAACTGTGAAAAACGTCCTTGTTCCAGAAGCTTAAGAAAACTATGGTAGTATTGTGTGAATCATTAGATCTTAGAATCAAGATGTAGTCTTCTAGGAAGTAAAGGAAGTGGTCTTTCCTTAAAAGAAAAATAGTCTTAAATGTTTTTATGGTGCTTACTATGCCATTCTAAACACTCTACAAATATTAATTTATTTCATTCTCACAATAACTTTTTGAGGGCAATATTACCACTATCATCGTTGATAAGGAAACTGAGGAGCAGAGTTAAGTAACTTGGCCAATCTCTGACTAATAAGTGTCTGAACTGGGATTTGAACCCAGCAATTTCCTTTCAGAGTCTGGTCCCTTAACCACTATCCGGCATGTAACAATAATTTTTTAAATATTTCCTGAATATGCTGGTGCCCTTCATGGAGTACAAATAATTAATAAGGTATTTTAATGAAACACTGAAATTAGTGGGAATGTTCTTGAAGATGGCATCCTGCCAGGTGACTGAAGTGGCCGATGAAATGGCCATATTTCCTCCAGGCTAAGCCTCAGCAGACTTGTTGATTAGCTTGTCAATGTGTCATCCAATATTTCTAACGTCAGCTTTGATATTCTTTTCCAATAATGGTGATATCAGAATCTTGGTCAGGATCAGTTGCATGGCACACATTCGCAACCGTCGTATTAATAATTCATCAGATTTTTCAATTGACGTAGAAGTTGTTATCGTAAAGTTATTCAAAACTTGTTACATTTCTATAATACAAGTGAAGACACTGAAATAATGGTGGGATTTTATCAGACAAATATGGTCCCATTCAAATAAGATTTCTGGTACAGATGCCTGTTCTCAGGAGAATACTAATAATGTTTCTGTCTTCACATGCGTAGTTGTTATCAGCTGAAAAAGTTCCACTGTCAAGACATTTTCCAAAGACCCTAAATCAAAACAATGCCATTGCAATTTTCCATGACATTTTTTTTTCCAAAATAAAGGGACAGAATGTTTCTCCATGTGAATCTTTGCATTTTAATTAGAATTGAAGAGAAAGATAAAAATGTGAATGATTTCATTCTAAAAATAAAAGAATTTAAGAAGAAAATTGCTGATAATGTTAAATATTCATTATGATGTGGATTTAGTGAAATGAGGGAATGGGAACCAAATTACTGACCTTTAGAAGGCATAAGTGGAAAAGCCCTTAATAATTTTGCTTTATTTGGTAAAAACAACAAGAACTTGTTAAAAGGCCCTGAAGAGAATGATCGGAAGAAAGCATGGAATAATGTCTAGAGTATTTTATTTTGTTACTATGAAGATTATTCAAAATGAGAGCCTTACCTTAAGTTGTAACTTGAATACTTGTTTGCTGAGTAGAAGAAAACAAAATTCTCCAGAAAAACACTATTATTCTGAGATTTCACACTACCAGGTATGACTCTAGTTCATCAGATCATTTTTGCTGACAACTTTTGGAAATTAAGTTATTGATAGAACATCTCTCTTGATAATCCAAATGAATTACTCAGACTTTCTAAGAGATGTTTGGGAAAAGAAAGTAGATCAAATTCTAATTTCGCAAGTTGCATCCTACAAATAAGCACAACAGTGGAAAACCCTGTTCGTCAGCTTCAACAGAGATGATGGAAAATGACAAAAAATGTCTTCGCCCATCTGTAATTTCCCCCCAGAATTTTGTATTCATTCTCATGTACATTGACTCTTGTCAATAAAAGGTGATTGATTCAATGTTTAACGCATAAAATTTAAGTTTTCTAATTTTTTTGTTTGGTTAATCCTCACCTGAGGGTATTGTTTTTCCCACTGATTTTTAGAGAGAGTGGAAGGGAGGAGGGAGAGACACAGAGAGAGAAGCATCAATGTGAGACAGTCACATCGATTGGTTACCTCCTGCACGCACCCTGACCAGGGCCGCGATGAAGCCTGAACTGAGGTACATGCCCTTGACTGAAAGGAACTGAACCCAGAACTCTTCAGTTGGCAGGCCGATGCTCTAACCACTGAGCACCCGGCTAGGGCTAGTTTTTTAGGCTTTCTAAGAATAAATTTATAATTAAAAAAGCATCATTTGTCAAAACATGAATTCAAATTTGGGGCTTGTAAATATGGCCACCATATGAGTGTTCTGGACCAGAAAGAATGTTCTGAGCCAGAAAGAGTGAAACAGAGGAGTCACAGTAGATGAACATGAAAGAAAAATGAGGTGTGGGTGATTTGAGGATTAATGGGGCCTTTTGTCTGTCCAGATGAAAAGCTTTGCAGACATAAGATGATTCTTGATAAGGTAATAATCGCTTACTATAATCAAATTCTAAGTACTTCAGCCAGAAACAACTGAGCACCAGGGAAGAGCTATTAGGCATTGTTAAAGCAATTGGTCACTTCCCACATTATTTGTATGGCTGGAATTTCACAATCAGAACTTATCATACCGCATTATGAGGCCTGCTGAAATTCACAAATTTGGAGGGACAAATTGGCTGGATGATTACAAAACTGTGAGGCTATCATTTCTGAATTGAACACCGACAGAGAGTAAAAAACCCCATCATAATGCACATCCATTATCTAAGCACCCATGTTGGAATACTGCTTATAAATCTGACATTAGGCATGAAGAAAAGAAACAAATAGTCTAAAATACCTGGTAGTTAGTGTTTTGGAATAACACTAATATATTTATTTCCTAGTAGAAAGTTATGAAATGGTTCGTTCATTAGTTCAACAAATATTTATTGAGCGTGTACTCTGTACCAGGCACTGTTCCAGGCATGAGGGACACACTAGTGAATAAGATGACTCATAGGGCTAGGGGTCCAGCAAAGCCACAGGGAAATAGAAATATTGTGTAAAGTTGGATTGACTCTAGTGAAAAAGGAACATAAAGTTTGTGAAGAAGAGTTATCTAACTATATTAAACACTCCTGGATGTCATTTAATACAGTAAACCTCTAATTAAAATTTCTCTTGCATGGAAGTTATATTTGACTGAGTCATACAGGTTATGCCAGGGAATTATATGTATTTCTTTTTTAAAAATGAAATATTTAACTTTTGAACAATCCTAGAATTCTGGTCACCTAGTTTTTTCAAGAAAATTTAGTTCTTTATACATGATTATCCAAATTAAAATCAATTTGCTTTAGAGAAGATTTAGCTAGCATGTATAGCCTAGAAAAATTACATCTTTGAAGAAAATACAAAACCCACTTTATACCTTCTTATAGTTAAAAATGTTTCAAAGAAATCTACAAATGGTAAAAATATTTGTAATTTACTGAATTCTGGATGTTTTCATTATTTCTCAGATGTACCAGAAAAAAAATATTCTGATAGTTTGCTATAAAGAACTGGACATGAAAAGCAAATGCAAATTTGCAATAACTTTACATAGTGCTTGGTACATAATACTTATTAAACATTTATAGGCAAGGACAAGTAAATTGGATATGACAAGTTAGCATCATAATAAGTACTAGGGGCAGATCCAGTTTTATGGAATCTAAAACTTAAGCTTTTTGGGGTCTTTCTTTAAAAAAAGAATACAAAATTAAGTATATAAAATTTGGCATGAGAGTGAATATACTTTTAGAATGAGAAAATAAATCACTACAAATTATAGTATTTAGAAGAATAGAAGGGTTGGGGGAGGGAGAAGAAGGTAAAGGGAGGATAAATGGTGATGGAAGAGACTTGACTTGGGGTGGTGAACACACAATACAATATACAGATGATGTATTACAGAATTGTACACCTGAAACCTATATAATTTTATTAACAAGTATCACCCCAATAAATTCAATTAAAAAAGGATGAACAACAAAAAACTTTGTTTTCATATTATGGTTTTTTTTTTCCTTTTTGTTAAATTTATTAAGGTTAGCAAAATTATCCAGGGTTCAGGTGCACAATACCACAGCATGTCATCTGTACACTGGATTGTGTGTTCACCTCTCCAAGTCACGTCTCCGTCCATCACCATTCATCCCTTTCCACCCTCTTCCCTCTCCCTCCACTCCCCCTCCCCACAGCAATCACCACACTGTTGTCTGTCCATGAGTTGTTTTTTTTCTCTTCCTTTTTTTTTTCTTTCTTCTTTGCTCAATCTATTTTCACATTATCTTTTTGGCTTTGACCAGACTGTTTTATTTAGTAATATTAATCAATAGTCTGCAAAGATATACAAAATGAATCTGAGATTAAGGCATACAAAAGAGGAATACAAATGCATTTTGTAGAAGGCTGCTATGTTGAATTGAGCTACATAATTTTGTAATCAAATTACTCATATTACATGCAGTGACTTATGAGTTTTGTCTTTAGAAGACTTGTTTTCTGGGCTCTTTTGCTGTGTTGGTAGCAAATTTGCCTGCCATTTCATCCAGACTGCCAGACTTCATTGGGACAAAATATGTCAGACAAGGTAAGGTGTGATCCAATGTACATTGGGACACATAAAACGTGTGACTTCACACATAGATGTACTCACTGCTTATGGTACTGCTATAGGTTTGTCTCCTACAAACATAGGAATTATATAAATCCCATTTCATGAGATTCCCATAAAAAATAGAAATAATGAATGCTGTATTTATAATGATATATGTTGCATTATTGAGCATTTGCTTAACGGAATGGAACGCCTGTTTTATTAGGCATTGTTGAGAACTGAATTCTCCACTTAAAATTGTACATGTCTGATAATTGGAGGAATTTTCCAGAGACTAGCTATATATAATCCTCATTAGAGGATTTTCCCCCCATTGCTTTTCAGAAAGAGTGGAAGAGAGGGAGAAGGGGAGAGAGAAACATCAATGTGAGAGAAACACATGGACTGGTTGCCTCCTGCACTTGCCCTGACCTGTAGGGAGTGAACCCACAACCCAGGTGTGTGCCCTTAACTGGGAATCAAACCTGTGGCCCTTCAGTACAAGGGACAATGTTCTAACCACTGAGAACACCAGCCAGGGCGAGACTAGCTATATTTGAAATTGTGTTTTTCCTCCACTAGCCACAATCTATCAGTGCTGGTGCCACAGGACATGTTCACATTGCAGTTCTACCCCTGGCCCTGGACTTCATGTCCTGACACCAGGTGAGTCAGCACAGTGTGGGGGGCGGCAATGGAAAGGAGTTCACAGGCCTTCTAATTCAGGCAGACCACTTTATTCAATACTAGAGGCCCAGTGCATGAAATTCGTGCATGGGTAGGGTCCCTAGGCCTGGCTGGAGATCAGGGCTGATCGGGGCCTTCCAGCTGCCAGCTGGGGCCTTCCTTAGTTCCACGCCGCCCCCTGGTGGTCAGTGCACATCATAGTGAGCAATCGAACTCCAGGTCTCCCAGTTGAACTCCTGAGGGGACAATTTGCATGTCAGGCGTTTATACATATAGATGTTCCCAGACTTGGGGCCAAGCACAGTAAGTACTTAGCATCATTGTCAGGTTCTGCAACTCTAGGTGAAATGACATATAATAAAACCAGTTTCACCAAAGGCTACTTGATATAAAAGAGTTAGGTTTCTTCAGCATCTCATCCATGTTATAATGAAATGATGTTATTTGAGGACCTGCTGTACCAATGTTTGGGGTCTGTAGCATCGGGATAGCTGCCTGTGAATAGCTATGAGGCCTTCCTCAGACCTGCTCTCCAGCCATGAGACTTCACCAATGAATCGGTACCCATTGTGAACACTGATTTGCACAAGTGATTCAATAAAAGGCATCCTTCAAGTCCTTTTTGTTTGTTGCTTATCAATAGAGAGAAATCAGAGTTTATATAGCACCTTGGAAAGGAGGCAGCTGGTCCAGAGATGGTGTTGATGACCTTGAGGCTCAGATCTGCCAATTCTTTTCCTGGCGGGGCTGGACCCTACCACTCACTCCTTCAGTCCCTGACTAGGGTCCTGTTCCATCCGGAGCACATGGCCTGGAATCAGGAAAGCAGCCACCTCCAGTGCAGAGACGTTGCTGGCTCACCCCACCTCCAGATCCATCCGGCACACATGGATCCCGAGATCTCTGTTCTCTTGGATGTTGAGACCGAACAGTGCCTTTTCTTTCCCCACAGAGAGCAAACCTCTGACTGGGCTTGCCAAGCACACTGGGCACTGCACCTCTTTTCCCTGCCTGGCATAGTGAGGCTTTAGGACCCCCTGGTGGTCCAGACTGGTGGGTTGTTGTGGGCTTCCTGGTTGACCTCATAACTGCTCTCCGCACACCCATCCCTGAGGAGATGATGCGAGACCACCCGGGCCCAGTCTTCACCTTTCTGTGGCCAACGTGGACAAGGACAGGTACGTGCATGGGCACAGGAGGGCTGAGACCGGGAGGCGCTGCCCACCCAGGTGCTGAGGCCTAAGGTCAGGCCTAGGGCTTTGGGTGATGCCCCCTGGGAACTAGCGACCTTGTGATGGCGGTGATGGCACTTAGCCAGGTGCCCATGTGGTTCTGTCGGGAGTGGCAGGGGCAGAAAACTCTGGGGGACACCCCCCACTCCTGTGTGCAGGGTTTCTGTGATTACACATGGACTGTGCACCTGACAGTTTAAAACCAGACTTGCGAATATCTATATTATAGATACACAGTGTTAAAAAAGTGCCAAGAACACAGTTTGATTCCCTTAGATCCAGACTTCTGATCATAAGCAACAGATGCCACTTGCTCGACACTTTCCCCACTGCCGCCCTGGATTCAGAGGAGCCCTGACCATCGGTCCCTTCTCACGTGTCCTCCTCCTCCGACCAGGGTACACTTTGTCCCCTTCTTCATCTGCTAGTATGTCATCCTTCAAGACACTCCTCATCCATCACCTCTTCAAGAAGCCTTTCCTGACACCCCTAAGTCTGGACGAGGCCCCCCCTGTGTGCTCCTCTGACAGCCACACTGGCCTCCAGGTGACACTGAGCCCCTGCGTTGTAACACTGCCCACTCATCTGCGTTCCCAATAACCCTGCAGTGTATTGAAGAGAGAAGCTATGTCTTTTATCTTTATATTTCTATGTCTAGTGCCCAGTAAATATGCAGTAGATATTTGTTGAATGAGTGAATGAGATTTATTGACCTTTGGGGCATCAAACTATTCCAGACCCGAGTGATCTCAAATCCATCATCATATTCTGCACAAACTGATTGAATATTGATCCCTTGCCATTGCTTCAAGTTAAAAAAAAAAAAGATCTTTTGAAAATAGGATGTGCAGCTATAAAACAACAAACCTGATTCTACCAGCCACACATAAATATCGGTTTCATTATTTTATAATCACCCTTCACAAGTGACCAAGAACATTGGAAGTGATTGAGTTGCAGTCAGACGCGGGCGCATGCTTCGAGATTCATAACTTTGTTTGCTGGATAAAACTCATAGCTCCCACTGCCAGCATCGGAAAGCAACAGCTAGCCTGGAGAAGATTTGCAAATAGTGTTCGATTTCATTTCCGCCGAATCTTTACCTGGTTTGTTCCTCTGTCCTGATCTTCAAATTCTATTTCTCAGTGAAATCTATACCCATGTCCTTGGAGACTCTCATTGTCGGCTTACACCTGCTGCACTCAGAGGACTTCCTGCAACTAATTCAATTCCACCGAAGTTTATTGAATACTTACAACTCGCTTGGTGCCATCCTTGCGATAAGGCCCCGGAGTCGGCGTATTTGTATATAATATTGTTTTGTCTCCTAGCCCTTCATTTCTTTCTTCAACCAATATTGTAAAGCTTTCTTCTACACTTCACAAGGCACTGTCTAAATGCCACGGGAGGAAAGAAGATCAATAGGTTCCTGATTTCCGAGAACTTATCATTCGGTTAGGGAGATAAGGTACACAGGCATAACCTGCTTAACATCAGCACTGAAGTTCAAGAGCAACGTGAGCTGATAATACAAGAGTCAGCCTAGGATGAGGTCCCGTCCTCCCGCCCTCCCTGCCTCTGAGCTCACCCTCACAGCAAGCCGGTTGTGCTAGAAAGAGGTTTCAGACACAGGCTGGTGTTTGAAAGCGGGAGCAAGTTACTGGCGTCCATTGCCTCACCTGTAGCTGCTCTGCAGAGGATTCTGGGGAAGAGAAGTGGGAAAGTGAGGAAAGTGGTGGTGCAAACCTCTCGCTCCTTCTTTTCCTCTTCGCCTCAAGCCTTGTAGGGGAGGAAAAGCATCCTGTGTGCTTCCCTCGCCCCCTCCCTTCTGGGGAGGACATGCACACAGTGGGGGAGGACATGCACACAGTGGGGGAGGACATGCACACAGTGGGGGGAGGCCATGACACAGTGGGCGTAAGGGTAACAGTCCCAGGCAGCAGAGGAGCCCTGACAAAGTAGGCGGAGAATCAGGGCCTCCTGCTGGGCTCTCTGACGAGGTCCGAGGTCCAGAGGGATTTTCCTTTTGTCCTGCATTTGGCACATTTGGCAAACGGCAAACTAAGTACAGCTCATGCTAAAGAAAGTCCACAATAATCCAGTTCCCAGCCACCTCCACCCCTTCCCCAGGTCTATGAGGCAGCCAGAGCACCTGCCCCAATACAGGCAACCACCCACCACCCTCCAGGGTCCAGAGTCTGGGGTTGGGAGGGGGGGTGGCGGTGGGAGAGGAGTCGCCGGATGCTCCAGTCTGCAGTGTGGCGCAGGTGACAGAGGATTTCCACTCTTCTCCGTGGGAAAGGGAAAGGTGGGACAGTCACCCACCCCCAAGCCTAACTGGGGGTAGAGGGCCGTTGAGAGACTTTGGACAGTTGGGGGATGCCTGTCCTGAGAGGAGGCAGGCATCTCCCCGCGCAGCCCAGCTGTCATTGTCCACCCAGGCTGCTGCTGGAGCAGATGGGGCGGGAAGGAGTACCTGGGGAATCCGAAGGTGAGGGCTCTACTCACCCATGGCAGAGAGTGTCCCTCCTCTCCAAGGGGTGGGAAGAGCAGTGAGGGAGCCTGGGAAGGAAGGTTGAAGGCAGGCCACTCGCATTCCCAGGGGCCCCTGGAGGGAATGGAGCAGGACCACAGTGCTCCCCAGGTTCTCGGGAAGGGGCAGAGCATAGGGGTCAGGGTCGGAGGCACAGAGGGACCCCGGAGCTGCTGGGTCCAGCCGGGCAATGCCTTCCTTACTCAGAGAACTGGCTGAAGGCATGGGTTTTGGGTGGGGCCAGGAGTCAGCTGCCTTTTGGAGGCAGTCCTAGAGACAGAGGAGCTGGGGTGAAGCACATCAGCCCCCCAAGAAAACCACTTACAGGAAACTACCAGATAAAACCAGAGCAGATCAGAAGGAAGTCTGAGGACCCCCCTACCAGGACCCTCTCCCATCCGAGAAGCCGTCCTCCGGGGCAGGGGCTGGAGGTATGGGAGCCGCACCAGGCCAGCACCCCGAGGCTCTCCCCAGGTCTGCTTGGGAAGAAAAGGGCGAGGAATGAGATTTAAAGCGCCTTTGAGATAAGCCTGAAATTGCAGTGGACCTTTAATAATCAAAAGTGATTGTAAGCTATAAAATCTGCCCGAGACGGCACCGGGGGAGAAAGAAGGGGATTGACACAGCGCAGTTGGAAGTAGTAATGGAAAAATAGGAAATGGCTTCATGTTTATAGCACCACGGAGAGTCCTTAACAAACTCCAGACCCGGCCAGGCTCACACACGGGCTGAGCTGCTCGTCCTCAGGGAAGGCGTGGACAGGGAGCTCACCTGCAGGCACAGAGCTGGCAGATGGCTGAGTGCCCTCCCACCCCCACCCCCTCCCACCCCCACCCAACCACCCCCCCCACCACCACCCCGTAGTCTTCTCTGATTATGACTCCCCACAACCCACGCAGGAATAAGAACCTCCAGTTTAGGAGGATGAAGGCTTCCTAGTAGATCAAGTGAAATTACGTTGCATTTAAGAGGGCTGCCTGTGTAGTGTCGGGAGCCAGAATCCTGGTTTCCTCGGTTAATTTTTTCAGCCTCAGTTTCTCCACCTGTACAATGGGGATGATTAAGAAAACCTGCCTTTGAAGGTTCTTTGGGGTTGATTTGAGAAGAAAATGCGTTTATGTGTATAAAGCACTTAAAACAGTGCCTTGCATATAGTTAGTATTCTCTCTCTAAATATATTTTAAAAAATAAAATAAAATAAGGGGGTGTCCTAATTTATGAAGTAAAAGCTATACTGCAACAAATAAAACCAAACCAAACTGGACGCTAACAACTCTTCTTACATCTGGCAGAAGGTCGCAGGGCACACCGCTGTCCCCCTAAGTGGAGAGACGGGCAGATGCAGAGACCACCACTTACCTGAGCGGGAGCCCACCACCAGCAGCAACTGCCGCAGGAAGCCGGGTAACACGCACTTGCTATCAGAGGTTTGCTTTGAACGCAGACTCTCTCCACATAGCCTACTTCATTCATGCGATGAACGTCTATTACGTACACGAGTGCCAAGATCTTTGCTACAAAATAGGTTCAGATGGCTATGCTCTCCCCTCACCTGCGTGGTTGGTGACCTTGATGCCTATCTGGGGAGAGGCTGTGTAGAGGAAGATAATTACCTGGGTAAACAAGCAAAGTAAGTGAAGCTACTGGCTACCCTCTCCCACCACTTCTTAAATTCAGTGGTTCCCAGGGCTGCCAATACACAAGCTGATGTCCTGGTATGAGATTCCGTCCTCTCGTCTCCCCGAACTGAACGGGTTTGGCTGTAATAGAGAAAATGAGCGTCTGGCTCTGAAGGAGCCCCGATAACCTTGGGAGGAATAAATCAACGTGCATATTGATGGAGCAATTTGAGTCCATATTGATTTCTGGTAGCTGGTGCCTGGATTCTTAGCTCATATAATAGGTGGTAAGGGTTACTTATAAATAAAGCTACAGAACACTTTTTTTTTTTTAAAACCCAATAAATCCTTGGGGGGTTTTGTTGTTTCTGTTTATAAATACTCAATTGATGGAGAATGCAACGTGGCCTATGGCTTAGTGGCTATTGATTTACAGGCATGATTAACAGAGCCCCAAATCTATCGGTGGCTACAGAGACCATCCTGGGCAGAGAGCAAACACGCCTCCCTATTGGGAAGTTGATAATGAGAAGAGGAAGTCTCCAAAAGGGGATGCCTGGTGGAAAGGAACCGCGCTGATTTCTCTTCTGGGAGGAGGAGGATGCATTTCTGGACATTTTTACCTCATTCTAAACGGGATCAAATGCAAACATGAGGGGCAAGACGGAGTATGATGGGCTCGGCGATTCTGCTGCTATTTCTAGTCAATCATCCACAGTGGTTCAATCACTTGCATTTATTTAATGTCTGGCACGCTCCAAATAGCCTTCCAGCATCTTCCTTCTTTTTTCCCATCACTGTCCTGTCGTGCGGGAGACAGAGAACTCACCTTCTTGGCTGCTTACCCACGGGTGGATGCCCGGGGAAAGGACACCTAGTAATAATGAATAACCTGAAGGCCTGAGGGCAAGAGAGCGTTCACATCACATTTGAATTTGAGAACAATGCTCTAGAAACAGAACAGACACCGGCTCTGAGGACAGAGACCTGCAGCCAGAGGGGATGGGGGCCAGAGCGAGGCAGGTGTGGGGCTGGGAACACAGGGGCGGGGTGGGCTGCGGAGAGGCCGAGAGGCGGGACAGACAGGAGTCGGTGATCTCCATAAAGGAGAGGACCGCTCTTCTTTTTTTTTTTTAATATATTTTATTGATTTTTCACAGAGAGGAAGAGAGAGGGATAGAGAGTTAGAAACATCGATCAGCTGCCTCCTGCACACCCCCCACCGGGGATGTGCCCGCAACCAAGGTACATGCCCTTGACCGGAATCGAACCTGGGACCCTTGAGTCCGCAGGCCGACGCTCTATCCACTGAGCCAAACCAGTTTCGGCAGGACCGCTCTTCTTATCGCAATGACATCGATGAGGAAATTAAGAGCAGGGGTTGTGACTTTTTCATTCAGTGTCTCCCAAATCCCACACGGTTCCTGACAGATACCCAGTATCCGGTAAATCAGTGGTTCTCAGCCTTCCTAATGCCGCGACCCTTTAATACAGTTCCTCCTGTTGTGGTGACCCCCAACCATAAAATTATTTTCGTTGCTACTGCATAACTGTAATTTTGCTACTGTTACGAACCGTCATGTAAATATCTGTGTTTTCCGATGGTCTTAGGCGACCCCTGTGAAAGGGTCGTTCGACCCCCAAAGGGGGTCTCGACCCACAGGTTGAGAACCGCTGCGGTGAATGGATAAATCCCATTGTCCGGTCAACGCATCTGCAGCTGAGTGAACGAGTCAGGCGATGAATCAGTGAACAAGTTAATACATTAAATGACTGTTTCCTTGGGAGGGTCCGACGGCCTCCCTTAGCATTCTGGCTTCTCCTCCTCCTTTCTACCACTGCCCCCATCACACGGAGGGCCGAAATCTCACCTGGAACACTGCCGATCTTTTACCTGACCAGGCAGCCTCTGTTCGCGGGCCGAAGGTCCCAAAGCCTGGCCCGCCTCGAAGCAGGTGCTCCTGACTTTGAGTCCAGGATTGGATGGGCCTCCGCGGAGCCTCAGCCCCTCCGCTTTCCCCATCAGGCCTCTCCCCGACGGGAATAATGATCCTGATCCATCCACCTCACACAGATGTTGGACAGATTGATTAGCTAATGTGCCCAAATTGCTCTGCGGATGAAAAGTGCCGGTTATTACTATTATTATTCTTCTGTCTGAGAGAGGCCCTCTGCCTTTTAAAGGAGCCACGGAGTGGCCGCTGACATTTCACTGGAATGCACTGCATCCCGCCGGGGGGAGGTTTAGTTACCAGTCAGGGAAAATGTCTCCACAGAGAAGAGCTTCTCGGAGCTTGTTCATCTGTCTTTTTAAAAGATGTGACCAAATCACCACCAGGTTCAGGTCGATGCCCAGGCCCATGTCAGCGAAAGGTTTGCCATCTTCCCCAGGGGTACTGATGGTAAAGCGTGGTTTGGCCTTTTGTCAGCCAGATGCCACCCCCAATGCTACTGACGTCAACCTAAACCCTACGCAGGGCATCAGAGATGTCTGAGTAAATCTGTTTCCTTTCAAAATGCTTCGGACTTGAAACCTTTCACCTTGCCCAGGAGTGAATAAAGGTTTCTCAGAGGCATTCCCCCCCCCCCCTCCACATTTGTTTGTTTCTGTACTGAGGTGATTTCCATTCACACACCTCGGGAAGTTCAGTGTGGAATAGCAGCAAAAACAAAAAGAAACAAGCAAGTGGACATTCTGATTTCTTTTTGAAGTTTGGGGTGTGACATACAGTCAGGGGAAGTTGTGAGACAGGCGTACAGCGCATTTAAATAACGGGGGAGAACTTGTCCTTGGAAGTGTGTGGATGCGGAATGGATGCTGGTGGCTTGGTATTCCGGGTGTGATTTGCTGCTCGTTTTCTTCAGTCACGTGGGCTTTTAGGGTGATGGATGCCTAAACTTTTAGAGTGAAATTTATGAACTGCATTAGTGTTAAGGACAAAACATAAAAATCCGTAATTTGAGAGTCGGGAGCAGTAGAGTGCTGTGTACAAAGGCTCAATGGAAATAATAGGCTCATAGAAGCGTCGGAGAAAGGAAAATGGCTTTCCCACATCAAGGCAGCAGAGCTTCGGGAAATCCTTTAATTGTCATCTAATTGGCTCGATGAGATAGCGTTGCTAAAGATGTATGCTATCAGAAGAGTGTCATTTAAGAAATAAAACAAGCTTGGGTCAGGACACGGAGAAATGTATGGCAGAGTTGGACCGGAGAAGCCCCATCTGAAGACTGCCCAGCAGGTGGCACAAGTGAGCCGTCAGAACCAGGGGTGTGGGGCTGCTGAGCCACATCGGTCTTCTAACCCTGCCCCCGGGGCTGTTGCATTATTCGGATGGACAGGTCTGGCTGAACAGGCCGCTGAAGCCACCTTCCCGAGATGATGGGTGGCCTCTGTGGCGGGAACAGCCCTCAGTGGGCCTGGTCATTCTGCACCTTTGTTCTGGCTTTTTCCTAAGTGTGTGCCAGGGTCCTCTTCCTCCTCCTGTCCTATTTCCCAAGGTTCCTCTGCTACCCTGTGGGCCCCTGGGCGTGTCTATGTGCTTGTCCTTCTGCCCGTCCTCTTTATGGGAAAGCAGTTGCTCTGGACACTCTGACCTCTATTCTCTTTGCTAACAGACAGAGCAGAGGGCGGGAGAGTCAGTGTGCAAGGCACTAAGTTAGGATTTAACATCTGTCCTTCTCAAGACCCTTTGTGATAGATATAGATACCATTTTCCCTTTTGATTGATGAAGAAACTGAGGCTCAGAGAGAATAAGGAGCTTGCCCAGGGTTCATAGTCAGTTATGGAGCACATACTTTCTTCTACACACACACACACACACACACACACACACACATACACACACTATATATATATATATATATACTAGAGGCCCAGTGCACGAAATTCGTGCACTGGTAGGGTCCCTAGTGCCCCTGGCTCGGGCCTCCCTCCCTTCCCCCGGCTGGCCCCGCCCCCTGGTCGAACTCCCAGATGAACTCCGGGTCGAGGGGACAATTTGCATACTACACTTTCATTATATAGGATTTTTTTGTTAGTCTTGATCCTTCCTCCAATCCCTGCAGCATTTAAATTTCCTGGCATCATGGGCATCCATAACCTCAGGAAAGGGTTGTTACAGGAACTACTCAGGGGTCTCAGAGCCTAGAAAAACCATGGAGCAATGCGAAGTCCCAGTCTGAGTCTGAAGGCCAAAGAGCTCTGACGTCTGAGCTCAAGCAGAAAAAGCAAATTTCGTCTTTCCTCCACTTTTTTGTTTTATTCAGGCTCTCAGTGGTAAGGGTGATCATCCTTACTCAGTCTACTGATTCACGCAAGTGCTCATCTCCCAAAGACACTCTCACAGGCACACCCAGGTGCAGTTGTGCCAGTTATCTGGGCATCCCTTAGCGTAGTGAAGCTGACATGTAAAATTAACCATCACAGCGTGATGGGGAGAGTAGGAAAAGGAGTGAAAGCAAGGAAGCAGCGTAGGTGCCTGAGAAAGGAAGAAACCTATACCTCATTCTCCAGGTGGGCTGGGGGTGAGGATCAGGGGAAAACGGAAGCCAGCTAGTTTTGGGGAACAGGGTCCAAGTGCAGAGTGATCTGAGCCCCTTGCCAGGTGGGCGTGAGACTCCGAGGGGCACTGCTGTGCTGGGCCTTGGCAGCTGGGCCTGGGGCAGCCTCTCCCAATTCCCCAGAAGCAGAGTGGTCTCCCCTGCTCCAGAGGGCACAGGCTCTTGGAGAACAGGAAGGATGATCTGCCCTGATTGTGTTGAGTGACAACTGAAACCCCCATGGGAGGGGGCGGGCTCAGTGGATGTGACAGAGGGTGGGGATAATGATCAACACCAACCCCCAGCCTGACATGCTGTGCCATCACACAATCCCCTCTTCCTATCTATTAGGTGGAGAAACAAGAAGGAACTGTAATTGACACAGATCCCACTTTCAGGGGGCGGGGCTCATTACAGAAATAAGCTAAATTAGGCTAACAAGTTCCTGTTATGTGTTTGTGGACTGGAATCTGTACCCTCATGCAACATCGAACCCAGGGTTTTCTGGCTCCAAAATCAGCTCCTTTTATGACACCAGAAGGAAGCAACATTGCCATATCAAGGATTCGACATAATCTGAAACGTTGCTATCCTTCAAGTATCCCGATGCCTAAAATTATCATTATTATTTAAAAAATATTGCACAATTTTAACCAAATCAATTCGAGGTTCATTCCCTCCACCTAATTTCCATTCAATGTAATGAGATTTTAGTAGGCATTTTATTAAGGTGAGCCGCCAGGGATCGTTCTTAAACTATGTTCAATGTGTTATATAAAAAGAAGGCACTCTCTATAAGTAAAAAATAATTTTTTTTCATGAAAGCATGAATGATTTTCTGATAAGTTTCTAGTCACACCAGAAACCAGGGCTTCTCACGTATGAATTATTCATCTACTGAAAGTGAATTTTCACCTTTGGTGTCACCCAGTTGTTTTCAATCCTCAGCATCAGATTTAAGAAGAAAGAGTTCCAAGGACAGTTATTGGTTTATTCCCCTCCCCTCCATCACACAACTGCTGGTGCAACATTTCCAGGATGCCCTCAGCCTTTATTTTCAGAAGTTACGTGACTTACCCTGGGTCAGACTGGGTGCTAGTGGCCCGATGGCATTGATTGGTTCTCTGCCATGGTTTGTGCAACGTCAGAGTAAGGGGAGTGAGGCGGAAGTGTAGGGTGGCAGAGAGTCACCTTCCAGGCCATACTTGTTCTTGACAGCATGGAAGTGGGGACAGTGCACATAGTGGACTTGCGTGGCCTCGTCCTGGTTACATTCTTCCAGAGCTGAGCCATCCTCTCCTCTGGGGGTCGCCCCGGCAGAGAGAGAGAGAGAGAGAGAGAGAGAGAGAGAGAGAGAGAGAGAGAGAGAGACTGACTCACTAAACTTTAACCTGCCCAGCTCTTATTCTGATTTCTGATCACTGGCTTTGGCTCCGAGTTAGAAACCACATGCATAAAAAGCGCATCCAAACATGGATGAAATTTTGCATGGCATATCCTGAGAAATGATTCTCTCCAGAATTCAGCCCTAACAGCCGCTCTAACGTGCAGGGTCCTCTGTGCGGAGCTGCAATAGAGACAAAACTCCTCTAGAGGGCACTCGCGGCTTCTCCATGAGCCCGGAGCTCCCGCCAAGGCAGTTTTGCAGAAATGGCACAGACTCCGCACGGGAGCAGAACGGGATCTAAATGAACAGATGAGTGTGCATGTGCAGGTTTTTTTCATTAGCAAATAATACCTCTTTGTCTTCTTCGGAACGGCATCAGTGGAAATCGTGCACATGTGGGAAAGTAAAATATGGAGGGTTTCTTTGTGTTTCCTCTGTGGATGCACACTGAACCCTCCCCTCGGGGGGAGCTTGCTGTAGGTCACTGCGATGTCATATTTATAATGATCAGGAGAGGGAGAGGAATTAAAAGATTTAACTGCTTAACTCTTCAGCAGTTGAGCTGTGGCCCTGGGGACCCGCCGGGAACTTGACGTGCTGGCCAAGCTCGGTGGAAAATTCCTCAGGAATGGCCATTTGACCCTTTCCTGGGCCACCTGAGGCCATCAGCTTTGGTTAGATTAGATGGACCATAATTGGCTTTGGAGTTGTTGAAGCACATTCTGGGTGCACATCTCTCCCTGTTTTGAAAGGCGTGTGTTTACCTTGGATGGGACCCGTGTAGAGGGAAGTCAATCACCGCTTGGGTGGGTGGCTGGACCTGCATGTTCTTTCCCAAGCTCTGCCTCTCGGCGTCCCCAGCGATGGGGTCCTGCCCAGCCGCTCCTCCCTCCCACCTCCTCCCCTTCAGGCCCAGGGTTAGGGAGAGGGTTGAGTCACTGCTGGTCTGCTTTAGAATTTGCACAAGAAGTACTGGTCAGGATGATTTTAAGGTTTTTTTTCCAGCCCCCGAGGTCTGTGAGTCCATGCATTTGTGGATTCTGAGGTGAGGAGGACATACACAGGAGAGTGACTTCGACATTGTAAGGGGTGCAACTGTTTTCCCTGCCTCTAGGCATGTCCCTCCCCAAACCATTCTCCAGGACCCAGAATGACCCTTTAAACGTGTACGTGGCATCATGGTCTCCTTTTCTGCTTAACGTTCTTCAGCAGCTCCACACTGCCTTCGTGAAAATGCCCGAACTCCTTCACCCACACAGTTGACAAGGCTCTTCATGATCTGTCCCTCAACCTCAGCCTTCCTCCTGAATGACAGTCGGCTCTCTCTCACTTCCAGGCCAAGGCTGCCCCTTCCACCGGCAGGTACTGAACCGCGTCCAGCTGGCCAGGGTGAGCCTGAGGAGGGGCGGTGAAGGATTAAAGAAGACAGACAAGAGAATGCAGTTGGGACCAGGTGGATCACTGCCTAGATGAGGAAACAGCACACAGCCTGTAACCAGAAGCTTTATTTTATAGTTGAGATCACACAAACCAAAACAAGGGCAAGATGTTTACAATGTTCTTGTGAGTTTCAAATCTGCTTCTTTCCTGTTGTTGCCATTTTCTGAACTCTATCACCCCCTGCAGTCCACTTGCCTTAGCTACCTAGGACTGCAGGGTCAGACTATAAGGTCAAGCTTACAACCATAGCCTTTTAGCTATACTTGTGCTGGGAGGGCTTTGCCCTCCGAGCTTGGGACTTGTATGTGGCTTTGCCACAAGTTAGTCCGAGTCTTGATCCTGTCCAAATGCGATAGCCGCTCTCCACAATGTACCGCCAACACCAACATACATGCTCGCAGTACACACTCCTGTAATACACATCCATAGCCTGGGTTTCATGCTTTAGGTCTCAGCTTAGGTGCTTCTTTCTCTAAGAAGCCTTATCTGACTTTCGAACACTAGGTTAGATGCCCCATTCTTTTTGTTTGTTTGTTTTGTTAATCCTCACCAGAAGATTATTTTCCCATTGATTTTTTAGAAAGAGTGGAAGGGAGGGGGGAGAGAGAGATAGAGAGAGAGAGAGAGAGAGAGAGAGAGAGAGAAACCTCCCCTAAGCACCCTGATAACTTGGGCCGGGGATCGAACCTGCAACCCAGGTACGTGCACTTGACCGCGAACCAATCCTGTGACTTTTCAGTACGTGGATTGACCCTCTAACCACGGAGCAACACTGGCCAGGGCTAGATGCCCCATTCTTAAGTTATCTTAGCATTCTGTTTTAGCCTTAACCCTACCGGGAGGGTTAAGGAAGCGGAAGTGAGTTTCCTTAAGACGATGAAAGAGTTTCCTGAGGGTGCCTGGAAGTGCTATCTGAATAGTCAAGCCCATCTGGAACAAAGGTCAGATAGTCTTCTTCCTCCCTGAGAACCGGAACTGTCTTCCCTCCCACTCAGCCTGGACGCCGAGAACTGGCACCACACTTCCCTGTCCGCATGAACTTGACTTTGTACTATTCCCCTGTCCTCATAAGTATGACTATTTTTCCAGAAGTCTCCTGACCAGGCCAATGGGTTGGTTGTTCATCACAGGAACTTCCCCAAATGCTCTTCCCAACTCTCCAATGGAAAGCACCATCAGACAGTTTGCACTTCAGAGTTTTTGAATTCCTTGCCTCAAAATTCTCACCTCGCTATTTCCACCAAAGCTAGACTATTGTATCATGACCCTTGCCCGACCCTAACAGGCTCTCTGCTTTGGAGTATCTGCCTCAAACCAAACTCCCAATTCTCAGTAAATTCTCACCATATGTACCTTCCTCCCTCAGAAACACTGAGGAACCTTTGCAAGGTGATGTTCTCTCTTCATGCGGTGAGCGGTCAGCGTTGTCGTAGCAACAGGTTGTGTTGGTAATGTCTGGGGAGCCAGCTTTTGGTACACCTCTTATCATCAGGAGGGCTGGTGCTTACCCCTTAAGAAAGCCAGTGAGCTTTACTGAGCTTCCGGAAGGCAGTCGGCGTGGATTTGGGTGTTTGAACTCTGAACCTACAGCTCCCCAGAGATGACTCAGCAGATAACAACTTGGTAAAGCCGAGGGTTGCAAGGTCTCAGTCACCTTCAGGAGCTCGTCTTCTGCTCACACACTCACTCACCCTCTCACTCAGCAGACTCACATCTTTTTCATTGAGGCCACAGCTCACTCTCCGGGACCAGGTGGCTTGGGCTGTGCGTCTCTAGGGGTGTGTGTTACGTTCTTCCTCCCACTTCCTTCTAGTTCTGGCACAACTGCCTGTGTAGCTTTACTTTGCCATGATGCTGACTTTGACCTGGACTCTGCCTGACTTCGGAAGCGGGGAGCGGGGGGCGGCAGTGTCTACTGTAGTCTGGCTCTTACTTCCATGTCTTTGGTTCATACTCATGGGAACATCTGGTTAGCCACTGACTGGCCAGCAGAAGCTGGCTTGAGAGGAATTCGGTCCAGTCATATCTGAACAGTTTGGGGTCACCTGACCTGTTACCCTCTCAGCAAGGGTCACCGAAGACAGCAGATTGTGAAGGTTTTATGGTTTGGAGTCAAATTTGCTGATGTGACAGGGATTCTACTTGCTGAAATACATAAATGCACTTGTCTCCTCCTCACCACCTTGAATGGGGCCCTGCCCTCATTCAGCCAAAAGCATCCCAGCAAGAATCCAAAAATAAAGCATCTGTGTTCAGCTTTGACTTTCAAACAGGGTCTTGAATTCTGTAATAAAACAATCGTCTTGATAGACAGGCTTTGTTGAGAGAAAAAGGATTTGTCAACTACAAAAGCTTCTTTTACACATCAAGAGTAGAAAGAGGAATGCATTGAAATTGCTGATCTGCACAGTATTATTTTAAACCAAAGACAGAGACAGCTCAGGATATTCTGTAAGGAAAGTCTCTTCTGACCTTCCAGGGGCAGGGGGCAGACAAGCGATGTGAGAGAGAGAACCAGAGGGTCCTGGTCCCTCTCCCCAGGCCAGGGGGGTGGGTGGTGGTGGTGGGGAGCAGGGGGTCATACAGTCCAGGGAGATGTGTGGGCACCTAGTGTAGCCGGGCCTGCTCCTTGTTTCTCAGGAATAACACAGAAAATCGTCAGCCCCTTAGGGAGACCCTGTGTTTAGTTTTGGAGTTGGAGACTCATGGAGCCCCTCAGGGTATAGTTTGAAAATGGCTGAGTGGCTCTGGCCAGTATGCTCAGTGGTTAGAGTGATGGCCTACAAACCAAAGGGCCAATGCTCAGTCAAGGGCATGTATCTGGGCTGTGGGTTCACTCCCCAGCCCCGGATGGGGTGTGTGCAGGAAGCAACCAATTGCTGTGTCTCTCTCACACCCTTGTTTTCTCTCTCTCCCCCTCCTTCCCTTCCACTCTCTCTCAATGGAAAACATATCCTCGGGTGAAAATTAACAAACAAACAAGACGAAAATGGCTGAGTGAGGTGTGGAGGGGTGGCCCTGAGAAGCCAGGGGTGTGTGAGGCTACTGTAAGTCCTTGGGTGCTGGGTGAGGGGTGAAGGGGACAGGGCCTGGGGTCAGAATGAGTCTGCAGCCGTTGGGGGCCACACCCCACGATACTCAAGACAGGCAGGTGGGAGAGCTGAGCCTCAGCGCGGACCCACAGGGTCGGAGTAGATCGGCCACCACAGGAGGGCTGTGGGGACAGCACTTGGCCATCATGGGGTTTGGGATCTTCCCCTGGCACTCCAGAGGGTACGGAGAAGCAAAGTAGCCCCGGAGGAATGAATATCTGAGTGGAGTGAGTATTTCCTCAAGGGAGTCTGGGTTAGACTAAGAAGGTCTGCTTTAAATTCAGAGGCTGAGTTATCTTTAATTTGCAAGTGTAAGTTCTTTTCTACAATGGACAGCAATAGGGCTGAACATTCAGAGTGACGAAATAGCTTTCTTTTTTGTCTGAGTCACTGTGTAAATATTGCTTGTATCCGTGTTGGGTCTACTAAACCCAGGCCCTCCCACCCCTCATTACTTAAATATGTATAATGAGATAGGCGGGAGTGGGGACCTCATTTATTTGTTCAATCAATATCTGTTGAGCAAATACTATGTGCTGGCTCGGGGCGCCTAGTGTAGAACCAGACAGGCCTGGTCCCTGCCCTAAGCAGCTGGTTAGTCTTCGGACTAGAGGGAAGGGCTGGCATTTTCCTGTGCCCGCCAAGCTCTGTCACTGTTGTTCATTGCACTTGGTGGCCACTGGGAGGTACTTTCTGCCCACTTTATGCGTCGGGGCACTGTATGTATTGGGTGATGTGGGAAGATGCTGAGTTAAAACTCCCAATTTCGAATTCACTCCCTTGGCTCCAAGTTCCCCAACACCGACGCCTTTCTGACTCATGCCAGCTCATCTGGGTGGTTCAGTATTTCCCTAGCAAATACTGATCCTGCCGCACTTTAGAGGAGCTCATAGTTGCGGGAAATACAGAGACAGAGGCGGCCCTTTCCGCTTCCGTGGTAGACCTGCTCCTGGAGGACATGCAGAAATCCACAGACGCGGGGACAGGAGCGCTGTGTGCGGGGAGGAGGCAGCGTGCCCTTCTGCTGGGCGGAGAGCGCAGTGCACTGGGGGCCCGGGCAGCCGTCCAGCCCTCCCGCCGGCTGCAGGGCTTCGTACACCTGGGCAAGGACTGCATTCCCAGGTGCCACTGGCTCCCCAAGGGCCCCCCATGCCCTGGACTGCGCCCACCAGGCCGTCACCTCCTCCTTGGCACCAGGCGCTGTGAAACCTGACAATCGGTCATGAGCTCAGAGCGGACGTTGGAGCTGAGTGCCAAGGCCAGAAGCAAGGGGGCTGAAGACAGGCGTGGAGAGTTTGCTAACAGGGCGTGCTGCGCACCGGGGAGGGAGAGGTGGTGTGTTTGGGAAGGAACAGACAGCTTGCAGAAGAGGCTGGGGAGGGAATCTGGCTGTTCCACCCCAAGGATGGACAGAGGCCATTCAGGAGGGGGAGGTGCTGAGAAGCCTGCCATTCGCCCTGGAGCTCTGGGGAGCCTGGCAGGTGTTAAACGTTACCTTCAAATCACTGTATTCCGTGTGCGCTCATCCTCCCTGACAGCCTTCCCTCCCCCACCGGCTTCCCTGTTGCTCTGACTCTCCTGTTCTTTCCTGCCCTGACCTCACGCGCTGGGATTTAATGTTAGTCGGCCTTGTTCACCATCTCTCCGTTTCCTGTGAAACCTCTCTCCCGTTATCTCTCCCCAGGTGCAGAGCTTGGTGACAACAAGGACTGAAAAATAATCCCTCTTTTAGCAGCATTTCCCAACGTATAGCACACGCGCCGTGGTAAATGCGGCGATTTCCAATGGCATGCTAACACATACTTGCCTTTTAATGTATTTATTTTTAGAGCAGTATGTGTCCTAAATATATTCAATATATT
The DNA here is from genome assembly GCF_027574615.1 of Eptesicus fuscus. Lineage (NCBI taxonomy): Eukaryota > Metazoa > Chordata > Mammalia > Chiroptera > Vespertilionidae > Eptesicus > Eptesicus fuscus. The sequence goes on along the minus strand of NC_072474.1, from coordinate 91,303,011 downwards.
TATTTTTATGTGTAATAAGAAAAAAGTACTCCCTGCACATGAGAGCCATGATTTCACTGATGTGTCTGGGGAGGATGAGGCTAAAACAAGGTTTAAATGAAAGAATTAGTTGATGCAAAGAAAAAAAAATCCTGGTGGTTCACAGATAAAGGAGAAACTGCACAGGCGGTGTGCCAGTGACTGGTATTGCAGATCTGGCCCAGCCAGGAGGGGCTCCACAAGTCGCTGCTGGAAAATGGACTCGATTTTACATACGTAGTTTAGTACCGCATATTCAGGGTGGCTTGCCTAGAAGGAGCAGTCTTTCCAAGAACTTGGAGGGAAGGAAGAGAGGGACAGGGCAGGGAGAGAGAAGGGCTGTGGGCCTTCAGCCTGAGGACCTTCCAGGGGTGCCTCCTGGGGTTGGAGGACAGTGGGATGGGCTACCAGGCGTCCTCAAACTATGGCCCGTGGGCCACATGCGGGTGTTTTTGCCTTTTGTTTTTTTACTTCAAAATAAGATATGTGCAGTGAGCATAGGAATTTGTTCATAGTTTTTTTTAAACTATAGCCCGGCCCTCCAACGGTCTGAGGGACAGTGAACTGGCCCCCTGTTTAAAAAGTTTGAGGACCCCTGGGCTGGAGTCTGGTGTTTTAAGGGCATCGCCAGGTGGCCGGGAAGAGGTCGGAGTTTCATTCCTAACAGATGAGAATTGCCTCATCATCTGCCTGTCTTCCTCTCCTCTGACTCTGCTTTGATACCTTTTTCATCCTCAGTGTTAACTCTGTCTACACACACACACACACACACACACACACACACACACACACGCTATACTAGGTTGTGATGCCAAATATATTTCTCTTGAGGTGTCTCTTCCAAAAAGTCTGGAAACACTACACTAGGTCAGTGGTTGGCAAACTCATTAGTCAACAGAGCCAAACATCAACAGTACGACGATTGAAATTTCTTTTGAGAGCCAAATGTTTAAACTTAAACTTCTTCTACGCCACTTCTTCAAAATAGACTCGCCCAGGGTGTGGTATTTTGTGGAAGAGCCACACTCAAGGGGCCAAAGAGCCGCATGTGGCTCGCGAGCCGCAGTTTGCCGACCACTGCACTAGGCCATCATACCGCTCTTTCCATTCTGTTTAGTCCTTCATTCACCTGTTCATTCATTCCCACTTATTAAACATTTTATGTGCCAGGTTCTGAACTCCAGCATCCCCAGGTCTGAACTCAATATCCCCAGATTCCGAACTCAATATCGCCACCTGGTGTGCGTCTGTTTTAGTGCAAATTCTTTCTCCAGTCTCTCCTTATGTGCCCTACTCATTACTTTCACTTCCCTGAAAAATGCATGCTCTCTTGCATCCTAGGGGCCTTTGCAAAACTCTACTCATCTCTTTTCTCTCTCTTTGAGCTGCTCGCCCTTCAGCTAAAGAATCCTTCTCTTATCCTCAAACACTGGCTTTGGTTCTGGAGGTGATTTTTAAAATAAGGCTGCAAATTCTCTGACACTTGTTCCTGACGGCTTCAACCAATAGGGATGGCGGAAGTGAAACTCTGTGACTTCTAAAGCTAGGTCATAAAAGGTCATGCAACTTTCACTTAGTTGATGGAATACCTACTTTTGGAGCCGTGAGCTGCCAGGGAGAAATCCAGGGACCCAAGGCCACCATGGTGGAGGAGTCGCGTGCAGGTGCTTCCATGGACAGTCTCAGCTGGGCCTGGACTTCAAGCCATCTCTGCCAAGGTGCCAGGCGTGTGAGTGGGCTGTGGTGTACCCTCCAGACCAGCCCACCCACCAAACGTGTACCACTGAGTGACCTCGATTGATGCCATGAGTAACAGAAGAACCACCCAACGGAATCCTGCCTGCATTGGGGACCTACAAAATCATGAGTTACAGTAAAAGGGTGGTTGACTGCATTTTGTGGTGGTTTGTTATGTAGCGATACAGAACTGTAACAATTTTCCATAGCGTTCCATTTTGTCTCCACTGCAGAGTTTACTGCACTGTAGCTTAATTTCCTAAATTCTACCTCTCTGTCTTTTTTGGTAGAAAATATGAGGCCAGGAATAATGTTTTATTGGCCATTATATTTTTAATATCTAGCATTAGTTCTGCAAAAATATGAGCCTAATAATTATGTTATAAATATTGGATGAATTGAATTAAATGGAATGGAACAAACCTGATTACAGGTAAAGTGACCATATAACCACGTTTGCCTGGGACCTGTTGAGTGATGTAATTATTTACAAAGTCCTCTTTCGCCCTCAGATTTAAAGGTTAAATTATACAGGTACCCTAATGAGAGGGGTCTTTGTGGGACCAGGGCAGGACCCTTAACAGTTCCCATATGATTTATTAGAGTTTGCATTTGGTTCCAGTTGGAGAATAATGTTGAATTTTTAGATGAGAAACTTAGAAGAGTGACTGTTATTGCTCCTGTTGCCATTATATTTTGATGATGTGCCCTATAATTAGATGTTGAAAATGCTAATGTATATTAATTAATACTTGACTGATTTGATTACTTATCCTAATTACACTTTGATCCCTTTTGATAAGTATATTGATGCATATTTTATTTACTTCACAGACTTCTTTGTATAACTGCGCTTTGATAATATCTGATTACATCTTAATATTTGTGATAATAAGAGCTTTCAGTAGCTCTATTATCACAGTAGCTCTAGTATCACAGTAGCGCTAAGTGATATTCCTTGCCACTTTCCACTGTGTGACATTGGGTAGGTTATTAACTTCTCTGGTCTTTAGTTTCCTCATCTGTGAAATGGAGATAGTAATAAAAGTTACTCATAAGGGTGCCAGGTAGATTAAATGAGATTATGTATATTAATAGGGTATTCTGGCTGGGCCCTCACCGACATTCCAGATAATTCTAGCTTGTAGGTGATATTCCCTACTGCCACCCAAATACCTATTTGCACGAGCTGACATGCATTAAGGCCTTGTTTTGCTGGTGTTATTTCAGGAGGGGGCTCAGGGAGAAGGGAGGGATAGTTTCAGGTAAGGTGCTGTCGAGGGGGAGAAGGGAGAGAAGAATGAAGGGGATGGCATGGTATGGGCCCCATCCGCCCATTCAGGCAACAAGGTACAGGTTTCCACTAAAAAGAGGGCCTGGCCACGGGGCCAGTGGGGTGGGCATCCATGCCTGGCCACAGGGCTGAGTTGGCTTTGGGGGGTGTGTGTCTTTTGTCAATTTCATACTGAGGGACCCTGAGAGCTACTCAGAGGAGCCCTATGAGAGAGGGCCTTGTGCCCACTGGTTTGAGATACAGTAGAGAGAGGGAGGAGGGGAAGGGTGAAGAAGAAGGGAGAGAGAGAGAGAGAACAGCTGAACTACTTGTGTGTGTGTGTGTGAGAAAGACTGTAATAACTCTAGGCACAAGAAAGGCTGTTTTAGGGCCCAGGAAGATACCCCCATGCACCCACCCACCATGCTGCAGCATTCTGCCCTGGATCCCAGGTGCCAGGGTGCCCTGTGGAAGAGGGCTATGTCTGGCACATCAGCATTCTCATGAATTCAGAGACATTGGTGTGCATGTTGGAGGGAGGGGAACATGGAGTGAGCGTGTGCAGAGCGGGGAGTGCCCTGTCATTGCTGTAATGGCTAGAAACCACAGACTCCGGGTACTGCGCCAACACTGTACACGATCAATTTTAATGGTCACAACTACTCTGTGCCAGCCACCACTCGTACTTCATCACCCCCATTTTACAGATGGGAAACGGGGGCCAAGAAGGATTCGGCAACTTCCCCGAGTGTCACAAAGGGTAACTGGCAGAGCGTGGATTTGGATTCAGGCTGTCAGATGCCAGAGCCCCTGCGCTTAGCCATTACCCAGATCGCCCCCTCATCAGGGAAGTGGGCCAGTCCCTGAGCACCAACGAGCCTCCCAACCCTACTTGGGGGAGCCCTGGAGTGGGGAGGAGCTAACAGCAGTGCTTTTCTTCAGTCTTGTTTTTAGAGATGAGAACATGGCAGCCCTCGGAACCAAACCAGTGCCCTCTGTGGCCTCCCGGCGAGCCTGTCCTCTGCTGTGACCCGGCCTGAGGAGACCCGGGAGTGGGAAATGGTCCCCTGACATTGGGTCATCAGCGGGGTCACTGGCCACTTTCCAGAAGATCCCAAGATCCTGGAAAGCACAGAGCGATGACCAGACCCAGCCCGGGGACACGGAGCACCAGAGTGGCCACTTGATGCTTTCGGGACACTTTTAGAGAATCTCACGTGAAGCCCACAAGTTAGCAAGCACCTTCTCTTCCTCCCTTCACAGGAAACCAGCCTGCCCACGTCCTTGACACCACGACGGAAACTCTCTCCTCTGTCATTCTCTTTTAAACTTTTGGAGTATACATAGTGTCATTTTTGAATGTTTGGGATTTTCAAAATTAAAATGCTACCTTTCTCATTTACATATGATGTTAAAAACTTTGTCGTGCCTGGATTTAAAAGAAAAAAAGAGAACCTTGGTGGAAATATACTAAAATGCTGGCAAGTCTGTGGGTGATGCAATTATGGTTTATTTTAATTTTCTTCTCTATTCTCCTCAATAAGCATGTTCTGCTTTTATAATAGGAAAGGAAATGGATTTTGTATGTATGTGTGGATTTTTTTTTTCTAAGTTTGAGATTAGTTGTCTCTTTCCATGAAGTTATATTCCATCCAGTGCAGACAACTGTTATTTTGAGTTGTGATGCTATTTTTTTGGTTTGTTCTTCATTTCACTCCCTGAGATTCTGCCACGGCCGCTCTGTCCAGCTGAGAGGGAGGCAGATCAATGACCAAAAGTGCAGACCCAGCCGACTTCTCATCCGAGAGCTGAATGGAAAGAGCTTTGGTGGGGAGGCCGAGGGTGGGCTCTGGTTCTGCCGCCCCAGGCGCGGAGCCCCGCGGCCTCCTGGCGCAGGGAATCGCTGGCGCCATAGGGAAGCCAGTGGGACGATATCAATTGAATTGCCTAAGATCCTGGTAGTTCAAAGTAAGTCTGAGAATGGCTCTTCCCATTGCTGTGAAGGTAGAAAACTAAAGTAGTGGCACCCTAGCTGGTTTGGCTCAGTGGATAGAGCATCGGCCTACGGACTGAAGGGTTCAATTCCAGTCAAGGGCACATGCCCGGGTTGCGGGCTCGATCCCCAATAGGAGATGTGCAGGAGGCAGCTGATCAATGATTCTCTCTCATCATTGATGTTTCTATCTATCTCTCCCTCTTCCTTCCTCCCTGAAATCAATAAAAAATATTTTTATTATTTTTAAAAAATATATCTTTATTGATTTCATGGAGGAATGGAGGGGGAGAGAGATAGAAACATCAATGATGAGAGGGAATCATCAATCGGCTGCCTCCTGCATGCCCCACCCTGGGGATGGAGCCTGCAACCCAGGCCTGTGCCCTAACCAGAAATTGAACCGTGACCTTCTGGTTCATAGGTCGATGCTCAACCACTGAGTCACACTGGCTGGGCTAAAAAAATATTTTTTAAAAAGAAAGAAAACTAAAGTAGTGGCGATCAGTGTGTCCTGGCATTGGTAGTTGAAGCAATGTTTTTAAGGTAGCACAGGGCCTAGATGGGATATGGTGAAAGGAGGACAGCCTAAGGGTTATGGGCAAAGGTATAGAAGCAGACGCAAGCCCATCACAGTGGAAGATGTGTGGGGACAAAAAGAAAAATCACAAAGAGGAAGCCTGCAATGTCCCCAGCTGTGGGAGCACACAGGCATGGTGTCTATCTTCTCATTCATGGTGCCCGGCAGTAGCCACCCAATAACGGTCTCTCTATACTCTGTGACAGTTAACTAATAAATTCTGTTTTTCTTTCATTTAGCTGTAAGTTTAAAGTAAATATTGATATTTTCCAAGATATAAAACCAGTCACTCATCACAAGGCATTTCAACAAAACCAAACAGTTCGGTGCCCTAGACTTACAGAGGTTCTCCTAATTGGATAAAAAGATGAGGTCTGTGCTTTTTCATTTGCCTGATTAATTACTGCTCCGAAACCCTTGAAAACAGACACAGTCTGTAAGTGGTATCTGTTGTTTAATCGAGCACAGATGTTTTCAGAGACCTTTTAAACAGGCCTGGAGAGTTACTCTCAAGTAAAATGAATCATGGAACTGTGGGTTTTAAAAGTGACTGCACCATGCCAGCCAAAAAGCAATTTTTACAAATATTCAAGCCATGGTCGCTATAACTGTGGTTTGTCCTAAGGCCACCAGCATCAAGGAGCAGCACCAAGATGATGGCAGTAAATGGCGTCACCACCCACCCAGGACTCTAGGCTCAATGTCCAGTCGCCCACAACTTTTCCTGGACTTGTGCTTCCTTCCCTGGTCTGTGCTGTGTCCAAGTTTTGCCCTCAAGTTCATCTCCTAAGTATCCCTCTGGCTGTTTCTTTTGACTACTCCTACCACCACTACCTTGGTTAAGGCAACTGTATCAATTGGGCAACTGGATGTGAGTACATGCTGATGAGTGGCTCTGACTCCTGTTGACCCTGTGACTGAGGGATGGCCACAGTGTCCTGTCCTCCGCAGCCCTGCTCAGCTCCTGCAGACTCAGGCCGATGGCTTCTTTCATGGAGTCACTCCATCTCCTACGTGGACTTCCTCTTTCCCTGCTGCCTTCTATTTTTCCAGCATGACTGTCTTTTCCCAAGATCCCTGCCTTCTTCTCATGATGTGCTTGAAGAAGGACAGCTTCAGTTTTATTATTTTGGGCTCCAGTGATATTTCAGGCTTAATTTGGTCTAGAACCCACTTGTTTATCTTTTTGGTGGTCCAGGGTACCCATAGAGCTCTTCTCCAACACCCCATTGCAAATAAATCCATGTTTTTCCTACCAGCCTTCTTCAACTGTCCAACTTTTGCATCTGTATGTTATGAGATTCACCCCAGATGATTCGAAAAAAGACTTTAATGGGTAGAGTATTTTGGGGGTGTAGTCAGGGCTAAGGAAACAAATGAGGAGAGAGAGCACCCAGGGGCCAGGAATACCGGTCCGCCATTACCACTCGTTGGCTGAGGGACAGTGGAGGGCACTGTGTTCCCAAAAGCCAGAAAGAGTGAGGAGGATGGCTGCTACGTCAAGGAAGGGGGATGGGAGACAGCTGTGGCAGACTGCCTTCCCAGCCTCCAGAACTGTGCGGACCTTAGAGTTCACTTTTGTGTCATTAGTTCTATGGTTTGACAAATGTATGATGTCGTGTATCCACCATGGCAGTATCACACAGAATAACATCACCGCCCTAAAAATCCTCTACGCTTCACCTTTTCATCTTCCCTCGCTCCCTCTGAACCCTGGATAACCACTGACCTTTTTACTGTCTCCATAGTTTTGTCTTTCCCTGAATGGCATACAGTTGGAATTATTCAGTATGTATCCGTTTCACATCGGCTTCTTTCACTTAGACATATGCACTTAAGGGTCTTCTGGGTCCTTTCGTGGCTTGATAGCACATATCTTTGTATTGCCAATAGTATCCCATTGGATGGATGTACCACACTTTGTTTATCTATTCACATAGATTGAAGGGCATCCTGGTTGCTTCCCAGTGTGGGCAAATATGGGAAAATCTTCTATAAAATACATTTAATAAAATAATTTATAGCAAATATTATCTTGGCAGTAGTATAGTGAAATTTATATTTTAATTTCCCCAAATCCTTCCAAGTATGTCAGATTAAACAAGGTGTCCTTCAGTGAAAACATTTGTGTAATTAGTATAATTTGTATAATTAGTGGTTGACATATAAGTCCTAAGAAAGTCTTTTTAGAAGATGTCACAATCACTGAGAAAGTGAATGATTAATATCTGGGCACAATCTTTATGCAAGTCTGATGGTTTCTAATTCATTGCATTTAAGAAAACTGCAATAGGATTTAATTGGTTTTTCAACTGATAGGACTTTTAAATTTAGCTTTGATAGATGCTTACTCTGTGATTTTAGCATTTACCTCAGAAGAAGTTCAAAGAATTGAATGACCTGGCTCTAACCAAATTTTTTCCATTCCCATTAACTTACATCTAAGGGCACAATTTCTGTAAATTGTAAATAAACAAGCAATAAAATAAAATAAATAAAATTAAAAAAAACACATTATGAGTTTTTTTTAAGTATTTGATTCTAGTCTACGCATGTGTCAAATTCATTTGGGACATGCCTCTCTATCTCTCTGTCTCTGTGTCTCTCTCTCCGTATCTCCTGATATACTTACTATCAATTTGGGTATATCAGGCGACTGAGCAACCATGCCCTCAAGTTTTCGAGGAACCTGGCTGTCCTCCTAGACCAGGGCCATTCAAAGCTGCAGCATCACCCTCCCCGGGGAGCCTGTTCAAAATACAAGTTCTTGGGCCCCTCCCCAGATCTTGACTCAGAATCTGGACATGGTGCCAGACATCCGCGTGGACAAGCCCTCCAGTGATTCAGAAGCATGCTAACGTTTGGAACCCTGTACTAGATGCCATTTGTTTCTTTAGAGTTTGGTCATTGCCCTGAGGAGTTGGCTTAACTGGCAGTGCCAGGAATTGGTCTTTGTTTCCAAGCCTATCTTGATGGCCACACCCTTGACTTGGTCTTTGTCTCTAGGCTGTATCGTATTTGAAACCCTTTTACTGGCTGGAAGGTCTGGGAAAAAGTCTTACTTTCCAGCTCTGCTAGTTCTGGGCTCTCTGTTATCCTCTAAATTCTGCTTGTCATCTGACCAGATCTTCTCTGAGCGGTATTATAGCCTATCCAGCTGAAAGCAACCAGCTCCCATCGCGAACCTCTGCCTTCCAAGCTTCTTGTCCAAGCCTTGGGTTCATTAGGTACATTTGCTATCTTCCAAGTTAACTCAGGTGACAGTTTTACAGATGTTTTATCATTGCATAACATGGGTCACACTTTCCAGCCTCCGTAGCAGCTTCCTTGCTATTTTTTTCTGCCTCTGTCTTCCATCAAGGCCCAAAGCCAATTCAATAAATTTTAGGATTTCATTGCAGTACCAATTTCTGCAAAGTCTGGTGTTGCTGTATAATCAACCACTCCAAAACTCAGTGATAGTTATGATTGCTCACGTGTCCATGGGTTGACTAGGGTTTGGCTGAAAGCCGGGGTTGGCTTGGTGGCTCTGCTTCTCACCGCACACCCGTGTGTCTGCCAGGGTAGCTCTACTCCTTTGGGCCAGAGGCAGAGCCAGGGCATTTTTCCCCCCATAGACATGGTAGAGGTGCAAGATGAGAAGTGAACGTATGTGGTGCTTCTTAAGCCCTAGGCTCAGAGCTGGCATGCTATCATTTCTGCCCACAAGGCACTGGCCAAAGCAAGTCACGTGGGCAAGCCCAAAGCCAAAGGACACCCGTGATGAAACTATGACAAGAGTATGAATGCAGGGAGCAGTAAAGAATGAGGACAACACTTCAATCTGGCATCCAGAATAAAAATAGGAATTTCTGCTATGTATTGACATACCTTCAAAATGATATCCCCCCCCCCCCCACCCCAGGGCATTTGTGTTCTTGTTTCTTTTGATCACCAATTAGACTAAGTTCCAGAAGAGCAGGGGTCATATCAGCGTTGAGCCTCAAGAGCCCAGACAGTGCCTGGCACACAGTAGACGCTCAATAGGTGCTCGTGGAACACGCAAATGACTAGACAAATGAATGGGTATCTTTCCAACAGGCAGTTTGCCAATTTAGATCTGTAGAGACCAGGACTTAAGTGATGATTTGGAACCTCGTCTGGACATTGAATTTGAACCTTCAAGATTTTCATCCGTATGTCTTCTTAGGAAAATTAAAAGCTCACCTTTGCGTTTGAACTTCATAGGAGCAAAGTGAAAGTAGGAGGAAGATACCACAACTTGAAAAAGAGTCAAAAAAGAAAAAAAAGATGCAAGAAAGGGAGGCCGTTGAGAGGGAAGAGCTGATGAAATACCTGTGTGGGTTTTCATGCTACTCTCCCCCCTTCTCTCCAATTCTTCCTTTAAAAAAGGATGAGTGAGGGAGTTTAAGTAGCGGCCTCAGGAGCCCCCAGCCTGTCACTGCCTGTTTTGTAATCGGAGCCAAGAATCATCTGGGGAGGTGGGTAGCGGGGTGTACTAAGAACTCCCGTGAAATCTGGTTGGCAGGCTGTGTGACAACCTCAGGAGCCACGTGGGACAGTTTGATGTCTGTTGAACCTGTTCACAGCATCCTTCCATCTGCGCTCACAGCCTGGCTGTTGCCGCAGATAACAACAGCGTTAATATTTCTCCCTTCGTAACACAGTCTTCTCTGCTCTACCCTCTCGGAATTTTGTTACAACTATGTTGCAGTGCGTGGGTTGAAGGGAGAGAGAAAATCTGAAATTCCACATGACTTAAAATCATTGTCTCTATCAGGACACCCTAAGCCTTCTCTACTTTTTCAGTCAGAGCCCTTTACTTTGCTTGTCTCAAGGTTGTGCTCATACTGTGACCTTACCAGTCGGCTCTTCCTTCCCATGTTCAACAGGCCTCTCCCCATCCTGCCTTCACAGGGGGGACCCTCATCAAGATCACGGGCAAGAGGGTGATCCTCACGTGGGATCAAATTCCAGTTCTGGTATTTACGAGCTGTATCACTTTGGGGGAGTTAGTCCACCCCCCTGGGCTCTATTTTTTCTCATTTATAAGCTGGGAAGAGCAGAATATTGTTGGGGGGTTAGACATAGCATATATTGCATAGAAAGTGCTCAGTGCACCCCCTTTAAAAAAAGAGACCCACTTAAAGGCTTCACCTTTTCCTTTCTCAAACTTCTCAGGCAGAATTTGCCATCTTGTATGGTCAGAGGAAAAGGGGGCCAGCACATTCTAATTTGCTCACTCCTTGGCGAAGCAAACAGCTGAGCATCTCTGAGCTGGGGATTGTATCTGCAGGGAGGCGTGGTGTGAAGACTGGCACACACCAGATACACCAACCCCTGTTGGCAAATACATGATTAATGCTCCTTAAAGGGACTGTCGGCTCCAAGGGATTCTGTGATTTCTTGCAGGAGCCGAATGATATGATGGAAAGAACACGAGTTTTGGAGATAGAAGCCCATCTGTGTGACCTTGAGTAGCTCTCCAAGCCTATTTCCTTGTTGCAGAATGGAGCTGCTGGTACCTTCTCACAGGGTGTTTGTTCCGACTGAAGGAGGTAATATATGGCTGATGTGATGATCAGACCATCAGTGGGGAGAGGTGATATCCCCGGAGGTTGTACAGTGTGCAGGCTGGGAATCTGGAGATGTGCTCAGAGATGGGAACATTCCTGAACGAGCAGAAGATCAGCCCCTCAGCTGGGTGTAGCAGCTGATTTAGGGACTTAGGAGCCAGCCCCTCTGTTGCTTACGAGCTGCATGGCTTTAGAAAATCACCTAACCTTTCTAAATTCAGTTTTCTCATTAATAAAATTGGCATATTAACTCATATCTCTTAGAACTGTCAACATTTTATGAAATAATGACTGTAGAGGGTGTTAAAAATGCTAGTCTCCCCTCCCCCTGAATCTCTAGCTTCATGGGTAAAGTAGCAGTGATAATACCCATCTCCACAGGTCACAGCAAGAAAACGTCAGTTCCCGTGTTCACTATGCCTACCGTGGCCATTATGTTTGGCCATAAACCTCATTGAATCACAATTGCAAAAGGAGGGAAGTGGACCACAGTGACCGGACCTCATCAGAGAGTCACTGTGGTGGCAAACAATGGGGGGATGTCTCCCATTTCCCCTTTGTCAAGGTAATTCCTATCTGTCATTTGCATATGCTTAATTTTTGCATTGGGACAGGGCCCAGGAAGTCCCTCTTCCCTTCTCTTCTCTTCTCTTCTCTTCTCTTCTCTTCTCTTCTCTTCTCTTCTCTTCTCTTCTCTTCTCTTCTCTTCTCTTCTCTTCTCCTCTCCTCTCCTCTCCTCTCCTCTCCTCTCCTCTCCTCTCCTCTCCTCTCCTCTCTTCTCCTCTCCTCTCCTTCCCTTCCCTTCCCTTCCCTTCCCTTCCCTTCCCTTCCCTTCCCTTCCCTTCCCTTCCCTTCTCTTCTCTTCTCTTCTCTTCTCTTCTCTTCCCCTCTTCTCTTCTCTTCTCTTCTCTTCTCTCTGTAAAATCACTTCTCTTTCTCTCTGTAAAATCCTTCTTGAAAACATCCTCCAGTTTTGACCCAACTGTGGGACACTTTGTTCCATTAACACAGGGATCTCTAGTGGGTCCGTGAATGGGCTTATGATGAGGTGCATAGACCCCTGACACTGTTTAATGTTTCTCCAGGTAGAGAAAGGGTCGTTGGCATTCATGAAGCTCCGTGACCCTGCCTCCCCCGCAAGGTTTAGAAACGCAGCTCTGAGAGCAGATGAGTGCAGCCATGCTATTCCATGGGGGCCTTAAACACAACTCACTCCTGCAAATGGATGGGAGGCTAATTTCTTTGGAACTTTCCCCACGTTGTTTAACACAGAAGTTGTAGCAGTAATGACAGGTCTAGATCTTTTGTGCATTTTCTTTCCATTGTGCTCTCAGGGCAGGAAGTCCTGTGTTTGGGGCCCAGTGGACCCCCATCCCTGGACCTGCCCACAGAGCAGGTAAACTTGCCTTTTCTGAAAACCTTGATGATGAATGTCATCATTAAACATCCACAGCTGAGCAGAGCCCTCCTGGCCTCTGAGCTATGGAGCCTCTCTGCCTCTGTGAGGTGGCTCCTGGTCAGGTGGCTCTGGTGACCCTCTGAACTTCCGCCCTCCTGCAGACAGCCTTGCCCAACACGCACCAGCTCCAGCGGCCAGAAGGGCAGTTGTACCATTGAAGGCGATTCCTTCTTCTTAAGCTTCTAAGGGTCCTCATTTGTGACTTTTCAAGTAATTGGGCCCCCAAATAAGCACCGTAGACTGATTAGTTCTCTTTGGAATTTTTTTCGCATAAATCCAGCACAGCTAAGGTGAACCTCAATGTGGACTGCAAGGAGGATGTGTTTGGTTATGCTGGGCTGCAGGCACTAAATTGGGCCATATTGTCACTGTTCTTTGGTAATATAAACAAGCCACAGACTGCTCAGCGCTTGTCAGTGACTGCAATCGGTCAAGACTGCCTGCTGAGCTATAATTCAGAAGGAAAAAGTCCGATAACTTAGTCTGAGCTTCACCTTTCATGAGCCATCAGTTCATACATCACCCCTGACATAAAAGGGGCCTCATTCCCACAGAGTGAGCCCCAGAAGGGTTTTCCTGGTGTTAAGTTCTTTAAAACAGCATCTGTGCCGAGGACATTAGTCTCCAAAATGTTACCCAAGTGCCAATGATTCTACTAAATCAGCCTTGCAGGACAATTCCTCGGGGCTCCTTCTGTTTATGTAGGCCAGAGTGACTATTCAGGAAGGTAATATTTTGCAGGTCAATATTTTATCGCTTGATCCAGCCTACAATATGTAGAACACCTTGAACACTGGTCAGCGGGGCCTCTGAGGGTGTAAGTTCACCTGCTTGTCCTTTAGAATGTTAATCATTCAACACATGTTTCTTGACCATCTGCTCTGTGCCAGGCACAGCATCCGACACGAGCTGAGGCGGAGAGGAACATGGCACGGCTCTTGGTCTTCTGAAGCTTATGTGCACATGGAGAAGACAGACCAAGTAAACCAATGAAATAATTACAGACAGATAGTAGCGCTAGGAAGGAACTGGTGGGAATGATGTTATGAATAATGAAGATGGGGGTGGTCAAGGAACGTGTCTCAATCCAGACATTTCAGCTGAGCCTGAAGGATGAGAAGGCGCCAGCCAGGCCAGAGGAGTGTGAGCCAGCCACGGCCCGTGCCTCATCTTGGTATGGCTGGACAACCATTGCTATGGCTTCTCTATCTACCGGATTGTTCAAGACCTGAACTTTTTTCTCACTGAAACTATTGCTTGAAACTCGCTAATTGTGATGTTTGGAGAGTCCAAGCATTCTCCTGAGTAACTGAGCAGTTTTAGAAGAGAGTCTCCTTCCGTAGCCCCCCCGCTGTGGAGCCCCGGGTGGGGTGGGGGGCTGTTCTGTCTGCAGGAAGAGTGAACCTAGATCACCCCCTGCCCCAGTCACAGCAGCCCTGGGAGCACACCAAGAACCAGCTTTGTTGACTCACGGGCTCCTAGTGGAGAAATTACTTCCTGGTTGTAAATTAGTCACCAGGGGGAGTTGGTTTTCCTTCCAGAGGTCAGGCGTGCTGTTTAGCACCCGGATTCCCAACGTGGGGAGAACTGGGACGCCCTAATGTCATTTGTTGGAGTTCACGATGACCTCATCCTCTGAAAGTGCTAGGCCGCTTGTGCTTGTTTTAAACATTTAACTGGATATAAAATTCATTTCACTTAGAGGAGTTTTGAGAAATTGATGAATTCCCAGGTGTTGCAAAACTGTTGCTAGGAATTGAATAATAAAGTGATTTGTTCCGGACCCTAATAGCCAGAAAGAATAACGGCTTTCCTAAGATGTTTATTAGCTCAGGAAGAGAGGCAATAGAATGGTCTGAAACAAGGCAAACCCTGAAGCTAAGAGAAGTGTGGGGCTTACAGTTGGGTATCTATGGGGGGAAAACAGTGGGTGATCTGCCTTGCCTGTGAGAAGTACAGGCAGTTCTTGGGTGGACCTTTGCTACACATGGAAACCTCCCAGAGCCGCTGCTCCCCTGTGACGGCGATGGTTACACTGGAGCCCCATTCCTCCATCCCGGACCTTGTGATGCTGAGACTTCCTCTCCTCTCCTTTGTGAAGCCGCCACCCTTCCTGGGAGATGCTCAGTGAAATAGTCACTGTTACGGGTTGAATTGTGCTCCCAAAAAGGATGTTGAAGTCCTAACTCTCAGTACCTGTGCATGTGACCTTATTTGGAAACAGGGTCATTGCAAAGATCAAGTTGAGATGAGGTCATTAGCCTTAATTGACTATGATGGTGTCCTTACAAAAAGGAGAAATTTGGACAGAGAGATAGACATGCGTAGAAGGAAGACGATGTGAAGACGCAGGGAGAATGGCATTCACAAGCCAAGGAATGCCTGAGGCCACCAGCCGTAGGGACACGGGAGCAGAGTCTCCTCACAGCCCTGAAGGAACCATCCCCGCTGGTTCCAGTGTCCGGAACTCAGATAAATTGCTGTTGTTTTAAGCCCCCCAGCACCGTGTTACAGAAGTCCTGGGAAACTAATACACTCACCAGGCATCTTCTCAATCAGTGTAATGAACACACATACTTGGTACAAGAAACTGCCCAGACCTGCCTTTACCTTGGCTTCAGAGGGACCTAAAACTCAAAAGTCTTTGTCATCATTATCATCATAGTCCTTATCACCATTTATTCTGTGCCAAGCCCTGTATTAGGTGCTTTACTTCCATCATTTCAGTTATGTCTTAAGAAGGAAAGTGTCCATACATCCCATTTTACAGCAGGGTAAACTGAGATCATTAATGGCAATCTAATGGTCTGAAACAAGGCAAACCCTGAAGCAAAGAGAAGTGTGGGGCTTACAGTTGGGTATCTTTTGGGGAAAACAGTGGGTGATCTGCCTTGATGGGACTTGGATTTTAACTATTGCTGTAGGGGGTCCAGGAACCTGGCATATGGGCCCTTGAAGGTGTACAGTCAGACTAAACACACTTCCTTAAGGTAAAGCAGTTTAGAAGGTTGGCCCAGGAATCTATCCTCTAAAACCAAGGTCATGTCTTTGGAAAAACATGTTCTGAGTTTCATAATGTAACTGACTTGCTAATGAATCTTTGAAACATGTTCATTAGCGAGTTTGTTTATAGGTTGCCTGAGTCATTAAGTTGAAATGTTGCATTACTTATAACAATTACTCAGAATTTTAATGAAAAAATGCAGATGGGTGATATATATTTTTCTAAATAATGTCAAAAGATTTAAAATATATTCTCCCCTGCTGGGTGAGGTGAAGTGTTAATAAGGCTATTTGGTTACAGATTAGCAGGATGGGAACTAAATTAGGAGAAGTGAGAAAAGCTTTAGTTTTTGCTATAGACAAATTAAAATTAGGGTTAATTCCTGGCCGACATGGCTCAGTGGTTGAGCCTTGACCTATGAACCAGGAGGTCATGGTTTGATTCCTAGATGGGCACATGCCCGGGTTGCAGGCTCAATCCCCCAAGTGAGGCTTGTGGAAGGCAACTGATCGATGATTCTCTCTCATCATTGATGTTTCTCTCTCTCCTGTCCCTTCTTCTCTGAAATCAACAATTATATATTTAAAAATATAGAGGTGACAAATGAGACAGGTCCCAAGAAGTCAAATCATCATACTTTTAGGATTGATGAAGATGGCCCTCTCTACTCCCTTTTCTCCCCATAAACATTTTATTCAAAATAAGGACTATAGTTATGATAAATAAATGAACAGAACACATTTTTCAAAAGAACCCCAAACTTAAAAAAATAACTATAATTGAGAAAATTGTAATCACAAAGTTGGTATATACAGTGATTAGTTATACAAGTTAGTAGATAATCACAAGACTGATTTTCTCATTTTCTTAGTTAAAACATTTTCTGAGATACTGTACTAATCAGACCTCACTGGCATACATTTTTTTTTAGAATCTTAATCAGACTGGCTTAAAAAATGGGAGTACAAGGGAGTGGGATTAATTAAGTCACCCAATTAAAAAGTCTAATGCAATATGTACTACTCAGTAAAGATAGATGTATGAACCTAGAATATAACCAGTCTCACCTGTTGCTAATAAAAATGTGGTGTGAATGTAAATCTAAACTTCATAGTTCTCATGCATGAAATCTTTGTTTTATAAAAGTTTGAAATCACCCAATGGCAGCTTGAAGGTAGAATGTCAATTTTGTGTTATATTATTATTATTATTATTATCATCATCATTATCATCATCATCATCATCATCATCAGAAATGTGTTGGGTGCTTTTGAAAGCCTGAAGAGTAATATTTAAATGTGAAAAAATTTTAATTTGCTTATAAAAGTTAATTTATCTTTAAATGTTAGGAAGAATGAAAAATGGATAGATACAAAGTTAACTGAATAACTCTAACACTTCCAAATAAAAAAATCCATTATATCCCCAGAGAGTAATCATTAACTAAAATCACATAATGAGAGACACATGCAAAGACCAAGATTGTAACTGCTCATTGAAAAGATCACATAAATCTTGTATTTTTCTCTCTAGACCATTGAGTAAGACAGTGATTAGGGTTGTACCGTGTGTGTGTGTGTGTGTGTGTGTGTGTGTGTGTGTGTGTATTGTTGTTCTTTTTTCGATTTTTGCTTCATGATCCTGTTACATTTCTAAAGGGTACTCAGTTAACACAGAACAGGCATGGCAGGAGAATACAGTTGGAAACACATTAATAGACAGAAGCCAGGAGTTTGAGCTCTCATGACCACTTTACTAGCTGGTGTGACTTTGAGCAAGTCATTGAACTATCCCTGCAAAATGAGGGTAATGATCTCAAACATCCCTTTTGGTTGTTGTGAGTGTCAAATGAGATTATGACCGAGAAAGTGCTTTGTAAAGTGGGAAGTACTAAACAAACACTACTTGCTACTACTGGTCAACGTGCAATGGAAAATGATTCCATGCTCTTCGCTCCCACTGGATCTCTTAGTGCCTCCTTGGGGATCACTAATTTCTGGTAGCTACTGCAAGGTGTGCCTAAGGTGTGGTAGGTGAGGAAATCACCTCATCCCCACCTACCACAGAAACAGCAGGAAAGCACTCAGACATTCAGGAACACATTTGTAGTAATGTTTCTGGGCTTCAGATCAAGTTGAAAACTCACGTCAAAAGGCCTACACTTGACCATACTTGTTGTTTTTCTTCTTCTCACTCTTCCCAGTACCTAAAAAGGATCATATAGTTCTAATTAGGCCTAGAGAGGCCAACAAAAGAAATGTGTTTCCGAGAGGGTTGGACTTATGAACTGCAACTGTAGGCTACCGTGTATTTTAATATATTCAGAGAGACGATTATGATTACTTTAGTTATGGTTTTGGAAAACGGTCTGGGCAGCATTCTACGGAACATATAGCTTTTCTCTGTCAAAAAACCAAATCGAAATGACATTTTTGGAATCACTCACTCTTTTAAAAGCAACCAACCATCTGAAAACACTCAATGAAGTGGAATAAAGTTGTACAGAGCTTTGTGATCCTCAGGAGAGGAACAAAAGTTTGGAAGGAAGTTCAGCTGCCAAGCTGCAGGAACAGACAATTCACAAAGAAGGGAGTTAGTTGAACGGCCTACAGTGTGTGGAAAAAGGTTCATTCTCGCTGAACGAAGATACGACCGTTCAATCAATAACAAAATGCCATTGACAGAGAGAGAAGTAAATTCCAGCACTCAGTGTCAGCCAGGTTCTGTAAAATGGGCAGTCTTGTGCTCTGTGGGAATGTAAACGAGTACAATCTTTTCTAGATCGCAATTTGACAAGGTCCAATGCAATTTGCATTTGAAACTGCTTTAAGAAATTTGTTCTAAGAAATTTATCATTTAGAAAAAATATGTTCACCGCAATCTTATGCATGATAAGGAAAATTAAACACCTAAGTGTTTGGTAGCAGGGGGATGATGAAATACATTGGGGTAAAGCCATCTGTTAGGGGCTGCATGTTTGTGTGCCCCCCTTTTCTGTGTTTAAACTCTAACCCCCAATACAATGGTAGCAGGAGGTGGGGCCTTTGGGGGGGTAATAAGGTCACAAAGTGGAGCCCCATGATGGCATTATGTCCTCTGAGAAGACAGCAGTTCATAAAACAAGAAGGCCTTCACTAGAACTCAACCATGCTGGGATCCTCTCCAGCTCCAGAACCAAGATAAATGAACATTTGTTGTTTAAGTCACCCAGTCTCAGGTATTCTGCTACAGCAGCCAAACAGACGGAGACACCATTCTTATAAAAAATGTCATACAGTCTTTAAATTTGATTATTTTGAAATTTACTTAATAACATCAGAAATATTGTTCTATCATGTTAATTATACTAAAGGAGGATGCAAAACTACACACAGTATATAATGCCTATCTGGGAAATCTATGCATAGAAAAAGAGTGAAAGGAAATAGAGGAAAACATGAATAATAGTTACCACTGTTAGATGAGGGTATGCAGGGTTCCTATTTTTGCTTTCCATATGTTTGTACTTTTAAAGACATACACAATTAAAAAAATAAAATTATATACAATTAAGTGTATACATGATTATGTTAATGGTCAATAAAGATTATATTAAGAAGAATAAATATTTGGTGTCTCCTTAAGAGTTTCAGCTGAGCAGCTTGACTGGAAACGAGGCCCCAGCTGCCAGCGAGGAGGGCCCCTGGCCTCTGCTCCTTTCCCTGAGAAGGATTCAGGCTGGAGCAGGAGCCAGGCCATCAACATGAACACACGGGACTTGCAGTTCTGACAACCAGCAGCATCCTATTGAGTAAGTCTGACAAGAACTGAAAAGGCAGAAGGTGAACAAAAACCCCCTTATAATGTTTCTGTTGTGTTTCCGGTTTTTGTTTCTTCCCCTCCCGTGTAAATCCTGTTGGGTTTTATCTTTATAGTCTGCCCAGTTACTGATCTGAAATCGAAGACTGAGACATTTCGAACTTTCCCAACGAAGTTCGTTAAAATGGCCGGGGAAAGGGATGGCTGAGATTTCTTTTTATTTAGGTTTGAGGCGATGCTGTGTATTTCCAGGGTTTAGTTGCACACTTGTGAGTCTAGCTGTTTCTAGTTTTGCTGATTAAAAAAAAAACAAACAAAAAACTGTGCTCCTTTGGACCAAGTGGAAAAAGACTCAAACTCAGTCCAGTATGTCTAAAATCCAGGCTAGAGCCCTGACCGGTTTGGCTCAGTGGATAGAGCGTTGGCCTGCGGACTGAGGGGTCCTGGGTTCGATTCCAGTCAAGGGCTGGAATACCTTGGTTGCGGGCACATCCCCTGTAGAGGGTGTGCAGGAGGCAGCTGATTGATGTTTCTCTCTCATCGATGTTTCTGACTCTCTATCCCTCTCCCTTACTCTCAATAAAATATATTTTAAAAATAAAAATAATAAAAATAAAATAAAAACCAGGCTAGAAACCACACTGCAGAAGCAAAAAGAAAAGAGCTGGCTGGCAGTGCTGCTGGGCATTTTCCATTGGTCCCTCCAGATACACCCTGCAACCCCCGCCCTGGTCTTGTCTGTGAAGACGGGTTTTTATGGCCTGCATATAGTGCTGTCAGCACCCCTGAATTCCACCTGCATTTGGCCAGTGAGAGGCACAGGGAGGAGACAGGAAAGACCTTGAAGTACTTATTCTCCTGGCTCACTGACTGCTGGGCAGGGCTTGGCAGTGGCTCCTTCTTATAAGCAGCTTCTTCCCCAGCTACAGCCCGCTTGGGTTCCAATGGCTGCTTCCTTGCTCTCTGCAGGCAGTGGGTAGTAGTAACTTCCTGTTGGGCTGACCCCTGGCTACTTGTTGGGCTCCTTTCAACCTGCCCGAGCCTTTGTAAATAGTACCTTCACCCAATTGTCTTCAATGTCACCTTTTGAATTTGCCATCTCTTTCTGGCCAGGACCCTGAGCTTTCAAACATCTTCCAGGACAGTGCAGCTTCATTCTGTGTCATGACTATCCTTGAGACTATTTCGGATGTTGCATTTAACACTTTTCATATTATTACTGTCAGTAGAAGAGTTTGTGAGCATCTCGCAGTGTGTGATCATAGTCAGCCTTAAGCTTTCAGGATCAATAATAATGGATTCAGCAACTGGGTTCCGAAAAACACTGGTGTGTCAAAACAGAGGTGTGTAGGAGTAATTTATTATCTATATATATAAAAGCCTAAGCAACTGAATGACCAAATAACTGGTTGATCGGTTGCTATGACATGCACTGACCACCAGGGGTCAGTGCACTCCCACAGCCAACCTCCTGCAGTCCCTCCCCACAGCCAGCCTCCCTCCATGGGCCCTGATGCGGGGGCAGGCTGGCCGGCCAACCTCCCATGGTCCCTTCCCCCCAGCCGGCCAACCTCCCGCGGCTCCTCCCCACTGGCTGGTTGCTCCCCGCCACCCCCCACATGGGCCCTGATCACCGGCCAGGCTGAGAGACTCCACCCGTGCACAAATCTGTGCACTGGGCCTCTAGTTTATTAATAATGAAGAACTAAGTTTTGTGCATTAAAAAATAAATTAAGCCCTGACCCAGTAGCTCAGTTGGTTGGAATGTCACCTGGATATGCCAGGGTTATGGTTCAATCCTGATCAGGGCACAAGCAGAAATCAATGGATGAATGCATGGATGGGTGGAGCAGCGAATCAACGTCTCTCTCTCTCTCTCTCTCTCTCTCTCTCTCAAAACAATAAAAAAATTTTTAAATTAAAAAGAGTAGATGTGTTGTTTTTATAGCTATGCTGTTTTTACTCACAGATATTCCAGTATGCTTTCTTGAGACACAGGGAAAGGACATAGGGAGTTCCAGCGAATGCACCTGAAATTGCCTGTAACATGCATGTATCCTTATCTACATGCCAGTCCATAGGAATGATCCTAGGAATGTGTCCCACACATGATCTCACCTATCTTATATGTTGTGTAGAGAAAAGGTAGGAAACTATTATTGGGTCTCATAGCAATTCATTAAGAGAATTCCTTTGACTCAATAACTCTCCTATTTGTCATCCCACTTTTTTCATCAGTCTGTGTGCTATAAAATTTCTAATATTTTAATTACTATTTCACTAATAAGTGCCTAGATGCATTATCTTACTTAATCCTCACATTTTACCAGTTACGAGTTCATCAGTAGGCTAAAAGGGCTGCAGGCTTTGGAGCACACTGCCTATTGCCACCAAGGAGGTCTGTCTTGGGTCTCGTGGTATAAATGTGAGCTGGGTAATACTCACAGCACTGCTTTCTGCTGAGACTATGACTAATAGATCTAAAAGGGTAAGTGAAAAAACATTCAAATCTCTCCCTTGAGTCAATTTCATTCAATTAAACTGCTAGATCTTGAGGATACTGAGATGAACGAAACACATTTCTGCCTTCCAAGAATCGGAAGCCTAATTGGTAAAGAGAGATAAAAACAAATAATGAAAGAATTGTAATAAAATGTGATAAAGTGATCATAGAAGCATGCTTAGAATTTAATGGGAAAACAGACGAGGGAGCAATGAGTTCATTGAGAGGTAAGAGGAGTGTCATGAAAAATTATGTAGCAAAGGTGCATAAGCCTGACCTGGAAGGGTGTTTAGGAGTTCAACAGTGAAACTGGTGGAGAAAGTGTTACAGGCACAGGGCGTGGCAAGGGTGCTCTTCTCATTCTTGCCAAAGGCTTAGAGTCTCCAACTGCTTTTGGACACTACATTTTCTACGATCTGTCTAGATTTCACACAGAGTCTTCTTTGGGTCTAAGGGATTAAAATACCATTGGAAGAGAGACATTGGGAGAGAAGGAAGCTGGCTGGCCTAGAGTAAAAGCTAACTACTGACCTCAGTCTCAACAGAATCATGTCCCAACTACCCGAGGAAACCAGCCAGGGACCCCTAGTCTGAAATCTGACATAAATGTACAGTCTCGATGTGTACTGCAATTTACAGGGCCTGCCTCTAGCCTGGTTTTACAGATAGCCTTGGAGGCAATTATCTATCAGAGATTCCTGTGGCCACATGGACTTGGATCATGACAGTACTAAGGAGATATTAAGAATGCAGAATTTATAGAAGGAATTTATCAACTCAATACTATTACTCATAAGTATGCTGCATTATGTCAGACCGAGAAGGGGAAAGAGGATTTAAAAGATTGTCCAAGATGTCACAAAGATTGATAGAGTTTACTTGACTGAGGAAAGCAGACCAGTTAAATCCTATTTCAGATTTTTAAATATGGCAGAGCCCAGCAACTTCTTATCTTTGCCCCCAGGCAGACGTGAATTCTTTCTTGCTAAGACCGGTAAGACCTCACCACTGTCTTATGTCATATTATCTTAAACCCTAGACCTACTATTGTTTCTTGTTCTCCCAACATAGTCAATAGAGATACCTCTAGGTCATGCCAAAGAAACTAGTGAACTGGGCAAAAGGAAAACTAACTGGGGGTGGAAAAGAATATGTCACTTTTTATTTAGAACCCAAGATAAAGGGCCTGGATCAGCTTGGGTTCAGAAAGTAACAGGATGTAGCAACAAAGAGACAACACTTAGGAGTAAGCTTATATGTGCAGATTTTATATGGGAAGAAATTTTAAAACACTTAAAAGACATAAAAGTAGACTTGAACAAATTGAAAGAAATCCCTGTCCTTGGATAGGATGGCCCAGTTTCTTAAGTATCTTGGAGTTATCAGTCCTTCCTCCATGAATGTGATCCCAACACAAATACTAATAAACCTTTTTCTGGAGCGAGGCAAGTTGATAGTAAGGTTCATACAGAAAAACAAAACATGCAAGAATAGTCAGGAAAACACTGGGGGAAAAGAGCTACCTACCAGATATTACAATGTACTGTAATGCCTCAATAATTAAAACAGTGGGATACAGGCAGGTGGATATATAGATCAATGGAATAGGATAGAAAGTTGAGAAATAGACCCAAATATATGTGGAGATTTAGTACATGGTAACGGTATCTCCAATTACTGAGGCAAGTAATGGACTTTTAAATAAATGTGGTGAGCATCACTTCATAGCCATATATGAGAATAACCTCCATATGGATCAAGAATGAAACCCACCAGCATTAGGAGAAAATATGAATGACTTTCTCTGTAACATAGGTGTGAGGACATACAACTCAAAATCCAGATGCAACAAAAGAAAAGATAACTTGAACTACCTAAGAATAAAATATATTTGTATAGGAAATAAAAAAAAATCATGATAAAACCACAAGACAACTGGGAGAGGGGGGCACATTTGAAACATGGAACACCATTAAAGGGCAAATCCTCCTAATATAAAAAGTAACCAGCCATGGGAGTGAGCATACTTCTCCAGCTTTCTCCTAGCTTATCATTCATTCTGCACCCACGGTTTTGTGCAGAGGCCACACTAATTAGCTTGCTGTTGGGTTGGTCTGATTAAACATCTCATGGCCACTCTGTTGTTATTTTTTGCTAAGTTGTACTTTCACTCCCGGGGCCCTGCTTGATTTATAAGTGTTTTGCCAGATCACATTCTGTGCTGGGTTCTGCACCTGGTGTTTTCCTGGGCCAGCGGAGATGACTGGTTTGCTGGGCTCTCATTTTGCTGAGGGCTCCTTGTGAGATCCGCTCCTGTGTGGGCGGTAAAAGGCCCAGGGAAGGGGGTTGGGTGGAAGGGCTCCTTTAACAGATTAATACATTCCAAAATACACCTAGTTTACAGTTTTAGGGATTTCCAGGTGCTATTAGACACAGAGGGTCCTTTACGGTGTCCCAACAGGAATGGATAAGTTTTCAAAGGAGGGGATCAAGTAAATACGTTTTAGGTCATAGATATCTAAACCAAATCTTCATTTTCATCTTTGTTACTTGAGGAATCATAGTTGAATGCACAGAGGCTAAATCTCATTGTCATCAAATTCATTAAAGTGTCGTGAATGTACAGCTGGATGATAATGATGTTCTGGAATGAGAGAACGTTCTGGAAGATTAAAGGAATAGTGCCAACACTGCCCACCCCTACCCCCTTCTGATAACCAGAGATTCATGTTCACATCTGGACAGATGAATGCATTTCCTCCAAGTGCATTCTTGCAGATCTTTGGTCTGGATCCTGAGCTAGATGGACCCACAACTGACCTGCTGATGCTACTACAACAGCACTCAGCATTAGCAGAGGGCTTTCTGCTTTCTGAAAGCACTTCCACGTCGATGATCTCATTTGATCTTCACATGGCCCTGTGGAACTCACAGGGGATGATATCAGAGTCCCCTTTTTGCAGATGAGCTAAAGGGGCTGAGAGAGGCTACGAGACACGGAGAGACAGCCAAATGAAGGACCCTGGGTTAGCAATTAGGGAACCTGGGAAAAACTCCAACCTGGCCATTTTATGAGCATCAGTCCATAAAGGTTTCTGAGTCTTCACACCAGCTTTGAAATGAGAGGTTTGCACAAGTTGGTGCTTGAGGGCTGCCCCAGGGTTATTGCTCCAGAATTTTATCACTCATCAGACTTCACCAGGAATGAGTCAGCAGATGAGACACAGTATACAAGACTCCCCTTTGTCTATCCCTCACGGTGCTGAACTAAGGACTCACTTGGGATGGGGGTAGACTTGTCCCTTCTACAGACTACAGATGGAAAGAATAAGCTCTCCTGTTGGATTACAGGACATTTCTTAAGTTTATTTTATTTTCTTGTATTTTTTTTTCCCAATTCTTCCTATGTATCTCTTCATTTTCCAGCTTTATTGAAGTAATAGAGGCCTGATGCACAAAATTCATGCAAGGGGCTCGGCCCTCGCAGCTGTGGTGGCTTGCCTCAGCCCTCACAGCCTCAGCTTCATCTGGAAGGTTGTCCGGAAGGTCATTTGGCCGTCTGGTCTAATTAGCATATTATGCTTTTATTATTATAGACCAGAAGCCCAGTGCACAAATTCATGCACTGGTGGGGTCCCTCAGCCTGGCTGGCAATTGGGGCCGATTGGGGCAGGCTGGCCAGGGAGAGGGACTGTGGGAGGTTGGCCGGCCATGGGAGGTTGGCTGTGGGAGCCCACTGACCACCAGGGGGAAGCTCCTGTGTTGAGTGTCTGCTCCATGGTGGTCAGTGCGTCATCTTAGTGACCAGTCGACCGGTTGTTTGGTTGACCGGTCGCTTAGGCTTTTATATATATAGATAATTTACATACCATAAAGTTCACCCATTGTAAGTGTATAATTCAATTTTTTGTAAAGTAAATTTATAGCCTTGTCAGTCATCACCACAATCCAGGTTTAGAACTTACCTTAAAAAGTTCCTTTATGCCCACCTATATCAGTCTCCACTCAGTCTCCACTCCCTTCTCCAGCATCAGCCAACCACTGATATGCTTTCTGTCTCTATAAATTTGCGTGGACATGCATATAAATAAAATCATACAATATGCTGTCTTTTCTATCTGGCTTATTTAACTCGTATAATGTTTTCAAGGTTTATCCATGTACTATGTATCAGTACTTCATTCTTTTTTATTGCCAAATAATATTCCATCATTTGGGTCATTTCCACATTTTAACTATTTTCAGTAATGCTACTATGAACACTCGTGGGCAAGTCTTTGTGTAGACATGCTTTTTATTTCTTTCGGGTAAATTCCTAGGAGTAAAAATGCAGGGTTGTTTTCTTAAGTTTTTTTTTTTACAGTATTTGAGCCTCTACTTTTAGCCTTTATACTGGAATGAAATATTCATAGAAAATATGTGAGAGAGTAAATGTGGAACCTGTTTTAATAAGTTTTTATTAAAAGCCTGGAAGCTTTTATGAAAGTATAATCTGCCTTAAAGTAATATAATCATACAGAGTAGTGGTTATTATTGTTTGAAGGGTGTCCTCCCAAAATTTATATGTTGAAGTCCTAACACTTACTACTTCAGAAGTTGTATTTGGAGATAGGGTCTTTAGAGAGGTAATATGGTTAAATGAGGTCATAGGTTGGGGCCCTGATTTAATAGGACTGGTGTCCTTATAACAAGAGAAAGAGACATCAGGGTGCATGCAACCAGGGGAAAGACCATGTGAGGTCACAGCAAGAAGGTGGCCATCTGCAATCCAAGAAGAGAGGCCTCAGGAGAAACCAAACCTGCCCACACTATAATCTTGGAATTCTAGCCTCCAGAACTGTAAGAAAATTAATTTTTGTTGTTTAAGGCACCTGATCTCTGTTATTTTGGTATGGCATCCCTAGCAAACTAATACATGGTCTCATATTTTAAGAAATTTGCTTTTCAGTACCATTGGTAGGGTGCTTCTATCATACTAAACCCCTTCACACATCGTATTCTGTAGTCAAACTGAATACTCTGTTGTCCCTCATGACCCCTTTCATGGCTGGCCTTTGCCTGTTCCTTTCATGGGGGTGCGCTTCTCCCTGCATCTCTCTAGTTCACAGTCACATCCCCAGTTACTCTTCATAGCAGCCCAAAAGTCACCTTCTCCATGAACATCTCCTCCCATTTGGAAGCCATTCTCCTCAGAACTCCCCATCCATTTCTCTGCATTTTTATGGTTTTCTACCCTGTATTGGCAGCTGCTGGGTACACCTTATCCCTTGTTCTGGACTAAGCTCCCATTGACAGGGAAAGGTGGTGTTTGTGTTTATTGTCTTTCTTATCTAACCTCTGGCTCAGTGTCTGACACAAAGTCAGAATCATTTTAATTAATTAAAACCAACAACTCCAGCTACCAAAATATTGATGAAGTTTAAGAACTTTGTGAAGACATAAAATACTGGTAGTCAAGTATAGGTAGAAAGAGTATGGTCAAAAATCTGAGAATAGTAGAGTGCATACTACTAGTGACTTTCGGCCAAGTTATGTCCCCTCTCCACGCCTCGGTTTCTTTATCATTGAGATGCAGGGGAGAACAGGGAAGGCCTGTTCTATGGTGAACGTTTTACACCTGTGTAGCTCTTGGTGAGTTCTGCAGGCTTCCTCCCTTTGAAGTACCCCCCCCCCCGCCCAGTTATGTGGCTGGCTGATGAAGTTCAAAATCTAAATTATGCTACAACTCAATTAAAATGGCTTAAAATAAATCCCAAGGTTCTGTTTTCCATGTAAGAACTTTTCCAAATATGTAGAAGTTAGAAATGCTAGTTATTGCCTTCTGGGGACCCAGGCCTGAAGAGGGAAAGAAAATAAAAGAACCTTCATCACTCCTTTTGATGAAGAACAATTTTAAAGAAATGCACACACACACACACACACACACACACACACACAGCTTGGAACAATAGAGCATCATTTTCAAATCAGACCCCACCAGGAGAATGGTTTGTGTGGGAATTGCACTATAAAATAAAATAAGAAAATTCCCCAAATGACAAGAAAAAAAGATCCTGTGTGGTAAACAGGCCAGAAGGGGCAAGTACTTCTGTACAACTGGCCTCTGGCTTTCTTGGCCCGAGTCTTCACTTCTCCCGTGGGCTTCTTTAACTGTTTTCTTTATTCTCCCTACCACAGTCTCCAAGGATTTGTAGAGCTTTATTTTTTTTTTAGGCTGAGCACAGACAAAAATTCTTTTCCCCCCACTCCTTTCACTCAGGAAATTTTTTAAAACAACAACTGAAAGCAAGCAAGAGAGAAAGTGAAGTGTGGAGGAAAGAACTGGGCTAAGAATTCAGTGTATGGGTCTCCGATCCCAAGGCAATGACATCCCTCAGCCAGAGTCCTGAGAAGATCACGCATGGGACAACTGGATTGCTCATATGGGCATAGGTTTAGAGAGGAGCTTTCAAATCAGTAACAATGGTGGAATAAAAGAGAAACCAGCAGGAAAAGGGCATCTCTTCACTCTGACCAGAGCAAGAAGTCAATCAGGGATTTTGTTGAATCTGTAAACAAATTGTGCAGGTCTTCATTCAGATGGTAATGGGTTGTGCTCAGATAGATTGCCAGAGCCAGATGGGAGGGGAGGATTTCTCCGTGGTCAGTGGGGAAGGAGAGTAAGGCTTTGCTTCTCCAGTCTAACCCTCTCGAGCTGCTCACCAACCAGATGCGTATATAAGAGGAAAATTGCAACCTGACTTTTTCCACAGCCAATCTCCACGGTGGCTGTGGGCATTAGGCAGCTGGCTCAGGAAGGAGCAGTGTGAGCCAGGTGAGAACCAGGGCTTCCCCAAGTCCTGTCTTCTCATCAGCAACAACCTGGAGTCTGGCTCGCCATCAGAGGCCAGTCACCTAATATATTTCAACACCACCTTGGCTTAGTTTCCAAATGCCCTTGAATCAAGCCAGTCTCCAAAAGCGGCCAACTTAGACTGTCTTGTCTTCTATTGTCTAAATTAAATGTAATCAAACTGTTCTAATTAAATTTCTCACCACTTTAGAGCATGTGGTCTGGGAGTTAGATGTAATTTGATGTATTAAAGTAAATGTGCTGCTGAGTGAAATCTGTATCTGTTTCATTAGGTTTGTTGGTCTGTATATGGTTCGCTCTGAAGCCTCATCAGGAGAGGGTTTTCCCCCTTCGTTCTTTCCTCCTAACACCAACCATGTAGCTCCCTGTTCCAGCTCCTCCCTCTGTAGCTCCAGCTCCAGTTCCCTCAGGGGACACTCCAATGGGAGCCCAAGTAAGAAGTGAAGAAGGCCAGGGATGGAGGAAGAGAGCCAAAAAGACCACAGGGACTATGGAGGGAGGAGGAGCGTGAGGGAAACCAGAGAGGAAGGACAAGGTCAAACTCAAGAGGAAAGGTTGAGAACTCTTCCACCATCTTCTGGATTTATTGTTTAGCTTGAGTATTTCATAGTAAGAGCTTATGTCTGCTAATGGACTAGACCTTCCCCAACCTTACAGCCATTAGGATATTAGGGTGATATGGGGTTATACGCCAACTACCACAGTGAGGAGGGTGAGTCTATTGTCAGGCCAACCCATCACTTCCCTCTATGTGTTGGCCTCCTTCTCCCCTCCTTCATTTGACCCTTTTACCATAGCAGCTCCTTGGGAGGAAATTTCACTTTCAATATCCACTTTATAACCCCCAGGAAGCATTGTGATCAACCTTCCTTGGGTAATCCAGGAACAACAGTCCCCAAAGTCCACTGACCACAATAAGGGCAACGGCATGGTTAGTATGGGAGGTTGTGGAGAATAAAGTGGGCTGAGTAGCTCAGTACCAGATAATAAGTAGAGGCTGAGGAGTGTGAGCTGTTAACAGTACATGACAGGGAGCCATGGTGGGTTCCTAATTTGAGGGGGGCCATGATAAAGTGATACTAAGGGATGTATTCAGGTTTTATAAGAGGAAGACATAATTGGAGATGCATATGCAAAAAATGAACCTTGACTCTTATTCTCACTTTATATAAAAATTAACTTAAAATAGATCATAGATGTAAATGTAAAACTAAAACTACAAAACGTCTAGAAGAAAACAGAAAGAAACCATTGTGACCTTATCTTACGCAAAGATTTCTTAGCTATGACACCAAAAACAAGATCCATAAAAGAAAATATTGATGAAGAGGACTTTGTCAAAATAAAATAATTCTGCTCTTCGAAAGACACTGCTTAGAGAATGAAAAGACAAGCCAGACTGTGAGAAAATATTTGCAAAACACATATCTGATAAAAGACGTGTATCCATAATATATACAAAGCTCTCAAAACAACAATAAAAAACAAGGGTAAAGGATTTGAATAGAGACTTCACCAAAGGAGCTATATTTGGGTAGTAAATAAGCACACGTGAAAGGATGCTCCTCATCATTAGCCACTAGGGAAATGCACATTAAAACCAAAGTGGGAAACGACTACACGTGGATTAGAACAGCTAATAAAAAATAAATAAATAAAACACCCCGACAGCCCAAGTGCTCGTGAAGATATGGAGCGACCTACACAGCTTGGGTGGGAATGGAAAATGGTCCAGCCACTTGGGAGAACAGTCTGGCATTTCTGTTTTGTACGGAGAGAGATTGGAGACGTTAAGGTCCATTCTACAACCTCAGGGATAATGGCTGAGAAGTGGTAAATATAGGTGATACATTGAAGCAAAAATTAATGAGACTTATTATCTAGTTGTTATTGATGGTAAAAGAAAGGAATATTGGTTAGATTAAACGGTTGTTCAGCAAATATTCACTCCCTTCCTTCTTCTCTACTTCACTGGTGGGAAGGGGACTAGATTCTCTTGTCTCATTGACTTTGGGCTTGGGCTTATGATTGGTTCCAAAGAGAGACTTTCATTGGTTTGGCAAATCTATGGATTCAATGGAATCCCCATCAAAATCCCAATTTTTTATAGGAATTTTTTCACAGAAGTAGCCCTAAAATTTTTATGAAACCACAAAAGCTAACAAATGTATTCAAAATATTTATTTTATTTTACCAATATTGGTAAAAATGAATAAGTGAAATGTGGGATATCTAAGAGAGAATTCTCTAAACCGAGAAGTGAATCCGAATTCAGGTGAAGGTACTGAACTTGGTGTAACAGAATCAGTTCTCATGGAGGTTAAAGCTGTAAGAGGCTGTGCATTAAACAGAAAGTGTCTAAGCGAGGCGAAGTGTAGAAAAAGTAGCCAAAAGGTAAGGAAGGATAGGCCCTTGGGGTGGTCTAGTGCTGGAGGGAGGGAGGCCTGAGAGGGAGTCTGTGGAGGACGCAGAGAAGGAATGATTGAAGAGGGAGGAGGAGAGCTGAGACCTTGTCGGGTCACGCAATCCTAGGGAGGAAAGGGTTTCCAGGAGTGAAGGGTCAAGAGTATCAATTGCAGTGAAGAGGCCAAAAAAGAATTTCTCTCAAAACGAAGTCATTGGTGACCTTAGAGAGGCCTTCTAGCATGTGGAAAACTATTTTGATTAACATCAATCAGAAAATATCTAGAGATAATTGAAACAATACAGAAATTAATAAACTATAGAGGTAGCGCTCTCCCTTTAAGGCACCAAACATAACTGAGAGCAAACTTTGGCTTCTAGGGTAATTGTCAAGAAAATGTCATATGAAACTGGATACACAATCATCCTTTTAGAAATAGAAAGAAATAGAAACCATCACCTCCCTCAGATACTCTTGTTTTCTTTCCTTCTTTCCCCTTTGGGAACAAAGAAAATAGCCACAGAGAATTCTAGAAGAGAAAACATATATTTCCATTTAAGCCAAGTATTTGGGAAGCAGAGGCCACCGAGACCAGGTGAACAGAGTACTAGTTCACAGCGGCACTAGTCTTCATAAATAACACCTGGCTATCAAGAAGAGCCTTTGACATGGGCTGGGTCTCAGACGACAAGTTGACAGTGCAGAATAAAACTTGCTGGTAAAAATGAACATGGGGTCCCACTTTAATAGGGACTATTTACTCGGCCAAATGTGGTAATTAACCAAAGAGTGATTGTGGAGTCTGAGGGATTCATTTATCTGATAGAGGGGAAGAAGCCAAGGTTTACTGAGCTCTGTGACAGACGCTAAAGCAGTGATAAGAACACCCTGTGTTTGCAAGTAAACTGTCTTGGTGAGCGGCTGACTCCAGATATACAGCCAGCAAACTCTTGAGAAAGGACTTTGTTAAAACAACAGTAAGAAATTCTACAGCCTAATAAATACTGCAGGGAGAAAGGAGTTAGAAATAGTGATAGTTTAAAGTTCAATTATAATGAAATTATTAGTAACTTAATAGGAATAGAGAAGGAAACAAAACAGTGACTCCTTAAAAAGGATCGACCGAAATATCCCAGAAGAGCGATATAACATGCCCATTTGTTTTTTTCTCTTTGGGTTCTTATCGTTATAAATGATGGACTATCAAAGCAACAGCAAACCCATTCATCAAGACTGTAAACAATTAAAATCTTTTTCCAGATCCGGGAAAGCATCGGAATGATCAAGACGGTGCCAAGAGAGTGGAACATAAATTTCAGCCAGCTCTCTGGATCTGGGAAGTGTTTAGGCTCCCCAGCCAACAAGTCAGAGAGCAACACGTCCCAACGAAGCTGATAACAACTGATCATTAATTAGAACTGAAGCCAACTATCAGTCTCGAGAAATGTCTTGGCTACTCAGCTAAGAGCCAGAAAGCCAAAGGTCCACGTTGGGTTCATGATCATTAATCATAGGCAGAGCCACTGCCGAGGAAAAGACCCTATTAACGAAGGGGTGCCTTTGAGAAGAAGCAGCCCCAAGAGAAGCTGGCAGGGACACTCCCGAGGAAAGAGAAGAGAAGACAGGGACCTGGCCACGCTGCCTAGAGGCTCAAGCCAAGCCGGAAGCCATGGAATTAATAATCACGTGTAACAAATTCTGGCATTAAGAGGCAAAGCATCTGATAACTGATCTTGACTGCAAGGAATTTTTTTTTTTTTAAAGGAGACTCTGGGTTTTGAATACCATTGAAATAGGAAGAAGTTGCATGTAGGAGAGCAAGGGAGCAGTAATGGAGATTAGTAAATTAAAGGTATCTGAAGGAAAATTAAATACTGACAGCCACCAAAAGTCAGCCACCAAGTGCAAATATGTAAAAATGACAGTACGCGACTGTGGGAAGGGACCATGTAGAGACAGTTTAGGAGAGATTTAAGAATTGGATGTCATCTATAAATGAATGCATACTGATATTTAAATTCATTTCTGCATCTATAAGAAGGCACTTTCCCTATCTAATCAGAGAAGGCACAAGTACCTGTGTATGCACATCCATTTTCCTCAGAGCATCATATTTTGGGGATTTTAGTCTGAATCCTATTTGCACATTGTAATATCTCTGAAGTCAGGGTGTATCTTACAATCACATGTCACAATTTAATTGGAAACACTTTTTATTTTCTTATTGGTACCAAACAATGACATTTCTTACAATTGATGTCTTACAAGGAGGACCCCACCCCTCACCCTGTGGGGTCTGAAACACAGAAAGCTGGGGTGTGCCCGAGGGCCAACGACGCATACAGAGCTAAGCAGTCCCAAGAAAGGTTTGCACGTGTCTGAGACAGAGGGAACAGGGCCACTCTGGCCTGGCTCTGGCGTCCTTGCATGTGGTCCCATTTGTGAGCTTGCCAAGTCACCCTGTACGGATCACAGGTTCTTCCTGGGAGCATAGGGGAGGCGTCAGCCTGCACTTGGATCCTTTCCTCACGCTCCATATCTGCACTGAGTGTAAGGACTCCTTAAGCCTCGTAACAACACAGTAGAGTTGGCACTATAGTGCCCTCCCCATTTCACAGATGAGGCACTGAGGCTGCCGCAGGGTGAGCCAAGACCATGCTGCTAACAGGTGTGGAGGCCAATACCCGGACGCAGGTCCAGGTGGCTGCAGAGCCCACACAATCCCCTTGACTCTGCTAAGCCTTTGGACAAGAAACAGTCCTGGTGATGTGCAAGGACTGGGTAGGAGAGGAGGAGACGGAAGAGAATGGACACACTTGATTTTAAGCAAGAGGAATAAGTAGAGCTAAGGAAGCTGCTCAGCCTTGACCTCAGGTACCATCTATAACTGAGAGTTTTCAATGCATGAATGTGAATGGTGGGACCCTCAGCTCTGAGCATTCTGCTTCTATAGGCTGGTATCCAGGCCTCGGGGACCCTGAATGAGTGAGCGATTTAATCCCTGGGATTCAGATGGTATGTAATAAAACCTGCACCACTTTTCCATCACTAAAAGATGCAAGTTTCATTCCTAGAAAAGTTGATTAAAATTCTCAGTGTTTTAATTATCTAAAGAAGGAACCATGAGAGTGCTGTATTCAAATCAGATCTCTTTATGTGCGCGCACAGGCGTGCGCATGCGTGTGTGTGTGTGTGTGTGTGTGTGTGTTCAGAGATGCGAACCATTTTAAAAGCTGTAAAACATAATTACTGGGGTAGGCTTTGAACATGTGTGATATTTCACAAATACCACTCTGATATATCTAGGTCATGTTTACATATTTTAAGACACATTAGGGTAATTTCCATTGGTGGGAAAATGTGTCTTTCCCCCCCAATTCTATGTAAATGGTAATTTTAAGTGCGTAAGTACATTTTTGGTTAAGGAGAACATCACTGTCACTTAATATATTACTGGAGATCTACACAGATGTTGTTTATGTTTGTGCTTTATGTAAATTGCCTTTCAGTGCAGAAGAAATGTATACATAAGATTTAAACTTGCTATGTTTTACATATTTGGTCCGTGTAATTTGTTTATATTTCACAGAAAGCAAATACAGGGAAGCATATTGCATCAAGCTTTAAATAAAATGCCCCGAATTTGTTAGCCTTTACAAACGCTGAGGAGACAATTTAAGAAGAGGGTGTCTCCCGTGGCACTCCACGCACACCAGGTTCTGCGGCTGGCTGGTCTTTCCGGGCCCCGAATGCTGTCCTTCCCACCAGCATTTCTTTGCTCATGCTATCTCTTCAGATCCCATTCCATCTCAGAATGTGTTCCCTTACCCATATCAGTTTCCTGTGGCTGCTGTAACAAATTACTATGAAATGGGTAGTTTAAAACAACAAAAACGTATCCTCTTACAGTTCTGGAAGTCAGAAATCGGACATCGGTTTCACTGGGCTGAATCCAGGGCCACGCTCCCTGCAGAGGTGCCAGGGTAGAATCCTTTCCTTGCTCTTTCCAGTGTCTGGTGGCTGCCGGCCATTCTTGAAATGTGGCCCCGTCATTCCAGTCTCTGCCTCCACGTCACATTGCCTCTCTTCTTCTCGTGTTACATCTCCTTCTGCCTCTCTTTTATAAGGTCCCTGGTGAATAGATTTGATCCCACCCAGATAATCCAGGATAATCTCCCCATATTAAGATCTTTAACTTGGATCTTTTCCTTATAATATTTGCAGGTCCCAGGGGTTAGGACCTGGTATCTGTGGGTGGCTAGTATTCAGCCCACTACACTCTATTCTTCTAACCCATCTCAAATCCCGTTTTTTTCCCCATGAAGTGGGAAAATGGAAGAAGCTCTGAACTGGGAACCAGAAGACCTAGGCTTTAGTTCTGACTTGGAACTAACTCTACTCTAGAGCACTGTCTGTTTCTGAGGGAAGAGGATACAGTTAGATTTTCCTAGTTTGGTATGAATTTCGGTTGGAGACCTGAGTGATTTGGTGACTTATTTCTGGTTATTTCGCTTCAATATTTTAACACCCTTTAAAGATGAGCATCTCATGAAAATCAAAACGACAATGCGGTACCATCTCACACCTGTCAGAATGGCTATCATCAACAAATCAACAAATGACAAGTGCTGGCAAGGATTGCTGGCGAGGATGCAGAGAAAAAAGGAACCCTCGTGTACTGCTGGTGGGAATGCAGACTGGTGCAGCCACTGTGGAGAACAGTATGGAATTTCCTCAAAAAACTAAAAATGGAGCTCCCATTTGACCCAGTGATCCCACTTCTAGGAATATATCCCAAGAAACTAGAAACACCAATCAGAAAGGATATATACACCCCTATGTTCATAGCAGCACAATTCACTATAGCTAAGATTTAGAAACAGCCTAAGTGCCCATCAGTAGATGAGTGGATTAAAAAACTGTGGTACATCTACACAATGGAATACTACGCTTCGGTAAAAAAGAAGGAATTCTTACCATTTGCAACAGCATGGATGGAACTGGAGAGCATTATGCTAAGTGAAATAAGCCAGTCAGAGAAAGATAAATATCACATGATCTCACTCATTTATGGAATATAATGAGCAACAGAAACTGATGAACAAAAACAGATCCAGAGACAGAGAAACATCGATCAGACCGTCAAACCTCAGAGGGAAGGTAGGGGAGGGTGGGGGTAAGGGGGAGAGATCAACCAAAGGACTTGTATGCATGCATATAAGCCCAACCAATGGACACAGACAACAGGGGGGTGAGGGCATGAGTGGGGAGGGGAGGGGGGTAATGGGGGGATAAGGACACATATGTAATAACTTAATCAATAAAGAAATTAAAAAAAATAAAGATGAGCCTCTCAGGCTGTTCTGCAGATGGCCAGCCCTTAGTCTAGCTCTTTCTAGAAGCTGGGAGTGGTGTTCCCTCGGCTGCTCCGGGCATCTCTTGAGGAGTGCGCCTTCCTACTTCTCTCTCATCACCTGTTGACTGATGTTCAGAGTGACATTCTCAAATTAGGAAGTGGATGGTCAGGCCAAATACTACTTTATGCTGATAAATGCTTCAGAATGGGAATGATACTTTAAAGTGTTATTCATGTTATTATGATATGTGTTGTTTAAATGTTATCCATGAGGAAGTGATGGCACGGTTCTTTATCTAGAGAGACCACGTGACGTAAACAGATGAACAAAAAATATCTCTGCATCTCTCTTCAGTTCTTTCTTAGGATTTCCACCTCTCTGCTTACATTGTCCATCTGTTCTTGCATGCAGTCTACTTTATCCATTAGAGCCCTTAGCATATCAATCACAGTTGTTTTAAATTCCCGTCACAATTCCAACAGCCCTGCCACATCCGGTTCTGATGTGCTGTCTTTTTAAATTGTTTGTTGCCTTTGGTATGCCTTGTAATTTTTTCTTGATAGCTAGACATGATGTATCAAATGAAAGAAACTGCTGTAAATAGGCTTCGGTAATATGGTGGTGAGGTGTAAAGCGAGGGAAAGCATTCTGTAGTTGTGTGATGAGTTCTGTCTTTTTTTAAAAAAATATATTGTTATTGATTTCATAGAGGAAGGAGAGGGAGAGAGAAATAGAAACATCCTACCTAATAATAGACAAATATGCAAATTGACCGTACCTTCGCTATGCCCGCGATTGGCCAGGAGGCGCGGGGGGCGGGACTCGGGGTGGTCGGGGTAGCCGATTGGGCCAGCGGGACACTGAGCTCGCATCGCCAGCGGTGGCGCGAGCTCAGCGTCTGCGCCATGGCTGTGCTGTGGCACAGAAGGGGCCTCTGGGGCAGCGAGCTCACGTCCCACCGTGGACCATCAAAAGCGGGGGAGCTGGGTGCCTGTCTGCTCAGGCACCAGGCCTTTCAGAAGCCTCTGCCGAGCCGGAGGCTTCTGAAAGGCCTGGTGCACCAGCGGACAGGCACCCAGCTCCCCCGTGATGGAAAGCGAAAGCGTGTAGGGGACCCTACACGTGCATGATTCAATCATGCACTGGGCCTCTAGTCAATGATGAGAGAGAATCACTGATCAGCTGCCTCCTGCATGCCCCCCCACAGGGGATTGAGCCCGCAGCCTGGGCATGTGCCTGACTGGGAATCGAATCGTGACCTCCTTGTTCATCGATTGACGCTCAACCACTGAGCCATGCCGGCCGGGGGAGGCCTCAGTCTTTTGGTGACCTGTGCCCCTGAACTGTGACCTTTAAAACGTTCTCCCTTTCAGTAGGAAGGATGGCTAGAGAGGTCTGGAGTGGTGTATTTCCTTTCTCCCACTTGTGAGACTACACCTGGCTGAAGTTAGGTATTTCCCTTTCCCAGGGGAGGCAGACTCTGAACACCCCGGCAGGTTGGGCTCTGGTTGGCCCGTTTCCCCTGAAGGCAGGCCTTGTCAGGAAGGACTCAGTGCTCTGGCCACTTCAGATGGTTCCCTTCTTCCTCTTCCTGCCAGAAGCCTGAGGGGTTTTTCTGTGACATTTATTGTGGGAACCTGGTGGCGCTCCTGGAGGTAAATCTCAGTGTTGTGGGGGTGCCCTCTGACGGGGCACTCCTGGAGATATAACCCTCACACGTGTCTGCACTGAACCTCCAGCAGTTGTGGCTCTGGTTTCTATGCTGGTTTCCCATCATGAGTCTCTGCCCTGCTTAGCCACGACTCCCTGTATTTGCCTGCCCCCTCTCCAATCTTGGGGGCAGCTTTTGCTCTATGTCCATCCCACTCTGTGTATCCACGAAGAGTTGTTGATTTTTTCAGTCTGTTCAGAGTTTTATTTGTTGTCACAATAGGGTGATGACTTCCAAGCTCCTTATGTTCGGAACAGAAACTGGGAGTCTCCAGAGGGAAAAAGAAGCATTTCCAGTTCTGCCCGCATGGACCTGATTCTCGACCCTGCTAGTGGTTCTCAACCTGTGGGTCACGATCCACAGGTTGAGAACCGCTGCTGTAGAGCCTAAGACCATCGGAAAGCACAGATATTTACATTACAATTCATTAACAGTAGCAAAATTACAGTTATGAAGTAACAACAAAAATAATTTTATGGTTGGGGGTCACCACAACATGAGGAACTGTATTAAAGGGTCGCGGCATGAGAAAGGTTGAGAACCACTGAGCTAGAGGGAAAGCCAGATGATAACCAGCACACATGGGCTGGAACCTCAAGTAATGGTGGACCACCACCAGGAGGAAAAATAAAGTGGCAGTGGAGGGGGTTGGGGGGTGGAGGTGGGGAGAGGGGGGAGGGGGGGAGTGGGGTAGGGGGGACTGTTTGAATAGGATGGCCTGGTGACATGTGAGCAGGGCCTGGAGTGAAGAAGCCAGCCTCATGAACACCGGGGAGGAGTTGCAGCTGGGGAACCTCAGGAGCCTAATGGGACAGAGAAGGTGTGACAAGAGCAGAGCGGGCTGGGAGCGGTGATCAGAGTGGAGAGGAAGAAATATAATCTGAATTTCACTTTAATTATTTGTTGTAGTGCCGTGTGGAGGATGGACTGTCGGAGGAAGAGGTAGAAGTTGAGAGTCTGGTCAGAAGCCGCTGCAGCAGCCTCGCTGAGAGATGATGGTACCTTGACCAGGGGCCGATGGAAGGTGTGGAAAATGGTCAGACTCTGAATATAATTTTAAAAGGGAATTTGATGGAGTGGTTGTGGGGGTGTGAGAGAAAGAACGAAATCAATGAAGTCCTCTAGTTTTCACCCTTCAGGAGTAGGTCCAAGTGGGGAGGGATGCCAAAACAAAACCAAGTCTCACATTTGGTTTGCCTCTTAGGTAGTTAAGTAAAATGCAGAAAGGCTTTTGGATGTATCAGTCCGGGGCGGCTCCCATACTGCAGATCTAATTTGGGGCACATCAATGTGGTTTAAATCCATGAAATAAACATAAGCATTTAAGCTGTGCTTCCCAAGGTGGTAACTACTAGTAACCACACGTGGCCATTGAGCACTTGCAATGTAGCTTGTGGGACTAAGGAACCAAATTGTACTTAATGTTAATTAATTTAAATTTAAATGTAAAATTTGACACTTGATTCAGTTATTGAAAACTTAAATATGTTTTCAATATTTAGCTAGACATGATGTATCAAATAAAAGAAACTGCTGTAAATGGGCTTCGGTGATATGGTGGCAAGGTGTAAAGGGAGGGGAAGCATTCTGTAGTTGTGTGATGAGTTCTGTCTTTTTTTTTTTAAAAAAAAATTCTATACCTAAGGTTCCTCCCGAAACAAACCAAATTTAATACTATGTTTGGAAAAGCATAGGTATCGTTTTCAACTATAGATGTTATAAAATCAGACATTTCCTAGGAAATGGAGACTAAGCATTTCCCATAAAAATATAGCATTTGAATTAACATGTATTAAATGTGTGAAATAGATGCCATTTGTATTTCAAAGTCTTGGCCCAAAAATGTAAAAGAATTCATTAATAGTTTTAATATTGTCTACACTTTGGGATGATAATATTTTGGATATATTGACATAATAAATATATTATGAAAATTAATTTTACCTGTTTCTGGTTGCTTTTAAAAAAGGTGGCTACCAGAAGACGAAATATTACATATGTGGCTTGCCTTACATTTCCACTGGATAATGCTTAGCTAGACTAAAGGATCGTGTAGTAAAAAAGAAATGTCTCGGGACTGAAGCTTTGGGCCACTCTAAGGTTTAGAGGTTTGGGAAACAGGGCTAATCCTATGAAGAACCTCAAAAGAGGCAACCTCAGAGGGAGACCAACCAGGACAGTGGGTGTTCTAGAAAACATGTGAAAATAAAGTACTAAGAAAGAGGGAGCACATGGCTATGTTAGAGGCTGAGGAGAGGTTAGTACAAGGTAGCATGAGGATTAAACGTTGGAATCAGCAACATGGCGATGTAGTGACCTTGATGGTTTCCGTGTGTGTGTGTGTGTGTGTGTGTGTGTGTGTGTGTGTGTGTGTATGTGTGTGTGTACACATGTAGAGGGCTAAAAGGCTGATTGGAGTAGATTATAAAAAAATCAAACAACTTACTTCTTCCAGAAATTTTGCCATGCAGAAGAGCAGAATAATGGAGCTGTTGAGGAATGGGGGCTCAAAGAAGGATTTTTTTTTATTCAATGGGAAATATATGTTTATAGTAGCTACTAGCTTTTTATTCCTATTAAATTTTTTGACATAAATAAATCATCTTGCAAATATCTGTTGGCTAGCAGGATGATTTAAATTTTATTTAATCAGAGTTGAGGAATGCTAAGAATTACAAATGAGGACCCATGGTTTTTTTTTATTTTTTATTTGTATTGATTTCAGAGAGAAGGGGAGAGGGATAGAAAGATAGAAACATCAATGATTCTATCAAAATGACATTCAATTCATTGATTGACTGCCTTCTGCACACCCCACCCCAGGGATTGAGCCTGCAACCCCAGCATGTGACCTGACCAGGAATCGAACCGTGACCTCCTGGTTCATAGGTCAATGCTCAACCACTGAGCCACGCCAGCCAGGGCCTATGTTTTATTTGGCCCATGAAATTGTTGTGAACAAAGAAGTCTAGGATTACCGAATCTGCTTTTAGGATTACTAAAATGACTAACCATGGATTGTATACAGTTCTCTTAGATATAGAACTGTGACATCTTCTGTGCTGCAGGACAAGTGCATGGAATTGCAGACTTAGGTATAGAATACAAGTGCCAAGGTAGTAAGTGCTTAGTATAACTGAAGGAATGAGTGAAGTTATCGCAACATCCTGAAATACGAAAGGGACTAGCAATACCCAAGAATTCACCAACAGATGGCACCATACTGTTTCCTATCTGAGTTTATATAGAGACAATGCTGAAATGACATTCCATTCTTAAATTCAAGTGCTGGTTAAGGGGGGAAAATGGAATCCCTGGAAATATATTTTGTGACTTCAAATATTATAATTCAATAGTTAAAGCATGCTCATATGTATTTATTTATTATAAGTGTCTGTGTTCCTACTGTAAGTCTGTTAGAGCCTTTCCTTAGGTCAGATCTTGAAAGAAAGGGAATGAGAATGACTTTAGATAAGGGAAGAGAAATATCCTCAGGTTATCAGTATTAAAATGTTTGTGAACACTAAGAAGTCAGGTTGTTAAGTCATTCCCCTTTGGAGATTAATGCATTCAGTGCCTATGAAACCAAGGACGTCTTGTATATGTTTGGAGTATGGGCATGATGCTTTAGAGAAGCAATTTTCAACCTTTTTCATCTCATGGCACACACACTAATTACTAAAATTCTGTGGCACACTAAAAAATAGATTATATTTTTCCGACCTGACAAAAAAAAGGTATAATTTTGATCCATTCACACTGGACAGCTGTGTTGGCTGTTGTCATTTTTAAAATAATAAGATTGATAATCTAAAGGAAAAGAGGTCAGTGCCCCCGACTAAATAGTCAGGTATTGCATGTTTTAAAAACTCTTGGGGCACACCGGGTGAAAATCGCTGCTTTAGAGAGCAGCCGTTGCCTTTTGCAGTTCCAGTGTGTTCAGACTGAAAGTGACAAGGAACATACAGTGTGCTTTTAAAAAAACCAAACCAAACAAACCCCTCCCCCCATATGGTCTGCATATCCAAAGTGTAAAATATTCTTTTGAGTGCCATATGTAAACAGTGCTCCCCCCCGGCCCCCCCGTGACCTCCAATTACTTTTATTTTCTGTGGCATTGGTTGCAATTGCCATAATTTCCCATGCCCATTATTTCAGCTGCAGGTGTGAGACTGGGTGGATGTGGTCTAAGGCCTTGCTGTGAAAAGCCAAGCCTGACAGCTCCGTGAGCATGGAGTCCTGGTCATAGGCGGGACAGCAGCAATGCAAACAACCTCACGGTGTGATTTACCTAAAATTTGAGAAGAGGGCTGCTGCCACAGGGATTTTTTTTGGTCTCATCAAGAAGCCTCTACCTCAAATGT
Source organism: Eptesicus fuscus (assembly GCF_027574615.1). NCBI lineage: Eukaryota > Metazoa > Chordata > Mammalia > Chiroptera > Vespertilionidae > Eptesicus > Eptesicus fuscus. Next base: position 91,260,381 of record NC_072474.1, on the reverse strand, counting down.
GGCTAGATCCCTGCAGATAAATGCAACTGGTCAAAGGTAAGCAAGCGGGTGCTTTCCAAGGGACTGGGTCCTGCTATAGTGGAGCAGGACAGCAGACAACCACAGTTCCGGGCACCGCCCCCCCCCGCGCCCCCCCCCCCCCCCGTCTCCCTCTCCCTCTGTGAGCCTGTGACTACAGTTTTGGGAGGAACCAAGCAGGGCTAGTCTGGGCCTCCCTGGAAGATCAGTAAGATCCACCAGGTCCTGGTATATCTGATATGGCCAACACCTTGCCAGGAGAGTTATCACTGAATTTCTTGAGAATAACACCACTATGAACCTAAAAATGTGTGTACATAAGTTACTAAATATTTAAATAACATGTCCATTGTTGTCTCTGTGTTCTCTTCCACCTGAGCACACTCCTCAATTGCCTTTGTGGGTTTCTCCATCCTCCATTAACTGACACTCACCACAGGGCTCGGCAGCTCACTCATCCAGGCAATTACCCCTGGAGGATGAGGATTCCTCCTTCTGCCTTCTGAACCCTCTTCTTGGATGTTCCGTCAGTATCTTAAATGCACTACACGGGGGAAGAAAACACCTCATTATTGTCTTCCCAAATCCACTGCTCTTGGTCTTCACCATGTGTGTATGTTTTTCAGTATACAGGGTATTCGATACTTTTTTAAAAAAGAATGACTTACATAAGTTATAAAGCATAATTTTATTTTATTTCTTTTTAAAATAGTTTATATATATATATATTAGAGACAGACGATAAGAGAGAGGGAGAGAGAGAGAGAGAAACATCGATCGGCTGCCTCTTGCACGCCCTCTACTAGGGATGGAGCCCGAAACCTGGGCATGTGCCCTGACCGGTGACCTCCTGGTTCGTGGGTCAATGCTTAACCACTGGGCAACACTGGCTGGGCTATAAAGCATAATTTAAAAATAGTATTTCAGGCAGCCTTCACTTAACTTAGGAATGAGCACATTAAGCATTATTATTGCATCTGTGCAGAACGTCACTGTCCCAACTTCCTGGCTCCTTCTCAAAGTGTATTCATTTCCTGTTGCTGCTGTAACAGTGACCATGAATTTAGCAGCTTAAAGCAACATGAATATATTATCTAATGGTTGTGGAGATTAGCGGTGTCCAGTGGGTCATCGGGCTGCATTCCTTCTGGGGCTCCAGGGGAAAGTTGTCCCCTTGCCATTTTAGCTCTTAGAGGCTGCCTGCATACTCGCTCATTGCCCTGCCCTCCACCTTGTCTCACTGCAGCTCACTCAAGATTTGAGTGCAAATTCTGCTTGTGGTTACTGCGAAATCTTTCTTTTCTTCACCTTGAAAATTTTCCCAGTAATGCATGATGCCAGTAATTCACAGAAAACTGTTTCATGTGACCTACCTGTTTCATACTGGAGGACCATGAAGAGAATTTAGCACACCATGTAGGACATGGATTTGTATCTGGACATGGCATTTTTCTATGGCCTGGCTGTTATCCTAGATACACTTTGAAATATCTCCCTCAGCTGGGCCTAAGTAATTTCTCTGGGGGTCCTAAGAACTTCCTACCCAGTCTGTTTCTCTGACTCCATACCTTCTAATATATCCTCTACAGCATCACTAGGCTTAGAGACTAGAGGGGACTTTTAAAAATGTAAATATCATTGTGCCGTTTCCCTGATAAACACCACTTAATAGCTTCCCACCACACTCTGAATAAAATTAAAATTCCTTAGCATGGTATACACAGATCTCTCTCTCTCTCTCTCTCTCTCTCTCTCTCTCTCTCTCTCTCTCTCTTCTCAGGTGCCCTACACACTCCTTGCTCCAGTATTTCCAACCTCCTGACCTTTCACAGAATGTTCTCTGCCCTCTTGCAGGGCAGGATGATTTCTGACAGCTATGCTATCAGATCCCTTTGCTTGGAAGTGCATTTATTCTTCTTCCTAAGTAAAGCGTCTACTCCAGAGGCCAATCCTTTTTAAACCCATCATATTTAGTGAGAGCTGAGTGTTACACAAGTGTGAATGAAAGAAGAAGTCTACAAAGTCAATTTTAATATAAAAACACAACTAGTCTATTACTACATTTTTTTAACTGCAGGAAAAAAAATATCCAAACATGAAAGTGTAATGCACTTGTGACCCTTGAAATCTGAGCTTTTTAATAAAAAAGATGAAACGATGGAATGACACTCCCTCCAGCACTAACACATTTAGACTGTCAGCCAGGCTAAGGTGTGTGTAATGTTCATTGTGAAGGGGCTGATTAAGGTGCCTGATTCTTTACCTAATTGCAAGTCTGCCAGGTGACTCAAGACCTGTGTAAGATCCTGGGCTCCCCAGGCAGAACCGATTCAGTTTATTAAATTTCAGATTGTGTTAGTGAATTGAATAAAAACAAAAAAAGATTATTTATTGAGAAAAAGAAACCAACTTGAATTTTTGTATCATATAATAAAACAACCAATTGATTAATCAAATCTTTCCCTGTTCTCACTGGGCAGCAGTCTCACAGGGAATGAGTAGACCACCCAGGGGATGGATTTAGACTCTGGAGGTGGTGAGAACATGAGTGCGGAGCTGATGCATTTGGCTGTGTGGTCTTGGGCAAGTTACTTATGTTCCGAGTCTTCTTATAGGATGCCTATGGCCATTAAACAAGGTAACACATGGCAAACACCTACCATAGTACCTAACAGAAGGTGGGAACCTAAAAACGACTCTGAAAGACCTTCCAGACCCATGAGTGTAACATAAAAATACCTGTCATTTTGTGACCTTTATATTCAGGGTATTTTTTTTTCAACCTCTAAGAATAACTTAATGAAAATAAGTCAATGTTCCATTTATTTAAAAAAGTGATCATTGAGTTACCTTTAATGAATCAAAAACCCTAATGTTCACTAATTATCACCATTTTACATGAAGTTTCCTTAAACAGCGTTTCTTGTGTGAATAACTTATTTTTCCTTCTTATAATGAAACCGCTGAGGTCTAGCAATACCATCAAGATGCTAGAATATTTTCATTCAATTAACTTAAATTATGTAATGTGAAAATGACTGCCGGCCAGGAGGCTGATGGCCAGTGTAGTTCTGGTGGGAAATTATATTTCACACGTCGGTTTATTTAGTTGGAATTTTCTTGGGGCAATAAAAATAGTGTCATATAGCAATCAGTTGTATCTAACCTCACACAAACTGCCATAAATGAGTCTTGCAAATTCTACACTGACTGACGGTGCGGAGCTCCCAGAAGGCACTTTTACCGTAAAATAGGGCGGTCTCAGACCTGCTCCCAGTGAGTTGTGGATAGCTGAAATGCTCCAGATAACTGATTTAAAGTAACAGAACAGTGAACATCTCAACTATTTGGATTGGAACATTTTCTCATTGTATAATGCACTTATTTTTTCCTTCAACGGATTTTATGTGGATTAGGATGCAAACTTTTCTTAATGACTCATGATAAGGAATCCAATCCAGATCTTAGGATTTGAATTACTCCCTCCATGTCACTCCTGGGTTCACTTTCCTTCGTATAAATTTGCCGACAACACAAGACATGATACTTTCAATGACCTGTCCCAGGACATTGTTCTGGCAGGAATACTGTCCAGATCAGCAAAGATGGAGGTCTCAGCAGAGGCCCCAGCACCACCTCCTCCTCCGGCCATTCATGCAGAGTCCGCCAGGATCTGGCCTCTGCCATCCCCTGTGCAACCAGGAGAGGAGCTCAGGGGACTGGTGGTGGTGGTGGGGGTGGTTAAGGACCATAGCCCATGTCTTCCAAGTTTTTGTGGGCCAGTTGACTCCATTTGGAAAATCTGGAAGGATGTCGCTCAAAATGTCCAGGTCACATACTGATTGTTCCGTGCAGGTCTGAGACAGCATGTGTCCTCTTGGTGCTAACAGAAGGGAGGGGCCAGTGATAAAGTATCTAAATTTAAAACGGGGGTCTAGGGCAGGGATTGGCAAACTCTGGCTTGCAAGCCAAATCTAGCCCACTCCCTGTCTTATATAGCCCACAATTATGAATGGTGGTTATGTTTTCAAATAATTGAAAAAAATCATAAGAAGAATGTTTTGTGACAAGGGAAAATTGCATGAAATTCAAATTTCAGTGTCCATAAATAAAGTTTTATTGGAACACAGCCATGTCCATTCATTTACATTCATCCATGGCTGCTTTTGTGCTATAACATCAGTCGAGTAGTAATGACAGAGACCATATGGTACACAAAGCCTAAAATATTTACTATCTGGTTTTCTTATAGAAAAAAATTGCTGACCACTGGTCTAGAAGAATAAATTTTCTTTGTCTTCTGCCTTGAAATTACTTTTTTTTTGGACTGAGCATGAGAAAGTAAGGCTCTTTCTATGCTTACAAAAGCCCACCCACTCTTATAAATAATGGTGAGGAATTATTCCCAAATCTCATGGTGGAAATGCCAACAATGTATGTGTATGTGTGTTTATGTCTACAGACACTAAGTATTTAAAATACTTAAGTGTATTTCAAGCTGACCACCACATGTGATGATAATTATGAACATAAATTTTCCTTGTAGAAGGATAATATTTATTAAATTATGTCAATAACTTAAACAACACATCTCATTTTTTGTAACCTTTCCCTTAGCCAGCCAAAGGTATCCATTTACATAATAGTGTTCAGAATTTGTTAAAATAGGAAAGAAAGAGAAAGAGAAGGTAAATGTCCAGGTAGAGATGACCAATAGGGGATTTTTTTTAAAGTACATAAAGAGACAATGGTCTTGAGAATCTGAGGATTTTCTAAATTCTTTAAGTTCTTCTTTACTTAGGAGCTATGCCTATGTGACTTCAAGCTTATGATAAGCCATTGGTAGAAAGAACCCGTAAATGATATTAGGGAAGTCTCTGACCCCTGGGCAAAGGGAAAGCACATGCACTCTGCCCCCCCTCCCCGCTGTGGAGAGTGGGTAACAGAGGGGTACACATTTAAGAAGCAATAGTGAGACAAGTGTGTTCTGGTTACTCCTTACCAAGCTCAAGTACCAGAGGGAGTGAGGAGATGGGAGAGTGTCAGAAAATCCAGGATAAAATCAAAAGCAGAGTGGTCCCTGGCTGGTGTGGCTCAGCTGGTTGGAGCATCCTCCCATGCACAGAAGGGTCTCAGGTTTGATTCCTGATCAGGGCACACACATAGGTTTTGGGTTTAATCTCTGGCCATGGCACTGGTGCGAGGAAACTGATCAATGTTTCCCTCTCACATCAATGTTTATGTCTTTCTCCCTTCCTCTCTCTCTAAAATAAATAAAAAGCATGTCCTCTGGTGAAGATTAAAAATAAAAAAGCAGGCTGGGGTTTGCTTCTTTCTCTATATGGGACTGTTGGGCGGAGATAGCCACAGTGTGTGACCTTGCTCCAATGTGAGGAAGCCAGTTAAAATGGCAGTAGGGGTGGACAGGCGGAGATATCTATATTTATATTTATATCTATATCTATATCTATATCTATATCTATATCTATATCTATATCTATATATCTATATCCATATCCATATCCATATCTATATCTATATCTATATCTATATCTATATCTAATTAGGTTAGCACTGGGAACCTCTCTTGGCTCCTGTGTATTGTAGAGGGATCTACTAGTGAAGGGTCTCTCATGCTATACATGCAACAGGGACAATAGCTGATGGTGCTGGCTGGCGGGGTTGCCATGTTGAGGACGATTTACCGTGTAGCCAAGGACTGCGGATAGACTGCTCATGGCAAGCAGGCCTGAGGAGGGGAGGGCCGAGTAGAGAGATCCACAGCGCCCCTGAGAGCCAAGGAGGAGCTGGGAAAGGGAGGGTCACAGGCCCTTTCCAAGCTTAGAGAACAAACCATGTGCTTGCCAACCACAGACGTATGCTCAGGCCAAGAGAAAAGTAACGACAGATAGATAGAATAGATATAGGAAAATAGACCCTGTGTGAGGATGTACAGCACTCCCTTATATTAAAAAAAGTAAACTAAATTTGGTGCCAGACTTTGTGACTTTTTATGCTTTCTTAAGAAGTTGAAGATTTCCAGTCTTCAAGAGGGCTGAGGTTGCCAAGTAAATTCTAGATGGAAGAGGCAGAATGGCACATAAACTAAAGAATTACTGCATCCTAGTGTTGAATATATTACATTGGAATAGCCCTGCAGACTGCTACAGACGTGATCTCTATTTCAAGCCCAATTCAAATGGAGAAGTCAAAAAAGATGCCAAGGATGAGTTTCCTTCTTGTCCTTGATTACAAAACTGTGCTACAGCGGCATGAAGTGGAGTGACTGCACAGAATGAACGGTCGGATAAAGTCAGATGATGGGTCAGATAAAATCAGAAGGAACTCCAATGCACAGTTCTGAGGGCACATGAGTGCTGGACACAAAACGCTGATAGTTAGGAAGATGACACTGTTGACCCCTTTGCTGTAGGAGTGGGTAACATGGAGTTCATTTTCCATGCTGCAGATTTGATTGTGTCTGTTACATCCAAGTTCCTGGCTCTCAACCTCACATAATACACAGCAGGTGTTTGCAAGCCAAGGTCAAGTGTGCATTCTGTATTCCCGAGACAGAGGAAACTTAGTTGACCCATAGCAGGTGGCAGTTAAGATCTTTTCCTCATTGGCCCCTTATGTTACCAGCATATAACCAAACACCAGCTATCTGAAAAGGAAAAAAAAATTAAAATGAAAGATACTTTTAACAGCAATTATCTGGGACCCTCAAAAGAATTCCTAATGATTTACAAACTTCAAGGATGACTTAAAACTTTTTGGCCCTAGCCTGTTTGGCTCAGTGGATAGAGTGTGGGCCTGCGGACTGAAAGGTCCCAGGTTCGATTCCAGTCAAGGGCACATGCCTGGGTTGTGGGCTTGATCCCCAGTAGGGGACGTGCAGGAGGCAGCCAATTAGTGATTCTTTCTCATCATTGATGTTTCTATTTCTCTTTTCCTCTCCCTTCCTCTCTGAAATCAATAAAAATATATTAAAAAAATTTTTTTCAAAACATTGTATGGCTGGTAAAGGTGAGAAGGGGAGTAAGAAGACAGAAACAAGACAAGAATGCTCTGTGTTTTCTTTCCTCTCCGAAAACCTTCCCACCTAAAGAACACGTGGCTTCTGAGCAGCAAAATACCATGTTTCCAGGGTCAGTTCACTCTGCGTGCTGCTCCACACCCTGCTGAAAGCCAGCTCCTGGGGAGCCCAGGACCCGGGCTGGCCTCTCTCCATTCTGCAAGCACTCAGAAGGAAATGCCCCTTGCTGCGTAAGGGGTGGAGCTGGGGGAGAATCCATCTACCGTCAAGGAAGTTTCAATTAACTGTAGATGCCAATTAATTTAATTTATATTTCTGCATGAAAAATGTCACTCTATTATACATGTGCTGGAAAAATGCCAGGAGCTTAGGTTCATAAATTACATCTCTACTGACATAGTATGGAATCATAGACTAACTGGATACTTATTAAATGCCCACCTGTTCTTGGGGGCTACGCCTTGTAGAAATCTAGCTGAAATAAGGTCTGTCCAGCAGTGTCTGTCTCTACTCTGATCATCTGACACCCTCCCTTACCCGCCTCTGCTCCCAGCTTTGGGGCCTATATCAGGAGAATAATTCTAAAATTGAATAATCAATACTCAATTGCCAGTGGTTATGAATGGGCACATTGAATGAATAAGGGAATGAATGATGGAGAACTGTAAATAATCCATTCCAATTAACCCGGGCATAGGCCTATTCTGGTTAGCAGGAAACTTGCCATGATTACTTGACTGTAGATTCAAACCAGCTGGTGCTGGGTAATGCCTACTGGTTCTGAAGCCCCTGCTCTGAGCCAGATTTGCTACACAGTTTGTTTTGAATCCTACAACCATCCTTTCAGGAAGGGACCATTCCCTTTCACCCGCCTCATTTTAGAGACATGAAAACTGAGGTCCAGGAAGCTAAAATGACCTTGCTCAAGGTTACATGATCAGAAAGAGGCACACTCAAATCCAGACTTGTCTGACTTAAAACTAGAATATTCTTTCTACTGTGCTGGCTGATTTTCTCTGCATCATAGCTCTATTCTGTTAGACAAATCTCACCACTGTCTCCATAGGGGATCGGCCCATAACTGCCCTATTCTAACAGTGCCAACACACTGGACAGTTCTTGATGAGCTATATTTACAGTTAAATCAGGAACTCTACAAATAGCCCTGCCCAGGAGAGTCACCCTGCTCTCCCCTGGTGCAGCTCCCAGAGACTCAGCTTTAGACCATAGTGAGATGTATGTCAGTTGTCACTCGTTCTCAACCAGTCATCGATTGTTTCTAGTCAGTTATTTACTCAACATTTACTGAGCCCTCACTATATGCCAGGATATAATAAGGAAGAAGGACGTCAAACTACTGGGGAGACAGATGACCTATCACAAAATCACAACGAGGTATGGTAAATGCTCTATGTTTACTAAGGGAAGACATTGATTTTGTCATTTATTCAGTCATTCACTGGTGCCCTCTATGACTACTTACTGAGTGCCTATGATGTGCTAGGCAACAGGTCCGCTCTACCACATGCAAGTCAGGGCAAGAATAGACCTGGAGGCCACCAGCCTGCCTCTGCCCCGCCCCCTCCTTCTTCCCATCCCCAACTCCATCTTGTACTGCCGGGGGGCCTCTCCTGTACCTGTTTGAGCACCCTATTCTGTGTTTACCAATTTTTGACCACCTTGCCCTAGAACCACTTAAGACCAGGAAGAGACTTCTGTGAACCTGAGAAGCAAACACGGGTTCCCAAGCTTGCGGGGGAGTGCTGGGATCCCAAGGCCCAGAGATTGGTATGGAAAGGTAGGAAATGGGCTTTGGGTGGGCATGTCCCTTTGGCTCAATTCATTCCTCCACCTGTGGTTGGAGGCAAGGGCAGAGGAGGCCCCGAGGGGCACAGAGGATGGTCCTCAGACCAGCAGCCTCCCCATCACCTGGGAGCTTGCCTGGATATGTAGAGGCTCAGGCCCCTCTGCAGACTCTGGAGATCAAATTCTGCATTTTAACAAGGTCTCCAGGTGACTCATATGCACGTTTGGTTTGAGAAACACTGCTTCAGGAGCCCTATGTCCAATCCCCTCTTTATAAACCAAGAGTCTGAGGCCAGCTAAAGCACAGTCAGGAGAGGGGTCCAGGTTGGGGCTGGGAGCATACTTCTGGGCACCTTGCTCTTCTCTAATGGTGACTATCTTCCAAAGCAAATTTGAGAAAAAAATATCTTTCCAGTAACTCAGATTGACTTGCTCCTAGAATAAGAGATTTATAATGAGTGATCCAAGAAAGAGAATTCCAAAGTCCTGGGCAAAGCAATTAAAGGAAGGTTGGTGGTAACTCATCACTACAGGAAAGAAGTTGAGGGTTGAAAAACTTCTTGTTTTCTATTTTATTTCTGGATCCAGTGCAAATCAGCTGGAGGAACTTCCATAGCCAAAAGTAATTGTCACTTTTAATTTACTTTTTAACTTCTGTATTCCTTTGGCCTTTTCTCCTCCTTTCCTGAGTACATTTTAGTTCCCATCCCTTTTGATGCACCCATTTTGCTGTTTTTTCTTCACGTCTCTGTTTTCACTTTTCTCAATCTTTCACTTTGCTCCAAAGAAAATCAAACAAAGAGAAGTAGTCAGGACAAGGTTTAAAAACATGGTCTGGTGCTAGTTTCATGTGGTTGCAAATTTCTATCAATTAAAAACAAAAAAACACACATTTTAAACAAGTACTTTTTATTCATACATAAAAAATAGAATTGCATTTTGATTTTTATAAGTACCTTACAACCAGCTACAATTATTACCTTATTGCCAATTGTGTTTCGGTTTTGTCTCTTCCATCTTCACATCTCCATTCTCCCTCCCTTTTTTCCTCCCTCCTTTGTCCCTCCCTTCCTTTCTCTCCCTCCCTTCCTCCTTCTTCCCTTCTTCCTCCTCCTCCTCATCTTCCTCCTCCTCCTCCTCTCTCTCTTCTTTCTCTCTCTCTCTCTCCCTCCCCCTCCCCCCTCTCTCTCCTCTCTCATTTGTTAAAGCAAATCCCAGACGTCATATCATTGAACTCATTTCCTATACAATTTCCTGGAGGTAGGGCCACAAGAGAATGTAGGCTGAAGAAGTGATCTCTTATGATTTTCTTCATCAAAATATGGAATTTGTATTACTGAGATAAGGAGAAATATCGAATTTCTAAAACTGCTACATAATACCTCAGATGGTGTAGATCTTACTTTCCATCTCCACACTCTCCCCCTAGAGTCTTGAGGGAGGTCTATGAGAACTTTTTTATATTCTTTTACTATTAAAGTAGTAACAGAATAATAGAAACTTTGGGTGTTTATAAACCCAAGAGGAAGTGTATAGTCTCTTACTGTGCGCAAAGAGCTTTCAGAGACCATCCCTTTTGCAGTTAAAATTCGTCCATGTTGCCCAGCCCGCATGGCTCAGTGGTTGAGCGTTGACCTATGAACCAGAAGGTCACGGTTCAATTCCGGGTTAGGGCACATGCCTGGGTTGCAGGCTCAGTCCCCAGTGTGGGGTGTGTGGTGTGTGGGAGGCAGCCTATCAATGATTCTCTTTCATCACTGATGTTCCTATCTCTCTCTCCCTTCCTCTCTGAAATCAACAGAAAAATTTGTCCATGTAAAATTTGAGGAGATATTCTGTGTCAAGGAACCAAACACATTTCCCCATGTAGCCCTGAACAGATTGTTATAATGGTTTAAAGGCACTTTGCATCATGATCAAGATACGAAAGCATGGCGCACATCAGATCTATGGAGTATCAAATAATTTGAAGGTTTGGTTATTTTTCATTAGTTAATATCCAACGAAATTTGAGTTAAATACCCTCGAAATAAGTCAAATAGACAGAGGCTTTGAATGAGGGAATTAATTACGCTGGTGTGCTCAGGAAAAGAATCCCACTGTGGCATGGAGAATGTAATTAATGGGAGGTGAGTGCCAACAAATCACTCCTTAAAAATATTAATGCTATCAAAGAACAGCTGGATAATGAGAGAAACTTGACCCTTGGGGGACTAGCAGGGGTTGCCGTAGCTACCACAGAACTTTATGCAGTTGTGATGTAATGGAATTCCTCTCAATTTAACAAAAATAATATTAAGAGGCGTGGTTCTGGGCAAGTTATTAGCCGTAAACACGTCTTTGTAGTTTTATCATCTTATTATAATCACTATGTCTCGCTTTTGCTGTGGTTCTAAATGACTTTCCCCTCTTAATTGCTCAGGATATATATAACCCAAACAACACCCCTAAAAAGCAACTTTTAAAAAGCCCTTTTGTGTGTAAATAAAAACACAGCATCTGAGTAATTTCTGCAAAAACAATGTCCGTATGCTTAATTTTTAAGTCAAGAAAAACTGTCCCACTGTGTGTGGATGAAAGCCTGAGTTTAATTTGGCTTTACTTTATAGCTTCTTATTGTCCCAAGAAAAAATCTAAGCGAGCAATAAAGTTAAATACGGATTTACACGGTCCTACTGAACCTCTGAAATGCTGGGCGTTATTTTGACAGTCGCACAACTCAATGCTAATCCTGATGTTTCAAATCAGAAATCAGAAGTGGTTCTTGACTTGGGGTATACTTTAACTTAGATTTTAAAGAAGAAACCGCTCCCTCCAGTGTGTATATATTTACGCTTCTCTGAGCCGTCCGGGCTCTTCGGGAAGCCCCGGGCGTGGTAAAGGCTTTTTATGACCGCACATCTCTATGTCTGGTCGCAGCGAATTTTGTCTCTTTCGGTTCACTCGGCTCACCCACATCTAAACCAGGGACGCGGGCATTCAGCGCGTTTGACACATCGGTTGAGATGCGCGGGGCCGCCTTCACCCAGACCCGCGCAGGATGAGAGGAAGTTCAGGGTGCAGTAAAAATAATTTCTTGAGTGTAGCCCGGGTTTCACATAACACCCAGTTTCCTAAGGCACTTAAGCCGCCGAAGGAGCAGTGCCCCCGAAAATAGCACACAGGGGACGCATCCTTTAAATAGATGTGTTTCTTTGCCCGAACAGAAGTTCGGATCTGCTCCATGATCATTCATTTTGTCCTTTGATTTCCGTCGCGGGGCGTGAGCGGAGAAGTCGTTGCTCTTTGAGGTTTTGCAAGTTGCCCTGGGTGAGTGGAGTGACCCCTCGATTCTTCACTCAGCGGCGCGCAAGTTAAGCGGGGGTGGGGGAGAGTGCAAGTGTGTGTGTGTGTGTGTGTGTGTGTGTGTGTGTGCGTGTGTGTGTGTGTGTGTGTGTGTGTGTGTGTGTGTGTGTGTAAATGTGCCGGCTCGCTGCGGAGGGCAGGGGGGGGGGGGGGTGGACACTTAGTGGCAGTCTCAGTGCACATATCGGCGGCCCCTAAGCATCATGTTATCCGTCCAGAATCCTCAGAACAGGTGTCCTAGGAATGAGTGCGGATGCGGCCACAGGCGACAGGAGAACTGACAAACCTCGGCCACGGCGGTGTTTTGGAGCAGAGGAATGAAAAGCATCAACCCGCGTCCGCACCCACGCGCGTGGATAGACGCGGACACCCGGTGGCCCTCTCCTTCCTTCTGCGCAATGTTCTGAGCTGAGCAAGAGTTGGGGTGTGTGTGTGTGTGTGGGGAGGGCCTGGGCTCCTCAGGGTTCGAGTCGAGGCGTGGGGGGGGGGGGGGGGGGGGTGGGCGGGGGTGGCCGGGGAAGGCGGAGGGTGGCGCGCGCACCAGAAAGCGCCGAGGCCCGGGGCCCACGTCGCGCCCTCGGTGATTAGCTCCAGCGGCGCGACCCGGGAGGGCGGACTCTTTCTTCACCCTCGCCGTCTCCCCCTCCCTCTTCCTTTTTAAAGGACGCCTGGCAGGCAGAGCTGTCAGCCACAGGAGGCCGTTCGTACTGGCCGGGCCCGGGGACTCCTGCTCCCGGGACAGGCGGGGGCGGGTGCCGGGGGGGGCCGCTGGTCCCGGGAGCCACGCGTGGGGATCTCACATTCTCCTTCCTTGGGGCGCCGCTCCGGACCTGCAACGTCCGAGCGCTGCGCGGCCCTGGAGGTGCCCGCCCCGGGCGCGATGGCCCCCGGGAGCAGTGGCTAGGGAGGCGGCCGAGGGTTCGACGCGCCACCCCCGCGGCCGGAGCAGCCGGAGCGTTATGAGCCGGGCCGAGGGCGGCGGCAGCGGCCCCCGCAGCGTCTTCTGCCGGCGCCTCCCGCGGGCCCCCGTCCACTTGCCCCCGCGCACCATGCCGAGCCCCGGCCTGCGGGTGCCCCAGCGCGGCCCCTGTCGCCTCCCCGGCCCCTGCTAACCCCCCCACGGGAGTGGCCGCGGCCACCGAGGTAGCCTCCCGCGCCGCGCCCCGGGGCCGGCGGATCCGCGGGGCGCCCCGAGCCCCCGCTTAGTCCTTCGCTCTCCCGCCGCGCCCCCCTCCCGGCCGCCCAGGGCGCGCGCTGCGATGGGGGCGCTGCTGGCCCTCTGCCTGCTCCTGGGCTGGCTGCGCGGGGGCCCCGCGGGCGCGCAGCCGTCCGGAGAGTACTGCCACGGCTGGGTGGACGTGCAGGGCAACTACCACGAGGGCTTCCAGTGCCCGGAGGACTTCGACACGCTGGACGCCACCATCTGCTGCGGCTCCTGCGCGCTGCGCTACTGCTGCGCCGCGGCCGACGCCAGGCTGGAGCAGGGCGGCTGCACCAACGACCGCGGGGAGCTGGAGCACCCCGGCATCCCGGCGCGTGAGTGCGGGTCCCCCGGCCGGCCCCCCGCCGACCGCCGGCGGCTGCTGGGTGTGAGGGCGGGCGGGCGCGCGGGTGTGCGCACGGGGAGGCGCCCAGGTCTCCCGGGGGCTGTGCAGAGTGGACGCAGCGAGCTGGAGAGACCTGGACGGGAGCGGGTGGCCCCGGTTCAGGTCAGGGGGCCCCATTCCTTTGCAGCCCCGACTCCCGCTCCTCGCGGTCCTCGCGGGCTGGGCCAAGGGGAAGTTTGCCGGGACAGCGAGGACCGCGAGGCTGGCCCCGGTGACTCTGGGGCAGACGGGCTGCGGCTCCCGGGCCCTCGGGGGGGGGGCTGCAGAGAAGGGCTGTGGGGGCAGCCACTAGGCTGGCCTTGGTTTTGGGGGGTGATGAGGGCGCCCTGTGGCGTGCCCCATCACTCCGGAAGGTGCCGAGGGCGCAGAGAATGCCACTCTTGGGGCGCGCTCATCTGTAGCCCCGCAGCGCTAAGGAACTTCAGCCACTTTCTCTCTCTCTCTCTCTTCCCCCCACCCCCGCCCTTTTGTGGTCTTTTGGTAGCGTTTCTAAACCGCTCTTCCATTTTCCGACTTCCTTTCATTTCTCTGCATCGAATTACCCTCCGCAGCCCACCCCCTATTGTCACGCCTTTCAGAAACGCCGGAGTCCTCGCGGCGGAGATTTAGAAACCGGGGTCGCAGGGGCTTCCCCGCCCCCTATTCTCACGTCGGAAAACACGGGTCAAATTTCCGCTCACTTCAGAGCGGAATAAATCACAACCCCAGCAGAGAAACTTTACACGCTAAAAAAAAAGAAAAAAGAAAAAAAAAAGAAAAAAAAAAGCTTTCCACCTGAGTCAGGACATCAGGGAAACCCTTTAGAGCCCCAGGCGATGGTTTTACGGCCCGGAAACCGGAGGGGCGGGCGGAGCTGAGCGCCCCGCACCCCAGACTCGGGCGCGGAGGTCCGAAGCCTGCGAGAGACGGGCCGGCCGGGCGGGGAGAGGCGGAGAGAGAATGAATGAACGAACGGTGCTGGCGCTCCCGTCCTGCCCCCGCCAAGAGAGGGCGGGTAACCCGGAGGAGAGGGGAGCCCGCTCGCCCCTAGAATTTCAGTAGACTTTCAAGAAATCTAGCTTTGGAGGTCAGGCTACCCAGCCTAGAGGATTCGGGAAGCGGCTACTGGAGGAAAGATCACCAGCGGAAAGGAGGGAACTCTAGGCAGCCTGTTAGAAAGATACACTCTTCTCACCTGGGGGGACCCGGTTGCTCTCCATAGATACAGGGTGAGCGTCAGAGGCCAGTCTAACTGCGGGGACTCCTTCCGGGGGACCCACTGGCTCTGCTCAGAGAGAGCGCAGCCTCCGCGCTCCCGGAGGCTGGGGTCTGGCAGGTTCTCACCGACTGTGGCTTTGTGGTCTGCCAGCTGTGCAACCTTGGGCGAGTGACTGGACTGCTCTGGGCCTCTTCTCGCCCCTAAAATGGGCATGCCGCTCTCAGAGGCAGGTTGGGGATGACACGAGCGTGCGGGAACGCTGGGCAGTGCTCAGTCATGTGCGCCCTGCCTTCCACAGGTGTTACTCAACATGGCCCAATGTGTGTGTGTGTGTGTGTGTGGGGGGGGGGGGCACTGAGGAGCTTACACCCAGGAGCCCACAGAACGTGGGGGTTGATAGTTCCCTGTCACTCACTGCCCTGGTGAATGTAGGAAACTCTCTGGTATCTTTCCAAATCTGGAAAACAGGGCATATCATGCCCGCCTCCATGGGACCTGAATCAGATCACAAATAAACAAGAGCCACACGGAGGTAGGGCCTTGGTCAACGCAGGTTTTCTTTTTCTTTCTTCTGTCTCTAAGCTGGAGGTTGCCTGCAAGTGTGGCTCTATCAGTCAGGGGGTGCCTCTGGGGTGGGGAATTTCCTGTCTGCCTTGTAGAGAGACAAGGAAATTGGGGTTTGCTCTGTGGGAAGGATGCTCTCCCACAAAGTCTGGGGCCACCAACGCCAAGAAGTGCATCACGATCTACCTAAAGGTCAGCCTGATCTTGCCAGAGTTCGAGTGGGAATGGAGAGGCAGACATGTGGCTGCTGAAGTAGGCATCCCAACTTATTTCTGGAAACATCCAGAGATGACCATTTGTGATGCATTAGGAGACACAGTTCTCCGGGGCCCACTGTGGGTTTCTTCATACCGTTCTCTCCCTAGTCTGGCAAATGCCGGAGGGTCTCATTTCACAGGCCTAGTTCTCTTCGCGTAGATGGGAGATTCTGGGATGGGAGGTGGATTTCCAGCCTCAGACAGGGGTCAAAGCCCTAATGCATCACCGTGATAAAACCACTAAAACCCGGATTTAGACCCAGAGTTACGGTAACCAAGAAAAAACCCACCGTTTCCTTTCCACGGTGCGTGAACAGGATCGGGTCTGTTCCTTCTGACTTCCAGATGTGCAATAGGATGGCTAATTGCTAACAGAGGCTACAGTATCAGTTTCCTTCCTCTCCGCTAGGAGCAAGAATATTCCCTCATCACAGTTTACACTCCAGAAGTTACCAGTAACAAGCTCTGAGAAGTTGGGCTGACCAGTGGGAGTACTGAGCCGCCCACCTCCCAGCCCTGAGCCTCCCGGAGTTTGGGAGACCCCTGTCCCAGCATCTGTCTATGTTTTTTTTTTGTTTGTTTTTTTGCCTTTCAGAGCCTGTCTACGTCCCTTTCCTGATTGTCGGCTCCATCTTCATCGCCTTCATCATCCTGGGCTCTCTAGTGGCCATCTATTGCTGCACCTGCTTGAGACCCAAGGAGCCCTCCCAGCAGCCGATCCGCTTCTCCCTCCGCAGCTACCAGACAGAGACCCTGCCCATGATCTTGACCTCCACGAACCTCAGGGCGCCTTCCAGGCAGTCCAGCACAGCCACCAGCTCCAGCTCCACGGGGGGCTCCATCCGCAGGTTCTCCTTCGCCAGGGCAGAGCCAGGCTGCTTGGTGCCCTCGCCACCCCCGCCGTACACCACGGGCCACCCAATCCACCTGACCCAGCCGTCCGGTTTCCTGGTGTCACCCCAGTACTTTGCTTACCCGCTCCAGCAGGAGCCCCCGCTGCCTGGGAAGACCTGTCCGGACTTCAGTTCCAGTTGATAGGCCCCGGGCCATAAACCCAGCACGCGGCACCAGGGCGGACGGGTGGGACGCTGCTGTCACTGCCACAGATATTGGCGAGGAAACTTCCCTTGAACCCAGCGGTGCTAGGAAAATACGGCGCTTCCTAGTCTTCAGGCTCCTGGCTCCCGTCACAGAATGACTGTGTTAGATCATTGCTTCCTGGCTTGGAAAACGTGGTGACCATTACATTTCAACGTATGCTACTTTTAGTCAAAAGGTACCATAGTTCAAACTTCACAGTTGCAAACGGGTTGAAGATGCTTTACTGGACAACAACTCAGCTGTGCTGTTTAGAAAAAGTCTACATGTTCTTCTTTCATTATAAGTTGTTTAGTGAGTTATCATACAAATATATACATTAATAAGAAAGGGCAATACCGGGTTGTACTAGTCATTATTGAAGGGCCACTTAAAAGAATTAACTACTAAGTAAACTGAGGGGACAGTGAAAAACCTATTTATGGTTTTGGGAGCAACCTAACCATGAATAATATTAGCGCCGTCAGAAACAGTTACTTTTTAAGTTAATGATTAAATTGTGTTTAAACTGTAAGAGCTTTTTCAGAATACAAGATTTCAGTAACCACAGGAGGAGTTTAAAGCGTTCAGTATTTACTCAGCTATTCATGGTAACACAGGACGAATGTGAACGCACTTCCCCCACCCACCTGAGGGAATATTTATTGCAGACTTTTTGTTCAGCAATATTTTCTGTTTAAGTGAAAGTTGGACAGTTGGGTCTTAAAACATTTATATGTAAAATGAGTGATGTACAAATGTAAAGATTTATAATTTAATGGATTTACCACATTGACGGTACTAATTATTTAGTAGTCACACTGTAATTTTTTATGTTAATATTAACTGTGGAGTTCAAAGTCCAGCTACTGGTTATAATCATCTAATGTTAACATATCGCAAATGCCCCTGAGTTCCATGTCTGATGACTACGCATTTGGGCATGTATCCTGCTGGGTTAGAATAAATAAAATACTTGTTTTCGTGAAATCTATTTGGAAATTTTTGAGCAAAGCGCTTCATTTTATCTCTTTAATGATACTCTTTGCTATTCAATAAGAGGAAATATTTTACTTAACACTTCATATTTGAAATGCAAAGAAAAAAGATCTCACATTGATTTTGAGCTACATTAAAAATCTCTTTCCTGCATTGGGCTCATGAAAGCAGCAAAGGAAGTGAATTTTTCTCGAGTATCAGCTGGTGGGCTGCGTGCCACCCTCAGATGTGTTGGCCTATTTCTCATCCTAAGAATCTGGATTTCTGGCTTCTTGTGACCCACAGAAGATGTGTACTGCCCTAGGCTCAGGCCGGCCCCTTTCGGACAGGACACATGACATTCGCCAGCCTTCTGCCTGGTCCCCCCTACCTGCCTGGTCCCCCCTACCTGGCCCATCTCCCTCAGTTCTGTTACCTGTCTGGCTCCTGTAGACGTTGTTTGGGAATCCAGGCCTATGAATTCATACTATCATAGGTCACCCTTAGCAGCTCTTTTCAAATACAGCTCGTTAGAGGAAAACTCTGACCCAAGAGTCTTTTGGGCCTACCTTTCTGAAATAAGTTTAAAGATGCTGGGCCTTTGCCCAGTCTAATGGCCAAGGAGCCTTGACTTCCAGTCTCCTGCTTTCTCCTGTATCTCAAATTAGCCCCCATAATGAAGGAACAAAAGGAAGAAAGGAAGAAGGCAAAGAAGGAAGGGGAAGGGAGAAGAGGAGGGAGGGGGGGTGGGAGGAGCAGAGAAAAGGCTGAGCCTAAAAGGGTGTACATGTGAGAACATGCTCTGGAACACATTCTTATGTCATTTGACTGGTTTTATTCATGTTCGTTAAATATGGCTCTTTTTATATTTTTAAGTTAATCTTTACCTGGGCTCTTATGAGCCACACAATATTGTAAGTATTTATCTGCACTCACTTATTTTATCCTCTTAAAAAAGTCAATGGGGAGTTAATTGTAATTTCTATTTTACATTTGGAACCAGCACAGAGAAGTACAGTAACTTTCCCAAGATCCCACAGGTTATTTTTCCATTGATTTTCAGAGAGAGCAGAAGGGAAGGGGAGAGACAGAGAGAGAAGCATCTGTGTGAGAGATACACATTGATTAGTTGCCTCCTGCACGGGCCCAACCAGGGCCGGGGATCGATCCTGCAACCGGGGTACATGCCCTTGACATGAATCAAACCCCAGACTCTTCAGTTCGTGGGCTGACACCCTATCCAGTGAGCCAAACCGGCTAGGGCTGCTTTGAGGTTTTGATGCTTCTATGCATAAAATCCACTGCAGAGCAGAGCCCGAGGCCCAGCCCTCTCTGTAAGGCAGAGATTGTCAACTCTGCTGGAGCCAGTGAGCTCTCCTTGGAACAATTATTTAGTGACATCCCTTGAACTGTCCTCATGTGAAATTCATTACTCACATTACACATATAATTTAAAAAATCAATACAATGCCCTAATGGTAAATAGAAAGAAGAAAGGAAAAGTAATTGATTTCAAAATATAATGGCTTGAGCAGACTAACCAAGGACTCAGGTGCAAACCTCTTACACAGGATAACTGACATGTAACACTTCCAAATCCAGACCAATGCAGGTTTTTTAAAAAAATATGTTTTTATTGATTTTATAGAGAGGAAGGAGAGGGAGAGATAGAAATATTAATGATGAGAGAGAATCATTGATCAGCTGCCTCCTGCATGCCCCCTGCTGGGGATTGAGCCCACAACCCAGGCATGTGCCTTGACAGGGAATTGAACTGTGACCTCCTTGTTCAAGGGTGGATGCTCAATCACTGAGCACACCGGCCAGGCCAGAATGACGCAGGTTTGCTAGATTGGCAACTCTACCACCACAGTTGCACTGCTGCTGTTTATGTGATTTTTTTCCAAACAAAGTTTAATATTCCTTTGATTTGCATAGTTGTTATATATCTGGAAAATTCAGTGTATATTAAGGCAGTGCAAATATCACATTATAGGGTAAATGGGATTAGGTTTTTACACCAGAAGGAATGGTGGGGCATTCCAAAGTCATGCTAAAGGACATCAAGTCTTTGTTGTGTGGACTGTCCCAGGTATTGCAGGATCTCTCCAATGAATGCCCGTAGCACACCTGCCCCAGCCCCAAACATTAAGGAGAAAGATGCACCCACACAATTTCACAATGTCCTCTAGGGGGCAGAACTGCCCCCACTGATAACTATCTGGTTGTCAGGTTTCTCTAGTAGCTGTACTTTTATTTGCCATCCCTTTGGGGAGCAGTTTTTATCTCTTAGGCAGGATAATGCTGAAGAATGCTGAAAGCTCACACCTGCAAATTTCCCTTCCTTAGCAGCATGCTCCCATCAGTCAAGTTCACTGGCTATAAATTGTTTAAAATGAGGCCAGCATTGTGTACCTCACTGAAATATGGCATTCAGTGACACTGAATCAAATCATATCCCCACATACTTGTTGACATCTAGTACATGTCTTTGAACTTCTCTCTAGGAGCTAGGTAGCTAATAATATTATTATTCACATCCCAGGGTAAAAAGGCCATCCTGCGGCAGATTTGCACGAATCGTCCTATTCATCAAGCACATGTTGGACACACCCCTGGGTCGGGCGCTGTGCTAGAGGATGGGAGTAACAAGGTGAATAACATGCAGTTCTTTTTTTTTTTAAAAAATATCTTTATTGATTTCATAGATGAAGGGAGAGAAACACCAGTGATGAGAATCATTGATTGGCTGCCTCCTGCATGCCCCCCATTGGGGATTGAGTCTGCAACCTGGGCATGTGCCCTGATCAGGAATCGAGCCGTGACCTCCTGGTTCATAGGTCGACATTCAACCACTGAGCAACACTGGGTGGACTAACGTACAGTTTTGATTCAAGGAGGCACTTTTTCCCATGGACTTAGGCATGACAGCAACCATGTATGACGTTATGGGTACCTTATAAAAGAAGCACGTTATCTTTCCTGCTTTCCAAGAGCTCACAGCCACGTGGAAGATGCACCCATAATCCAACACTTAGAATTGCAACGATAGGGCAAGTGCATACAGAGCGTGCTGGCAGCCCAGGCAAAAGGGCACCTCACTCATCCTGGAGGCGATGAATGGGAGCTGAGTGAAGAAGACCGGATGGCCATGGGGAGAAGAGTCTGGAAATGAGGGGAAGAGCATGTTCGGCAAAGTACAGACTTCACAGGGAGGCAGAGAAGCGCCCACAGTGTGACAGGACAAGGAGCATTCTGGAAACTAGGCAAAGGATTCAAAGAAGAGAGTGTGGAGAGAGAAGCAGGATCAGAGAAGAGATCTTGAAAACCATGGTGGTCCGATGTATATCAAATACAAGAGGGAGCCTTGAAGGCTTTTATGAGGGAGAGTCACTCGATGACATCTTCATTTTGGAAAGATTAGACAGCCAAGCGAACATCGGATCACTTCAGATTCCCAGGAGGTGCTCACGGCAGCCGGCCACACTGCCAGAACACGGAGGAAACTGGTCTGCTGCTTTGCTACTCACACAAAGAATTTGAGTCTACATTCTTTGTGATTCCTACCCAGAAGGCCTGATTTTCTCAGGAAAATCTATTGGGGGAACAGTGATTAATTGTGTACGACTGTACACGTCCTATAGATAGAACGGATCGCAAGGGTCAGTAGTGTTTGTGCTACATTATGAGAACCTAGAAGGATATAAAACACAGATAGAAATACTACATGACAAATATCTCTTCCTTTACACACGAGAAACATGAAACCCGAAGGTGCTTTAGCACGGATTTTAGGGTCATAATGTCTGGGTTAGTTTTCTGGCTCTTACTTATAAGCTGATTGACTTTGGGCCACTTCATTTCACTGTGTGTTTTTTATTTATTTGTAAAATAGAAATATTAATGGTACCTTACTGTTTAGGGCTGTCATGAGAAATAGGAAGTTAGGGTCACTGCCTCAAATCACTGGCATTCTAGTAGGGAGGGAGCTGTGTCATTAATGATAAATGATAGAAAGCAGATGAGATACCCTAAAATAAAAATAAAAGGTTAAGTACTGTGGGAGGGCAGGTGTAACTGTTGACGGGAGTGCAGGGAACAAGAACATGGTCCGATGGTTTGATAGAGTTGGTCCATGATGATCCATGGCCCCCTCTGATGCCTGGCTAATTTACCGTCATTGCCTGGGACAGAGCACCTTCCTACCCTGTTGGGTACTAATGGCCTGCAAGTTTATTTTATCATCTGCATAATGTCCTGTCCCCGCCCCCCCCCCCATTTAGTATAGGTTTGCTTTAAAATGGTTGTTTCATTCTAAAGCCAACAGATTGTACTTTTCATTGTTCAAATGGAGAGACTGTTCCCTCTTATTTCTTCTGCCTCTCCACTCTTTATTGTAGTCATTATTAGCTCCTTCTCATGGTGAAGAATTTTCCAGATTGACCTACTAGTAAGTCCATAGAAAATTTCCTGCCTAAAATGAGATAACCAAAAAGGTTCCTGAAAATATATACAATCACAATGAGCAATGTGACCAATTTCATTGGGTCAGTTTACCTTTGTATAACCTAAAAAGTTTACTGAGTATGTGTTCAGAAAAAGTAAGAATTTATGGGCATCTTAAACTATCAAGGAACAAATTGTTAACATTTTTTATATGTACATGGCTACTTTAAAACTGCAATTAAATATTGGTTAATAATAAAATTATTCTGACAGAATTCTTATTTGAATCGCTAGTTACATAGTTTAAACTTGAAATAACAAGTGAATATACCACAGCCATAAGAATACAAAAGCTTCTAAATGAGGATGGCATATTGAATTTACAAGAATTCAAGTTTCCTTATGGTAGTATCAGAAGGCACCCTACAGTACAGGGTCGTATACACACAGTGCTTACTTTAAGGGGAATAAAGTTGAATGTGAAAATCATTTGATAGAATTCACCGGTAACTTTTCTGTGTGCACATTGTTTTGCTTGGGGTAGCCACACCCAACTGTTGTCCCTGGGAAGACTGTGGGAAAGGACAGGGGCCCTCACTCGAATACAACCAGGGGCACCTCAGATTGCTTCCTCAGGGCCTGCGAACTTCACCTATGCCAGCAGGTTGCTCGAGTGCAGCTCCAGTTACCTTTTAGCCAACCATGCCTATTTAAAAAAAAAATATATATATATACATATTTTATTGACTTTTTAACAGAGAGGAAGGGAGAGGGATAGAGAGTTAGAAACATTGATCAGCTGCCTCCTGCACAACCCCACTGGGGATGTGCCTGCAACCGAGGTACATGCCCTTGACCGGAATTGAACCTGGGACCCTTCAGTCAGCAGGCTGATGTTCCATCCACTGAGCCAAACCGGTTAGGGCAACCATGCCTATTTTTGATGGAACTATTGTTCTCATTTCTGATGTTTCCTGTACTTTTGTATCACATGGCAATTTCATCATTTTCTGGTTACTTCCTGCAAATGTAATGGCTAAACCTAACCACTTTCTCATGAACTTAAAAAAAAAAAAAAAATTGGTGGGTGTAGAGACCCTAAGAAATTTACCCTTTCCTAGGGGGAAAGCTGCTCACTTGCAGGCTGATTTGCATATGTAAGGAGGACAATCCTGGAAGGCTTTTCTGACTGCAGAATCAGAATATAGTAATTTCACTTAAAATAATATTCTCTTTTTGATACTTAATTGTCAAAACTCTCCTTCTTACTAAGCCAATGTTAATATACTCCATGTTTCATTTAGGTGGGTAAAAAAGAAGGGATGTTTTATATATCACTGGGGTTGTAAACAAAATATGTTAATAAAGCTATTAAATGGATACCCCTTCTCAGACCAGTTATGCGGATTTGAAGGTTTTATAAAACAATATAGTTTCTAAAACTAGCAATTAAAACTTTAACAGTATTTTTTATGTAATGGTAAAGTTTATTTCATTTTTAATAACAATTAGAGGACAAAATGTTTAAAATTTGCAGTTTAAAACATGCACATTCACAAAAGGCCAATGACAGGTAACACTGCATAGAACGGGATATTACTCAACTTAGTAACTATTTATAAAACACAGTGCATTGAACATCGACATAAACAAACCTGAGAAAACTACTATGATCACAGATTCAACACTCTCCACTCATGCAGCGTCACAATTTCTACAGCAGTTTCGGCAGGAATGGCTTTTCATGGGGCTGAAAATATAATTTTATCACTAATGCAAACTGCAATTTTCCATAGTAGCTGCCTTGCAAGGCTGCCTGTGTTTTTTTTTTTTTAACCTAATAAACTTGAAAATGTGAAAAATGAAGCTTCAAGTAGTAAAACAAAGAAGAAACAGTATTTACTGCAGTTATGGCTTCTATTCTAGAACCAAGAAACATAAAAATATTTATTATTATTTTTAATATTCTGCTCACATCTTTGCAAGAGCAGATTTACCTATGGAAAGTTGCTGTTAATTCAGAGTAAGCAAGTTTATGAAATCTAGCTTTTTTTCCTACTTAAGGGAGATTTATTTGCTGAGTTTTGTGAGCTTTATTAAGAAAGATTCTCAGAGGCCAGCTAAACAAAAGTTTCAATTAAATTTGTTCAAATTTGTTTATAAAATAATTTACTTGTTAAAAAAAGTTGTGCAGTGGACCAATTAATTTGTCCACTGAATATTAAATTCCAGGTAAGCCATGATAGAATTTTAAAAGGAAAAATAAACATCAAGATTTACAGCAATAGCCATGCATTGGCCTGGACCACTTTAAATATTAATTCATGCAAACCATAAACCTATCAAAAACACAGCTGCTCTCATACAGAAAATAAATCAAGATGGAAAATGAAAAACATTTATTTCCTTTCCTTTAAAATTTAACTTACATTCCATTTTAATAGCTGTTGAAGGTTAATTAAAATGCAGCAAAGTAGAACTAAGTTTCACAAAGTGACTTCAGTTATTTTAATGTGAGAAAAATCAGACTACAGTCTCTTTAGGAGGCATTATAGAAATATTCATCATTAAAAAGCATTACTTAGGTAACAAACCGTATGGTGTCATGTTACATTAATTGACAAAAAGAATTCATAGGACTGGCCCAGATGATTGAATGGGGTGGGCATTTTCTTGATAAATTTTGTAGATGATTATGAGATTATAGACTTACTTGATACAAGTTTAAAAATCAGGAACTGTCCAAGGGCAACTACACAGAAATAAACACTAACGATTATTTCGCTTTGTAATAATGATGACCTTGTTATAAATAACTTAAAACTACGAATATACAATCCATTACTTTCAGACTAGCATTCGTTTTCTGAAAGAACGTTTTAAGTGGCAGATTATACTTGTAAGTGATATACAGTGCACACAATGCCCAACAACTTATCCCGTGACTTTCCTATTGGATATTTAGGATGTGGAATTGCAAAATTAAAACATAAAATGTAATGGTCAGAATAAATGCTTAACCGCCCCCGCCCCCGGAAATTAAGAGGAATCACTGATTCTATTGAATGACCATACCATTTATGTAAATGGCTAATATTATTGAGCTGAATTCAGTCACCTGACTTGATCAGAAGAAGCTTTCCATTAACTTCAGGACCCTGCGGAAGCAGGCTTGCATCCGACAGAGTGGGGAGTGGGAAGTGGGAAGGTGGGCAGCACAGATCTCATTTTAAATTTACTACATTCCTGAGAAACACCATTTCCCTGCTAGTGATTTCTACCATATAGCATCTTTCTGGGTGTGAGACACCAATATATTTTTATATGTTATATAAAACATTTAGAAAGTTCATGCACAGGGTGACTGTGTACTATTCAACATTAAAGAAGCAACTTCCAGCTTTTCAATCCGAAATGAATGAGGATTTTCTGCTGTAAGTAGTATTTTCTGAATTGTAAATATTGAAAGCAACGGTGTTAGCATTTGCCAGAGTCCCTACAAAGGACTCTTTAATGGAAGAGTAGGTGTCCTTTATTTTCAGAAAATACACGTTAAAAGTCACTCCAACTGTTTATTGTAGTCCTGGTAAAAAACTGGGTTACGTTTTTCCTCCTTGGGGTTTTCTCTAATGCAGCACTATGAGGTCACTGCCACTGCAATGTTATATTTTAAGTTTCACCAAGGAGATCACTCCCTGCTGCCCCCGCCCCCCAACCTACCCCACTTCCACCCAAGAAGCAAAAAAAAAATGGACTTAATATTGATAATTCAAATACAGGGCCATGGGACAAAAGAAACATAAAGTAGTTCCTATTTCTGATCATGATCCTATACATTATTAACCATGAGTATTCTCCTCATATGGAAGAGCTCCACAGAAACAATCCATGTTTCGAGGTAAACTAGAACTTTTAGTTTTCTGAAGTCATAACGTTAAGTTTTATTATATTCATCATATTTTCCTATGAAAGCTCTGGAGAAGAATGCCACCAGTGAGGTGAGGGCAAGTGGAAGCCACTGGTGTCCGTTAACTACTATTAGGTTTTCTCTGGAGGGATGTCCGTCATTCTCGTTTTTTAATTTTTGTGGTTGGGCTTCAACTGTCGGGAGACCGAGAAAAGCCACTTCTGTAGATCCACTCAGTGGACAGTCAAAGCCTGTGACTTCAGAATTTTGAGGATGACCTTACACCTATGGCTTTGCTGGATGCTTTGATTCACAACTCTCTTCATCTAAAGCCCAAGTGGGAAGGGTCTGGGAAGTGAAGTATGTCACTCCTGGCCCCTTTTAGGTTAGAATTATGTATGTGTGACAGCCTCTCTTATTTGTAGAAAATGTGGGAGGCATGCTTGTAACCAAATAGCTAAAAATACAGGGAAAGAAAAGGTGTGCAGCCTAATTTTAAATCTAGATTGAGAAAAAGGGCGAAGAGAATGTGAGATTACTCAATTCAAGGAGTGATTTCGAAAATCACCTCTCTTCTCAATTCTAGTTTACTTTTTTTTCTTTTTTAAGAGGAATTTCTACCTATTTTGCTGGTAAGTCCACTTCAAGGCAAACAGGCTTTTGGGGAATAAAAGGCAAAAAGTTTGCATCAATCTCTGAAGTGTACCTGAAAACTAGAATTCCTTTTAAGTTCTTCCTAAATGAAAGAAGTATTTTAAAAATAGTGTAGAAAACTGGTTGTGGTTTTAAAACAGCCCCTTCACCATTTATTGTTGGTAGCAAAACAGGCATTTCAGATGCCTTGGAAATGCTCTAAATAATGAAACTGAACATACAGTTTGAAACATATGAACAAAACCAGCTCATGATGAAAAGTGTTCTTTGATGGTAAAGTTATAAGGCTTGAGTAACATAGGTATTTTTTTTTAATGGGGAAAATGTACTATTTATTTGTGCCAATTAGCAGCATGTGACCAATTTTGGGAGCTGCCTGACAAGTGAACTGTGAAGTAATTCTCAGCCTTCAGTTTCAGGGAGTCAGCGTAACACGGCCTGTGCTACATAAGACAGCAGGCGCCTCTAGTGGGAACGCACAGGGAGAACCAAATCACAGGACAAAAGCCCATGCGTTTGTCCGACATGGCATTTCAAATACCCCGACAGAAGCATGAGAAATCCCACGTGAACACATAAGCATGGTTTTCTTAAGAGAGAAAACTTTAAGACAAAATGATAATCACTCCATCTACAGCAGAAGCCAGATTTTTCGAAAAGCCTAAATGATGATGAAACCTCATTAGAAAGGACTGAGACGTAAACACAGTTTTAGAGATCAGCATTGTAACGACAGAGTCACATTCCCACGCGTGCCCTCTAACTTGAACAAATACACAAGACAGACAAGAAAGAAGCGTTTGTAAGGCCAAAGGTGCAACATCACAGATTTTAGTAGCAAATGCCTTGAAATACTCATTTTTGCAAATCACTCTTAGATTTGGAAAGTCAAGCATGCAGATCTTATGGCGGAGCTGGAGGTAAACTCTCAAATTTCTGGGCAAATGACTACTGCATGAGAAATACATTTATTGAACTTCTTTGGCAAACACGTATCGAGACAATTTTTGACACAAACACTTATTAATGTCTTGTTTAGAAATTTTGTTCAGTAAGGTGAGTCAGTTCCTTAAGAATGCTGGTTTTTTTCCTCCAACATATTCTGAAATCTAAGTCTGGATATCAAGAGCCCCTCTCACTTATGACCATTTGAGAGTTTTTTAATGGTTGGTCGCTTTGTGGTATAACCAGTAAATTGTCAGTTACAGCCCCACAATAACAGCTTAAGAATACTGATCTCTTCTCAGTGTAAGAAAGCACTCCCGGCAAAATTCAAGGTCGTTTTCAATCTCTCTTTACAAAGACTTAGCAAATACTTTAAAAAATCTGAAAGAGATGGTGTTACAGTAGATCGCACAGTGCTTATGTCTATAATATACATGAATCTGAATGCCAATCAACGACATGAGCTCAGATCCACCTTTCACCTCCCTGGACCAGGCTGGAATTGGTCAGCAGATCCCGGTGAAGACCTGGGAGCCCTCCTCAGCGACACAGCGAGCCTGCCGGGCCGCCCCTCCCCATCACCATTCGTCAGGTCTCTGCTTTGTGGTATCATAGGCCCTAATCACTTCTGACTGCGAGACGATTCCATTTTCATCTTGAGAGAAAGCATACCCGTCTGGAAGTTAAAGATAAAAGAGAAATGATCATCATGAAGTCACTGGAAATCTCTGATAGTCTGAGTTCTGAGTGCTCATTTTCTAACTTGGCGAACTAATGCGTCCCTCCCCCCTTGAAAAGCACGATGACACCAATTTTTAATGTTGGGAAAGGACAGAGACTCAAGTGCTACATGAGGAGTGGGACGGATGACTGGCTTAGAGTCTCCAAGTTCTCTCCCTAGGTGAATGAGCGGGCACTCTCAATCCCTCTCAATTCTCCGTTCAGCATCTCAGGTTCCACCCCTCTAATTTTTGCTTCCCGGCTTCCAGAGGGATAGGGAGCCCAGTCAAGTGGGCACCTGTATGTCCACATAGATTAGGTGGAGGACAGGGAAGGAAGAATAAAAGCGAAGAGGTGCTAAGCACATGTAACTACGAATGGTGGAAAATGGTCTCTCCCTCAGACAATATTCTGCTTGGCTTTGGGCAATTACAAATGAACTCACTCAAACCCCAACAGGGCTGGTGGGGGCACATGGATAAGACATGGCTCCCCAGGGGATCACATCTCTTGAAGTATAAAGAGCAAAAGCATTCAATATGAGTGTATATAAATAAAAATAAATTATATGTGGAAACAACATGAAACAAAAGATATATGACTAACATAAATACATTTACTACAGGGTTTTATATATTATATTCTTTTGAAATGTTAAGAGGGCATGATACCTAGTAATTTCTTACAACTCCAAATGTTCATAAATATTTTTGAAGGGGAGAATATATGTTTCATTGTTCTGCATGAAAGCTGAAAAGGCTATGGCAAAGTTATTCAAGGAGAAAAGATAACAATACAGAGGGAGCTTTTAAGAGTTAAGATTTATTTTACTGGTTCCTTTTAAGATTTAAGGAAGCAAGGGGCATGTGGAAATATTATTTTTCTTTAAATGAAAGCAGCAAGATTTTAAAGTGCTCTGTCTTTTCAGCTAAAAGTGAGATGGTGGAGGTCAAAGGAGTCTCTAAACATTTGCTATTTACATAACATGTTGCCAAATATGCAAAAGTTGTTGTGGGTGCTAATTTTAAACAGTTAACTGTCCCTAAAGTCAAAACACTGTTCTCACGAATGCTATGAAGTAATGGCAGAGTTTAAAAAACAACAACAAAACTCAAATACTTACGGAGCAGGTTTTGTTGCAGTGACTCGGACCGGTACAAGTTTACGTGGTTCTTCTTAAAGACGTTCTTGAGCAGTTGTGCCCTCTCCGTGAGGCTGCAGAGCAGGTGCAAACGAAATGAATTACCAGCTCAGCAGAGACCCCAGTGTGCCCGCAGGGCCACCAGAGAGACTCAGGCTTAAACAAAAGATTGCTTGAGAAATCTGTGGTCTAGTGATTTCTCTTTTACCCCCATTTTCTCAGCTAATGAGATTTCAAGAGTTTAGATAGAAGACTATTTTGTCCCCAATAATCCAGTCAAAAGATTTCCCCACCTCCCAGTTATATTTAAGTCAAACGGAAATATACAACCTGCACAATACAATTAATAAAAAATAAAAAAAAATCTTCCAATAGTTTATTTGCTTCTAAAATCTTAGTTGACTTACTACGTATATTTTAAGCACAACAGGTTTTTTTTTTAAATTGCAGTAATTAATTACTATTATAGCTTTTTCCTACTTTGAGCATATTTTGGTATGCAATATGCTTTTTTTAGTTATATAAAGAAATCCTGGAAATTAGACCAAGAAGAAATTTCTTAGACTACTTAATTAGGAAAATTCCACTACCTCTGATACAATGTGAAATGTGTCCCTTAGTTTCATTTTAAAATAAAGGAATTGTCTTCAGAAAATAATTATGGTAGGTAAAATGACAAGAAACAATTCATTTTTCAATAAATGTTTAAAATAATCTTTTCTATAGGAACAAATTCATATGATTAATGATGTAACTTCTAAAAGGATACTGCAAGAAATAATCATCATTCCCCCCCCCCCCCCAATACACATAGAACTAACTGTCTTACATAGTAGGGAAGTCAAATATTGGTTGAATATATGAATTTGAATGATAATCCTGAAATGCCCTTTGAAACATCATCAATCCTCCCAATCACGCCATTTCTCCATTGGTTGATTTATAAAACTTTGCTTTGCTATCAAAGAACATAATAAGCATGAAGAGCTAATAAGAAATCTATATGCGTTGCAGCAAATGTTTATACAATATTGTTTTAATCACTGGAACTGACTCAGTTGAAAATTTTCCATCTTGCATTTTCCCCACTATAAAAGCTTCAGCTAAATTGCTGTAAGTTATGTTAGTTCAGTATTTTGCCAATTATTTTGAGGCCCTGAAATGGAACAATTTTTAATCATATGTAAAATAAAAAAATAAAAAAATGGATCCTCTGTGAAATGAACTTGTAATTACACAAATATTTAGGCTTTTGCTGAAGTAAAATATTTAGAAATGTTGACATTTGTAGTAATCTTCCACAGATATTTTTTAAAGTCTAGGGATGTTAACTGGTACTTATTAGACATACTTTATTGTCACTGGGAATTAGCTACATTAAAGCAAGAAAGCTAATTCATCTAAAGCTCCAGTGGTTTTGCAAATATTTGCAGAACTTGCTTTTGCCAGTGAAATAAACAGATAAGGGGAAGGAAAAAGGGCCATTTTTACAGTCACTTTTCTTACTCCACTTTAAAATGATCTAACATTACAGACCGGGGACCCTGAGGGACACTGAAATATGTAACTGCTTTGGGGAAGTGGGCAGCTTGAGCAGCAGGTGGTCTGATTTTGTTAGCAGAGCCTGGCCAGCTGGGATGCTGGGAAGTAAAATGGAAATGACTACAGAAGACTAGGGGATGGTAATGTATCATTATATAGCAGCTTTCCCCCCACAAATACATTTTCCAGGTCTCAGGCTGGCCTTCCTAAATGCATAATGCTTTAACATGACAACATCAAAGTGTTAAGAAGGCGGACATGAGAGTTTTGACTTCCACATTATGGCAACTCACATATATAAGAAAATGTAATTTTGTTTAGTAACATTTCAAGTAAGGCGACACTGAATTTCACTCAGCTGTTATATATAAAGCTAACGTCTAGTGTTAAAAAAAAAAAAAAAGGCACTAAGACAGTCTTTCCTGGGGAAGGAGCACATCGCCTGGAAAGAGCATGGGCTCTGCTGTCCTACTTTGGTTTAATTCTGAGTCTGTTTCGTATTAGCCGGGCCCCCTTAGGCAAACCCTCTCAGCCATCTCATGTATAAGAGGACAACCCCTAACCCCAGGCTGACCGAGGATTCAGTGAATGGTAGTTTCCAGCACAGTGACTGGCACTCAACAAATGCTACTCCCCTCACCACTCGCCAGATCCCCAAAAGTTATAAAAAATCAACTAGCCTGGCTGCTGTGGCTCAGTGGTTGAGCGTGGACCCCTGAACCAAGAGGCCACATTTTGATTCCCGGTCAGGGCACATGCCTGGGATGTCGGCTCTATCCCTAGTAGGGGGCAGCTGATCAATGATTCTCTCATCATTGATGTCTGTCTGTCTGTCTGTCTGTCTGTCTGTCTGTCTCTCTCTCTCCCTCTCCCTCCCCCTTTGTCTCTGGAATCAATTAAAAATATATAAAATCAATTAGAACAGAGATCATCACAAAATGAAAGATGCCTTGGTGTTTACTCAACACTACTTTAACAGGAGATGCCTACGGCTACATGTGCTTAATTTATAATCCTCACCCTCCACTTCTTTAGTAGCTATGAGTTTTGTGTGTTTTCTGCTTTGGCTACCTACTGTTATTTCTTATAGAGCGGAGTCCCTCCTAGAGAACAGAAATGCCATTCACAGGGGGGTGCGTAATAAATAGTAAGTGATGATGATTTGTGTTTACTATTTTCTCTAGTCTTCTCTTACCTTAATTAGAGAACTACTCATCAGGTCAACATTATGCCATTTTGTGCCACTGATGTTTGTGGGCACTGATATTACTATCAAGTCCCATTATAAAATATGCTGGTAACATGTTAACCATTAATAGGTGTGTTGAAAGTTCAGTTTGTTGAATAGCTGAACATAGTGTGAGAAGAAAAGTGAGCAGGATTCCTTCTCATTAAAAACTCCATCTTCTTCACAGTTCTTAGTGGTTTTACTCAATCTGTATGGTCTTTCATATACTGTACATGCCAGTTATGCAAATTTTGAATTTGTTTATTGCAATTACATACACAACAACTACCACTTAAATATTGTTACCTTATTTTCAAACCCACTAACATTTTGCAACTTGGATATCTGATGGAGGTGAGGTGGAATGATACCATGTTTTAAAATAATACTTCATTTAAAAAATAAAACATTTAAAAAATACTTCATGTTTTAAAATAACACTAAAAAAGTATAGGTAGCCCTAGCCAGTTTGGCTCAGTAGATAAAGCATTGGCCTGTGGACTGAAGGGTCCTGGGTTTGATTCCTGGTCAAGGCGCATGCCTGGGTTGTGGGCTCAGTCCCTGGTGGGGGTGTGTGTGGCCAGTCAATGACTCTCTCTCATCATTGATGTTTTGATCTCTCTCTCTCTCTCTCTCCCCCTCTCCCTTCCTCTCTGAAATCGATATATATTAAAAAAAAAAGTATAGGTAAACCCATTTACTATCCTGGAACATGTTGCCATAAAGTATTTTCAGTGATCTTTTGAGAGAGGTAAATATGCATTTGTCTTTATGTTGGGTTGCCACGCTATTTTGGTTGTGTCATTAAAATGGATCTCCTCAGGAAAGTAAACAACCCTTCATCGATTGAATGCTTAAGTGTGTAGAATGCGACAGCTGTCTGTCTGTACTAGGTGGTGGTGGTGGGGAGATAAACAATGAATGTAACAGGCCTAATCTCTGCTCTGGAGGAGAGAGCATTTCCTTGTACGGTCCCTTTTCTATACCAATGCTGGACAGAACCATTGTCACAGTGATGAGTAGGCCGGGGAAAGCATTTGTCTGCCTATCCTAAACCCCTAGAAATTTATATAACACACATAAAATCCAGCATGACAACTGAGAAATACTGTTTCTTTTCTCTTAGTTCTTGGGCAATGTTCTCATTGCTTTTTGTGAAGATAAACAATACAGGAAAAGGCTGGGAGAGACCACCATCACCATCCATATGACCAAATTACCAGACATCCATACTTCCCTACTCCTTTAAGGCTAAGGCTTTGGACCAAACAAAGGCGATGGGCAAATTAATGAGGATTGACCTGAGGATCCTGTATAAAATTCTATTAAAAATTGGCTGACAATGATATGCTGGCTAATGTCTACAGTTAGCTATAAAAAATTGTGTCTTATTATCATACTAGAGGCCCGGTGCATGAAATTCATGCATGGGTGTGTGTGTGTGTCCCTCAGCCCAGCCTGCACCCTCTCTAATCTGGGATCCCTCTCACAATCCAGGACTGCTGGCTCCCAACTGCTTGCCTGCTTGCCTTCCTGATTGCCCCTCACTGCTTCTGCCTGCCAGCCTGATCACCCCATAACCACTCCCCTGCCAGCCTGATTGATGCCTAACTGCTCCCCTGCCAGCCTGATTGCCCCTAACTGCCCTCCCCTGTAGGCCTGGTCACCCCTAACTGCCCTCCCCTTCAGGCCTGGGTCCCCCCAACTGCCCTTCCCTGCAGGCCCAGTTCCCCCCAACTTCCCTCCTCTGCTGGCCTGGTCACCTCTAACTGCCCTCCCTTGCAGGCTTGATCGCCCCCAACTGCCCTCCCTTGCAGGCCTGGTCCCTCCCAACTGCCCTTCTCTGCTGGCCTGATTGCCCACAACTGCCCTCCCTAGCAGGCCTGGTCCCTCCCAACTGCCCTCTCCTGCTGGCCATCTTGTGGCTGCCATCGTGTGTCCACATGGGGGCAGCCATCTTTGACCACATGGGGGCAGCCATCTTGTGTGTTGGAGTGACAGTCAATTTGCATATTACTCTTTTATTAGATAGGATAGAGGCCTGGTTCACGGGTGGGGGCCGGCTGGTTTGCCCTGGTGTCCTGGATCAGGGTGGGGGTTCTCTTGGGGCATGGGGCCGCCTGGGCAAGGGGCCTATGGTGGTTTGCAGGCCAGCCACACCCCCCAGCGACCTAAGCGGAGGCCCTGGTATCTGGGATTTATTTATCTTCTATAATTGAAGCTTTGTAGCCTTGAGCGGAGGCCAGGGCAGGAAGGCCAGGGGGGGCCAGGGCTGCGGGAAGCTTGGCTTCCTCCACTGCCAGGGCAACTCAAGCCTCCTGCTCTCTCCAGCTCTGTGGCTGCTGCCATTTTTGTTGGGATTTATTTATCTTCTATAATTGAAACTTTGTAGCCTTGAGCGGAGGCCAGGGCCAGCCAGGGCGGGAAGCTTGGCTTCCTCCATTGCCAGGGAAACCCAAGCCTCCTGCTCACTGTGTGGCCAGAGCCATCTTGGTTGGGTTAATTTGCATACTTGCTCCTGATTGGCTGGTGGGCATGGCTTGTGAGCGTAGCAGAGGTATGGTCAATTTGCATGTTTCTCTTTTATTAGTGTAGATTTGCCTGTCTATAGATGCACTGCTTCACATGCACATAAAATATATCCAAAAATAACTGCCTTGTCTCCAATGAGGGCAGTGCCCACAATCCCTTATTTTAATTCTTTTGGATTTCCTTTTTTTTTTTTTAGAAACTAAGATATTACAACTTGTAGATATAATACCCTCAAGTGGGATCTGAGAGGCTCCCAAAATTAATATTTCTGCTACAAATATATAAACATTTACATTATAGAAAAAATAAACACTATTAATGTTGTATTTATAGAACAAATGGTTTAGGTTTTTCCAGGAAATGTTTGCTATAGATCTATGAAAAAAAAAAGGATTTTTGAAGTTTTGTTTTTGGATTTTGGAACTATAGATGCTTCCGTTCCCTAGTGTTAGAGCATGTCCACATAAAAGTTACAGCAAAGAACACGGACTCAGCTTTTAAGTCATTTTCTTAATTAAAAATAACTATCCATGGCTATCCAGTGATCGGGAGTGAGGTTTGGACTGATTCTCCCAATATTTTAGGCTTAACAGCAATATGCTTAAAATGATGAAATATACCTCCCTGACGCCCATTTTGATTTAAAATTGGAATATACCCAATTTGCTGGCAAGTAGCATACTATTTCCTCTAAAACAGACTCATTATTTTAACTAAGATGTTTTAATTTTTGACAATGAGTGAAGATGAGAAATAAATTATTGCAAATGCTAATCTGGATACAGTGCCTACAAGTTACAGTTTCTCTAGCAGAGTTTCACTTATGTTTAGCTTGACTTCATAGCATCACTTATTGAAAATTTAAAAAATTAGGGATGATCAACTCACAAAATCTCCCTTAAGAATTGCATCATTCTGCCCTAGCCAATTTGGCTCAGTGGATAGAGCATCAGCCTGTGGACTGAAGGGTCCCAGGTTCGATTCTAGTCAAGGGCACATGCCCGGGTTGTGGGTTCGATCCCCAGTGTGGGGCATGCAGGAGGCAGCTGATCCATGATTCTCTCTCATCATGGATGTTTCTTTCTCTCTCTTCCTCTCCCTTCCTGTTTCTGAAATCAATAAAAAAAAAATAAAAAAAAAAAAAAAGAACTGCATCATTCTATGTCAAAAAAAGTAAACCATCATTATTTTGGATAGTACTAATTTGGGAAGGGTAACCAATGTAACTCTATGTTCTTATGTATCCTATTTTTAATTAACTACTCACAGGTCAAACATCTATTTACCACCCACTACTCTATCCTTTCACCCACTCCTCCCTCCCTCCCTCCCTCCCTTCCTTCCTTCTTTCCTTCTCTAGACCATTCATTCACCCATTCACCAAATATTCATAGAGTGCTACTATGTTCCTGGTACTATGCTAGGTGCTGCCTTGCAAAGACTAACACAAAGGGCCTCTCTTTCAAGGAGTTCCATCTAGTAGGGAAACAAACATAGGTAATCAAATACATTATAATACAGGCAATCAATGTAAAAACATAAGAGTAAACAGAGTACAGAGATAGAGTAGGAATTACAGGCAGCCCTCGGGTTACGCGGAGATCCGTTCCTACAGTGCGTGTGAAGTAACGTGATTTTCACTGTCAGTCGGAACCCACCTACACAAGCACCTACGTCACTCACATGGAGCACATACACAGCAGTAATGACGTGAAACAGTCAAAATAATTTAAAAGAAAGATAACAATTCCTGACCTTTACTTGTGGTAAATAAATACTAAAAAACATAAAGCACATATGTACATACGTAGAAATGACGGGACTTTTTTTTTTTTTTTTTAAATAAATACTGTAAATGGGAGATGGCGACATAACCACGAAATGACGTACGTCGAGTCTGACGTAACCCGAGGACTGCCTGTATTGTATTTGTGAAAAGTTGAGGTAATTGCATCTGATCTGGGTTTTGAAAGCCAGGAATTGGACTGCCCAGTCTATGAAAGGGTATCAGCTTCTAGGCAAGGGAACAGCAAAGACGGGGAGGCATAAGATAACACGGTGTTTTGGAACTAAAGGAAGTCTGATATCGCTAAAATACACAGAAATCCCAATGTTTCCCTCTTTGGAAATGTACATAAAATTAGCAGACTTTAAAAAATTCGATATTGATATCATTGTCCAAGATTTCTAAAATAATCGTGGCAGTAAAATCAATCTGACAATTCCTTAACTGCCTAGAATGCAATAAGTTCAGCATGAAGACTTTTCCAACGAATTAAGATTTTTCTCCTTTCACAAATTCCCGTCCCCCCTCCCCCTCCTCTAGCTATCACCTAGAGGTAATCAAATACATTATAGGTAATCAAATACATTATAATACAGGCAATCAATGTAAAAACATAAGAGTAAACAGAGTACAGAGATAGAGTAGGAATTACAGGCGAACCTATGACACGTGTCATGGCGAACCTATGACACGCGTGTCAGCACTGACACGCGTAGCCATTTCTGATGACACGTGGCCGCTGAGGTAGCCGCATGCCGAGGATGAAACATTTGCTGCTCCTGAGGATGAAACATTTGCAAAATAATGTTTTTCCTCAAAGTGACACACTACCCGAGTTATGCTCAGTTTTTTGGCGAAGTTTGACACACCAAGCTCAAAAGGTTGCCCATCACTGGACTAGACGGAAAACACTGGGGTCACTGATAAACTACAAACCACGCAAACTAAATATCACGCGAAGGGGCTTAATGTAAGCTTCATTGACATACAGATATGAGAAATTTACTCCCGAGGGCAGTAACAAGTATCATCAGTGGCCTTTCCCTAATAATGGTTCATAAATGGTTTCATTCACAATCGTGCGAACCAGAATTCTTACCACATCCTTTTTATAGCCAGAGTGAAAGAGAGAGAAGACATTGAGGGACTGTTTATGCCATGCAATGGGATAGATGCACATTTTTAGACGAAGGGACAGAGATGGAGGGGAAGGTGGAGGGAGGAGGAGGCTATCTCTAAGTTGGACAATAGGTAATATCACCCCCATCACATCACAGGGATTCTGATTCAGAGAGGTCAAGGACGGTGTCAGGCCAGGGTAGGCTGCTTTTGTTGCTCTATCAGGTTCTTGAGCAGGTAGCACCCGGAGGCAGAACAGTGAATGGTTAGGAGCAGGGATTTGGGAATCAATTGATATGGCTCAAAGCTCAGCTCTGGGACTTCTGACCTTGAGTACATAGTCTCTCTAAGTCTCAGTTTCCCCATCTGGAAAAAATGCAGGTGATGGATTTGCATGCGGTTGTTACAGGGATTCAATGAGATAGTAGACATGGGGTGGTAAGTGCAGCGCCTGGCATGCAGTAAGTGCTCAACAAAACCAATGCTAACAGCTTCGGAGAGCAGACTGGTGTGTGACGTGCCCCTTCGGCCTCATGCAAACAAGTGAGGGCAGGAAGCCAAGGTCTCAGCTTATGTTCCC
Organism: Eptesicus fuscus; assembly: GCF_027574615.1. NCBI lineage: Eukaryota > Metazoa > Chordata > Mammalia > Chiroptera > Vespertilionidae > Eptesicus > Eptesicus fuscus. The sequence continues at coordinate 91,221,892 of NC_072474.1, read as the reverse complement.
AGCCTAACACTTACTCCATTGTGTCAAACAGAATAACAACAGTGAATCACCAAGAAGGTGACACACATCAGAGCAAAATATTTCATACGGTTTAGCTTATATTAGTGTGATGAAAGAGAGAAAAAAATACCTGGCATTACCCTCATGATTGGGGTTCATTACAGACTGCTTTCAAATAATTTTCATTTCCTTTTTGTAATGCTTTGCCAATTTAGTACATTTGATTAGCTTTCTAACCTTGCTTTTTGTGAGGTGGTGGTGCTGAGGCAAGGGCTTGGAGTACATAACTCCCTTCATGTATGATACATGCCTATCAGTTCCTAATCACATACCAAGCCACATATGCCATTGCAGGACACTCTGTCCTAAGTCAGGCTCTGATTTTCATGACATACTAGTTTATCATGGATACTGTTTGAAGCTAAAAGTCTTTTCCCCCCTTTCAGTTCCATAACACAATCCTATATAATGAAGGGTAATATGCAAATTGACCGAATGGCGGAACGACCGGTCGCTATGATGTGCACTGACCACCAGGGGGCAGACGCTCAATGCAGGAGTTGTCCCCTGGTGGTCAGTGCACTCCCACAGGGGGAGTGCTGCTCAGCCACAAGCTGGGCTTATGGCTGGCGAGTGCAGCGGTGGTGGTGGGAGCCTCTCCCGCCTCTGCAGCAGTGCTAAGGATGTCTGACTATGGCTTAGGCCCGCTCCCCTATCAGTCGGACATCCCCTGAGGGCTCCCGGACTGCTAAAGGGCACAGGCTGGGCTGAGGGACCCCGCCCCCACCCCCCCAGTGCACGAATGTTGTGCACCAGGCCTCTAGTATTGCTTATAACTACTATTTATTTAATGTGTTTAACAGGCATCGAGCTATCTGCTTTATTGATAGTATTTTTTTAAACATTTTTTTTCTCTATTGATTAAGGTATTACATATGTATCCTTATCCCCCCATTGCCCACTCACCCCCACTCATGCCTTCACCCCCCTGGTGTTTGTGTCCATTGGTTAGGCTTATAGTCATGCATACAAGGCCTTTGGTTGATTTTATTGATAGTATTTTATTCAATTCTTACAACTAGTCCTGAGGTAGGAATTATCACCCCCATTTTATAGAAGAGTAAATTGAGGCCCGGTAGTATTAAGCAACTTGGCTATGGTCACACACAGCTTAGTGAAATGGCAGCTTTGATTTGAATCCACATCTCTCTGATTCCAAAATTTGTCAACGACACTGCCAGTTCCTTGTTAACTGACAAAATATAAGTTTTACCACTTATTTCCAATCGCTAGTGAAAGAAAAATGTAAAATTCACTTGGAAAAGAACATATGTGGTATATATTACCTTTTCCCAAGCACGACTGCTCCTGGGTCTTGAGATTTTGCCTCCAGCTCCTGAACTTCATCTACTAATGTTTTAAAAGCAGTCCTCTTGATACTGCAAAAACAAAATTTTGCATGGAAATATTTGTGTGAAAACCAAAGACTTCACGAAACTTTTATTATCATGCCTCTAAGTACAACAGTGAACAGAGGACAACAGTATTTCAATAGAATATAAAAAATGAGAAAAATTTTGAGCGTTAATATAATTACAGAAACAATAGTCTTAAATGGATTAGGTTTATAACATTAAAACTCTCATAGTTATTAAGTAATCATCATGCAACTAACTTTCATGGTACCATTTTTTTGTGGGAAGAGATGACATTTTAAAACTTATAATCCTTGACATAAATTAGTAAAGTTCTAGTCTCTTTCATTCTATATTTTATGTATGTTTAGAATCCAGCAAGCAAAAAACTTCACAACTACTGTTCACTAATAACATATATAAGTATGTCTGGAGATGATAAAAGTTTTCTCCTACCTTCACTGGGTTTTTCAGGCCGATTTCTAAAAACGTCCTCTCCAATATTAACTGAAACTACCTGCTTTATGTCTTTTAAACTAATTTAGATTTCTAGTTCCTCAATCACTCCTTCTTTATTTATTTATGTAGAATAAGGGAATACTACTAATTCCTATTCTGCAAACTGCACATCCTGGAGCTGACGTTACAAGTAGAGAAATGTGTGGATTAGCATACACCTGTATTCTTATGTTCATAACTGAGCGCTGTACTTACACCTTGTACACCACATCAAGAAGTAGAGAGGCCACGGGGATGAATAACAGGCCCGTCCAAAAGACGCCGGAACTGAACAGCATGGCTGCCTGAGAAACCACAAGAAACGCGTCATTCATGCTTAGTTTTTATATGACATGAAGTGAAATAATTTTAAGAATCTCATTCTGCAAGAGGGTATACTATAATAACTCTAAACTTGTGAAATATACAAAATTAAAAGCCAAATGTGTTAACACATGTATTTACTACATCTATTTTTTTCCCCCATTGAGTGTCTAATACAGCAAAATTTTATCATTTGTCAAGTCTTTTCATATTTTATGAGATTTTTATTGTGATCAATACACGGAGTAATAAACTTTGGCATTCTTTTATAACTTAGAATACATTTGACCTTGGTTTATATCTTTATAATATAAAAATCTTTTTGGGCAAATTCAAATATATTCTGGATTAAATTCTCTTATAACACAACATGTAAAATAAATCCTACTTAGAAACTAAATTTACTATTTTGCAAATAAAAATTAATGATTTTTATAAAATAAGACATGATAGTAAAAAACTATCCAGATAAATAGTGAATATAATATAATCAAGTTAAGATAGCTATAAAAATAATTTTACTCTTTTCAGCTGGTATTATGTAGAATAATCTAAATTTTTGTTTCAAGATTTATATAACTTGTTTTGATATATTCTTTGTTTCAAGATTTATATAACTTGTTTTGATATATTTTTGCTAAAGTTAAACCAAACATCTAGCATATAAAAAATGCAAGTAAAAGTGTATTAAAAAGAATTTAATCATTCTTTTGCATCAAATCTCAAATTGCTATCTCAGAGCCATTTGGGTTGCAAAAAAAAAAAATAATTCTATGAATATAAAATTAATAAATTCTATTGGTTATTTGCAATTATAATAGAAATTCCGTAGTAATATAATTCGATTTCAAAGAGCTTAAAAGGAAGGACTATGTCATACAATAAAGCCAGAAGAAGTATTTTGTTTCACTTCTAGTCTTATTTGTTCATCAAGAGTAAATTTGCAGTAAACATACTGTTATAACCCCATTAAAATGTAGCCAACTAATGCATGCACATTTACACTCTACTGAAAATCACACAGAATTTTTTTTAAACCACGTGTGGTTCAGGAATTAAAAACGATCTAGAGTTTTAATTCTTATAGGCAGTTTCACAATTATACACAAACAACCCGAGCCAATCAACCCTTATCAAGTTGAAAGATTACTAATTATGCTTCACATTACCTCTTCATTTTGACTCTCACCTGAACACCAGGAACTGCTATTTAAATTTTTTTTTCTACATGAACACGGCTTATCCATACAGAGTGTTGGTTCAAGAACACTAAGATTTTTTTTTCTCCCCTTTACAGGATCAAATAGCTCTGAATACGGTTAAAATAAAAACATGGGATTACAAAATTATCAGAAAATACATGTCGCCACGTGGCTTCAACGAAACAGCACCCATATGCTAGACACCAACCGCACGGAAAATATTCACATAAAAGTCACTTTATTTTATAAGCAAAACATGATCTTCGACATGTTTGCTGACATCCTCAATAGTGAAAACCAACAATCACGGTGTAATAGGAAATGTCTATCAAGTCGGCGGGTTTTGTGGAGAGTGAAGGAAGCTTTTTCAGGATGGTGATGACTGCAAAAAAAACACACACAAAACCACGTTTCTTTTTCCTTCTGGGGGGAAAAGGTAAGACCCGAGATTCTAAGTCCCGGCACTGAAAATACCTATTTTCATGGAGGGGGCCGGAGGAGGAAGATTTATTCTTTGCCTTTGCCACCTTGGATTAAATGTCCGCCGATCGAAAAGGCAGAAAGTGTGGGGGAGCCGCTGGCTGCTCCCTCTGACCATTGTCATGTTAACGGGCGCCCCCCATTCAGTCCGCAGCCTTGGGCTTCACACAGGAACAACGGGCATGGAGGGGGGAAAAGAAGTTTTCCTGCGTCATATCTGAAAGCCTGTCAGATTTTTTCTTTTTTCTTTTGCAGAGTTAATCCAAACCTAAAAGATTTAAAGCCGGCCTTTGCATTCAAGACAGAGAGGCTCTGTATTTTTTTGGATGGAGAGGGGGGAAAATCCCACAGAGGTATTTCCTTCCTTTCTGCACAAGAACGCCCCCCCCCCCCCGCCCCCACTGGAGACACGATTTTTGTCTCTAACTTTTCAGGTCCGCCGGGGGAAGGCGCCGACCCCGCCCGCACACAATGGGGGGAACAGGAGCAGCCTGTTCGGGGCTGGCCCCGCGCCCCCTCCAAGAGCGGTTTGCAAATTGCTCCTAACGTGGGAGACCGGTGGGCCCTGCCAAGCGGCCCCCGCCGCCCCTCCTCCACCCGCGGCCCTGTGAGACCAGATGGAATGGCCACAAAAGTGGCTCCCAGGGGGCTGGAGAAGGGATCAGTCCTGGGAGCCGCCAAGCTGGGGAGTGGGGGGCACAGGCCCTGCGCGGGGACCAGCAGCCGCTGGTCTCTGCAGAGAGCCGCTGCCTCCACCTCGGACTTCCGTGGGCTTCAAAACACGAACCAGCGCGGCCTGAAGATGCAAGATTCAGCCGAGGCAGGAGGAACGGTTCCGAAATTTCCACGTGAACTTGCAGAGCAAGGGCGCTTGAAAAAAAAAAAAAAAAAAAAAAAAAGGCGAGCTCAGGTGCACTTAGCTAAGCCAAGGGGCTTGCCCAGAGAAGAGGGGCTGACCTTCTGAGCACCGACATGGTCCCCACGCCAGAGGAACGCTTCCTTCTTCACCTCCAGGGTCCCCAAGTCCAGTCTTGTAGAAAGAAGGTCAATGTGCTCCCTGCCTACAAACCTTCAGCAAAAGGGTTCTTCATCCTACACCCGCCTTGTACACTACAGCTATCCCAGTGCTGTGCTGTGACTCGTTCTCGGATAGAGCACTGATGCTGTCCAAACAGCAGGCCCTTGGGGTCCTGAGACACTATCCGTGGACCCCAACTGCGACAGGCGGCCCCGAAAGGAGCCCTGGCTCTGCCCTTCCCAGCTCCCAGACGGGAGGAGTGGCCCGAGTCTCTGCTTTTTCTCAGCCGCACAGTGGACTGAAGAATTAAACCTGATCATGTTTGTCAAGCGGCTGCTTTTGTTAGTAACACTGGTTAGTAACAAACGTTTCCGTTCTTCATGTTAATTTTCAAATATCTTTAAACACGCAGTCTTCTGTTCTTCCTAGTGGCCTCTCCCATGAGCTTCAAGGCAGGAAAATTTTTAAAAATCACATATTAAGGGTAAGTCAGTTCAGAAAGGTCGTGGCTTCATCACATTATCACAAAATATGCTTGCCTTAAGACGGACACTGGCCAAAGTAACTGACCACTCGTAAATTCCCATGCGTCTCAATCTGCTAATTTAGGAAGCAGAGATAATTTTCCCCCCATAACCATTATTAAAGGACTGCCTGGGTATAATATATTAATTTTGAAAGGAAAAAATGATGCAGAATATATAGTGCTATAAAACAGTTTTTTTGGGGGGGGGGAAGGGGAGAGCAGGACAGCAAGATAAATGAATATAAATTCCAGAGGGGTTAAAAGTTAATGTGAATAACAACAAAAACCCAAGAAGCGATTATTAAGTGTACCAAGTTTTATATATGGACTTTCTCAGCTTAAACACAGTGAAAAAGCTATAAAAAAATAAATGCTTTCGAGAACTGATTCATCAACATGTAGAAGCGTCACAAATTCAAAAAGAACACTACTAAAAAGCAAATAAAAAACAAGGGTGACTGCCATAAGTATACGAAATTCTTCAATAGTGTCCGCTTATAAAAATAGACGATTTGTTTCCATAAGAACAACTACAGATCCCAATAGGTAGGAAGGGACCTCAGAAGGTGCTCACATCAGCGGCAGCAAGTCATCAGTAACTTGGAAAAGAAACGCAACCAAATGAGATCAGATTTAAATTCACTGTCACTGTTGGGGGGAGTTCGGGGAAACTGGTCGCTGTTAACAATTTATATTCACATCGGCAATGTACTCGCCTTAGGGAAAGGCATTTGACAGTGTGCATCAAAGACAGGACGTGCCTTCGTGTTTACACGACAACGCAATTTCTGGAACTACGTGTTGCACTCCGGGGCAGCCTTTACATGCAGGTTAGTATCCAAGGAAACTTCTGGGGTGACCAGTCCTGAAAGCACGCCCTCTAAAAAGCACACCGTGGGCCAGGGTTTAGTAAAGGCATCCCCAGCCACACCCTGCTGGAGAGTCCCAGCACTCAGTAGCACATTTAAGGCTTTGGCAAATCCCAGTAAAGGACCCTACCTCATAGTTTTTTCAACCAAGATTTCCAAATGTATTTACGGGCCTTGGAACACTTGCCCCACACATTGCTTACCAACACCTTGTGGACCTAATTTGGGGGAATGCAAATATTCATCGTGGGTTTTTTTTAAGACAGTAAAACATTGGTGAAAACTAACAGGACACTATGTGGCTGGTTAAGTAAATGTACATGCACTAAGATAACATTATCCAAGCTGTTAATGACGCTGTTCACAGAATGTGATGAGGAAACGGATTGCTCGGAAGAGTCTGAATAAAGGGGAAAGGTAAAACATCTATTCTTGCAAGAGCCTTCTGTTATCATATGAACACCCCCTAGGAAGGTCGGCGCTTTCTAGGATCTAAATAGGGATCAGTCACAACCCTCCCTCTGCCTTAAGTCTCTTGCCAGTACTTCACACACAACTACCCAGCTGTGAACTTGACCATCACACAGGTCCTGCAAACAGATGCGTCCCAAAGGGAGCACACTGTCTTCCCGCCAGACCCGCGTTTCCTTTGTGCAATCCGTCCAGGGAATGGCTTCAGCGACTAAGGCAGAAGCTGGGCTCTGCTCTTGAATTGTCTCCTTGCACCACATCCAAGGCACCGCCAGGCTCTGTTGTGCTTTAGTGTCTTTGAAATCTACTTCCTGCCAACCCTGCTGCCAGGATCCCAGTCCCAACAGTTGTTTGTCCTCCAAACAGCCTCCTCGCTGGATTTACTGACTCCTTTTGCTCTGCTTCGAGGCAGGCGGCACCCTGCAGCCAGAGGGATAGTTCCAAAGTGCAGATTAGATGTGAGGGGTTCTTGGATTAAACCCTTTCGATGGCGTCAGACCACCGAAGGATAGAGGACAAAGGCCTGAATATGATTTCAAGGCTTTTCCTACCTGACCTCTGACTGCTTCCCCACTATCGTCTCGCAAGCCAGTCCATCTCGCAATGTGTTTCGGTTCCTGGAACTCGACCCGGCTTTCTCTCAACCTTGCGCCCTCACATCGGTGACGCCTCTTTGCTCCTAAATATTCACACGGGATGTCACTTCCTTCCTTCGACGTGGGTTAGCTGACCCTACTTTGGGCTTTCATTTTGACGGCACCCATCACCCATTTTCTAGTTGCTCCTCTGTGTTCCTGTAATACTTTAAACTCTGTACGAGGAAGAAGTAAATCTAAATAAATTCTCACAACCCAAGTCCTCAACTACTGAGAGCAGGTGTTCAATAAATAACGTTTGAATAAATAAGTTCTTACGATCTAGTGTTTGGAGAGATTAAAAGTTGAAATACCACAGCCTTGGGACTATGTTCCTGAGATGGGGTGGTTACAGCTTGATCGGTTTTCCTGTGTTCTGGTTCAGAGTTATCCCGGGAGCAGTTATAACTAGATATTTATGTGATTCGGGGAGAGGGGAAAAGAGGTTGACCCAGTTCCCTAACTATCCTTTTCTAATGTAGGTAGCCTTTAAAAAAAAAAAAAAAAAAAGCTGGGTGGCATGTATTAATGCTTAAGCATATTAAACTACCTCCCCCTTCCTTCCATATTAATCAAAATAAATATAAAAAAATAAATTTTTATTGACTTCAGAGAGGAAAGAGAGGGAGAGAGTTAGAAACATCAATGATGCGAGAGAATAATTGATTGGTTACCTCCCTGCACAACCCCTACTGGGATCAGGCCAGCAACCCAGGCATGTGCCCTGATCGGGAATTGAACCGTGACCTCCTGGTTCATAGGTCGGTGCTCAACCACTGAGCCACACCAGCCACGCAAATGCTATATTTCAGTGAAACAGGGCAAGTGTGACACCTGGAAGTAACATAATTTTTGTGGGGAGAAGGGAGGAGGTAGACTGGCCAGGATGGAAAAAGGTCTTGTACTAGTTTACCACTAGCATTTATTTCTCACGTCCTCTGATCCAAATCTTTATTCTATGGCCGCAGGTACTTTCTGGAATGCTGTGCATTCCATAATAAAAAGCCATCTGCTATGGCTTCAAGTAATTGTGTTAATGACATCTGGGTAACTTTCTATGACCTGGTCTTTGCGTAACTTTTCAGTTCTAGCTCCAAACATTCCTGACGTTGGAAACCCCAAACGTGCTCCGCTCAGCTGTTCTCTCCCGGGAAAGCCCTCCTCACACGTCCGCCCAGGGAAGCAGCACCAAGAAACCTTTCCAGACTACCCAAACCAGAGCCTGGGGGCGCCCCTCTCCTCTGCTATCTATCCCCTGTGCATCCGGATCATAATTAGCATCTTCCGTTCTAATTACCTGTTAATCTGTTGGCTGACTCCACGAGACTCAAGCTCCTCAGGACACTTCCCTTTTTTCAACTTCTGAGCCACTGACACCCTCTCTAGGTCCTGACACACAGGCACTCCACAAATCTCAGTTGGACTGATTTGAGCTGGGCTCTTATAAAGGATGAATTACATTCTCCATAAAATCAGACAAGGCAGAACACCCAGAAAATAACCGAGGAGAAGGGTGTTTCAGATACACCCCCAATATGTTTGCAATTATTCCCAGAAGCTCTTGATTATCAGAGACAAAGAAAACCCTTGGCTTGAATTATCCCAAACAAACAAACAAACACAATCTTAGAAAATATGCAAATTGTTCCAAACAAAGAAAAGCTTAGAAAGTATGCAAATTAGATACCAGATCGCAGCACTTGTGCACTTTCCCCCTTAGATATTTCTGCTGGTGAGGGACTGAAGGAGGTCTGGTCACCCCTGGGACTCTGAACCAATATTCCATCTAGCTGTGTGATGCAAGAAATGATCATTGAATCTCCACCCTCCAGCAGGGAGTAACAAGAAAACAAATGATTAAAAGAGGAAGGGCTAGCTGGGACTGGATCATTCAGAAGCGAACTTTTTCACAAAAAGTAAAAATTGACTCTATAACAATATACGTATACTGAACATGCAAAAGAAAGTCTTTCTAAAAAGGAATCAAGAACACTAGGAAAAGTATGGCTCTGAAACTTTATTTTCTGGGGATAGAGTTTCCAGAGGAGTAAAAATAATTAAGAACAGAATTGTTTGTTTGTTTTATTTTAATCTTCTTTATTGTGCTATTTAAAAAACGTAAAGTACTAGAAAAATTAGTAGAGAATTAGTAACAAAATATTCTTTTTAATATGAGAAATACAATTTAAAAATATTATGATGATACTGAATAAGGTGTATAACACAAGGTAAGTTGCCTCAATGCTCAATAGGTTTACTTATTATTCTTACAAGTTTGTATAACTTTGTGATGGCTCTATATTCTATCTTCTTCCTTTTTTTTTTTTTTTTAAGAGAGAGAGGTAGGGGGACATAGAGAAAGAGAGAAACATCCATCTGTTGCTTCTCATACGCACCCCAACCGAGGATTGAACCTGCAACTTAGGTATGTGCACTGACAGGGTATCGAACCCTTGACCTTCCGGAAGGATGCTCCAGCCAACTGAGCCACACCAGCCAGGGCTGTATTCTGTCTTCTTAAAAACCATCTCACAAAGCATCAATTGTTTGATTACTTTCATGACAGAGACTTCAAGTTGCCTCCCAATATATCCCCTCGCCCCTTCTTAAATGCAACTTCTTGATTTTTAGCTGCACACCTTGCCCTCCAGCTCAAAAGACTATATTCCGCTGGCTCTTTTGTTGCAGCTGGGTGTGGCCGTGCGACTTACTTTTGGGCAATGAGATTTAAGTGGAAATGTGGTGGGCAATGTCTAGGAAAGAGCCTCAACGAGAAAGAGTTCCTCCCTTTCTTGCTGCCTGGAATGCTGGTAAAATGGTGAGAGCTTAAGCAGCCATTCTGGACCATGAGGAAGTACACTAGGGTTGGCGATGCAGTGAGAGAGAAGAAACCTGGTCCTTCATGATTGTTTAGCTGCCACACCAGTCCTGGACCGCCTGCCTCCACTGGATTTCTTTTACACAAAAGAGAAATAAATTCCTATCTTGTTTAATGTACTTACTTTTTTTTTTTTTTTTACATAAAAAAACATGCCATAAACTTGCTTTGGAGGATACAAGCTAGGGAGGATAAGTGACGGTTTGAAACAGAGCAGCTTTTGACCATTCCTTGCAAAAATTGTGTCCAATTATGAGCTTTATTGAAGCAGATGGTAGTGACATTCATGGTTTCTTTCATGAGCTTTTCTCATAGACTCCCTGGCATACAACTCAGAAACAAGCTGTCTGGTCTTAGGAGCTAAAATGCGGAATGTGGAGGGGAGATCTGCCCTCTGCCCGTCTCACAGAGCTCTTTCCCTCTCTCTGCTCCAGCCACACGGGCCTTTTAGTCTTTGCATTTGCCAGGCTCATTGGTGCCTTGGAGCAGGGGTACCCGCTGTTCCTCCAACCCTGACATGCTCTTCTTCGCACAACAGGTATCCATCCCCACACCGTCTGAGTTTCAGCTTAGTTGTTCCTCCTTCAGAAGGAACTTCCTGGAGCACCCATTATAGGCCCTATAACATCCTACCACCCTGCTTTTGTCCTTTGTGAAATCATCTATAGTCATTCGTCATTTAACTAATTTAGTGACCATTCTCCTTCCCACTCCCAGGTTCCATCAACCTGATTGCTAATGGGGATCCTGCCCAATTCACCCATTACCTGGACACAGAGCCTAGCACCCATGAAGCACTCACCACGTATTTATGGAATGAATTAGCACAAGAATGAATGGACTCCTGAGAACAGAACTCGGCCGTACCAGAAGCAGGCTTCGTTCAGCTTTCCATGCCCCGGCACTCGGGGTACCTATGGCCTCTCTCAGATTATGACACCAACACCCACTCATGAGCAATGAGATCCTTAAGGGCAAGGACCAAGTCTGTCATCCCTACACCCCCTGGTGCCCAACGCAGAGCCTGGTGTACAGCAGACACTCAATGACCACTGGCTCTGCACGGTAAGGGAGAAGATGCTGTGCCTACCACCGCCACACCAGCTCTCCTAACGACGCCAAGGAGCGCTCTAGCTTTAAAATGTGGGCAAGTGTCCCAATTCACCATTCCAGCCGTCACATCCGTGTCTTTCTTTCCTCCTCAGTGATTCCACACAGGCTTCTCTTTACAGAATGGGCGTGGGAGTGGCTGCACACCAGCCGCCTTAGGAACCGTGATGGTCCGCCTGTCTCCTGGACGGTCAGGGGCTTGAGGACTGTGACCCTGTTTTATCATTTTATCACTGGTCCATTGAAGAACATCTGACAGAGCTTAGGGTAGCTGCTCCCTCCAGGCCCCTTGGCTACACACAGTAACCTCGGATGAAACGCCATCGTATCAGAACACTGCCCCACCCCATCAGCCAGGGCCGGTCTTGTGACCAATAAATTATCACACGCTATCTAGGTAATTAAAGGCTGAGAGATGAATAAGGACTCCTTTAACCAGGAAATTCCTCATATGTAAAATAATTTATTGTGTTGGTAAAAATGGGTAACAGCACCATTTAGGAAAATCATATCACTAATGTGGTTTATTAATACCTCTCCTACAGGGGTGACACCAAAGGGTTCCACAAAGATTTTTATTGTTTTGCAGAAAGACTTTACAAACCTCAATCAGGAGATCTGAAATTCTGTAAAACACATGCTCGTTCCTTAACTTCAATTTCCTTCAGTAGTTTTATGGATCCCCCAGGCCAGGGAGAGCAGAACCAGATGGCGCTTTGGGGAGGACCGTGCGCTGCGGGTCTGCAACGCCGGGATCCGTTTAAAAGTTCTGCCGATACCGAGCTTCTGGTATTAATCGTGATACGAACTAATCCTTGATGTAGCTGGCTTTAATTTTTTAATCTGGCATAGTCATCATAGTGGCTAAAATATTTTCTTCTGGAAATTAAAAAAAAAAAAAAAATACCCAGTAACCTTATCTAGACAAGTCGGAAAAGCAGGCCAGCATATGTTTATATAACACAGCACTTCTCCCCAGGGCCTACCTTGCCCCATAAATTGTTGTGCTGGTGTGAAAAAATACAAGCCGGGTCTGAAAAAAAAAAAGTCCCCCTCTTAAATCACAACCATATTTGTGAGAGGAGAGGAAGACAGGGACATATTTAAAGTCACAGCCAAGGTTGCGACACTATTTTCTCTTTAGCTTTCTTTCTTAAATAATCTCTTATCGTCACAGTTTCTACCTTTGTCTCATCCACTCCCCTGCCCCACACTCCTATGTCAGAAATTCCCTTTTCATAGGTAAATATTTCAATAATTTGTGGCACTGCGATACTTGCTAATCATTACCATTTGCATCATTATTATGGGATGTAGAATTACTGTAATGGAAACAAAGTGCCAAACTATAGGAAGGAATGGTTCCCAAATGGGAACACCCTGCCCACCAACTGAGAACAGCCGCTCCGGCTGTGGCTGCAGCCAGTGAGGGCTGCACTACACTCTGAGATATTTGATCTGGGGATGCATTTCCGGCAAATCCTGGCACGTAGAATGTGCTGCAGTAAGGGAAAGAAACTATCTGACCAGGTGGAAAAAAACCCCGATCGGTGATAATGGCAGCTGAGTACATCTGACGATGGCAATATTACACGCAGACAACGACTGCTCAGTTTCCCAACAGGATGGAAGTGGGTACTTTGGAACCCTGGCACTAAAAGGCCTCTACACCACCACACTTGATAAGGCCGGGAAAAGCCTTCGTGCAGAATGAAAAGGTGAGAGAAGAAATGCAAAAGGAGCCGAAACCGGTTTGGCTCAGTGGATAGAGCATCGGTCTGCGGACTGAAAGGTCCCAGGTTCGATTCCGGTCAAGGGGCATGTACATTGGTTGCGGGCACATCCCCGGTGGGGGGTGTGCAGGAGGCAGCTGGTCGATGTATCTCTCTCATTGATGTTTCTAGCTCTCTATCCCTCTCCCTTTCTCTCTGTGAAAAAAAAAAAAAAAAAAAGAAATGCAAAAGGAACAGCCACACACACGAGCTGTGTGACCTTGAGAAAATGAGTTAACCACTCTGTGTCTGAGAAAGCGCTAACAGGGCCAAACTCACATGTTAAATGAGTGATGACATGAAAAGTGCTAAGCTGTGACTGACCCTCAGGGACGAGGGCCTGTTATCATTTTAGTGGCAAGTGTACATTCTCTGATGATGGGGGCTGATTGGGTTTTCATTTTCATGTTTATATTTTTTTAATGAGATGGGTATTATTTGTACCAATATTGCTGTTAAGAAGAGGCAAGAGGCTAGGGTTTGTAGTGAGATGGAATTTCTATCCATGTGCTGGGGAGTTAGGTGGGTGTTGAAAAAGGAGGATTAAAAATCTGGGCACTTGTAAAAGGAGATGGGGACACTTTGATACCTGGCTCACTTGAGGGAAATGATCGGGGCCCTGGGTATCCCGAGAAAAAGCAGATAAACCCGGGGAATCGCCTCACGGAAGATGGCTGCGGGAAGACAGAAAGAGTTCCCACCTGGGAGTAAGGAATAGCAATGTCCCCCCGCCCCGAAGTATTTAGTCCCTTCCTCAGAATGCTAGAGAAAAGCAATGGGATCTGAAAAACAACACCACCACTTGGGATGAATTCTCTGGGTCACTTGCTGTGCTTACCACAGAGCGTTGTGAAATAAAACCAGGCAGGCCTGGGATCAAACACAGGGCCTGGAGGACATGGTGGTGCGCAATCACTGTTGATTCTCTTCCCTCCCCCTCTTAGCGAGATAGGATTTTCGTTCAACACGTGGAGAAAAATGCCTCTGCCTGCGGGTGGGGGCTGCAAAGATGAACCCAGAATGTAAAATGGAAATGACTATAAAACCCAGGCCTGTGTGTGAATATGCATCCAGCTGAATATAGAAGCATGAGACCTGTACCTGTAATTTGTGTATAATTCACACCCTGAGATCCTGTTAACTAGAGCAAGAGAGTCTGTGCCCTTTCAGCTAATATTTAAGGGTTGCCTCTGGGAGAACACAGTGAAGACAAGCACACGGGGAATCTGAATCTCAGGAGTTGGCAGGCAACCTCGGGGCGGCGGTGAGGGGGCGTGGAGAGGGGTAGGCCAGGGATTTTCGGGTGGTGTACTGCAAGAATTTTACAAAAATGCAATACCTGACTATTTAGTCAGGGGCACTGACCTCTTTTCCCCTTAGATCAAGCACGTCAAGCTCGTTGGCCGCGAGTTTGACATGCTTGCCTTAGATTGTCAAATAAAAAATGACAGCAGCCAACATAATAGCTGCCTGGTGTGAATGCCCTGTCTTGACCCATAAATGTATAGGTCAAATACTAGTAACAAGAGTTGCATCTTATCGGTTACATCACATCACAAGGTTGCATCTGATTGGTTAATTCTTGGTACCAGAAATTCTTACATACACTACTATAGGCACCTGATACACGTTAATATTGTATACGGTGTCCTTGTGTGATGTGCATAATTTTCATTGCAATCAATCAAAACTATACCTATTTTTTTTTTTGTCAGACTGGCAAAAGTAATTTACTTTTTGGTGTGCTGCAGAATTACAGTACTAGTTTCTGCATGCCACGAGATGGAAAAAAGTTGGAAATTGCTGGTGTAGACAAATGAGGCTCGGAATTCCTAAGAGTCTCTGGTGGCTGACCAGCACAGAAAGGGTTGGTTAAATGAGGCCAGCATCCTGCTCGAACATACATGTGGGTCGCTGTATGTTAGAAAGATGTTCCATTTGAGCTGAAATCTGGCTCTCTGTCACCTCTACCCCACTGTTTCTCATTTGTTCAAAACAAACAAGCAAGCAAAAAAATTTATTTAACGATCGTTTACTTAACACTGATTTATGGGCACCAGGAGCCCAACACTGTGAGGCTGGAGTGAACGAGTGGAGAAATGCAGGGGCAGTGGACACTGAGAAGGGGTGTATGCATTCTGGAACGGTCACTGGGGCTCGGAGGTGGAGGGCGGGCGGAGGAGGAGCAAGACCACGGAAATATCTAGAGAGAGCCATGCCCTCAGAAAACAGAGAGATTTCCTCTTCTATGCAAATCCCTGACCTACCAGCAGGGAGTGATCGGCCTTCACCTCTAATTTGCAGGTTACACACCATGGATGCCTCGGAATGACTATGAGCGGAGAGCAGCATGGCACCATGGGTAAGGCTGCAGGCTCTGGGACCAGGCAGCTAAGTCAAAATCTCATCTGTCACTTAGTATTAGTGGGATGTCAATGAGGTACTTAACTTCTCTGTTTACGTTTTCGCATCTGTGAAATGGTTATAATAACAAGTTTGCTGTGGGGACCCAGTGAGCTGAGGACAAGCAAATGCTAATGATGTTCCTGGCCAACACGGTGGAGTCTGCTTTGACTTCTCTCACTCCCCACAGCCAGTCTGGCAACAAGTCCTATGGGCTCTCCTACCTCCAAAATAGGTTCAGAATATGACCACTGCCACCACTGCCACCACTGCCTTCCATCTGGGTTACTGCAATAACCTCCTAAGTGGTTCAGAACACAGCAGTCACAGTCCTGCTATGGAAACATAGGTCAGAGCATGACACCTCTCTCTCAAACCGCTCCATGGCCCTTGGTCTGACCATGAGTAAAAGCCACAAGGCTCTATGGCGAATGCTAATATTTATACTTACCCTGGTTTTACTGATAATAATATGATATTACTATATCCAGTATATATTATATATAATTATATTATTGTATTGTGATCTATATTATAAAAGGCCAGTGGCAGTAACGCCCAAACAACCGGTCACTAGGAGGTGCATGGAGCACCTCTCGGTCCCTCCCCACCGCCCGCGAGCCGCTTGCGGCGGCGTGGCGGGGCTCACGTGGTGTGGTGTGGCGGCGCTCACGCGGTATGCTACTCGCGCACGGCAGGTCTGGGTCTCGTGCGATTTCGCGCGCTGCGCCTCTAGTATATTATATATGTAATATTAAAATAATAATATGATTTATGTAATGTATAATGTATATGCAATATATAATTATATATGTAATATATAATATATTATAATAGTATTTTGCTATGAGAGTTAACAGATGAATCATTAAATTTTATTCAAGATCATTGGCCAATTATATATACTAGTATATATACATACACACAAAACATATAAATATTGGAACATAAATTTTTCACATACACACATACATATGCAACTACTAGTATGTGTGTATGTGACTATACTTTAGGTTAAAATATAGTTTTAAGATTAGAAAAATATAAACCTAAGGGTAGCGACTTCTTTATGGAACTAACTGGATTGTAACAGAACAAATTATTCTCTACATATAATAAATATGTTCAAAAATTGATTATTGTGCCTGGCCGGTGTGGCTCAGTGGTTGAGCTTTGACCCATGAACCAAGAGGTCACCGGTTTGACTCTAAGTCAGGGCACACGCTCAGGTTGTGGGCTCGATCTTCAATAGGGAGTGTTTCTCTTTCATCGATGTTTCTATCACTCTGTCCCTCTCCCTTTCTCTCTCTCTAAAAATCAGTAAAAACATATTTTAAAAAATTGATATTGCTATAAACATTTTTTTGAGATGCATTACCCTACTGCCCAGGAAATGGTAAATATAGAATATCTACCCTTGAGAATCTGAGTGGCATTCTTGTCATCCTTTTTTTCTGGAGCTGCTGTGAGGCTCATTCAGATACACACATATATATCAAAATGCTTTTCAAGCCCTAAAGTACTACATAAATTTCAAGTATTATTCTTTTCTTTCAATAAATTAGACAGACTTACATTTTGGACAAGCTAGTCAAGCCCAATGCTGAGTTAATCCATTTTCGTAGTTTCAATGGAGCAAAAACTATTTAAATCTTATATTCAAAGTATCAGCAGTAATAAAACAACAGGAACAAGAACCCCCGTTAGCACGTCCCACTGTCTGTGAAGCGAACAGGAACGTGATGGAGTACTGACATTCATTTCACTCCGAATTAAGCACAGCATCACCGCAAACCTCAAGAGATGATATGAGGTTTTGTGTTTGGTTAATACTGGTAATTCTACAGGCATGGGTAGAATTATATTTGGTTGGCAAAAAGCCAATCAGATGTCACACTTGTCATAGAAGTAGGTGGTCAAAAACCCCATTCTTGTCATTGAAGCTGTTGGCTACAGTTGCTTACACTATCTGGATCGCAACATCTTTTGTCATTCATTTTGAAGATAAAATATTAAGAAACGAGACAAAATGAGGTCTAATGAGAAAGATATTAAGTTGGAATTGACCTTGGGGAAAAAAATAGACAGAGCACATCAAATAAAAAACAAAGAATAGAATTGGGTTTTTCAAGTAGCATCATCAGACAGATACAGTCTTTGATTTTATCTCTTCAGAACAAATGGACTCAGCAACCAAGGTAAGAGGGAGATGCATTCACAGCCTCTTCTCTGTTCTTAAAATACATGCTGTAAATTTTCTAGAGTTCATAGTACATATTTCAAAAGAAGCCTTCACTTTTGCTGGAAGTATGTGCTCTTTCATATGTCTGGCTTTGTGTAATTCTATATAATAAAGAGCTAATATGCTAATTAGACCGAATAGCAGAACGACCGTCCGGATGACCTTCCGGATGAAGCTGGGGCTGTGAGGGGCTGCGAGGGCCGGCCAGGGCTGCGAGGGGCTGTGAGGGCCGAGCCCCTTGCACGAATTTTATTCATCGGGCCTCTAGTCTATATATATAAAAGCCTAAGTGGCCATCTGACCGTTTGCCTGGTAGC
The DNA here is from genome assembly GCF_027574615.1 of Eptesicus fuscus. Lineage (NCBI taxonomy): Eukaryota > Metazoa > Chordata > Mammalia > Chiroptera > Vespertilionidae > Eptesicus > Eptesicus fuscus. The sequence goes on along the minus strand of NC_072474.1, from coordinate 91,203,732 downwards.
TATGATGCGCAATGACCACCAGGGGGCAGACGCTCTGACCAGTAGAAGAGGGAGCCCGATTCTTCGCGGAATCGGCCGTGGGTTAGGTTGCTTCTGGGGCACTGTCGGCCCTAAATCTGCTTCACCCGCACTCTGGACCCAGAGGTTGGTTTTGGCCTGATCCCTGCAGGCCAGGCCGAGGGACCCCACTGCTGCACAAGTCTGTGCACCAGGCCTCTAGTAGTATATAATGGCTCTCCAATAAATTGAACCACAGAAAAAATTTTTTAAAAATGTGCCTGCATTCTGCTAATTTATAAAAAAAACAGGATGCTGTCAGATAAATTTCATGAAAATGATCTACAAACCAGACTGTCAAAAGTGAAAGTTACTCACGCACTACTTAGGGGCAAGGCATATAAGGAAACCACTGGAAAGGTTTCCCATGACTATGGGGAAACAATGTACTGGAACGGAGCTCACATTACCCTGATTTGCAAGTTACTGTGAGGTCACAGGAAATCCTGAAATGTTTTCCACATTTTCTTTTATACATTTTATGTCAAATTTCCTGCAATTGAAATCATAAACCCTCCTACTGCTGGAATCTCCTCTGAAGGAAAGGGGATCTTGTGACATTCCCCCATGAACACCTAATAACTCAACTCCTACCAGGGTAACAAGACACTGAAAGACAGAACTGAAAATGGACTTTGATAAGGCTGAAATGTCAGATGCCCGGACTCCTTCGAAATGAAAACCAAACTGATGTTATTAGGACAACTCTCAAAGTGCATTTAATCTAGCGACGGTGGACTTTTCTGTAGAATAAGAGATAACAGAAGAAATGATAGACTGTCCCAAAGACATAAGCCCACCATTTCCCCAAATCTCTCATCCAAAATGTATTTGTGGATTTATGTTCTAATTTTAAAATGGAATTTTCTATGTGGATATTCTTAACGTGATTCACGCTCCTGACAGCCATACTTTATTGTCCCCACTATGTTTATGAAAGGATCAGTCAGATTTAAGTAAAAGGTCCGCATTTAAAATATTCTCTCAGGATTTATTACAACTGTGGAATTTAAAAATAGCTTTTAAATGGTCAAATGCTCCATTTTAATATAAATCCAAGCCGAACAACTCAGGCTCCTTCATGAATAGCAATTTTTAAGGTTTGTTGAATCATGAGTTATGAGGACACATTACCTCTCCTGACATGTCAGGGGCCATCGGGACAGCGGGCCACAGAGATGAGTAGATTCCGAAGAACACCACCCAGAGTGCGATGCTGCCCCAAATCGCTACGTGGCTGAACTGCGGAGGAAGGGAAATGGAGTCAAAAGACTTTTAGGTAGATGGAGTACACAAACACTAACAACGCCTTCACAAATTCCCTTTCTAACTTTTTATTACATCCATAAAATATCATCTCTGGGCATTTCTAAATAAGTGTGTGTGTGTGTGTGTGTGTGTGTGTGTGTGTGTGTGTTTTAACTGGATCTTCCATTAAGTGCTAATCTTTTCCCACAACAATTATGATGTCTGTGGTCCTGGCATTTGGAACTGTTCTTTCTCTACCTCCTTTGTGGGTCTCTCCTCTTAAGTCTTCTTTATTTTTTTATGTTTAGAGAGAAAGGAAGTAAGGGGGGAGAGAGAGAGAGAGAGAGAGAGAGAGAACATGGACCAGCTGCCTCTTGCACACCCCCTACTGGGGATCGAGTCCAAAACCCTGGCATGTGCCCTGACTGAGAATCGAACTGGCAACCTTTCGGTGCACAGGACAATGCCCAACCAACTGAGCCACACCGGCCAGGGCACTCTTATTTTTTTTAAATCCCCTACCATTTTTAAAAAAATATATATTTTATTGATTTTTTACAGAGAGGAAGGGAGAGGGATAGACAGTTAGAAACATCGATGAGAGAGAAACATCGATCAGCTGCCTCCCGCACACCTCCTACTGGGGATGTGCCCACAACCAAGGTACATGCCCTTGACCGGAATCGAACTTGGGACCTTTCAGTCCGCTGGCCGACGCTCTATCCACTGAGCCAAACTGGTCAGGGCTAAAATCCCCTACCATTTTTAAGCTTCCTTGATTTTTCTCTCTGCATGCTCTCACTGAAAGATGTTAGACATTTGTGTGAATACTATTTTTTTTTTGATCCATGACAATCAAATCCAAATTTCTTATGCCAATCTTTCCCCTGAGCATCAAACTTAATTTTTTTTTTTTACTATATCTATCTACCTGGATGTGAATATACTTCAAAACTAAGGTACCTAAAATGGAACTTGTTTTATCTATACTAAATATTTACAAATGTCTGAGGGCAAATCTTTTGCTAATATTATTAGCCTTCAGAATCATTTTGCACTAGGTTTTCTGCCAAATGCTGTCTTGTGACACACTCGACTAAGAAACAATTCCTTGTCAGTAAGTTTAAAAGCCTCCCCTATTCCTGGGATAGTCACAATATACAATTATACATTGAAGGCTCTGAGAAGTCTTGTGGTAAATAAACTTGTTTTACTCAATATTTCCAAACAAGAATCCCTGGTTCTCTCTCCACCATCCTGACCCCCCACAATTAACAACCTGTAGAAGGAACTAGGGTTAAAGGATACATAAAGTCAGAATGACAAACTACAAAAAAAGTGGCAATAACACATAGGTAAATGTGAGATTTCTAGGTTGAGATGAGAGATACCCTTACCCATGTCCAATATGATGTCTCCAATCCAGCTTTCAAACACACAGTTATCACCACAAACTAAAACATAAGGGAAAACGTTATCTTTAAAATAAATAGGATCATTCACAGAATGACTGAAAGTGAAATTTATAAAGAACAGGTATCTCTGAATTAGATGATGGAACTACATTATCCCCACCTGACCTTGTACATCTAACAAGAATCAAGTGAACTGGCTATTGGCTGGTGGCTGAACGTTACGACCAGAACTGTCCGTTAGCATTGCACCCCTGCCTCCCCCACAGCCGACAGTCCATCCATGAGGCCCCTGAGCGTGTCTGCCCGCTTCTTGTACACTTCATGAATAGTGATGGAGGCCATGTCTGCAGTTACTTGGGTTTTAAAGCCTGCTTTAATTTTATTTTATATCATTTTTAATGCATAGGGCCCCCTACTTTCTGAATTTTAAAGATCATTTTAAAAGTAATATAAATGGATATTTAGAAATCTAAACACTTACTTTGTAACCTAACTTACAGTAAAACTCTGCAGAGCAGGATGTAAGAGCTTGTTATATGCTGTAACTACCACCCCTTATCGCCGTTGACTATGCTACTGATTCTGAAGTGAGGGAACGAGGCTTAATGAACAGCCCTGTGTTTTCCACAGGATCACAGAATGGTTAAATGGACTTGGCCCGGAGTCAGACCATGTGTGTGCAAGACTCCATCATTTATTAGCTGTTTCAGTTAAGGAACTAGGCAAGTTCCTTGACATCTCTGTGTCTAAACTCCTTCATCTGTAAACTGGGACTGAGAAAACTTACCTATCCTATTGGGGTTTGAGTATAAAACACCAAGAACTGTGCTTAGCACTGTACTTTATCTATTATTGTATATGTATAATTAATACAATTTTATACATTGTCAGTAGTCAAGGGAACTCTGGGCATGGTCAGTAGTCTGCAGTGATGGAAGTGTGACGTTGGTGAAATGTCCCCAAAGAGTCCAGATTTCTCTCCCATCATAGTTATCATGAGACTCTAGAATAATCACTGCTTAAACACCCAAGAATAGCAAAAGCAAAAATATTAACAAGGACAGTGAAATAAAACTGAGGAAAAAGGGATAAGGAAGAGAACAAGGGCAAGTGGGGGGAGGAATGAGAGTAAAGAGGGAATATTGGAAATAACAGCAACCGAAGTACTATAAAGTCAGTGAACCTAAATGACATTTTAATAACCTAACGTGGAACCATCTTTTACTAATCAAAACAACTCATTTCATTCTTAAAGGGAAGTGCAACCAACCCTTAAATCCAGAAATGCAGGCACTTAAATTTGAAAATAAAATGAGCACATATGAAAGGATTCCCTTTTACATGCAAACCAGGCAAATGTCCTGCACTCACCGTGTAAACAAAGTTGCCCAACAGCAGATAGTCGGAGGTTTTCCCATTTCCAAACACAGTACCTACATGAAAAGGAGAGACGCTTGTTAGAAAAGAAAATAAACAAGGTCCTTTCAGGATCCATTCAAAGATAAATCCACTCAGAAGTGGTGAGCAAAAGAATGGTAACCAAGGGCCACACAATGCAGCTAGAACGAAGACTAAAAAGTGTACTGAAGGCGTCTCACAAAGTTGCTATGAACATGGGTCACAAATTGAAGACAAATTTCCATGAGCCAATATGATGGAAACCTGACTTGTTAACCAATTCTCAGGGTCCACGAGATTAAAAAAAAACCAAAAATCAAACTAATTGTTCAATTAGTTTGCACAAGCAAAGCTTAATGCTGTGAGCACTGAGACAGGAGGAGGCCTCTGAACCATTAAGAGAGAACTTTGATAACAATATAGGTGAGGGTTTAGGAAGCCTTCAAGGGTATTCTTCAAATTAAACTGACTTTTTGGATTACTATGAATGTTTTAATTGATTTTTAGAGAGAGAGGAAGAGAGAGGGAGAGAGGGATCAAACCTGCAGCCGGGGCACGTGACCTGACCAGGTATAGAACCAGTGACCTTTTGGTGCATGGTAGGGTGCTCAACCAACTGAGCAACACTAGCCAGGGCTTGACAGCTTTTTAAATGTGGGTGCATGACAACGAGGAATGTAATGACTGCTAGTACAGTGACATCTCTATTGTGCCAGAGTACCAGCAGTTTTACCCCACCATTGCTTTAGTATCAGCAGTGAAAAAGATAAATGATGTCTTGATAATATTATAAAATATTTGAAACTGAAATATTGACCTCATGGACCACCAAAATGTCATAGGTATTCCCAGATGTCTATCTATAGACCACACTTTGAGAACTGCTGAAGTAAGGGGATAAGTAAGTTTATTTGAAAAAACATACTTTAACTGGAGTACTTCTCTAAGGTCATGGAATCCTGAATTGTACGCTGGATTTCAATATCCCATGGCTCCAAAAAGTAGAATTCAAATATCCATTAACTGATAAATGGATAACAGAATGTGGTAAAGACATACAATGGAATAGTTTTCAGTCAAAAAGAGGAATGAAATACTGAGCCATGTTGCAACAAGGATAAACCAAGGTCACATATGACATGATTCCACAGAGACAAAATCCACAGACACAAAAATCTGTGGACACTAGGGGCTGTGGGGAAGGTGGAGAGGAAGGGGAAGTGACTGCTAATGGGTATGGGTTTCCTTTATGGAGTGATGAAATGTTCTGGCATTAGATAGTGGTGACATTTGCATTATTCTGTGACTATACTAAAAACCACTGAATCGTGTGATTTAAAAAGGTGAATTTTATGGTATGTGAATTATATCTCAAAAAAAAAAAAAAAAAAGAAATTCCCAGTGTGCTTCCCTAGTCTAAATCTACTTTAATTAGATTTCTCACCACACTCATTTCCATGGCCTAAAAAATGAGAAGTATTTACTGCTGCACTGGCAAAGCAATTCATAAAGACATGAGATAAATATCTCTGACTAGAGCATGAAACCACTGCCTTCTCATAATACTCACCCCATTCATGCTGCAGGCCCTTGTTAACACGTCAACAGTGTACTGAGTGCCTACAATGAGCCACGCTCTGTTCTAAGTACTGTACATACAACAGTGAACTAAGCGAACAATTCCCTCTCTTCTGGAGCTTTGATTCCAGCAGAGGAGAAAGACAATCTATAATAATAAATGCGTAATATGCTAATTAGACTGAACAGCCGAACGACCTTCTGGACGACATTCCGGATGAAGCCGGATCTGCGAGGGCCGAGGCAGCCGCCGTGGCTGCGAGGGCCAAGCCCCTTGCACGAATTTCGTGCATCGGGGCTCTAGCAAAAAATAAGCAAAAATATCAGACCTCCATAGACAAGTACCATGAAGAAGAAACAAGACGACAATGGGATAGTGACAGGGGCAGTGGGGACAGTGGTGGCTCTTTCAGATGAAGGTGGTCTGAGAGGGCCTCTCTGAGCATGAACCTGGGGAGTGAGGGAGAGAGCCGGCAGGAACGTCTGGGTGAAGAAAGGATGTGCATGGAGGCATGGGAGAGGGGAAGTGGGGGAGGAAATCAGATGAAGGTCGGGGCTGTGGATTCTGCCCTCAGTGTGACAGAAGTCTGTGGGTTTTGAGGAGAGAGGCGCCGGGTCTGATGTACATATTGCAAGGACCACTCTGGCTGTCGGAGGAGGGCAGACTGTAGGTGAGCAAGGACGCACGGCCAGCCCTCTTCTGTTGGCAATCATTCACTCACAGTCCGCGAGGTATGGCCTGTGCTTCCAAGGGCCTGACAAACCCCTGGGTGGAGTTTTAATGACTAGTTTGGGGGCACAGGCACCGAATGGCCGGCTGTCTCCCTCAGGACCCCAAGGCAGCTCCAGCTGAAGCAGCGCCGAGATCCCTTTTCTAAAGTGGCCACTTCATCATTTTTATGCCTATAGGAAATTCACCATGATCCCATTTCTCAAAGCTGACCGAATAACTTCACTTCCTCAAAACAAGCAGAGAAAAAGCTTACACTCCAAGCTGAACGTAAAAACAGATTAAAAGTCCCATTCAAGACATCGGCTCAAGTCTCCTTGGAAATACTAGCATGTCTGATTAGGCACAGCATAAAGAGCTTGATACAAGCCTCGTAGGTATAATAAACAGACTACATAAAATATTAGCGCCATTGTCTTCAAACAATACATCCACAGAGGACAGAAAGAGCCCTAAAATTTAATTCTCTGCAAGTTGGGAAAACATGAGAAGTCGAGAAGAAAGGCTTTGCATATATTAAATCACTTTCTCCCAAAGGAATAATAAAACTCTTCTAAAGTGTGTACGACTTTTGGATGCATGTATTTTAGGTTAAGGAATACCATATAATGAAACGGCTGTGAGTTTGAACATATATTGACAATGAATTCGTTTTCTAAGAAAAGTAAGAAGTCATTTATTAGCATTCGTATCCTTTCTACTTACCATACTGAAGGGCTTTTAGTGGAAACCAAAACAGAATAACTGAGTGGAAGAGGCCATTTAAACAATGAACCCAGAAAACCTGGGGGAAAACAAAAATCCATGAGAACCATTTGTGATAAACTAGCTCTGTGAACTCTGACCTCTCTTTTTATCTGTGGGCTAGATTCACAAAACGTGGCTCTGTCAGGCCACCACTGTGAATTAATAGAACTGACAGACACTTTCTGCCTCTTAGACCTTCATGGGTCATTTATTTATTTTTATGTTTCTCAAAATGTTTTTGCAGCTTCACTGAAATTTTTTGTACCTTTTAAAACCAAGTATTAAAGGTTTAAATTTCTGCCTGAAGAAGAAAAGAAAATTTAAAATAATGCAGATCCTGAAATTCTTTTAAGGAGGACCATATTCATAACTGCAGAAGAAGAGAGTTTTGAAAAGGTTGTAATTTGGTCAAATCCTTACTTTCTCTTTCCCACGTGCAATAAAAATATAAACTTTTCAATGGTAGGGATATAATGCATTCATATTCTCTCTCTCCGTATATAGGCATTTATATACATATACACACGTATTATATACTAAAACTAGCAGGTATTACATTTAAATTGTATAATTCCTTTGAGTAAAGCATTGTCAATATAACTGAATTTATAAAAAGCTTCTCACAATTTTTAATACCCGTCAACATCAAACTTCCTACAGTTATAATATCATTTAATAGTTTATTACTTTGTACATCAATTGTATTTTAAGAAGAACAAGAAAGCTAGTATCACTGGCATGTTCTTTGTAACATGGCTAGGAAAGATTAAATTCTAGAAAAACTGTTTAGAATTCTTATGGCCCTTTGAACAATTGCAGTTTGTCATTTAAAAAGTGATCCTTGCACACCAGACTTCTGCTAAATAAAATTGTCGTGTATTAATAGTTTTAAGCTGTTCAAACAACAGAAATTAAGTTGCCTGCCTCCCAAAATTTTCCACCGTGATTTCAATCTCCTTTGTTAGTTCACGCAGCCACACTGGATTGTATGATCCAATTTACGCTCCAATACATTACACATTTGAACTTGTGTTCCTCATTAACCTTTGTCTCCCCGCCTCACTATGTCATCACCACACGTTTTCATTTGACAGAAAGCACAGGTGGGTGCAAGAAAAATTAGTTCTACTTTTCCATTTTCCTGACCGCTACTTATTGTCACATGCTAATCCTTTAACCCCTGTCCTGACCTCAGGACCTCCGACCCTTTTTACCATAACAAACGTAATCATCGTCATTCAGGGCAACAATGCTGCTACGCTGGGGACCCACGGCAACCGCTGTGTACACAAGTATGCATTTTGTGGCCACTTGCCCCTGAATTTTAAAACACGTCTATGGGATTTAATCAAAGAATCTTCACTGAAATCATTAGAAAAATCCATCAACCCTCCCTATAAAAAAATGGTGGGCAGTTCATGGATGTATAAATTCTCAAATGGATACAGAAGTCCAGGGATGGGCAAAAGTAGGTTTACAGCTGTTCATAGGGAAGAAGACAAATAATAAAATAATATTACAAGAATGAACTCTTTCATGTACTCACAACTAGAGACCTACTTTTGCCCGCCCCTGTATAATCTATTTGGGTTGATCTGATGACTTTTTGAAATGCCTGGGCTCTGCAGATAATGAAATACTTTGTAAACAACCAAAAAAAAAAAATTGTAAAGTTTGCAAGGAAGGATGCATCCACATTAAAACTATTCTACCTGGTACACCTTATCCCTGGCCACAAAAATGCGACGGTGCAAAAGGGCACGCGAGGATGTGGCTGTCCAGGAATGGCTTTGGGTAATCCTGTGGAATCTATGTTTAGCAGGCGTCCTCAAACTACGGCCCGCGGGCCACATGCGGGTGTTTTTGCCGTTTTGTTGTTTTACTTCAAAATAAGATATGTGCAGTGTGCATAGGAATTTGTCCAGAGTTTTTTTTTTTTTTTTTTTTTAAACTATAGTCCGCCCTCCCATGGTCTGAGGGACAGTGAACTGGCCCCCTGTTTAAAAAGTTTGAGGACCCCTGGTTTAAAGTGACAGTACCATGGCCAAGTGTGTGGCTGAGAAGTTAAATCTGGAGAGCGCACTGTGGTGCCTGAGCCACGGTCGTTTGGGGACCTGTGGCTGAGGTTGATACAAGAGTCTAGGTCGCTGAGAATTATTGTTAGTATGTCAGTATGTCTGAAGAAGCCTAGCTCTCAGATAAATTTTTCAAGGAAACAAGAGCTCGTAGGGCACTGTGGCTGCCTACTTGAAAATACCCACTACAGGTAATGAACCTTACAGCCAGGTGGTGGAATTTAAGACAAACTGGATATCATAAATAAGTTTTTTAAAAAATCCAAAAATAAAACATTCAAAAATAAAGGCACAGACATTTCATATCACAAATCAGAATAGTTTCAAGAGACTACTAAAAATACTTTCCAGAACTAATGGTATTAAGTCCAAAAACTCTTTCATTTTTCAAAAAAATTAACCAAATTCAGTTATTTAAAATAATGCCATCAAGTTGTATGTACATGCACACCTGCCCGTGCGTGCACAGTGTATCCATGAGGACCTCATCTCAGAAGATGAACAACATCCTGGCTATAAACTCGACACCAACATTTATGGTGTGAGGTCAGAGGCGCTGAAACACCTGTTTCATTTTATTTCCTTGGTGTACTCGGAAGAAATGTCATTTGAGAGCTTCAAAAATATTTAAGATTTCCTACACTAACTGTCCTGAATTCAAAACACCCAATCTAGGTTACATCTAATTAGTAGTAACATGCTAATAGACATGTACTCTATTAAGTGAGAAAAATTCTGTTACTTTTATTATTGTTTCAAAATGACATCTATCTTGACTGTTAGAAAATTAAAAAAAAAAAAAATTCTGCCTCACTCTAAACCAAAACTAGAATTCCTAGAAAATACCATTGGAAACACTTGAGAACATATACTTGCCGGGAAGGAAACTGCAGAAAATGAGCTATTTTTGTGGTTGGGATGAATAAACACCAGGGAGCACAAGAGATGACAATAGTCCCTGCCATGTTATGCAGGATAAAAACCCAGAATATGATTTTAGATAACATGCTGGACATTTTATCTTGTATTTTAATTTTTATGGCTTGGAAATACTGAGTGTTTTGACTGAGTCCCCCCACTCCCCTCCCCCCGCCCCCAGACTATAATTTGTAATGCTCGATACAAACAATCTAATACTCTAAAGAGGACAAAGTTAGTTCACAAAACAGGTAATTCGTAGAGAATGCTCCCCCGCCCCTGTCCACTTCACACATGTAACGAAGTCCTGCTCAGTCTTGGGGTCCGACCTCCGTGAAGGGCAAGGCTGCAGAGACTGGCAGTCAGGGGGCCAAAGGGACCCGCACGTCTGTCTGCCAGACCCAGTTCCCTGCCGCCTGGCAAGTCCCAGTGAACCATGGTTACATTTTAATTTGATAACAACACAAACAAAAACCTTGTCAGTCCATTATCAGAACCTTAGACACCCTGGATCTGGGAGACCAGATGCCCCAAGTAATTAAAGCAGTAAAGCAACCCCCTCCTCCCCACCACCCCCGAATGTGTGGCAGGACGTCATATCCTACCTTGGTGTTGAAGTCCAGGGCGTTCTGAGACGTTTTGTATAATTCAGGATACTTCAGCATATTCTCTTTCCTGCACGATCTCTCAAATATGCCCAGCGTTAAGGGAGGCATTGCTGTAAACATCTGAAGTGCACAAACGGGTCATTACACCAAGCGGCCAAAGGCAGGTGAACCTTTATTTCAAAGTATTCAGCGAAACGGGAAAAACCAAATGTCTCAGACTTACCACATTATAAAGACCTATACACCATCTCTCAAAGAGGATCTGTCCGGAAAAGCCATTAACAAAGGCAAACCAGATCTAGAAAGAAAACAAAACCCCGAAAATTAGGACACACAAAAATAAGTGCATTGTGCAGAAAATGTTGTGTACTCAATCACTGTATAACAGCATGATACTTTCATGACTCTCTTGAAAATGGTGTTTCTTTGCTTTACTTTATAATTTGAAGGGATGCCCTCACAAGGGGTCTGTTATTTAGGTCAAAGATGGTTCCTCTTGTTGAAAAAAATAAAACCCCACAATTCTGTATCAACAGGCAATCACAGATTTAAAAAAAATTAAATGTAATATTTTCGGAAAGGCACTTCAAGAAATATATTTCATGCCATTACACTTTTAGAACTTTATTTCCCTTTTGAAATATCTCCTGATAGTTATTTAAATATTATTATTGTTTTTATTATAAAAGAACATATATTTATTTAGAAGGTGAAAAAATTTCCTATAATAATACCATCATCATTTATTTTCTTCTGTGTTAATTGCATTGATATATTTCATTTATATACATTCATAAATTTACCTTGCAGGAAACCTACTGCATATAGATAGTATCATGTCCTCCTCCTCTCCCTCCTCCTCATGTAATATGCATTTTCTTAAGTTGTTGCATATCCTTTAAAAATGATATTAATGGCTATATAACCTCTAAGGGTGGCTATAACTATTTCTGAATATTTAGCGTGCTTCCAGATTTTGCTATCTATATATATGAAAGCCTAAATGACTGAACTCCTGGTCGACCAGTAGCTATGATGCACACTGACCACCAGGGGGCAGGTGCTCAATGCAGAAGCTGCCCCCTGGTGGTCAGTGCGCTCCACAGCGGGAGCACTGCTCAGCTGACCAATGGGCGCCAGACATCAGGCTCATGGCTGGCAACACAGCTGTGGCAGCGCGACCCTCTCCCGCCTCCGCGGCAGTGCTACCGAACAGCAGTGGTGGCAGGCACAGCAGGCCGGGATGAGCGGGAGTGGCGCAGTGCCTGGCCTGAGCTCGGGCTCCTCCCTGACTGCCTGCCACTTTGCGCACTACTACATCCCTCAGGGGACGTTGGACTGCCTGGCCTGTGAGCATCGGGCGGAAATCGGCAGTCCGGCATCTCCCAAGGGGTCCCAGATTGAGAGAGGGCACAGGCCAGACTGAGGAACCCCACCAGTGCATGAATCTGTGCACCGGGCCTCTAGTTATATATAATTCTGAACTGAATGTTCTTACACAGAAGTCCCACATATTTCTATTTCTTGAGAATAAACTAATTTTTTGTTTTTGGTAAAAGGTAGCTTTATTGAAATATAATTGCTATACAAAAAACTGCATACATCTAATGCATTCAATTTGGTGAGTTTGAACATATGTACACCCATGAAACCATCACTATAATCAAGACAATAGACTTAACACACCTCCAAAAATTTCCTGTGGCCCTTTTCTTTATTTCCAGGATGAATTTTTATAAGTGGAATTATAGTAGGTCAAACTACACTTTTTATTTTTTATTATTATTTAAAAAATATATTTTATTGATTTTTTACAGAGAGGAAGGGGTAGAAATAGCGAGTCAGAAACAACAGATGAGAGAGAAACATCGATCAGCTGCCTCCTGCACACTCCCTACTGGGGATGTGCCTGCAACCAGGGTACATGCCCTTGACTGGAATCGAACCTGGGACCCTTGAGTCTGCAGACCGAAGCTCTATCCACTGAGACAAACTGGTTAGGACTATATACACTTTTAAAATAGTTTTTGATAATTACAGCCATCAGAATATGAAATCCGAATTTATATATTAAAATACTTTATAACTTAAATTTATGCTTTGATAAAAATAAATCTTTAACAGAGCATAATGTCCTTCCATATTTTGTAATTCTCTTAAAAATAGAAACCTTAACTGTTGGCTATAAAATTAAGGGGCAATAGAGAAAAATGTTATCCAACATGTGTAAGACAAATGATAACTGAGAGTGATATCCGTAAATCAAAATTCTTCCATTATTTAAAATGTAATTAGAATCACGCTGATCTGGAAGAGTGAAACGTCTGGCCCAGCAATGAGATTACATAAACACAAACACAAAAGCAAAACACAACAACAAAAAAACCTGTTAGAGGAAAGCAGGCTTGACATGCCCGGCAAGCGAATTTTTGAATCGGAGTTGCTGGGACTTTGCTACACTTCACGTTTCATTTAACATCATTATGGAAGCATGAATTGCTACAAATTCACCATTTATCAATAAGCACTCAGGCCGACCCCCACAATGAACACTTTCTGTACCCACACTGATCTTTTTCCTTTTTAGAGTGGAAAGGAATGGAAAAATAAATGTTTGCTTCAGGAGATGGAAAAGAACACAAAGTAGTAATAGCATGTGACAAATAAGTCCAAATTGTGTCAGGGTTGTACACACATTAACGAAAACAAAAACAACAAAAGCATAGAAATTGGAGTCAAATCTGAAATTGTTTCTTGCTTTGCCACATATATTTACAGAAAAAAAAAATTGAACATCTGTCCTAAACAAGGAGCCAGAGCATTCATTTGTACATGCAAACTTTAAAAAAACTTATTAGCATCTTCATGTGTACTGGTTTATTCCTTACGGTGGTGCTGCTGACTTCACCTTTTTTTTTTTTTAAGTGTTAAGCACACACAAATCTACAAGACAGATTTCAATGTTTGCTATTGCGTTTTCACATTTGACCTCTGTGAGAAGTGGATTAAGTAAATACATATTTGTGATGCTCTGGATGATGGTAATGTCCGCTCTGGAGGTGACTGTGATCTACCGTGATATTACATACAAACAAACTCTTTCAGGTTTCCTAGGGTATGATGGAAATATAAGGAATTATTAAACCCAAACTTTCTATTATGGCCTCACTAGTCTATGAAGATGCAATCTAATAATTTTTGGTCTGAAGAAAGCCCAAGAGACATGCATACCAAATTTGTGTAATGAATATGAATCAGTTCAAAGGTTATGGTTATAAATGCACCTGCAATCATTATCACTGGATAATAAGAGAAATGTATATGAATAAATTTATTGTGTGTGAGTCAACATTTGTAAATGTGACTAGTCTCCTAGTTTCTTTGTACAGAACATGAAATGCTGATTCAAATGTTCTAGTATAAGCTTGGAATTTAAGAACCTTCCTTAATCTAGGAAAAGTTTCAAATTCCAAATAATATGCAAATAAACCAACATGTCTGGATTCAAAGTTTATTTTTAAAATGCATGAATTTGCTGCTTTATGACAGAAATTTTTAGGTATGAATTTTTACCTTTTTATTTTTCCTACTGAAAGATGTAAAGGTTTTAGAAATTCTCTTCCTGCATTTAAAAAAGTTAGTATTCTAATTCCTTTTCTTAAAAAAAGGAGAAGTGACTAGATAAGAGAATAACCTTCCAGCGGAGTACCCTATATACCTTCATACAAATATTTTGGCATTCAAAGAGAAGGAGAAGTCTACCAGAAAGCTGATTTCAAGTTAGTGAGATTGGTAGTTAGACACATTAGAAACATATCTCACACTAAGAACAACACCTACATTATAGATACATAAAAATCCCTCCTTTGACTCAACCCAAACCAGGTGCAGAAAGAAAACATCGGTTCCTCTGGGGAGGCATCTAAATTATTTAAATTCTCAGGAAAGCCACATCCCAGCACAACGTGCAGGGAAAATATCACCTCACTGACTTGACTCAAAGCTTCTGGGAATTAGAAACAATACATTGTTTGGGGATCTTACCAGAACACCTGGATGCAACCAATGGAAAGAAAAGGTCTTATCTTGGTAGGAAGGAGTCAGATGTCTCAAAGAAATTTTGCAAAAATCTCTTTAGAAAGAGCCCGTAATTTCAGTGAACACCTAGGCTGCTGCAAGTGGCCCCCATCAATAAGTGCTGTAGACCGCCACCTGCCAAATCTGTATTTGTTTGTTTGGCTGAAGCTGATGGCAATGGAGAGGCTAGGTAGTGGCATCCCTGGCAGTACAGCAATGGGAAAAGCAGTTTTTGCAGATAATCGATAAAACCCATAGAGCTCCAGACTATTCCTTCATTGGCAAAGAAACTCCAGACCTGCCTCTCCTGGAATTCTTTTCTAAGTTCCACGTCCCAGCAGAGGCGTGGCAGTTGAAGCCGCATAGACTTCCCCCCATGGAGCATTTTTGCATATTAAACAGCAGCTTACAAACAGTCAGTGAGTCCTCTGCTCCCACGCCTCATCAGCACAAAACACTGAAAGGAGAGAGTCGAGACTGGCAGTTGTCCTCACTAGAGACAGTCAGTGATGTGTTTTCTGTCTATTCATTCACAGTATCGACATGAGCCATTAACATCTGCAGAACTTGTTTTAGCTGGCAAAAGTTTGGTATCTGGGAATTGATTGAAAAGGTCAATTTGTTTCCAAGATAGCTGAATTATATTCAAAATACAGTTCCATAAAGTGCTCAAAGGAAAATAACTTAAATGAGATTTCCAGTAAAGTTTAGGGCTTACTTCCTTTTTTTTTAAAAAAAAATTGAATTTACTGGGGTTACACTGGTTAGTAAAATTATATAGGTTTAAGGTATATAATTCTATAATACACTATTGTGTAGTTCAACACCCCAAGCTAGGACTTACTTCCTGTTCAATATTGAAAGAATTTGGTCAGTGCTAAATATCTCATGAAGAGGCTTTAAATTCAAAGCCAAGTGAAATTTAAGGCTAATCAAACACAAATCGTATAACTCTGGATGAAACAGAAACTACAGATTTAGTTTTCCATTTGAGTTTAATATATTTTATTTCCCCCTATTAGTACATAAGTTTTACCCACTTCACTGCTGATTGTCAAATGATCTAGATTAAAAAAAACAAAAAATTTTAAAGCAGATTTCTTGCTACCAATGGCTTTAAACTCCTAGTATCTTCAAAAATATATGTAAATAAACTATATAAGTTGATGTTATTTTGAATGAGAAAAATGTAATTAGGAAAGCTAGTAACTATAGAGGATACTGGTAATCATAATAATAAAGAGCTAATATGCTAATGGTGGGGATGCCATAACGTATAACGACCGATCGCAGGAGGCTGCCTGTGAGTGCGGTGGGGTGTTGCTCTGGAGATGGGGCGGAAGTGGGGAGGTGCCCGGAGGAGGCGGAACCAGGCGGGGTGAGAGCCCTTAGCACCCCCTCACCAGTCCTTTGCCCCTTACCTCTCGCACTCAGAGCACCCCACGGCCCACCTGTCAGGGGAAGGAGGACAGTGCAGCAGGCGGGAGGCTTCCATGCTCTCCTCGGGAGCCATAATGGGGCAGAAGTGGGGAGGTGCCCAGAGAAGGTGGGATTAGCCTGAGGTGAGGATGGACTGAGGGCGGGGCTTGAAGAGGCCAGAGAAGGTCAGAGGGGTCGGGGGCTGGGCCAGGCATGCTGGAGCTCTGTGTGGAGAGGTTCGGGTGTCTAGGTGGGGCGGTGGGTGGGTGGGCAGGGCAGCGCAATTTTGCGCGCTGGGCTCCTAGTCATAAATAATTATTTTAGAAAAAAAATCACAAATTTATATATACAATAAAAAAAATATTTTTTTGATCTCATAAGCGATTTTGGAGATGTGTTTTGCTTCAAAACACAGACTACTATAGACCAAATCAGCAGAAATGAGCAATGAGGAAGTTAACAGATTATCCTGTTTGTTTCCAAGTATTTGCTTATTTTACCAAATGGGTTGTAACCTAATTACAGATTTTTAGTGACCAATAAATAAAACTGCCTGCACACTTGAAAACTAAGTTTGTTTTACCAGCTAACTTATAATAAGAACTATGTTAACTCAACATTTTAATAAGGAGACAAGCATTCTTATAGAGGCATAAAGAACAGCGGAACCAAACAACACAGCAGTTCCCAGCTAACCTGCCAACAGGGTAAGTGTGAAATCTAGATTTTTGTTTTGTTTACAGTGTTACTTCTCTGGTGTAAAGCATAGGATATTATATTCTTTTAAAAAAATATTTTTATTGATTTCAGAGAGGAAGGGACAGGGAGAGAGACAGAAACATCAATGATGAGAATCATTGATTGGCTGCCTCCTGCACACTCCCCACTCGGGATCAAGACCACAACCTGGGCATGTGCCCTGATCAGGAATCAAACTGTGACCTCCAGATTTATTGGTTGACACTCAATCCCTGAGCAACACTGGTTGGGGTGTTAGGCTGTGTATCTTCTGACAGCTGTGGAGGAACGGCCAGCAAGTTAGAGGTCAAAGTGGCATAAACAAACATCTGTAAGGAAGCGCTGGGCATATTTATGAGGGCGAAGGTGGGTCCCCTCAGGAGGGGCAGATGGAGGGTTTTCTTAACCAGCTATGGAGAACTTATCTTCATGCTCTTTGAAGCTGCAAGAGGGGCAAGAAACTGATTACATCTAGATCAGTGGTTCTCAACCTTTCTAATGCCTCGACCCTTTAATACAGTTCCTCATGTTGTGGTGACCCCCAACATAAAATTATTTTCGTTGCTACTATATAACTGTAATTTTGCTACTGTTATGAATCGTAATGTAAATATCTGTGTTTTCCCGATGGTCTTAGGCGACCCTGCTAGCGGTTCGCGACCCACAGGTTGAGAACCGCTGCTGTAGAGCCAAAGACCATGGGAAAACACAGATATTTACATTACGATTCATTAACAGTAGCAAAATTACGGTTATGAAGTAGCAACGAAAATAATTTTATGTTGGGGGTCACCACAACATGAGGAACTGTATTAAAGGGTCGCGGCATTAGAAAGGTTGAGAACCACTGATCTAGAGTGTGTTTTATAAATATAGCTTCTGATGATAAAATGGCCTGATGTGAATGAAAGGTAAATGATTTATCTATCACTTCCCGACAGACCATTCAGTTCACTTATTGATGCACGGGTGCTTTGCTGTCCACTATGGTAGCCACTGATAGACACCCGAATTTGAAGACTTAGTATGAAGAAAAGAATGTAAATGTCACATTAAAAAATTTTAAGGTGATTATACATTGAAATGGTAATACTGAATATAGTGACTTAAATAAAATATCATTTAAAAGTTAACGTGGGCTTTAATTTTTACTTGTTGCTCATGTGGCTTCCAGAATTGCACAGGGGGCTGGCATTCTTATTCCTGTTGGCAAGCTCCTGGGTGGAGGACAGGAAGAACACTGAACGAAGCCTGGGGCCTGGCACCCAGTAGGTGCTGTGAAACTGTTTGTAGGACAAAATACAACCCTTTAGAAGTGATATTCCTGACTCAGGTTAAATTTTCATTTAAAAAATGATTTTACAGACTAAATGTTTGTGTCTCCCCTGACTCCCCCCAAAATGATGTTATATTTGATATCTGAAAAGGAATTTGGAATTTCTTGCTGTCCAGACACAGGAACGAAATATTCTCATAGTTTTTAGACTCATTCCTCATTATCTAAACTCCTGCTACCAACCAAACTCAGAAACCAAAACAGATCTGGGTAGCAAGGGATACCTGTACATAAGTATCTAAGTTTGGAACATAATAAGAACTACAAGATGGCCAATATTAGCAAAACTGCCTACATATCCTTCCTGCTTCTACTTCTTTAACCATCCCCCATCCCCCAGCAGAACTGCTATCCTCAGTTTTATGTCTATCATCCCCTTCACTGTCTTTTAAAATACAGTTTCCATGTGTTTTTCCCTAGTGTATTGTTTTCTCTTGTATGTTTTCGAGCTTCATAAAAAATTCTATAGTTTGTAGTCTTTTTAAAACCGAAAACATCATTTCATTAGCAATTCTAATTCAACATTTCTTACCAAAGCGATATACCTTTTTTAGCCAGAATTTAAACATGAATTATTCTCCAGCGCTGACAAACTTTTTGTTTTAACTTGTTTAGAAGTTATACAAAGTAGGCAAATGGATTAATTAAAATGAGAACGCGTCTTCATAAAGAAAATGTCTTTACATATCTATGCAAGTGACAAGGATTTAAAACGTAACCGGCTATTACCTCAATAATATAGAGGACTATATTCTTGTAGAAGCAGTACAAAATGCACTTGGAGACTCTGTTATAGTTCCAGGCACCATGGACCATCAATAAATTCTTCAAATACTTGAACTAAAATAAGAGTGGGAAAAAAATTAGTATTTCCCTTTTCCTAGTGTCAGCTGACTGAGATGAAGGGTGAGACTGCAGAAATGATCGTTACCTGCGCGATGGAGTAATCAGAAGAATTCGCTGCCTGAAGGCCTTCATTCCCGCTTATACCCACGCCGACATGTGCCGTCTGGATCATGCTGACGTCATTGGCTCCATCACCAATTGCAAGTGTTATGACTTTGACTTGTTTCTTAACCATCTCCACGACTTCAGATTTTTGAAGGGGAGAAACCCTTAAATTAGAACAAATGATCAATTAGCTCTGTTTTCTGGGGGAAAAAAAAAAGAATTTTAAAATGTCAATTGTCTTGAAGGATAAGAGCAAGTGAGTATGCAGTTCTATGAAGAACTATTACGGAAAAGTCTTAGGTTTGCAAATGTTTGGTTCTCTGTTAACCTGGTTGCCAACTCAAGGGAAAAAAGAAAATGAAAGTCTTGGAAGCAAGTCTTTAGGAGATAAAGAGAAGCTATGAAACCTTGTTAAGCACTAGTTTACCAGTTTACCAGGACTAGTTTATTTCTTTAACAAGTGTGCATTAACTTGTTAAAGAAATAACATTTGAGTTCCTAATGCCATTACTTCCTAACAAATTACATCAGCATTTCTAAGTTTTCACTTGTGAACGAAAAAGGTCAGAATGGCTGTTAAACGATAGTCCAAATACTTATTAAAACCTCTACTATTTCTGGAGAACAAAAGTTTTGAGCCACTGAAAGGTGAACTTAGACAATGTAATAGACATTTAAAACAACTCAAAACTCTACTTAACAGTAGGGCATTGGCTAACGATAGTGAATCAACCAAAGTAAATACCAAGCATCGGTTACATAGCTCCTGTGCCTCAATTTTCTTCCAAAGCTACCAGGTGTACTGGTTAATAATGCGGATTTTTTTTCAATAGATGGAGTTACACATATGTTGACATATATGCAATTTGATATGTATGCTATTTTGTTGTATTGACAGCAAGCTTCAAAACTTCATATGTCAAATTTGCTGAAGGTGTTAACATCATAGATATTTTTATGCTTAAAAATGTCAAATTTCGTGCCAAAAAAGAGCATTTGTGGGAAGTTTTAATTCATCACTTTATTTTGAAGAAAAGTGCTGCTGAAAATTATCGTATACTTCGGGAAGCTTATGGTGAATATGCTCCATCTCAAGATACTTGTGAATGCTGGCTTAAATGCTTTAAAAGTGATGATTTCAATGTGAAAGACAACGTCTAGGTCAACCAAAAAAGTTTGAAGACCAACAATTACAAGAATTATTGGATGAAGATGCATGTCAAACTCAAAAACAACTTGCATAAAGATTAAACGTTGCTCAGCAAACAATTTCCGATCGTTTACAAGCAATGGAAAAGATTTTAAAGGAAGGAAAATGGGTGCCACATCAAGTGAATGAAAGACAAATGGAAAACCGAAAAGTCATCAGTAAAACGTTGCTTCAATGGCACAAAAGAAAGTCTTTTTTTGCATCGAATTGTGACTGGCGATGAAAAGTGGATTTATTTTGAGAATCCCAAACGCACAAAATCATGGGTTGAACCAGGTCAACCATCAACATCGACTGCAAGGCCAAATTGCTTTGGAAAGACAATGCTCTGTGTTTGGTGGGATCAGGAAGGTGTGGTGTATTATGAGCTTCTAAAACCAGGAGAAACTGTTAATACTGATCACTCCTGACAACAAATAATCAATTTGAACCACACTTTGATTGTGAAACGACCAGAATGGGCCAGAAGACATGGCAAAGTAATTTTGCTTCATGATAACGCACCATCACACACTCCAAAACCAGTTAAAGACACGTTAAAAGATCTTGCCTGGGAAGTATTAACCCACCCGCCGTATTCACCAGACCTTGCTCCTTCAGATTACCACTTGTTCAGATCAATGGCACACGCACTCTCTGAGCAGCACTTCAAAGCGTACGAAGAAGTGGAAAATTGGGTCTCTGAATGGTTTGCCTCAAAACAAGAAAAGTTCTATTGGGACGGTATCCACAAATTACCTGAAAGATGGGGGAAATGTGTAGCTAGCGATGGACATTTCTTTGAATAAAGCACTTTTGATGTTTCTCTTGAAATTATCGTGTTTTCTTTGATTACAAAATCCGCTATTATTAACCGGTACACCTGGTACTGACTAGTGGCCAAGGAGACTCAAGCAACCTCCCGCATAACTGTGGGGTCAGGGACAGAGAACAGCAGCACCCATACTAAAATCATCTTTGGTATTAACTTCGGATCATCTTCTTACAGCCTTTTCAAAGCCACTTAAGAAGTAAACCCCAGCCGAAACCGGTTTGGCTCAGTGGATAGAGCGTCGGCCTGCGGACTCAAGGGTCCCAGGTTCGATTCTGGTCAAGGGCATGCACCTTGGTTGCGGGCACATCCCCAGTGGGGGGTGTGCAAGAGGCAGCTGATCGATGTTTCTCTCTCATCGATGTTTCTGACTCTCTATCCCTCTCTCTTCCTCTCTGTAAAAAATCAATAAATAAAAAAATAAACCCCACAACAATTAGAGCAGGGTTCAAAGACCGAATGCGTCAGTGTAATGAACTTAATATATTATGAATACTGTCTTGGCGACTAAGAAGAAAGGAGAACTAAACAGTGAACTGGCTCAGTCAACAGTGAAGATGGTGATTAAGTACTAACAACTATCACACAATGTTGGACAAGAAGAACAACTCACAGCTAAATTCTTTATCAAGGTCAAGTGGAGGAGGTGCCTCATAATTATCTGCTGGAACATCTGGTAAATCATTTATTATTCCATCTAAAAATGAAGATCATTCCTCCGAAAGACTCAACATCTTGCACATTTTCCTGATTATTTCTTTAGGAAGCATTCCTAGCAGTGGATACTCGGCACCAATATGTACTTCCAGGAGGCCCACTGCCCTTCAGAAAGGCTTCATTCAGCCAGAGCCACGCGGAGTTTTATTTCAAGTGTGAGAATCATTGCACCAGGCTGGGAGTTGCTTGCAGAGTGAACCTGTCTCCTTGTCTTTGTATTCCTAGTGCTGATCCCGAATAGGTACTCAGTAAAAGGTTGCCATGTGAAAGCCTTATTTTTAACTCTCCTTTCAGAGTCTAGCAATTGCACAAAATGACACAAAGGTGAATACAAGGGAACAGACGAGTCTCAGGCCATTAATGAGCTTTTGCCTGTTAGCCTCCTTTGCTCTTTGAAGCAATTTTCATGTCATTTTCAAAGTTTACTTACTTTTTCTTAACAGGCGACAAGTCCACTAGCTCTAGGCCAATGTTTTAGGCGGAGACTACAGCTGATATTAAGTAAGTGTCACAAAAGAATGCTCACCAAGAAATGGACTATAAAGCAAATGGGAAATGGGCATGAAAGGAGAGAAAGATTTGAAGACATTGATCAAATTCTCTTCACGATTTAACAGTCTTACCATGTAAACACATGTGAAGTCACACCAGGGCATATCAACGGAGCTAGAAAACAGTGGCACCTTTTTTCATAAGTCAATGTGTCACCAAGGAGACATCTCTGCATGGCAGCTAATATTAGTGATTGAAAGAAGGATCCGAAAAGAGCCAGATTAAACTTTGTTTTCTTCTTTTATTTTTAATCCTAACCCTAGGATATGCTTAGAGAGAGGAAAAGGGAGGGAGAGAGAAACAGACCGGTTGCCTTCCATAAGCGCCCCAACCAGGGATCGAACACGAAACCCAGGTGGTATGTGCCCTGACTGGGAATGGCAACCTTTTCGTGTACAGGATGGTACTTAACCAACTGAGCCACTCCGGCCGCGCAGAACTTTGTTGTCTTTCTTCACGGCTACTACAACCAACCACTGCTTTCTCTGCTGAATGCTGCAGTTTTCAATTCCCCCAAATTAGAATTGGCTTCGAATTTACACCAACTCGGTGGGTGTGGTTAACTCAGGTGTTAAAAACAGAATACAAATCCCCATTGGCAAGGACAATACCCATTTAAAAAAAATATCTGATGATGTAGTCACAGACATTCCCCACATCGCACTGCTGCTGTGACTGGCTAAGGCATCTGCTTCTGTTAGCAAGCTAAAAGGAGACAACTGGTTTGGAAGAAGATTCAAGAAACAGTGGAAGCCCTCGTATCTGGAGGGTTTGAAACAGCAGTTGGTTGCTAAAGAAAGATGTCAGATTGAAGTGGGGATTCATAAAAAATAAAACATTCTTACTTTAAACATTTAACTCAACACATAAATGTACAAACTGGTGACGCAGGGCAAAGAGCCTTACTTGGCATCGGGGTCAGCGGCCTAAAATTCTTCATCCTTTGGTTGCAGACGCCTCCCTCCCGAGGCACAATCCACGGTTGGTTTCATTAATGTGAAGACTAGAATATAATGATGCCCTTCACCTAAGTTTAGGATATTACCCACCTCAAATTCAACAGCAAAGTTTTTAGCAACTCAAAAACGGCTCTCTAGAGCAGTGGTCGGCAAACCGCGGCTTGCGAGCCACATGCGGCTCTTTGGACCCTTGAGTGTGGCTCTTCCACAAAATACCACGTGCAGGCGCGCACGTACAGTGCGATTAAAACTTCGTGGCCCATGTGCAGAAGTCAGTTTTCAGCCTGGGTGAGTCTATTTTGAAGAAGTGGCGTTAGAACACTCAAGGGGCCAAAGAGCCGCATGTGGCTCGCGAGTCGCGGTTTGCCGACCACTGCTCTAGAGCATTATACCCGTTTTTCTTTTGACTAGATTATTATTTCTGAGACCTACGACATGTTTAATTAAAGGATGAGCATTTTAAGAAGTAGCATGGGAAGAAACAGATTAGGGACCAAGCACCCACTGATGAGAGGTAAACACTAAGCACACCCATGGAAGCAAAGGCTGGGGTGCACTAAAGAAGGTCCTCCCAGCTCCGGCACGACGTGCTGTGGGCACCTGCCAGAATGTCTTAGGGAGGAAATGTGGTTTAAGGGGTTGGAGGACTCAGGTTACTCAAGCCATATTCAGTTAAAAAGATCTACGTTTTTAAAGCATCCATTTAAAAAATTGCTCCTTGGTACAAAGGGGTGACAAGATAGCAAAACAAAGGACAAGACAATAAAAGTGAGTGTAGCATAAAGCTTTTGACAGATTACCAGTACTTGATAATTTCTATAGAGGATGTAGAAATTAGCTTGGGCTGCAAGAGGCTTCCTTGATGAATTAGAATTTGACAAGGCAAGCTCACGGCAGGTAAAAGCAGCAGCACATATTAAAAATTATCCACAATATATTCCCTCCTAAGGTTTTATTCCTACTTCATAAAAGGCCACCTACTTCACTCACTAGAGTTTATTTTCTTGACTTTTGTACACTTGCGTCTACATGTGTACAATGTCCATAATAGTCTAGAATGGTGATTTTCAACATTTTTCATATCATGGCACACATACACGAATTACTAAAAATTCTGCAGCACACCAAAAAATCTATCTTTTGCCTATCTGATAAAAAAAAAAAGGGTATAATTTAGATTCATTCACACCAATGGCTATTGTTATGTTGGCTGTTATTTTTTGGGGTTGGAGGGGAATCTAAGGGAAAAGTGGTCAGTGCCACTGACTAAATAGTCAGGCATTGCATGTTTTTATTTTTTTAAATATATTTTATTGATTTTTTACAGAGAGGAAGGGAGAGGGACAGAGAGTTAGAAACATCAGATGAGAGAGAAACATCGATCAGCTGCCTCCTACACACTCCCTACTGGGGATGTGCCCGCAACAAAGGTACATGCCCCTGACCGGAATCGAACCTGGGACCCTTCAGTCCGCAGGCCGATGCTCTATCCACTGAGCCAAACCGATTAGGGCAGGCATTGCATGTTTTAAAAATTCTGTGGCACACCGGTTGAAAACTGATGGTCTAGCACAACCTCGCCACACAAGTTAATTCTTCCAAATGTCTATCAAAACTCACTCATCCATGGTTGAACATATCTAAAACCTTAATTTTACAAATACCAATAGTGTCCCAATGTATCATCCAGAAATACCATAACAGCACTGTGTTCTGCCCTAGATATTTTTTACCACCTATGGGTCTGTATCAGGATTTAAATTATTCACAGTTCTCCTCTGCTGTTGCTCTTTACTCTTCAGGAGAAGTAAGAGCCTCGACAGAAAACGACTCCACATCCAGTGTGTGCATAGGGTCCGGGTTTCTTCCCCGTGGCTCCACAAACAGAGGGTGGTCCTGTGTGATACGCCCTAGCAGTGCACTGAGTGCAATATGCTTTTCAGATATTATTTTGGCTGTAGTTTCTGCACATGTTATTCATTACTTTCCTTACTGGCTATGTAGTAATTCTCACAGCCCTGTGAACATGAGATCGTGGTAGTGGAAATTTTTTACCATTTAAGCTAGAAAGTATAGAGAGTGGCTCAAATCATATTTTGCACTCTTTTCATAGGATTAGCTAAATGAATCACTTTTAAAAAAATGTGTTTTTATTGATTTAGAGCAGTGGTCGGCAAACCGCGGCTCACGAGCCACATGCAGCTCTTTGGCCCTTTGAGTGTGGCTCTTCCACAAAATACCACGTGCGGGCACACACGTACAGTGCAATTGAAACTTCGTGGCCCATGCGCAGAAGTCGGTTTTTGGCCTGGGGGAGTCTATTTTGAAGAAGTGGCGTTAGAATACTCAAGGGGCCAAAGAGTCGCATGTGGCTCGCGAGCCGCAGTTTGCCGACCACTGATTTAGAGGAAGAGGAAGGAAGAGGGAGGGAGAGAAAGACAGAAACATTGATGTGAGAGACACATCAATCGGCTGCTTCCTACAGTCCTCCTACTGGGGACCGAGCCCAAAACCCGAGCATGTGCCCTGACAGGGAATCGAACCAGTGACCTCTTGATGCATGAGATGAGGCTCAATCCACTGAGCCACACTGGCTGGGCAATGAGTCACCTTTTTGAATGAAATATGGATAAAGATGAAATGTGCAGGTATACACATAGACACATAATAAAGAATATTTTAAGGGACTTTCTATAGGTTGACAAAAGGGGTACCATAATGTATCTTACTGTATTGTGTTTTAGTTTAATAACCTTAAAATACCGTATGCAGCAAAAATTATGCTGGTAATACAATATAATCTCAATAACTTATACTGTTAACTTAAAAGTTATTATAAAGTTGCCTTCAGAAAGTGAATCGAGGAAAAAAAAAACACAGAACATGTAGGAATACAGAGGAATGTGTGCTATCCTGACGTGGTTTATACAGCGACCGGTGCTGACAGAGCCCCGCATACACTCAGCTGGGGGGCGGCTCCTGGGACTCTTCAGAGATCAGGATCATTAGTGCCGGGAGCTGCTGTACTTTCCTCTGCAACTCACTTCCTAAGATTTCTCCTTGGGAGTATCAGCCTATCCCCCATGGAGTCATGTTCTGCTGACTAATAAAGAAATTACAAAAAGAGAGGAAAACCTAAGAGAAGAACTTATGAGATCTGACTTGGTTCCTTTTTGAGTTATAATTTGTTAGGCTCTTAAAAAGTTTTAAGTAGAGGAAAAATTAAAATCTGGCAAAAAAAAAAAAAAAAAGTCTGTGTTACATGCACCGAAGTCACACAAGTGTCCTAACACTTCCGGAAACTCACCATCGGTTTGTTAGTGGAACGAAAACAGCCACTTGTAAAGCGAATCCTAAAAACGATACTTAGCATGTGGCACATAATGAAACATTCAACCACTTCTAGGCAAGAGAACTGTGTTCTTCAAAGGACTGAAGAGTGGGCGCTTTCCTCGCCCCCAAAGGCAGTATCTGTGGATATACTGTGCAGCGGACCTTATAATATAGGGATTGAGTCTATAGAAATGAAATACAGGGATAAAAAAAGGAAAGTAACTTTAAAAAAGATTTCCCTTTGCAATGCATTTTAAATGCAAAACTTCTCTCTCATGGAATTTCAGTTGTTACAGGTAAACTACTATTGTTTTCAGGTTATATGGTTCAGAGAATATTTTAACTAGTGACTAATCATATTGACAGTGTGGATTTGAATATGCATGTATGTGTGTGTGTGTGCACTTGCACATAGGCACCCACCCCAATTGCTAACTGGCAAATAGACCTTACCTTAAAAAAGGTACTAAAAAACCCCACAACCTCTTAGTCCGGCCAGTGTGGCTTAGTGGTTGAGTGTCAACCTATGAACCAGGAGGTCCTGGTTTCATTCCCCGTCAGGGCACATGCTCGGGTTGCAGGCTCCATCCCCGGTGTGGGGCATGCAGGAGGCAGCCAATCAATGATTCTCTGTTATCATTGATGTTTTTATCTCTCACTCCCTCTCCCTTTTTTCTAAGAATAATTAAAAACATATTTAAAAATATGTTGTAAAGATATGGGAAGATAGAAGCAATTGGAAAATAAGTTATACAAAATGTAATTGAAGCAACTGGAAAATAAGTCATACAAAGATGTAACTGCTAAAAGAAAGAAACCAGTAGTAAAATGAATAGTAAATATGACAGTGCTTGAAAGGGCAATTCAATTAAATAAACTGTCCCAAAGATAGCAGGAAGTTAAAGAAAAGATTGTAAGAAAAATGCAAAGAAACGGAGGAATACAGGTGAGTACATATATATAATGGAATGTCAAGAAGAGAATAAAAAGGGACAGAATGAAAAAGAATGCTTAATAATTTCCCAGAATTAAAGAAAGACATGTCCTTAGATTCAAAGGTCTCATACAGTGCCAAAAAGAAATTCAAGAAAAAGGTACTTATCCCTAGACATATTATGCTTAAATTAAGAAAATGGTTAAACATTAAGAAAAATTTCTAAAAGCTTCTAGAGAGAAAACAAAGATTATTTACAAAGAAACAAAGATCTCACACTGGATGTACACACAAAATTACTTCAATATCTTTGGGAGGTGGGGTAGGGAAAGGAAGATATACTAACATAAATAATAAGCACAAATATGGTTATCAAACACTTAGAAATAGCCACATATAGATTAGATACAGATTGTAAACCAGCAGCAGAAAATCTGATTTAGACAGTGGAAAGGAGAGGGAGGAAAAAACCACAACAAAAAGCATAATAAATGGAAAACAAAAATAAAACAGGAGAAACAAGGCCTAATATAGCAATAATTACAATAAATATACATGGGTTAAATTCATTGATTGAAAGACATATTCTTAGGTTGAATTAAAACAAAAAGATCCAGCAAAATGGTGTCTAAGACAGACATATTTACAATAAGAATAGCTAATATAAGAGAACACTTATTTGATCACTATGTTTTAAGTTCTTTACTTGTTTTAACTCATTCAATTCCCAGAAGGACCCTATGTGAGATGGGTTATTATTATTGCCATTTTACAAACGAGGACATTGAGGAACAGAAAGATGAAATCACTTAAGGTAAAACAGCAGGTACGTGGTAAAGTCAGGGTTCACTTTAGCAGTGTGGATTTAGAGACAGCATTCTTAGTCACTATATTATACAGAAGGATTGAATATAAGGGTTTAGGGGAAAAAAGACAAGGCCCATATGAAACAAAGGAATCCCAAGTTAACCGTTTTAATACTAGACAAAATAGAATTTAGGACACAGAAAAGGCCTAATACTCAGAGAGAAATCTTTATGTTATGATAGCATTCCTCTCGCCAGAACTATTCAAGTAGGCCATATAAAGATGTGATCGCATTTTTAAGAGTGACATAATTTTTAATAATGACTGCCAATGCACTGAATACATATATTAACCCACTTATTACTCACAACCCTATGATAACAATGATTTTTACCTTTATTTCAAAGATGAAAAAGTTAAGCAACATGCTACTCAGCTAATAAGAGGTGAAGCCTGTGGATGATTCTGGCAAGTCTGGTCTCAGACCTGAGTGCTAGAGCACGTGGCATCACCAGCAGAGGGAATGGGGGCATTTCGTATACTAGTAAGTGGCACTGGGAGAATTTGCTCACCATGTAGAAATGAAAAGCACTCGATCTCTTCTCCTTCATAAGACATACAAAAACAAACCTCATACGAATCAGAGACCTATATGGAAAACAGAAAGCTGCACAGTTAACAGAAGAAAAAGCAGGAGAATAACTTTGTGAGTGGGAAGTTCTCACTATCCAAAAAGCACAAGTCATAAAGGGAAAAATTAATGAAATTTGACTACCTCAAGGTCAATGATTTTTGTTCAAGGAAGAACAGCACAGGCAGAATTAAGAAGGGAGCCAGACTAGAATATTTTTGCCATGTCTATAATCAACCAAGAATCAATATCCAGAACACACAAGGAATTCTTGCATATAAGCAGCAAAATAAGTTAGGAAACCCAACATAAAGTTCAGTATCCGTATCCCTCTTCAGTGTGCTACCTTTCTTCATAGCAACTGTTACCACTGATTCCATATAAATCTGTCTTATATGTAATAAATTGTTAACACACAGCAATGACTGCCTTTTGAATGTACATGTATTTATTTTTATTAAACAACTAGAGGCCTGGTGCATGAAAATTCATGCACTGGAGGCGGGGGGTCCCTCAGCCTGGCCTGCCCCCTCTCACAGTCTGGGAGCCCTCAGGGGTGGGAGGTGACCTGGTGATCAGGGGAAGGCAACGCCCCCATCACACCTCTGCTGCTGCCACTGCCGGCTGCGCAAGCCTTGGCTGGCCCTGGTTACCTGAGCCTCGGGCGACCCTGGGTGGCTGGGCAGCCACCATCTGAGGCTTGCCTGTGCCTCAGGCTGGCCCTGGGCGGATGGGGGGCTGAGGGGACTGGGGGACTCTGGAGGCAGGTGCATGGAGCGGCCGGACCCGCCTGGGGGTGGGCCTGGCCGTGCTATGTGCCTGCTGCCCCAGAGAGGCTGAGGCGACTGGGCGTGGCCATCTTGTGGCTGTGGGCACCACCATCTTTGAGGGTGTGACAGTCAATTAGCATATTCCTTCCTTATTGGCTGTGGGCGCCGCCAGCTTTGTGAGGGCATGATGGTCTATTATCATATCCCCTCCTCATTAGATAGGATAGTTATAATGTGAAGGCGGGAACTATTTTTTCCTGTTGTTCACTGCTCTATTTATAGTACTTATTATAAAGGTACCTGCACATAGTGGGTGCTCAAAAAACATTTGTTGAATGAATGGGAGAATGAATGAGAGAATGATCTTCCAAAGTAGAAATCTAGAGAGGTAAACAGTTATATGAGGAAATGCTCATTTTCCCTGGTCATCAGATGAATGAAAATCAAAACAATAAGGTGCCACTTTTCAACCATCAAATTGGCAAAGATGAATTCAGGAGTGCTAATTTTGAGGGAAAGGCAGGGAATAGCAACCGTCCTACATGGATCTGGAGTACACACCAGTGCAGCTGTTTGGGAGCAATGCGGCAATTCTGATTGAAGTGAAATATGCACACTGCTCACAGCCAACACTCCCATTCCTAAGTGTATATGCTGGAAAAAACACTTGCATGGGTGCACAGAGAGGACACTCATTTCAGCACTTCCCATGGCAGCAAAGGTTTAGAGGCAACCTCTGTGGCCATCATTATGGTAACAGATAAATATAGTCGAATGCTGTACGTGCATTACTATAATAGTAGTGCTGAAAATAAACACACTTGTTCTACATCTAGTATCATGGAGAGGTCTTAAAATTGTTAAAAAAAATTTAAAAGGCAAAAAATTTATGTTGAAATATTATAAACATGTATCTATCTTAACACAGGCAGAACAATATTATATATTTTCCATAGCTACACACGCCTACAAATAAAGTATGGTAGCTGGATGGGAACCTACTAAATATCTGAGATTGCTTTCCTAGGGTGGAGTGAAGAGAAAGGGAATGAAGGGCAAAAGTGAAATAATATATATAAAATCAAAGAAAAACTCGTTTTCGTTTGAGACTAGCATGCCTGCAGCCTCGGGAGAAGGCTAACTTGAGCATCTTCCCGCCTGATCCTTCTCTGGCATCACCTCTGGCACCTTTTGGCACTTCCAGAACACAGGGAAGTCGTTTTGGTGACAGAGCAAGATCTGATGTTTGTGGTCCTGGGTTCCTCACATTTCTCTTGTTGAGATTTTTAAGTAGTCACTGACATCTCATTTAAAAACAAACTGACTTCAGGGAATATCCACATTTTAAGGGGTTACATTGAATCCCAGGGCACAGAGAAACTGGATGGCATCTCCAGGCTGTACCGCTGCCACCACAGGGAGGGCCAGTCCTTTCCGAGGAATCATGGACAAAGGGAAACATGCCAGGTGAGATGGGAATACGTCTCCATTTTCAAGAAAGGAAAGAGTCTGGAAATGACAGACTAAGGGGCCTGGAGTGCGCTCCATCAATATTCTCGGGAAGTTCTGTCAGAACCAACTCCCTCTGCTGTTCACTCATTAGCCACACACACTCCAGCGCAGGGCTGGCTGGCTGACGATGGCCCCAGGGCCGGGCCCAGGCAGCAGCCTGTTTTTTGCATCAGCTCATGCTCCAACTGCAGAGCTGAGTAGCTGTGACAGGCACTCTATAGCTTGGAAAGCCTCACACATTCATTATCTATCCCTTTAGCAGCTTTCCCACCTCTTCTCTATAAAACACCGCCATGCTCTGAGAGAATGCTACCTGGCACGACCTCCTCCTTCACCCTGAACTTGAAGCTTGGTATTTTATGTCCATTTCTTGTCTCTCTGTCTGATTCCTTGTTTTCCAGGCCATCATCCCCCTGGGATGCTGTCTCTCCTTTCCTTTGACTCTATGCCCTCCAGCTACTAGACAGTCGTGGCCTACATCCTACCTGGCCTTGACTTCTGGAACTCTAGCCTGGCTCCAAGCACTAAGCTTTAACTTGCTCCAAGTGGAGATGGCTCAGACAGGTTTATTAAAAAGATGGCAATCACTGGAAACCATCATGAGTTTAAGGAGAACCAGAAATGCCAAACTAACTCTGCTTCCCTTTCCCTCACCATCGGGGTCAGTAGACTGGCAGACGGGAGGAATGTTGCAGGTTCCATACACCATGCCCTCAGCAAACTAGAAAATGAAGTGCTTTCATTCTAGCACCGCAGAACTGGAGGAGAACTGTGAGCCCTCTCTGAGGTGGGTCTGCATCTGCCTGAGTCATATCTTAGGGTGCTGATGTGTGGATTTATGTGAAGCTTCGGGGAGGCCTTTCCTGGAAAGCTGCAGAGTTCTGTGTTAAAACGGTTGAACAGAAAAGAATCGTCAAGAGTTTGAATGCAGTTACAGAAGATACATACACTTATTCCAAGCGAGCAAGACACAAAACAGAAAAAGACCAAAATGAATAGGACAACATTTAAGAGGGATGGTGATGGAAATAAAGACAGCCGTGACCCTTGGGAGGTCACAGACCTGATAGGAACGTAGGGGGCTCCTGGGGTGTTGTCATGTTTGGGTGCTTGATGCAGGAGTGTGTTCACTGTGTGAAAACTCACTGAGCTGTACACTTATACTTCATATACTTTCCAATATGGGTTAACTCTGTTTTATCAGAATATTTATATAATCTGCAGGTCTATTTTTTTTTGTGTGTGTGTGTGTGTGTGATTGTGTGTTGGTCATGGTGCTTATCTTACTTGAGTCACATCTAAAAGTACATAATACCAAATTACAGTGAGATTCTACAGCATTTAGCTTTCTCATCTATTTTAGATATTTTACTGTTAAATATGAACTTCCCTGGTGGGGTACATCAGAACTGGCTACCAGGCTGTCACGTGGCCATGCAGTTCCTTTAACATTACCCAGTACAGGCAGAAGAGCAAATGAGAGAGACAGGGCTGGACACCTTATTGTTATATGATGTTAAAGCAAAATATGGCCATTTTATGAAATGATAAAATTTATTCACTATGTTCTCTTTTAGCCATACATGTCTGAAAGAAACATTCTCCCACCGTTTCCAACATTTATTCATATTTATTCTTGGAAGCAAATATGGGGTTGACATCCATTAACAGTTTGTAAGTTTTCTCAGAGCCAAACATCTGCTTTGGCATCCAACGACGCTCACAAACTTTTTTTCTTGAAAGGAATGTCTGTTGAGCACTTACTAACTTCATTTGTGCTTTATGACCACCCTTTAAGGAGAACACTTACTTAGAGAAATCCTTGAAGTTTAAGACAACCCTAAAGGATTCAAGCCATAGACTCAAGAAGTGAATAAATCCTTTATTTAACGCACTCAAGCTATGACAGAAAGTATGCAGAGTGTCCCGTTAGACCTCTCCTTGGAGGGTCCCCTGATGGGACGAAGGTGGAAGGGCTTGCCTGGAATGCCACTCCCGAGTGACGACACTCACTGAGGTCAAGTGTTTTTTTTTTTACGCACTGCGGGGAAATCGCCTAAAAGGGGGTTAAAACTTTGATTGGAGATGTTGCAAGTAGAGAAAAATGCTTACTTCAATTTAACTTCTGCTTTTCAGAAGACATGAGTACATAAATTATGTAGAAGAATGGTGATTACTAGACAGTCTAAAAGCTGGAGGCTCTAGGCCAATTTTCAACCAACTGTCACAGAACATAAGTTTCAATATATGTTTAAACTAAACTGACAACTACGGAAAAAATGTAAAATTCTCCGAAAGGCTGGGTTATGTGAACTGACGAGGATCTCAGAAACCACATGCCATTTCACACACGGCAGTACTTCCCTGCACGTTCCAACCACTCTCTTCTGGAGGGAGTAGTCACAGAGGTGGAACAGATGCTTCCCCAAATTAAGCTAATGCAAGCAGTAGGCAGAGTCTTCCCAGGACAGAGTGGCCAACACAAACACGGTTCATCCACAAAAAAAAAAAAAAAAAAAAAAAGGGGGGGGGGGGGGTGGCTCGGAGCAATCTTCTGGCCCAGAAGCTCTCGAGCTGGAAGGAGCTGAGCCAGAAAGTGTGTGCGTGTGCGCACGGCTTCCCCCCCTTTCCAAGCCAGAGGAGCTCCGCTCTTCGCTGCTTTAGACACCAGCCTCCCTGGAGGACTAGAATGGCTGCTGCATGCCAAGCTCCACAGGACACAGGAGCAAGGCCGGAGAGATGCCGTTAGGTGTCCGCAGTGCCAGAGAGGTAGCGTTCGAACAAGCAGTGTGTGCATCCCCAGCCAAAACGCCATTATACCAATAACGCAAGCTATAAGACTTCAGGGAATCATTTGGAAACTGAGACGAGGAATTATTTTCCGACACAGCTACTTGGCAGAATAGCTCTTGTTGTTACCTACACTAGTATACAACACATCTTCCTGACTCTCGGAGCAAGTCCCTTTCCTCTATACCTGCCCCAAGGAGTTTTGGGGAGCGCATGTAATTTGACATGTTCGTGTATATTTTGGAGGGGCTGGTCCACAGCTTTCATGTTGTTCTTCAGGAGTACTGGCATCACACAGACAATAAGCACCGGGGTGCGTGAGCCAGGGAACCGAAGGGAAGAGGGCCACGAAGGCGCAGCTTATGTGTGGCACCGGGAAAACGGATCGGAAACTGCCCTGACACGAGACGCATGTTTCCCATTAAGCTGCTCAGGTTACACAGGTACATGTGCACGGAGGTAAAAACGAAAGCTGCGTGGTGCTCATGAAAATACAGTGCTTTGTAGACTGATAAAAACAGATTTCATTTTACTTCTTGGAGTTTACAAACTCAAAAAAAAAAAAAAATACCTGAGGAATGACATGCAACCTTCCCTTGTAAACCAAAACCGGGACTCCAAAGCCCTGAATAATTTGGGGGCCAGGGGCTCATTTCTGTCCCCCTTCAGAAAACGGTGGTGAGTAAGAGACCTGATGCCCACGGATGGAGAACAACCGCTTCTTTCAATCCCGCTGCAGACTCTTCGGGGGAAACGCTCATCTTTCATAACTGTGTCAATTAGGCGAACACTGAGAACTGCCTTCTGCCCTTTACGCTGATAATGTCAGGGAAGAGAGGCTGATGTAATCCTGATGATGCAGCTAATACGGGCCCTCATTATCCATTACGGGATGCCTTTCCCTCCACTTTCCCCCCAACCGAGACGGAGAGAGGGCTGCAGACGCAGGGCAGGATCTGAATGTCTCCCTGTGCAGACTGACAAGAAAGAGATGGTTGAGAGGAAAACCCACAGAGCTTGAGTGAACAAGAATTTGGGAAACAGTCCTGCACTGTATTTCGAAATAATGTCCAGTATTTATCGGGAGCATCTCCTATAATGAAGTAAAATAGAGAATTTCCTGAGGCTGGGAGAGTATCATCATCTAAAAAAACCAGGAGCGACACTGGGGTTTCAGGGTGAAGAATGATCCACAGAGCTTCTCACCTGCGCCTGCCCAATGAGCGGAGCATTGGCAGGGAAATTGGAAACTACTGACATGAAGATGGCCTGTGCCAAGAGCTTATATGCCAAGAGGCACCAGGCCAGGAAGGTGCAGAGACATAAATCGGGCAGTGGCACTGATGTAATTATGGGCTTAGAGGAATTCTCAAAGCCAGACCGGAAGCTGAACCACAGTCCTTATGGGAAAAGAGAGAGAGTATGCAGATAATTAGAAGAAAAGGAGCAAGGAGAGATATTTTACTTCAAAACATCACACACACACACACACACACACACACACACACACACACACACACACAACAAGCCTACAACTCTAAATAAAACTCAGTGCCTGCACAGGGACATGCACAAGGCAGGACGGAGGCGGGCAGGGGCCACACACATCTTTATAAGCGCGGCTGCAGAGCTGGGCTGCACGTGCACGGCTGGGTGGGATCCCCTCCCCGGGGCCTGGAGGAGGCCCGAGGTCCATGTGACTTGTGAGCGTCCAGAACAAGGATCTCGGGAGGGAATTTCACAAGCACAGAACATATTTTTCCTCCCTCGATGCTGCTTTCTAGTTTTCCTCTCCCTCTGCTATTGTTTAATTTGTGGTTCAACTTTTTGAAGAATGGTGGGAGGTACTGTGTTAGGCAATGCTGTAAGAATGAGGCTCAGCTGCTAGGGCTGCATTTGGAAAACTGGCCTCCCACATCTTTCAAACCAATTGTGATTCTACTTTAACACAAAAAGGACAGAGCGATGCAGGGAGGAGAGCGGGCGGGAAGTCTTCTTCATGCTCCAGCGCGCACCATCTCCGTCCAGCACACGGTAGGCGCAGGACCGATGCTGCTGACTCAGGGGAGCTGGTCATTTTTATCTTAATAGCCCTGGTTCTGTTCTGTGTCCACATAGGAGCCAAGAGCTGTATCACTTAATGTGTTTTTGAGCAAACTTGACTTGATCCTTGTGACCCAATTAGCGACAATGATTCAACAACCAAATCTGGCACAATATGATCCTGATGAAGAGTGTCAGGCGCCAGGAAAAGTTACCGAAAATGCATTTTTTTAAAAAGCATGAGGATACCAAAGTGCAAATGACACAGTCAAGATAACAAAATTGCCAATTCTTTCTTCAAGAGTAAGCAAAGAGCCTGATTATTACTAATATTAATTATCTGTGCACTATTTTATCCACGAGCTTTATAGTAATAACATTTATTAATGGATGCCACTGCGAAGAATAATAAGCAACTCAGTTCTTTAGATATGACACACTTTTGTAGGTTGAAATGAAGCTTATAAAGGGTACCTATTAAGTACAATTTAAATTATATTTCACAAAGTATATTTCAATTGAAATTTAGGAAACCTCTACATGGCATGGCTAATAAGTTTGGAGACAATATAATATACAGGATATTTAAGTGACTAAGCTTGGACCAAAAAAATAAAAAGGTGTAAAAAGCGTAACATTCTTTAAAAAATACATATTTTTAAGAAAATACCAAAAGCAAACAGTACAGTCTTAAAGATAAAATTAAAAGCACCGATTCTAGGAAATTCTTCAGAAGCCCTGTTAACATTTCATTCCCAGGAAGAGAAACAATTTGAGAAACTGCTACCCTGGACCCAGTGTGACCAGCTGGTCAGATTCAGTAAGTGAACAGTGAAGGGGAAAATCCTTAGGATTCATGGTGGCCAGAGGGAAGAGGCTGGGCACAGTCATGAATACACTTTAAGTTTTAGGAAGACATGGTTTAAACAGTTTAGACACGGAGATGGGGAAGAGTCTTGACAAGAAGTTCAGGAAGGACCGGATGGTTTATACAATTCTGTGGGTGGGGCCTTGATAACTGAAAACAGATTTTATTTTAGGAGCTAGGCAATATTATACTATTTTAAGGTATAGGCAATATTTTACATTAGAGGGTGAAGGACTGTACAGTCAATAATTATTTCCCACTAGCTGAGCCTTCAGGAAAATGATCAGCTCTCTGGAAGATGATTTAATTAGTGCCTCCCATCCTGCCATTCCCCCGAATAAATCCTGGCAGCAGGATCAGAGATTTCTGTGTAGACGATCATGCTAGTTATTACAGAAATAATGCTAGTTGGAAATGCAGGTAAATGATTGACTTCATACGCAGAAAATGGCAAGACGCCCGTCAATTCTGATCATGAACAATAACTATTAGGGATTTTTTAGGACTCACTTTTCAAAATCTCTGCTAATAAAGTCTATCCCAGTCTATGAACCTTACATTAATGAATAACCTGACATTTACAAATTCTGGAGAGAATAACTTTAAGGAACTTTAAAAACCAGGGAACTTAGGATAAAGTCGCTCTTGACTGAAATCTGACAATCTTAAGGAGACCTTACCTGCAGCAAATCACAGCTTTGCACGACAAAGCGAGGTCCAGGAAGTAGTGGCGCACTCCGAACGTTAAGGCGTACTTGAGGGTCTTCCCGTCAATTATAAGAGCAAAATCATTCTCCTTCCGAAGAGCATCGCCAAGCGTGGTGCAGTGACGGGTGAGAGTTTCCCTTGTTGCCTGTAAAAGTAAACAAAGAAACAAAATGCTCATTTGTTCTACCTTAAGGATGTTCAGCAACTACAGTTGGCTATTTCCAGTGCTTGAGGTTTTCATGTACCTCTATTCATTTGATTCTCACAAAAGCCCCTCAAAGGAGATGGGACAAACATTATCAGGAGAAATAAGTTGCTTGCTTGAAGTCACACGTGTGTTCCTACAGGGATGGGACTAGATTACAAATCACCCAATCCCCTGTGATCTTTGCTCATTAACCACACAATCACGATCCCGCAAAAAACATGTTCATCAAATTTTCTTATCAAAAGACAACATTGCCCTAATTTATGAGCTAGTCAAAACTGCTTAGCCATAAGTCAAGGAGAAAAGTTGGAGCACGTCATTTAAATTATTTACGGGCGTTCTTTCAGAAGAACTCGATGCTATTGAAATTTAATTCCCAGTAACCAACAGGAGAAAATGCAGTATCCATCATCTCTTGCCACTTCACGAATTGGCTCCTGTAACTTTAATCATCGTTTCATGATGCTGCATCGTAGTCGGGGATGGTGACATATGGCTTGGTAATCTCGATGGATCAAACAAAAGAACCCCTTCCGTCAATGAAGAGTTCACGTTCAGGTACAATAAAAACCTTTAGTGTCCAGGAGAGCTTTGTTCACCTCAACTATACAGAGAAGCTGTATGAGTCTCTCCTCTGTCAAGAACTGCCTTCCCAGCTCTTCAAAGGCAAAACGTTTCAGGATATTTCGTTTTACTCCCCAAATCCTGTAGATTCTTCCTGTAAGCTAATGAGACCCATTTCCTGTTTCATAAGAGCCCTAACGTTGTGAAGAAAACAGAATCCTGGCTCCACACAAGGAAAAAAAGAAGGAGCGATTCCCTCCTATTAGAGCTTTGTTCTGAGTGCTAATATCTGAGCCTGCAGTTATTTATACAATAAATGCAAATATACATTTATATAATAAAATAGACCTACAATGAAAATACTCATAGTAATTTTTTATTATATTCGTGGGAGATGGAAGTATTGTTCCAATTTAAGAATGTGGCACAGTCATTTCAAAGTTATTTCCACAAAGAGGGAGGCAAAGGCATGGGTGATGAAACTTTTATATCGGGGATTCGGGGAGGTGTTTCTCAATCACATTCAAGTGTGGCTCACGCTAGGTTCTGGAATTTCAGAATCCGCTGACCGAAATAATGGAACCAGACTGTACTGTAAAGCAAGCCGGCCCCATTTCCCCAGCACTGGAGCCTTACTGAACACGCCCCTGCTCCCTGTCACACACTGGCCCCAAGAACCACCGCCCAGCAGCATCCTTTCCACAAGTTTCTGTTCACACTTTCCATGGAGGGGAAGTAGCTATTTTAATTTATAAGCACCACCCTCTTATTTCCTGCTGGAAATGTTTGGCCGAAGAGGAATTAAGAAAAGGAGGCCCGTCCTCCCCTCTCCCCAAAAATAGTTAGTAAAATTCGGCAAGCAAAATTTACCAATGACAATCTAGAGTAGATTAACCTGGATTGTTTTAAAACTGCCTTCACATAGAGTAAATGAACAAACAAGTGAATTAATGAACTGATAAACAATACAAATGAAGTGAGACAATATTTAGCATGTACCACATACTAGGCGTGGTTCTAAGGGCTACACATACAGATATAACATTTTAGTTAAACGGATGACAACCCTACGCAGAAGGCCTCCTGTTATTCCCGTTCTGTAGACAAGTAACGTTGATACAGAGTTTACGTTCCCTGCACATGAACACAAGGCTACTAAGTCGTGAAACGAAACTGAGAATTAAGTTTCTGTGTGAGCTTGTCTTTCTCTGCACAACCCAGCAAAACAAACCCAACTTCAGCCAGGACCAGGCCTAGCAAATTATACAAGGAATGCCCACGCATTCCCTCTGCTGATTCCCTAGAGCCCCATCATCTGTCTCCCATCTCTCTACCGCCAACAGAGACTTCTCTTTATGAAACAAATTTAAAACACAGATCATGTCTCTGCTTCTTCTTTTCTTCTATGGCTTCGTACTGTCTACACAATATATTCCAAACACCTTAAAATGGTATTGAAGGCTTCCCACAATAGAAGCCCAATGAATGAACATCCATTCTACTTCCCTTTACCATCTCAACCCCTTCATTTCCTCTCTCTGGAATGAATGCCTTTCCCTCCAGAGGCTGGTCGACCACCTTCTAAAATACACTGAGTGGCCAGATTATTATGATCTCTGAACGCATAATAATCTGGCCACTCAGTGTATATCCTATGTAATAAAAGGCTAATATGCAAATTGTCCCCTTGACCAGGAGTTCGACCAGCAGGCAGGCCGGCCAACCACCCATGTCCCCTCTCCCTAGCCAGGCTGGCTGGACCCCACCCATGCACGACTTCATGCACCGGGCCTCTAATACACACACACACACACACATACACACACACACACACACACACACACACACACACACTGAGTGGCCAGGTTATTATGCGTTCAGAGATCATCATAATCTGGCCACTCAGTGTAAGCTTACTAGTACCTATCAAGCCCTCCAGATGCATTCCTGCTGCCAGGTGTAACTCACTCTATGCTAGCAAGGCCCTCAGTTCCTGGAGGGGACAGACCACCCTTAACCTGCTTCCCAGCAACAAACACAGTTGGCCTGCAAGTACAGATGCTTGGGAAATAAAGCTATTGAATGAGAGCACTGATAAATTCTGATTTCATCCTATTGGCAGCATTCCATTTCCCCCTCTATTATATTATCACTTCTGATTTGAGAGGGGGGGGGAAGGAGGAGAGAGAGAGAGAGAGAGGAGAGAGGAGAGGGAAGGGGAGAGCAATATTCTCTGGTCTGCTCCTTAATTTTCCAGAGGAATAATCCATTACTTCAACAGTTTTTCAAATCAACGCATTGCTCACTAAAATGCCACTGTATTTTTCAAAGTGTTTACCCAAGAGTCTCCTGAGCTGAAAACCCAAGTGAAACCTGAGATGGCCCTTGGGAGGACTTCACATTTCTTTACAGATTGGCTGTAGAGCAAGACTGAAAGTCCAGTCAACCCCTGAGCTGGGCAAGTTCCCTCATAAGCCCCCCGTGGGACACCGTCTCGGGTTATGACCCTCCCTCTTTTGGAAGGTGTTCTATGAAGCCTTAACCTTTGTTGAGAATTCTCTTATGGGTGGCATGAGTACCCTGGGTTTCCTTGGTGATTATCACAGAGCTTCAGCAAATCCAAAGGTGTTGGGAGATGTAACTGAGATCAAATATCTGAAGGTGAGTCAAAAACTTCTCACAGTGAAGTCTCCAGCCCAGCCCACCTAAGGTGCAAGGTAACAACAAAAATCCTGCAAACGTTTTCTTATTTTAGTTCATGGTTTTCTTTTGCAAGTAGCTCTGGAGTTGGCTGTGTGCTGCCGGTTATAAGTTATATTTTACCCTTATTCAGACTGCCAGGAGTATTTTAAAATTCCTTTATTTATAAAAGTTTATGGCTTCTCCCCTAAGCCTGGGAGCCATACTTTATGGCCACATTGCATTGAAGCTTATCTCCTGGTAGCTAGAAATAAATTTATTACTATATTAGCTGTTGCTTTGTTTTCATTTTGGCTACTGAAGGGGGGAAATGTTTAAACATTTAAACTTAGTGACATGTGAAAGTGAAAATATATACACGAGAAGCTAAATCAGAGAAGGAATAAAAGACCACATAGTACAACCAAATAAAGGCTCTGTATCTCCTCATTCCACACAGTCTTCTTGGTGGGCTGGGAGAAAAGGAGCGACTGTTGCTATAATCAGGGAGAGTCAGTGGTAAAGGCAACCTGGGGAGACAGACAGACGAGGGGCAAGGCTGGGGTTCAGGCGCCACACCACGGAGCAATCTAGGTCAGGGAGGGAGCCAGGGAAAATGGGACTTGCTTGTACCTCCCATAACCTGCATCCCGTGTGGACACTTCAGTCAGTCATTCAACTCTATTCTCTCAACCCACAGCCAAGAGCTCAATGGAAGCCCATAGCCCTGGACCTTCTACCCGCCTGCCAGCCTTATCAATTCACAATTTATTTTATTATTATTTTTTAAAATATATTTTATTTTTTTTTTTTACAGAGAGGAAGGGAGAGAGATAGAGAGTTAGAAACATAGATGAGAGAGAAACATCGATCAGCTGCCTCCTACACACCCCATACTGGGGATGTGCCTGCAACCAAGGTACACGCCCTTGACTGGAATCGAACCTGGGACCCTTCAGTCTGCAGGCCGATGCTCTATCCACTGAGCCAAACTGGTTAGGGTACAATTTAGGCCACAACCAACCTTCTCCTGGGTTCTCAGTTAACAACAAAGAAGGGAAACACCACCGCCCCATGAGGACAGGCTCTACTCCCCTGTCTCCTCTCCCAGGGTGCTCATTGCTATTGATGCAGACTGCCCTCCATGGCCCGTGGATTCCATTGCTCCCAGAGGCTACTCCAGACCTTTCCTTCTGAAGATTCCAAATTTGGCCCCTGTCACTTCTGCAAACATCTACC
Source organism: Eptesicus fuscus (assembly GCF_027574615.1). Lineage (NCBI taxonomy): Eukaryota > Metazoa > Chordata > Mammalia > Chiroptera > Vespertilionidae > Eptesicus > Eptesicus fuscus. Next base: position 91,161,102 of record NC_072474.1, on the reverse strand, counting down.
TGCTTTACCGGGAGCATTTGTACCAGAAAGAATTCCCTCAACTATCCTCTCTTCACCTAAACACTTCCCTCTCTTTACCTAATCCTCCCTAATTCTTAAGCTAGGGGTTAGAACCCTCTCCTCCTCACTTCTGTTCCACTCATTTCCCTCTTGCATCTTCTCTTCCCAATGCCATTATTCCCCCCCCCCCTTCAAGACTGCATACTAAAAACAATGAAGAAATAAATAAACCAAGAAATGGTCCCTTGATCCAACTTTTACTGAGTCCTCTAGGTGCCATAAATACTCCCACCTTTTGGATTCTTCAAAGACTTCGTTTGTACTTATGTAATGTAGCATGATGTATAATAGCTTATTTGTTTATATCTCTATTTTCCCTTCAGACTGAGGCCTTTGAAGAAGAGATAAAACAAAATGAATAAAGGAATAATGAAATTATTAATGAATGAAGAATACTTTGTGGGAAGTTACAATGGTTTTTCTTGTGTGATCATTTTGAGGATTGTTTTCTGCGGCCTATAAAACTCATGCATAATATTGGGTACTCTTAATTAGAACAATAAGTAAAACAATAATATGCTTATCTTATTATAGAAAAATAGAGAATAAAGTGGACATTATGACCCAAGGGTTACTTCTGTCTCAAATAATATAAATTGTCTAACGAATACAACAAAATGAACACCTTGACTAGCTACTCAGAGATCAAGTCAGGTTGTGTAACAGTGGGCCAATATAAAAAAGAAGAATCTCTTACCCTTTGAGATAGCATGGAGGGACCTGAGAGTATTATGCTAAGCGAAATAAAGTATCGCATGAGAAAGACAAGTATCACATGATCTCACTCATATATGGAATCTAATGAACAAAACAGATCCAGAGACACTGAAACATGGAACAGACTGACATATTTCAGAGGGAAGGGGGGGGTGGGTGGGAAGAGATTAACCAATGAACTTACATGCTTATATGATAACCCATAGACAGACCATAGTGCGGGGAAGGCAGGGGGAGGAGACGGGAGTGGGGTGGAGGTGGTCAATGGGGGTAAGAAGGGGATATTGGTAATACTTTCAATAACAGAGATAAATTAAAAAAAAGGAAAAGTAAACAATATACATTCCGTTTATAAGACACATACTTAGAAAAGAGAAAGATACTTGGCAGATAATTAGGTCAAGCAGAATCCCTCACAAAGACAATTCCAATCAGAAGGCCTTGAAAAAGTTCCATTGGAATCTTTAGGGTACAGCCTGGTAAAATAGATGAACGTGTTCATAAAACAACAACCATCTCAAAGAAAGTGGAGACTGGCACCTTTATGACAATCTTCTTCATTACTTTTACATGACCTTTGCCAAGGAAACCCTGGATTAAGAATCACAGAGGACACGGAGACAATGGCATCTGGCAGTGTTACAGCGAGACGAAGCGAAAGCCCTGGCCTGTCTGGGAAGATTCGCCGCGTGCAAGATGTCATTTTCATTCTGGCACAAACTCTGCCTGGAGCATCTGAGGAACCCGGAGGCCAGATGTGCCACGAACCCGCTAGGTCACCTCAGCACTAGGTTTTTGATGGCCCTCACTGCAATGGTGCAGAGCACCTGCATAAAAGTGGCCCTTTTCCGCTTCTAGCCTTTTGGTTTTTTTCCTCCCTGATTCTTTTCAGAAGTTTACAGGACAGACAGTCTTACCTAGGAAGATGGCCCTAGTAGAGAATGTGGAAATATCCCTGAGGAAAGGAAAACAGAAGCCTCTCACCTCTGACTAGAAGACAGGCTAGCCACGTCTAACCAGAAGGTTAGAGAGAAGCCGTCCAACATGCACACCTAAGGGTTGTGGCTTCCGCACCCTGCTCTGGGGCCGCAGTCACTTGCAGTGGCAGAAAGGACGTGCAGTCACTGTGCCCCAGAGGGTGTCCTCAGCAAGGCTAAGCCCAAAACAGCAGACGTTTAAAGAAGAAAAGTCTCCTTATACATATTTAGTCCAAAGTGCAGGTTGGTGTCTGGGCCGTAATACAAATTAGTACATACTTGGCATTTACATTTATTCCTGGGGATCTGATATATGTGTGCAGGTCCAATGATAAACTGAAAAGGAGGATTCGGTTCCCAGGAAGAAAAAAAAAAACACATCAAAATTCTAAAGTGCACTTTGACTTTGGACACGATATTTAACAGTGTATTTCGTTTTTCTTGTCCTTCATGAGTTCACCACCAGGGAAGTGAAATAAGCCTACAATTGGGCTAATGATGACTCACTTTTGGGAGACATGCAACTGTCACCCTTGTCAGAAGGAACTTAAGTTTATGAAGCCTGAACTTCTTACTTTAGTCTCCACACGACAGGTTTCTGTTTTCACTTGCTCTCCATAAAAAGGGCAAAATGCAACAGAATGTGACAGGAGAACCCGCACAGGAATCTTGGGAAACAAAGATGGCGTCTTTGCTCAAACAGAGACCAGCTGGAGGCTGAGCCCCTGGAAAGTAGCTCTTTAGAAACTGTCAGCTGATGTGCACATGTCACATCCATGCAGAGACAACCACTGCCCACCTGTAACGTTCAAATGTGCAGCCATAACAAAGCGAGGTGTTAGAAAGTCGGGGCTGGCCAGGAGGGCTCACAAAATGCTGAAGCCACACTGTAAAGAACTACAGTTCCAGGAGCCAAAAGCACATTATGGCTGAGCTGTCACGCTTTGCCTCGACTTCAGGTGGGTGTGGAATGTGAAAAGATCTTTAGTTTGCTAAGGGTCTGCCTTTAAAAACCTGTTATCAGTTTATTTCAAATGCCAAATAAGAGGGTATCTGTAAGAATCTTAAACTAACACATATTTTATGAACTGTTTTGGTGGTTTGTGGTCCCACCTCATCACCACTTAAGACATGAGGTATTTACAAATTTTTGACCACAGAAGGTTTCATTCTTTCTCTATTTTTACACTCTCCAAATGTTCACACCCTAAAATTACAAATTAACAGAACATTCCAAGGATAATCTTCATAACACATTATGACCATATGAAGTATGGACAATGTTAGCACATTCTTAATGAGTGAATTATGACTCTCACAATAGCAATCGGAATAAACCACTGGGTATTACCTATTTTTCGACAATGTGTTATTGGTTCAGTGGAACACTAGACCTTCCATATACCCCAGGTAATACATATACCTACTACCCCTGTCGCTACTGTAGGCTGTAATAAGTTGTGAAGAGCTACCTGAGAGTAGAGAGAGACTACATTTATATATACACAAGTGGTCCATTGAGTACTCATCCCAGTCAGGGTCACTAGCTCTCTCCGACATAGTTTTTGATCAAAAATCTCTGGTGTTTCTGAACTCCCAGACTACACAAATTAGAAAGTAACCTTTAAAAACATATTCTCCTAGAAGCAAACCAACATAGTGTAACCTTTCCAAAATGGGTAAGGAAAGACAGAGGTGAAGTCATTAAAAACATAAGGCCCAAGACCTCCTCTGAATCAGCTTAGTGGAAGACAGCCCAGCAAATGCATTTAATCCATACATATTGCTAAACATGCAGAGGGAAAGAGACAAAAAAATTCCCATGCTTTGCTGATACACAGACATAGGATTTCTGGGGTGGGGGTAGATCTAAAACACTGTAATTGAGGAAATGGTCCAATATCCCTGTGGGGTCATGCCATCTGAAAAAGGTCAAGGGTTACAATGCAGAAAAGGTAAGAAGAGGAAGCTATAGTGCTGGGTAAATTCTCTCAGCCCCTGGGTAGGGGTTTGGGTTTGGGGATTGTGATAGGTTCCATCAGGCAAATACCTCCTCATCTCACTGTGGGTTCGCTGGGGAGAGGGAGGGAGGGAGGGAAGGAGGGAGAGAGAGAGAGAAGTATGGAGTCCGGGTCCAAGTTTATGTTTCAGTGTTGGGTGGGGCACAGAGCAAACAGAGACACATCCAGGGAAAAGAAGGAAGAGTGAGGTAGGGGATATAATTATATCATTTACATAGTTTTGTGGATAAAGGCTTTTACCAAAGCCCTCACGGTAATTATTTTAAACCACCGCTGAAAGGCCCCTAAACACTTACTGGAGCTGGGTATTACATATTCTCCCGCTGCGGCAGTGGCTCAGGGCAGCTCAGGGCGGAAGGAAGCCTCTGGAGGAACCCCTCAGGGCGGGCGGCAGACACGCAGTCTCCCCCGCTGCCTCCAATGCAGCCGGAGAGACGGCTCAGAATACACAACCGACTTTTTGAAAATAAGCAAATGACCAATTCAAAGGTTTGGAGACAGTAACAACCAGGGCCTGTGAGAACCTGTTCCCCAGAACCACAAAGAAGGCTAATGCTGGGCCCATTTTCATAATGGTTTGAATTAATAAACCATTATATGCCTAATCTTATGTAGGAATACAGAAGAATCTGCTCTATTTACTCAGTGCAAATGCACATCATTTCTATTATTTCGTGTGTGCACGCGATACAATCGTAGGGTCAACTGCTGTATCAGTAAAACAAAATAGAGAGTCTTTCCTGAAGTCCACAAATGCCTTTGCCCCAGACCCACCATTTTCCAGGAGGACACCCCTCTTTCAGTGGCTCTGGAGTCCTGGTGAGGAAGGAGGCAGGGACAAGTTAGAAAACGTGGGGTTGCCTCCTGGATGGCTTCCTTCTTTGACCGAGTGCCTGCCGCCACTGGAGAAAGCATGGGTATTCAAAAACAGAAAGAACCAACAGTTTTGGACTTGGCGCGATCTAGGTTGACACTCAGGGTCCTGCACTGGCTGGCTATGTGAACTCACAGCCTCTATCTGAGACTGAGCAAACACCAGCCCCCCAGGGCAGAGACTACCTATGCAGACACCCCTGGCACACGCTGGGCTTCCTATAAACTCATCAAAGATATGGGTGGCAGAGATGCAAAAAAGTCACAAGGCTCGGCTGCTCCCCCTCAGAAATGTCACTAGGCTGTGGGGCAGCAGCCAGGGGACAGACTGGTTAGAAAGTATTTATCTGGAGTTCAAGGTCACAGGGAGCTCTTGGAAGAGTTCAGACGTTTAGCAAGTAACAAAAGAGATAAAGAATATTCAGACTTGGGGGAGGGAGAATGTCTCCAAACAGAAACACGATGAATTTGTGAACAACTTCACTTTAAGGTTTTGCCCACAGGCCAAGATGACTGGATTTTGTTTAAGAAAAGGGGACACATTCAGGTTTTAGGAGACCAAACAATGGGCTTGATGGAACTTTTACCACCACATACTTGGGCTTGTGGCTGACACCGTCTTAAATTAGAGGAAAAGAGAGCAGATTATTTGTTCAGATGTTATTTTCATTTTTGGTAATGTTTACATTTTTTTTTACTAACCCATTTCTTTCCAATGTGATTCTTGCAACCGGACAGAGCTTTGCTTCTGGCAGGGATACATTAGCAACTTAAAAGTTAAACTAAGATCTTTAAATGTTCAGGCCCAAAAGCCGAAACAGCTTTGTTAGTAATGGTAAGAGAAAATCCACACTACGAAAGCCCCAGTGCTGGCGCTGGAGGGAAACTTGGTGTGGTTTCAAACCTGCCTAAACTATTTTTCAAAGCAACACAAAATGCACTGTATTGGACTCATGGGACATATGGAGACAAAACCTGAAGTAGCCCCAGTTCTGTTTCCCCGCCTTTTCTGGAGTCGAGTCAATTACGTGCTTATTCTGGATTCCTTTCAGAGGCCGCTCAACGGTGGCTGGTCCCCAAACGGTGAGGTCTGTCTGCATAATACATACACGTCGAACTTAAAAGGGTACAGATGACAACTTCACCATTCATGTCATGAATGTTCTGTAAGTTATATTTGAAGCTTACATGGTGTTAGAAAATCAAGTTCAGCTAAGGAAAAAAGTGAACAATCCCGTAAAAGCTTCCTTTTACTATGGCGTTGAAAAATATATATTCTTATGCTTGCTAATATGAAATGTGGCTAACAATTCATTTTATGTAAAAGGTATCGGGGGTGGGGGTGGCACTGGCAATGGTATCCATAAGCTAACCTGGGCTGGCTTGGGGTTCTAGTCTCAATTTAAGGAGAAAATTTAAGGAATGAAAAGGCGGCTCTTAAAGCGGATGGCATTAAGGTACTCTTGCTCTTTTTCTCTTGGAATAATAATCCTAATATATAAAAAACCTGGGTCCATCACATCCACAACGATTGGAGGCTCGATCAACTGGAAGTCAGTCCTGCAGTCAGCGCTGGGTCGCCATGGTGACCCAGCACTGACTGCTATGGCTGCAGGCCCAGTGACCCAGCACTGACGGCTGAGAGGGCTGAGAATCAGGCCCGGAGAGAGGTCTGAAGAGAGAAGCAGGGTCTGATCCGTAGCCTCTGTGGCAGCTGTTGATCAGCACTTGCCTCTCTCTTTCTCTTCGGGCCTGGCCAGCAGCCCACACCTCCATTTCTCTCTAGGCCTCCACCGGGGCTGCTGATCAGCCCTGCCTTTCTGATCAGTCCCCATTGATAGGCCCAGAGATGCTGACTAACATAGAAACTGACCAATCAGAACAAAATCTGGGTCAAGTGTGAGGAGTGAATGGCTGCCTAGGAGGCGGCGCTTTTGATGCTGACTGGCATAGAAACTGACCAATCAGAACCAAATCTGGGTCAACTGTGAGGAGCCCATGTCTGCCTAGGAGGCGAAGCTTTTGACTGGCATAGAAACTGACCAATCAGAACCAAATCTGGGTGAAGTGTGAGGAGCCAATGGCTACCTAGGAGGCAGAGCATTTGATGCTGACTGGAACAGAAACTGACCAATTAGAATCATACTTGGGTGAACTGTGAGGAGCCAATGGCTGCCTAGGAAGCAGAGCTTTTGACGCTGACTGGCATAGAAACCGACCAATCAGAACCAAATTGGCCGGCAGAGGAGGGCAGTTGGGGGTGAGATCAGGACAGCAGGGGAGGGCAGTTGGGGATGACCAGGCCAGCAGGGGAGAGCAGTTAGGGGCGAGATCAGGCTGGCAGGGGAGGGCAGTTGGGGGCAATCAGGCCGGCAGGTGAGGGCAGTTGGGGGTGACCAGGCCAGCAGGGGAGGTCAGTTGAGGGCAATCGGGCCAGCAGGGGAGCAGTTAGGTGTTAATCAGGCCAGCAGAAGAACAGTTAGGGGGTGATCAGGCTGGCAGGCAGAAGCGGTTAGGGTCAATCAGGCAGGCAGGCAGGCGAGTGGTTAGGAGCCATCAGTCCTGGATTGTGAGAGGGATGTCCGACTGCTGGTTGTGGGATCGGGCCTAAACCAGCAGTCAGATAACCCCCAGGGGTCCCAGATTGGAGAGGGTGCAGGCTGGGCTGAGGGACACCTCCCCCCACCCCCACCAGTGCATGAATTTTGTGCACCGGGCCTCTAGTGCTAAAATAAAGGTGAAAATGATGAGCATGATAATGGTCCGTATTTCTTAAGTGCTTACTAAATGCCAGGCATTGTTTCTAAGTATTTAAAACGGATTGCTTGTTTAATCATCATAACACCCTAAAGAAAATGTTGTTCTTCTTATTTTATAGGAGTAGCTTGTGGCTGAGGCCAAGGCATATCTATTTGCTTAGTCTCTGGAGTCCAATGACTGAGATACATCCTCAGTGACACTTAGTATAGAGGTCATAACAGGATCTGCTTACTAATGTTTCCAGTGGAAATGTGATTGCCCCTGTCAAGTCCTTAGTTCAATACCCAGTACAAAAATTAAGCACTTCATAAGTGTAAGCTAGTGTTTGTTTTTTAATTTTTAATTTTAATTTTTATGAAAGCAATGTGTAGAACCCTGCAGGGGTGTGGAGTTTCCTTTTCACAGAAAGTCAGAGACCTGCATTTTCCTTCAGGATCCATACACTGCTTCCCAGTATGAGGTGCTGAATCCTTCTCAGGCTGCGTGTGCATGTCAGCAGAGACCGTCTATAGCACTGTGCCCAGGTGACCAGGAGAGGTGGGCAAGGCCTTTTTAGGTGTTAACCTTGGGAACACTGGAAGCTCTGACTTCCAAGGGAGGAAATGTGTTTCTCCAAGCTCTCTACATACATATTTAACATCATTCCTGTAGATGCAATAAATATCCTATATAATAAAAGGCTAATATGCAAATTGACCCTAAATGATGAATAACTGGTCCCTATGATGCACACTGACCACCAGGGGGCAGATGCTCAATACAGGAGCTGCCCCATGGTGGTCAGTGCCCTCCCACAGGGGGAACTCCGCTCAGCCACAAGGAGGGCTGACAGGTGCGAGCACAGTGGCTGTGGCGGGAGCCTCTCCTGCTTCCTCAGCAGCGCTAAGGATGTCCGTGGGGAGCGGGCCTAAGCCGGCAGGTGGACATCCTCCCAAGGGGTCCTGGACTGCGAGAGGGTGCAGACCGGCTGAGGGACGCACCCCGCCCCCCCGAGTGCAAGAATTGTTTTGTGTGCACTGGGCCTCTAGTATGGTAAATAATTGTCCTTTCTGTCCTTTTCCTGGTTTCTGGGAAAGCCAGACAGTAGAAATGAGAAGGCAAAAATGGTGAGAATGGATTTAAGAGCCAGCCCTAGCATGCAGGGCAGGTCCCACAATGATCCATAGGAAAGAGATGCTAGAGGAAGGAGACCGAGAATACAAGACTCAAGAAAGGCCGTTCTGGCACTTACAGAGTTAGTAGCTTAAGAAATGATGGTCCTTCCCACCCACTCCAGACTCGACAGATGAGGATAGTAAAATCCCGAGCTATCTCAATGAAATAGGTCTTCCAAAACTAATATTTTGAGTCACCTGAGAGTATTTCCAGAGATTTACAGAGTTGGGATGCTATGGGGATTTGAATAATAAATATAATCATAGTCCTTAATGCAACATAAACCCAATCCTGACAGAATTGTTTCAGAACATTTTGAAAGACCCTAAGTAGACACTGGCTTCCCTCACAGCCCTGGCTTTGTCCGGAAGGACGTCAGGTCTAATTAGCATAATACGCTTTTATTATTATAGATAAGTATCTAACAGATTTTGATCAACATTAGATGATTCTTAATGATGCTTCATGAAATTTTTACTTTCTAAAATTAAAAAAATTATGATCGACTTTCTAAGAAACACGTTTGCTGACTGTGTGACATTTAACACCAGCCTTGCAGGTAACGGGGTGAGGACAGGCAGCTTTGCTCTTGGGCATTGTGCTGCTCTTGCTAGGAAAGGGGCTGACTGGGCAGAGGAAAAAGGTCAGATTTCCGTATTAGATCTGTGGACCAAGACTTCCATTCTGTTTGTATTTTCAATGTAGTTTGGTCTTATATTTTTATTTAAAGGTTTTAAAAATGTTGAACAGCCATTATTTTTTCAAGAAGGATAATTATATTGAAACTCAAAATGAGAAAGTTAAAAAGCCAAATGGCATTTTTTTTTTTTTGAGATGAGCTGGATTATGGGAAGACAAAGATTTATTTTTACTACCACTGCCAGGAGAAAGGCTTTTCTATTTGGAAATCTAGGAGGCTTAAAGATGATACTTTATTTGTACAATTTCAACATAATAAAAGAGATCCAGCTTTAAAATTTTCACAGTACTAGAGATAATATTTTGGTAGAAAATACGAACAGTTCATTGCAATATGCATTACTCACGCAAAAGCATCTGCATTTATAACCTGCTTTCTTAAGAAAAAATTAAAAGATGGGAAAAGAATATACTTTTCATAATAAAAAGATCATTATGCAAAACAACTTGCAAGCTATTGAAATATTATTTTTCTATAAAGTTTCATAACATCTCGTTTTTATATGTGCGCCACATCCTGCACTAATCGTGTGCCAAGGGTAACATTATCCTCACTTTACAGGCAGCAAAACGGCTTCAGAGAAGTTATCTAATTTCAACTTGCCCAGGGTCTCCATTCCGGTGAGGGCAGAACAGCGCTCTTAAATATTGTGTTATTTCATGGAATCACTTGAATACATTCATTAGAACTGTCACTTGACAAAACACACACCCACCATTTATTTCCCATTATGTTATTTCCTAAGACATTGTATTCCTAAGTTTATTACCTACATGCTAATTATTCTTGTTGCTGATGGAATGGCAGTCCCATATTTCATTACCATCAGTCCAATGTGAACACATAGGATGCACTTCTTTTCCATGGCAATGAAAAAATAAATAATGATTAACCCACGGGCACTCTAGCACATCTAATGATTTGCCTGAAAACTCAGCCTCGGGTTTTATGACATCAGATCTGAGGGAGCTATGCAAAGTGATGTTTCCTTTCCTGCTGAGAAGCAAATGAGTGCCCCTCAGCAGGTCTGACCCTAAACAGCCAGGTTTGTAAAGTCCCCACTTAACTCCCTGGGAGGAAATCCTCCCCCAGACAGCAGAGCTAGAATGCTCGGCAGTCTGCAGCTGGACAAATCAGTGTTAATCTATGCAGCCATAGAGTTTGTCTGTGATCTTCCACCCCAAGTGTCACTTAAGTTGCAAAGGACACTGCTAATCAATTTATATTTTAAATATCAGATGTGGTTGATTACAACCAAATTTAAACTGGTATACACCTTTTTTTTTAAAGAAGCCCCTAATTAAAATGACTCAGAGATGGACTTCTCCAATATTTATGGAGTACTTACCATGTGCTCGGCAATTTGCTGAGCATTGAGAGAAAATGGTAAACCAAACAGACAGACAGGGTCCCTGCTTTCAGTAAAACTGAGTATTCCCGGGAGACTCCCATCTCTGTCTCCTCCAGGAGAAATATGTAGTGCAGATACCTCTGAGGTGTTTATGACTTTTGAGTTACTTTCTTGGAAACTTCAAAATAAAAATAAAGGCCACTGTCCTAACAACACATGATGCAGTACATGGAATATTTTTGGCATTTCACTTTTTCCCCCTTGAGGTTACTATTTACCTGGTACTCAGAACACTTAAAGAACATGTCTAAGAGTTGAAGAAAAAGGATGAAACGGATGAAAACAAAAGAAGCAAAGTTATCATGTTCTGCAAAGGTGAGAGCCTAAGGCCAGCCAACAGGAATCACGTGTCTAGTCAGGCGTGGCTCGTCATGCCTTTGCCTCCGCGTCACAGGTCCTGCCTCTGATTTCCTTCAAGTGTCAGAAACACCGTGTCCCGAGTATGACCATGGTGCTGACCAAGGCCTAACCGTCTCCAGGTACTGTGGGAACGCTTCCACTGAGGTTTTCAGAAAGCACAGCTCTGGAACCACCTGGATGGTTCCTTCTCCAGGAACCGCGTGGGACAGGGGTCCCTGAACTTCCCTCACACCACATCTGGGCACTGGTGCCCTCATGTCTCCTTTCCGAGCTCTCATCCTGGTCCTCTGCCTGTGCCCCATGCCTCCCCGCCCATCTAAACTCGATAAAGTTTAGGGTACAATTGCTCATATGTATCTTACCGCTTTTAAGAGGCTAATGAAGTTGCCCTCTTACTTATGAGGGCAAATTCTCAAACCGGGCCCAACACAGGCTCTCGGGACCCGGGCTGGCTTCCCTCCGGCCCTGGCTTCGTCAGGAAGGACGTCCAGTCTAATTAGCATATTACCCTTTTATTATTATAGAAGATTATGTGCCTATATTTCTTCAAACAAAAACACTTAAAAATTACAATCCTGTAATCAAGTTCAATGTTCTTCCTTCATTCCCCACATATGAACTTAGTTGCAATAACTTTCTGCTTCAAGTACTCCCTCCTTACTCAATGACTCACCTCTATCTAACTAAATGCCACTTACTAGTACTTTTACATCCCTAAACTTCACAATATCTTCACAGCAAACCATCTATCTTATTTACATACCTATTTTGTATTGTCATGTGTATGCATTTTATTTCCCTTATTATTTACTAGAGGCCTGGTGCATGAAATTCGTGCAAAGGGGGGAACCCCCTCAGTCCAGCCTGCACCCTCTCCAATCCGGGACCCCTCGGGGGATGTCCGACTGCAGGTTTAGGCCCGATCCTAAACCGTCAGTCGGACATCCCTCACACAATCCGGGACCGCTGGCTCCTAACTGCTCACCTGCCTGCCTGCCTGATCGCCCCTAACTGCCCTCCCTGCTGGCCTGGTCGCCCCCAAATGACCCCCCCTTGCCGGAATGGTTGCCCCCAACTCTCCCTCCTGCTGGCTGGTTGCCCCTAACTGCCCCCCCTGCTGGCCTGGTCACTTCCAACTGCCCCCCCTGTCGGCATGGTTGCCCCAATTGTCCCCCCTGCCAGCTGGTCACTCCTAACTGCCCCCCACTGCCGCCCTGGTTGCCCACAACTGCCCCCCCGTCAGCCTGGTTGCCCCCAACTGTCCCCCCCCCTGCCAGACTGGTTGCCCCTAACTGCCCCCCCTGCCAGCCTGGTCACCCCAACTGCCCTCTCCTGAAGGCCTGGTCGCCCCAAATGCCCCCCTCTGCCATACTGGTCGCCCCCAACTGCCCCCCCCCCCCGCCACTGGCCTGGTCACCCTCAACTGCTTCCCTGGCCTGGTCACCCCCAATCCCCCCCCACTGGCCGGATAGCCCCAACTGCCCCCCCCCACTGGCCTGGTCACCCCCAACTGCCCCCCCCCCACTGGCCTGGTTGCCCCCAACTGCCCCCCCTCGCCGGCCTGGTCGCCCCTCACTAACCGCCCTGCCGGCCTTGTTGTCCCATGCAGCCTGCTGTTTGGTCATTACTGTGAGGGCGTCCTGACCAATTTGCATATTACCCCTTTATTAGTATAGATAAGCTTTTGGAAGGCTGGGCTGCCTTAGTCATAATTTTTCACAACATAGTAACTTGGATAAATAAACCAAAATGAGTACACATGCAGGGTGGAGACTGGATTTGCTGTAAGCTCTCAGGGGCGGTGTCCCCATGTTTTGTTTAGTGGTGTGTTCCAGTGCCTAGTGCCTAGCAGGGGGCCGAGTGCATGAAAAAATACAAAGGAAAGTCTTCAAACAGCAGTTGGCTTTTTTTTTGGTTTGTGTTTTTAAGATTAAAACTTGGTTCACAAAAAGTACTTCCCCAATAGTTAAAGGCATAAGCAACTTTCACGGTTGCAAAAACACATATTATTCCTCAGGCAACAAGTTTGCTCAAAGATCCCTGGCTTGGTAGCTCAGTGGTTCGAGTCTCGTCTTCATGTGCCAAGATTGTTCTATCCCTGGTCAGGGTACATACAAGCATCAACCAATTAATGCATAAATAAGTAGAACAACAAATAGATGCTTCTCTCTCTCTTAAATCAATAAATAAAACAATTTTAAAAAGTTTGCTCCAAGATTTCACAAGAAAGGGAAATACATCACAAGGACTGTTTTGAGAGCAAATAAGGAAGAGATAATTATTCCAATGTAAAAATCAGAAGTCAGCGCCTTCTTACACAGTTTCTGTTCTACACCCGAATTCTAAGCATTTTCCTCTTCACCACCCCTCTCTGTCCTTGACCTCACAGCTTCACCAACACCTCGGATAAGGTTTTCTCTGCTCTATTTCAAGCACGTGTATAACCACCTCTCCTGTTCTGTCTTCCACCTTAAGTTACAAATTGTCACCTTTACTATAAAGTAATTACAGGTCATTTGACCTACATATTTCTTTGTCACCGTGTATTTTACAATGTGCACCTAACAAATCTTTCCTCCTTCCCCAAATACAAATTCAGGGGATCACAGCCATGAAAAAAGACCCATATAAAATTTATATTACAGCCCAGAAGACAGAACATTAAAAAAAAACCACAAACTTTCCTATTAGCAATGGTTATTTTGTGTTGTTCAATAGTGTTCACAATTTTTTTTAAGCAAAATACAGTAATAGGCCAAAGTAGGTTTATAGTTGTGAGTACACGAAATACAGTTAATAAAGCTATTGTAATAATAATAATAACTTGCATGCCTTTTTCTACATGAACAACTGTAAACCTACTTCTCCCTATCCCTGTATAAATAGTATCACCAGAAGCTAAATCAGAATTTTAAATCAACAATATACAGATAGATATGAACCAGCTGCAGTCACTCAGTAACCTCCTCCCACAATGCTTTTGTGAAGTAGCTTCTAGTCTCGCATTAAGCAATTCCTTCAGCTGTCAGACATGAAGCTGCAATCTCCTTACATCAACGAGGTTCAAACAGTGCACATTACATTACAGCAGAACTGTAGTAATAAGGTATCATTTAACCTCAGGAAGATAAAATATTTTCACAGCTATCGGAATATAATATACTATAAGATGATTATGTTGTTAAATAATTTTTTAAAAATAGTATTTTACTTACATCTAGAGAGCCTTCATTTATAACAATCATTCCCATGTTCTTCCTCAGAAGTTTGCAGGAGTGTCCTATGTCCAAACATAAAGGGAATTAATTGATGTAATACATTTCTCTAGAGAGATGTATGGCAGCCTGAGCTAACAGCCTGTTTCCAAAAAATGAATGGAAACTGGCAACCTTCTTATTCCTATCTCAGAAATAAACTTTGGTCAAGCATCTATATACAACCTGCCATAATCCCAATTTCTAGACTTTCACAGATAACCACGGAAATGTTATCTACACGTGCCAATTGTGGATGAAAAGTGGGGATAGGCAGTGATACAAAGGGGAGAACGGGTATTATGTAGTTACAAAAGCTATGATATATAACCACTGTAATTTTAAAGAGGCCCTGGGGCCATAAGTTGACAGATAAGCCCAATAATATAAATATGGGGGAGAAACCAAGATGGCGGCATAGGTAAACACCTAAACTGCTGCCTCGCACAACAATTTCAAAACTACAACTAAAAGACAAAACGGACATCATCCAGAATCACAGGAAGATTGGCTGAGTGGAAATTCTACAACAACAAGGAAAGAGAAAGGCACACTGAGACTCAGAGGAGCTGCGTGGTACCGAGGCGCGCGTGTGAAGAGGGAGGGCAACTGAGTATGCGGCTGGCTTTCTCAAGCAGGAGGGAGACCAAAGCTCCCGACTGCACTGAACTCCAGTTCCAGGTGAGACTCTGGGGACCCAGACTCATACAGGGTGAAACTGGACTGTCAGGAAAGAGAAAAGCACACTGAGACTCAGAGCAACTGCAGAAGGCAGAGGTACCGAGGTGCGTGCGCGGAGAGGGCGGGCAACTGAGTACGCGGCTGGCTTTCTCAACTGGGAGAAAGACAAAAGCTCCCGATGGCTCTGAACTCCAGTTCCGGATGAGACTCTGGGGACCCAGACTCATTCGAAGAGAAACTGGACTGTCTGGCAGTGGGCAGAACTTGAGGGCAGCTTCCTCTCAGAGGTGCTTGCAGCGATTACCACGGGATACTGAGACACAGGGGCCTATTAGGGCAGGGCTGACGGGAAACCAATGCTGTCTGCTCTGCACTGAGACTCTGCCCCATCCAAGCTAAGCACAGAGGCTTTTGCAAGTCTTGTCTCATAAGGGTGTCTCCAGCACAGAAGTTCTCCCAGCATAGACACAACTGATCCTCACAGCCAATTTGCCTGGAGGTCAATTCCTCCCAGTGATACCAACAACAATCAAGGCTTAACTACAACAAGACAGCCCACAAAGGGGTATACCAAGCGTGTCCACCTCAGGTAACTGGGGAGGCTGAGCCACTGGGCCCTATAGGACACATAGCACACAAAGCCACTCTATCAACTCAGGGAAGCAGCCAAAATGCAGAGACAAAGAAACAGATCACAAATGAAAGAAATAGAGGAAAGCAAACGACTGGATATAGAGTTCAAAACCACAGTTATAAGGTTTTTCAAGGATTTTCTAGAAAAGGCCAATAAATTTAGCGAGACCCTCGAGGATATGAATAAGGACTAACTAGAAATTAAGCATACTCTGACTGAAATAAAACATATTATACAGAGATCTAACAGCAGACAGGAGGATCACAAGAATCAAGTAAAATATTTGAAATACAAAGAAGCAAAAAACACTCAACTGGAAAAGCAAAAACAAAAAAGAATCCAAAAATATGAAGATAGTGTAAGGAGTCTCTGGGACAAATTCAAGCATATCAACATTATGGGGGTGCCAGAAGAAGAGAGAGAGCAAGATACTGAAAACCTATTTGAAGAAATAATGACCAAAATCTTCCCCCACCTGGTGAAAGAAATAGACTTACGAGTCCAGGAAGCGCATAGAACCCCAAACAAAAGGAATCCAAAGAGGACCACACCAAGACACATCATAATTAAAATGCCAAGAACAAAAGACAAAGAGAGAATATTAAAAGCAGCAAGAGAAAAACAGTTAGTTACCTACAAGGGTGTACCCATACGACTGTCAGCTGATTTCTCAACAGAAACTATGCAGGCCAGACGGGAGTGGCAAGAAATATTCAAAGGGATGAATAGCAAGAACCTACAACCAAGATTACACTATCCAGCAAAGCTATCATTCAGAATTGAAGGACAGATAAAGAGTTTCACAGATAAGAAAAAGCTAAAGGAGTTCATCACTGCCAAACCAGTATTATATGAAATGCTGAAAGGTATTCTTTAAGAAGAGGAAGAACAAAAAGGTAAAGTTAAAAATTATGAACAACAAATACATATCTATCAACAAGTGAATCTAAAAATCAAGTGAATAAAAAAATCTGATGAACAGAATAAACTGGTGAATATAATAGAATCAGGGGCATAGAAAGGGAGTGGACTGACAATTCTCGGGGGGAAAGGGGTGTGGAGGGTGCGGGAAGAGACTGGACAAAAATCGTACATCTATGGATGAGAACAGTGGGGGAGGGTAAGGGCAGAGGGTGGGGTGGGAACTGGGTGGAGGGAAACTATGGGGGAAAAAAGAGGGACAATTGTAATAATCTGAACAATAAAGATTTATTAAATTTAAAAAATAATATAAATATGGAATTCTTAAAGTATCAAATATTTCAAATCTTGAAATATCTCTAATTTATCTTCTTTAATGTTTCAAGCTGTTTACAAGCATCACATTTAAAGTCTGAATTAGGTGAGTTACCAATGTTAATGGCAGTTTCTTGCTTGTCCCCTGTGAGGATCCAGATTTTGATGTCTGCTTTCATGAGCATTTCTATGGTTTCAGGCACTTGATCTTGTAATTTATCCTCAATGGCTGTAGCTCCAAGTAGCTGAAGATTCTGGGAAAATAAGTGGTAAACATTTTAAGAAAACCAGTTTAGATCCTCTAAGAACAAAACATTGAAGTGTACATATGCTTTTAAAAACAAGATTAATGGTAATTCATGGACTCTGTTGTAAGTTCCAACTAGCCCGTTGAGTTCTCTCTCTTACGGATCCTGATTTTCATTCAGTGCTTTTGGTATGTGACTGAGGCTACCCGTCCTACCTTACTTCCCTCTAAGCTAAGAAACAGATTCTGAAAATAATAGCACCAACAAAAACACTATAGAAGGGGCAAATCAAGTCAGTTAAAAAAAAAAAAAAAAAGCAGGCAGCTACTAAACACCTACCCCCCTAAAAGCAATGGGGGATAATAAGGGGACATCTATAATATTTTCAACAATAAGATACATTAAAAAAAAAAGCTAAAAAAAATCCAAAATCGAAGTGTTATTAAATATTGCTGTACTCTAGACCATTTTCTTTTACATATATTCCAAATAACTTCTACAACTATTAGAAGCACTTGATGCATGACTTCTTAGTATATAAAATATACGACAGGAAGGTAAATTTCCTCCATTAAAGAGACAGTATTATTTTGTTATCTTTAATGGAAAACACATTTGAAATCTATCATAACCTGATGAATAATTATCATCAAGATGTTTAACAATGAAAAGGAAGGACAGTTCAGGATCAGCTATGCCAACATCACAATGGCTGTATTTCAATGTTTAGACAATGATTCTATCAATTCTTTTACTTTCAGGGCATTTGAACCTAAGTCATTCTGGCCTACATCCCAGGGAAGATCAGGATAGATGCTGAGTTTCAAATGACACATATTCTATGGAGACGTGATCAGATTTTAAGGTGATCGTTGGGGACAGTTCAGTAACACAAGCTCTCAAATGTTTCTAAACCAAAAAAATCATTTTTTGTGTGTAATAAGTTTCACCAATAGATATGTAGATAATGTGAGAGCCAAGGTGTGAATACATTCATTAGAAATATATAAACAAGTATATTTGTATTTTCTCACTCTACTCTAAGGGGATAGATAAATGAGCTCAGGAAGTACACAGGTATTGATCTAATAAAGATAAAATGCACTGAGGAGGTAACACTGAAAACATATTTGAAAGAAGAGACGCACCTATTTTGCACAGTTAAAAAGAAAACAATTTTCAAATCAGGCAAAAATAATATAAAGGACCAAGGAGGTTGGACCAGCAACGTATATGCTGATTAAAGTTACAAGTTAACCTTGAAGTGTGTTGGTGGCAGTAACAGGAATTTCTAAAAGCTAATGAAATATTTCTTAATATTCAGCAAAACTGCAATGGGTTCCCTTTGATGCCTACAACAGAAATACTGTGTTCCAACGCCTGTTAATTTCCCCCTTCATCCCTCTAGCTCCTCGAGAACAACACTTACTACCTTTAGTGAAAGTCTCTCCATCTCCTTCCCTTTGGCCCTGGTGTCCCTTATTGTGAGATTAGGATCTTGAGTGATAGGCTGCACTGCCTCTGGAAATTCATATCTTTAGCTCCACAATGATCATTAGAAAAAAGACACAAACTTTGTGTGCTTTTCCTGATCATAACACCAGAGTGTTTAGGCCATAATCAATTTCATCCCAAACATGTATTACCTTACACAAATGGCCACTAATGGGCACTATGGGAATTACATATTCAGCAAGTGTTGAAACGTGATAAAATTCCCTTGGCATTTATGGAATTAAAAAAAAACACACAACCCAAACACTAATTTTACTTTCAAAATGTCACTCCGCCAAAAGTTATTGAAGTTCCAGGCTGATGACTCCTTGACATAATACAGATTTAGTTATCACTGAAAAATCATGAAATAATATTTATTCACCTAGTAAAGCCCTCAATAATCTTATTTTCTCTTTCATATGTTCATAATATATGCAGAGTTCTTAAAAAAAGGCATATAAATGTAAAATTGTACCCTAGTGAGTATAAAAGACTTCACAAGAGTACTTAAAAGCTGTATAGTAAAATGTATTATGATGGGTTTAGATAGTATGTTTTTTTCCCAACACATGGATATTTTGTTAAATAACAGAACCTCAAAATGACCTATTTCCATATTAGCAAATATTGTTAGTACTTTTTGGTTTTTAAAAAGTTTGTGATATATGCTAAATGAGAAAAAGTGTAATAATGAAACTCATATCAACTTAGGCTTCACATTGCAACATGGACAGCGTGGCAGAAATCTCTTTAAAGACCAATCTATGCTAATAAAAGAAAATATGCAAATTGACCTTCACTTCACACCGCCCACCAGCCAATCAGGAGTGAGTATGCAAATTAACCTGACAAAGATGGCAATGGCCCTGCCCCTCAGCCACTCCGGGCCTCTGGGCAGCAAGCATGCAGGCCTGGAGCGGCTGGGTGGGGCAGGACGCCTGCTACGAGAGGGAGGGCGAGGGGGGACGTGGAGGGAGCTACAGGAGTGGTGCTCTGGCCGCAGCAAAGACTGAAGACTCCAGCTGCAGCGAAGATGGAAGGAGGTGGCCAGAGCGAAGGCCTGGGTCCCGGGTGCCGGAGGAAACCTGGTGCCGGCAGCCAGGGGAAGGAAGGCCTATTGCACGAATCTTCGTGCAACTGGCCTCTAGTGAAGAAATAATATCAATAAGCAAAGTTTTACCACTGGAATAAAATACTAGTAATATTTGGTAATCTTTTTTTCACCATGAAATGAGATTATGACTAGAAATATGACAAAATTATTTCCTTACTGGAGGAAGTGTACCAGACACTAAGGGATTCACATTTATTAATTCAGTTAATAGCTTCGGGAAGTTTGAGTAAATTATCTAAGGTCAAACAGAGGTACAGCCGAGCTATGATGGTAAAAACAAAATCCCCAGAACCAATACTCGGCCAAAGGCAGGGCTGGGAAGTGAAACTGAGATTAAATGAAAGTCAGAATTTCATTCAAATCATCCAGCTTTTAGACATGCCCCTGCTCTTCAGTCTTCAGTAGTACTTTCTTGATACAAATGGGTTTCAGCCACAGTCCTGAGCCACACCTCCCAGGTGTATCTATTTCCCCGATTCCACCTGCGGGCTCAGAGTCACCTTTTGGGACTGGCTCCATTCCAAGCACACATGCACGCCTGCATTCATTCACTCGCAAATGCACACGCAGGTAGCACTGGGCAATATGGTGGGATCCAACAGTGAGTTCCTTCCTTCATGGAATTTGTATTTCAGAGGGATCATTAGAGATTCTTTGCATCCACATCCCCTCCCCTCCCTGTTTTCTGATTGTATCCCCTTGTCTTTTATTGGTACCTGTTTCTCCTAGACCCTGCATGCCTGGCTGTAGTTAAGCCCATGTTATTAGACTGGTGATTTTCTGAATCACCTGCAGGGCTTCTTACACAGAGATCGGTGGGCCCTACACCCAGACTTTCTCAGTGAGTGGGTCTGAGGTGAGGCCTGTGGGTGTGCGATGGTGGCAACGCTGCTGGCTTGAGAACTGAACTCTGAGAACTGCTCTCTAGGGCAAAAGTGACCATTCTTTTTTTTTTTTGTAAATGGACAAATGATAAATATTTTAGAGTTGGAGGGCCAGACTTTCTCTTCTGCAACTACTCAATTCTGTCATTTAGCATGAACACAGCCAAAGATAATTTGTAAACCGATGGGCAGGGCTGTGTTCCAGTAAAACTTCATTTGCAAAGATAGGCAGTGGGTGGGCTTGGCCCTTGTGGAGTCTGCAGGCCCTCTGATGCAGAATGCTAGAGAGGAGCCCATCTCTGCGCTGGGCTCCATCCTGACTGGTTGCTATGGAGATTCCCTTGGGCAGGCCCTCCCCTTCCATCCTGGCCTTAGACCTCCTGGGCCCAGTTCTCTTTCCTCTCCTGGCAATCCTAAACTACAGGCAAAGCCTCCTTCCCTGTAATACAGGATTACCACCACCGAGAAACAGTGCTCCCTCTAAAAATAATCACATTACTGTATGTTACACACTGTCTTCAAAGTAAACACAGAATTGTCTGTGCCTACAAAGGATACACACAGGAAAGAGTATCTTCTTAGTCTGGGTGGCTCGAAAACCCATCCAACACGAGTTAACACTTGACCTGCAGTCCTAAAGGAAGAGCTGAGTCGGTCAAGCAATCAGGAGAGGTGGGGGAGGGAATTCCCAACAGAGAAATCACATGTGCACAGACAGAGGTGTGCAAAAGCATATTATGTTTGACAAGTTGCCATCTAGTCAATATGGAAACAATAAGTGAAAAGTGAGGCGTGGTGGCGATTTAAGTAACACTTTTAATGGGGTTGTTCTGAGATGCAATGGGTCAGTCATGTCAAACTTTTTTTGGGTAGTATGTCAGGAAAAGATGAGGCTGGAGAAGCCGGCAGGGAAGGGAAATGGTAGGGTCTGTGTGTTATGTCCAGGATCCCAAGGCAAAGGGCACCCCGGGAAGAATTCTCGAAGGGGAGGGACAGAATCAGACATAGGTTTCAGAAAGTTCGCTGGTGGCCCACTGGGGATGGAGTAGGAAGACTGGAGGCCACAAGACCATGTCAGAGGCTACTGAGACCTCGTTAGCTTAAAGATATGGTGTCCCTGGACTAGGGATGTGCTGGTGGCGGTGGGATTCGCAGTCCGTTCACAGTGCTCCTCTCTGCTCTGCATTCCACTGGGCATCCTTCACCCTTATGCTTTTTCCTCTCAACATCTTTTAGCACAACCATGGGGTTTAATTTTAAAGGAGAGAACCTCACATGGCTTTCCTTTCAGGTTAACCGGGATGGCAGTACATGAAGACCAAGAGCCTTAAAACTTTGGGATGGCTCATTGACCTGTAATTGGTTAACTGTTTCACGGCCAAGAAGTAGGTTTTAACTTGCTGCTTTTTGAACCATAGAAATTATATTTGAACTCTCACACAGCGAAGGGTTTTCCAAACAAGGCCAGAATGCACACACCCAGCTGAAAAGAATCAGGATTTGAGAGGCGATTGGGTGTAGCCTGCAAAAACAACACATCCATCTTATCTGAGTTGAGAAGACAGCAATACCCAGGGTGGAAAGTCTACCACGAAGCGTTCCTAGGAAGAAATCTATCAGGCCAGCAGGGAAGCAGGGAGAAGCATGTGATTGGAGTTCTAAGGAACTCTCAAGTATTTTAAACAAGAAGATTCTAGAGACGAGTTGAGAGAAAATTCTGAAAAACATACTTCCAGCTTCATTTGAAAGGACAGGAGTACATTCCATGACATCGAGTACACACAGCCTGCCTCATTTACTAAGTGGATGTGTCCTGAACTCGCCAATGCCCCCCGCGCTCTGAGGGCCCACCTAGGGATTACACAGCTACAGTTTTGGTCAGGTTCTGTTTTCCATGTCTACTGTGCTGTACATACATTCCTGCTCTCCTCTAAACCCAGCTGGCAGAATAGCATGGAGTTCAGACAGAGCTGGGATTTGAATCCCTACTCTGCCAACCACTGGTATGTGTCCTTCAGCAAGTAACTTAACGTACCTAAAAATTTCTCCATCAGCAAGTGAAGGCCAATGACAGGAATTTAAGAAAGCTGTTTTGAGAATGAAATTAGATCAGTCCTCTCAAAGATGTGTGCGTGTGGGTGGGTGTAATAGTATGCGAGGAAAAAACGTTGAGTACTTATTTATGACACTGCTATATTTTTGTATAACATATTTGCGCTGTTATTAATAAATTATATACTACATTAAAAATGCAAAAACAGAAATTATAAAAAAGACGACATCGCACATAAGCAGAAGCAGGAGTTGAAACAGAAGTTAAAACATTTTCTTGCTCACCCCAATGGATCATCTTGTGTACTCGACTCTAGAGGCCCCTGAACTAAACAATCAGGGTAAAGAACCGAGGACGTGGAGCTTAGTAGATGCTCAGAAAGTTGCAGGTCTTAGTAGATGAGCTGACAGACTGCAAATGTTCTTAAGCAAACAGTAAAATAAGAAACTACTGGGATGTTAAACCACCAAGTCACCAGTACATCATGCAGATTTTCATCTAGTACATGGCACTTTTTAGCACAAATGAAAGCGATATTTGCAGCTACTAAGAATAGAAGTGGTGCTTTTATCTGAAGAAGCATTCCATTCTAATACAGAAGTTACTGTGGGCTTGGCAGTCAGAAACGTTCAAGAAAAGTCCTGTTTTCCATTAAGTTTTAGATTTCTTTAGGAATCCTCTAAACCACTGGCTGCCATGTGTTGCAAAGGGCACTAAACTGTTGTATTTAGTCACACTGAGCGTAATGGTTTATCTATCTTACGCCACATCAAGGCAATCTTGAAAAAAAAAATCCCAGAAGTGTTGGCCATATTTTGGGGAGGAGTAAAGGAAATAATGTGAAAAAGATCACTACCTCAATGCCCAATCTCAGTGCCCAGGGCACTAAGCCCTGTCTGGAATTATATTTTTCCTTTTCCCCTGCCCCAGGGCCCAGAACAGAACCTCACATGTGTTTGGCCATTTGTTGACTCTTTCTCATTATATGCTTCTCACATTCATATATGGCATAACTTGAGGGGCATGTTGTGTTTTTTTTTAAATGATCAAGTCTAAATTTCTATAGAATGCATTCTTGAAAATTATTAGCTCCTTTTCAAACATATCCCTACATTTTGAATGTTTTTTTAAAAAGTATCTTTGTATTGATTTTAGAGAGAGAGGAAAGGGCAAGGGAGGGGGAGGGAGATACATCGATTGGTTGCCTTCCATTTGTGCCCTAATCAAGGACTGGACCCACAACCCAAGTATATGCCCTGACCAGGAATAGAACCGACAACCATTTGGTGCACAGGGTGATGCTCAACGAACCGAGCCACTCCAGCCAGGCTAACATATCCCCAAATTAATCCTTAGTGACAACACATTGATACCAACATCCTTGATGTACAGAAAGCCTGAACTGTATTAGTAAGAGGAAATCAGGCTTCCATGAAGCAAGCACCTACTAAATAAATGTAGCTTCTGAATAAATCATTTAATTGAATCATTCATTTATCTGTTGAATATTTATCCAGTGATTAACAGAGGCCAGAGAAGCAGGCACTAACGACACAGGAATGAATACCATAAAGACAGCCCCTCCCTCATGAAGCTTTCTTCTAGTGGAGGACACACATCAAGCATAAATTAAAAAATGTGTATAAAACACAGTATTGCTACCGGATTCAAAGGACAGCTAGAGGGTGCCAGCCTTCTGATTACAGGCATACCGTGGAGACATTGTGGGTTAAGGTTCAGACCACCACAGTAAAGTGACTGTTCCAATACAGGGAGCCACACGAACTTTTTGGTTTCCTAGTGCATATAAAAGTTATGTTCACACTATATTGCAGCCTATTAAGTGCGCAATATAGCATTATGTCCAAAAAGACAATGTACGTACCTTATTTAAAAAGTACTTGATGGTTAAAAATCGCTAAACATCATCTGAGCCTTTGGTGAATCGTAATATTTTTGCTGGTGGAGGGACTTGCCTCAGCGTTGAAGGCTGCGGACTGATCAGGGTGGTGGTCCCTGGAGGTTGGGGTGGCTGTGGCCATTTCTTAAAATGGGAGAATAATGAAGTCTGCTAAATAGATTCACCCTTCCTTCCACTTGAACACTTAAGGGCCACTATAGGGTTATTGATTGGCCTAATTTCAATATTGCTGTGTCTCAGGCAATAGGGAGGCCGGAGGACAGCGAGAGAGATGGGGAACAGCTGGTCAGGGGAGCAGTCAGAGCACAACAAAAAAGAAGAATTTTATCCCTAGGAGATACTGCTCCAATCATTGCCCAATCTAGACAGGTATAATATCCCATTCTCTGCTCTGTAGTGCTCAAGATAAATAATTTGCTTTCATAAAGATGGCAAGTGATTAATTTGTAATTTATGCAATGATAAAGATATAGTTTAATTTGTCTATTGAAGCAAATAAATATAACAAAATTTTCAAGACTATATTTACCACGAAGGCATACCTTTATATTTCAACCAACGGTTTAATTATAGTATCTTCCCTGGTAAGTAAGATCACAGCCCTCTGTACCATTAATTTTCAAAGGAACCCAGCAGTACAAGTCTCAGGGGGAAAAAGATCTACATGTCTTGGAAATATGTTGGGATAAATGTAAAATGGCAGATCAAAGAAGGTGAGAAATTACAGAGAAGCCACTGGTATTGAAGCAAACAGCTTCATAATTATTCGGTTACTTATTTGATATTATTCCTGTCCAAAAACAAATAAATGAATGCTTAATTTAATTTCAAAAAAAAAAATCTGAGTTTTAAAAATATAGACCAACACAATAGCGGTTTCATTATCTAAAGTTACAAGTCCAAATACATTAATTATCTTTCAAAAGAATAAGGTTAAAGAAGGAAAACAGCTCAAATGTGCAGTGGGGAAGCATGAGACAACTGTAAATTCTCTCAAGCTGTGACTGAGAGACAAAGAGGCGTTACTGTCCACACACCCAAGGGGATGCGACAATTCTCCTAAAATGGGGCCAGGACGCCTCAAGTACCTGGTAGGACGCTAACAACATGTTTTGCATTTTAACGATAGTCTTGTTCTTGAACAATTTTGCTTTCTTAGTAATGCATGTCACCTCTTGGCCTGCATTTAGTAACAGAAACAAGATGGTTTGGTAGCATTTTGAAATAACCCACAGCATGAGAATCC
This sequence comes from Eptesicus fuscus, assembly GCF_027574615.1. Classification (NCBI taxonomy): domain Eukaryota; kingdom Metazoa; phylum Chordata; class Mammalia; order Chiroptera; family Vespertilionidae; genus Eptesicus; species Eptesicus fuscus. The sequence continues at coordinate 91,135,300 of NC_072474.1, read as the reverse complement.
TTTTTCAAATTTGGAAAAAGTTTACCCTCGAAATGTGCCCAGATTGTAGTAGAGAGGGTGTTTTATAGACGGATGTAAAAGTCCTAAATCTCCTCATCTAACGGTGGCCGTCAATAGGGATAACAGCATCCGAGGACCCTCCCTCCCCCACGTCCTCTTAATGCATTCTAGTGCTTGCAAGCGACAAAGCACTGAACCAAGGGACAAACGTCACCGATGTCATTATCTTCTTGGATGTTTTTGGCCTATTTGCATTTTTTCCAGCTATGCTAAAAGTTATAGACCCCAAGGCTGTTATTTTAAAAACTGAATTTCTTGTTTGAACAAACATCGAAGGGATAAGATAGACAGCAGGGTTTAAAAGTACAACCTTAATCATATTACAAAATTTTCACTTCTTTTGTTACATATGAAAAATATTCCTGTCTTCAGGAAAAGCTCTACAAATCTTTCAAATGTTGAATGTCTTTATTATGACATTCCATTAACAAGTCAACAGCACTCTGCATCATTCATTCAAATAGGCTCAGAAACCCCCGTATAGGACCACAAGGGTGTTCTGACTTTTGCTGAAAAGTGAAGGAAGATGTCCATAGTCGTTTTGAGAAGCACATGTTCTACAAACTTCCCACACAGATGGAATAGTATTAGGTTTTTAAGTTGTGCTCAGTGGAGGCCCAGGGTTGTGCTCATGAACCACGATGGAGCAAGGTGGAGGCGGAAGAGAGACAACTCGGATTTCTCTGCGCCCTTCTGCTCTTTAAGCAGAGCAGCCTTACTTTCATCTGTTATATACACAGTATATATATACAGACTAGAGGCCCAGTGCATGACATCCGTGTACTCGGGGTGTGCGTGTGTGTGTGTGCGTGGGGGGTGAGGGGGGGTTTCTCAGCACGGTCTGTGCCCTTTCGCAGTCTGGGAGCCCTTGGAGGATGTCCGACTGCAGCTTAGGCCCGCTCTCCATTAACCTGCCGCAGAGGTGGGCCTCTGCGCTCGCCAGCCCTCAGCCCGGCTTGTGGTTGAGCAGCGCTCCCGCTGTGGGAGTGTACTGACCACCAGGGGGCAGCTCCTGCGTTGAGTGTCTGCCCCCTGGTGGTCAGTGCGCGGCATAACGACTGTTTGTTCCACTGTTTGATTGATGTGCATATTACCCTTTTATTATATAGGATATCTGTATATATAAAAAGGCTAAGCGACCGGTTGACCAGTAGCTATGATGCACACTGACGACCAGGGGGCAGACGCTCAATGCACAGGCATGAAAACATGGAACAGACTGATGAATCTCAGAGGGAAGGGGGTAGGGGGTAGGGCAGGAAGAGATTATCCAAAGATCTTATATGCATACTAGAGGCCTGGTGCACAGATTCGTGCACTGGTGGGGTCCCTCGGCCTGGCATGCGGGGATTGGGCCAAAACTGGCAGTCTGACATCCCCCGAGGGGTTCCAGATTGCGAGAGGGTGCAGGTCAGGCTGGGGGACCCCACTGGTGCTTGCAAACCACTCTCAGTACAAAATTTACTATCTTATGTGGTAAGGCCACTGTTATGCTCTACATAAAAAATGGATTCCAATGACATTTAAAAATATTACATAACCAACACGTCTCCATTAAAAGAGCCAAGGAAGAAGCCAGTGGGTGAACGGTAAGGCTGACAGCTACGTGTAAGCCAGGGTGACACAGCAGCAGGGCCTGTGGTCTGAGGTTGAGACCTGCCTCCCTAGGTGGCTTCGGTGGCAGTCACCGCCCCGCGACCCCACTGAGCGCGAAGCCCGGCTGGTTTTAACAAAGCACGGGAGCTCAGACTAATGAAGACATGGTATTACCTGGCTCTAGGGGTACCAACACGATCAGGGCTTGGAAAAGCCCTTTTCAGAAAACCGGCTCTCAGTTGCAAAGACTTCCCTCCTTGTCACGGTGCCTATTCTTTCTCCTAAAAAGACCTCTGCTCCCTTTTAACTGGTAAAGTAATCTTCTGAGGCTCATTTCAAAGGCTGCCACCTGTCTGAAAGTTTCCTTTGGATGGAGTTTGCGATCCAAACTCCCTTCAGACACTCTTAAGGAAGCTGCTCAGACCGCGACACTCAGACGGCCACGCTGAGTATTGCTTATTTGCTTGTGCATCCCTGGTAACTAAGATCTATTAACCGCCTTACCCCGTGGTCGGCAAACTGTGGCTCGCGAGCCACATGTGGCTCTTTGGCCCCTTGAGTGTGGCTCTTCCACAAAATACCACGGCTTGGGCGAGTCTATTTTGAAGAAGTGGCGTTAGAAGAAGATTAAGTTTAAAAAATTTGGCTCTGTTGACTAATGAGTTTGCCGACCACTGGCCTAACCTGAATAAATGGATGAAACTATGGTTTCAGTGGTAGAGATGAATTAGGAAACCAGTCCTAATTTGAAACAAGCTGGCTGAACTGGGCAACCTTAAACTTTCTGAGCCTTAGATTTTTCAGTAAAACTTTAGGGACCACAGCTTATCACGAACTAAAGAGGAATTAGCTATAAATTACCTTTCCCATTTATTTTAGGTAAGAGGTGGTTGTAAGGGAGGCTTGTGTATTTGTAAACTAAAAATATACACATACATGTTATGGATTTCCCCAGGCAACTTAAATTTCAATGTGACTCACCATCGCCATCTGCTGGTGAAAGGTGAAACATCTATTTCATTTAAAGATGGGAATCACAAGGCTTCTAGTAACAGATATTAAACACACATACATACACTCACAAACACACACACCACACCACCATGACCACTGTTTAACCTATAAAATCTAGAAACTCTAGGACATCCAGATTAAAGATTCAATTCCAGAATTTTCTACAGTATGCTGCACATAGAAACACAATTTAATACCTAAAATCCATCTTCAAATATTTTCTTGTCTCTTATTGTATACTAGAGGCCTGGTGCACGAGATTCATGCACTGGGGGTGGTTGGATAATAAAATGAGGACATTTCTGTTGTGACAGAAATGATGGATGCATAAAAGTGAACAGTGGCTGACACATTATTATTAGCTACAAAATATTTACTCTGTTATTTTGAATTACATATTATACACATTCATTAACTATATGTACACATGCATGTATTTGTAACGTGTGTGCATAGGTGCATGTCCATGTGTGTGGAGTGTGGCATATGTATCTTGAGTAATGCAGAAGCAATGGAATACATACATGGCAAGGCAAGGAGTACTGGTAGACTAAACTACCTTTTAGTTTTAGCTCCAGAACTGTGACATGAGTAAAGATCCATGCAAAGTCATTCCAGAGACTTTTCAGCAAAAACTTTAACTGGTATTAAGATCTGTCAATGCTTAGACTAGAGGAGATTCAACAGTAAGTGGGTGTGAAGATATTTTGGTTTTTATTTCATTAGCCCCATGAGTGGAGATGGAAGTTTTCTGGAAACCACACTTTCTATATGAACAGAACAGCCTTCCACGCACCTTTTCGATTAACTCATAGCTCTCCTCGAGCTTGAGCGGCCGGTTCTGCACAGCGGTGGACGCGCGCTCGTAGACTGCTCGCCACTCCTGAAAGTCACTCTCTGAAATCTCGGCCACAGCAAAGCATAAAGTTCTTAACCCTGAAAAAGGGAGCATACACCTCAACACCAAATAAAATTTTAGTCAGGAGTCTGACACTTCTATTTTTATGTAATGAAGTCTTATTTAGGAAACATTGATTTAATTGCAACATGTTAAAGTCCAATTCAAGAATGACAAACCTTAGTGTAAATGTATATTAATATTGCCCTACCCTTTAAAATTGGCACCCTGATTTTAATTCCCAGCTCCTTCAATCTATCTTCCATGTCTAGAGTGACTTTCTTAAAACCTAATTTTATCAGGTTATGCCTTTGCTTGAAATCTTTCATTCGTTCCCCAGAAAGAACTCCAAACCCTAAAGTCGGGCTCATTCACCCTATAGCAATTGTTTTCAACCCCTTTCTCTGCCTTTCACTTCCTACACACCAGGGTCTTGGCACATGCTGGTCACTTTTTCTCCATCACACCCTCTCCAATTCTCTCCCACTGTCTGTTTTGCACCTACTTTCAGACTCAAAATTCTTAAAATCACCGCTTTAAAGCATCCTCCTCTCACCCAGAACGCGCGCCCCAAACCTTGGCAGAAATCCCCAAACACTGCTATGGTGTGAAGGACAATGTTTCATTATTATTATTATTTTCTGTGGATCTCCTATATTAGCTTAGCACTCCTGGAGGGCAGGGACCTTCCGTATCTGTAACTCCAGTCCTGAGCACAGTGGCCGGCTCATCATATTGGCTTCTTAAATGCTTATGAAGGAAGGAAAAGAGACCCCCATGAGGTCTACTGGGAGAGCCACCTTCCTCTTACTGGGATAGGGCTGTATTTATTATTGCTCTTTACCACTGTAAATTTGTGATTATAAAGAGTCTTAAAAAAAACAGGAGTAGTGACAAAAAAACCATCAGAAACACCTTGTGGAAAACAGTCAACGCTGATATTTGAGGGGACCTGTTCAAGTGCTCAGTGTCTTTCAAATTCATAACTCACTTGGCGGCTACCTTCAGCCAGAAAAATGTCTCTGGGTTGGAACAAGGAAGAGGCAAAAAGCCTGTCAGCCATGACAAATGCAGTTAACCAGGTTCCCGGAAAGACAAGGCCCTCGCTCAAGTTTATTGACCTCGCAGAAGCCTAGGTGCTAGTGATCTCAGGTCAGTAAATCATGGCCGGGGAACATGCCAGAAACAAGAAACAGAACACAGGACGTCAAGTGCCCGGAGGACTCTGCTGTCCCAGAAAGCAGCAGGGTTGTCTACTGCCAGATCACCGAGAGAGGAACTTAAAGTTCTGGGGACAGATTAGGCCACTCGAGGCCCAGCGCACGAAATCATGCATGGGTAGGGTTCCTAGACCTAGCCTGCGATATGGGCCATCTTACGCATACTTGCCAGTCCCCAGTCCTGCCCTGCTGCCACCCACCCCAGTTCCCTGTGGTTCCCTGTTCGCCATCCGGTGATCGGAGTCTGTGGGCCGGGGGGAGGGACCAAGAGTTAAAATAGTTATTCAATTCAGTTTCAACTCAAGAGTTTCCTTAGGCCCCTGCTGCCCACCAGCGGTCTGCCTTCCGCCCGCTTGCCAGTCCCCAGTCCCGCCCTGCCACCACTCACCCCAGTTCCCTGTGGTTCCCTGTTGGCCATCCAGTGATCAGAGCCTGCGGCTGGGGGGAGGGACCAAGAGGTGGTCAATGCACCTCATAGTGACTGATTGATCGGTCGTTCTGGTCATTACACCGTTATGGTTGCTGGCCTTTTATTATATAGGATGTTTCTCTCTTTCGGAAACCTGGCTGGAGACTTACTGTGGGGTAGCGGTGGAGTAGAAGTGTGTTCAGACCAGAGCCAGGAAGAATGGGGTGGAGGCGGAGGCCATGCTCATTTGAACTGCCTGGGTGCTGGCATGTCTTCCACATCACACCGAGAGGGAAGATGCTCCACTGATTGGGAGCCGGCGCTGTACGCTGGGCAGTTACACCTGCTGAGCCCTCTGAGGCTGCGCCTTAAGGAATCTGAGTGCTGTGGACATGCGTCTCTCCATGTTCTTGCATTTTTGCAGGAGAATTGGGAGGTTAATTATGTTCTTGCTTTTCAAAGCCTAGTGCTTTGAAACATTCTGATCTTTTCACAATTAGGATTAAGAGGAAGAAGGATTTGATCTGAGGTCAGGCTTGGTGCCATTGGCACCGGTTCCAGCCCAAGACAACAAGAGTGAAGGTTAAATGGGAGGTTAGATACAGCTCGGGCCACTTACGTTTAGTTTAGCGTTAAGACTACAAATTCTTGTATAACGGAGCCTGATGTTTGTCGACTCTCCCTTCCTTTCATCTACCCTAGATCAGCTCCTTGTTTATATGCAAGGTTTTGTCCCAGGGATCACACATTTCAGTAGAATGGAGAAGCAGGACCGAGTATGTTTACCACAGATTCTCAGGCCTCACACAGAGGCTGGTGGGCGGCAGGGGCCTAAGGCAACTTGAGTTGAAACTGAATTGAATAACTATTTTAATAGGTTATACAGGTTTATTTATTCCTTCTATTTTTTATTGAGATTAGAATACCCAGTTCTTTGACTCTTCTTTCTTTTCCTTCTGTATTGCTTGAGATACAAAGTCAAGTATTTAAACTGTAAATAGTGCCCATTCTAGAAAGTGGACCAATTTATAGGCCCTGTAGCCTCTACACCAAGGGGACAAAGTTTCTTAAAATTTTAATAAATACAGGAAAGCAAAATAAAGATAATGGGTGGGAATAGCATATAGTATAACGTAAATAATCAACCTTAATCACTGTCTTGCTTTAGGAATCTCTAAGTAAAATTATAACAATGATTCCACAGGATATCAGTAGTCTATGATTTTAAAAACATTCAATCATGCTTTATTACAATACTAGAGGCCTGGTACATGAAATCCATGCACTCGGGGGGGGGGGGGGGGGCGGGGAGGGGTCCCTCAGCCCAGCCTGTGTCCTCTCCCAGTCTGGGAACCCTTGGGGGAAGTTCTGACTGACGGCTTAGGCCCGCTCCACCGCCGCTGCGCTTGCCAGCCATGAGCCCGGCTTCTGGCTGAGCAGCGCTCCCCCTGTGGGAGTGCACTGACCACCAGGGGGCAGCTCCTGTATTGAGTGTCTGCCCCCCTGGTGGTCAGTGCGCATCATAGCGCCCGGTCGTTCAACTGCTCGATCTATTTGCATACCAGCCTTTTATTATATAGGATTACACTCACCTTCTGTAGCAAACTGCTCTAAATGTTTTAGGGTAATTTCTTTGTATTTTGAAGTCTCTGCCAGTCGATCATAAATTACGGTGTCCTGGAAAACAAACAGAAGGTATAAACTTTAAGTATTCTGAGTTCAATAAAGTTGATGTGGGCAACATTATTGGTAGCAAATCCATATAAAAACAACCAACCACTTTCAGCACTGGTTTTAAAGCATAGATGATTGCCCCCGAATAATACCATTTCCATAATGACAATAACGAATAAGGTTTTAGTCCAGTATTTTCATCTTTCTCCTCTGAATAAATTTGTAGTCGCTCCAACATTCAAGATCTCATATTCTATCAGCACTTCACCTTCCACATGCAGCAGGATCTCCTCTCCCCCCGGCCCACGGCCCCCGTCTCTGAAGGTTGTGCAGAACACGGCAGTGTTCACAGGTGCACGAGGAAGAATGGTCCAGCCCTCAAAAAGTTCAAGGCTGAAGAGCCTGCCCTGCTGCAGCTTCTTAGAGTCTTTAAAATGCTACGGTGGCCTGACCGGTGTGGCTCAGTGGTTAAGTGTCGACCTATGAACCAGAAGGTCAGGACTCGATTCCTGGTCAGGGCACCTGCTGGGTGTGTTGTGGGCTTGATACCCAGTGGGGGCATGCAGGAGGCAACCCATCAATGATTCTCTCTCATCACTGAAGTTTCTGGCTCTCTTTCCTTCTCCCTTCCTCTCTGAAATCAATATACGTATTTTTAAAAAGAATAAGATGCTACTGTGTGTGATGCATCCCTAAGAACTCCATTTCCTTAGCCTGTAAAATCCAACTACTGGATTCTCTTTAGAGCTCCTTTCCGCTTTAACTTTCGTACCACGTGTGTTTCTCGAAGTCTTGCCCCTTTATAAACTGCCTATTGTTCCTTCAGTTACTCTTTGGCCTGGGTTGAACATTTTAAGAATTTTAGTATTTGGCCTTCCTGGTTTTATTAGACCAGGAAAAAATAAATCATTTACCTGCAATTACTTTCTCAGTGGTATCCCCACTCCGGGGTCCCTGGTCTCAGGCTGCGCTGGAAGCAGACTAATGGACGATGATTTAGAGCCCTTGGGAGCCGCAGAACCCAGTGACCTCAGAGCAGATGGAGTATTCCCGGGCTCAATTAGGAATTTCTTTTCATTTTTCAGTGGCGGAATGGGAAGGGGGGCAAAGCAAAGGAAACGATAATTTCCCCGCATGGTTCCTTTCTGAGAATGAAAGGCATAACTTAGGAACTCTTACTATTTTTTTTTTTTCCAGAGACTAATGACATTTTCAATGAAATTAAAACAGGTCATTTTAAAACTAAGAAGATCTTGTGAATGATTAAAATCATGTAAACAAAAGTGATAATAGGGCTAGGGAGAGGAGATTCTGCAATGCAGCCAAGCATTCTGGTGGGAGAAACATGCTCAGCATAGGAGAACTTTCTGCCTTCTCCAAGGCGCTGAGGAAAGCGGGGGCCCGAACGTGACTTTCTGCATGAATCGTATGGCATGTTTTTAAGCAGCAATCACAGTTGGCCATCCTTACATGTGAAAAGTAAACACATATATAGATATTTTATGTGTTGATAATTTTTTGTGGCCCCCAGATGATGTTATAAATGTCCAAATGGCCCTTGGCAGAGAAAAGGTTCCCCACCCCTATTCTAGATGAACTCTTCAGGTGCTATCCTGATTTGTTAATTGCACTCCCACTCCTTCAACTCTGTTTATTCCATTTACTGACGTTCTTTCTTAAATTTATTTATGGTTTCTAATTTATCTTACAGGTAGCCCATTCTCCCCTCCAATTTATTTTTTATTATAAATAATTGAAAATAAAAAAATATAAAATGTTTTTAATCATGTTGAACTCTAGACATCCTTTGCTAGACTGGTCCATACAGATGATTTCAACTGGAGTGAATCCATGCTCCAGTCTTGCTTTCTCCCTCTCTGCCTACATCCCAAGCTATTGGGTCTCTAACCCCCCAGCAGAGGTTGGCATGAGTTTTGCTCAGCCTCATTGCATGATTGGGAAGCTCACCACTGTCTTAAGCTTCAGGAAGTGGAAGTTGGCTCCCATCTGCATTTTACACAAAGAACTATTTGCCACCTTTGCCCCACAGAAACCAATCTCCAGGCACTCCTTCCCGATTCCAAATCCAGGGCCTGGGACTCCCACCCCACTCAGCTCAAGCTTCATTTCAATGTACCACTTTGACTTTCTATTCCTATTTGCTTTTGAGCCTGATTTTGTCTCTTTTCTCCTTATACTGTTATCCATCACTGCCATGATATTGGAATCGAGGAGATACATCAAAGTATGAACAGACGATCTAGCTTGACTGGGAAGTATTAGTGATGGCTTATTAATTGACTTTTATTACTAACGTACTGTATTGCACTTGTCTCTGTGGATTATTCACTCTACTAAGGAATCATCTCCTAATTTCAGTGCCCCCTCCGGATCCTCTTGAGTTTCAACTTTAGTCCTGCTCTTTTCATGTGATATTTTCTTCCTGCGAGTTCTCATCCATCTTCTGCTTTTAGTTTCCACCTACACTTGTTACCTCCTAAGTCTGTATCAGCACCCTAGTTTTCCTCCCCCCGGAAACCCAGGTTATCTCCACCTTATGGGCCAGAGGTTGCCCCCAACACTCTATCTTGGAAGTGGTATGGCTTAGTAAACTCAGCCAAGTAGAAATCTGATAATAATCCTAGACCATCTCTTTCCTCATCATCCACATGTAATCTATTACTAAATCTTAAATCTCTGTCTTCTCAGTCCTCTCTGCAACTGACTTGGTTCAGATCCTTATCAACTCTTTGCCCTTATCATGAACAGCCTCAGTTGGTAACTCCATATGCATCTTTTTCTTGTCTTAACTCATCTTCCTAAATGGCATCAGAACAATCCAAAAACAAACATAAAAGTTCTTGGGCATGAAAAGACCTATGAGCTAACTCACCTTTCCAGCCTTACATTCTGCTGTTCCCGGCCAAACTACACATAGTTCTCAAATGTGCCTTGCTATTTTATATGCTTATGCCTTTTTAATATTTAACCACATTTCATAGCCAATTTGAAAACGGGGAAAAACAATGCAATGAGCAAGTTAATGTTTGCAAACGATGTCTGTGATTATTTAAAAAGGAAATCCAGTGTTTTTATTCTGTATTCAATGCTTTAATTCCCCAAACAAAGTTTCTAGGTAGATTACTCAAAACTAAGCAGGACAAAATGTGAGTTGGGTATACTAAACTGGACACTTTTACATCCACCATTCAAAGTGAGAGGTCTTAAAGGCTCTCTTTATCCCATTATCATTGAATGTTACCATGGAGATGCAGACAATCTTTACAATATACCTTAATATTGTATTCTCATCTTCTCTTTATATATAGTTCTCTGACTAGTCTTAAGCTCCTGACAAGTCTTGGGTGTTATCTTCCTATATCCAAATCTATTTCAAAGTCTAGTAGCTAAAATGTACACAACAAATAAATGTTAATTGTTTGGATCAACAACCAAAGGAATTCTCAGACTAAATTCATGAGACACCACGAAGTAGTTCTACCAAATGCTTTCAAACCAAGGCATTGAAAGACACTCTCAACAGGAATTAAGTAAGACGCCTGGGCTTCTTAATAAGGTCAATTTCCAAGTTCCATGGACTTTTAAAGTGAGGTTTTTTTATTATATTCAAAATTGCAAAGTTCCAAGTTGGTACATTACCTGACTAGTCCAAGTAGACTAAGGTACCTAAAAAGGATAATTCAGAAGGAAAATCCTGACCAATTTTAAGAACAACAACAAAGGCTCTGGTCAGTAGATTTCTTATTTTTCAATGAGTGGAAAGGTATTTTAACTAGGAAAATTAAATTAGAATGACATATTGCTGTTTCTGCCAATCTAACCTGCCAATATACCAAAGCCAACCAATAGTGAAAAATTCTGTTATAATTTAAAACAATGCAAGACAAATAGTGATCGCCACATGAAGAAATTATTGCAGTAATTCTGATCCAACCCCCATCCTCCCATTTCAGTGGTCTTTAAAAATTCAAATTCAAACTGGTGTGGATCACTACCTTTCTCATACAATTTAAGAATATTTTCTGTATTTAAGTGTCTCTTATCTTCTTTATGTAATATAAACCTTAAGTGTTATGTATCAAAAATTAAATTATATGAATAACCTAGGCCACACTTTTTTAAAGCACCAAATTGACCCAGAAGGAATTCCACACTGCACCAGAAGAGACCAAACACTATTACTATAAAACACCAACAAAAGTGGATGTCAGCAACGCCATGCTAAACATCTGTGTTATATTTCCACAGCAGAATGCTTAACATAGACATTAGAAACCACCATAAATCAAACCTGCAAAAGACAAAAATAAAAACTTACAGCTCCTTTGCAGTAGAGTCGTAACTTCCCGGATGGAGTGCGAACAATCACCGACATTCTTTTCCTGGTGCTGGAAGAAAAGGTTTTCCATAACGTGTCATCATCCTGAGAACACGCATCGACCTGTGTGTCATGCCTCATATACTTTAATAGTCACACTGAAAAAATTAATTTGACCAAAATGTGACCACGGATACAAACCCTCCCCTGGGTGTGCAGTTGGGGACCTCTGAAAGTTCCTTTACGTGTTTTAAGGCCGTAGGGTACCCTCTGCTGCCCCGGAGGGATACCTTACGAAACAGCTCCCTAGAGACCTGCCAGAGTTAGTAACCACCATGGTAGAGGGGAGCTCTGGTTCAATGTGTTCAGATTAGAAAACAACAGCGACATTTAAGCCGGCATGGTTGAGGATGAACTGTATGTCATTAAAAACAGAAATGATGGTCTCTCCTCACCACTGCACGGAATGGCTACATCCAACACCTGCTTTTCAACCTTCCTCTGAGCTGACTTTGCCGCCGTTTCTCACACAGGTGACCATTATCGTCCCGAAATCATCCTCTTCCCCTGGATCCGTGCCATTATCCTCGGCTTCTCTAACCACAAAGCAGTCTCATTGCCAATTCCCCCTTTTCTAATCAACCCTTAAATTTGGAGTTACTCAGGGCTCAATCCTCGGCCTTTCTTGTTTCCCTCCTTCTCTATTTTATATCCAGCAGATCCCACTCATCTCCATGGCTTTGGGCACCACTGACAGGCCCACCACCTCAGAGTTTCTGTTTCACCCACTGGCTTCTCGTCCATGCTCCAGGCCATTATACCCAGCTGCCTACCTCTGACACCTCCATTTGTGTATCTCATGGGCATCTACAATGCAAACATGTCACCCGCCACATCTATTCCTATTCCTGTGCCTGCCACCTGTGTAAACAGTGCCTCTATCTACCCAGCTATTCATGCCTGAGACTCTTAATTCCTCCCTTCCACATCCAATCCATCCCAAAGCCCCCCCTGACATCCCTCAAGGTACCTGGGTTCTATCAATTTCACTACTATCAGCCTCATTTAAACCACCAATGTCTTTCAAGGAGCCTGTTTCAATACCACCTTATTCACCTTTTTCCCTTTCACCCTTACGCCTACCCCCATCACCCTTAAGCATCCTGAAAAAGCCTAACCTCCCAATCTTGCTTTCTTTTTCTTCGTGGCACTAACCACTTAGCGTAGGGCTTATCAGTGTATGTGAATTAACAGACATATCCATATGCTAATTGATAGGCTATTTATAAATATTTTATAGATATAATACAAGGGAGCGCAGGAAAAACAGTCACTTTGCCCTGTGAATGGCAATGAAATCTTTAAAGGCCCTTCTGTCTGTAGCTGAAGACTATTTGCCCCAAGAATGTAGGTCAGCTGGGAAACTAAATAGGCATGTGGGAATAAAAAGCCTACAACCCAGATATATCACTGATTATAACAGAAGGCCTTCATTATTTGACTTTAAGAAATGAAGTAAGTGGAATAATCTCTTTGCTTTCTGCTCTTTCCCACTAGATAGTAACCGGTTTGATACCTAACAGAGACATGGATTTGTTTTCCGGAATCCCAGCGACAGTTAGGTATAATGAGCACATAATTAGGACTGTGGGATCTTAACTCTGATTCATCTTCACTCCACATCAATCTTGGTCCCTCTAAGTATAACAGTGTTTCCAGTTCATTAGCCGCAAGACTCCTGGTCCTATACCCCACGGTTGTGATGCAGACAGTCATGCTGAAAAATAGTTTTATACTATCTTCAGGCGTCCTATCTTGCAACATTCTGAAGGAAGCTGTTTCTGATTTATCTGCAGCTATGAAAATTAAACACTGTACCAAAGATTGTAATGCAACATTTTGTCTAAATAAGTTCAGTTAAAGAAAATAAAGCATACTTCCTTACTTATTTAAAAAGGGAAAAATAACAATAGACAGACATTTATCTTAGGCACACAAATCACAGAGCAGATGTTTTTACCTGGTGAACTCCAGGACATTGAGCAATTCATATCTTTCTTCTTGCCCCAGCTATAAAGAAAAGGAATTTATGATTACATAAAGTTGGAAGTTTCTTTGCCTTCTTGGAAATAAACCTTAGTCATAAAATTTTCATGTAAAAAATATCAACACCAACAAATCGTCCCTTTTAAAATATATCATCTTTTATTGAACTTACTTACAGGTTAAGATGGAAGGTTGAACATTCCCATCTTTTTACTTATTGATAGAATTTGAGAGAGAGAGAGAGAGAGAGAGAGAGAGAGAGACCGAGAGAGAGAGAGAGAGAGACATTAAGTTGGTGTCCCACTTATTTATGTATTCATTGGTTGGTTCTTGTATGTGCCCTGACCAGGGATTGAACCTGCAACCTTGGCATCGGGACGATACTCTAGCCTGAACATTCACACTTAATTTCCATCCTTCCCAAAGCCCCACTAAAAGGACAGTAAACACTTAAAAAGAAAGACACTTCTAATGGCAGGAGAAAAAAAAAGACAATAGCACCAAAAATTTGAAAAGAGCTCAATGAGTGGTATCTTACTTAGCAGAAACAGGAAGGTCAAATGCCAGAGTAGCCACTGAAAAGCTGGGAGCCAACCTGATTTGTACCACATCATCCTTCAAAGTCTATGGAAGTGAAATGCCAGACACTCTAGGACTAGCAGGTAAGAGGAGGAGGGGTCTACAATAGGGGGAACTGGGTAGGAGCTACTTGAAAAGCAGCCCAAACACTGGCCCTTCCTGCACCGGCAGAAGACTGGGTGAAAGAGGGTCGATCTTTCGTCTAGAAGTTGACTGGCACAGTTGAAGACACGGCATTGTTATCCTGATGCTGGATGCTGGGCCTTAATGCCCCAACCCACTCAGCTCCCTACAATGTGCAGCCAGATCTTTCCAGGCAGAAATTGGAAGGCGACTCTGGAGAATCCAATAAACCCAAAGTAAATCCTAGAGGTACAGATATCACAATTCCCCAAACTAACCCTATGAGACCACCGTACCATGAGGCTCATTGTTGACAGACTCTCTTATGCTCAGAACTGCCACATCAGCTTTCATGTTCCTCATTATTAACCACGAGGATCCAAAGATTCATAGATAGCTACAGAAAGCTGTTAACATGGAACATAGATACCCAAAACACACAGGCAAAGGCAATTTGGAGGAACGAGAGTTCAAACACAACACTGGATGTCGGCCCATGGAGTGCCAGGTTCTGGGTTTCCTGATGGGCAAGGGCTGGGGGTGCAGAGGGGGAGGGCTGTGAGCAGGCCCTGATGCCTGGTCACCTGGTTTCAACACCAGACTGAAGTGGCTTGACATATGCTTCACAGGTGGCACGTTCTGTCCCGTCATTGGAATTATACTGCGGTGGCTTCCGGATGGTATGAAACTTGTTGCAGTACTTTATACCCTTGAAAGTATTGCTGCCTTAGGCAGTATATGCTCCTCCTCCTCCTCCTCCTCCTCCTCCTCCTCCTCCTCCTCCTCCTCCTTCTTCTTCTTCTTCTTCTCCTTCTCTCCTTCCTTCCTCCTCCTCCTCCTCCTCCTCCTCCGTCGTCGTTGTCGTCGCATTATTACTAGAGGCTGTTGCATGAAATTCATGCATGGGTGGGGTCCCTAGGCCTGGCCAGTGATCAGGGCCAATCAGGTTCCCTACCTCCTCGCTTCCTCCTTCCCTTGCCACCTGTGTCCACCGCCACCCACCTCTGGTTCCCCATCCCAGCATGGGGCCTGCCGGCTTGGGGGAAGGACTGGGAGGTTAGCCGGCAGGCTCCATCGATGATCAGGGCCTGCAGGCTGGGGTAAGCTCCTGTGTCTGCCCCGTGGTGGTCAGTGCACGTCATAATGACTAGTCGTTCTGGTCGTTCTGTTGTAAAGGTTGCTTAGGCTTTTATATCTATAGATTAATATTATTATTATTATTATTATTATTAATCCTCACCCGAGAACATTTTTCCATTGATTTTTTTTTTTTAGAGAGCATGAAAGGGATGGTGAGAAGTAGAGAGAAACATCGATGTGAGAGAGACACATCGATTAGTTGCCTCCCGCATGCCCCTGATCAAGACCAAACCTGCAACCAAGGAATGTGCCCTTGACCAGAATTGAACCTGGGATCTTCAGTCTGTGGGCAGAGGCTCTATCCACTGAGTCAAACCAGCTATGGCCAGTATATGCTTTTTAATGGACCCATGAAGACAATGTTTGAAATAGTAAGCTTGCTTGTAACAATTCTTATCTTGTTGTGATTAACATGTATACTCTGTATGCTACTCTTCGGTGGTATAGGAGGAGATTGGCCTTACTGTTCTACATATTGCAGTTCTGGTCAAAGAGCTGGGATAGTCTACCATATACTATATAGAAGGGATGCTGTAATTAAATGCTGGGCATTTCTCCTAAGTAGAAAATGAGAAATTTTGGAAAAGTATATTTGAAAGTCAATGTTTAAGTATTGGTGAAGCATGCTTTCTCCAAAACAATTATCACAGCCAAAAACAACTGCAGTGGCAGTTTAAGCATTTACACTCTGGTAAAAACTATTATTTAATTAAATTGTTATGCATGTAAATTTATTTTTTTATGTCTATTCTTTTTGTGAATTTCTTTTAAAATAAAAACTTCAAAGAACTATCATTATTCCTCTCAGAGAAATAACGTTAAGTATGACATGCATGAAACAAAAACAGCATACTATTAAAAAAGAAATATTGACAGGGCAAAAAAAAGTTTTTGGAAATCAAAAACATGACAGGGAAAATGAAAAAAAAAAAAAATCAATAGAAGGGCAAGAAGACAAAGTTGAGGAAAACTTCCAAGAAGTAGGACAAAAAGGCAAAGACCTGAAAAGAAGTTAAAAGATTAGTTCAAGAATTCTAAAGAGAGAGTAGAGCAAAAAGAAGGAAGGAAAATGGAATCATTCAAGAAAATTTCCCAGAACAGAGGGATGGCATATCAATTTACAAATGGAAAAGGGTACCCCCAGTGCTCAGTAAAATGGGTTAAAATATTCCCACTAAGGCACAGGATCGTACAATTTCAGAACTCTTAGGACAAAGAAGATCCTACAATCTTCGGGGAGGGGGCAGGGCAAGTCACAAAATATGCGGAATCACGATGGATTCTGATTTCTCCACTAGGTGTGCTGGACGCCAGAAGACAGTGAAGCAATCAAAATTCTTAAGGAAAATGATTTCCATCCTGAAATTCTACTTTCAGGCAAACTATCAACTATTAAGCATAATGGTAATATAAAAAATGTTTAGACTTGAAAGAATGAAAAAAACAAATAAATCATTCCCCTTGTATCGTTTCTCAAGAAGCCACTAAAGAATGTGTTCCACAAAAATGAAAGAGTAAACCAAAAACAAGGGAGACGTGGGCTTTAGGAAATAGAAAGTCTAGCACAGACTAACGGTAAATAAAGGGAATATAGGACAGTGGCTCCAGGGTGACAACTGTGAGTAAGACTGTGAACTGTCAGCCAGGGCATCTGAGAGCCCTGCAGTCAGGAGCTGGGCTTGCTGAGGGCTATCACTACTGTGTCCTCTGCTTCCATGACAACTTTTTAACCTGATGAAACTCACAGATCATGTGCTCCCTCAAAACAAGGGAGTTCACTGAGTAAGAAGAGTTGAGATATAGGAAAAGTCCTAAACAGGAGAAAAATCTAAAGGAATGTCAAATGCCATAGAAGCAGCCTTAGGACTAAAATGGCCCAGACCAAGGAGAATGGAGGACTTCAAGAAGGATGTCTCAAGAACAGGTTAGCTAACTGGCAGGTTATCTGATAAAGGTGTGCTAAGAAGGTATAGAGGCAATCAGCAATAGGGAGAAAGGAAAACAAGCAATTGAAAAATGTACTCATTTATCTTTAGGAAATAAAAGGAAACATATTTTCAGGAAATAATTTTAAGCCAGGAAACAAAATTAAAATAAGAAAATACTGTATATAGCAATGTTCAGCTATGATATTGCTACAGGCATAATAATACAAACACTAAATAATGATTTATAATGATATAATTTATATACATAAAGTACATATTCCTTAAATGTATAGTTCAATGAAATTCATATAGTTTTACAAAGGCATACTTGGTATAATCACCTCCTCAAACAAGATACCGAATATTCTCATCACCCCATAAATTCCTTTGTGCCCTTTTCCAAACAATCTCCTCCCGACTCTGAGGCAACCACTGTTCTGAATTCTATCACCACAAATCACTTTTGCCTGATTTTGAGCTGCATATAAATGAAACTAAAGACTAAGCACTCCTTTGTGCCTGATTTTTTTCTCAATGTAATAATTTTGAGATTTATCCATGCTATTGATGAATCAATAATTCATTCCTTTTTAGTGTTTAGATATCCTATTGTATGAGTATATCACAATCTGTTTATCCATTGTCCTACTGATGGAGATTTGGTTTGTTTCCAGCATTGGGCTACCATGAATGAAGCTGCTAAGAACATTCCATTAGACACTGTCTTGTGGACATAAGCTTTCATTTTTCCTGGGTAACCATGAGAACAAGTTCTGGGTCAGGTGCAAGTTTACTTGTATTGGAAAACTCTAAAAGGCTTTCCAAAGGGATTGCATCATGTTGTGAGTCTACTAGCAGTATCTAGGTGCTCCACTTCCTCTATATTCTCATTAACATTTGGTGCAATGGTTTTTATTTTAGCTCTTTTGGTGGTATGTAGTCGTATCTCATTGTAATTTTAATTTGCATTTCTCTAATGACTAACAATGTTTTTTCATGGGCCATTGACACATCTTCTTTTGAGAAATGTTTAAGTCTTTTGGCCATTTAATAAACTGGGTCTGAATGCTTGTTTAACCAAAAATTGTAATACAATTATAATAATACTAGAGGCCCATTGCACGAAGATTCATGCACTAGGCCTTCCTTCCCTTGGCTGCCAGCACCGGTTTTCCTCTGGCACTGGGGACCCAGGCCTTCGCTGCAGCCACAGCAGAGAAGCCAAGCCTCTTCAGTCTTTAGTCATCTTCAGTCTTCGCTCCATGCCTGCATATGCAAATTAACCCGCCATCTTTGTTGGGTTAATTTGCATATCCACCCCTGATTGTTAACATGGAACATAGATACCCAAAAATGCTGGTGGGCATTGCAGATGTATGGTCAATTTGCATATTTCTCTTTTATTAGTGTAGATTGGGAAGAGATGGTGAGTCAGAAGAGCTAAATCCTCATTTAACATAATAAAATAGAAAGTCAATAGGCATGTATAATGAAGAAACCATGTATCATTAATCATATATGCTTTTTGAAAATATGAGATGTATAAATGCCTGAAGAAAGAGATAAAATAACAGAAGGTGGTTGCCTCTAGAGTATGGAACCTCTATTTTAAAACAAGCCTTTTGGTATTATTTTATCTTTAAAGCTATACATATGTTTACTTTGATGAAAAAAGACTTAAAAATAAATAACTTACTGAATCTATAATCACCGAGTCAGGTGTTCTTCCAGTGAAAACAAAATTCAATTGCTTGGCTGCTCTGACCAAAGCTCCCTCATCTGTTTTGGGAAAATAGGTGAAAGCAAATACATGTGATATAAAAATTATTCCCAATACAAGAGAAATACATCACTATAATATAATTTGCTGTTTAATTTAAAAAAATGTTTTGTTGATTTCAGAGAGGAAAAGAGAGGGGGAGAGAGATAGAAACATCAATGATGAGAAGGAATCATTGATCAGCTGCCTCCTGCAGGCCCCACACTGGGGATTGAGTCCATAACGTAGGCATGTGCCCTGACTGGGAATTGAACTGTGACCTCCTGGTTCATAGGTTAATGCTCAACCACCGAGCCACCTCGGCCGGGTGCTGTTTAATTTTTTAAGCATTAAAATTCTTCTTATTCTGGCTCCTGTTATGCAATCCACTTATTTTAATGTTATATAACAATGAATGAATATAATAATCTGAGGTAAGTATAGACCCAGAGTCCTGTTTCTGAACATTAAGACTCAGTCTTGCCGAAATCGGTTTGGCTCTGTGGATAGAGCGTCGGCCTGTGGACTGAAAGGTCCCAGGTTCGATTCTGGTTAAGGGCATGTACCTTGGTTGCGGGCACATCCCCAGTAGGGGGTGTGCAAGAGGCAGCTGATCGATGTTTCTCTCTCATCGATGTTTCTAACTCTCTATCCCTCTCTCTGTAAAAAATCAATAAAATATATTTTAAAAAAAAGACTCAGTCTTATTTGTAAACAAGAATGAAAATGTACATGTGCTTCTTGGTCCAGCATATTTCTAGGAAAACCTTTCTCAAAATGAATGACACAAAACTGCCTTCTTACATTTTATGCGTTTCCTCCTAAAACATTAACTGTAGAAAAACTAACACTACTAATTGAGAATTTGACTTAAATGGATATAAAGGAATGGATGCTTGATTTTTTCATATATTACTAGTAGTTACTGTCATCACCATGTTACTTTAAAACTTCTTGTTGCTGAGGGTAGGGTGTGGGATAAGAGAATGTTCATATAGTTTCTATCCCAACAATGTGAGATGTAACATTTCTTATACTTAGAAAGAATTTGGTACATTTTACTAGGTTATAGCTACTGGTTTAGAATACAGTTTAAAATACTTTTAACAAAGTTCTCCAAAGTGTGTTCCTTCTTTCCTAAAACCTTATAATAATTGGATTGACTATTTACCCAAATTTACAATGAAAATAGGTCTAAAATTAAGCTAAAAAATTAACTGTGCTAATACATTATTTTATGGAATCCCTTCAAATGTGTAAATCATCCTCATCCAAATAAATTCACAACAATTTATTATTGATTATAATAATAAATTTGTTTCCCCCAAAGACGGAAACAAAACTGGTGTTCTAAAATGCACAGTATTTAGGTAAACAGATCTTCCTTTTCTGTCTGCTTATGTGCAAAAACAGTTTTTGACTAAGTTTTTTTTGGAAAGAAGGGAGAATTTACCATGTGCATATAAAAAAATACTTTTGCTTGTTTGAATTTTGTTATTCAAATTTCTATATGTTATGTCATCTACCAAAATTGTATAAATAAAGTTTTATATTTTAACATATAGATATATTTAATTCCAAGAGCCAAGGTTTGTCTAATTAGTAAATTATTTTTATTATCTAAAAAAACATCAGTTGGTTATTTTAATTTTTCAAATTAAATTGATTTTTTTCTTGACAATCTCAAGAAAAATTTTCCACTGGAAAAAACCCACATCACAATTGCGTCATTTGTACCTGGAGATGCTGCTTGGTAAATAAGCTTGTCGCCTTCTCGCTCGGGTACCGCTGTGTGACAGACTGCCATCATGGTGAGGAATTCACAGATTACAGGTGCGGTTGGCTGTAAGAAATAACCTACATTAGACCTTCTCACTTACATATTCTGACACTCGTGATAGCAATTTTCCTTCATGCCCATCTATTTAGAGTGTAGCTATTAAATATTGAAGGTATGAGGTTATAGCTAACTAAAAAGACAATATTATTATGAAGAAAAAATATTTTTAACTGAAATCATTCATTCTTGTACTCATTCATTTTTAAACATTTATACAAGACAACTCTGTGTTGTCAAATAGAAAGAGAACAGTGAAAAAAGTGGATATGGTCAAATACTGGGCTTAGAAGACAGAGGAGAAATTTTAAAATGTTCTTCATCTGGTTCTAATTCCTGACCAGATTTAATTTATTTTCTTTTTACTTTTTTCTTTTACAGAGAGAGGAAGGGAGAGGGGGAGAGAGATAGAAACATTGATGAGAGAGAAACATCATGATTGGCTGCCTCCTGCACATCCCACACTGGGGATGGATTTCACAACCCGGGCATGTGCCCTGATTGGGAATCGAACCAGAGACCTCTTGGTTCGTAGGTCGGTGCTCAACCACTGAGCCACACTGGCCGGACCCTGACAAGATTTAAATTTTAGGCATCTCATCGTACTGTGGTTCACTATTTTGGGTTGGGGTGATGATGGCAGGGGATTCCTCTGTAATGCCTTGTCCTCCCTCTCTCCAAAACTGGCAACCTTAACTGACAGTTTATACCAAATAAAGAAATGATTGAGCAGTTTCCATGTACGATGGACTCGTGTGACCTGAAAAAGACATGAAAGCGAATCCTTTCTGCAAGGAGCTTAGTTTATAGGAGAAAAGCAGCCAGATCTCATTAAACTGCCTGGCTCTGAACAAAGAAAAATGTCATTCAAATTAATAAAAAAAAAATCTATGCTGTTGGACAAAAAATAAAACAGCCCGGCCAGTGTTGCTCAGTGGTTGATCATTTTGACCCAGGCACCAAGAGATCACTGGTTTGATTCCTTGTCAGGGCACATACTCTGTTGTGGGCTGGGTCCCCGGTAGGGGGCGTGCAGGAGGCAGCCCATTGATGTTTTTCTCTCATTGATGTTTCCATCTCTCTCACCCTCACCTTTCCTCTCTCTCTGAAATCAATAAAAACATATTAAAAAAATAAAACAAAAAAGAAGTGAAGTGATTGAAAAACTAAGTCAAATATTATTTGAAAAAACTGAGTTCAGGCTACAATAGACAAAAGAGACACGGTCCCTGCCATGGGAAGCTTCTACTTGTGGGGAAAAGAGAACACAGATAAACATTCACGTATAATCTATTTATAGAGTGAAAAGGGCTATAAAGAAGAGAATGTGCAAACACACGTAATGTGATTTGGGTGAGTTTGTGGTTGTTCTGAAGATAATGCAATATTTAAGCTGGTGAGGTTTTAGCCTCATGAGAAACTGAGCAGAGATTTTTCCATCCAACAGGAACCTAATATGACTGAAAGATCCTAAAGAAGGAAATAATGAAGTGTGCTTGAGAACATAATGGAAAACTAGCATGGCCCTGGGGAAAAAGAAGGGAAGAGCGGCTCCGAGTGAGGCTGGTGACAGGCAGGCCCAGATCATGTAACTTTGTAGTTAAGAGGGAAACCAGACAATGGTTTTGAACAGAGAAGCGGTGGGACTCGATTTCCACTTGCATCACTGCAGTTGTCTTGTGCAACAAAAATTGGAAGGAAGTGAAAAGGAAACCAAGGAGAATGGTTAGGAGGCATTCCAGTAATTCAACAGGGGATGCTGGTCGTCTGGACTCGGGCAGTGAACGAGAGAATAAAGACGACGTTTGAGACGTATTCTGGAAGTCAGTATTGACAAGGACTTGGTGACTCCATTGATTGGAGATGGAGGGACAAGGAAGTACCAAAAGCAACCCTAAAGTTCCTCGAAAGAAAATTAAGCCAGGTGCTGGTGTAAGTTACTGAACTGAGGGCACAGAGGGAAGAGGAGGTCTAGGTGTAGGTTTTGTGGATCCTGAAGCTAATATTCTGTTGTAGGGTCTCTTAAGAAAAAAGGATACAAAAATAGCCATACAAACACATGACAAGAGCTCCATCCAGAGGCACAGGTGGTCGGTTCACCCGTACTTCAGAGGGAGCATGTTGTGCACATACTGAAGCAACGGTGAGAAAAAGCTCTGGGGTTTAAAGGCCAGGAAACCCTACCACCTAATCTGATGAAGTTTTAGTAAGTGTCAATGAGTTCATAAAGATGTCCATAGTTCTTAGTGTATATAGTTGGCACTGGCCTATCATTTTGAGCAGGTAATTCATTACTACAGATATTTTGAAATTGTTAATAGTGAGTTCTCTCAAACCAAAAGGGTGCTAATGTTATTTAACGTAAGACATTGTTACAAGATAGAATATTGATAATGATAATAGTAAAACTAAATATCTAATAACCATGTTGGCCAAGTTAAAAAAATTAGCAAAATTAATAGATTTCAAAATTTATTAAAAATAATCACAAGACTAAAAAAACCCCACATAAGCAGGGAAGATAATTCAGAGAAATGTTCATTGGTTTTCACTCACGAATTAGAATATAATGATTTTATGTCACTTACATGATTATTTTGGAGATTTTCCAGCAATGATGAATCATTAAATGTTTTTTCGTCTCCAAACTGTGAGCTCTGCCTACAGGGGAAAAAAGGGAGCAAATCTGGTTTATTTATAGCAGCTCACTGATCTGTTTGTAACTTTTTAAATAAATCACTATGCCTGCAAACCCCTAATAAATATAATATAGAGTGCATTAATGAATACAGCATCACAAATTTCATTAATAAATCAAAAAATATATTCAAGCATAGTGAAATATGACAGACTTTCGTAGCATAACGAAAATAGTATTTTATAGTTCATTTTCCTGGAGTGGAATTATATTGTAGCCAATGAAGTTTTAAAAATTTAATTTAAAAAATGTAGCAAAACTGCTAAAATACCAGGAATTGAATTTCTTCTACTTCAATAATTTTTCAAGTTTTAAGAATTCTGAGATAAAGTTATTATTAAAAACAATACTGATTAATACTTTTACCGTAGCTTATGAGAAATCTTTATTTGTAGTAATTAACACTACATGATTATCATATGAAATATAAAAATATGAATACACTACATATTTTATCATCACTAACAAATATCTGATATGCTTACATACATATCACATGTGTTCTGTATATTGAGGAGAAAAATCATAAAGGTGTATGGGATTCTTTTGTGCGTGGCTATCTTTAGGTCAGCACACACATTATGCACTTCAGAAGAAACAAATGGAGTCAGAATGGCCTCTGTAATCTAGCTATTATGAATCTTGGCAATGAAATTTAATATAAAACTGTTGAAATTCAAAAGAACAAGGACCATTTAGTTGGGAATGTCAAAACCAAAGGGGATACTTTGCAATGTTCAGTGAAAATCTATAGATCTAAGCTTTTGTATACTGAAGAAAATCTCAGAATTAGTTCACTGAGGAAAAGATATGTTCAATATTAGATGACTGAAAACCTGAAAGTTTTTTAATCACAATCTTTATAGGTTTCAAAGAGCATTATCAATGTCAATGTGCCAAATAGCAAGAGTTTCATAATTTTAAAACCAACAGTTTAAAAGGAAAAATCACTGAAGAAAACAGAATTTAAATAATTGAACATACACAATACCCTCAATGAAACATATTTTTCCCAAAACCAAAGGAGGAAGTTAGAACATTTATAATAAAATGCATCATTATATATATGTAGTATATAGTCTATTAATTCTTAAAATTATAATACATCTTTATTAACATGTAGTAGTTTAGAATTCTCAAAACATCCCTGGAAAGCAGAATAAACACATTATTATTATTATTATTATTATTATTATTATTATTATTCCTCCTCCTCCTCCTCTAGTTTTAAAGATGGAGAGAAAAATACAAGGACTTTTAAATGATTTATTAACAGGCAAACAGAAAAAATAGCACATATTCTACTCCAAATACTCTCAGTTCTTAAAAATAGTTTATTATTTGGGGTTCCATAAAACCTTCCTACTATTAAACCATTAATTGTTCTTAGTTATACTTTCCTACTTATTTGTTAGATAAATTGAATTGTCAAGGAACATTCACAGTAACATCTTGCATATGGAGGTCTACTTTGTTTTCAAAGAATTCCAGTCTGAAAGCCTTTGTAAATTTGAAGATATGTCTTGTTAACCCTTTGTACGCCATAAGCGTCTATGCCATGTAGGGATGGTTTCTGTTTTGGATGCGTGGCAGTTAACTGGTTAATCTCACTAGTAATTCTTTCATCTTATAAATCACAGCCACCATAACTGATATAACTTTCAAATGTATTTACAGCAAATAACACCAGATATGCAATTGAAATATTTGCATGGACACTTCACATCTTCCATTCACCAATGAAGGCTTCACCATGGATAATGCTCTGTAAGAACTCTTCCAGAAAGTGGCTTCCTTGCCAACACCATAAACCATAAACACCTCATCTGCTAATCGCATGGCCTGGGTGGGTAATTCAGCCATGGTGTTCTCACCACCCCTCTCCAAAATCTTACCAAACATTCACTTTTAGTAAATGTAAACAGATAAAACTAAGAAGTGCATGTCACTTCAAAATAATAACCAACTGCATAATAAATACAAAGAATACTTTAGACAGTAAGTTGACAAAACTACGTGAATTTGCGAACTGCTCACAAATAAAAATGCAAGTCAATATCAACGTGTTGTTAAATATTTCCCTAGAAATTTTCAAGTGGCACTTTTCTCACCAGGAGACAAAGAAATAATGGTGTTTTGCAAAAAGCAATAAGAGAGGGAGAGGAACACTAAGGTAAGACAACATGAGCAGGTAGCCCACAACAACACATAACTGGCAGCTTCTTGCAGCCTGATTTAAAAGCCATGATACCTTGTAAATAATTATTTCCTGATGATAAAAAATGGGGAGTTCTCAGAGCAATAAAAGTTAACAGAAAACTCAGAATGCATATGGCTTAATTGGTACTAGCTATTTTCATATATGACAGCATGGATTATGACATTTTTAAAAATTCATGTTGACAAGAAAGACATCAGAAAAAAAAAAGAGTTGGACCTACAGTTTTCACCTTAGACTAAAATAAACTTCAGATGGATGAACAATCTAATAAAAGTACCAAAGAATGGGGCAATTTAAAAAATAAAAAGTAGGAAATGCCCAAGTATCTCTCATATATAGTTCAGAAAACAAAACAGATAAATCTGACTGCATAAAGCTAAAACATTTCTGCCAAGCAAAAACTACTGCAAAGTCAAAGCCAAAAATGACAAACTCGAAAAAATTCTTTCCAACTCATATATGGAAGGCTAATTTTCATAAAACTGAAAGAACTTAGAAATCAATAAGAAAAGGATCAACAATACAATGGAACAACGAGCAAAGGATATAAACACAGTTCATAAAGAAGGAAATATAATTGGCTTTAAGTATTTTTTTAAGTTCAGCCTTTAAATATAATGCGAGAAATGAAATATATATTTGACAGAAATAAAAATTTGACAACCCAGTGCCTTTGTGATTATGGAAAAAGTTAAATCATGTCTCATCAATGATGAAAATTGGTTCAATTTCCACAAGGCAAATGGGCAATTTCTATCAATATTTAAAATGCATGTATCCTTTGATCTGGTCATTCCAGTTCTGGGAATTTATACCAATGATCTTCCTAGAGCAAAATGTTGCATGTAGTCATTTTTTGCAGCACATTTTTAATAGCAAAGGGTTAGAAAAAACCCAAGTTCCATCAGTGATGTTGCTTTAAAAAACTTGGTACATCCACATAATAGAATACTATACAAAAAATGGGTAGCTATTCATTGAATATGGACAAATCTCAAGAATGCAGAGTCAAAAGAAAGCTGGTACAAAACTGTGCAGTATGCCTCACTCTCTATCAAATTATGAGAAAAAATACATGTTTGTACAGATCTGGAAGAATACAGCCAAAAATTGGTTCCATTGGCTCTCTCAGGAGGGGAAAATGGAGGGCTCCAAGACAGGGAAGGGAGGAAAACCTCTCCCTCTTCACACCCTTAGAATCTGTAATGTTAAAGCATTATGAACTTAAAACATAAATCAAATTTAAATTAAAAAAACAAGAACAAAATCTATGTCAGCCACCTGAAATATACACCCCCCCACATGTAAACTAAATGTGTACATTATCCACCTGCACATATTACACACAGGCACACACAGGAAGACGAAAGGCAGTGTGATTGTAAAGCATTTTATTAAATGGAAGTGTACCTCCTGCTTTTGAATGGTGATATTGGTTCCAAATCAAAATTCCTTAAAAGAAGGCTTAATTTTTAGAAATAAATTTGTTATTCAGAGTTAGGTCCAGTCAAGGTCAAGACTATAAGCAAGCAATCGAATTCAATAATATTTTTGTTGGCCATTGGTTTTAACCAAAGTAATGAGGCCTGCTTTTCCATGTGACTCGTAGTATTTCCCAAAGCAATTACAAAAGAGGAGCGCCAAGACATCCTCTGAAACAGCCGCCCCACTGGAATACATAAAGTACCTGTCAAATTGAAGACTAACACTGACTTGGTTGCATTATATCTCATTATGATGCAGTCACACCCGGGAGAATGTTCCAGTGAGCCTAGCAGAATAAAGAAACACCACTCATCCCATATATAATTATACACAGAATGAAATGAGAAAATAAAGGAGACCAGACACTATCCAATGATATTATGTGTAGAGGGCCCCCTAGGAAGACACAGGGACATTCTTCAAATTGTTGTTAACTGAGCCCGAGGCATTGGCAGAGTCTTGTCTCGGTTACACGCCCCCCAAGAATGCGGGGGTGTTATCAGTTCCTAACTTACCTTTGTCCAGGTACCGGGAGAGGGGCTTTGAGATGTAAATCCAGTCTAGCACCGGGAAAGAGGGAATGAATAGGACCTGGGCCCTCCCAAGCTCCTTTGATCCTAAGTTTTCCGGTGAAACCCCCTTGTATATTGGAAAATAAATAAATGTGCTGCGTGGCTCAGGGCAGTCGTCTGTCTCTCCAACAGAAGAGGTCAGCGACCCACCCGGGACCCAGCTTGAATCTATTTCTGTGTCGACTTTCTTTATTTCATTGTTTCTCAATCCCCGGCCGCCTCTACCAAGAACCCATTTCATCTCTCTCCGTGCTGGCCACGGGAAAGGGAGATCCCCGCCGCATCAGGCCCCAGCAATTATGATAATACCAAAAGTCACAGTGAAATGACTAAGCACAGAACACTTTAAGGTCATTTTTCTGGAGGATTACCCTCACTAGCATTAACGTAAAAAACTTAACCAGAAAGAATAATATGGAGCTATATTAAATAGTTAGGAAGAAATAAGTATGTTATCTGAAATTTACTTCAAAATAATAGTGAGGGCAAGATATACATTAATTGAAATTGGTAGTGAGTGCTTATTATTGAAGTGAGTAGATGAGTACTTTTGTCTACGCTTGAATTTCTCCACAATAAGCACTAGAAAAAATGGGTATGGAAATATATAGTTTTGGAAAATAGCCTTATCTTAGGGCTACATGAATGTTGGCAATAAGGAGATTATTTTCCCCTCCAATGGTAGATTTTTTTAATAGAAAGAATTAATCCGTAAGGTTATATGATAGCTTATGGTAGTTGGCAATAACAACAAAACCATACTAATTTTGAAGTGGCTAGTGGCCAGGCAATGATTTTCTCTCTCTAAACTACTTATATTAATATATTTAAGCAAGTAGAGCTTCAGCCATCATCCAATTATCTTTAATGAAAGGGTTACTACATTCTAGGTTTGCCTGTAAATTCAACTAAATGGAAAATAATCTACACATATTTAAATGTTAAATATTATGTGGTGTTTTTTTTTTTTTAACTTGACATTTTTGTGGTAAATACAGTAGGGCAGTAAAATGCAGACAGACCACAGGTTTTATACATGGAATTCAATGAACTTCACATTGAAAAGTGAAGCTGCTGACAGATAGGAATGAACTTTCAGATTCTGGATTTATGCAGTCATCACACTCTGGCTTTCCCCTGCAGACCAGCCACTTAAAGACGTGGAGCGCAGGATTCAACCAGGATCACACTTGTGATATTGGTGTCACTGGCAACATCAAACCAATCGGATGAGGTTGGGGGAATGCCAGCTTTATGCATGTGCAAAACTGTTGCCCCCAAATTAACTTTTCTGCAGTTTAGTTTCACCTGTTCTTACCTTAACAAAACAAGAAACAAAGAAAAGGTAGCATGACAAATAGCAGACTTCCTGTGTTCTAAAAGCAGTTCTCTTCCGAAGTTGTTTACAGTCTATAGGGTGTAATGTGAGCAGCTCCCACTTTGTAACCAGGCTCCCACGTTTGCTGGTTGTATACTGTGGGGCTTCTTTGCCTAAATTTCACCAGCTTCAGAATAGTCATGTCAATCACAGCTCCTCAAATATGTCAGGTTAAATGAGAGACACCAGAGCTAACATTCTCTGTGAGCTCACCACGTCCAAAGACGCTTCTACTCCCCTTAAAAACAGAACTCACTTAATCCTTACAACCTCCCTATGAAGTCCACATTCTACCAGGTGAGGACAGGAAGGAAGATATATTGTGCAACTTGTGCAAGGGCTCCATTAGGGTCAGGATGTGAACTTGGGTGGTCAGAATTCAGTCTGCCTCCTTGACCCTACCCTGCACAGGACTGAGACACAACATAAGCTCATGAAGTATCTGTTCGTCATCTTTGCAGGCCCACATCATCTTTGATAGATGGGAAACCCAAGCATATATTTAAAATAAAGCTTATCTATAATAATAAAAGCATAAAACATGCTAATTAGACCAGACGTCCTTCCAGACGACCTTCCAGACGAAGCCGGGGCTGCAAGGGAAGCCTGGGTCCCAGGTGCCTGCCGGTGGCTGGCGGGAAGCCCAGGTTCTGGGTGCCAAAGGGAAGCCGGTGCCAGCAGCTGGGGGAAGGAAGGCTTACTCTTGCACAAATTTTGGGCATCGGGCCTCTAGTTTTATTATAAAAGTGGCAAAAGTCATCCCTAAGTGTTTATTTTAAAAAATATTAAAAATATATAAATTTATATGTAACTGCAAGTGGAAATGTACAATTTATGAAAAAGCTGGCATTTTTATTTGGAGCTACCTAGCTTAGAATATCAAGTATCAAAATTTCCAAAAGGATGTTCTGCAAAAAGAACCTTTTAAACTAGATAAAATAACATCCTCTTTCCAACAGTGATAACAGTTATGACATAACCTCTATAAAAAATAGGATATTTCAAATGACATGAGTAAACAAACAACAATCTTTAACATTTCCATTCAATCTTAATAAAAATATGGTAAAGGCAAATTCCTTTTTTTACGAATAAATGAGTTATCTTAGAGAACTGTGCCCTAATTCCATATTAATGAGCGTTGTTTAAAATGAATAGAATGGCCCTGGCCGATGGTCTCAGTGGTGAGAGCATCGGTCTGAACACCAAAGGGTCTCGGGTTCAATTCCCTGATCTCACTGGTGCCCTTGAACAAGCTGCACGAAATCTCTTCCTGCCTGGGTTGCAGGTTTGCTACCTGCCCGCTGGTCGGGAGGCAACCAATTCATGTGTCTCTCTCACATCGATGTTTCTCTCTCTCTTTCTCCCCCTCCCGGCCTCCCTTCTCTCTGAAAAGCAACAGCAAAAATATCCTTGGCTGGGGATTAACAATAAAAAATAAATTAATAGAATGATTTTTAAAATTTTTATTTATTGATTTGAGAGAGAGAGAAAGGAAGGAAGAGGAAGAGAGAGAGAGCGGAACATGGATTTGTTGTTCCACTTATTTATATATTTATTGGTTGCTTCTTGTCTGTGCCCTGATGGGAGATTCAACCTGTAACTTTGGCATATTGGTATGATATGCCAGGGCCTAACAGAATTGTTTGATGTTACAGAAAAGCAACAAATAAAAAATATACTCAACATTTTAACTATATTATCAAAATGTTAAATAAAAGGGAATATCTACACCATTAAACTCGAATTATCCACCAACAGTAAGATGCTCTGACATATTTTTAAAAATACTAAAAATTATTCAGTTGTGTGTAGGTGTTCAAATGCATGACATTCCAAGCAATGAGCTGAAATGAGATGACTCATCAATTATCACATGAACCAAACAGCTGCCTCTGTTATTAACCCCTAGGTATCATGAGGTTTACTGCAAAGCGTTACCAAACCTCTACTGTACTGAAATAAAATCCAAGTTGAAAAATATTAAATGATGCTTTTGGACTTCCATACATATTGGAAATGTGGTTTAATCATAAAAAACATACACAACCTGAAAATAAAAACATCACCACTTATAAAGCTGCAATATTTTCCACAATTACCAGCATTAAAGGAACCTGTTTCTTGAAATTTCATTTGCCACCAAATCATGATGAATTATAAAAATATCAACATATCAAGCTATACAATTCTAAATGAAAATATAAATTCATGAAAGAGGGATTTTATTTTTAATTTTACTATTGTTTTTGGAGGAGGGATTTTTAAAGTAAAAAACAATAATAAAACCAACCCAGAATATTGAATTAAACCTGTAAAATGCCATCTTTAATAACTGTAAAATTAATTACATCCCATTTGACTCTAGTCCTTGGTAGCATAGTCTTTCATCATTTATTCCAGACATTTGATTTTTTAAAAGTCCATTTTCTAGTCCCCAAACAGATTTAATAAATGAATGAAAAGAAATGTAAAGGAAACGTCACTGCTTGGGTACGTTTCAGTAGCATCTTTCTGTAGCTCAGCCGAGTCCTTGCATAGCGGCAGAAGGTGGCAATGCTGAGCTAAAAAACGAAGTTTCTGGAGCTGTAACTGAAATCTTAGCAAGTTCACAGCGCAGGCCCCAGGTGGGTTATTACAGACTTTATTGTTGATACACAATGTAAAACTTCAATGAGCCTAAGCTTTAAACTAAATGTCTATAAAGTGACTAAAGGTTATTCAGTAGGAAATCAAGGATATTTCGTGAATTTCAACAACTACCTACTTTACAGTATGTCACCATACCTGATCAGTAATGCTTTTTTCAAAAGTAGTGAAATGTGCCTAACAAAACAATAAAATGCAAGCCTTTTAAAGGAATCAGTGAGACAGAAAGGTCCATGTAGCTTACCATTCATCAGGAGAGCAGCCATAATCCTCAGGCTCAGGGACATGGCTTCAGAAAGCAAGAAGAGGGACAGAAAGAGATGAAGAATAATCACAGAAAGGCTGATGGATCTTCAAAAAGTTA
Source organism: Eptesicus fuscus (assembly GCF_027574615.1). Classification (NCBI taxonomy): domain Eukaryota; kingdom Metazoa; phylum Chordata; class Mammalia; order Chiroptera; family Vespertilionidae; genus Eptesicus; species Eptesicus fuscus. The sequence continues at coordinate 91,103,311 of NC_072474.1, read as the reverse complement.
AGAAAATGAATTTTTAGCTGATTCTGAAAGAATGGCAGTTAGTATAGTAAGTAGAATGATCATTTATGGCAAATAAGCAGGTTTACAAAGTTATTCTATAACTGGATAGCTACCTTGCCTCTTCAACATGAGATTTACTGATTTTATGCACTGAATCCAGTATTCAGTAGGAAATATTTAAACTTCTCGGTTTAACTACAAAGCCAATGGAAATTCAATCACATACTGTATAATTGGAATCAAGTGTTTTAATGAAACAAACATGCTAATACCTAGGAACAAACAATCACACTGGTAAAATTTACCACATATATTTTAGAAGTAAATCTGACTTTCATGAGGTGATGGTTCTTTAAGCAGGTAAAATAAAATTAATTACATTTATATAAATTAAATGGAACCACATTTTAAGATTAACTGATTTTTCAAAAATTCCACTTATGTCATAATTCAGTTATTAAGCCATTTAGTATCTCAAACAGGAAGCATGCTAATGAATACTTAATTCCCTCCATTAATAAGCTCAGGTGAGCACTAGGAACATGTGATGGATGTATAGCTTTTACTTTAACAGACCAGTCAAAAGTGGCCCATAACACATCACAGAGCAGATTTTCTCTTATGTATGGATGTATTTATAAAATTTCTTTTTTATTGTTCATTTCCCCCTACTTTTACTGAGATATAACAGACATATAACAGTGTAAGGTTAAGATGTACAATATGTTTATTTGATACATTTATATACTGCAAAACAATTACCACAATAGCCGTAGTTAACATACCCATCACCTCACATGATTATAATTTCTTTTTTTGTGGCAAAAACATTTAAGATTTACTCTCTTAGCAACTTGAGCAGATTTTATCTCCCATTTCTTTTGGTATATATGTCCATTCAATATTTTTCCTTAAAATTAAACATATAAGGTATGGGTAGACTTTTTAAAAATGCAGAGTTCAGTACCAATGTAAAACCATTGCTACTTTTGACAAATGTACAATTAACTTCACTGGGACCTCTCTATCCCTAAGTGACCACCCCACTCTCTTTCCCTTCACCAACCTGGCCCTTACATGGGCCTGTCAATCAGGGCACCTCTTCCACCTCCAAAGCGCTGAGCTGCCTCAGTGCAGTACCCACTCCAACCACACGGAGGCAGTCCCTTCTACTGACTCATCATTCTCTCCTACCAAAGGACTTTCGTAGAGCATGAGAGGAAGAGCTAACCTAACTCCTTGTGGGCAGGACTCCCAGAAAAGGCAATGGCCTACTGCAGTGCTTAAGGCAATCACTTCTGACCAACCTCAAGGCTTGGACTCCAGACTGTATGAGGCAGGGGCAGGGGGTGTGCTACCCAAGCAACCACACTGTGCCAAGGTTCTGTCAAGATGCACCAGTGCTGCATAGCAGCCCCTGATCTCACACACCTGTCCTGCTTCTCAAGTCAGGCAGCTTAAACACCACAGCACTCAAGGCTCAGGGCCCCCGCCCCCTTCCCCGCCCGGGCAGATGCTGAGCACTATGCAGTGTGATGAGCAGCAGGCCACCCACACACTGCTCTTGATCCTGTCTGCATGAGTTTCCTGTGATCACTGCTCCAGCAGTGCGGATGTGTCTGCACGGTCTGATTATTTCTTTGCCTTTGTTTGCACGTCTGGTCAGTGCTGTTACATCTGCCTGGTAAGTTCTTCACTGAATCAGACAGTCTTAGATCTCAACTCAAGAATCACTTTCTCAGGGAGCAGTTCCTGACCTCCCTGATTAGATCACCCCCCAATCGCAGACTCCTCTATTGGTCTGTATGATTACTTAAAAGCCATTAACCCCCAATTAGGCTATCAACTCTAGGGGGCGGAAACCCTGTGAACTTTTGCTGATCCTTACAGTCCCATCATCTAACAGTGCCTCATACCTAGCAGGAGATTAGCATTCACCAAGGAAGGCAAATAGAGAAATTCATGGTGTTTACCCAGCTTTCACCTCTAGTCATGTGAACAGGAAGACACATTTGTTGGTTTTAATCCAGATGGAGGCAAAATTTTTTATTTCATTGCACAAATATTTTTATTTTTTAAAATATATTTTTATTGATTTCAGAGAGGAAGGGAAAGGGAGAGAGAGAAAGAAACATCAATGATGAGAGGGAATCATTGACTGGCTGCCTCCTGCACGCCCCACACTGCAACCAAGGCATGTGCCCTTGGCCGGAATCAAACCCGGAACCCTTCAGTCTACAGGCCGATGCTCTACTCACTGAGCCAAACCGGCTAGGATGCACAAATATTTTTATGTCATTGCCCATCATGAATCCAATTTGGGGCAAAGTTCATGTGAAATGAGAATAAATTAATCAAGACTAAATTTTGAAGCATTGTTTTAAGTGTTAAATATTATCTTCTAACAAACCTATGAATACACATAACTAGGTAAAGATTATACTATTAAGAGACTTCGTCTTGCCCTTCAACCAGATAAAAGCAAAAGAACTGACCGTTGACTCTACCTAGGGTAAGCGGAGGCTTTACCTCACTGCTTAAAAATGCTGAAAAAGCACCAGCTCCGAAACTGTAGCCCCAAAGGCATGTGTTAGTATGTGCAAGTATGTTATTTTCCTTTATTTTGCCACAACCTGGAGGGACACACACCATGCTTCCTTCTGTGGGAGCTGGAAGTGCACCTACCTAATAGTTCCCCGTGTTAAACACTGCTGCGGGGCAACTGGGGTCATGGAAGCACGTTATTTCCCTGTCCGGACTCCCATAACCCAAGACATTCCCACAGAGAGGTGGCTGACAGTAATTACTTTTTCCTGTGGAGTTTGGTGGACTTAGGTTAATGGTGTCTCTAAAGCCTTCAGATATTAACAACCCTCTACAATGCTGATGTTCCTACTGTCTGTCCATCAGGCTGTTTGGAGGAGAGGATGTTATTAAAAACTCAGTCAGGGTTAAGGATCCTAAAAGCACATACACAACCAATACATGATTATTGGAAGCAGTTGAACAACTGGCCTTACTCAACAAGGCTTTAGGTATTCTTGAAAGCATGATACAACACTGGAAAAAGAAACATATTTCTGTTTATATAGTTAAAATTTGCAAACAAAGAAACACCTTTTATAAAAATTTTCTAAATATGTTAGAATTTTATATCTAGGCAAAAAACCTTAAAGATCAACTGCTTTCTAATAACTCCAGAACCGAACTCAGATCTGTGGAGGAACAGAAGGATTTAGAAATGTTGTACTTTTCCTGGATGCCTTTGCTGTCTACAGTCCCTACCCACCTCTTCACCTCACCCATTCTCCCCTCCCTTCATATCTAAAGCTCCTGAATTTTGAGCTTTCTCAGGATGTATTTGAGAATTACTTTTCTGATCTTCTTGAGCCAGGCCTTAAACCTTAAGCAATAAATCTTTCCTTGCTCCATACTCTGAAAAACAAAATCACCTGCTCTCACCATCTTCATTTTAAAGGGTTTGGAATACTTGAAAGGAATGGTCCAGGGTCACAGTGAATTAGAACAAAGGTACAACTAGAACTCATGTCTTATGAGTTATTTTGATATTGAGAGGTTATTTTTCCAAAGAGGAAATTTGTTTCACTGAAAACTTAATCTAAATGAGGATAATTCTGAACGCGAATACTACTTTAATATTTATCAGTCTCAACCCCACTCTGCCAAATACAGTTAATGACAACATCACCAGCAGACACAGGAAAAACACTGCTCTTTAGAACTACTGCCTGCAAGTGCTGAAGGACTTGGTCCAAGAATTAAAAAACAAACAAAAAACCAACCTAATAAAATGCAGAAGGAAAGAGTACCTAGAGACCATTCTAGCTTTCTGCTCTGAGAAATTCATCATTAATAATTACTAATTTGAAACACTTGCTTCTTCAATTGGAAATTGGACAAAGTAAAGAGGGATGCCAATTATCAAACAGGTAATTCTAATAATCGCATTTCTGGGTGGATGCAGAATTTATGTAAAAACCAACATCACCATAGATCTATCAGCAAGTATCATACAACAAACTCTAGAATCTTGACAGGTCTTTCCTTCTCTTGTGTAGATTACTGTGGGTCTCACATACACAATGTCAAAAAGGGTGGCAGCACCTCTCCTGCTTCCGCGGCTGACCAAAGAGTGAGGCCAGTAGTAAATTTGGGGTTGGCGTGAAGAAAGGCTTTTTGGTCTAAGAGAATTAGCAGATCTTCAGATCAAGAGGAAAGATGCACAATGGCACCTAAGCCCAGAAACATAAACATGTTTCTCAAATTAACAGCCTGTCTTTATGATGTGGAAAAACCATTCCATCAAGTGTCTTTTTAGCTGAACAGTTGGAAGCCTTTTAGAGTCACACTAGAAGCCCGATGCATGAAGATTCGTGCAAGAATGGGCCTTCCTTCCCCTGGCTGTCGGCACTGTCTTCACTCCCGCTGGAGCCGCCTTTTCGCTCTGGCCCAGAGCCACCTTTCTGCCTTCCCGTGCTGGGGCGGTGTGAAACGCCTGTGTCGTTGCCATGGCGATGACGCAAGCATCCCGCCCTGCCCCCGGCTGCTCAGCACCTGTGTATGAAAATTAACCCACCATCTTTGTTGGGTTAATTTGCATACTCACTCCTGATTGGCTGGTGGGTGTCGCGAACGTACGGTCAATTTTCACCTTACTGTTTTATTAGTGTAGGTTTCCTACTGACCCAAAGAACAAAGACATCTGCTTCCATCTACTTCTCTTTTTGGACGCTGTGTATGTATGGGAGTAACAATACACGTTTAGAATTTTTTTACCCAATGGTTATCTATATAATAAAAGCCTAAGTGACCGTATGGTGGAATGACCAGAACGACTGGAGCCTATGATGCACACTGACCATCAGGGGGCAGACACTTAATGCAGGAGCTGGCCCCTGGTGGTCAGTGTACTCCCACAGGGGGAGTGCCGCTCAGCCAGAAGCCGGGCTCACAGCTGGTGAGCTCAGAGGCGGTGGCGGGAGCCTCTCTCACCTCCACAGCAGCACTAAGGAGCAGCATGTCGAGCAATAAGGAGTAGTGAGCAGGTGGGCGGTAAGGAGCAAGGGGTCCCAGACTGTGAGAGGGCTCAGGCCGGGCTGAGGGACCCCATCCCCAGTGCACGAATTTCATACACCAGCCTCTAGTTTACTTATAATTTTAAATAAAGCATTTTCAAAATTCAATACACTATTTTTATACTTGCTTAGTGTCTGGAGACAGAGTGTGAGTGGGGAAGAGTGGGGCGCATGCCAGACAACCCAAAAGCAAGCACCTTGCTTGTATGGTTAAGGGATTGAGATTATCAGTCTTACTTGTGGATAAAGGTTGAAAAATTTGGTAATAGGCCAATTCTATCAACCAGGAGGGTGTTTCCTTTTTGATCATGCCTTTTTAGGAAATGTAAAAATTAATTTCTCACTTTATAAAGTATTTAAAAGAGAAGGCTTTTTGCCATGGCTGGTGTGGCTCAGTTGGTTGGTGCTGTTCCACGCACCTGAGAGGTCACTGACTTATTCCTGGTCAGAGCACATGCCCAGGTTGTGGGCTTGATCCCTAGAAGGGGCATGCAGAAGGCAACCATTAATGTTTTTTTTTTTCTCTCTCTCCCTCTCCCTTCGTCTCTCTCTAAAATTCAATATTAAAAAGTCATATTAAAAAGAAAACAAGGGTTTTGAACAGTTCAGGTAGGCATACCTGGATATGAGAAAAAATGAGTGTTCAACAGCACATGCTAAGAGACATTAATAGCCTGATAAAAGTTTTTGATGATACTCATTAATTCTTCCCTGGATTTAAGAGGTTCATGTCCCTACTTCCTTCCCATCACCAGAAATGTAAATTGTTCTGTGACTGCAAAGAGGAGAGATGACAAAAGAAAGAAGCAAATCAAAAGGATAAGTTATCAGAGAAACAAGAAGAATGTTTTAACTTGAAAAGCGCCCAAGGCCAGACTGCATGCTCCTACCACATGCCAGCTGTACTCTAACTTAATGGCAACGCAGAGGGAGGGGTGTTTGTACCAGGTAGAGTCCTTGAGCATCTCTAAACACTGAAATATTATTGGGCAGCCCCCACCTCAGAGGTGGTTTCAAATGAAAGACAGCGCCTAAACATAAAACACAACACATACATGTATGTATAAAGTAAAACAGCTGCTTTCCAGGTTAAAAAAAAAAAAAAACTCCACTAAAAGAACTCTCAAAATGTACCAAATTGCTAACACTAATTAAGTTGTATTTCATATTCTATTTAAAGAGGAAAAACTTACCCATAAGCAACTCCAGCTATGGTGCACTTCTTAAACTGCATTACATTGCACGTTAGAGTTCCAGTTTTGTCAGAAAAGATGTATTTTACCTAAAAAAAAAGAGTTTAAAATGTCTCACTAAAATTTCAGAAGTCTTTTTATGCCAGTCTCCTACAGAGGGGGAAAAAAACCTCAAATTATTCTTTTTATCAATTTTGTTACATTGTAGGGGCACAATGGAATGCTATTAATTGACTTCTTTCAGCATATAAAGGAATATGTTCAACTATATTTGTTTAGTATTTGAACAGTAAACCATTTCATGTTTGACTATCGAGGTATTAGAGAAACTATGGTCATATAGAAATCTGCCTCAATATGGAATGAATTTCCACCAGAAAGTGCATTTACTGCTACTTAACATTTATGGGGCACTAAAACATCTACCAGCATTTCTCCACATAATCGCAGAGCAGGCAATTGCTTCTGCAATGAACTTCATACAACATCTGAACTGGTAAGGAAAAGGCTAATTCTGGTCTAAATGCTATTTGAAAAGTAAGAGTTAGCAACTGGCAAGGGCACAAAAAAAGAAGAATCTCTTCTTAGCCAGTACAGGGTGGGGCAAAAATGGGTTTACAGTTGTTTATACAGAAAACAATATAATAATGAATAAATAATTATGTAAGAATAAACTCTGTACTTCGTGTACTCACAACTGTAAAACTGTAAACTTACTTTTGCCCCACCTTGTTTGAATAAATGGATTGCAAATATACACCTGTGAATACTGCATGAATTGTAAATCTAAAATTCCTGTTTGCCTACTATTCCTATTGTTCAACTTACATAACTTAATTGATGAATTTAACTTTTTCTTCCATTCTGGTCAAAAGCTATGAATAATTTTTAAACTGAGAGTTTATAACTCAAAAATTGCCAATACTTTGCTACTAGTCAGATTATATACTGAAGGACATCTCTCAGTACAATACCTCATTTGAGAGCAAAATATGCTTTAAATGTATTTGCAACTTCATTTACTAAAAATGAAAATTAATGGTTATGTACGAACATGTATTTATGTGATTATCCGAGTAATAGAAAATTAGGAGCTGTCAATTCATATGAAGTAGTTGCCACCTACGGCAGAAATTACAACGAATCTGACTTCCATGTCAACACATAAACGAGAAATACCATTTACCTGGCCAAGCTCCTCATTCAGGTTAGATGTCCGAGCCATAGCAGCAGTGTCTGTGGGCTCATAGTGCATGTCAAGATCCTTTTTAAAAATAAAATAAATCCGTGAATACAACTAGTCATAAGACACTGAGTGAAATTTTATTTTAATTGGTAAGCTGTGTATATAATCACTCGCAGCTTTTGCTACCCCTATACCATTTCAGTTGACTTTGCTGAACAGTACTCAATCTAGAATATTATATTGCACAGTAAAGGCAGAGCAATGTGACGGGTAGGGCATGTCTCTGGCTATCAGACTGACTGTAAAGATTAAACAAGATAATGTATGTAAAGTGCTCCCTATGAGGTCTGACACAATGTAAGTGCTTAATGTGAGCTAAAATCACAGCAACTAAATATTGATAAAATAAGTACAACTTCACACCCCTGGGAAAATGACCTAGTGTGCTGGGAGCCAATTCCAGCATGTCATCATTACAAGAGTTTCATCAAAAGGTTGATGAAGCTTGGGGGCTCAACAAGGGCTGAGCCACATATGTAATTACCTGTTGGAGTGGCTAAAAAGCATCTCCCCCAAACCTGAACAGGATGTTTGTTAAATGCCAGATAGCTCAGGGCTTCTTAATCTACATGTTATTGCCTCCTGTTGGCCAAACATCTGAACAGCTGTAGGCTATTCCCCAATCTGACAATGCTTCTGTACAATACCCTTTGAAGTGTATTATCTCCACCTTGCCTTAGGACAAATTGTGTTAATAAAAAGCAAGGTCCTGAGTCAAGGGAAGTTTTCAGCTCCTTTAGCTGAAGCTCCTCTGACCCCCAGTGCCTTTCAAAGTTATCTTTTGACCTTGGACTCCTTATTGAATCTACGCATCAGCCTTTCTCCAGATTGCTGAACCCTTCATAACGCTGGGACAGGAACACCAATACTAGTGGATTCTATCTGGTTGTACTTTCTTGGCTAAGTTTCTTACACGGTATGTACTTGAAAGCAAAAAGAGTGTATTCTCAAAACCCAAAGAGAAGTGTATAGTTTTCATACCAATTTGTTCTTGCTTTGCACCCAGAATTATGAGGTTTGACTCCTAATCCCATAAAAATTAATATTTCCTAAAGCAGAACGTTTTAATGATCAGTCAGAGTTGACTGATTTTCACATGTCAAATGAAAAGGCTAAAGCTGACCTCTTCCATATCTGCCTTTCGGAATGCTCACTGTCATTTCTGGAATAGGTTGTAGAGTTGTAGGTGCCATGCTTGAAGAGGGGAACTAAACAATGGGGCAATGTTTGGAGAGGAGTGACCGGAATGGGGATGAAGTTGGAAATCAAGTGAAATGAAGAACTGAAGGAGATGGAGAACATTTAATGGGGAGAGGGGATATGGTAACAGAATTGGCATGACAGTCAATTTCAAATGTTTTACAAGGCTAGTATTTGGAAACAAGATGAGACAATTTTCATGAAAGATCTACTGGGAAGAACCAGGATCAAAAGGAGGCAGCTACTAATCTTATTTCCCTACAAAGAATAAGCTGCTGGAAAGAGGAGATCTCTTCAGTCAGGAAAGTTAAAAAATCTCTGTGTATCAGAAAGGTGGTTGAAAGGCCTGCTGGGGTCACCCACCACTAAAATTATGTAATTATTTCAAGCAAATATTATTTTTGAAAATCCAAATAAAATAGCAAAGGAATTGACTAGTTATTTGATGTTCACAATGAGTCACTTTATTACTTCTGATTATAAGTGGAAAACCTTCAATAAGTTTTAAATGTATTTATACAAACTTTATTACAGAATTTTTCGGTTATGTATCTCCTGTATGAAATGAGCTATGCTTGCAGCTCATCTTAGATTTCGAAATTATATGGATCTCTTACCAATGAATTAAGAGACTGACAGCTGAGGTGGATCATTTACCATGGGACGATAATGAGCAGTTACAAAAGCAGCATCAGTTATATTTTTAAAAATCCTAATCTTGTTCAGGTGGAAAGACTTCAAAGTGATTTAAAAAGAAACATCAAAAGATAATACCTTTATTCAAAATAAAAGAAAATTTAAACTTTCAGGCAGGCCAGGCCTGGATATTAATTTAATTTACATAAATTCATTAATTTTAACTTTGGTAAAAATAAAACAGAGGAAGAGCAACATATTTTATAAACAAAACATTTAGGAAACAGATGTCCAACACATTTTCCCAAGATTTAAAACAATATTTAAGAAAAAAAAAAAGAGGAAGAATTCAAGTGCAGCTGAAATAGTTTACAGTGTGGTAACATAAACTCTATACATGTGTAAAACATGGCAGGAGCCCTGGTTGCTACAAGAAGTGCATACAGTATTATTTTTAGAGTGCTCAATTGTTTATGAAGCTGTCTTCTATGTTGTAAAATTTCTTGGATTTACAGAACCACTGGGAGATGCAGGTAAGCTCCATTTATCATTCCTATGCGAGTGTCCAAGGAAATATGGCTCAAAGAAGTCGAGTGGCTTGCCAAAGCTCACACAGCTAGTAAATTGTAGAACGAGAATATTTTAACTCCAAATCCCCGGTTCTCCTTTTCCCCAAGCCCACTATATAATGCAAAATAGGTTTCTTGAACTAGAGACCTACTTTCTGCAGATGTCTGGTCCATAAACTTGGGTGATATTGAGATGAGAGATTTTGTTACCGATTTTCACATGTCTATTAGGCTTAAAAATATTTTGAAATATTACCTTGCAGTCAACAAAAGGTAAGGTATAATTAAGATTTATTTTTTTCCTCCAAGGAAATCAAAAGATCCTATCAGGAAAAAATATGTTTTGAGTGATAAGAAACAATAATCATTCATATTTACCCAATTGATGAAGTATGCCTGGGTAAATTTCACCACTTCCAATGTAACCAATAAGCTGATAGGAATGAGATTGTTGAAAAGGATGATGAAGGTCAGGAAATTCAGCCCAAAATTATTAGCGCCACCATCTGTTGGGGAAGGTGGGAAGAAAAACATTTATGGTTTTATATATGTTCTTTTGACCAGAGCTTTAAGCATAAAAAAAGTTTTTCATAAAGTATAGCATATCTTGATAGTTTGGGAGGAATACTGTGTTGATAACATATCCTAATTCTCAAAGAAATTCTTTAAGATGGAAGAGCATTATTTGTGTTCAAGATATTAATTAATCCCATTAAGACCTGCATAATGATACTAAAAAATGAAAGTACTGTCAAGCATTTCAAATTCTGTTCCAAACACAAAGTTTAGAGATATTAGGGACAGGACTGAGGGTTTATAAATGAAAAATCTTAACTGAGCAGAACCACTCTTACATAAACTTTTGAAAAGCGCTTCCAATTTAAAGCATGCCTTAAAAGCAAACAAACAAAACAGCACCAGCAAAACTAACCCAGATAGCAAAAACAATGGTAGGGCAGGATCCTAGATTAATTCAGCTCTAGGTAAATTAAAGTCTTCATCTTCAATAATGAAAATAAAACAGTTATCCCAGATACACTGTAATGTACACAAAGAAACAAATTGATGGTAGTCGTAATGGTTTTAAAGTTGAAACAGTAAATCAATGACTGTAAAAAAAAAACCACAATAAAAACTTGGAATAGCTGCAAAGCTAAATCAATATAATAAAAATATAATTGAAAAAAATCGATGTTGCCGTAAGATTTTCCTAAAATATCTTCACACTTTGAAAATTAAGTATTTGTTGGTTAAGGACTCATCAAAAGGCTCTGCTAACTTACTTTCCAGAAATACTTAGGGGAGGTGCATTCATCCCATAATCCCATAACAGAGGATAAATGCTCCAAAGGAAACTAACAGCACTTGCCCTCAGACAAGGTGACGAATAACACAGAACTCACTGCACTCAGGAGTTCAAGCAAAAGTACATTCAATTTAAACATGTTAAAACGTGTCAACTACTTTTGGTGCATTAAATATACTCAGTCTGCTTTCTTTACTGGACAGCCATCTAACTACCTGCATTAAAATATTTTAAAACAAACGAATAACACTAATGAAAATAACATGAATAAAATCACATTTTATGTTACTGTGAAGTGCTCATTTTATCTTTAAGGATCCTGAAATTTTAGAGATTCTAACACTTTACTTTTACTGAAAATTGCATTGAAAAGTGAAGACTAAATGCCCAGTTATCTTGGCCACAATGTTCTCCTTTCAGAAATAAGAGGAAATCCCAAGATCAGCTGTGAAACAAATACCGGCTCATGTTTTAATGAAAGAGAAAGTGTCCAGCACTTTCATGCTTACAATTGAGGTTGAGATACCAGTCCTTTCCAGAATGCCGTCGATTCCAAATGGCCGAGCCCACAGAACAGATAAGGGACATGGCAATTAAGATACAAAACAAAATCAAAATTTGTACGTTTGTAATTCGTTCCACATTTGAGAGTTTAAGTGGTGGACTTGTTGAATTCTGTAAAAAGACACAAGATGAGTAATAAGAAATGTGTACAATGATTTAGTAATAGGTATCTAGTATTTTGATGAGGATGACAAGGTCCTCATTAAACTCAAAATCTAGACATGGGCAGGTGCCTGAACATTATACAGATAATAAGCACAGATGTAATAAGCTGTCAAAGGTTAACAGCCTCTTTTTCTAAGGGCCGCTATGTCACCTAAGCCTTTTTCTAGGATATCCTCTTATAATAAAAGCCCAGCGACTGAATGGCGGAACAACCAGAACGACCACTCGACCAGGCGCTGGGATGTGCACTGACCACTTGGTCAGTGAGCTCTCACAGTAGGAGCACTCCTCGGCTGACCAGGATGAGCGGCGCTCCCACAGTGGGCGGATTCCCACAAGCCACACCCCCACCAGTGCACAAATCCCGTGCACCGGGCCTCTAGTAAAAACAATAATAGGGGAATGAAGTAACATGCCTTTTGTAAACACAGCATTTGTACTGTGGCAGACAAGACAAACAATGTATTACCTGGCTACTTAAGCAAACAGGGTAGACTAGAAGCATCTAGCCTCGCATCTCTGCTTAGGAAGAGAGGCAGAGAAGCTGACCTATGAACCCATAAGCCAGAGACCTGGAAATTCCAAAGGCTAAAAGCAATAATTAAAGGATCACTGGTTTCCAGATTTTGGTGGCACTGAGAAACTGTTTTTACCGGACACAGCAACTATCTAAGCAGTCCTGGGTGTAGAGAATAATAGAGACAGGTTTCCTCAGATGTATTTAATGATAAAAAAATGATTATGCTAGATTTGTGCTAATAAAGAAGGCATTCTGAGGACAGAAAATTAAATGCTATAACCAATATGAAATGACTTACAGAATTTATAGAATAATTAGGGGTGAAATCATTAATAGCAGTTTTACTTGCCTGGTGAGTATAGGTTCATGCCTTTACAATGTACCAAGTTATCAATCAGCCCTCAGAGCAGATTTTCATGTAGTGTCTTAAAACTGAGCTCCCCACACCCATCTAAACACTGAACACTGATGATATTAAATGTATAGAAGGAGCACCCACAGGCATGTGTAAACATTACAAATGGCTAGGATGAAGGCTGATAAAAAATGGCCTAACATAAACATGCTATGAAACAATGGTCAACATTTGTTCCATGTGTTTTTCTTCTAATTTTACGAAAAAACAAAAATAAGTCCTAAAATTTGATCATTGTATTCAAATAAAATTATAAGACAAATACTTCAATGCAGAGCACTCATCATTATGCAGACAAGTTGCATGTATCACTTCAACAGTTAGTAAATGCCGCTGATGGAACCAATACGCAAGATCACTGTGAGTTCACGCAGTGGGTGGTCTCTGGGGAGACTCTCCGGTGTGGTGTGTGCAATGAAGCACAGCACTGCCCACTCACCGAAGCACGGGATTCTGGATGTAGAAAGTGGGGCTCAGGGATCTGTGACAGATGGTCTACTAAGTGTGGGACTTCCACCCCAAAAGCTACTAACATCACATTTCCCAAAGATTGAGGTCTAGGAGGTCTGCACAGATAAAAATCCCACCTGCATCAGCTTGGTGTCATGTCCAGTGTAGACGACTATTCCGTGAACCCACTGCGTATTTCTTAACTGGGCGCCTCGAAGAAGAATCTGATCTGCTCCCAGGGGCACGGTGCTGTGACAGAGGACACTGGCATTAGAAATGGCATTTTCTAAAACGCTTCAGAGTCTTACAGCCACCATAGAGTTCCAAAAAAAAAAAAAAAAAAGAAAGAAAGAAAAAGGCTCTGTTATTTAAATAACCCTTCTCGTATTTACTGTATTTTTAGAAAAGAAGTCATTTTTCTGCCCATAAGAATTTTCTTATGTTAGAACAACTGCAGGGAAGCATTTCAGTGGCTTCTCCCTAAACATCAATCCCACCATTTCCTACAATTTCACAATCTAAAATAGGAGGCAATGTTGTGGAAAGCAGAGGCCCGTTTTCAAACCTATTTAAGACTTTTCCTGATTTAGTTAAGTCCAGTTAGGGTTCTGAGATGTTTGGAAGTGTTTAGGTAAGGAGCTCTGTTCCCCCTCCCTCACCTTCCTTTAAATTAAATAGCTTTGTGCCAGGCAGAGGTGGCTCAGTGGTTGAGCACTGACCTATGAACTGGGAGGTCACCATTCCATTCCCGGTCAGGGCATATGCCTGGGTTGTGGGCTCAATCCCCTGTGTGGGGCGTGCAGGAGGCAACCTATCAATGATTCTCTCTCATCATTGATGTTTCTACCTCTCTCTGCCTCTCCCTTCCTCTCTGAAATCAATAAAAATATATTTAAAAAATAAAAATAAATAAAAAATGCACAAGGTAAGATAAATACACAGATCTCATCATTTTCACAAAAGGATTCTGGGTTCATGTAATGTAGAAGTGCTCAAGGAAAAGGTTTTGAGTGCTGAGACTGAGAGCACAAGAAAGTATGTACCCAGGTTAGCAATACACTGTGACACAGGGGATTCTGTGTTGTTATGAAGACCGACTTTACATACCCATGTCCATCAAGCCTTATGTTTCCAACAAAGTCGTAGAGATGTCTGTTTGGACTTTCACACTCAACTCTGCCAGAAATTCTCATCAAACTGTCAATGTCTCTTATATCTGCTGTTACTGGCAAGCCCTGTTCAGAAATGTTTCAATAAGTAAAGAGTATACCAAATACATTGCATGTGGGGGGGAAGGGGGAATTCTGAATCCATCCAGGCCTATGACCTAAGAGATCCCACTATTTTATAAGCAATTCTCCCCTCCAGACAACAAATACTCTCTATGGATTCATAATTAAGGGATACCGTCCTCTCCACTTAACACAGGTTTCTAGCACAAGAATAGGACATCTATTGGAAGGTTCTAAAATATAGTCGAGAGACTATAAACTAGTCCAAAAAGATATTTTAAAGTAAGTTCTTAAAAAACTGCTTCCAAAAATAAATACAGTATGAATCTCTCTGCTGAATCTCAGAAAGCGGCTGAAAAATGAATAAAATCTATGTCCAAAGAGAATACTTTGTTCTTTTTGCTCACTGAGAAGGAAAACTCCAAAACAGTTCTTCCCTCTGGCCCAGGGGAACTGTCTGGAACCGAACAGGCCTGCTTCCTGAGACCCTCTGAACTCTCCCCGCACCCCAATCTCCCACGTGTTATTCTCCCATTCACCTAGAACCCAAGGGGACACAGTCATGAGCAGCCTAACAATGTTTTGACCAACGAGTGATGGCATATATGACCGTTTCTGGAAGATTATCATGGAGCTGAAAATTCCTTTTCGCCTACGGACATCACAGCTGCCGTAATGTCACAGTACAACGCATTGCTCACATACAATTATGTATAGTACATAATACTTGGTAATGATGATGTTACTGGTTTATGTATTTACTATATTTTTTTAATCATGATTTAGAGCATATCCTTTCTACTTACAAAAAAAACCACAAAACATGCTATAAAACTGGATGCGTATTAAGCTGGCAGCAGCCTGAGACACTCAGTGTTGGCATCGTTTTCTCTTGTGCTTGATTTAATCTCGTGTTGTTTTGTGCAGTAACATGCTGTACAGGTTTGTAGTGGACGAGCAACTGACTACACCATACAGCCTAGGTGTGCAGTAGGCTAAACCATCTAGGTTTGCGTAAGTGCACTCTGTGGATTTCGCACAATGATGAAATCGCCTTGGAGCGCATTTCTCAGAACCATCCCTGTTTTTCCAATGGTGTATGACTGTTCATTTTTAAAGTCCCTTTTACAACTTTAAAGACAAAAACCCTACAGTTGCTTTCTATTAGAGATGGTGTGAGAAGTAAACAAATCTAAACTATTCCCTGAGATGAGTGAGACAATTAGAACAGCAATGAAAACTGTCTTTTCATATACAGTAAAGCCAAATCATTTGGGTCAGGTGAATAGGCAAAAAGAATAAGCTAACACACATCAAAGCAATTAGAGTGACTACTATTGTTATTATCGTCAGAGTGTTGGCTATTACATAAAATATTTAAAATAGTATCTATACAAACAGGACCATATTTCATCAGGCAAGTCAATCTGAGTGTTCCATAATACATAATGATACCGATTTCTAAATCCTCTTCATAGGGGCTCAATGAGAAAACATCCACAATTGGACAGAATTACTTCAACTCGAGACAGTCAGAAGTAAAGCTACTGATTCCACGTCATAAAACAGCAGCCATGATACTAACCGGTATTAGGTCTTACCTGTCTAATTTTCAGGTTTGTTTCACCATCTAAGTTGGATGTTTCAATGTAGCACATGGCCTGGGGCTCACTGTTGTTTGAAATTGAAAAGGAGAAAGGTTCAGTGGGGGAAGAAAAGCATAACACTAGCTCACTGACTGCTCAGACTCACTGAAGCCTTTCATTCTAAGCAAAGCTTTAGCTGCCTACTTTCTTGCCGGTTTCCACTCTTAGTACAAAAATGCTGCAAGGCAGAACCCATGCATGACAACTCATGGACCAGCTTTTCAGCCAGAAGGATCCCAAAGCAGTTTCCTGGCAGCAATCAGTACAGATCTTCAAGATAAAGTAAATGCTGAAATTTGTCACATCATACTTCAAGTGCTCATCCACACAGATACAACACAGACTGTATCTGAAATGTAAAGCTGTTTTGTGTCCAGATTTATCTTTAGCTCAAAAATATCAAGTGAGATTCATGCTCACAGCCACATGTAAACTGGTTGAGAAAAATGCTTGATTAGAAAATTCCAGATCGCTGCTTCTACAGACTTGCATTTACTACCCTTTTAGGAAAGATGAATAGAATCACAGAAACTGTAATACTTAAAATATACAACTACTTTTAAAAACCTTATGAACAGATTTTGCAGTGAAAGTAGCTTTCTGCTCCTATTCTATTTCTTAAAGTTGTTTTAGTGACTTTTGGGACAGTAAAAAACCGAAATAAAACGAAAACCAGCCAATTTAGCCCTACTGCTCTTTGACCTGACCTAGAAGATCCTCCTGGGCGTCTTAGTGAAGTTTGGTGTCCACTGGCTGGTGGGAGGGCAGGTTCTCCACTTTTTTCTTTCTTTTTTTTTTCACAAAAACCGTGTCCTGAACCACCTATATCCTGCCCCTTCACATACTAACTTTCCTTGTGTAGTAACTATAGACAGGTGAGTTTGCTGTCCAAATGTATAAGCTGGTTCTCAAATATAAGGTAAAGCATTCTGAAGTTAATCAGTCTTATTAGCACTCGATTATATAAGCCTAATTAGGGAACATCACACAAGTAAATATGAAAGCAATCTCTAATGATCATGTGTATTCAGAGTTGGGAAGAAATAAATTTATCAGTTACAATCACCTGGAATTTTCTAATCAACTTCCAATGTGTGTGCAAAACAGACTATTCTGAGTTTCAAAAATGGGCATGTAGCTTAGTTTTGTGTCCTGAAGGTCTGTGAAAATTATTAACCATATGGTTATAAAATATTTTACAGATTCACTTTATAGTAACTTTGCATGTTCTCATGTTCTTCAATTTACTCTATGGGCTTTATTATAATCCCATAAAAGCTGATACTTTTCCCCAACTGGAAAAACTTGCAATATTTATTTTTCATTCTATCAATTATTCAAAGTTTTTTATTATTATTATTACTGTCACAATAATAATGTGGCTCTGGCAATTGCTCTCAATTTGTAATTTACTTATGTATATATTTGGAACAGAAATGGTTTATGAAATTATAAAGCACATCTTCTGAAAATACAGAAGCATGACGACAAACATATGCTAAATGAACAATGCTGATTCCAGATTTGGGCAGTAAAAAAGGCATTAAAAAGTTTTATTTTACAGATCCAAGGCTATTCTCACATTAAAATGAGAATAACATTCTAATTCTATTTATTTTTTTTCCCAAAAGCAACTTTTCTAGGACTTTAAATGGCTAGGAAATTAGAAAGTTAAATGGCTGATTTCTACTTGAAATGGGGCAAATTAAATATGCATCCAATTCAGAACATATTAATCCCTTAAGACAGCTGTTACTGAAGCGGTTCTTAACAGTGCTACGAAAAGGCAGCAAGATGTATCAGAGAAGAATCATGCTAGACATTAAATATTTCAGCAAAGTATGAAGACATCCAACACACAAACTACAGTCAGAGAAGCAAAGCAGGCTTTTTGATTAGCAAGTGGGAAAATGAAACAAGATGCACATCACACTCAAGACACTAGCAGACAGCTGAAATTTACCACAGTCACGTGCACTTTGTCACTAGTTACAAATGGGATAACAATTGATTCCGGAGCATGCGGTACAGAATGTACAACAGTGAGCTTTGTGCCGGGAGTCCTCCATAAACCCTATACAAGCCCAAATAACAGCCATGTGTGCTGAAGGGATTCTCTAGAACTTACAGAAAATGTCAGATGTAAGACAAACGTTTAAAATCTTAAAATATTTCTCAATAACTTTCATGTAAAGCTTAACATTGTTCAAAATAATATCCTAGAGAGGCACTGAATTAAGCCTTAGGCATGTTGTTAAAAAAATGAATATCTATGAATGATGCCCAGGAAATTAAAATCTAGCTTTATTGGCATGCCTCATGGGCTCCTACTGATAACAATAGGAGCTGAATCTGCCTACTTAAGGGATGAACATCAGCCAACATTGCTTTCAACAAGGCCTTTAAAACATCTGTGAAATGTCCATCCCCAAGAAGGAGAAAAAAGCCTGTGTTTCCTAGGAAGAGACACAGAGCTCAATCATCTTTTGGTGCAACTGTTCTCTGGTGTAGGGTGAGGATCCACACACACATCCTGTAGGGCTCAGTGCTCTGACCTTGAGGACAGGCTGATGAGATCTGCTGGGAGATGTTCCCCATTGGTCACTTTCACTATTTCCCCTACTGCCACCTACAGGTCCCAGTTTAAAATAATTAAAATGGAAAAAGAAAAATAACAGAGAAAACAAACAACAAATGGACAAAGGAGACAGAAAGTTTGAAATTATTATAGAAAATAACACATGTTAATAAAATGTCTAATGCCAATTTTTTCAAAACTTATTTTGATCAGGTCTAAAGGTACAAGAAAACATGGACTATTTTAAGGATTATTTATTCGCTTTCAAGCTCAATTTTTAACCTGAAAATTTCTGATTATTAAAAATTTAATCATAAACACATCTTATCATATTCAATAAAAAGATATTTCTATATATAGAGCTACTTTATCTGAAAGATTTTCTTTTCTCTAATTCCCCACTCTCATGCCAATCTACTCTGTGTCCACTCCTTAGCCTAGAAGAAAGGAAATAACTATGGAAATTACTTTTTAGGAGACTACTTTTGAAAAGCAGAGTATACTATACTAGCTCTTCTTCTATACATACACTAAAAAACACTTTAAAATTTTCTGATTCCAAAACATTTTCAAAGTTATTACATAAATATCTTATCAACTTTAATGCAGAACTGCAAATACATGGACTTTAGGATGTTAGAAGGCATAATTGCAGCCTTTTGAGTTATTTAATAATTAATAAAGTGTAGGTAATGCACTATTTTGGGAGGGTAATCCTTTGAACCTGGGAGAAAAAATCTCAAAAGTATGAAGTAAACATGCCAAAAATCTGTTTGGATTTGAATTAATAGTCTGAGTTATTTTATTCTATTTTATACTTTCTCAACTCATGCATCTATTTGTTTGTTATATGATAAAATTTCAGTTTCTTTATTTCAAAGTGAAAATCAATGAAACTACTTTCAACCATGTTCATGCTTTAATTTCAAACTACCTCAAAGAAGATATACTACTAGTAATTAATAATTTAAAAATATTTAGAAATTGAAATATTATGAATTATTGTTTATTGCTAGTACAGGGGAAAATAGCCATGTACTTACTTTGATAGCAGACACTATGGTATAATGAAGATATTAGACTAGGGATTAAGTAGTCTAACAGTGATCTTGTCATTAGCTAAAGTTAAGTGGCTAAAAACAAGATAAAGGCAAAATTCCTCTTTATGTTAAATGATGACAAAACTTCACCTACTTTTAAAATTTAATGAAGGTTCAAAAGAGCCAAGTAATTAAAAAACCCTTTTGAAAAAAACACACAAAAAAACTGACAGGTGGTATTTTGTCACTTGGACAGAAATATCAGGTAATCTTTTTAAAAATACTAATTTTTGGAGGAAGTTAATCATTGTGGATGCTATATTAAGATATAAGGAGCTATTTTGATTTGTCAGTATTAATAGCCACCAGTAAATGTTTTTAATGTTCAGAAAATAACTCCTTTTAAAATGCTCTGAAGTTTAAGAAATATAAATACAAAGCATTATGGGAATTTCTGGGATTAGACAGAGGCAGGTGAAAAATATTTTGACAACTTTTAACTTAGAGCTAAGTATACAGCCAGGGCAGTACAGGCAGTTATCTTCATATTTTTGAGTGTACAAAATTTAAACATTGTAATCAATGGTTCAGCATATATGATTCTATGATAATGTCTCTATGATAAGTTTAATCAGGAAAACATCAATACATAAATTGATAAAATGTTTTACTATCATTTTGAAAATTGTATAAACATGACATTCAGATGGTCAGTCATCTATTACATTTCTCAAACTTTCATTTGGCGTATCATTCTGTAGGCAGACAGGCTGAAAGCTTAATGAAATGCTATCAATTTAAACAAAAAGGAGAACTGAGGAGTATGAGAGTTTGATTAAGTAATCCATCTTCCTCAGTTAAAACGATATGAAATTAAGCCTGAGCGATTAACTGTTTTGTTCAAAATCACCAAGCCAAGAAACCTGGCTTCCTGCCTCCTAAGCAGAGCTCTCCTTCATACGTGAGGCCCTACAGTACCTGAGACAAAGACAACAGACTCCCTGTTAAACTCATTCCCACACTGTGTGGGCCATCCCCTTTACTTCAGTTTTAGAAACCTACCCTAATCAAACAATAAGTAAAGGAAACTATAAACAGAAAGGTTGATTTAAAAACTTCATCATTTCAAAACCTATAAAGGAATGGCACAGAGCTCCTGATTAAAAAATATGAAAATATATTTCAACTACTTATAGACTTACTTCTATAAATATCTGGATAAGTTTTACTTGCTCATTCGAATTTCACTAATTTGTCATATATCCAATCACTTTCAATAATGACCTGATTAAACAGATTTTGAAAAAAGGACACTGTCCATATTTATATGTGGATTTTACAAATAAAACTGTCCAAGGAAATGATGATAAACAACCTCTAAAAGATTAAAAACATTATTTTCTTATTTTATGTTAGGACTAGTTTTATAGTTTTTAAACCTAAAACCATTTGAAAGTCACATTCTTTAAAGGGTAACAGTGCCATATGTTCTGAATACTAATTCATGACTATCTTAAATATGAGTGAAACAAAAATTATCTAAATTCAGTAATGGAAAGAACTTTTTAAAAAAGGAACAAAACACTGTAATTTTTCTTGGAAGAGTATGGCATTTTAAAAGATATGATGACAAAAAAAGAAATCATCCATTTTCTTGTACCAATGCACCATAAAGATCAAGTAACTTTGGAGAGATATACAAATGCATCATAAAGGAATTCGTCATGAACAAGGATTGCAAGAAAAAAATCAGTACAACCCAATCCATGTATTATATAAAATAAATGACAGGAAATCAGACAAGAGTTAGCGGTCCACATTAAAAGGATCTGAACATATCCAGAGGAAGAGGAGACTCTTAACTGTAATTATAAGTTCTGAATTATAAAGTACAGTGCTTATCATTTATTTTATATAGCAAACATGAAAGAGTCACTTAAGTCCAATCAAATTTTTAATGCTTAATTCAGAATCATCAGAGAGGTTTAAAATTCTTCGTTTATTCCTTATTTCCTTGGAGAAATCACAAGGTCAATGCAGGGTAGAGAAACCATCCTCTACACTGTTTGAGCATCAGTAGGTATCTCTACCTTGATGAGAGAAGTACAGTGTCAGCAGGTATATACTCTTTGCCTTTTATTATAACTATATCTCCAACATTTACCTGAAAGAAAACTGGGAATTGGTTAATTATTTGCAATGAAAGATAGATACAAATACACAACCCATTGTATTTAAACATAAAATACAGTAAAAATAGTAACTGGCAAACAAGAACCACTTATCTCCAAAATGGCAATAAATTATCTCCCAGTGAGGCCAAGGATGGGAAATTCCTTTAAAAAATGAATGCTGTATCTTTATCAGGTATATACCATCTGAATAAAATAAATCTATCCATTTTATCAATTTAATTGACATCTCAACTTCTCATATTCTGTCACTATGACATAAAAATAAAAAGGAGGAATTGACCAAATGAAATCTTTACCATGTTTAAGAAAATCTCAAAACAACTGGAAAAGCTATCAAATTATGTATTATAGGTATATTACGTATATACACTGAGTGGCCAGATTATTATGATCTCTGAACGCATAATAATCTGGCCACTCAGTGTATATCCTATTTAATAAAAGGCTAATATGCAAATTGTCCCCTCGACCAGGAGTTCGACCAGCAGGCAGGCTGGCCAACCACCCATGTCCCCTTCCCCTGGCCAGGCTGGCTGGACCCCACCCATGCACGAATTCATGCACTGGGCCTCTAATATATATACACTGAGTGGCCAGATTATTATGCGTTCAGAGATCATAATAATCTGGCCACTCAGTGTATTATAAATATATATTACACATATAATCATTATTCCTTATGATGACCTTATGAAATAGTATTAGTTATAATTCCCAATTTAGGGAGGAAGAAAATGGGTCTTAAGTTCTAAATTATTTGCCCAAAATCACAGTGAGATGAAGAGCTTAGACTGAAATCTACATTGACTGCCTACAAAGCCTTATTTTGCACAACTAAATATAGTGAAACTATCACTGTATTTTAAATTTTAATCTCTTTCTCATTTTACTACTGTTAGCATTTTTGTGAGTATGGACTGAAGACAAATTAAAGGTATACTACATCAGAAATTGTTAGAAGTAATTTAAGTGATAGGCTTGTCACAGAGCTTCTAGCAAACAATACAACTCCAACTCCATTACACTGATGACTACTCCTGTTAGAGCATGAAAGTTGCCCTCTCTTTGTAGCCAAATGATCCTAAAAATAAGTTTCAATTCTTAATCGAGAAGAAAAGCTTTTTTATTATTATAGCCCCCTTTATTTTAGTTCAAGCCTTTTTGTTCTTTCCCCTCCCTACTTTTCCTTGAACCCTAAAATAACACTTTACTGCAGGGAAGGAGAGAATGGCATTCTCCGGGGAATAACAAATGAGAAATTGCTGCAGGGACAGCCCACTCCGGCTACTTTATGCTCTGGGGGAGGAACAGGTCAGGACGGTTGTGTGCTGCTTATCCAGGTAGGGAAGCTCTGGATGCTTTGATCAAAAGATGTGTATTAGAGCCAGACTGGCATGGCTCAGTGGCTGAGCATAGATCTAGGAACCAGGAGTTCGCGGTTCGATTCCTGGTCAGGGCACGTGCCTGGGTTGTGGGCTCGATCCCCAATGTGGGGCGTGCAGGAGGCAGCCGATCAATGATTCTCTCTTACCACTGATGTTTCTATCTTTCTCTTTCCCTTCCTCTCTAAAACCAATAAAAATATATTTAAAAAACACACACACAAGAGATGTGAGTTGATATGCGAATCATCTGAAATCGACAAATTGCCAGGGACCTTGAAATCCAAATCCCCTCCCTCAAAAAAGGGAAAACTGGGAAAATAAAAAACAGCTAGTATAGGTGTAAAGTGGTCCCTAAAGTAATGTGTGGTGGTTATACGCTGATAGCTCCAACTGAAAGCAAAATAAAGAAATGTAAGTTCTCTGTACCATGGCACTTAGATAGAATGATACCCAGGTTACCACTTAATTGTTCTTTAATCGCTATCTATGCGCTCACGTTCACTCTCCAATTGGACTATATGCTTCAAAAATCAGGATCTACACTACAATGTCAGAGTCTAACAGACGTAAGAAAATTTATAATTGACTGCACTGCTTTCCAACACTTGTATTCATTGCAAGACAAAGAAAGGCTTGTGGGTATTACACCGAAGACTAAAAGAAAATATTAGCACCTTATATGGTGTATTGTAGCTCTCTCAGTGGCCTGGGAAAAACAAGGGCTCGCTAAGTGCTAAGGCAGCTCTCAGGAAAGCAGGGAACAGCCCTCCTCCTAAGGATGCTAGGGTTTAGATCACTTTCTCAAACACAAGCAAGCACCTCTTTTTCTTTTTGGGTTCTGAGCTTCTAATGTGGCATTCCCCCTCCCAGCCTGGTGTGTGCATAAGAGGAACAGACAGAGGAGAAGGTCAAGATGCCAAAAATTCTTTGACCACAAGTTCTCATTGGAGGAATATCATGACAAAGCAGTTTTAATCCCCAAAACACTGCAGTTACGAAAATATGTAGGGCTTTAGGCCAGAACCTTGAGCCTCTTCAAGTCACTGACATTAGTATTACAATGGAGGATTATGTAAGAGTGTATCCTTATCAAACTAAAATAGACTGCTTTTAAATCTGTCTTTGTCTAATTGGAGGCTTCAGCATGTTTGCTTTTACTAGGGAATTTTGGAGATATAAATTCTGAATCCAAAGAAATACATTTCTTGGTGGAAACTTCATGCATTAAAGCAGCTTTATAGAGTGACTTGTACACGTGCCTTCAGCCGACCACTCGGAGGTTCTCTGCAAAGCCAGAAGGATGAGTGGACCCTAAGATTCCACCTGCAACTGTGAACAGTCTCAGATGCAGACTGGTCTCTGAAGAACTGGTCTTTGTGGTGAAGACAATGAAGATGGCTGCTTACATTTCAAGAGTGGAGATGCAATGCCTTGCATAGGGCTTTGTAATTGCAATGCTCAAAGAAAAACCCAGATACTGGCAACTTAACTTTGAGAAAAGGCTTCAGGCCAGGACCTGGGGAGATGACTGTTAATGTTTGAGAGCTGAAGTCTGCCCATCTGTGAATGACTGGGATGTGTGCTGGACAAATTTGTAGGTCCTTTGAGAACCATTAAAAAGCAACCACAGTAGCCACACCTTTAGAACGTCAGAGAAAGCAAGAACCCTGAATTAAAGCCCATTTGCACTAAGGTCTATTATATTACCTTGGCTTGTGAATCTGACTTTCGGGTTTGGGTTATTGATTTTATTTTTAATTGCACAAAATATTACATGAGGTAAAGAAAAGACTTGCCCCACAGTCTGGCGAACCCAACAAGCAAGCCTGCTTTTATGCCTGTCCACTTAGTGCTCTATAAACCCTTTTTACAAAGTCCGCCTCTTAGTGTACATATACTGCTCTGTTCTTTTCATCTATGATTACATTTTATGACACAGAAACCCTCACTTCTTGCTTGCTGCTGTGAGCTCACTACTTGGCACACTCAATAAATATTTGTTGAATGAATGGTATAAAACTTTTTATAGTATTTGAAATGATAGCTTTGACTTGTCACAAAGTATACCAGAGTGCAGGGTGTCATACTTTGTTTATAAAGTTCCCTATTGTTGGGTATCCACATACTCTAATTTTTCACTATCCTATCTAATAAAGAGGGAATATGCTAATTGACCATCACACCATCACAATGATGGCAGCACCCACAGCCAATAAGGAGGGAATATGCTAATTGACTGCCCCGCCCTCAAAGATGGCAGTGCCCACAGTCAACAAGGAGGGAATATGCTAATTGACTGCCATGCCCTCAAAGATGGCAGTGCCCACAGCCACAAGATGGCGGTGCCCAGTCCCCTCAGCCCCACTGGGTCAGCAGGCACACAGCAAGGCGGGCCTGGCCTTGCCGAGTGCCTGCCTCCAGAGTCCCCCAGTCCCCTCAACCCCCCAGCTACCCAGGGCCGGCCCGAGGCACAGGCAAGCCTTTGATGGCGGCTGCCCAGCTGCCCAGGGCCACTCGAGGCTCAGGTAACCAGGGCCAGCTGAGGCTTGCACTACTGGCAGTGACAGCAGCAGAGGTGTGATGGGGGCATCACCTTCCCCTGATCGCCGGGTTGCCTCCTGTCCCTGAGGGCTCCCAGACTGTGAGAGGGGGCAGGCCGGGCTGAGAAACCACACACCCCCTCCAGTGCATGAATTTTCATGCACTGGGCCTCTAGTTATAAATAATGCTACAATAAATATTTTTACACATATATAGGTTATCCCTTACTTTGTGATTATTTTCTTGGGATAAATTTCCAGAATCCTTTTTTTATGCTTCTCAATATGAAGAGCCAAACTGCTAATCGACAATAACATGTGAATGAAATACTTCATAAAATTAAAAATTATGAAGTACACAAGTTTGTTTTTATTTATTGAATAGATAGCAAATGAGACTTCAATATTGTTTAAATTAGCAACTTTTATTATTAGATTGAATATTATACTGAGTCAGGTTATACTTCTTACTTATTGCCATTTTTTATTTCCTAGTTATATAACAACTAGAGAGGACCAGTGCACAAAATTCGTGCATGGGGGTAGAGATGGGCCTCAGCCCAGTCTGAGTCTTCTAATAGTCTTGGACCCCTTGGGGGATGTCTGCCTGCTGGCTTAGGCCCAATCTCTGGAGGCGATTGGGCCTAAGCTGGAAGTCAGACAACCCTCTTGCAATCTGGGATCTCTCACTCCTTATCACCCGCCTGGTCACTCCTTACCACTCGGCTCGCTGCTCCTTAGTGTTGCTGCGGAGGCGGGAGAGGCTCCCACCACTGCCTCTGCACTCACCAGCTGGGAGCCCGGCTTCTGGCTGAGCGGCACTCCCCCCCTTGGGAGTGCACTGACCACCAGGGGGCAGCTCCTGCATTGAGTGTCTGCCCCCTGGTGGTCAGTGTGCATCATAGTGAATGGCCATTCTGGTCATTCCACTGTAACGGTCACTTAGGCTTTTATTATATAGATTAGAGGCCCAGTGCACAAAATTTATGCACGGGGGGAGGGGGTCCCTTAGCCCGGCCTGCACCCTCTACAATCCGGGACCCCTCGAGGGATGTCCGACTGCCGGTTTAGGCCCAATCCCTCCTAAACCAGCAGTCGGACATCCCTCTTGCAACCCGGGACTGCTGGCTCCTAACCACTCGCCTGCCTGCCTGCCTGATCACCCCTAACCATCTGCCTGCTTGCATGATTGACCCTAACCCCGCTGCCTGCTGGCCTGATCACCCCTAACTGCTCCCAGGATGGCCTGATCGCCCCTAACTGCCCTCCCCTGCCGGCCTGATCGCCCCTAACTGCCCTCCCCTGCCGGCCTGATAGCCCCCTAACTGCTCTCCCCTCCTGGCCTGATCTCCCCTAACTGCCTCTGCCTCAGCCCCTGCCAACGTAGCTTTGTCCGGAAGGATGTCCAAAGGATGTCCAGTCTAATTAGCATATTACCCTTTTATTAGTATAGATGATTTTAAACTTTATCATATTTGGTACAAGTACTTTCCATATTTCACTTTATTTGTGGTAGTTTTTGTTGTATGTTAGTTTTAAATTTTGTATAATCAAATTCCATAGATCTTGAGATCTTGCTCTTCTCCAAATATTTATTAAAGTCTTTATTCTATTTGCATGTTTTTCAAAAACAATGTTTCAACATTTAACTCTTTTAGCCAGTTGGAATTTATTTTAGCCTAGGCTGTGATTTAGAGATAAACTGTTATTTCTTACAACAGTTAATCTGTGATCCTAAATAATTTATTACATAATTATCCCTTTTATCAATGATTTTTTTGTCTCCTTTATCAAATACTAAATGGACTTTAATTCAGGGCATTCTATTTTCTTCTATTTATGATCTATTCTACTCTATTCATCAATGTCTATTTTTGCAACATATCTACATGATTTTAATAACTTTTGCTTTCCATTTTATAATTGGTCCTTCCATATTCTTCTTCATATTTTCCAAAATATTTTTTTTCTATTTTCTTAATTGTTTACTTTTTGAAATTAAGATGAAAAATGTAGTCAGCTCTTTAGGAAGAGAACAATTTCTCTGGGATTATATTACATGAATACTTTGAAAAAATTGCTATTTTTAGCTTCTCTAGGAATATGACAAGTTTGTACATTTATGTGAATCTTAAATACCTAAAATTTTGATGTTGTCTTTACCAAGGTCATATATATTTTAAGTTTATTTGTAGTAAGTATCTCACATGCCATTGGGAATGAGAACTTTTCCCCCACTATATTTTCGATCTTGTTATTGTCAACAAAAGAATGCTGTTAGTTTTTGAACACTTAGCTTGAATTCATCATTGGGCCAACTTTCATTCATTCTAATTAATTATCTAATTCTAATTACTGAGTAACATCAGCTCATTTGGCTGAATGACTTTTGGGAACACTCTAAGTTCTATCCCCGCTCTGTATCTCAAAGTGGGATGTCAGGTACGGCACAGAACTCCAAGAGAACCAGAAATGCTATCATTCTAGGTAATTTTGGGCTGGTAACTTAATTTTTTTCCATAAAAATTTGAGAAAGTAAGAGTTACAATAATCCAGGTAGATTAGCACAATCTTGAAATGGCTGCTTACTAGGAAAATAAGATATTTTAAGAGGTTAATGTTAAGACTGAAGTAGTAGATGGTTATCCTCTATTGACAACTATTTCTTTTCTGAACAAGCACTCTAGGTGAGAAGGTAAGAAACTGATCTATCAATTTGTTAGGACGTGCATTTATGTTAACTACACTATATGAAGGAAATCTTACCTAATAAAATAGAAACATGCAAATTAACCATCACTCCGCTACACCCACAGCCAATCAGAGTGAGTATGCAAATTAACCCAACAAAGATGGAGGTTAATTTGCATATGCAGGCGCAGAGCGGTGTGAAGCCTGCTATGAGGGGAAGGGGGGCAGCAGAGGGAGCTACTGGAGTGGTGCTCCAGACAGAAGCGAGGACTTGCCGCCTCCTGGGCGGCTGGGGTGGGGAGCAGGGATTTGCTGGCTCCAGGAGGCTGGGAGTGAAGCCAGGGGCCTATTCTTGCACGAATATCGTGCAACGGGCCTCTAGTATATAATAAAATTCAATTTATCATACTTGATAATATCCTATCTGTCTTCTCTCTAAACTGTTAAGATCCACAAATGCCAGACAAAAGCATAAAAAGGCACTCTTTTGAAACATTATTTTGAACTTTTGGTGGCTTTTTTTTACATTGCTTTTCTGAAAAAGAGGTGACTATCGCAGAAATAAGAAAAGCACAGTCAAGGTATTTTCCTCTTTGTTATTTTTATATTCCACCAAAGCGAGTGATAAGTTTTCAAATACCTAGCGAGGGAGATGCCAATCCCTATGTTAGCCACAGATTTAAAATAACAAAAATGCAATTAATTCAGAGGGAATCCTGTTGTGGGCAGGGATATAAGGTAACTGAACATCACAAGGTAGAATCAAGAGCATGGCCTTTAACCTACTGGGACACATGAAGTACCAATAAACTGGCTGTGGGCTACAGCTCTGCTGCCCTGGCAATCTCAGGGAACAAAGTCCCCTTGGGAGAGAGGCCTCAATTCCAAAAGTCTCCTACCAAGTACAAAGGTCATTCATCTGTGGGTGACTAGAGGTTAAATGTTCTTCTAGAACTAAGGGAGAACTAACAACTGCTTACCTTTTAAAACTGAGGTCTGAATAGCATATGAACACTTGGATAACACTTGCTAAACTATGTCTTAACTCACTAATGACCATATTAGAGGTCTTGTGAGTAAATTAACCATAAAAGAAATAAAAAAGTCTAAATATTACTTTTCAAAAAAACAGTCTTTCTAGCACATGGCAAAAATATTAAATGAATGTGACTAACTGAAGACCCCATGTATGCTTACAACATTAATTATTAGACAGCTTTCACATCGGTGGAATTCTTGACATTTGTTTATATTAGACATAAAAATTACATCCTCTATTATGCATGTCTCTTGGAACAAAGTAAGAATCAATGCATACCTTTTCCCAGTGTACAATTTCCCAAGCACCATTTCTCAACACTGAAAAAAAAAAAAAAAAGTCACATTTTAAAGAACAGTTTTACTACTAATCAAAACCTATTTCTGATGAAATGCCCATTTTAAATAAATAGCTTCAAATAAATTAACCAGGAGCCATTTTGACAGTTTTAAAATTATGACAGCAAGGAAATGTAAAATAATATAAAGAATTAGAAACAACCAAAGTACATTTCAGACCCCACAATAACCATTACTAATAGAGGGGACTATCACTGGTGTTGCTGAGGGCTTTCTCCAGCATCTAGAGCAGTGATGGGCAACCTTTTGAGCTTGGTGTGTCAAACTTCGCCAAAAAACTGAGCATAACTCAGGTAGTGTGTCACTTTGAGGAAAAATCGAACTCCAAGACTCTAGTCACAAATGTTTCATCCTCAGGAGCAGCAAATGTTTCATCCTCGGCATGCGGCTGCGTGTCATCAGAAATGGCTACGCGTGTCAGTGCTGACACGCGTGTCATAGGTTCGCCATCACTGATCTAGAGGAATTACCATGCTCGGCTAGAGGAGAAAGCCACAAAGATGATGTGGAAAAGTGCCTGGCAAGCTTAAGGCTTGTCAGAAGCCATACAGCAGATATATACCTATTTAATGGCCACCACCCTATCACAGTGGTGGTCATGGTTTCCTGCTGCTCTATACCCAACCTGGTTCCCTCCTTTAGGGTACCTGTCACCTGGCTCAAGTCTGTGAGATCTTCTTTTGTTAATGGAGGTGTGACTCCGGATGAAATGTACAGATCTTCAGAGTTCTGTTCAATGAGTTTTGAAAACTAAACACCTGTGAATCTACTACTTAGGACAAGAAACAACTCCAGAAAGATTGCTCGTGCCCCTGTTTAATCCACCCCTCCATCCCCAGAGGCAACTATAGTCACTGAAGATTAGTCTTGTATCTCATACACACTAAACTAAATCACATAATATGTATGCATTTTCGTATTGATCTTTCAATCAACATATCTGAGATTCTGTTTAAAAGATGTTTCTTTTCCCCATTAAACTACCAGGGCACTATGGTGGATCAATTTCTGGACTCTGTATTTACTCCATTGATCAATTTGCGTACCTTCACACCAATACACACCATCTTGATTACTGTAACTTTATGGTAAGTCTTCAAAGAGGGAGAATAAGTCTTCCCACTTTGTTCTTTTTTTCCCCAATATTGTTTTGGATATTTAAGTTCTTTGCATTTCCATATAAATTTTAGAACTAAATAGTCAATTCTTAAAAAGCACACAAAACCTCTCAGGATTTTGATTTGGGGCTCAAGTCTTTTAACTCAGGGACAAGCTGTATCTTTGATTTTATTTCTGCCTTCATTAATTTCTCTCAAATATGTTGTTGTAGCCTTCAGTGTAGGGGTCTTTCATTAGATTTATTTCCTGATACTTGGTAAGTTTTTTCTTGTATTGTAAACGATATTTTTTATTCCATTTTAAACTAGTCACTGGTAGTATACAGAAGTGCATTAAACTTTCGTACATTGACCTTGTCGTCCTTGCAAAACTTTGTTAAATTCACTTATTAGTTGTAGTGGGGTTTCTTTCTTGTTTGGTTGTTCTTTTTGTGGCAATACTTGCTAAGCAACTTAATTTCTGTTTGTTAACAATGCTGTATTATGATTTTTGACAGTTTTATTATGCTCTTAATGCCTGTTCACTGTTCGTCTTTATTTTTAAACTTTTTTTGCTACTATGGTGGAAAAAAAAAACTTTGAAAATTGAGAATAATTTTTAGTACTAAAAATGTCCTGTTGGTTTCATGACCTTAGCATTTCAAATTCTGCCAAAATTTTTTTGATCTCCACTATCACCAATACCAGCACCCCTATTTTAAGCAACCATCATCTCCCAACTGGAGGTATGCATTAGCCACACCACTTGTTTCCTGCATTTATTCTTGATCTCTTTCCAACTTAGTTTCTCTTATAATGACTATATATAATGATTTTACATATAAATAATAATTATGTATTATGATGTATCCATATGTATCCATGTATGTGTATCCATATATTCTTTCACACAAACATACATACAAAAGATTATTCACCTCTTACTCAGAACTCTCTTCAACTGGCTCCTGTTGGCTCATACAATAAGTTCAAACATCGACAAGGCCTTAGGTCAGGCGTCCTCAAACTACGGCCCGCCGGCCACATGCGGGTGTTTTTGCCTTTTTGTTTTTTTACTTCAAAATAAGAGATGTGCAGTGTGCATAGGAATTTGTTCATAGTTTTTTTTTTTTTAAACTATAGTCCGGCCCTCCAACCATCTGAGGGACAGTGAACTGGCACCCTGTTTAGAAAGTTTGAGGACCCCTGCCTTAGATGAAGCAGGTCCTGCCTACTCTCCATCACCACCTGCTACCACTCCCTCTGCCCTCTCCCAAACTCACGCTCTTTCCTGCTTAAAATCCTTTGCACATGTTTCAATGACTGGAGCACTCTTTCTTTTCATCCTCACCTAGGTAATGTCTACGTATTTCCCAGATTTCGGCTTTAACATCACTTTATCAGGGGAAAACTTTTGGACACCCACTTCTTAGCCATTACCCCCAAGTATAAATGAACTCCCTGCACTTTTCCTTCAGAGCACTTACCAGTTTCACTACACATTTAGCTGAGAGAGGATTAATATAAGGACTCTCTCCACCCTCAGACTGTAAGGTCTGTGACAACGGGAACCTTCTCTATTCTGCTCACTGCGGTATCCCCAGTGTTGTTACCAAGGTGCTCAGTAAATACTTGCTGGATGACAAGCCGGATCCACTGATGTTCTTATGTGTTCAGGACATGTGAAGCCATCATAACAGTCACATGGATTTACTAAAGACACAACCCTGCTCCCTGTCAAATCTAAGATTAAAAACAACACTTACAGGATGTTTTAAAAAACCCAGCTAAATAGGAAAATACTTTGGCAGGCCCTCAGAAAGTTAAGCATGGGGTTAACATATACTCCAGAAATTCAATTCCTAAATATTTACGCAAGAGAATTGAAAACATATGTTTGCACAAAAACTTGTACGGCAATGTTTACGGTAATGTTACTTATAAACCAAAAGGTGGAAACAACCCAACTAATGAATGAATAAACAAAATGCGGTATATCTATTTAAGGGAATATTATTCAGCCATAAAAAGGGATAAAGTGCTGACACACACAGCATGAATGAATTTTAAAGTTATACTAAGTGAAAGAAGCCAGACACAGAAAGGACACACCTTGTAGGATTCCATTTACAGAAAATGTCCAGAAGGGACAAATCCATAGAGACAGGATGTACATTAGTGGGTGTCAGGGACTCGTGGAAGGGGAATGGGGATTGACTGCCTACATGTATAGGGTTTCTTTTTGTTGTTGATGAAAATATTCTGGGATTAGATAGTGGTAATGGGTGCATAAGCTTGTGAGTACACTAAAAACAACAGTGTACTTGAAAATAATAAATCTTATGATAGGTGATTACAATAAAAAGCAGCTACATAAAATGATGTCGATGAACTATTTAAACATTTGCTTAAAAATAGACTTGTCGGTTTTGTAAGTTACTGAAATAATTCCAGTGTGAACATTTGGAAATGGTTACGTAACCATCAGATGCACTAACATGAGTGTCCTCTGATGTCAGCTCAGGGCCACCCCTTCCAGTTCTGTAATCTAAACTGGCCCTCCCTGAAATACTGCCAGTTTGCAGGTCACATCCCAAAATATCCCCGCACCACTCTACTGGGTCCCATTAACAGGAGAGGAGTGTCACAACAGGCTTTCCCAATGCAGCAGACCACGCTCCACTAAGAAGGGGGGAAACCAGTGGCACTTTCATGGAACCACGGAAAACAATCCTCTAAACCTGCTTCGCTTCCCCATCTTCCCTCAATCTTCCATCATTTCTTTCTGCACATTTGAGCCTCTACCTCCTTCCCCTAACTACATTCCTGGAGTTCCCTCTCTATTAACTTGTCCTAAGACTATCTCCTAGGCGCTCTCTGCCTCCAGCCCAACAGTACATTCTCCCACTCGCCTCTTCACCACTCTCCACCCAAACGTTCCCTGTCAACTCATCCCCAAAGAGTTCACTGGAAGGTACAGCTTACTGCAAAACTTTACGTCTAAAAAACTTGAAATACATATTCAGTCAGCAACATTTTCTACCCAAACTACAAAAATCAGTGTTATGTTTGTAACAAGCTGAATGGAGGTATGTAAAGAAGAAGACATTCTCCTCATCTCATGCCACTTTCTCAAGGTAATGAAGACAAACGGATGCATCCTCACCCACCTAACTCTAGACCAAGCATGTCAAACTCGTGGCCCATGGGCCGCATGCCTTATTTGGCCCGTGTTAGCCCTGGAGTTTGACATGCTTGCTCTAGACCAGTAGTTGATAAACTCATTAGTTAACAGGGCCAAATATAAACAGTACAACAATTGAAATTTCTTTCGAGAGCTGAAAACCGACTTCTGCGCATGGGCCACGAAATTTCAATCGCACTGTGCGTGCATGCCCGCACGTGGTATTTTGTGGAAGAGCCACACTCAAGGGGCCAAAGAGCCGCATGTGGCTCGCGAGCCGCAGTTTGCCCACCACTGCTCTAGACAAACATGTATGCACTTTTTCTTCCTTCCCTTTGAAAAATTTATTTCTCTGCAACTTGGTTTTCCACTTTTCATATATGCTTTCAGGACAAAGCAGAGAGGCTTAACTAATTTTTGAAAGATAATGATTGCACGGTGCACCCATTCCAATGGGTCAAATAGCTGAATGGAGTCACTGGAATGCACTCCAGAATGAATTCACACAAAGCTTTCATCAAAGTAGAGGATAAGGTACAGCAGGAAAAGGAAAGCCCAGGCAAGCAAGCATCAGGGGCCTGAGAAATTCCGAGGCACAGTTCCCTGGGGTCCCTTCTCATTAAGCCACCACATGGATTTTGAACCTCCTCTACATGTCCAATAAATTTTAATTTGGGGAAGCCTGGGAAGAAGTTTCCCTGGGGTAGTTCATAACCCTTAGTCAATTAGCCAAGCTAGACTTTGTAGTATGTTAAACTGGGGAAGCCAGCAATCTAGATACATCCTTAAATTAAGTACAGAAGTTGGTCTAGGGGTACCTCCAGGGGGAGTTTCAAACCCTATAGAGCACATTATAAATCACCACCTAGCCTAGTCCATCTTGTCCTTATCTTGGCCAACGTTCAGCATCACGCTTCCAGGTGTCCCGAGATAAGCACAGAGCTGTTCCAGTCCACGCAGCTGTATCATGTGTTCAACTATCCACCTCTGGACAGAAATTCCAACTTCTATTGTTGTTGTTGTTGTTGTTGTTTTACCACCTCAAACAACACTGAAACATATTGACATGACTCTATTCTCTGGGAGAGGATCCTTAAACATTGCTGGCTCTGTGGTAGGCAGTTAGACAGACATGAGTAGAGCAATGTCAATGGGCCCGGTACAAAAGAAGGTCACCAGGGCAGAAAGCCCTGGATGCTTAGCAACCGCCAACTATAGGGTGGGACCTCACACCCAGGGTGACCTTTCCCTCCCCTAGCATATCTCTGGTCATTTGGTTTAGATCCCCTGACCTTTCTCTTAGAGATAACAACGAGGCAATCAGTTGTATTTCAGCTCCAGGCCCAGAAAGGTAACAAAACCAGACAAGTGATGTCTTGGCTGACCTCAGGACCAGCTGCACTGAATAATGACCCCTGCCCTGGCACCCATGAATCAATCAGTGGGGACCCCGACCCTGAAAGGGCACACCTGGAAAGCTGCTGAATACTCAGTTGAGATCATCCCTGGGACCTCCCCTGAAATCTCCCCGCTTAGAACCCCAAGGAAGGAGGACCCATCTTGCGCACTGGCCTTTCCCTTCCCTCTCTCCCTCTCTTCCCCCCAGGTGTGTCACCTGTACTTTCCTCACTTCCAAAGTCCAAGGGTCCTTCTTTTGCCTCTGTAACTTGTTTCCTGAGCCATTTCTTCTCCCACTCATCTCTCCCACCTCTGTGATTTTCTAAATAAATGTTCTCTTATAGTTTGAGTCTTGGCTCTGACTTCTTTCTTAGCCAGAACTCAACTGAAGTTGCTGAACCCGGGTCCTGTCTGTCTCCGCCAGTCTAACACCTGGTGCCATTCTCACCGCCGCCAACACTGAGTTAGACTTCTACCTAAGCAGAGTACCACTGCTGTGAATGCACGGCAGACACTTGCTACTCAACATCTGGTGCAGGGACCTGCGGCATCCGTATCCCCTGGAGGCTTCCTAGACCTGAGGGCATATTTCTTCCCATCCCACTATCCATTTCTCTTGTTCTTGAAATACAAACCCCCGAACACAGAAATAAAGAGAGAAGTGCATAGCTTGTTCAAACTTGAGGCTAATGCCATCGTAGGATGTAGAGAATCATGCAGATCTGGTGAAGTTAAAAACCAGCTCACAACACATAACAGCTTTCTGTACAAATCCAGGCTTGAGTACTGGCCAAAGACAAAAGTCAATCACACAATTCAGGGCTGTATTTACTTCGGAACCGGTGCCTAAACCTCCAGCTGTAGAACAATGAAAACAAACAGTGTCCCGTGTATTATGCTGGTGAACGGAAACAGCAGCCTGGTTATTTTTAATCACTGACCTCCTCTGGCCCAGCTCAACCTGGTGAAGAGGAAGTGTTACAGGACAGCGAGAAGGTAGGAACATTTCAGGGCAGGAGAAATAGGGAAACTGAGACAAGAAAATTAAACAAGGCCAAGTGGTTTGGATAGTTGGCAGCTGGCTTGTAAATAACAAGCCATTATCTTCCCCAACCAAGGACACATGAGACCACATGGTTGATGTCTCCCCAAAGGCAGCGGAGAGGAGGGAGGAAGGGGAAGGAAGAGTGCAGTCTTATCTCATCCCACAGAAAAGCCAGCAGTCTCGGGGCTTGGCTGGTGCTTCTCACAATTCTGGGGATGCCACAGCAGAGTTAAAGGGAGGGGGCTTGAAAATTAATCTGTACCAAGACATCTGGCAGAGGAATCTAATCTAATAATAGACAAATATGCAAATTGACCACACCTTCGCTACACCTAAGCCACGCCCACCAGCCAATCAGGACAAGTATGCAAATTACCCCAACAAAGATGGCGGCTAATTTGCATATCAAGACAGCCTCGAAAGAAGCCAAGAGCTGCAGAAGGGAGTAAAGCTTCGAAGAAGCAAGCAAGCCAGGAGGGGGGGGGAGGAGAAGGGAGGAGCGAAGTCAGGGCCGGGGCGAAGGGGAAAGCAGGCGGGCTGGTGGAGAAGGCGGGGCGGGTGCAGTCTTATCTCATCCCACAGGGGAAAGCAGGCGGAGCGGAGGTGGGGCCGGGGGCGAACGGAAAAGCAGGCGGGCTGGAGGAGAAGGCAGGGCGGGCGACAAGGGCGGAGGGGAGGCGGGGTAGAGTGCAGCAGGAAATCCTATTGCAGGATTTTTCCTGCAACGGGAACGCTAGTTTTAAAATAATAGACAGAAACGTATATAAGGCAGAGAAACCCCCCACCCCACTCGCTCTTTGGATTTGCCAAGAGAGCCCATCAGCGCATTATGCCAGATGATAGATTTGCTTGCCTTGCTTCTTTGATAAATTTGCATGTTTTACTTTCTTAATAAATAACTTTCTTAATTGGCTTTATTGTTTGGGGTGGGAGGGAGAAATAGAATAGTGGGGACTAGCTATTAGTTATAAGAAATATTAATCATGCTCTGTTAACTGAGATTGTTTTGTTCTGATTAAAGAAGGCACATCTGGCCAGGCTGGGAACTGTATCCTCTGAGACTTGGGAGTTACCCTCGAAATGTGGTCCATTCTCCTTATCCGAGAACTGCCTATCATCGTGGAAAGGTTAACATCCTTGTTGCTTGGGATATGTAACCACCCAGAGAGCCCACTCTTTGCAAGCCCCAGCCCAAACTGCCTGTAATCTTTGTCCTTCTACCCAATATAAGCAGATGGCTTAAGCGGGGGAGGGGTGGTGGTGGTGGTGGAGCAGATTTTTGTGGATGACCTGCGGCTCTCCCATGTTGCCAACAATATTGGAAAACAAAATGCTCATATACAATTCAACCCTGTCTCTGCTTAATTGCTCAAGTAGTGACAGGAGCCCAACCCATTCACTGCCTGGTTTCATTTCCACAACATGATCATCTGGAGTCATTCATTTGAATTCATTCATACAAGCATGACAAGAATTGAAGTGGGGACAGCCCTCTCCCTCTGACTCAGGGGGCTGTCCAGTAACACCTCTCTGGTGTCTGTGAGAGGTGCCTGCAACAGAAGCAAGTAATGGTGCAAGCTGGGTCCCTTGCTGAGCTTTTAGCTTTCTAGGGCCAAAAGTATACTGACTATGCCTCCAGAGTGTAAGAGTACAAGAAGGTGAGCCCTGGAGGAGATGATTAGTGATACCTGGTGAAGAGAGTAAGAGCAAGCTGTGCAAGAACTATCAGAATGGCCTGTCTTATGGTATTTTAACAGCACATTATTTTAAATGCAAACCTCCCCCATCTTCCCGCAGCCCCAGCCAAATGCACCTGCTATAGTTTCCACACATCTAATTAGTCTGGCAGTATGCAAAGGAGAACTCAGACTCTAAACAAATACCTCAAATATAACCTGTTTTTACTTTAGCAGGATACTACTTAACAGCTTTGTCATCATGGGTTTCTTTTGAAATGAAAACATTCTGTAGGAGTTGGTTGGGAATTCCCCAATCAAAGGCTCTGCAGAAACTGGCTGTTTCTCAGGACTCAGTCAAACAGGC
This sequence comes from Eptesicus fuscus, assembly GCF_027574615.1. NCBI lineage: Eukaryota > Metazoa > Chordata > Mammalia > Chiroptera > Vespertilionidae > Eptesicus > Eptesicus fuscus. The sequence goes on along the minus strand of NC_072474.1, from coordinate 91,064,479 downwards.
GGAAGTAGAGGTGCTCACTTAGAGTCTAACACCGGCCTTGGGGCAATCGAAACCGTCTACCACCAGGGCCATAACTGAAGGTCACTAGGATGCCGCTCCAGGCCAATCAAGCCACTTCTTGGAGTGGGTTATAAGAGGCAAGCTATCTTAAAGGACAATGGCACTACCAGTGTCACAGAGGACAGAGAAAACACAGGAAAGGTAGTGTGGTTGAGTCCTATCTGGGAGTAAGTCCTGAAGGGAACTTGAGTGCATCAAGAAGAGTGCAGCTGAAACTACAGTTCTGGGAAAAGAAGGAAAACCAGCATGTCTGTATTAAAGCATCGGTTCATTCACCACGTAGAACCTTACTTCCAAGGACCATTTTAAGGCAAACACCTCAGTGAGGCACAAGTGACATTGCACTCAAGTCTCCTGCATAAACTTGCCTGTAAAGGTCAAAGTGAACATGGACCTGCTTGGAGTCGACAGAGACCAAGGACAAAGGGAACGTTCCAAATTCCCTTCCCGTCCACATTCTACATATTATAGGTATGCAGTTAGTTGACACTACTTCTACCGATTCACTTATAAACCTTTTAACAGTGGTCCTCACCATGCGAGGCCTACACAAACTCTAGGTGTGAGTCCCAGCAAGTTGATTGAGAAGCGGTGAGCTGATGTGATCAGAGCACAAGGGTGAGCAATCCCCTTTTCTTAAGATGTTCTCTCTCATTCCTACTCACAGCATCATCAATCACTCATCCTTTCCTTTATTTCACTGAGAAATTTCTTGAAAGAAAAATCTCCTTCCTCGGCCTCCCCAGTCTTCCATTCCCCCATTCCTCGCATCGGGCTTCAGTTTTCATAGCAGCACGTTGCTGTCCAGTTAAGAACTGGAACTCTAGCAATGAAATGTCAGTTCTGAAATGCTGAATTTACTGAGAGTTGTGGTCCTGGTCCTCTTTCAATTCAGCAGCGTTTGGCCACATCCAACTGGATCTACCCACCACTGTGTATTTCCTTTGGCTTCTCGTCATCACTGTCCTAGTCCCCCCTCCTTAATTACATGGCTTTCACATTCTTCTTTCAAAAGTACAAGTGGGAACCTAGCCATACCTTCAGTAGTTCTCTCCAAATTCTCTACCTGGTTTTCAAAAGCCTTCCCACCCCTGCCCATGACTCCTTGACATATATCCGAAGCTCTGGCCAAAACCGAGTATTTGCTCTTCCCCGAATATTGCTCACGCCTTCCCACGTACTTCTGGATCACCCACTGCTACCACCCTGATAGCTTTGCTTACTGAAATTCCACTTGTCCTTCAAGAACCTCGCAAATGATTTTTCTGAATCCCCACTTCTCTCATCCGGCCCTTATTCGTTTCCCTATCTTGCATACAATATGAGTGAGCATCTTGTCTTCCCTACCAGATTACAATATCCCATAGGGCAAAAAACAAGACTGGTTTCTGTCTGCATTTTCTGCACTGGGTCTTACACAAGGTAGTTGTTCAGTAAAGACTTGATGACGTGAAATAACGAAATGTCCTAACTTTGAATCACACATGTTTTTCTTCTCTCACTTTACTAGCAACTATGTCTTTAAATTTCCTCAATGGGTTTTGCTCCTCTTGTGTGCAACTTTTATTTATAGGACAAATGAAAAACAATCTGGAGTTATATTTTCCCATAAGTAAATACCTCCTCTCTATCCATAGCTATTGTGGAAAATATCTAACCACTTCAACTGAAATAATCCTAAGATCTCTGTAATAATTTGAAAATATTAATCTTATAGGTGTCTGAAATTATTTAGGCCGTATATGTGCTCAGTTGATAAGCCCAATTTTTAACACCATGGAAACAAATGCTTTTAAAGAACTATCACAGTTAAGTTGATGTACATATGGCAGAGTGTTTGTTTATAAACAGATGTGGAGATACCTCCAGGGAGCCAAAAAGGCAGGGTACTTGCTTTTTCCAGAAGCCGGGAAAGTGCTGCTATTTTAAGGCCCTTCGACTCATACCCTGGCTCCTTTGTACAACACTGGACTGAACAGGAACCAGACAGATTCAGCCCTGTAGTAGGTCATTTCAGGCTTACAACCTAAAACATCTTCAACCCACACCAACCCAGCACCTTTCTCACTAAGGACATTAGAGGTGAATTGGTTTCCAGTGGGAGATAAGAACCATGTGCCCTGCGGGGAAGTAGCCTTATTAGTGGCCATCAGCCACCACCAACTTAATTCCGCTTGTGAAGAGGCTGAAAAGAGGTGGAAATGAGACCCATTATTTTTTGCTATGTGCCTAGCTGAAAAGAATTTCATGTTGTCTTTTCCCCAATTAAAATGAAACAGAGAAAAGTTGCTTTATTAAATACTTACTCTATTCTAATGCCTAATGTCAAGCTATAACAAGGTGTTAATCTAATTGTAGGAAGGATGGCCCTCATATAACCACAGCATCTGAGCAGGTGGTCCATGTGCTGTCAGTTGTCACAGCCGTGGCTCTCACGCATTCTCACCTGTAGATGGCATGCACACTGTACAATGCATGCACACTATCATTCAGGGAGTATACCTAAACCTGGCATTTTATAGAAGCAAATCTATTCCATTAGGAGGCATTTTTTCTCTCTCTTTATTGATTAAGGTATTACATATGTGTCCTTATCCCCCGATTGCCCCCCCCCCTCCCCACTCATGCCCTCACCCCCCTGGTGTTTGTGTCCATTGGTTAGGCTTATATGCATGCATACAAGTCCTTTGGTTGATCTCTCCCCCTTACCCCACCCTCCCCTACCTTCCCTCTAAGGTTTGACGATCTGATTGATGCTTCTCTGGATCTGATTTTGTTCATCAGTTTATGTTGTTCATTATATTCCACAAATGAGTGAGATCATGTGATATTTATGTTTCTCTGACTGGCTTATTTCGCTTAGCATAATGTTCTCCAGTTCCATCCATGCTGTTGCAAATGGTAAGAATTCCTTCTTTTTTTTACCACAGCATAATATTCCATTGTGTAGATGTACCAGTTTTTTAATCCACTCATCTTCTGATGGGCACTTAGGCTGTTTCCAAATCTTAGCTATGGTAAATTGTGCTGCTATGAACATAGGGGTGCATATATCCTTTCTGATAGGTATTTCTAGTTTCTTGGGATATATTCCGAGAAGTGGGATCACTGGGTCAAATGGGAGTTTCATTTTTAGTTTTTTGAGGAAACTCCATACTGTTCTCCACAGTGGCTGCACCAGTCTGCATTCCCAACAGCAGTGCATGAGGTTTCATTTTTTGTCGCATCCTTGCCAGCATTTGTCATTTGTTGATTTGTTGATGACAGCCATTCTGACAGGTGTGAGATGGTACTGCATTGTCGTTTTGATTTGCATCTCTCGGATGATTAGTGACTTTGAGCAGGTTTTCACATGTCTCTTGGCGTTCGTATGTCCTCCTTTGAAAAGTATCTATTTAGGTCTGTTGCCCATTTTTTGATTGGGTTGTTTATCTTCTTTTTGCTAAGTTGTATGAGTTCCCTGTAAATGGTGGGGATTAAACCCTTATCGGATATAACATTGACAAATATGTTCTCCCATGCAGTAGGCTTTCTTGTTGTTTTGTGGATCGTTTCTTTTGCTGTACAGAAGCTTTTTATTTTGATGTAGTCCCATTTGTTTATTTTCTCTTTAGTTTCCATTGCCTTAGGAGCGGTATCGGTGAAGAAATTGCTTCGGCATATGTCTGAGATTTTGCTGCCTGTGAATTCCTCTAATATTTTTACTAGTATGGTTTCCTATCTTATGTTTAAGTCCTTTATCCATTTTGAGTTTAATTTGTGTATGGTGTAAGTTGGTAGTCTAGTTTCACTTTTTTGCATGGATCTGTCCAATTTTCCCAACACCATTTATTGAAGAGGCTGTCTTGACTCCATTGAATGTTCTTGCCTCCTTTGTCAAATATTAATTGAGCACAGTGGTTTGGGTCGATTTCCGGGGTCTCTGTTCTGTTCCATTGGTCTATATGTCTGTTCCTGTGCCAGTACCAGGCAGTTTTGAGAACAGTGACTTTGTAATACAGCTTGATATCTGGTATTGAGATCCCTCCTACATTGTGCTTCTTCCTCAGGATTGCTTCAGCTATTCAGGGTCTGCATTTGACAAAATCCAACACCCTTTCTTGATAAAAACCCTCAGCAAAATGGGAACAGAGGGATCATACCTCAACATAATAAAAGCCATATATGACAAACCCACAGCCAACATCATACTCAATGGGCAAAAACTAAAACCATTTCCCCTAAGAACAGGAATGAGACAGGGATGCCCACTTTCACCACTCCTGTTTGACTTAGTACTGGAAATGCTAGCCATAGCAATTAGACAAGAAGAAATAAAAGGCATCCAAATTGGAAAAGAAGATGTAAAATTGTCATTATTTGCAGATGACATGATACTGTACACAGAAAACCCTAAAGACTCCATCAAAAAATTATTAGATTTAATAAATGAATTCAGAAATGTAGCAGGATACAAAATTAATGCCAAGAAATCTATGGCATTTTTATACACCAATAGTGAACTTACAGAAAGAGAGATTAAAAAAACAATCCCATTTACCATTGCACCAAAAAAAGTAAGATACCTAGGAATAAACTTAACTAAGGAGGTAAAAGACCTGTACTCGGAAAACTACAGGACACTGAAAAAAAGAGATAGAGGAAGACATAAACAGATGGAAGAACATACCGTGTTCATGGATTGGGAGAATCAACATCATGAAAATGTCCATACTACCCAAAGCAATCTATAGATTCAATGCACTTTCCATTAAAATACCAACGGCATATTTCACAGACAAACTCTCCAAAAATTCATCAGGAGGCATTTTTAATTCTCCCAAATATCTTTCTTCTCCTGTACCTGAACCTCATCCTTTCCCAGGCTTCCTTATTGTCACTGCATGTGAAACTGTCATTCCACCTGAAATACTAGCCAGAGCAGCATTTCATAAAAAACAGAAGCACATTTTTACAATTTAAAAAGAGAACGAGCTCAACCACAAAAATTCATATGGGGATTGGCTTCAATTTACATGTCACATTAATCATTAGGAATTTATTATTTACAAATTCCTGCAGAGCAAAATTTGGCAGAACAACCCAGTTTAGGGAAAACCATGAGAGACTGCCTCCAGTGTGTGCCAGACTCACAGAAGAGGGTATGTCAAATACTGTGAGTTCAAATATCAAGGGAAGAAGTCAGAGAAAATGAAGGTAGGTTTAGATGCAAGGAGACCTGGGGTATTCTGAATATGGCAGTGCTCTGGTCTCTGGATAACAGAACTGATGAGTGGACACAGTAAGGTGTTCACAGGAGGCGAAGCAGGGTAAAATGATGATGTAATGACTTCGACAGAGAGGGTGAGGAGGTGACTAGAACTTCTGCCACGTTAGTATTTTATCAGTGCCTGAGAAACGGTGTTATGGAAATACATCGTGCTCACACCTCAGATAATGAATTTTCAAGAAGGCTCCTTTCATGCCTAGTTTCTTCCCTCTCAAGCATCTGTAGGGAGAATGGTTCGTTCACCGGTTCATCTGCTATGCAAACACATACACCACCTGCTCAGGACATGCCCCTTCGTGGCAAACACGAAGACCAGTAGGAAGGTAGACTTGCCTTTTGCAGTGCTGCCACTCGGTACAGTTACAGCAGCACACAACCAAAGGACAGGCGCAAAGAAAGGTGGTCACAAGTCATTAGGAGGAGTGGACCACACAACGCAAGACGCACTCATATTCCCCAGACTGCTGCGCATCCATGTTCTCTGCCCTCCCTCAACAGCTATGTCCTCAGAGAACAACATAAAATTTTGAATTTGCTAGCTCAGTGAACCATGTACCTAACCAACTCCAGGAGAAGAAATGGCTTCTTTTCAAAAGCGTTGATAATAGGCTAAAACGTCAAGTTTATGAAGTCCTGAGTTGAGTACAAAATATGCTCCCTGATTGAGTGCACTGACTGGTGAAAATGAGGCATCAGACATGTACTAGGCTACAGAGTTAAATGATTAGAAATGTTGGAAATCAAATTATGAGTTTATATTTCTGAAGTTGTTAGGGAAGGACAGAAAAAAGTCACTCTAGTGCCTCAATGCAAAATAAGGAGAGAAAATACTCATTTCTCCAAGAACAGAGAAGGATTACTATTGGAATCTGAAGGAAAGGTATCTTCTTACACATTATACGGTCTTGGTAAACATTTAGAAATTGGAATTTTAAGCTCAATACTTCAAATATTTGTCAAAAATTAATTATCTGTCAAAAATACTCCCTTCCCACTCCTACACCCACTACTGCCTCAATTCGGCAAAGCAAATCAATTTCATTCTGGTCTAATGACAACAGATGGCTTTCGTATTAAGCAATCTGAGTTATGTGACAGCAAACAGTATCCTCTACAAGCATTTCTCTTAACTCCTATCAACTTCAAAATATAAAAGATAACTACGTAGTACTTAAATTAGACAAAGCAGGGAGAAAAAAAGGAAAGATCTCTTAGAAAACAATTTCAAGTATCAAGTATCCCATAGTGTCTTATGTATGGGATTACCAAGTATTCTGCTAAAATGGTGTTTATAGCTGTTAAGCCCAAATATTTTATTCTTGACATGAGTTTTATATACACTTATGTTAGAAGCCTTCCCTCCCACTTACCTATTCCTTTTTTTTCTAAATCTACACCCAAGGATTTTTTTTTTTTTATTTTAGAGAGATGAAGAGAGAGAGAGAGAGAGAGAGAGAGAGAGAGAGAGAGAGAGAGAGCAAGGGAGGGAGGGAGAAAGAGAGGGAGAGAGAGAGAGAAACATTGATCAGTTGCCTCCCGTAAATGCCCTTTTGGGGTACAGGAAGGCCCTCCAACAGACTGAGCCACCTGGCCAGGGCTCATGTGCTTATTCTTCATTTTTAGCTACAGAAGCTGATTGTGTTAATCCAGGGTGATCTGTTAAACCAAGAATGATAAATAAGAAAAAATATTTTCTCTGAAGAAGAGAAAAAAGGGAGTATTTTGGGCAGTATGTAAGTACCTAGGAAATCATAGATCATTTCCGTTCAAGGAGTGGTGCCTAAAATAACCATACCTGTGACAGCTACTCTTTGACTGTACAATGACCTCTTGGGCCAATGCTTGGAAAGAAATAACTGCCCATCCTCAATGATCGGAACTCTCTGCTGCAAGATCCAGTGTATATTGAAAAAATAATTACATATTATTAGTTCAAAATCTTTTACTGAACATTCTGAGCAACATGGCAACAAATGCAAAAACTGCATGTTGCCAAAAATACCAGTACCTCAAACAGTTAGTTTTTCCCTTTCAACTCCTGTGCCTTTTACTCTCCCAACCTTCATGGAGTAACTTTATTCCCAGACTTCTAAAAGCCTCCTACTCCAATGTGTTCTGCTCCCCATCTTTCATGTGCATGTTCATCCTGTCTATTTTTTGTCTGTAAACCTTCAACAGCTAGTCAGTATGCATAATGACATTGGGAATCCCCTGGCTTGGCATTCAAGGCCCTATAAAAATTGACCCTGGCCCACATTTTCATCTTGTTAGCTTCCCTTTGAGATGCCTCTCCTTCTTCATCCGATGCTGTAATGACGGTTCAACAAAGCAATCCAACAGCCTCCGTCATCTCTGTTCGGGATAACCTCTCCTCCTATTTTTTTCACTCAACCCACTCATAATGTTTTCCCCATGTGCCTCTGCTTATCCAAAGTTTCCCTAAAATTTAAAATGCAGCTCAAGTTACCCCATAATTTTCTCTCCTTTAATTATATAGCATTTGACATATAAACCATTATTTGCCATGAAAATTTAGAGAGACATTGAGATCATGTAATCCATCCAAGTCCATAATAGAACATAAATATTTTGTTAACTTGTTAGGTGACAAATAAATGTGACTTCGTCAAATGTATAAAAAGCCAGCAGATAATCCCTTTGGTAGAAGGTGGTCAGAAGAGAAGCAGGGCATTTTGATGGGGTCCCATGAAAATCACAGCAATATAAAAATACTGTTTTTAATTATCAGCTAATTTTGGAAGATATGTCTGATCTTCAACACATCAGGGGACTTCAGAGAGAGATGAGACTCTTAGATGGGACAAGCCCCTGGATGGAACTCTATGTCTGTTTTGCATGTTCCTGAGTATTTCTTAAAAATCTGACAATAGTCTATTTGCTTATGTTGAAGGTCCTTTTGCTTTGGGCTGCATCAAAATGAGACCCATACAACAAAGGAGCCATGCCAAAATGTCATGCACTTCCAAGTAGCTGGCCTGGATTTAATCATTTCATTTATTTATGGAGCATATATTGTTTCCATGTATAGTATAATCAAAGTGCTCCCAATATGCGTTTTGCCCAAGCAATATAAAATCTTATTATCTTCTATAATAATAAAAGCATAATACATTAATTAGACCGGACGTCCTTCTGAATGACCTTCTGGATGAAGTCGCAGCGGGGACTGAGACCCTTGCACAAATTTCGTGCATCAGGCCTCTAGTTTCTAAATAATTATAGAATAATTATTTTCTATAATAGTATCTTTGCTAGAATAATATCTATAAGTCACAAACAAAATAAAGACATTTTGCAGCATTTAATACTGTCAAAACCACTGCAGATTTTATGGACAGTACTTACGAGCACATTGCTATGAGGTAATTAAATATATTAAAGATGTTACCTTTCAAAAGTATTACCACTGTAAGTCATCTATTGCAAATTTAAATGTCATGCTAATAAATGTTACACAGCAAGAATCTACCCTGGAACAAAAACGTAAGAGATATACAGTGTTTTCAATTGAGTTACATTTAACTGAAGTGATTATTTATATTAGTATGAGTGTATTTGACAGATATAAGAAATAAATTGTAAAATTCCTACCTTGTGTCTGTTTCTTGTTCACAGCATTATCAGCTTTATGTCGTTTCTAAAGTTTAAAAGCAAAAATAAAAACTGTGAAAAAGTGAGCAAGATAAACAAAACAAAATAGCACCTACAACAAGAGATTTCTTTAACTTATTTTCATACCCATATCAATGTCATAAATATGCTGCGGGTGTGATGATGGGAGAATCAGAGGGTAATCAGGGATTTTAAAACTGAAAGCAATCCACAGTCCTTTTCCAGGAGTACAGGTGTATGGGTCCTCGGAAGGTCTGACATCAGCATGCAGGTAAGATTCAAATTTAAATGCACTAGAAGAGTTTGTGCTGAAAGGCTGACTTAGTCATTTGCTTCAATAACTCACTTACAAAAGATTGCCCAAGAGAATTATCTATAATAACTACCATTTAATAATGGCACTGAAATATTTTCAACTTATAAAATCCATTACCTAATTAAGCTGATACATCCTCTATAATTTAATGATGTGCTGATGTCTGTCAGTGACTGGAAACAAGTGCATCTACCACTTGCACAAAGCCTCTTCCATCTACTGCTCCCCAAGAGCCACTCTCCCCCCAAATCAGAAGCCACTGAATGCATGATCCTGTTCTCCTTCCTCCCCAAAGCACTAGGACAAAAATAAACTAACAGGCGAGTTAGTCCATGTCTAGGCGGGTGAGTTTGAAGAGTTACAGGAGCCAAGGCTTTACAGCAGTAAGGAAAAGAAACGGCAGGCCAGAGGAAGGTGAGAATTTGAATGACCAATGGAAACGAGAGGTTTTCCATAGCTTCTGTCTAAACGTATACCACTGTGTGTAACACATCAGCTTCTGTTGACGTTGGAAAAAAGTGTTGAGTGTAACTGACTCTGTGTTCAAAGGTTCAGGCATTGAAAACCCGTGTTCAGATGTAGCTGCATATACCTGACTATAAGGTAGGATGGAACATATGCAAAACAAATGAGTTCCTAAGCTTTCCATTGAGAAGAAAGATGGTTTTTAGGGGCACAGGGCACAGTAGGAAAACACTTTCCAGGAGAAAAGTCTGGAGACACAGCGACCCTCAGGAGGACTGGCATAACAGCTGGCAGTGAGAACTTGCTTCATCCCAATAACCAGCCAGTGAACTGCTCAAAATGCAGGTAGCGCATTCAGAACGCTTCTGTGGAAGGCTTATTGTAATAATCCTTGCCACATCCACATGCAGGGACAATTCTTCCTCAGAATAAAACTATCATGGGGGGTAATGCGGGGATAAGAACCCATATGTAATACCTTAATCAATAAAGAAATTTTTTAAAAAAAGAATAAAACTATCATAAATAAAAGTGTAATATTTTTAACTGAATTTTCTAAAGTTCTATTAAGTTTGTAGCTTCAGTAGAGCATATTATTCAGTAGAGCATGCTTACTCATTTTTGTTTGTTAATAAAGATTTTAAGAAAATGAACAGTAACCCAAAATAAATTTTAGACTGAAATAATGATCCAAGGTAAAAGCAGATACCCAGAGCAGGTGCAAATATTTCCAAAACAATGCATACCTCTAATATATAATAGATTTTCAACTGAAGGAGACAAATAAAAGCTAATTAACGAAACATTCCACTTCTACAGGAAATTTAATCTTAGTGAAACCTGAGGATTCCTGAACATTACTTTCCATACACAGAGAATTCCTGTACAGAGCATCCCTTTCCTCAACCTTTCCACCACAGAATAAATTAGGCTACTTGTCAGAACATAATTGTACTGAATATACATAAGGACCCACCCAGACAGGCAGATTCTAATCTGATGACTACAAAAAGAAAGCATCTTTGTATCTTAAGAGATCATTATTCTAAAAGTAATAGTTATTTTATATAGTTAATCTCTGAATTCAAATACCTCCACTGTCTTGTAATCAGAATTCACTAATACCAGCGAGACTTAGTGAATTACTTAATATTTTCAATATTTGGTTGAGAGCACACCAATAAACTGGACTGTGTAAATAGTTCCATGAACTTTAGGATACTTAAGGATGCAATATTGGTTAATCCTACTTCGGGGAATTTTTCCAACCCAGACATTTCTTGTTGCATCATCGTCTGGGTCTTCTACCTGCACCTTAGCCCCCTTTGTCTCCTTGCTTGTAATTCAGTGATGGAATTCCTTAAGGCTCACTCCCTTACCCTCTCTCCTTCTCACTCTACATTCTCTTAGTTCATTCATACCTGCAATTCCAACGATAACCAACACGTAAATATATACCAGCCAAAACTCTCATCTGAGTTCCAGACAGTTATATCCAGTTGCCTCCTTGACATCTCCCTCCAGCAGTCTTGTTAAACCATTCTTACAGACCATTTTTTAGTTCATTCCTTAATACTTATTAGAAAGCTACTTCAAATGATACTATTATTACCCCATGATCTACACTAATAAAAGAGTAAGATGCAAATTGATCGTGCCTTTGTGATCCTCACCAGCCAATCAGGAGTGAGCATACAAATTAACCCAACAAAGATGGCAGGCTAATTTGCATACGCAGGCGCCGAGTGGCGTTCCACACTGCCCCAGTTGCTCTGGGCCTCTGGGCAGCGTGGGAAGGCGGAAAGGCGGCTCCAACTGGAGGGAAGGCGGTGCCGGCAGCCAGGGGAAGGAAGGCCCATTCTTGCACAAAATCTTCATGCATCAGGCCTCTAGTACTAATATAACATCCTTCAGAAACTGCCCAATTAGCTGTGTTCTAATAGGCGTTTTGTTAAAACAAACAAATAAACAAACAAAAAACTTCTTGGATACCATTCTATTTACCATGTATTTTCATAAAGAGGGGTACTAAAAACAGGTAGAGAGCTTATAGCTTTGCTAAGGAAAAGAAAAGGTAAGGGTAGAAGCGGCAGTTTAGAGCAATGACTATAAGGCAGGAGTCTGGAGCCTTATTTGAATTCTCACAGCCCCACATAAACAGCTGTAAGACCTTGGGCAAGTTACCTTACTACTCTGTGCCTCCTCACCCTCATCTGTAAAATAGGGATAATACCATTTATTTTTGAAAGGGTTAATATAAGATTTAATAAATGTAAAGGACATAAAGCACGAACATTGAACCCAGAAGTTCAGTTATTAATATTATTATTGGTGACTCGCCACAAAAATAAAAAAGAGCAATGGATGGGATAGAAATTCCATCAATTTCTTGGACAAGATACTTGGCCTCTCCAAGCCTCAGTTTCCTTACCTTTAAAATGGGGTTAATATCCAACTTTCAAAAGTTAGTGAAGGAATTAAATGAGAAAAACTTTTGCAAAAACAATAGCATAATGCTAGTAAGTAACAGATGCTCATTGAAACCTAGGTTAAACAAAGAAAGAAAAGGGAGTACAAGAGGCAAAGAAAGAGACAAAACTGTAATAAAGACGAATCCTTATAGAGTGCCAAATCCAACCTTCATTTGAAAGGTGGTAAGTCCGTGGGGAACAATACGCGTGAGAAGAGGGCCCTGTACTTTTCAGCTAGTGGTCCCCACCAAGTACGTCATTTGCAATCAAGAGGACTCTGGTGTTTTACACACACAACCTCTGTTTGCACTCTTACACACTTGGATGTTTTTGACACTGATGATCTAAACCAGGGGTGGGGAATACCCGGCCCGTGGGCTGTATAAGGCCCACGAAATCATTTGGTCTGGCCCTGCCGAGGCATTGAGGGTGCATTAATTACACGTTTGACCATATATAGCAGGCTAATTTTTAAGCTGATAATTTTGTACGGCCTGCGAATGATGGTATCAATATCCAAATGGCCCTTGGCAGAAAAAAAGGTTCCCCATCCCTGGTAAACAGTCGGCTGATCCATGTCTAATGGTCTAGGGATGCTATGGCTCATGTGTTCTCAGTGAGATCCCAAATGGATCCCCCACAGCTATAATATTAATGAATGTTTGTGTGACTTTAAATCGGAGCTTTCTGAAGATTGTCTGGGCCTTTCCTCTCCTTACCATCTGACTTGCCTAAGGCTTGACAGAAGGTCGTTTGAGGCAGGCATATTATTTAAAGGGCACAGGAAAAAATGTTGGCTTCTTCAACTAAAACAACAGATAAAACAGAAGAAAAAGGAAAGCCTGAATGTATCTTAGGGAATGTATTTTATAAAGGGGAAACTGACTTCCCCTTTTCTCTGCTACTACGGAAAAATAAAAATAGCACATTTGCTGTTACTTTCTTTTAATACAACAAGATAAAAAAAAAAAGGAAACGTAGAACTACTAAAATAAGAAAGGAATCATAGGTATTTAATGAGGTGAAAACTAGGGTATATAAACTTAAAAATAAAAAATGCCAAGAAACGCTTTACTACATTTAGATAGTTTGGAGGTTCTGTTTAACTTGAAACAGTGTTCAAATTGAAAATTGAGCATAATGAATAATAATGGTCAAACACATTTTTTCTAAGTCAATTGTTTCATTCAAGTTAATTTCTTTCACTAATAAACTACAAACATAAGGAAACACTGTAGCAAGCATTTTGAAATGTTAATCATATAAAAATCAACAGAAATTAACCGCAGAGGTGGGAGGATAGTCTACACACTTCTAAGCTGAATGGGCATTTGAAGCGGCCTGTGTCAAGAACGAAGGAACTGAAAGAAGAAATAATATTTTTAAATAGTTATATAAAAATAAAGAGGCACATTTACTTATGAAAAAAATTAAGTACTTACAATATCTTCTATGATTTCTTTGATAGCTGCCACAGCCAAAATAAATAAGAGAGGAACCAGTGTTGTATAGCGACCTGTTGGTGATACATCAGGTATTTGCTATTTGAAGGAAAAGAAAGAGAGAGAAATCCAGTGAGAACTAGCAAGTTGATAATACATTTAAAAACGGCAACATCTTAGTGCCTCTTAAAATATGCTTCCTTGATTTTACTATCTCAGCAGACTGACACTGGATAAGGTGATTCGCTCAAGTCTAAGAAGCAGCTGGAAGAGCATGTTAATGCGCTTCCTGGCAAGCAGTTGTATGTAGGACTAACAGCTACAAAGGGGGCGTGGTTACATACATGACAGTATATCCATATACTAATATATCATGTGGCCATTAAAATATTTTAGCTACACAATCAATCTCATGGGAAAATACTGGTATTGCAGGTTATGAAACACTCTGTGGTCCCCTTTGTATACTAAATTAATATACAAGGAAAAAAACAAAAAAGACCAGAAGGACATACATCCAGATTTTAAGAGCATAGTTGCCTCTCAGTGGTGGAATGAGTTACACATTTTGTCTTTAGGCATTGATATGTTTTCTAATTCTTTTTACAATGAGTGTATGCTATTTTTTAAATAAAATAACACTTTCCCTCCCCCCCCTGATTTTTCAACTACAAAGAGAAACAAGTTTTAAAATGTTAATTCTTGTACTCTAAGGTTCAGAACTGACAGTTATATTGTTACTAAAATAAATTGATATTTTCAGAAAATGCCCCATCCCCCTTAGAACCCAAATGAATAGTCCTCGCCACATCGAACTTACAGAACGTTTAGAAAGAAGCTGATAAAAATGAATGGAAAGACTAAAAGAGGCAGTGAAATTCTAACACGGCTGTAGCAGAAGCTGGCAATGTGCACCCAGACCAGCTGATTTCTCTGTGTTCGGGTAAGCTTCCGGAGACGGGTCACTGGCTTTCATCACATGGGGACATCTGATGTTGAACTAAGGTCTTACGACAGGACTTTACCTGAAGCAGTGCAATAAAGAGAAAGAACGAGTTGGCGGCTCTCCTGAACTGCGAGTAGAGAAATCGAGGAAGGAATGTGATGATGTTGTATTTTGCAGTGCTAGAAAACAAAATGGAAGCAGCATCAAACTTAACTGCTCCACAATCAGCTCCAACGTTTACAAAATTCTAGTATCGCCGTCTACAACATTAGAGGAGGAGCATCTGTCCCCTGCTTCAAGTTGGGAGACTATTGCAAATGGTCATGAACCTGAATGAAAAGGATTGACAGGAACTGTATAAACCAGTACGACTTTCATTTCCTGCCTAATATCTTTCTTTCTCCTTGGTCAGCCATCCTGTTTTAACATTACCAGGGGTAGCTTACAAAGAAGAGCAACTTTAGTTGAGAAAATGTATAATACGTTCATTGAAAATAAAATCTTGCAAAAAGAAAAACAACAAAGTCAGCAATTTGAGCAGGACCAGAGAGACTTTCAATAGAGATGCCTTCCCTGGATAACTTCAGAGAAATGGGGAGTTTCCTGGATTTGAATTTTCTTCAGGGACCCTCCATGACTTTGGCTAGGACTCCGCACTGAACACATCAGATATAGCCAGCCAGTCACAGTTTAGGTGTTAGAAACATCCAATCTTCCTCTTGTTAATAACAGAGAGGAGATTTAAAGGGGACACACGCCACACTCCCCAAACTGTGAAAAGTTACTCTTGCTTGAATTTTAAGTTGTAAATGTTCACTTTAAATGGGCATGTCTCCAGTTTAGGAATGCTGCCAACGGAGAAACACTGGGTTTGCATTGGGGGTGCTCACTTGGTTCCAGGGGCCACTTAGTGAATTGGGCTTATAACAGAGATACTTTTATATTACTGTTGGGATGAATATATAACAATGAAGTAATTCTCGCAGCCCTCCATTCCTCACCACCGTACTAAATTTTGCAACTATTTAGCCAAAAGGAGTTCTCCAGTGAAGAATGGCAAAGGACCTCTTCTAAAATGAGAAATCTTGTTAACCCCAAACAATACTCTATGAACAGGTTTAGCACAAAGGGATTACCCAGGAGCAGCTGTGTATCCTTTCTGCTCCTTCCTTATTGGCTAGACTAGCAGATGGAGAAATAGCCCATTCGCACGGCCGCTAACAAGCTCTTGGCAATCCTTTTCATTTTGGCGGGGAGAGGGCCCACAGGACTTGGCTGTGCTGGCTGGTCCAGATCATTCCTTAGCAGTTCCTACCTGACGTGGTTGTTGCAGAACTTCGTCAGCTGGGGCTGGTTGATGAATATAGTCCGTATTTCTTCCTGGTCTGCCAGGGAAGTCTTCTCTGAAACATCATCGGTCTTCTCATAACCTTAAGGAGAGAGAGAGAGAGTCTTCTTACTCGATAAGAAATGTTTCATTTTATTGTCTACTAGACCAAAGCCACATTTCATAACTATTCCAGAATCTAAAATCTGTTATAAGCTACATGCATCTCCTTATTGGTCTTCTTGTTTCTTTCATAATAAAAAGAAAAAAGCACCACATTTAACACTTCTTCTAAATTTAAAAGGCAGCATTTAATAGTATGTAAAAACTGACCCATTTCAAAAACAGTGACCAATTTTTGTTCATCTTTCCCCCATATATGTTCAACTTAACTTTATTTCCTCCCAATACATAAGAATATGTCCAAAAGTAACACAAATTTTAAATTGGTTTACATTATGGTTTTAGACAAGTACTGACAAGACAGAAGTAATTTAAAATATATTTTAAAAATTTAAGCATACATATTTAATGCTTTTGTTTTTTTCTTTCCTTTTTGGATGAAGACAGAAAAAAGGTGAACAATGAGGTTTAAATAGGAAACCAATTACTTAACTCACTATGATCATCTTACTCTTTTCAGTCATTAGAATGTATGTTCACAAACAAATTTAAAATGTTTTGAGATCAAGTCATCTCACAATCATTGTAACAATTCAACAGATTCAGGCAATTTCAACTAGGCAACAGCTTATTGCAAAGTTGACAGTGGTTTAAAAACAACAACATGTAAGTTCTAAAAGAATAAAACAACTTAAACTGCTTACTTTACCCTAGAGAGAATTCAATGAGGCTGGATTAATTCCCTTTCCCTTTGCTAGAGAGGCCCACACCAGCAGTACTCTATCTCCAGTACCCATTTGCCTTCTCTTTTCTGCCAAGCCAATGCCAACTCCTCCCTTAAGAGCTGCAACGTGGGGTCTCTCACTAAAGCCAGTGAACCTTCTGTGTTCCCACAGTCCTCCACGCTCCCCTCTCCCCAGCAAAACACGTACCAGAACGTTTCCTTACTGCCTGCTTGTGAGTCAGTCTCCCCGGACCAGAAAGGGAACTCCCTGGGGCTACTGGTGGTGTGTTACTCATCTTCCTAACACGGCACAGGCAGCAGGTACTTGGTAAACGTTTGCCGAATAAACAAATACCACATGACAAAGGAGTGGTTATTTGGCCGTTTTTTTCTGGGGCAAGCAAATGCTTCTCCACCCACTGATAAGGACACTACAGCAGCCAAGAGCTGGTAATACACTGTGCTATAAGAAAAGCTTGCCTGTGGGGTTTTGTGGTTCTATGAACCGGGAAAATCACTTAGGCTTTATACCAAGGGGAGGAACATGAGCATGGAGACCCAGGGTGCAGGGAAGAGTGTAGAGTGTGCAGGGGAGTGGGAATCTTACCTAATAAAGAGGGAATATGTTAATTGACCATCACACCCTCACAAAGATGGCGGTGCCCACTGCCAATAAGGAGGGAATATGCTAATTGATTGTCATGCCCACAAAGATGGCGGCACCCAGTCCCCTCAGCCCCACTGGGGTAGCAGGTGCTCAGCACGGCTGGGCCCGCTCCCAGGTAGGTCCAGCCACTCCGCGTGCCTGCCTCGGTAGTCCCCCAGTCCCCTCAGCCCCCCAGCCGCCCAGGGCCAGCCCGAGGTGCAGGCAAGCCTCGGATGGTGGCTTCCCAGCCGCCCAGGGCCGCCTGAGGCTTGCGCTGCTGGCAGTGGCAGCAGCAGAGGTGTGATGGGGGCGTCACCTTCCCCTGAATGCCGGGTCACCTCCTGCCCCTGAGGGCTCCCAGACTGTGAGAGGGGGCAGGCTGGGCTGAGGGACCGCCCCCTCCAGTGCATGAATTTTCATGCACCGGGCCTCTAATAGGACAATAAAGATGAAGCACAGACAAAGGCCAGGTAAAGACAGGTGAGATATGGCACTAAAAAAGCACCCAGGCTGGATCTGAGAGCACCTGTCATGCTTGTGAGGAAGGCTGGATGGCATCCTCCGGTTGGCAGCCAGCTTTCCAGGTCGACAGGCAGGGAGTGAGAGTCACGGTTTATACTCAGCACTCGGATGTCACACGGCTCCACGTAAGTACACTGACCCTCATTTTACAGGTAGACACATCGGGAGCTTGGCCCATGGTCAGTCACATGGTTCATGATTTTCTTTCACTACATCATGTTTTAGATACAACACTAGCTTTCCCTCCTAGTTTCATAGAATCAAAATTTCACATATGTATTATTACAGACCAAATGTTTGTGTCCCCTCCAAAGTTCACCCCTCAAAGGGGTGGCATTTGGAGGTGGGGCCTTGGGGAGGTGATTAGGGCATGAGGTTTGAGCCCTCATGGATGGAATTAGTGCCCTTGTAAAAGAGACCCCAGAGAGATCGCTCATCTCTTCCATCAGATGAGGACACAGCAAGAAGACAGCCATCTCTGAACCAGGAAGTGGGTTCTCACTAGACACTAAATCTGCTAGCGCTTTGGTCTTGAGCTTCCCAGCCACCAAAACTATGAAGTTTTGTTACAGCAGCCCAAACAGACTAAGACATGGGTTATCAAACAGAGGCATATCAACCTTAAACATTCTTAAAGATGTTCCTTAATGACAGCGCCAAGTGGACTCTTTCCGGCACCTCAACTGGACAGAGAGCCTCAGGAACACCAGGTCTCTGCTCTGCTCAAACTGATACCCTCAGGCTGTACTTTATGTAACAGGACTGCTGGGGGCCTGGGCCCTTGGATGTTCTTAGCTGAGGAGTTAGGTGTCACTCCTCCCCTGACATATCCATTTATATTGGGATCTCAAATGCTGCTAGCGGGAGTTGGACATCACATCTCCTCACATATTAATTTGTATTCAAGAATTTCTATGCCGCAAAGGACAAAGGAATTAGAATCAACCCCTTCCCCAACATGAAAGCTAGAGTAATTAAAACAATTTTGATGGACTAGTATGTCCCCAACCAAGGTCTGATAATAAGGAACCTTTAAGGAAAAAACTCACCAAAATGAGGGGAAAAGTCTACCCTGGTGACCTGTTCTCAATGAAACAAGAACATAGAATATGTGTGATAAAGTCAGTCTATTCAAGAAATGGTGTTGGGGAAATTGGACAGATACATGCAGAAAGAGAAAGAAAGAAAGAAAGAAAGAAAGAAAGAAAGAAAGAAAGAAAGAAAGAAAGAAAGAAAGAAAGAAAGAAAGAAAGAAAAGAAAAGAAAAGAAAAGAAAAGAAAAGAAAAGAAAGAAAGAAAGAAAGAAAGGAAAGGAAAGGAAAGGAAAGGAAAGGGAAAGAAAGAAAGAAAGAAAGAAAGAAAGAAAGAAAGAAAGAAAGAAAGAAAGAAAGAAAGAGAGAAAGAAGAGAGAGAGAAAGAAGAGAGAGAGAAAGAAAGAGGGCGGGAGGGAGGGAGGGAGGGAGGGAGGGAGGGAGGGAGGGAGGGAGGGAGGGAGGGAGGAAGGAACTAGACCACCTTTATACTCCATATACAAGAATAAACTCAAAATGGATTAAAGACTTTAAAAATGTAAAACTCAAAACCATAAAACTCCTTAGAAGAAAACATAGGCAATAAAATCTTGGGCATTTTTCATGTCAATATTTTTTATGCTATATGTCCTTGGGTAAGGGGAACAAAAGAAAAAATAAACAAATGAGAATACATCAAACTAAAGAGTTTTTATACAGCAAAGGAAACCGTTAGCAAACTGAAAAGACAACATATTGAATAGGAGAAGATATCTGCCAATGATACATCCAATAAGGGGTTAATATCCAAAATTTATAAAGAATTCATATAACAACACCAAAAAAGCAAACAACCCAATTAAAAAATGGGCAGTGGACCTAAACAGACATCTATCCAAAGAGGACATACAGATGGCCAACAGACAAATGAAAAGATGTTCAACATCACTAGTCGTCAGAGAGATGCATATTAAAATCACAATGAGATATCACCTCACACCTGTCAGAATGGCTATCATCAATAAATCAATAAACAAGTGCTGGGGAGGATGTGGAGAAAAGGGAAGCCTCGTGCACTGTTGGTGGGAATGCAGACTGGTTCAGCCACTGAGGAGAACAGTAAAGAGTTTCCTTAAAAAATTCAAAATGAAACTGCCTTTATCACCCAGTGATTTTACTTTTGGATATATAGCTGAAGAAACCCAAAACACTAAATTAAAAGACTATATGCACCCCTACGTTCATTGCAGTGCTATTTACAATAGCCTAGATATAGAAGCAATCCAAGTGCGCATCAATAGATGTGGATAAAAAATGCTGGTACATTTATTCAATGGAATATTAGCCATAAAACAAATGAAATCTTGCCATTTGCAACCATGAATGGACCTAGAGGGTATTATGCTAAGTGAAATAAGTCAGACAGAGAAAGACAAATACCACGTGATTTCACTTATATGTGAAATCTAAAAAGCAAAATAAGCAAACAAATAAAATAGACACAGGTTCATTACCAGAGGGAAAGGGCAGGGGATGTAGAAGAGAATAAGGGAGGGATAAATGGTGATGGAAGGAGATCTGATTTGGGGTGGTGAGCTCACAATACAACATACAGATAATGTATTATAGAACTGTACACCTGAAACCTATATAATTTTATCAACCAATGTCACCATAATAAATTCAATAAAAACTTTTTAAAAAGTTAAGGCTCACAGATACAGAAAACAGACTGATGATTGCCAGAGGGAAGGAGGGTTAGGGGTGCTGGGTGAAAAAGGTGAAGGGATTAAGTAGTACAAATTGGTAGTTATAAAACAGGTCTGGGGATGCAAAGTGCAACATAGGGAATATAGTCAACAATACTGAAATGTTCAGTGCCAGGTGGGTACTTAAAATATGGAGGGGACTACATTGTAAAGTATATGATTGTCTAAGCACTATGCTGTACACTTGAAACTAATCCTATATAATAAAAGGCTAATATGCAAATCGACCGAAGGGCAGAATGACCAGTCGCTATGATAAGCACTGACCACCAGGGGGCAGATGCTCAACATAGGAGCTGCCCCCTGGTGGTCAGTGCGCTCCCACAGGGGGAGTGCCACTCAGCCAGAAGCTGGGCTCACAGCCCTCTCCTGCCTCCGAAGCAGCGCTAAGGATGTCAGACTGACGGCTTGGGGCGCAGGCCTAAGTCATCAGTTAGACATCCCCCGAGGGCTCCTGGACTGCGAGAGGGTGCAGCCTGGGCTGAGGCACGCCCCCCCCCCCCGCCCCCACCGTGCACAAATTTCATGCACCGGGCCTCTAGTACAAAACAACATTGAATGTAAACTGTAGTTGAAAAATAAAATAAAGGGTAGGACCAGTAGAGGGACAGAATGGCTCTAGGCACAGAATACTGCAGATTTCATAGGCTTTGTTCACTCAGGCACGATGGAAAAGCCTTGGAAAGGTAGGGCATGTGAATCTGATATGGAGCACAACCCGTGGGGCTGTCAGTACGATCCCTGAGCAGCTATGATACGCAAGGAGGAAGAGCTGCACCAAAAACAAGGAGGTGAGGCACTCCGACAGTGGCAGACGGTGGTCACCCTTGCCCTGTTTACTAGGGCTCCAGCGAGCTTGGCCGCACAGGCTCTTTCACCAGCAGTGACACACAGCAGTGCCACAGGCACCCGAGGCACACTCCCAGGTTGTCTGAAGGCCGGAGGTTGCAGGTACCACCTTGTGTATGTACCTGATAGCAGGTAGCAGTGATGAAGGCATAGAGATTCTCAGGAATACCCGAGTGAATGCACCCAACCTCAGAGGTCCACAGGAATATTTCATGAAGGCATCTGGGAGTAAGCCTGGCTTCTTACTAATTTGGAATGTGAGAGTTTGTAACTGTTATAATTAGAATCGGCAATGAACTCTTATCTTACAGTGTAGAAATAGGCGGGATAGGTTTGGACATATGGTAATTCATCTACCCAGACTGCCTCTGTGGAGAAGAGAAACAAGGCTCTTCTACTGGAATGAATGAACCAATATGTATGAAAGGAAGGGAGGTAGCAATTTTGATCTCATATTCCTTCTGGGTTACGGATGAAAACACATTCCCTACATTCAACCTGACAGCCACCCAACATGCACCAAACAACTCTATTTTTATGCTTCTTTTTTTCTTTTTAATTTCATCTTCAACAGCTATGATGATCACATCAAGAGCTCTGTGTTTGGACCTGGGCAATGCCTTCACTAAGATGCTGATGTACAGAGATGGCAAAGGTAACTGGCAGAAGATCCGTCCACCACTCTGCCCCAAAGAAGGTAAAACTAAGATGGTACAGTTGCCATTCCTTCCTATACACAGTTTATCCTTTGTTTTAAGGTGGGAAGCTATGCCTCTTGGGATCTGTTTAATAATTCAGAGAGCTCGTTCACATAAATCATTAAAGACCACCAGTAGCTCTTAATCCACCTGTCTTGCCTCCCAAAGACTTACTAAGAATGGAGTCCGCTTTTGTGTCTTCCCCTCACAGAAGGCACGTGGAGGAGAGTGAGGCCCAGATCTACCAATAGTTCTCATGGAGACTTCATGGAAAGTGGGAGGTTTTAGCTACTGAATGTACTACAAGGAGATATTTGTATTACTAAATAAGGATATACAAGCAGCATCAATAAGGATATACCATTTCAGCTTCCAGCAATAATTTTCTTGATCAAGAAAACATAGGATGATGATGGTCAGCACCCTAGTCACAGCCCTGAAGTGAACATGTGTTCACCTTCCCCTAAGAGTGTTAGGCCATGGAACCCTCTTAGTGGTTGTGTAGCAAGCTCAGGTTCTTCCACTGATTACTTATGTGATCCTAAGCAAACCACTTACTCCCTGGGGGGTTATTCTCTTCCCTTGTAAAGTGAGGAAGGTAGACTAATAATCTTAGGTTCTTTTCCAGCTCCAAAGTCCTGTGAAATTAGTATCTACGGGGCACCAGGTAGGAAAAAAGTCAAATCTCATTTGTTTAGAAAAACAGGACAGTTTAAAAACAAAATAGAAAATTTCCCTACTGGATCCAGACGTTTCACAGCAACGGCTGCCTGACATAATCTGCACCCAGAAATGGTCACTGGGACAAATGGTGGTTGTGGTCATGACAAAATCTCCTTATTTGAAAAGATAAATAGTGACTATACTAGTACTTGGTTGCCAGCAACTACTGTACCTGGCACTCGCCTGTTGACCAGTGATGACTGGGTTACTGAGTGTGTTGACATATAGTCCTTCTTTCTTCCTCTGCCTAGGTTCATGATCACATGCTTATATGCCCACAGAATGATGTAACAGGGAAGAAAAGTGCTCAACAGTTATTGAGTGAAAGGTTTTCAGTCCTTTCATACAATTACAACAGCATTATCACCTCTGAAAGTTCCCATTTCTCTTCACAGATATCATGAGCAAATCAGTATGTCCATTGTTCAGTAGTTCACTTATTCATTCAACACATACATTCATTAGAAGTTGAACACTGTGACTACTATGTGGCAGCCATTTTTAAAAGGCTGCAGAAACCAAGGGAAGAGATCAACCAAAGGCTTGTATGCATGCATATAAGCCTAACCAATGGACACAGACACCAAGGGGGTGAGGGCATGAGTGGGGGGGGTGGGGGGTCACGGGGGGATATGTACACATATGTAATACCTTAATCAATAAAGAAAAAAATAAAAAGCTACAGAAACAGCAGAAAAGTAAGATAAGGTCCCTTCTTCTTGGGGACTTACTTTCTGGAGAACAAGATAATTACAGAACACGTTAAGTGTAATGAAAAGAAAACCAGCGCTTGATAGAATGATTGACAGGTCTCTTTGTGCTTCCGTTTCATCACCTATATATGGAGATGATAGTAGCACCTACCTCAGCGGGGCTGTGAGGACCTGGGGAGTTAACAGATGTAGAGAACAATGCCTCGCACATAGTAAGAGCTCCAGAAACGTTAGCTATACTCACTGTGCAGCTTTATACCGAGTGGAAGGGAGGCCTCTCCATGGAGACTCCAGCTGAGACCTCAATGAGGACTTCCATAAGGAAAGATAAGGAATAGTGTAAACTACCGGGAAGAGCAGGGAGCCTGGCATTTTCAGGAACATGAGGACCAGGAACAGTGAACTGGAGCGTCAAACAAGAAGAGGCAGGGCCAGATTGGGATAAACAATAAGAAACTTGAATTTATACTCTTCATGCCATAGGAAGCCACTGAGAAGTTTTAGGCTGGAAGATCATTCTGTGGCGACTGCGATAACCCAGGTGAAAGGTGATTATGTGAGACTGTGGAGACAGAGACGAAAGGAAGTGGATGTATACATGATAGATCTGGAGGTGGAGCAGGTCTGACCGTTACAGCCTCTCCAGGTCTCTCATCATTCCACCACTGTCTGGAGCCACATACACCCGCTGCCTGGTGCTACTCTAAGCAAAAGCCCAAGACTGAAAAGAAACAGGATTTTCAATACAACGAATGATTAACCACTTATGGAAATGCCTCTAGAGCCAAACAGCCCTGTCCTTAGATACCACACATCCTTTTCTCATCAGAACATGGTAACCAATACCATTGAGAACACAAGGTATAATCCAGAGATTGAAAGACATTAGAGAGGCAGGACCGGGAGCACAGGCCATGGAGTGAGAGAGAGAATCTAGGCCCAGCAGTTATGAGCGGTGGGAACCTTAGACAAATTACTGGTCTCTAGCTGCCTACCTTCTTTCACAGGTGTCTGAGGAGATTAAGGGAGATGATACACGTGTAAAGCACTTGGGTCAGTGGCTAACTTCCCCTGCACATACAGCCATTCTAGCTATTATTTTTATTGTTGAAATCGGAAAGGCAGGCTATGGAGAAAAGGAACAGGCTTTGCTATCAGATCTGTGTTCAAATTTGGATTATGGCACTTCTACATAACTCTGGGCAAATTATTTTATGTTTTGTGGCTTGGCTTCCTTGTGCATAAAATAGGGTTAATATGAGGATTAAATAACATTATGTTAGCAATGTAGCACAATACTTGTCACTCAAACAGTTTCAGTCACTCTATTCTACCAAGAGATTATATAGGTGATCTCCCCTCCAAAATCTTTGAGATGGGAAAAAAAAAGTCTTAGAAACACACTAATTTAGGTATTAACATTTTTTAAAAAATTGGACACTATTTAATTAAAGCTGTGACCAGCAAATGAATCTAGAGAGTAAAATAATGGATTTTACTCTAGAATTATATAAATTAATATTAAATAAGTTTTCCCCAAAATGTCATCTGTATAGTGGTTATGCAACAGAAAAGAAGCGGTCGGGAGGTAGGAGGGAGGAGAAAATAAGTTACAAAATCATTCAGTTGCCTGCTAATATGGTTATAGAAGCATTACATTTTTGCAGACTCAACTTTATTGCAATTATAAGTAAGGCTATAATTGAAATCAGAATAGATATTATATTATCTCCCCAAACATATTTAGGAAAATTCAATTATATATTCTTCTTACTCAATGGCTTCCAATATTAGGCATTAAAGAGACCATATTGATTGCTCATGTTTCTTGACCTAGAATGAGATCATTAGACAAACAGCAATGCTTGCAACCGTCATATAATCAAATAAAAGAATATTAACTGGAAAACTAACCAGAGACTTAAAAGGCACAAACACAGAACATAGGTGTGATTAAAGGTAGGTGTTACTTACCTTGGGAAATTATGAGCATTACCCATGGTCCATTCTAAAGGTTTAAATATGTCTTTATTTTGTTGTCTGGGGAAAGCAATAATAATAAATGTCCTCATCTAAAAAAATTTTTTTTGGTTCAAGTTTCTGGGACAAAACAATCTTTGGCTGAATAATTTAGATGTTTGTCTTTTATTTACTTTGTTTTTAGTGACATCTTTATATGTACACATATATCTAGTCTATTTAATCAGAAATACAGAAGCAGTTACTAGAGCTACAGAAGGGATGTGAATCCCACGTTCTGCATTGTTGAAGCAGACTGGTCACACGTTCGGTTGTGAGCCGGGCAGCAGCTGTTCAGACAGACAGGGTACAAAAGGAACCACCACTCTGCAAACAATGAACTTAAAGGTTAAGACTTACACACTACATTTTCAGATATGGCAGCGAGTTTCAGCTGATGTGCCACGAACATTTCTAAAGCATGCCATACCTGACTATGTAGTCAGGGGCACCGACCCCTTTTCCCTAAGGCTTAGATTGTCAAATTATAAAATGACAATAGCCAATACAACAATAGCTGTCCAGTGTGAATGAATCAAGACTATAATTATTTTTTTTCCTGTCAGACTGGCAAAAGATATACTTTTTGGTGTGCCACAGAATTTTAGTAATTCGTTTATGTGTACTGTGACATAGAAAAGGTTGAAAATCGCTGTACTATGGCACTGAAGAAATCAAACACCTCTAAAAGCATGGAAATTAAATAGAAACTATCCAGCAACATGTTTCAAATTTCTAGACCATGACTGCAATAGCCAGGGGAAAAGAAATGTTCCATTTCATCCATATACCTTCCCTGTACAGAGTATATGGATTCAGGCTCCATCTGCTGCTCACTCCAACTCGGTCTGCTTCTTCTGAAAACAGTCCTTTGATTTTCTTTGGAAAAATTCCTTTTCCCCAACTATAGGCAGTCTTGAGGGACTGGTCCATCAAGATAGCATCCCCTTGCCCTAGCCGGTTTGGCTCAGTGGATAGAGCTTCAGCCTGTGGACTGAAGGGTCTCGGGTTCAATTGCCAGTCAGGGCACATGCCTGGGTTGCAGGCTCAATCCCCAGTAGGGGGCATGCAGGAGGCAGCCAATCAATGATTCTCATCATTGATGTTTCTCTCTCTCCTTCTCCCTTTCTCTCTGAAATCAATAAAAATAAAAAAAAAGATAGCATCCCCCTTTTTGATTTAAGGGTGGGCACATGGCCCATGCTAGACAATCACAGTCCATTTGCAGAGTGCACATATGAAAAGGCTGAGCAAGGTTAAGACCGACTCTGTGGCATCCTGAAGTGACTGTCCATTAGCCAAGCTGCCTCGGGTCATCCCTGACCTTCCTGTAAAGCCTTTCATTTGACTCTGGAACTACTCCAACTACTTACAGACTGCATGGCTTCCATATTATGGAGTTTTAGTGGAGGCATTTAGTAGTGGAATTTCAGTCCTGGCCGGAAGCCAAGGCCTGCCCCAATGCCCATCTAATGTAGTTGGGCACTGACTAGACCTGGACCTGGCCAGTCTTCTTCAAGAGGCTGAAACCTATTCCCTGAACCCCATCACTAGCTGGCTTTTTTGCTCTGCATGGATGACCTAGGACCACAATGCAACTACCATGACCCCCACCCCCCACCCCCCACCCCCAAATCACCAGGGTGCCTGGAACTTTCCCTAACAGGCCCTACTGGCTATATCAGATCTCCTTGGACGTGAACAGCTGTCCTAACCCAGCCCTGGGTGCAGCATGTTCTGGGATAACTATGGGTTGCACAACAGCCAAAAAGCTTTCCACACCTCTAGTTTCCTCTCCTTCACCTTCTTGTTCATGCAACTGGGATGCATTTAAGTTACAACACCGAAACTATAATGAATATTGCAACAAATAATATCCACTTACCCTGACTATGTAAAACATGGCTATCTACTTCAAGATTTGGTTGTTTTTCATCTTAACAAACAAAGGGTTCACTTCATTAAAAAAGAAATAATTATTCTCAAAATGATGTAGATGTGATTATTTTCAAAATGATGTAAGGTAACTTAGCTTCTCATACACAGAACTGGTCGTGGTCAGAGAACCAGTGAGTACCAGAGTCAGGACAATATTTGGAAACTGATAAATTCCAGCCCAGCTTTAATAGTGATGATGGATGCATTCATTCATTCGACAATTAAGCTTGACCTGATCTTTCCCTGTAACTACTTCTCCTCTATTTGCCCTATTCCACCTCAATACACGTTTTTCAACCACAGCCCTCTCCTACCCTCATGGCCTTGTTAGATGACCATTCTTCCTTGAAGTGTCACCTATAAAAGTTTCGAATATATATGGTGGTCTTTGACCCCTCCAATATTAATCTTTTGATCGACTTAGGTATACAGCAACTGAGAATAATAATAGATGTTACGGTTGTACCTAACTTATATATTGAGGACAAGGCAGACATAAGGGTACATGTAAGTATCTATCATGTATGTTACTCTAATTTGGACAAGAAAATTAACACTTCATGGAAGTCCCTTGCATGCCATAAATGTTTACTAAATTTTCTATCTTAATATCAGGTATCCAAAAAAAAAAAAAAATCCAAGACAACTTAATAGTCTCCCTATCCGGATGCCCTCTGACATATTTTCCTATTAGGACCTGTCATGACCATACAGGGCAAATAATATTTTTCTTAAAGTGCCTTTGTGGGAACAGATATAAAAATAGCCAAGTGTGAAAACACATCAACAGCATGAATGCCTAAAATAGGAAAAGATAATGGGTTAACACTTCCTGAACTCACACTGAACTGCATTAAGGCCCCGAAGTAGTAGTATGAATTCTAAGTGGTAGACACTGAGAAAAGTATTGCTGGTATTCACAGGAAAGGTCACCTTCAGCGGTACGACATGGAAATCTATGGCATGCCGAGTGCTGCACCTCACACATAGTAAGCACTCAAATTTCCTGGCTGCCCGCCTTGGATACTAACCCAGAAAGAGAGTCATCTTGGGCATGCTGAGTTGCTAAAAATAGCAATGAAAACATTTATCAATGCCAAATCACGCTTAGCAGGAAAAGGAAGAAGAACAATGAAAGATGAAAGGAAATGAATGCTATCGCCTTGGGAATAGCCCATGGATCACCTGGCCAGATAGAAGAAGTAAATGGTGTGTTCCTGACAGAGAATTAAACACTGGCACAGACACAGACTGCACTAGCAATACGGGGTTTCAACTAGCAGGCATCCACCAGGCACGTCCTAGAAGTTTCAATTGGATAAAAGCATCGTTAACTTGTCTTGGCATCCAATTCATTCAGGAAAAAGGAGGAGGAATGGCTACTGTGTACTGGACTCTAATGAATGCAAAGGGGATACAGTAGTAATGATACTCATAGAAGACACAACTGCACCAAAGAGCTTTTGGCAGTCAGAGGGGGGAACACCAGGCGGAGCCACACAGGCACTCAGGCTCGAGGAGGACACAGCACAGTTATCGCGGCCCAGGAAGGGCAGAAGCTTGGAGGCGCGGGTAGAGCAACGTGCTGATTCGTCGTGAAAGGTCCTGACAAAGGGGAGAAAGGAGGTGTATTCAAAGAGACCACTGGGGCTGCCCAGGAAGTCACTGAACAAGTGAAATAAGACAAAAAAAGATCATGGGAAAGGTTGGAAATTGGGTCACCTGTTCACTAAAGAATAACAACATACACAGACATCTGAGAATGGAGGGAAGATGTTTAAAAAAATGTTGGAGGCTACCAAAATGTTTCCTCCCTTCCCTTTGGAATACAAGGGAATGATGGCATTGGTCTGCTGCCCGCAGATAATAAAATAAAAAGCAGAACTTCTTCTAAAGAATTTAATTTTTTTTTTTTAAAAAAAGCAGAACTTCTCAACTCCTGCGTCTCCTACTTCATTTCATTCTCTATCAAGGAAAATCTTCTTAAGACTGGAAAGGTTAGGACAAACCTTAGTTGGAGGAACTAAAGCAAAAGGGAGGGGATTATTTAAAAAAGAAAAAAGGAAAGGCAGTACCTAGCTGCTCTAGATGAATTCCTACGATAGAGCATATCTATAAAACTGGTAACCCTACAGAACTGTGAGCACCTGCAGAACAGTTAAGTGAAGTGTCACTCATAGACGAACCAGGGTGATGAGAGTGGGTCCAAAGGCTGGACATAAACTGAGGTCCCAGGGTTCTAACAAGGAAAGACAACAGGTCCTGTACATAGTAAACGACTGTTTATGACAATGTGGTCTACGGATGTGCTTTCAGAGCTCACAGATTTATGTAATGGGCTCCACAGCTTCTAAAGGATTTATGGGAAAATTCTGAAAACCATCAATTCAGAAGTTAAAAGGAGCAGTTCAGTTTTGCACTGAGCATTCAGGTAACATTGAGTAGGACACCTCCGTGTTTTGAAAGTGGTGTTTTTCACACTCGGGATGTATAGTCAGAGATCAAAAGGAAGTTTTCCCCTTTGAAAAAGGTTCTTTACATCACCTCAGTTGAGACAACCATGTTATTGGCCAAATCCTTAGCATTCTGCATTTCAACAAGGCTTCCAGCTAGGCCCTGTAAAACGGAGACACAATTCCATGGTTATGGAGACAGGATTCCATGATGGCATAGCACTGTGGCTTTACAACTCCATGGCCAACAGCCACAGAGGGGGCTCCGAGTGAGGCTGTCCTTTGGTTCCCCCTGCCTGCAAGCCCTTGGAAGGAGCTGACCCAGGGACACCCTTGGCTCTTGCCCCTCCTCCCCTATCCTGGCCTCGTTCCCTGGCCCCTAGCCCGGGGTGTCAGGGAGAACAGGAGGCATCTGACCAGCAAGGCTAATCAGATTGCCTTCTGGGGATGTGAACTTGAGATCCAGAGACACAGGCAGGCAGACTTGGCACTGAGCAGGGACTGTCGTGGAGGGCTGGGCTGGTGGGGGGTGTCACAGAGCCCTGAAGCCAGGTGCATGCCTAAGGTGTGAATGGAGTGGAGAATAGGCTGGATGCACAGAGGGAACAACAAGGCAATACAAGGCAGAATGAGAGACTCCAGAATCCCATGAGGCTCTGCTGTGACCCAAGAGGACCCCCTGGATGGTTAAATGCATCACTTAGTGACGGCTCTGGAGCCAGACAGCCTGGGTTCCAATGGCAGGATAAGGACACACACGGCATGATTAATAAATGCACAGGCGACATGAAAAGAAATCGGAATCCGGGAAGGTTTTAAAAGGCTGAATAAGTCGAAGGTCTAATACTAAGGCCTCAAAAGAATCAACTGTGCAAATACAATATGGGGGACATTTGGCCCAGCCAGATGTGCAGAAAATAAATGGCTTTATTGCTTTCACTGCTTTCTTAGCAAGAAAGGACTTGCTAAGAAATAGAACTGTCTGAGGATGAAATGGGCGGTTTCACCAGGGGGTGTGACTCTCAGTACTGAGAGGTATTCAAGCAGGAGCTGGATAACCGCCTCAGGGACCAGGCTGCACTATACCATACACCATCGCTCAGTTCCCTCCAACGCTCGAATTTCATGATGCTATTTTTTAAAATATTAAAAAAAAAAGACAATCATAAGGTCATCAGAAAATCATTAATACATCAGAGGGCCAATGCACAAGCAAGTTTTAATCACTTTGTCGATGGGGAAAAGGAATTCTCGAATTAGTTGATAAAAATGCTTTGAGGACAGTTAACCCCGCTGACTTCAGTAGCAATGCCTTCACAAGAAGACATGTGAATTCTAGTTTTGAATGAGTGAGCCCTTACAACATACCGGAAAAAAATACTAACACAACCACGAAAGTTTTCTGAATGATCACAACTTTCATTTTTAGAGCTGGTTATGCATTTTCAACACAAAAACAGGAAGATGCATGATGACTGATTCCGACAGACTCACCCGCGTTTTGCTTAAAGAAGCGGAAACATTCTAACAACGTCCCTTTGCTGCTGTGTTGTCCTCAGGAGAGGCGGCGCAGTTGGATGGGCACCTGCTTTCTATCACCACTGTGACTTCGGCAGGAGAGAAAAATTACTCACCTGTATTGTTTAACAACGTCTCAACCATCAAAAACACCCAGGGAAGGAACGAAAGCCTACCTGCTAATTATGGCTTTGACGGAGGCGTCAGAGCAGCACACACGACAATATAAACCACCCACAAACAAGAACAGCTCTTCATTCGGTAGAACCAGACGCTACCCCAGATAAGAAAAGGGGGTGCCGCTCTCATCTGCCTACCGATGACAAGCAGTGCCACAATCTGGCGTGTAAAGTATCCAACAGGTCCACCGATCAAGCCTAGAAAAACAGGACACCCATAAAGGTGCATGGAGGACACCACCTCCAGACATAACCCTGAGAATGGGTGCGGCTCCCGGTGGCTGGTCTGCCGTAAGCACTGTGGGCAGCACTGAAGAACCACCGAGACTGGTTGGCCAAGACAGGCTCCGAGGCCTGGGAGTCACTTGCACAAAAGGGAGACAGGGCTGGCAGCCATTCGTGTGCCAGGATGTGGCTAAAAGAGAAGATGAACCTCCACTAACCAGATTAAGCGGGGATGTGTGACTGACAGCTGGTGGGCTGCAAAAACTTAAAAGACCCAGCACAGTGCTCAGGGACATTAAAGCAATGACACCTACACATGTGTGAGATTGCCAGCAGCTCCACACAACTCACAGGTAGAACAAGAACAATGAGAGGATAGGTTGAACAGATATTCAAAAACCTTCTAAGGTCATACGTAAAAAAATCACCCAGTGCAGAAAGAGCCTCTTAACGCATCACTTTGCCCCCCACTTGCTAACACCACTGATTAGAATCATGAAATCAGCCACTTAGTCGTGCAGTACCTGTGACCATGGTTGAGCAAAGTGCAATGGGCCTCCAGTGATAAGAGGAAAACTCCACGCGGCTTCAAAACCACTCCACCTGCTAAAGTTAGCTTCCACAATTTCAACAGCTGATCTTATCCCAATCGCCCACCAGATGCGAGTTCAAGCAACATTTGCTGAGCACCTACTGTATAGCTCTCATTTCATTTCTCACTCTGAAGAACATCCCTGTGGCGAGGAACCCCGCAAGAGCCAAAACAACACGATGATGACACGGAACACTCTTCTCATCTCTGATTACGGAGCAAAAAGTCCCGTCAATAGAATGACTCAGTTCCTAGATGTCTAAGATCTAGGAACAGCTAAGACCCTAATAGTTATGTTTTCGAAAGTTCTAAAGAATATTTGGAGAAAAGAAGATGGAGAAAATGGAGGATGGATTGAAATCCTGATTTTAAGATAAATGCAATAGTCTTTCTAAAAAAAAAAAAAATGAAAGAAATGTACACAAACATACATATTTTGGCACATGTGGATCTCCACACTCATTTCTAAGATGCAAGGAGGTTTTCAGTTCTTCATCTCAAGTGTTGTTCCTCTTAGTAAATGGTGCCACTATTTTGGGCTCAGGGCTCAAAACGTCAGTCATTTTCAACACCTCTTTCTCTTCAGTGCTCCACATCCTATTCATCAACAAATCTGTTAGGTAGATATGAATTCAAACTATAACCTGAACCTGAGCACATCCCATCACCGACACTGATTACTTAGTAGTCCAAGCCACTATCATCTCTCCCTGGTTCAAACCTCTATCCTGAGAGTGAAATCAGAATCTCTGGGGGTGGGACCCAGGGATCAGCATGCTTACAGCTCCTCGGGAGAGTCCAGTGTGCCCCTAGGCTTTGTCTTCTCTCTACCCAACAGGCATATGACGCACTGGTAGGTATTCCTACCATTTTGCCAAAGGAAATCGGGAGTCTCCGAGAGGTTATGTGACTTGCCCAAGGCCACACAGCTTGGATGAGCCAGAAGTCGGATCTCACTCCAGGCCTATTGGGAGCCCCAAGTGCCTCATTTCATTTTCTCTCAGGTCAGTCATTTACGAGGGCATGAGCTCGTCTCACAGAACAAAAGCACTTGGCTTTTTACGTGGCTACTATGTCAAACAGACTGGTACCCAGCAGACAAAACAAAAACCCACATGAAGTATAAACAGTAAAGATGGTGATTCTAGTTTGCATCAAAGGAATTACAAGAAAAAAAGGACAATTCTCGCTGAACAAACGAAAAAAGGTCTGACATAAAGAAACCATCAAATTCAGACTGAAGACCTTGGCATTCGGACCTAGTAAAAACTAAAGCATACAACATAGTTCACCAACCATAAGGAACAATTCCACAGGGAAAGTCACTTAAGATCAAGGGACCTTCCACTTGGCACCTGGGGAAATTAGGAGCTTTCTCTCCTTTGCTAATTGTAATCACCTGGAAGTCAACAAAAGGCCAACTTGTGTTAATGATGCTCCCATTGAACTTGAAACAAAAAGACAAGAATAAGTAACCATGCGGGTGGGGGTGTAAACTGAGCTGAGGCAAAACTTTCCCTCTATAAAGCTTTTTAAAAATGTCTACCTATAGAGTACAAGTCACACTGTCACCTAAAAAAGCAAAGTCTAAATGCAGAAACAATAAGGATAAAAGAGAACTACACAATCAAAAAGCCAAACAACGGCTGGACACAGCGCATTCCTCTAAGTCTGTGGTCGGCAAACTCATTAGTCAGCAGAGCCAAATATCGACAGTACAACGATTGAAATTTCTTTAGAGAGCCAAATTTTTTAAACTTAAACTTCTTCTAATGCCACTTCTTCAAAATAGACTCGCCCAGGCTGTGGTATTTTGTGGAAGAGCCACACTCAAGGGGCCAAAGAGCCGCATGTGGCTCGCGAGCCACAGTTTGCCAACCACTCCTCTAAGGCACTGCAAAGCTTCCTTCCTAATCCTCTTCGCATCCTGAAACCAGACACCCAGCACCCATCCATGCGACCAGAGGACCCCACTGGTGAAGGGTCTCAAGGGACTTCATCTCAGCGTCCGGGGAAGGCAGGTAAACTGGGACCTGTGGTAAACTGTCAGTTTCAGTTTCTATACATTCACCTATAAAAGACTATTTAACATCATGGTGTGGTAAGTCAATAATTGTAAACTAAAGGAAATAAACCTCTTGAAAATAAAGTTGCTACAGAAACTTTTTACCAAGTTGCTCAAGTCTTTCTTCCAGGTGCAAATGACTACACATGCGGGCCACAAAGACAGGATGAATAAGGAGATTAATTACTACTATATACTAAACGTAAGTAGGTTAGCAAAAAAACTAATAATGACACTTCAGAAAGGCTCATCTTCATCAAGCTCCCAGGATAGATATAATACAGCTAAAAACAAACTAAATGTTTGTGCTCTTCTTTTAATTGGAAGTCTTCAAAACCTAAAACTCCAGTATCGTATGAATTTTACAATTTCTGAGAAGGGAAACTAAGTAACTGAGCAATAGACAAAACTTTTAACCAAAAATATCCATATGCTCATATATATATATATATATATATATATATATTATATATATATATATATATATATATATTGGCTGGCAACCTACAAGGCTTTATATGCAATCCATTCCTCCTCTCTGCAAGCAAGTAATGCAAGGATCTACATCGCTGTGTGTTTGTTAAAACATGTTTTAGTTTTTTTTAGAGAGAGAGGGAGGGAGAGGAGAGAGAAACACTGATGAGAGAGAAACATTAATCAGCTACCCATACTGGGGATTGAGCCCACAACCCAGGCATGTGGCCTGAACTGGGAATGGAGCCCTGGACCCCTTGGTGCGGGGGACGGACCTCAAACAACTGAGCCACACCAGCCAGGATACACCAGTGTTTGTTTGTTTTAACATGTTACACATCAGAAGTACCTGGGAGAGCCCTGGCCGGTTTGGCTCAGTGGATAGAGCGTCGGCCTGCGGACTGAAGGGTCCCAGGTTCGATTCCGGTCAAGGGCATGTACCTTGGTTGCAGGCACATCCCCAGTAGGGGGTGTGCAGGAGGCAGCTGATCGATGTTTCTCTCTCATCCACTCCATAAGCCTCCCACTGCCTTGCCCATACACTTTGCATTAAAGATGGGGGACAGAGTCATTTTTTCCTTATGTCATTTCTCTAACCATTACTCACAATTGTGAAAATAAAGAAGTTGAGTAAGTCCACCAGAGGGCCTTTATCACAACTATTCTGGCACCGATGGTGGACTGAACCCAATTTAAGATTAAGATTATAGAGCAGCACATCAAATCTGGATAAAATATATACAGAGAGATCGGTTTCATTGCTTTGGTCAGATAAAGAACATGAGTGTTTTTTTAAAAAAAAGTACAGCTAGAGACTAGAAAGGGTCAACTAGTCACAGCCACTAGCATAACAATAGTGGCAGAGCAAGAGATCCAGAAAAAAATGGTCACGGACAGCAGGTGCGCTCAGAACCAGAGACCTCCAGCATGGGGCAACTAGTTTGTCCAGATGAGCTGGCCAAGACCAACATGAGGAAAGCACATGCAAATGACATTCAGGAGCCTTGGCAGGCTTTGCTTCAGAACTACTCACCGGTGTAGAGCACTCGTGTCCAAGCCAGGGTCAGGGACCAGGGTCTCCTTTCCCAGAGCAAGGCAGGGCCCCCAGGCCCGGAGCTCTACGAGTGACTGTGACAGGCACTCAGGGTCAAAGCAATGATGACAGGGTGGTTCCTTACACATCCTGAGAGGGCTAACTCAGAGCTCCTTATATGTCTCCCCCCGCTAAGGCTTTTCAGGACTGGGCAGGGCTAAGTCTACATGGGGTGAGGGAGGGATAAAGAAAAGATGGGCTGCAGGCTCTGGAAGGAGATTTCTCTTGCAACAGTTGGCTTCCCTTTAGGACCAGAGTCAGCCCCAGGGACCTACGTCAGTGACAGATTGGGGTGAGAATCATCTCTCTCTCTCTGATCCAGCCTTGCATACCACTGCTTGTTTGCTTCACTCATGAAAGTGAAACTTGTACGCTACTAGTAAGTAGGTCTGGCCCACTAAAGTGGTTTCTTGGTCGGAAGCCTATGGTTGGCTTTGGTCTTAGCAACTGTCTCTGCTTAAACTGTCACCTGACTAACCTGATCCCACAGCCCCAGATGGCTCAAGATCAGTCGTCTTCAAAGATGGCTCACACAAAAGCAGGGACAGAGGCCCTGGTTTAAAACAGACACTTCCCTTTGCCCAATTAGCTGTGTAAATGACCCCTGAAGCCAAGTTCTACGGTCCCCTTAGATCAATAAAGTGACGGCAACGTTGTATATAAAAGCACACTACTCAAAATTTACTATGTACACACGTTTCATGTTAACATTGAATGAAAATTATTTAATAGGAAGGTAGGGCAGGATGGTTTTCGCTTATCAAATCTATTTAAAAAGGGAATTGTTTTTGTTAAATGGGATCTTCAAAAGATGCCATGATATACTTACACAAAACAAAACCTCTCCATTGCCACCGGGCCATGTCAAAGCAGCATTACCCAAGCACTAGGATAATGTGTGAGGTTTGATGAGGACATTTGTGACTGCCTTCTGTGGTAAGGAAGGGAGTTGAGGGCCTAAATTTCTATTTAAGAGAGCATACCTACAGATGCATTTTTTACTAAGAAATGATTTCCATTATAAAATGTTAGATTCTGAAAAACTCTAGTAAATCCTAACATGTATGGCAGCCACATGTGCCAACTGAGCACATGAAATGGGACTGGTCCAAACTGCGATGTAATACTGTAAATATAAAATGCACAGCAGGCTTTTAAAAATTAGTACAGAAAATGAATGCACACTACCTCATTATTAATTTTTATATAGATAACATGAAACAGTATTTTGGAAACATTAGGTTAAAATGAACTTCAACTGCTTGTTTTTAATTTTTTTTAATGTGGCTATTAGAATACTTAAAATTACATATGTGTCTAGCATTTGTGGCTCACAGTTTATTTCTCTTAGTGCTGATGAAAGTTAAGAGTGCCAGTTTGGCCGAAACCGGTTTGGCTCAGTGGATAGAGCGTCGGCCTGTGGACTGAAGGGTCCCGGGTTCGATTCCGGTCAAGGGCATGTACCTTGGTTGCGGGCACATCCCCAGTGGGGGTGTGCAAGAGGCAGCTGATCGGTGTTTCTCTCTCATCTATGTTTCTAACTCTCTATCCCTCTCTCTTCCTTCTGTAAAAAATCAATAAAATATATTAAAAAAAAAAAAGAGTGCCAGTTTGTTCTAAGCATATTCCATGGAAACAACAGTTAATTCCCAGCTGGTCTAAATTCTGACTTCTACCTCTAGCAGAAAGCATTAAAAGGAGCTGTGTCTTGACTATTATGTAAGGGCTACTATGTGACACCTTAAAAGTAATAAGTTGAAACCAGAGTCCACAGTATTTCAACAAATAAAAGTGAACCAATCTTACTGGGGGAAAAATTAGTATAACCAAAATATACCTGGTCAAGTCTGACTAACTGAAAATCTTCTTTAAAAATACTTTGTCTTAGGTTATATAATTTTTAAATTATGGTGATGAAAATTAACTGAAAAACTACTTAAAATGGAAGAATTCAGACTGATGGTCAATTTCAAAATCAATAGCTTCCACCCTCCATGGGCAAACAGTCACAAACAAGAACACATGATTTCAGAAAGAACCCCATTCACAATATCTTCATACAATGTAAATCATCTAGGATCACATCCTAAAACGGGCAGAGTTTATTTTTAAGAAACATCTCCCCAGCAGATGAAAGAAACGCCAATAAATAGAGAAACTAAGTTTAAATGACTCAATATCTGTAAGATGTGAATTCTCTTAGTATAAATGATAAACGTAATGAAATGCCAACAAATAGCCCAACACATTTTTTAACTTAACTCACTTGGTTCAAAGTGAAAACATAAACAGAAAAAGAGCCAGAAAAAAAATTAGAGAAAAGAGCAGTTAGAGCAGGACCACTCTGAGGATATTTTTTATTAACTGCAATAAAGGAATTTGATACCAGGGGCCAAGAGACAGACTATAATTGGGGTTTTGAGGGGCAGGGTGCAGAAGAAGAGGGAAAAAGAGAGACTAACTCCAGAAAAGACTCTCTAAATACTGGAGAAGGGTATAGAGAAATAGGTACTCCTGCTCACTCTCAGTGGGAGGGAAAACTGGTATTATCTTTCTAGCAATTTTAAAATCCATACTTTTTTTTTTTTCATTTTAAAAGGTACATACTTTTGACCCAGTCATGCCTCAGGGCTTTTTACAGAGAAATAATCAGAAAAGTACCCAAAGATGTATAAAGTTGCTTATTCAAGAGTGGTTTGTTTACAAATAAAATTGAAATGACATATGCCCACCTACAGAGGACTTCTTACTAAATTATTATACACGGACATAAAAGTACTAAGCTGCCATGACATTAATGATCTATTCCTTTAACAAATAATCACCGAGGCCCCTATCAAATGCTGGACACTGCTCTAGGCACCGAGGCTGTAAGTCATGCCAGACAAAAATCCCTTCCATAGGGGATGGGGGTCAAAAGATACAGATTTCCAATTGTAAGGTAAGTAAGTTCTGGGGATGTAATGTACAGCGGTGGCTACAGTTAACAATAGTGCACTGTATATTTGAAAGTTGCTAAGAGAGTAGATCTTAAAAGCCCTCATCATAAGAAAAAATATCTTGAAACTATGTGAAATGATGGATATTAACTAAACTTATTGTGGTAATCAATTTGCAATAGATATATATATATAATCATTTTAATAAAAGTATAGAAAAAAGATTAAATCCATCCTTATCATGGAGTATACACAAATCTACGTGATAGGCAAGGATGTCCATGAAATACTAAAAGGGAAAGAATTAAAAATAATGCAGCATATGATCTCATTGTTTTAAACAAATAAATATATTTCTCCTCTTTTGGGAAATAGCTAAAAAGCATACATATTAAATGCAGTGTGAGTTTTTTCCAATGAGCAGGTGTTACTTCAACAACCAAGAGAACAAAGTTAAGTTCTTCCATTCAACACGAAGTTCAGAGTTATTCATCTGACAAACACTGAAGGCAATTGTGTGGCCCGCAAAGCTGTCAGTGCAGGTCATGAACAGGTCACAGAAAAAATCACTCCTTCCCGATGCTCAGCTTTCAGTAGGAGAATATCAAGGAGGTGTGATTATAAGGTGTCTCTAGCTTATCTCTTCTCCAGGGCATAAGATTCATTCATTCAACCAATAGTTGAGCTCCTACTACATGCCAGACAATGTCCTCTGTGAGAGCAACAACATACATATCACTAAAGAAAACATTGGGGAGTTTATTTATTACCCAGAGGATAAGAGCATTGAAAGGTGTGGGATCTGGTGAAGAGTGAAGAATGAAACTGTTGCCTGAATAATAATGAAACTATGTGAATAATAATGAAACTATGTGACCTTTCACTAACTTCAAAAGTACACTCTGATCTATGTAAACTTTTTTATGGCTGTAAGGCAGGCACATGATTCAATCTTTGTTTCTGAAGTGAGATAAAAAAAAAAAAAAAGAATGGTGTACTATAGATTAGAAAACCTAAAATAACTGCGTTCTCCCACATTTAATATCTTGAGAATGACACTAAGCAAAATGACATGTATTGGGGATTCTCAAATATTGATTACATTAAATATCACTACACTCACATCCCCCCCTCTCTCTCACAGTACCATGTCAGTTATAAACCTTTAACTCATCTCTACATTTCCACTGGGATCCCCTGAATTCACCACACCTTTTTGTCCCACCAGCCAATCAGCGGGCACACAGCAGAGGCATAAAACATGAATGTTAAACAAAGAATCTTGGTCATTTTTTTACCTAAATAAATGAAATGGCCTCTCTCTCTAACAATCCTTACAGAAATTACTTTGATACTGTTTTTTGGTTTTTTTTAATACTCATCCGGGACTAGGGATTAAACTTGCAACCGAGGTACATGCCCTTGACCTGGAATTGAGACCCTTTGATCTGAGGGCTGATGGAATGCTCTAACCACTGAGCTTCAGGGTGAATGCTACTTTAAAAAAATCTCTTAAGTAAATGAAACACAGCATTCTATGTAATTACAAACATTTTAAAGTTGCCATTTATACAAACCAATCTAGGAAAACAATCCCTAAAACAGCTCCTTAATTTATTGCTTTAGCACATTTCACATAATCAAATGAATGTCTAACATTTTAGCATTACAATATTCATCGAAAGAAAATGCAAATCATTGGGCAGTCCTGTATTTTTTGGTGCATTTCCTTAGTTTTGAGCGATTTCATGCTTATGAATTTGTAAATTACAAGCTCTTGAACACTTCTTTGATTCCAGCCAAAGCCTTTAACAGTCTGAGTACCTGATAGCGACTATGCCTGTTAGTTGCCTACCAATAACCCTTCTTCCTTTTCCTTCAGTGATCAAACCCTGAGTAATGTGCCCAGCTAGCAAACTCCCTCTTCCAGCGTTCCTTGCATATGGGAGCCAATGCGAAACAAGCACTTACTCTTCCTGTGGTCCCCTTGCATTGTTTCTTACCTGGAACGCCTACCCGGTGATCATGGTAAGACTTCAGGAAGTTATACACTCAGGATGGTGAGGCAGAAAGCCATACGGAGACAATGTCTCTTACGATTTTATTTAGTGGACATACCTGGCCCGGACTGCTTACTCCCTATTAGTTTTACAAGAGTGAGAAAAACTGTTTTGTGTAAACCACTATTATTTCAGTCCCTGTTTCAAGTATTCCTAGTGCTGTTTTCAGAGACCCATTTGATTAGCTGGTGTACAAGTGAAGAGATCTAAAATTCTTAGCCTTCTGCTTCATCTAATTTTGCTTTCTGGCCAATCTACCTACTATAAGGGTTTCAACTATTCGAACTCAAGATTCCTTGGATTTTTTCCCACATATAACCTCCAAATTGCTAATATATTCAAAATATGTCCATTTGGATGTCCCACAATTACTTTAAAATCTCAATTTATCTCTCTGATTGTATTGAGAGATAATTTCCTTATCTTTAAACAGATTTTCTCAATCAATCAGGTTTAAGACTGTAAAGCAGAGTTCCTCAAAAAAAAAAAAAAAAAAAAATCGACTGAACAGAATTTTCATGTGCCAGCCCAGGAAACTGAACTTTTCATGAGATACCCAGGAGCTTGCTTGAGAATCTCCCATCATTTTAATCCCTTTGCCCCCTGCCCTATATTCACTCAATTTCCCTGTCCCATGATGTGATCTTGTGACCTCATTTCCTACCATCCTCCCCCATGGAGTCCCTTTACCGTTCCTGACTCTCTGTTGCACGGAGGCCTTTGCTCTGGCTGTTCCTTCTGCCTGAAACACCCTTCCCAGATCCCCTCCAGGTTAACTCCTTCCCCTCCTCCAGCTTTTCAGAGCTGGCTAGCCTAACCAACCTCCTGAAAACTGCAGGCCCTCCACCAGCTTTAAGCATTTTACCTGCTCTTTAGTTTGTCCATAGCACTTACCACAGAATAAGCTCTATAATTTGCTAACTGATTGTGTTTCCTTTGTCCCTCACTTCACTAGAATGTAAGCACCTCCAGGGATGGCCTTTCTGTATTCTGCTCACTGGAGCTGTACTGGTTAAGAGTTCAATAGCTATCTGTGGAATGAGTTCATGATTGACTTAGATATAGCTCTGATTCCTCCCTTCCTCTTCTCACTGCTCCCTCCAATACTAATGCTAGAGTTTATCATTTTTAGACTTTTTTTTTTTAAACAACAGAGTTTATCTATACTGTCATTTCCTCCAACCATCTAACACACATCCAGACTTAATCTTTCTAAAAACACTTCTCTGGGGATGGCACTCCCCTGTAATGATTGGGCTCCTAACTGGCCCTGTACGTCGTGCTTGAATGAGACATTGAATCGGACAAGCTCGGAGATCCTCTTCAAATAGTTGATGCTATATCCAATGACTTATCTTGGCATCCAAAATGCTCTGTAATCAGCAGCACCTCCATGTACATCCTCCGACTTCG
This sequence comes from Eptesicus fuscus, assembly GCF_027574615.1. Taxonomy (NCBI): domain Eukaryota; kingdom Metazoa; phylum Chordata; class Mammalia; order Chiroptera; family Vespertilionidae; genus Eptesicus; species Eptesicus fuscus. The sequence goes on along the minus strand of NC_072474.1, from coordinate 91,021,805 downwards.
AGGTTTCCCTCTGCTCCTGGCCAGCTTGCTTAAGAACTCTCAAATAAGCCATGTTCACTTTCACCACTTTCTTTTTCCCAATGGGTTCCTCTATCTACTTCCAACACCCTCTCGGCCATTAAAAAAGATGGCACTACCCTTCAGAATCTTGCTACTCAAACTGTCACCTGCCGGCCAGCCCCGCACAGCCCCTGCGCTTGTCAGAAACTGCCGCAGACCCGCTGGTTTAGAACCTGCCTCTCACCAGGTCTCTGGTGATGCGAGTGCGTCTTCAAAGTTCCACTGTGCGAGCACTCCAGTCTCACCTCAGTGAAGTGTTTTCTCAGCAAGCCTCATGCTCCTCTGTCCTGACCTTCCACGGGACCTCCGTCATCCACAGCAAGCACAATGTTCCATTAATCACATCCCCTCATGGGCTAGTCAGTCCTTGTTTCATGGTAAGTCTTCTCTCCCCAACTTGATTGTAAGTAAGTTGCACACAGGACAGTCCTGCATCTGGCCAATCGGGATGCAGGGAACGGAAACCCATTCGAGTTACTTCAAGGAAAAAGGAGCCTATCCTAGGGTTATTTGGGAACTGAGACTAGAAAACTCAGGAGGGAGGGAGGGAGGGAAGGAGGGAGGGAGGGAGCTGCTCCAGGGTCTGGCCACACTCTCAGCATCCGTGTCTCTCTGCCCCATTCTCTTCATCCAGTGCATCCTCTCTCCTATCTTTCTGTTCACTCCGTTTCTGTTTCCTCATATGAGCAGCATTTGGGTGACCTATTACAGCCAGCCACTGTCTCCCCTCCCACCCTGTTCACCTCTGCCCCTTTCTGCTTCAATGTTCACTCTAAGTCTCTGGGCTTCTCTCATTCTATGAGAGAGAGATTCACCACAGAGAGTCTTTTGGAGCCAAACCACCAGGTTACAAGTGTGTGCCCGAGCCATCTATGGGTTGTCGGCCCTTGGGTCGGGAGCTTCCCCTGGCCCCATCCGCTGAGGCCAAGGGGGTTGCAGTACAGAACAAGGCCCTTTAGGCAGTGGGAGCCCTCAGAGGAGAATTTTCCTTGGGAAAGAAGAGTGTGGGCAGAGCAGGCAATGAGCCACATCACCAGCCCACAGAGCCATTATTTATGTTGTCCTCACCACAGTCTGGAGCCAAATGCTCAGCACATAATAAACGAACACTAACCAACATGAGAGATGAGAGGGGAGGGTCATTCGCCAGGTGCCACCAGGCCCCTGACACTGTGCGGGACACGCACAGGGGCTACAACGATCACATAAGAAGCAGCCCTTGTGCCCTGACCGGTTTGGCTCAGTGGATAGAGCGTCGGCCTGCGGACTGAAGGGTCCCAGGTTCGATTCCAGTCAAGGGCATGTACCTTGGTTGCGGGCACATCCCCAGTAGGGGGTGTGCAGGAGGCAGCTGATTGATGTTTCTCTCTATTCCTCTCCCTTCCTTTCTGTAAAAAATCAATAAAATATATTTAAAAAAAAGAAAAAAAGAAAGAAGAAGAAGCCCTTGTTTTCCCAGAGCTCGTAATCCAAAGGCTCCCCTGCACTAGCTACTTGACCTTGTGCAAGTACCCAACCACCTGGGCCACAGTTTCCTCCCCTCCCGGAGTGCTGCCAGGCCCTGCAAGGTAACCTGTACGAAAATGCTTTGCAAAACACCTATGTGAATCAGGAATAACACTGTGCCTTTGCCATCGGAATAAAACCCACAGGTGTTGCATTGTTTTTCGGGTCTTTTCTCTCATTTCCCACAAGATAAGGATTCATCAATTACGATTAGGTGAAAGGACAATCCCCACGGTGACCACTATATTTCCAACACCCGCCTGGCTCACTCAAATGGCAGTCAGGAAAAGCTCCTCATGTCACTCAGAAGCATATTAAGAATGAAAACGCTTTTTACTGCGTACATTTTTATAACACTGTCCTCTATTCCACGGTGCAGCTGAACGTGTAATGTCTTGCATATTTTTTCATCGTATTACACATAATAGTAAGGATGCACTCAATTCCTATGTAGGACACAGGTCCGTTGTGAATCTTGCGTGGCTTTCTCCCCAGAGCGGTTTCATTGAGTATTTCCCAAGTAAGGTACACAGAAAAATCACAGATATTAGAGTCCCGTGCCCCCATTTCTAACATGGGGGCCCCCGAGGGAGAAAAGTGATCCCATGGCCTGTCTCAAACCCCTGGGATCCCATCCTCCTCACTTCTTTTTTTCGAAAACCACTTTACCACCCGCTTCACATGAGAGGGTGGGGTGTGGGGAAGGATGGGAATCAGGGATGATGGCAAGATAAGCTGGTTCTCAAAAACATGTTATTCCGCCCTTTGCAGGATCCAGGTATGGGTTTAACGGGAGAGAAAAACAAAAAGAAAACAAAACTCGAGGTATGTACACTCTTGGCTTTGTCATGAGCAAAGCCAAGGAAGATTTACGGGCTGCCTCTGTGCTGGGCAGGATGCTGAGGGCTCCTGAGACAAGATGGAGAGTGCCTCGGCCCTCGCAAAGCTCGCTCGCCCTTGGGCATCTGTTGCTCATGGCTGACAAGTGTATCCATTCAACAGCTGGCCCTCCCTGGTGGAGCCACGAAAACACCGTCCACCTTGCTGAAAAGTCGGTCCGGCTAGCCAACGGGCAGGCTTCAGGCAAAAGGGGAAAAACAAAAACGAAACCTCAGAAGGGAGCTGGGCGAGTCTCCACTGCAGGAGGCAGAATTGCAGGGATCTGTGCGCACAGTCCCTGCTGAGCGCCCAGACCCAATTAAGGCTCCTGAGAGGCGAGGGGCTCAGATCAAAGGCTCCCGCAGCCCGGGCCAGGCAAACCTGCTTCTCGGGGAGCTGTGAGGTGTGGGGAGCAAAAAGGTGGGCGGCGGGTTTGGGCTCTGTTCACTCGGGTGGGGAAGCCGAGTGGAGACGCGGAGGTTTGTGAGCGAGTGGGGAGGGAGGTGGGTTGGGCAGGAGCATCGGTGACAGCGACCAAACTGATCACGCGGCGGTGCAAAGCAAGCCTTGGGGCTCGGGAGCTGGGGAGGGGTCTGCAAGTGCATGGAAGACGCCGCAGGAAGGGGGAAGAGGTGGGACAGGCATCTCTCCATCCACGCACGCGCGCGCGCACACGCATATACACACACACACACACACACACACACACACACGCACACGACCCCAGGCTGGCCCAGCGCCGCCCCCCCCCCCCCCAACCCCGCACGTTCCGTGCACAGCCCCACGCTGCGGTGGCCACTCACCCTCCGCACGGGAGCGGATCTCTGACACCGTCCTCCGCATGGTGGGCATCGCGGCGACCCCCGCAGGTGGGTCTGCAGCCGGGACTCTGCACCTGTCACTGCGCCGCGCAGGCTGGACACCCGGCTGAGCCGCGCGGAGCGCTCAGCAGCCGCGCGGGCCCCGCCGCCCACCCGGGGCAGCGCAGCCGCGGGGCTCGGTCCCCGCACGCTGGCGGCAGGAGGAAGAGGCGACGAGGGTGGCGGCGGCCGCAGAGCCGGGCGAGCTCTCCCTGCAGGCGCGCGGGGGCCGGCTGGGCGAGGGGCGGAGCCGGGGAGCCGGCCGGGGTGGGGTCGCCGGGACGCGCGTTCATTCGCTCCGGCGGCAGCTGGGCGAGCGAGGCGGGAAGGGGACCCGGAGACCCTAGAGCACCTCCTCCGCCCCGCCCCTCTCCGGACCGTACCATCCTTGCGGGGGGAGGGTAGTCAGCTACAGCCTCCCCCTTACCCGGTCATCGCTGCGCCCGGTCGTGGCTTCGCTCATCCCGTCCTTCTTGAACGCCTTTGTTGACTCTCTCAAGTCTTGGCCTGGGGAGAAGGGGGGCTGTGGCTCCTACACCCCTGAAGAGCCTCTCCCATACCCTCTGGGTTTTAAAAACAATGGAGTCGCCCGTGGTCTGAAAAGTGGGGTTGGGTCTGAGTGGGCAGGCGAGGGCCGAAAGGGGCTGGATCGGCGCGGTGGGAAGCCCTGGCGCCTGCAGGGGAAAGGGACCGCGAGTTCCCCGCGGGGGTGGGATTCCAACCTCCCTGCCCCGCGGGACCGTCTCGGCCCGAGACGCACTGGCTTCCCCGCCTGGCCCACGAGCAACAGGCTCCGAGGCCGAGTCCCGCGGTGCCTGTGTGCGTCTGGGGCTGACCTGCGGGTGGGCTCGGCGCCTCCCGCCTAGAGCGTGCTCTGCAGCCTGACAAAGCTGTGCCTTGCAATAAAATCTACTATTGAGGGTAGTGGTGAAACAAGGACTTGTTCGGGGGTTTTTGCTTTTAGTGAAACTTGCAGGAAGTTGGGTGCAGTGTATTAACTGAAAGAGGGGAGGGGTCCTAGTAGAACATCCATCAACATGTTAAATTTTAATGTGTCCCGTATCCTAGAAATCGTCGTAACCTCTTAACCTTTTATTTCGTATGCAAGTTATCAAAAGAAGAACAGTATTTTTATTTTATTGCTGATTTCGTCGTTAATTTAGAATGTATGGTACTATATACATCCTGGTGAATTCCTGAAACGGCAGGAAAGGAATAAATTAAATTAGTAGCAGTCGCCCTCATCTTGGGCTCTTCCTCAAGCATTGGAAGAGGGCCCATATGGAGACCTTTCAAGTGAACTGCTTTCAGATCCTGAAGCGAGAGATCTGGAGAGGTTTGACCAGAGAGATAAGTGATTATTCTCCAGCCTCAATAAAAAAAGAAAAAAAGAGATAAAATCTGCTAATAGCATCTTATCTCCATTTGTGGTATTTCCTGTGCCTCCTGCAGGTAGCATTTGCTAATCAGAGCCCTGCCCTGCAATAATCCTGAGTCAGGCAATCAATGCGTATTTATGAAACCCCACTCTGCTGGGCTCTGATTCAGAGGCTGGGATTAGAACAACAAAACAATGCATTTCCAGTGCTGAGGAAACCTCGCAGGGCAGATAGAGCAGGACTCAGGGCAAATGTGTTTGCTTCAGGGATGGCCACGATTCACAAATACGTTCTTCTAAAAGTAGGAAGTGAGCTTTTTTTAGGACTGTCATCACTGGCGATTTTTATTCCTTCCAGATCCAGGACCTGCCTGTGTAAAGCAGACTTCCTCTGGCTTGATGAATGTGCGTCTGAAACAAAATTCAAAGGGCAAGTACAACATGAAATAGTAAAAAATCAGCTTGAAAAGTCAGGGAATAGAAACCAGAGAGAATGCAGTGCTCTTACGATTAATATTTTAGGTGGAATTTATAGAAAGCCAGAGCCAGTTTTTATTCAAAATCAGTGCACAGTTGCATGGCAGTATTCGATTTATGAGCCATCACTTTTGCAATTCCCATTGTGCCCTCAAATGAAGCTCAATTCTGCTTATTTACAAATAATTATTTTTTGAAGGGAGCTCCAGAGATTACCCGTTTTCTATAGAGCAATCTGTTGTATATATGCCTCCCTGAATGTGTGTGTGTGTGTGTGTGTGTGTGTGTGTCGCTGACAACCCATCAGCAAAGGTGACAGCATATGTCATCCATACAGGAAATGACAGCAACAGCAGTCTTTCATACGCAGAAGAATGTTGCATGATGTACCCTGTAGCGTACTGTGCATCTTCTCCCAGATTATTCTGTCACCATATCCGTAATGGTAGCCGTGTCCCAACTAACTCATTTATGAAAAACTACTCATTCCTGATTGCTAGAAATCACACTTGTTGTTGTTGTTAATCCTCACTGAGAGACACATCGATTGGTTGCCTCCTGACCAGGGTTGGGATCGAACCTGCAACCACGTACATGCATGCCCTTGACTGTGAATCGAACCTGTGACCCTTCTGCGCATGGGCCGACGCTCTTAACCACTGAACCACACCGGCCAGGCCCACACGCAATTTTACTGGTTCAGAAACCTCATTGAAGTGGAGTATGGCACTGATCTGTTTCTATTTGATGTCAAGGTCCTCTCAGATCTCATCTCCCATTGTTGTAAGGAGCACCGTGTGCCAGCCCCTGGCAGGGAACTCCAGTTCCAGAAACCTGAGCTTGTCATAGGATCTGTAGTACAATTCAGATGTCAGCCAGATCACTTAAAAACGTTCAGGTCCTATGACTCCACTGCTGATGGACTTGGAAGGAAGAGGGCTATTCAGCGACAGCTTCTGCCAGGACCAGGATTTATCATCCTCTACAAAATATACACTGGACGCATCGCATGTGTGAGGTGCTGTGCCGGAGTGTTAGGTTACAAAGACACTTAATGCACATGTGAAAGTGAACCAGCAATGGAACTAGATGGCCGGTGCTCAATGCCCAATGGATAAGCAGCAACGATTATAGACAATGAGAGGAGGGGGGAATCCAAGAACTGGGGTGATCAACATAGCTGACCCAGGTCTTGAAGTAGGGGTTAGGGCTGTAGACATGAACCATTGATGGTTCCAGATAGGAATGCTTGGTATATACTAAGTACTCAATAATAGTTTAACAAATATTTAAGGTAAATGGAAGGATAAAAAAGCATATATGTTTGCGGGGGACAAAGAGGCCGATTTGACTGCAACAAAGGTGATTTGTACCCTTCACATGGGTGAATTGTATGTTACGTGAATTGTACCTTAAAGCTGTTAAAAAATGATCTCCAGAGGAGTCAGGCACAAAATTATCAAGTCCAGAAAGTGAAAAAGAGATGGCAGGGGTATTCCTATCTTGCTGGATTTTCACCTGATGTTGCCTGAGTCGGTTTTTGTTTGGGGCCACCAAGGATTACCAGTAAGAATTGGTGTCTTTGGGTAGGAACTCATAGGCAAGTAGGCGAGAGAGGCATGCTCACTAATTTACTAACTGATAATACAGACAGAAGTCCTTTGGAAACATGTGGCCTGGGGGATAGAGACATGAGACATGCCTGAGAACCCTGCTTCTGATTGAGACTGCCGCAAGGAAAGTTGATTACCACACTAGTATAAAACACATGCTGAGCAGTGCTGGCCACTAGAGCTTCAATTCTTTTGCAGAAGCTCAATATAATTAGATCAATTAATCTTAAATTTTAGATCATTAAATCTTTTAGTTTAAAATTGAGGTGAAGCTATAACATAAAATTCCATCAAATCACCAAGCTACCTGGTGACTGTAAGAAAAGATTCTTACTACCTTTAGTGCATAGTTGGTGTTATATTGATTCGATGGGTTAGTGCAGTGGTCGGCAAACTCATTCGTCAACAGAGCCAAATATCAACAGTACAACGACTGAAATTTCTTTTGAGAGCCAAATTTTTTAAACTTAAACTTCTTCTAACGCCACTTCTTCAAAATAGACTCGCCCAGGCCATGGTATTTTGTGGAAGAGCCACACTCAAGGGGCCAAAGAGCCACATGTGACTCGCGAGCCGCAGTTTGCCGACCACGGGGTTAATGTATCGATAAGATATATTATTATACTTGTAAGGCTCTTTCTCTGTCACCATTCCTTGCATGTGTTCCCCGCTAAGCCATCAGCAAGTTCTTTAGATTCTGTTTCCACAGTATATATTAAGTCTCTTCATCTCCACCTCTACCCCTCTTGTACAAACCCCATTACCACTCACCTGCAATAGCCTCCTAACTGATTGCTTTTATTTTATTCATATTACAGAAGCCATAGTTATTATTTGAAAACACAAATCCATTTATGTTCCTTCTTTTTTAAAAATGTTCTTTATTGTTCCAAGTATTACAGATATTTCCCCCTCCCTCTTTTTCCGCCCATTGGCCCCCTCCAGCCTGCACCCATCCCTCCCAGGTCTTCACCACATTATTGTCTGTGTCCCTGGGCTATGCATATATGCATATAAATTCTTTGGTTAATCGCTCCCCCCTACCCCGGCCTTCCCTCTGAGCTCCTTCAGTGTGTTCCATGCTTCTGTATCTCTGAATCTATTTTGTTCATCAGTTTCTTTTGTTCTTTAGATTCCACATATGAGTGAGATCATGTGATACTTGTCTTTCTCGTACTGGCTTATTTTGCTTAGCATAATACTCTGCAGGTCTCTCCATGCTGTCTCAAAGGGTAAGTATTCCCATAGCACTTGGAATGAAACCCAAACCTTTTATGATCTTGTCCTTGACTGCCTCTCAGACTCAACTCTGTCTACTCCCTCATTTGGTCATGGGCTCAGATTGTTCAGGCCTACCTGAGCTAATATTGCCTCACTTCCCCCAATTCCAGCCAATGCCAGATTGCCTTATTCTGTTTTTCTCATGGTACTTAGCTCTAGCTGAAGTTTTCTTATTTGTTTACCTGATTATGATAAACAGGTCTTGCTATATTTGTCTTACTAATTATAATTTGTCTATCTTTAAGAACAGTGTCTGCTAAATAGCACAAGATCAGTATTTGTTGAATGAACAAACTGAAAAATGTGTGTACTGTAAATGATCTGGTTCCCTAAGGTTGGAGACTGGAAATAAAAGCAGAAAAATAGGTAGCATTCTATTTGAAGAGATAATAAGTTTGCACCCTTCATAAGCATATAAAAATGAGTATATTACTTTGTCAAAATTATTTACATAAAATAATTTAGGGCCTATAAGCTATGAAGTTCTAGAGGGGAGGTCAGAAAAATCTTGTGACTACTGTTTTGGCTTTTGTCAAAATTAAGTGATCAAATTTGAAAAACAAACTGATTTCAACCCAAACCTCTAAACCCATTGTTAGTAAATAATCCAGGCAGGCACTTATTCTTACTCATGATGATAAAATCAATATTTTTTCCTCATGGCTATGATTCATTTCCCATAAATGTATTATTGTTTTCTTTTCAAATGCCTTAGCAAGGTTTTAATTCAAAGTTATAATGTCTTTAAGCATTATTATCTTCATTTACTGGAAATTTCCAACAGCACAAAAGAGCAATGAATTTTTCTTCACTGTAATTGAAAATTCTTGGCTACTGTTTAAATGAAACTACAGTTTTTTTGAAATGTGGATTTCTATTATTTGAAAGAACTCTTAATAGGAAAAAATGTTAAGTGCCCTCCAGCATATTTTAAATAGCATTCAATTCATACACAATCTTTTAGGAAAACATTTACTGGATATTTTGTTCAAAAAGTAAATGAACATTCAAGGAAAAACAATCGTAGTGTTGAGAGATTGAATTCAAATTTATTATTTAAAACTGATTATAAGGAATGGTTTTTACTTTAAAGTTTTTCTTCCTACCAGAGGCAAGAAGTGAAAATTAACACTTAAGAAGTGCTGTTTCTTTTTCAAAAGTGAACAAACATCACTCCAGTAATGCCGATCCTCTACAAAATGTCGTACAATTCTTTTTTTAAAAAAAATATATTTTATTGATTATTTACAGAGAGGAAGAGAGAGGGCTAGAGAGCTAGAAACATCGATGAGAGAGGAACATCGATCAGCTGCCTCCTGCACACTCCCCACTGGGGATGTGCCCGCAGCCATGGTACATGCCCTTGACCGGAATCGAACCTGGGACCCTTCAGTCCGCAGGCCGACGCTCTATCCACTGAGCCAAACCGGTTTTGGCTGTCGTACAATTCTTAATGAACTTCACGGATACATTTTAGTGTAGTATTGTCATGGATTTCCACATTTTATTTATTTATTTTTTTAAATATATTTTATTGATTTTTTTACAGAGAGGAAGGGAGAGGGATAGAGAGTTAGAAACATCAATGAGAGAGAAACATCGATCAGCTGCCTCCTGCACACTCCCTACTGGGTTTGTGCCCGCAACCAAGGTACATGCCCTTGATCAGAATCCAACCTGGGACCCTTCAGTCCGCAGGCCGACGCTCTATCCACTGAGCCAAACCAGTTAGGGCTGGATTTTCACATTTTAAAAAGCAGGTTTATTGAAGTATACTTGATGTACAATAAACTTCATATGTTTAAAGTGTAGAATTTGATAAGATGGACATATGCATACGCCCGATGAATCAGTTACCACATGCAAGATAATAAATATTTCCATCACTTCCAATGTTTCCTCTTTCCCCTTAGAATGGTTGTTATATGTAACTGCAGTTGCTTGTTTGATGGGCAGTCAACACAATTCATTGAGTGCCCACCATATTCTAGATATTGAGCTGGGTATTGGAGATTGAGTGGTCAGCTAAAACAAATAGGTTCTGGTCCCAGAGAGCGCTTATGATATTAATCGAATAATGATGTAAGTAAATAAATATAAAATCACAACTGTATATTATACTCTAAAGGAAAGATAGTCTACATCTGTATATATTGATGGTACTTCAAACTTTTCTGGGCTTTCACACTCACATCTGGAACTCTTCAAAGTTGCTTATAATGTGACTTCGTAATATATCTGAAAACGTACATTTGATAGGGGCAGAAATAGATGATTTGGGGCCAACTATCATTGTAAGAAAAATTCATCATGCTCTGTTAACCATGATTGTTTTGTTTTGATTAAAGAAGGCACATTCTAACCAGGTTGGGAGTTGCACGTGGGACCTGGGAGCTCACTTGGAAATGCAGCCCATCCTCCCCATCAGGGCCTATTATCATAGAAAGATTAACAATCTTGTTGCAGAAACCAGAGCCACCAGCCCTTTGAAGACCCCCAGCCTCTGAGACCCGCAGGCCTTTGCAGATCTCCAGCCCCCATTACCTGTAAGCTGCCCATTTGGCCTTCCTTCCCCTTTGCCTACTTCCCCATGTAATCTTTGTCCTTCTACCCAATATAAGCAGCTGGCTTATGGGGAGAGGCAGAGCAGACTTTTGTGGATGACCTGCTGCTCTCCCATACTGCTGGCAGTATGGGAATAAATGCTCACATATGATTCAACCCTGTCTCTGATTAATTGGCTCAAGTAGTGACCGGTAGCACAGACCCATTGATGGTTTGGTAACACATTTACATTTTGTTTTTGGTGGATGTAATTGCCTTTATCTTGGAAAGAGTGTAATATTTGTTATATGGAAAGGATAACCAGTGAAGACAAGAAATTTTGTTATAACTTATTTCCTTGGTGTTGACCCGAAAGCCAATATTGTAAATAAAGAAATTCCCAAGTAAATCTCACTTTTTTTCTTGCTATGTCATATTAAGTGCTTTATCGGGGAAGGAAGGTGACAATAATGAGGTTAAAAGTATTGATATAAAAACAAACAGTATTTTTCTTAAAAATTGAGTATGGCAGTAAATGAGATAAATGTTATTATAGCATACAATTTTATAATCCCAATACTTTTAATTTTGATAGAAGGCCAGACTTAATCAAGATGGTTTCCTGACTAATTGAAATAAGCTATAGCTTTCAAACATGAAATACTTGCCAATTGTGTTCGGGCTTCTTGGATGATATATCCTGTGCTCAGGTTCATAATCACTGCAGTGTTTAGCAGATTTATTGGAAATTATTTTTCCTCTGACTCCCAAAATACTCAGAAACAACATATTCTATAAAGAGGAATCATTTATCACTGTAAATTCTTTCCAACTTTGAATTCTGAGGAAATGTATGAAATGGAGAAAGAGAATCAATACTGAATCTAGGATTACATTTTAGTATTTGCCAAGAAGAAGAAGAAGAAGAAGAAGAAGAAGAAGAGGAAGAAGAGGAGGAGGAGGAGGAGGAGGAGGAGGAGGAGGAGGAGGAGGAGGAGGAGGAGGAGGAGAAGGAGGAGGAGGAACAAGAAGAGGAGAAGGAGGAAGAGGAAGAAGAAGAAGGAAGAGGAGAAGGAGGAGGAGGAGGAGAAGAAGGAGGAGGAGGAGGAGGAGGAGGAGGAGGAGGAGGAGGAGGAGGAGGAGAGGAGGAGGAGAAGAGGTGACAGCCAGGTGAAACACACTGTAAAGAAAAGATATAAAGGAAGGAAACTGAGCACAGATTCAAGCTGGAGACATTGAAAATAAGAGCAAAGTGACCTAAAGCCTAGTAAGGGAGTGGAGGCTTGGACCTTTGTATAGATCTGCTTGTCTATACTCTATACCAAACCTCCAGGGTCAGCTCCTCTTCCCGGCCTGTATTGATTTTTGGTCTATTTGTCATATGGTGTGAATTCTTAAAAACTGACCTCAGCCTGCTGAACAGCCTGCTGACCTCTTTCCTCCTGTTCCTGGATCCATGCTTTTCTGCCTCCAGCTTGCCTCCCCTGTTTTCCGAAGCCACATACCCTCTCATTGAAGCAGCTATAATCTGTTGCCTTCATAGCCCCTCAAAGGTTCCAATGCCCATTGGCTTAATCTTATGCCCAGTTCTGGCCCCTGTTGGTCTCTGACTTGTTATTGTCTTAAATGACAGTACCGGAGGCAAAGGGAGGTGTGCAGGTTGGGAAATACAGAGAAATAAATTTGAATAAGAACACGGGAACCAAGTGCTTGTTTGCATGGCAGGACCATGCCAATCAGCAGAGGTGATGGAGTGAATGCACCAGGGGAAGGGAGTCACAGGGTAAAGTTGTGTTTTAAGAAGATTCTGTGGTGGCATCAGGATGAGGAGCATGGATTGGAAGTGAAGGGACAAAGTTGGAGAGGACAAAGATCTGTTCAATTAACAGTGGAAATGGTGATTTTAAAAAAGCTTGAAGGTAATATGCAACAGTTTCAGTAATACTTATGGAACTACGGAGAATAAAGGGTAGTAGTCTGTTTATCTGGGGGAAAAACAGATAATCATTGTGCAATTATAGATATATAGATATGGTTATTTAAATATTTTAGATGTTGGGTCAATTTCTTATTGAATCAGAAATTCTGACACCCAAGAGGGGAGATTACCTTTGTTACTTCCTTTGGAAGATGCTAAATGTATGTTATATTTGAGCATATACTTAATTATTGAAAGTGTTTTGTTTATTTTTTCATGATAGTAGGGCTTTTAATAGTCTGAAAATATGCATGATTAATTAAAAAACCTCATTGGTATCAACCCTGATTGAATGAAAAGAACTGAAATCAGAAGACCTGGTTTATGTCTCAATTCTGGCCCTTTCTGGTGCCTTGATCTTGCCAATGCCTTTGAAACATTTCTAAAACTTACATTAACTTAGTGGGTTAACATATAGGCTTTGCAATAAAACAGCTAGATTCAGATCCAGTTTCTGCCACTTACTAGGGAGTATCACTTTGGCCAAGTGACTTTACGTCTCTGTGTCTCAGTTATCTCATCTATAAAATGGGAAGTAATTATAATGCCTATTTTATAAGAATGTCATGAGAAGTACATGAGAATTTACTGCAATGTACTATATAAATTTTAGCTACTATTATTGCACCCAGCGTGTTTTCTTAGTGCTGAAAGGGAGGCTGATAAGTTTAGTTTCTTATTCAGCTGGCAATGTACGTAGATAAAATTTGGGATTCTGATACCCATGAGGAAGTAGAGGATGGATTTGAGGGTAGGCAGGCAGCCAGCATTCTTGGCCACACTTTCCCACACATCTCAGAAATCATTCTTAAGGTTGAATGATTAAAACCCTAGAGTTCTTTGTGGACATAGTCAATAAAAATACGTTTTGTTCACATTGTGTTTTTAAATATTTATAAGAAAAAAGAAAACTACTTCGCTTTGTCTTAGAAATAGGCTTGATAAAACAGGTTTTAAACTGCTGGGGCTTAGGAAAGAACTTATTAAATATGATATTGAATTAAGCACAGTAAAAAAAAAGAGGGGGAGATTAATTGAATGAGGTAGTATCTTAGTTACTAAGGTGACTTCCTAGTTAAAAACAAATAGAATCTTAGGGGTGAATAAGATTCACAAAGCAATGGATGAACTAAAACAGAGTTTCTATTTCAGTATTTCTCTGCTTACATTAGAATGGGGGAAAAATAGAGATTTCCAAATAATAGCATTTTGGGGGCATCATTCTCTCAAATGTGCACAGACTGCACCGAGGGGAAAGGCTCATACCACGTTAGGAAGCAACTGTGGCTCTCTGGCCAGGGAGATTTCTGTGTTCATGAGGATGGCTTTTGAATCCCAAAGAGTATTGAAAGCAAACTTTATTTGTAAAAGTTATTTACTTTATTAAATTTATATAGTAAAAACCTAGTTCTTTCCTAAGCTTTGAAATTAAACTTCATCATTTTATTCTACTTAAAAATCTAACAAATTTTAAGAATTCCACTCATAAATTAAAAAACCCTTAAACATTTGCCGGGTCAGCTTGGCTCAGTGGTTGAGCATCAACCTATGAACCAGGAGGTCACTGTTGGAGTCCCAGTCAGGGCACAAGCCTGGGTTGCGGGCTCAATCCCCAGTGTGGGGTGTGCAGGAGGCAGCCAATCAATGACTCTCTTTCATCATTGATGTTTTGATCTCTCTCTCCTTCTCCCTTCCTCTATAAAAATCAATAAAAATGTATTAAAAAAACAAAAACACAAAAAAGTCCTTAAGCATTTTAAACTACACTTATGAAGTTGATAGATTTTTAAAAGTCCTTTAGTTATCTGAAAGAGCCTTCCAAGTATTTTAACCATTATAATAGGATAACTTTAACTTATAAAAATAAGTCCTAGGCTTTAAAATTTTTCTAATACTGATAGATTTCAATGTAAAATCTTTGACATAAATCAATTTTTTCCAGTTCTGCCAATTTAATTTGGAATCACAGGGATTAAATATTTTTTAAAAGATCAAATTCTCTTAAATATATAGATTGTTTCTAAAACTTACTAAAATGTTAGTACTATATAAATTATATATATACTAGAGGCCTGGTGAACGGATTCATGTGCCAGTGGGGTCCCTCGGCCTGGCCTGCATCCTCTCGCAATCCGGGACCCCTGGGCGATGTCGGAGAGCCGGTTTTGCCCTATCCCCGCAGGCCTGATCCAGACAGGAGGGAGCCCTATCTTGTATGTTGAGCATCTGTCCCCTGGTGGTCAGTGCACATCATAGCGACCTGTCATTCAGTCGTTCGGTTCCTTATGCTTTTATATATATAGAAGATATAAAAGTAAATATAGGGTGTTCCAAAAAATGTATACACATTTTGAATAATTAGAGAGGTAGTGTTTTTTACTTTAACTGCGTTTTCAAACTTCTAGTAGCATTTTAGGATGCATTTCCTTTGTTCAAAGCTTAATCTGGCTGAAAAGAAAGTAACATCAATTGAGCTATTAGCTGTTTTGGGGACACCCTGTATATAAACACACACACACACACACACACACACACACACACACACACACACTTAATTCTCCAGATTTGAAACCAAGAATTATCTTAGAAACAATGATGTCACCAAATAATTTTAGGGTTACACTCTCAATTGGCTGAAGTTGACATCTGAGACATCTGAGCTCTAGAACTACAGAGACCTTGAAATTTTTCTTACATCATCTTTGTCTGTCAAAGGGCCTAGGTTCTCTAGATTCAAGTCACTCATTATCTAAAACTTCTCTCTTCTATAAAAGTCCACATTTGGTCCATTTGATTGATTTCAACTAACCTATTACTGTGTTATTTTACTTTAAATTCTTTTCATATTTTCCCCTACCTGTTAGCACTAATGTCTATAGTTCTTTTAAGGACATTGGATTGGATTTTGTTTATATTACAAGACTTTTTCTAATTGGTTCCTTTTAAGATCTAAACTTACAGTTAAGGGATCCTGAATCAGGTTGGTGGCAATTGGAAAGGAAACAAAGGGAGGCATGGAGAAGTGTCATGAAGGGAGAATATAGAGGAGACCTAAGGTTGGGGATGGATTTTAGGAAGAAGACACATTGAGCAAAGACCCCAGTGGTAAGGTGGAGCTTGGCAGTACCAAATCCTCACTCCATGTCCCCCTCCTTCTACAACTCCCCAGTCAGTCTTATGGGCAGATGACATTAAACTCTCTTACTGACCCCTATGGGAATACACAACCTAAAATATTTATCTAGACTAAAGTATAGAAAAGCTATATTTTAAGAGCTTCCCTTGGGTCTTTTGGTGGCCAGAATTTGGCAAGCAAGGACAGGTAGGTCTGTTGTTTAAAAAGATGGATTTGTTTCTTTCTCACCAACAGGCCCCTCTCTGTGTTTTGAAACTGGAGGATGAATATGAGAGCAGTAGCTGGAATGCACAGTAATAATGCAAAGTACTGTCTTGTTGCTGAGAGGGATTGTGTGAAAATCATTCATTAGTATGAATCTATTGTGCATTGTCTTTAAAAATCATCCTTGTTCTGTGTGTGTGTGTGTGTGTGTGTGTGTGTGTGTGTGTGTGTTAGAAAAAGAGAGAAAAGTGTGCAAGTTTGATACAATTGTTATTTTTTAGTTGAACAGGAAGAATGAGGAGGTATGTTGCTGCTTCTCACCAATGGAAGGATGTCATACCAGACAGGTCCTTGAAGTACCACTATCCATTCCACAGCCCTCCCTCTGCTGATTCCACTCGAGACCAAGTTACTCAATCTTTGGGAAATAGGTTAGGAGTCCAATACATTACACTGATTTCAAGAGGATGAGCATTTCCTTAAGTAGAAATGGACGCTGGCACTGAAGGTTAAGCATTTTTTGGGGAAAATGAATGGACAGCAGGAAAGATGCAAGTCTAGAAAGTGGAATATGCCTTCAAGGAGACTCCCTGTGAAGGATTAAGCTATTTTTTCCCCTTTCCTTTTGGACTATGGGATCATTATATTTACCTTAAAGTTTTACACCATATTTTAAAAAATTACATATTTCAGACTTATAAAAAATTTAGAGCATTTTATTTTATTTGCTTTATCCTTTTCTCTTTAATGTTTTTTTTTCTAAACCATTTGAAAGTTGCTGACATGATACCCCTTGCTCCTAAATACTTGCATGTGTACAGACAGTCCTCAGGTTACACCAGACTCATCGTTTCGTGGTTACGTGGCCATCTCCCAATTATATATATATATGTCCCGTCATTTCTACGTATGTACATATGCGCTTTATGTTTTTTATTATTTATTTACCACAAGTAAAGGTCAGGAATTGTTATCTTTCTTTGAAATTTTTTTACTGTTTCACGTCATTACTGCTGTGTATGTGCTCCACGTGAGTGACGTAGGTGCTTATGTAGGCGGGTTCCGACTGACGGCGAAAATCGCATTACGTAGGAAGAGATCTCCAACGTAACCCGAGGACATATCTGTACTTTATTAAAACCAGCACAACACAATGATTAGTCAAGAATTTAATATTTAAATGGTAATAGTGTCCAATCTGAAGACCTTCAGATTTTATCATTTATCCCAATAATGTCCGTCAGGTCATGTGTTGCAGTCAGTTGTCACATCCGTTTAGTTTTCTTTAATCTGGACCAGTTCTTCAGTCTTTCTTTGTATTTTGTGACATTGATGTTTCTGGAGAGTACAGGCCAGGTGATTTGTAGACTATCCCTTAGTCTAGCTTTGACTAGTGTCTCCTGTGGTTTGGACAGGAACACCACAGAAGTGATGCTGCGTTCTCAGTGCATCCTATCAGGAGGGACAAGATGTGGATACGCTGTTACTGGTGATGTGAACTTTCATCCCTTGGTTAAGTTTTTCCTTTTGTAATTAGTAGTATCTGGTGGGAGCCTAGTTTTAGATTTTTAGTTGTCATACATTTTACAATTAAAAATTACATTTTTAAGTGGAATTCTACTCTGTATATTTGGAAAATATATTTTCTTGTTTCTTTTACTATTTCTCTCCTCCTCCCTCTCTCCTTCCTCCATTTACTCTTCTACTTGCCTCCTCTCAGCTCTGCCATTGGCACCCATCCTTCATTTCTCTGGTCGGGCCTTAGCACTGGGGGAAGTGCCCAAAATTCCCATTGCTTCCCCATCTCTTCACCCCAGAACACAGCTATAAAGGCTACCTGAAATGTACTTCATTAAGTATTTGGGAGGGAGGGGGTAACAGGAAGGAATTAAATAAAATGGAGAATAAAATGGCCGTTGTGGCTCAGTGATTGAGCATTGACCTATGAACCAGGAGGTCATGGTTTGATTCCCATGCCTGGATTGAGGACTCGATCCTCAGTATGGGGCATGCAGGAGGCAGCTGATCAATGGTTCTCTGCCATCATTGATGTTTCTATATCTCTCTCCCTCTCCCTTCCTCTCTGGAATCAATAAAAATATATTTTAAAAAATTTAAAAAAGGAGAATAAGATTTCCTTTTTAAATTTATGATACTTAAGAAAGCTTTTTCTGCTGAACAATTTACCTAATACCTTTGTTAGAAAAGGCAGGCCAATTTGTACTGTAGACCTTACTACTGTTATGTGGGAAGCTTAGTTCCTATATGAGATCAGTTGTGAAACTTAACAAAAACAATATTATTACCCCTGAATTAATATTAATTATTTAAAATTATTTTACATCTAGTACAAGCTCAAGGTGCTTTCACTTTTAGCAGTTCTTTGCAGATAAGCTTGTTGCAAAGCTAGGGAAATTTTTCTCATTGTAGAAAACTCCTTTATATTGGCATAAGTGAAAAGTAACAGTGAAAGGAAACATTTTACTCTGGTGTATAAGAAATCTTGTTGCTCCTAGTTTTTCTCTATGGATTATATATTAGAAAAACTTATAGAGTAGAACAGGTATTATGTCCTTTTCAGTGTCTGTCCCCAAAACGTATTATAGAATGTTCTGGAATGTGTGCATGAGAAATAAGATGTCACTTCCACTGAGAAGTAATGAGAGGAGTAGCATGCTGCTATAAACCTGGCCCAATGAATAGTTCCTCCTATATAATAAGAGGAAAAGCTAATCTCACATTCTCTCAAACATCCTTTTAGATTGATTTCTGACATTGGGAAGTAGATAGGGAGATTTGTTTATTTTTTTAAAAATCACGACATACTAGTACATTTCTTGGAGAAACTGACAATTGAGAGTATTGAAACAGTGAGTGAATGATACGGATTGGTCACCTTGAAGAAGCCTAAAAAATCTGGCAGCCATTCAAACACAGAGACTGAATGAATTAAGGGTAAAACTGATCTGTCTGACAGCTTTCTCTCCCTTTGCAGCAGCTTTGCAGTCTGAACACAGATGTTTTGAAAGCCCTGACAAGTACCCAACACAATCAATCAAGCAAAGCCAAGGGACCTGCTTCCTCCTGTGGGGACACAGGCGTCCAGGAGGTTTGCTCATGCGTTTGGAGTGCAATTCTGAGCAATGCAGCCTGTTCCCCTTGAGTTCCATTCTCTTATTCCCTCATACATTCCGCTCTCTGAGCATCTGACTTAGACACAGCAGAGATACTGTAGCTGCCGGAGGGTAATAATTTGTTCTGTTATCCTTGAATGCCCTTCTACTGAGAAAATGAGAAGCTGGGGAACTTAATGAATTTCCCCCACTGTGTACATTTCTCACCAGCTCTTCTTGCATGTGGTTCTTCTTATCATTTTAAAAGGAACAGCCATCCTACTTTTCAGGCTACCAACTTGTCAATGGAATCAGCCGAGTGCATTTAAGGTATACAGAAGAGATAATTACAGAGCAGGTAGCGGAAAGAAGAGAGGATGTTTCATTTTTCTGATCCCTTGGAGAATGAGATAGTTCATGTAAGTGTATTTTTCTAGACAGCTGAAGCTTCTGCCTGAAACATCAAAATTTGTTTTTAACTCTGAGAAGTGGTATAGCAGAGTGCTTAAGAACACAGAGTAGATTGTCTGTATTTCAATTCTGATTCTGCCAGTTTGTAGCATTGTAACTTTGGGTAACTGTACTTAACCTTTCTTTCCTCAGTTTCCTCACTTGTAAAGTGGGGGTAATAACAGACTCTACCTTATTGAGTTTTTGTGAGGATTAAATAGGATTAAATGAGTTAATAATATATGCAAGCATGTAGAACAATGACAAATATGTTGAATCATAGGAGAGTTCTTCTTATTAAGTCAACCATTCATATACAAATCTTGCTATAAAATGTTACACCTTGTTGCTTTGTTTCATGGACTACATTGAACATTGAGTAGTCAGTGCCTTCATCACAGAGAAGTAATACAGTTGTGCCTTGACAGTGCTGTGAAGTTGTTGATGATGAAATGACAGTCAATATTGTATACTGAACAGGTTTCATGAATGTTGTTGATAATCCCTACAGTGAACTCTCAGATAGGTATACTAGTACTTGTAGATAGGTTTGGAGGGTTTCAGTACTTGCCGAACTTTATGCAGCTAGGAGATTTGAGATACAGACTTAGGGCAGTGTGTCTTCGGAGCTGGAGCTCTCGGTTACCTTACCTCACTGCCTGGACTCCTTGTCCCCACTCCAGTGCTTAAGCATAAAGATAATAACGAAAACTAATTAAAATTATGCTACCAAACAACCTATTCTGAAGACTTACTTTTACTTTCCCTTTTGAATAACTTAGCATTTTGGAGAATAATTCCATTCTAAGGCAGGTACACTCAAACAAACGTCTGAAAAAGGAGAGGAGTGAGAAGAAAGTGAGATGGTGTGACTTCCTAGCAACTGTTTGTTTTTGAGGTGAAGATTTGAGGTGATTCTTTAGTTTTGCAGATCCTTGTGGGGAAATGTGATCTCAGGCTTTAGATTTGTTCCCGGCGGGAGCTCATGAGCTTTCCTGGTTTGTAATGATCACTGAAGAGGTTGGCATCCTCAGAACCATGAGGGCTGGGTTGAAAAGAACATAAAGAAGGATCCTAGAGTTTTGTGATTAGGAGATAATGTTTTATATTTGCAAATGAATAGAACTATGTAAATATACTCGAATAAATCAGATAGGCCTATCTCAGCAAAATTGTGTAACAGACAATTATTTTGGAGACCTTAACATGAAAAGATGGGCATACTGAGTACAGCTATCACTCAAGGCAGAATTAACAATAATTATCTTTTGCCTCATAAAGATTATT
The DNA here is from genome assembly GCF_027574615.1 of Eptesicus fuscus. Lineage (NCBI taxonomy): Eukaryota > Metazoa > Chordata > Mammalia > Chiroptera > Vespertilionidae > Eptesicus > Eptesicus fuscus. Next base: position 91,001,039 of record NC_072474.1, on the reverse strand, counting down.
TTTCTCATGGGTAGTTGTTCATGACAACAGTCTGTATAACATCCTTAAAGATCTGCATCATTTTCTTAGAATTCAGTTCTTGTTCGATAGCGAGGCAGCTACAAAATGCTTTAATATTCCAGATCTACACAACACTTAGAGTGGTATTTATCTACTAATCGCTTCACATTTTGTAATTTTATTTTAAAAATTTTAATATGAGTCTATAATTTTAACCAATAACATTGAAAAAGCAAATCAAACTGGATTTTATCACAGAATATTTGGGCAAGAAAAGGACCTCTTGCTTGCCCCATATCTAGCCACAGTTACTTTAAATATCCAATTCTACTTAAGACTTACTAGGCATGCTGCTGCCTGGCCACCTAATGCTGAGACATTATCATTCTCTTCTAATCTGACCTATTGCCAGGACACCATAATCTGTGCTATAGCTACCTAATGCCAGGATATCATACTCTCTTCTAATCTAATCAAGTTTCTGAATATGTATACAGGGTGTCCTGCCAAAATGTATGCACATTGAATGATTATAAAGTCAGTGTTTATTAACATACAGTTCATTTTCAAAATTTAAGAGAATCTACAGAAATGAGTACGTATACAGTTTTTGGGGACACCAAATATATAAATATGAATCCTGGGCTCAAATTCAAGCTCTGCCACCTAATACATGCGAGACTTGTGTTAAGGTACTTAGTCTCTCTGTGTTATATTTTCCTCACCTATAAAATGGGAGCTAATAGTATTACTTATCTCTCAGAGTTGTTATGTAGATTAAACTAGTTAACTCAGATAAAGTCCTTAAAATAGATCTGGCCAAATAAGCCCTCAATAAGCATTAGCTTATATTATTCCAATAATTATATAGAAAACATAAAAAATGATACAGTTCTTAATACTGGTGAAAGCTATAAGATGGCTGGGCTCTGTTAAAGATCTTAATAGAGAAAATTATAAAACATTAAAAATATTTCATATCAAAAATTTTATATATGTTGACATAAAACCTGAAAATGGAGAGATGTCATGTTCATAGAGTCAAAGAATGCTATATCATAATGATGTAAAATCCCCTAAATTAAATTATAAATAAATTGATTTTCAGACAAAATGCAAATTACAGTATTTTTATTGGCCATGAAATTTGATGAGCTGATCTAAAATTCATAAGGAAGAATAAATACCTAAGAATAACCAAGATAAAGAACAAGATTAGGGGAATTGCCTTACTAGGATTCAATACTCATTGTAAAACTTTATTAATTAAACCAGTGTACTATTGGCCAGAAATAAACTAAAAAGCCAATGGATTTGTAAAGAGAATTCATGAGACAGTATAAGTAGAAAATTTTTGTTTTAAAAATGTAACACTTCAAATCAGTGAGTGAAGAATAAAAAAACACTGTAAGCACAATTGATATCCACATTTAAAAGTTAAAATATATCTCTACTCAAACTGCATAAGGAGAACGAAGGTAGCAGGTCTAAATATAAACATTTTTTTAGTGAGAACTGAACATATACGCCCAAAGTCATGATAATGAGGAGATAAGATAGAGTGGGGTATAGGAGAATAAAATGGAACTGGAGGAGATAAAGTGGAATTTAATTATATCTAGATTGATTTCCTTTTAAAAAGACTGGCAACAACTATGAGTAGCTAGAATATGGATGTCACTATCACAGTCATATTTTTGTGTTTTCAAAATTTCTCAAAAATATAAAAAAAGACAAATAAGAAAATAACTTCAATTGAAGAAAAGTTTTTTCTTATTTTTAGGACTGAACTTTTGGGAACTTTTATACAAAAAGGTTTGGAATATTGTGCACATATCCCATCAGCATTTATATTGGAAAAGACTGGGCCACCTTAGGAGTGTCCGCCATGGGAGATAATTAGACTTGGACTTGGACCGAGACAGAAGCATCACCATAAACATTTCTGGCTGAGGATTTCATCATTGATCTTGTAAAAGGAATTCAGGCATATACTATCCTCACACTGTATGCTTTCACTTATTCAATGACTGAGCACATATTTATTGTCTAATCTCCATTAGGCCCTAGGGGGCTTAATCACAGGGAACAACAACAGCCTGTAATTATTGGAATCGAGAGTCTAGGCTAAGCATTGATGATTCAGCAGTGCAGGACAAAAATCCCTGCTCTCAAGGTTAATCTCTAGTGAGAAAGAGATACTTTAAAATAATAATCGGTCAGACACATATATTATTACAAAATTTGATCTTGCTATAAAAGAAAACTAGCTACAATTATGTGTTATATGGAATTTTCTATGTCATCAAATTTACACTTTATAGTTTAAAACAGTTCTTTGCCAGTTATCATTTTATTGTCTCTAATCTCCAATTCCACCCATCATAATCCAATATACAATTGCATGTCTTCTAACTTTGTGATTCATTTAAAAAAGAGGCTCATTCTTTTCCCAATATTTTGTTCTAGAGTGAAAATAAAGTCCATGTAGTAGATTGAGAAACAACCTCCAAATATATCCACGTCCTAATCCTTGGAATTTGTGAATGTAAACTTATTAGGAAATTGGGTCTTGGCAGATGTACTTAGGAGAAGTTTATGCTAGATTATAGTGGGCCCTAAATCCAATATGACTGGTATCATTATAAGAAGAGGGAAATTGCACAGGAAAATCTCAAAACATGTGGAAACTAAGCAACACATTCTAAATAAGCATAGAGGACATCTCAAAGGAAATGAAAAAATGCATTAACTGAGTGAAAATAAAAATGCAGAATATCAAAATTTGTGGGACACAGCTAAAGCACTTAGCGGGAAATTTATAGCACTCAATAGATACATTGGAGGAGGAGAAGTCTCAGATCATTCCTCTAAGCTCCCACCTCAAGAACCTACAAAAAAGAAGAGTAAAATTAACCCAAACCAAACAGAAAGAAGGAAATAACAAAGAGCAGAAATCAATGAAAGTAAAAAGAAAAAGACAATAAAGAAAGTCAATGAAATAAAGAGCTAGATCTTTGAAAGGATCAATAAAACTGACAACCCTCTAGGAACACTGTCAAGGAAAGAAGAGAGATGTAACCAATATCTGGAAGAAAACAAGGAATATCACTAAAACCAATGCAGACACAAAAATGATCAAAGGGACTACTACAAATAATTCTACACACAGAAATTTGACAACTCAGAGGAAATGAACTAATTCCTCAAAAAAGCATAAACTACAGCTCACTCAATGTGAAAGAAATAATTTCAATAGCCCTATGGAATACCCCTTTATATGAAACAATATTGGCATTCATATTCTGAGGACCACTGTGGTTTTTATTTTTATAAAGGCTCAATAGCAAGCACATTTGTAACATGATAGATTTGGATTCAATTTTCTTTACATAAAAGCAACCACATACACAAGGCTCATTAATTTACCCTCAGTTGATGTATAAAGTATTGAACTCATCTTGATTTTCCAGCCAAATGGAATATGAGATCTCAGCAGGCAATATTTATTAATTTCTGTGAGGGCTTTATACATTTCTACCGTGCTTCTGAAAGATACAAAGAGGAAATTGCAATTTTTATGGTTTATTAAGGAATAAATATAATCCAGTTGATTCTAAACTTCAGAGCAGGAGTTGAACTTTAAGATTTCTTTTGTGTTGGTTTACCTCTGGCTATCTCATAAGAAGAAAATGATTTTTTGTTCATATTTACTGTTTTAGGTATTGATTCATCCCATTCATTCATTGATTTTGTCTTTTTATTTCAGAAAGTATTCTTCATGAAAAGTTGAATTGTTAAAGTCATTTATTTGCTCTTTCTCCTGATATTACAGAGACTTTTTCCAGAAAATGACATTACAGGATACCTGGCAAATGAATGGATTGGCAAGTAATTCAGGCACATGTGAAAATATATATTGCCAATGTTTATATTATCCAAACCTGTAGAGAACTTTTATGAGTTTATTTGAGCGACGGTTGTCGGGAAGCAAAATCTCAATGGCTTGATAAAATGTTCTGGAAAATGGCAGTTTTACCAGTTATTTTATACATCAGAATCAAAGGAGAAGGTGTAAGGAGGGTTACATGAAGTTCATTGGCGATAGATTAGGGAGGCGGGAGAAAACAAAGTGGGAAAATCTCTGAGATTGGATAAAAAGTAAAATGGATAGACACATATTTCTTTTATATTGGTGGGTATAGGATAGTTAGCAATGAATATTTATGGCACGGAGATGGTAATCTGTGGTTTCATGTTCTGGTGGGAGATTGTGCCCTCTGGGGTTGTGCAAAAGGGGATTACTCTGACATTTCAAAGGTATGTTATCCTAGATGCAAAAAGACAACAGACAGTCTCACTTAAGGTAAAGATCGACCTTTGCCAAGGGAGATACTGACCTAGGACAGGACTTCCCATCATGACTCCCTTTTAGTTAAGAAGTTTTAATTGCAGACCATCCTATGCAGTTACTTTAGGTCTCTGAGTTTGTAAGGCCCACCATGCAGGCCTCCCCTGAGCTTGTCAGGTTTAGTCTGTGGCTCTTTTTTCATCCACAGCAACAATAACAAATTGGGGAAATTCAATATATAATAATACCAAGCACTGATGAGGATGTGGGGGAAGATGAAACCACATACATGTTGGTTGGAGTGTAAATTGGTTTGATGACTTTGGAGAGCAATTTGCAAACCTATGAAGTTGAAGATGCACCTACTTCACCATCCCACTATTCCACTCTCTACCCTGGAAAAACCCAGGCACTTCCCAAAGGGGTCTCTTTGAGCAAGTTTGTACCAAGGGATATAATCCCATTCCACAGGGAATAAATGTATGAACTATGGTTCATTCAAACAATTTTCGTGCAAGATTTATAATGAATGGTCCAGATCTACAAGAGTAAATATGATTAATTTACAAAAATGTAATGCTGAGTAAAAAAGGAAGTTGCAAAGAATACTTAAAGTACAATTCATTGATGTAAAAGTTTAAAGTATTACTAATTATGGATGCTCCATGCATCATATGGTAGAAAAACACCTTGAATATAATGCACACCAGCATTAGGATAATGGTTAGTCCTGGGGAGGAAGACGGCAGGTATGGATGTATCTGTAACATTTTAGTTTTAGAAAACAAAGTGAGAACACTGAATTCAAGAAAACAAAATATTAACATATGCTTAATCTTTGCATTTTAGCATTGCCACATTTACACGTCTTTCAAATTGTCTTTTGTACTCTTATATGTTTAAATGGTTTCATAGTTAAAAAGAAAAACCTTCCAAATCATCTACAGTGAAGGCTGAGTTCCCCACAGGAATAAAATTGAAGTTAGGGAATTGAAGAGGTTTTCTCCGAAGCTGGCCAAGGAAGTAGCAAAAGGAATTAATTTGTCAAGAAATGAACTTTGAAAATAGACTGGGATAAATTGCTGTTCTCATGGGAATGTAATCTATTCGGATAAAGTCTTCTTTAAAGAGACCTCAAGAAGTTAACTTCTCCCATGCTTGTGTTTTCTCAGTAATAACATATAGTGATAATAATATTGCATAAAATTTGAAAGCAGGTGTTATATTCAAATTCTGCTCAATGATTAATGCATTTTTATCTAATTCTCACAATGTCTGCATGAAATAGGTATTATTCTAAACCACATTTAAAGGTGGACTAAGTACTTTCCCTGTTTACAGAGCAGAGCTAGTACATTACTAGCAAGATTAACCATTAGCATCACTTACTCTCTGAGAATAACAAATTAATAAGTAAATTAATGAAATACTAAAGTCAATGGGGAAGGACCTTTCAACATCTCCCCAGCGAGTTGCTTCCAAAGTAGTTTGATAACTAACTTAAAAATTATCAATCTTATGTGCTAACAGACTCTATACTATCCCCTTTTGAATATAACATTTAACAGTGGTTTTGTTTGTTTCAGTGTTAAGAACTTAACAAATGAGTTTTTTTAGATATATAAACATGAGTTTATATTAAAAGGCATCTTTCTGAATAAAAAATACATCTAAATTTCCCTCAGCTCAAACATTTCTGTTTATATAGTTAGATTGATTAGATTATAATTCTGCTTCTAGAAATAATAATCTTTTTATTAAAAAATAGAAATTGGCTCATTTGAACATTTAAAATATATTCCAATTAAGAAACTGTGTAGGTAGAGTTTTGATATAATAAAATCAAAACAGAAAAAGTGCCTAAAATATTATTCAAGTACATATGTTTCTCTCAGAATACAAGAAGGCTGATAGGGATGAGAAGGGATTTTGTACCAGACTCACAAAGTTAAGTTTCTGAAATTATATGGGAATAGGCTTACATTTTATTTTAGAACTAATTACAGTTAAATTTATTGAGCTATCAGATGCTTCAATAAGCAACTATTATTTTCCAAGCACTGAACTGTGCTTCTTTACAAGTAGAATCTCATTTAATCTTAACATTGTTCACTCATTTTGTAGATGAGAAAACTGAGGATATGAGAGGTTGAGTAAAGGGCTCAAGATTGAACAGCTTGAGAATAGCAGAGTCATGATTTAAGTAGAGTAGGAATAGAGTCCACTGATATCAACTCTGCTTTTCTGCTGTTGAGGGGACTCTGTGAAAACCTCCCTAACTGGTGCTGGGAAAAGCTGGCAAACCTGAGACCTGATATCTCAACCCCTTTTTTAACAGCAGGCTGGCCCTCTTGCTTCTTTATGAGAAACAGTCACAATTGAGGACAGTAACCTAAGGGCATCTCAGAAAGGGAGCTTTTAAAGATGGGATCCTTTGATGGAAAACCATGTTCTGCTTGGAAAACATTCTAGAATCGGTCTTCTCCTTTTTATCGCCCCAGAGTAGTCGTGTAGTGTTCTGAATTATTTTCAGAGAAACTGTAAAAGACTGCAAGACAGAGAGAGAAGCAGAATTCAGAATTCGGGATATTGTGTTTTGTATTACAAAGCAATACATGCATCAGGTAGAAAATACTGATAATCAAAGAAATGAAAAAAATATATAACTGTCACTGAGTAATAAATACCATTATTACCTTGGTGTGCATCACTCTATACTAGTATATGTTCTTTACTATGTGACCTGTTTTTTTACTTGATAATAGTTTTTTAAAGGTTAAAAGCATTTATTTTTGTTCTTTAGGCATAATTGGAACTACAGAAATGTCAGTGTAATAATGTATATCCTTGAGATTTTGACTATCTACCACTTTAATGCAACATTAATTTCTACTGTTCTTTATTCTCATCATCATTATGATGACATAGTACTTGATACCAGCTACTAGGTGAATGTCTAGACTTTCATAAATTCAACTGTGAAGTTGACAATCATATATGTCAATCATATGATTCTTTTTCCAAGTTGGAAGACTAATCCAGGACCAATTTTAGAACAGAGATAACATGATTTATAAAAGGTAGAAGAGAGCTTATGGAATGAGTATATATTTTACACATGAAGAAAGTAAGGTCTCCAATATAATGTCCAAGGCCATGCAACTAGCCATTGGTGAGAGATCATGACTGAAATCCAGCTCTCCCAACTTTCTACTCTGTTGTTCTTTCATCTACGGCATATTGTCTCTCACTAAGGATCCCATCTCATGAAACAGAATAGAGCCCCATGTGGTCTAGCTTTATAGGGAGCAATGTTGCCAACCTCCAGACTCACGGCTCTACATACAGTGAGGGTCCTTGGGAACATCTCCACCCAGAATTTCCATGAAGCAGAGTAGTTGTCCCCATTTCTCTTTAAAAGACCCCCCCCCCTTTTTTGTTTTTTTTTACCATTGGATGAACAGAATGCCCATTCATAGGTCTAAAGTTTATAATCCTAAGCCATTGGAAAGATTTTCAAAGATTTTCAAAGTCCTATTAACGGGCCATGAGGCACGGTGGAGGTTTAAGTTAGAGGGATAAATATAGGGCAGAAGCTGGACAGGGAATAGCCAAATACATTCCCCAATAAGAATGTTTTTCATCCTTGTCCTTCCTCTATCAGTTGTTACTATCCTTTCATCATCACTATAATTTTTAAAAAAATCTAACATGTTTCATGTTTACTGTAGTCAGCCATTGAGTCAGTGCTGTCATATGCCTTATCTCATTTAATCTTATGAATTGTTATGTTATTCCCATTGTACAGATTAGTACCTTAAGTAATTTGGTTAAATGCCTCCTGGCTAGTAATCAAGCTAGGATTCTAATTTAACTCATTGCGTCTCCAGAGCCCATACCCTTTACAATCTATTATGCTCTTTTTCTGATAAGCATCGACTGGGGTTGAGGTCCAAAACCCATCAGAATGCAGAGCAAGCTTGGAATTAATCTGGAAAGTGGTATAAAAAGAAGAGTCTAAGGCGGGGCCCGTGAGGTATGACAAAGAGCTTTCTGGGTCACACAGTTCAATACTAGAAATTTGACCATCCCTGAGGTCATTACCATCCCAGAGGGGCCAGATGGCTTACTCTCTTCTCCTTACATGCTGCCCGGAAGCCGTTTCTAAATTCTACTGTTGTTCTGTAGTTTTCAGTGGCTCATGCACCTGAGGCAAGTGTTAGAGTAACTAATAGTAACCTTTTTATTTTTTTAATCCTCACCTGAGGATATTTTTCCATTGATCTTTAGAGAGAGTGAAAGGGAAGGGGAGAGACAGAGAGAGAGAGAAATATCAATGTGAGACACATCAATTGATTGCCTCCCACATGTACCCCAACCAGGGCCAGGATTGAGCATGCAACCAAGGTATGTGCCCTTGACCAGAATCTATCCCACAACTCTTCAGTCTGAGGGCCAGTGCTCTAACCACTGAAGCAACCAGCCAGGGCAATAGTAACCTTTTTGAAATTAGTTTTTCATCAGGCAATTTCTCTATAGAACTCAAGTGTAGAGAGTCTAGGAAATGTGCACAATAGCTCCTCTTTTCACTCTGTCCAGCTGGGCATGTTTTTCTGGTGATAGTGAAACATTCAATACATTTCAGTCTGGGCCAATTGCCAGATTTGTTACAGCACAGTAACGCTTTACAATTGATTTTTGAAAGTAGTATATTTTTAATTTTTTTCTTATAACATGGGAGGTTAAGTTAATTCTCCAAAGCACACTATAAAATACCAAAGCAGCGATTTCACTGCTTTTTTAAATGAGTCCGCAGAGAGCCTATGATGAGAAACTTTCACGAATCTCAGGATTTACAATTTGGAGAACTGAAAGAGGAAAGAGAAAAAACAACTAACTGATACTTTCAAGGTGTTGTGAATGCTGTTGATCTGTGATACTGACTCTCGTGCTCAAGTTCTAATTATGCATTTATTTGTCCATCATTGTAAGTTTAATATTGCCTACACTTACTTCTAATACTTTCAGGAATACAGAACAATGATATGCTTTAGATCTTTGTAACATTTAGGGTTCACAGGAACCCCAAAGTGAGAGTGGCCTAAAGAAGGCTGAGATTTATTTCTGTTTCTCATGAACAGGCAATTCATACCTAATAAGGAAAGTCCATAATTGTGAGGGACTCACATTCCTTCTTTTAGTTCCCGCTGTCATCTTGACCCATAGCTTCCAACTCAAAGTCCATGGTGGCTGCTCCAGATATACACCTCACATCTGCTCCCCATCATCATGAAGGTGCACCCCTCCTGTTAAGGAAGGACACTTCCTGGAGTTTGCACAGACCACTTCTGCTTGTATTTTATTGTCTAGAATCTAGTCACATGGCCATGTGTAGCTATAAGGGAGACTACATTTTATTCTGAAGAACCCTATTCTCAGCTAAAAAATGGTGATTCTATTACCAAAGAAGTTGGTAGAAGGTGAGTATTGGGCACAGTTAGCAATCTCTGCCATAACCTTTTAATAGTTTGCTCTAGGGGCTATATTTATCAATATTTCCAGGGGGGCAGTTGTCAACATGTACACTTTTAACAGCTGAAAAATTCTCCCTAAGAACTTAATTTGTTTTCTGGAATAGTTCAATGCCTTTTGTTAATGACACTATCTTACATGATAAGACAGGGAGACTGATCTTTCTTAAATGATATGAGAAGAATGCGGCACAGAACCGTAGGCTGTTTCTCATTCATTTGCTGTGATACAAAGATGTACCCAAACTTTCACAGGTGTGTTGCCAAGTTTGGATTAGTGAGCAAAACATTAATTTTTGTAGCTCATTATGCATATAGTTATGCAGTGTTGTCATTGAAAACGCTGAGCTGAGTAGGTCCCTAGAGGCTGTAGACAGCAGGTACACCTGCAGGAGATGAAGTCAGGGGCCGCATGGGAGGTTTCTGGGTGGGTTCCCAGTGTCTCTCTGTGGACTTGCTATCATCAACATGGGATTTCCATCTTCCACCATCACTCCCACATGACAGCCGGCAAGACGGGGAGGAGAGGTGGAGAGAAGTGCGCTCCTCCCCTTTACTGGCAGGACCTGGAGTTCACACACATTACACAGGTGGATCATTTTTTTGAATAGAATAATCTCTTAGTTCAGGCTTTTATATGGATTACATCTAAGGTGATTGCATGCAAATCAGTCTTTCAGACTTTTATGTTTGCTGTTTGCATTATGATAGCAGCATGTACATTTTGAAATATATATTTAAATGCATCTGGAAACAAATAGTTAACTGTTTAACAGTATAAACTATTGTCTTCATTTTCATTGGTTTCTTTACATTGTGTTCTCAGAATTGGGACAGAGATTTGAAAAACATTGCCAACTTGCTTTTTGAAAAAACTGAAAATTTCTTCCCTTCCTTCCTTCCTTCCTTCCTTCCTTCCTTCCTTCCTTCCTTCCTTCCTTCCTTCCTTTCCTCCTCTCTCTATACTTTAATGTTTAAAGTATTACATATATTTCCTTTCCCCCCCCATTGAGCTCTCCCCAGCACTCCCACTCCCCAGCACATGCCCTCACCCGCCTAGTGTCCTTGTCCATTGGTTATGCTTATGCATACAAGTCCTTTGATTGATCTCTTACCCGCCCCCCGCCCCCCACCCCCACCGCCTTCCCTCTGAGGTTTGACCATCTGTTTGATGCTTCTCTGTCTCTGGATCTATTTTTGTTCATCAGTTTATATTTTTCATTATAAAAATTTATATTCTTACCAGCTAATTGTTATTGCAAATTTACTAGCACTAGGCTTTACATTAAAATTTTTAAAATATATAGAATTTCTTCATTCTAAGTGAAAACAAATTTTATTGTCTGTCCCCACCTTTTTTCATTGTTTTCTACTCATTTTCTTAAGAAATCATATTAGATATTTACATATAAATAATAATATTTTTCTGTTGTATTTGTTACTTAAAAATTTCAATACATTCTTTTCTTTAAGTTAGTGTTTCTTTTGGAAGCAGAGAGCTATAAAATGCTTATATAGTTAAATTTATTAATTATAAACATTGTGATTTTTCCATTGTTTTTAAGTATACAAGATATTTCCTATCCCGTGATCTAGCAATTGCATAAATATTCACCTTCATTTTTTTTCTTTAATTTAATTTGGTGTACAGTATGAGTTAAAGCTCTAAATCTGTATATTTTTTTCTAAGTAGCCAATTTTGAATCCCTGCTATTTATTAAATAATATTTTTCTTTTGCATTAATCTATAGTGTCTCATTTATTACATAAAGAAACAAACAAAACTTAATATATATTTTCAGTCTATCCGTCTGTCTTATTGCTGCCAGACATGTTTTTGTAGCAGAATATCTGTTTGTGGTGAGGAATTTTGTTTCAGAAAGTGTTTGGATGTTCTTACAGCACAGTCATTACCATTTTGAGCCTAGAGACAGGCAAAACCATTTCCTTTATTTTTTTTTTTTAATGTGAATTTAGAAAGTACTTTTCTGCAAGAATGTCCTGCAGGCACTTCAAACTCAATTTGTCCAAAAGGAACCCATTATTTGCAGCTTCATTACAATTCTCCTCTTCTAATGTTCCCTAGCGCGGTTAATGGCATAGCTTTTATCCAGTCTCCCTAGCCACAAACCTCAGCATCATTTCTGACTTTTCCCTCTACATTTCACCCCTATGTACAGCCATTCCCAGTGTTTCTGAACTCTGTCCTGGAGTATTACTAGAATCAGTTCCCTCCCTTTAGCTGGGAAGACATGTCTCTATTCTCAGCCATGCCATCTCTCACCTGGACATGGAGAACAGCTTAGGTTCTTGCCTCCGTTTCTCCCACCTGTCCACCTTCTGCTTAGGTATCAATTGTCTCTCTAAATTACAATCCCAAACACTACTCCTTCTGCTCTGAATGCTTGGGTGGCTTCCCATTGTCTTCAGAATAGAGTTCAAGCTCATTAACATGATTCTCAAGGCTGAACGAAAGATGGGTCTTCATCTAATATTTTTTCTACTCCCTTCATTTCTGGCCACCCATGAACACTGTGTTTCTGACACCGAGGTAAATGGCTCACCTTTACTTGCAAGCTTTTAACTATCCTCTTCCCTTGGGCTGTTTGGCCCATAAACACCTTTCTCTCTGTTTTTGTAATCCACACTCTAAGTCCCAAATCAAATGTCATCAGCTCTGTAAAGCTCTCCTTGTCTATTCAGTCAAACTTAATTGCCTTGCACTCCGTGCTCTTATTGACTTTGTGTACACATTCATCACAGCCAATTATTTAAGATGCAGTATATCTGGTAAGACTACATTTGCAGGGGACCAAAGTGGTCATCTATCTTTGGAGACACAGAATATGACCTCGCAACAGATTTTGTTAGTTCTGGGAGAATAACTCAAATATTCCCTCTTGGTTATACAACTGAAATGTGAAGTTGTACCTGCAACATGAACAATATCTACTCCCCCCCCCCCAATCTAGGACACCTCAACATGCAGAACTAATCCCTGGGGAAGATTTAGGTATGTTTGCGGAGAGACCAAAGACTATGAGAAGACACGTTGAGGTGCCATCCTTTTTCATTCTGAAGTTTAATGGTGTGATTTTTCTTTATTAAATATATTTTATTGATTTTTTACAGAGAGGAAGAGAGAGGGATAGAGAGTTAGAAACATCGATCAGCTGCCTCTTGCACACCCCCTACTGGGGATGTGCCCGCAACCAAGGTACATGCCCTTGACCTGAATCGAACCTGGGACCCTTGAGTCCGCAGGCCGACGTTCTATCCACTGAGCAAAACCGGTTTTGGCTAATGGTGTGATTTTTCTAATGGGCTGAGAAGGCTCTGATGTTCCCCCCTGCCCCTCCCCAATCATTGAAGCTCCTGAGGACCTGAAGGGGGGCTCACTGGGAAGGAAGGTGGATCTCACTAGTGACTCAGGTTTCACCTGTCACCTTGGCACCCTGGTGTGGTGGGCTTGTGAGTGCAAGCTACAGAAGATAAAATGGTGGGAGCCCAAGCATGAGGTATACTCTAGCCTCTGCAAGGATCTGACCCAGCAAAGTTGAGGACCCATTTCTAACAGTGACACCAGGTGGTAGCAACAGAAGTAATGACACTTATAAACGGAGGCTCACAGTGCCCTGATCAAACTTCCCAGCTTTATCCTGTCAACTACAAATTGTCCTTCTTGAACTGAGTAGCACCTCTCCCTGTCAGATGTCTGCTGGACATCAGACATGGGCAATGGGATTATCAAACGTGTGACCATATTTGTGCTCCAGGCTGTTAGGCAAGTTATCCAGGTTAAGGGTTGTTGCGTCTCCCCAACAACACTGTAACTATTTGCAAAGTGGGGCCCTTGTGACATAATCTTTACATCTCCCTGATGATGAGAACAATGATTTGAACATTGTCAATATTTGAATTGAGTTGCTTGTACGCTCTGTTTATTTTAATGTTTATACTACAATCAGAGAGCATGCAGCATTGTAAAAGTTTTGTATAAAGAGGTGTTTTGTGTTTGCAAATACTCCTATGGGACATGTAGCAGTGGGAACTCAAGCTGCAGGGACGACTGTATGGTGTCATTAGCATTATAAGGAAACCCAGAGACATGCAGTGTCATTGCGGTTTTAAAAATGAATTTGTCTACTTAGGTTGGCCCTGGAGAAGATTGCCCCACAATCTGGCTGACGAGTTTTGCAAATTTACTTGGTCTTGCTCTCTTATGTAGAAATTGGCTACCCTCCATTGCAATTTAAAATACCATTTTTCTTGTTTAGAGAGGAGATTTCTAAAAGCACCCTACCATTGGAGAATATTTATGCTGACCACCTATAATTTAGAATAAAAAATGTGCTCCCTGGGCATTGGGCTGGCTCAACATCACCTCCCCCCGCAACTCTTAAGAGAGACTTTTTGTGCCAGTTCTTCATGGTTTATATTAGTTCCCTTTTCTATTGTCTGTTTGTGTGAAAGGAGTTTCAGTGGATTGCCTGAGCTTTAATTTTCATGCCCTGTATAAAACCATGTGTTCTGTATTCCAATGGGGAATACATATAATATGCAGTAATGTGGCTAAAATTTTACAAGAATTTTTGTTAAAAATATAGAGACATTTCTGTAAGGAAAATAGTGTTGATCTATCTACATATCTACGTATGTATGTAGGCATGTATACATGTATGCATCCATCTATGTATCTCTCTACCTATCCATCACCTATTAACTATCTAGTGGTGTGCTAGTAAATATTTAACAATAGGTTCTTCAAGGGGGAGGATCCTTTAGTTTCTAACTTTTGCCAATTTTCATGGCATAATACTCCCGCCATGGCTCGTTTCAAACTGCTAATATGATGTCACTTTTCTATAGTATTTTCACCATGCAGAAACAATAGATAGAATAACTTTAAGAACATAAATAATAGTAAAATATAGCAAAACAACTAGGGAGTGATGAGCTTTGAGTATTAACTTTGTTTTAATACAATTTATTTAATTGTAAATGTACTGGTATGCAACTTAGTTTTTAATAATGGCCATGTTTAAGAACTACTTGCAAATTCCTGAATATTTAGCACTTGGCTCTTGCAAGCTGGTGTGAACCGGTTCCAACACAACACTGTATTAGTCTATTTGCTTCTATCCACTTCTGTCCCTTTTCTGAAAAGAATGGGTCCCTGTGGCTGGGGAGATCTTTGTCTACTGAACCTTGTGGTGGGGTTTCAGTTCAGCAGGTCTGGAGGAAGAGGAAGAGGTAACTTGCAGAGTGTAACAAAGGGCAAAAGCTTCTGCCTGTGGAGTGGGTGGGGCTGAGGTTACAGTCAGCTTGCCCTGTGGTAGAAGAATGGAGAATATTGACTTCCCCATCCTCGGTGAGAAACTCATACAGAAGGTACATACATTTTATATAAATTTTGAACTTCTTAAATTTGAAAGTGTTACATAAAAATATTAATAACCCTCCTGTACTTAAAAATTTTAAATGTTATATTCTGACTTTACATCTGTTTCTATAGGTAATTATCTTTCAAGTTCCCAGAGCAGAATGATGGAGCCTTGAGGAATGTGTCTATTGTATGAACACCATCATTGGCCATGGGATGTTTGATGTAAATCCCTTTTTGCATTTCTTTTATGCAAACTTTAGTAAAACCTACATCGCTTAATAATGTCATTAGTGGGAATGGATTCTATTGGGTAAGGGAGAGAATAGAGTTCTATATCAAAGTTGTGGCAGGGCAAAACTGACACTGTACTTGCATGCTGGGTTACACAAGGTCTGTGGAAAGAATATATCTAAGACTAAAAGTGAAATCACATTAGATGAAGTCCAGAATCATTTGGTAAAATCTAAACATAGGCAGCATAGCATGGCGCTTCAGATTCTATAGCCCAACTTTAGAAATTTGATGATAGATTCTACCACTTATCATCTGTGTGTCTTTGAGCAAGTTATATAATATCGCTTTGTTTGTTTTCTTGGTGGTAAATCTTAGTGGTACTTATCACATTGGTTTGAGGATTAAGTGCATTATAAGTAAAGCACTTGGAATAACTCCTGGCACACTGCAAGCTATAGGGTTAGCTATTATTTTTAAAATGCTCTAATGACTTAGGAATATGATTAATTAGAATATAATGTATATATAAATATTATTTGCAGTGGGTTTCTGAGGGGTCTCAATAAGGATCCTCTTCCCAGGAATAAGTTCTCAACCAATTGAGATATAAGAAACATGAGTGATAGAGACGAGGGAGTCAAACCATTGCCCTTATTACTGGTAATGCTGAGATAGCACGAGGTGCTTGCATCTGTAGGCAAGTGGGCTTCCTAACTGATAAACTTAAAATTAGGTAGATTTACCCAGCTGTAGTCAGTCCTAGAAACCCACAAGCATCCTCCTTAGGGCCAGACCCTTTCACCATATGGCTCAGAGCAGAGCAGAGCACACACTGACTGCGAGTGGCTGACTCCAGAGCAAAGGAGACAGGAGGAGGCTGGGCTCTGCATCCCTGGCTTCTTCCACCCTCATCGCTTGGGTTGGGAGAGTGAGATACTCCAAGGCATCTCTTTCTTCCAGCCCTCTGAGCTCTGAGCTCTTTCTAGTGCCTCTCATTTGCTGGCCTCAGCAGGCCGCCACTTGACAGACAAGCGTGGGAAACACAGCCTGCAGGGTTCAGCCCTACTACTATGTACAGCAGAGAGGGAAGGGCGGAGAGTAGATCTGTGGGCAAACAGGCCTGTGTGCGCCTGCCTGCTCACACAGACATGCACACATACACATCACTTCTATTCATGCTACTCTGCTTTTGAACTCTTTGGACTAGGTAGATCAAAATATTCTTTGAGATAGGGGCATAGAGACACTGTCTATGGGGCATAGAGACACTGTCTATGGAAGTAAATTGAAGAAAGTTAAAAATCAATATACTATTTGGCCCACCCTAAAAATTCTGGCGAACAACCCATGTGATTGATATAATAGACAAATATGCAAATTGACCGCACCTTCGATACACCCAAGCCACGCCCACCAACCACGCCCACCAGGAAACCATTGCAGGGACGTTGGGGTGTGGCGGAGCCCGAGGCCGGGAAAGCCGCCCGAAGCTTTCCCGGCCTTGGGCACCAGCAGGGAGCCTGCACCGATCGCAGGAAACCACTGGGGGTCGGCCCCTGCGATCGGTAGCAGGGATGCTGGGTGCGGCCGAGCCCAAGGCCACCGCCTGGGGCCAAGCCCCGACCCTGAAAGAAGGCAGAAGGCGGTGGCCACAGCCAAGGCCTGGGTCTCCGGTGCCGGCAGAAAACTGGTGCAGGCAGCCAGGTGAATGAAGGTCTATTGCACGAATCTTCGTGCAAACGGGCTACTAGTGTGATTGATATTCCTGAAAAATAGATTTCCAGATGACTTCCTGATGGCATCAGCTTATTGTCCAAATTCTCTCATTTTTCTTGTTCTTAAGAGATAGATAAAATTCTGCATTTGGAGTCCAACTTGAACTTCTCCTGCTCAACTCCTCTACGTCGGTTACTGAGTGCGCTGCAGCAGACTGTTGCTGCTTGTGCGATGGTTTTATTTGTCTAATTCTGTATGTCATTCTCCTTAAGAATTGTCATTGTGTCATAAAAGTCTGTTGTAAACCTCCCAAGAAGCTAGCCAGTTAAAACTGAATTGTGTGGATCTGAGCTGCTCACCATCAAGGTCTGCTTAGCGGAGAGACTAAGAGCCAGAAGGCCTGCAGTTAGATCCTGGTGTAAAAAAAGGAGTGAATTTTATGTAACCTCTATGTGACTCAGTTTCCTAACACGAAAAGTGGAGATAAAAACAGGGCCTCATGCCCAGCTGGTGTAGCTCAGTGGTTGACCATCAACCTATGAACCAGGAAGTCATGGCTCAATTCCCAGCCAGGGCACATGCCCAGGTTTCCAGCTCGATCCCCAGTGTGGGGCGTGTAGGAGGCAGCTGATCAATGATTCTCTCTAATCATTGATGTTTCTACCTCTCTCTCTCCCCCTCTTCCTCTCTGAAATCAATAATATATATATAAATAAAGGGCCTCACTACTGTATTATATTGCTTGCATCAGTACCCAGTGCTCAGTATTATGATTCAGTATTCCTATTTTTTTACTAGTAGAAGTTCATTTTTGGAAGAAATCTTCAGAAATATAAAAAGTTAAGTTCCTACTCTCTGTAGAACACTGCATCTCACGTGCTTATTTGCAGAGCTCTATCAGGGGAGCAGAGAAGCCGAGGAACTGCCTTGGGTACCAAACTCTAAGGGATGGGAAAACAGCCCTAGAATTTTCTTAAAATTTTAAAATTAAGAGAATATTTATTGTGTGCGTTTTTTCATCCAATATTATTTTGTATTACTTTCAGGTGTACATTCCTGGAAGTTAATGCCATGAGGGAACGTGTAAATTATATCAATCAAGGACCACGTGATTTGAACAGAGAAATTCAATATAAGAAAACTGTTAACGAGGTAGAGAGTCGTTAACTAGGTAACTGTAAAGGCCAAAGAGGGTTAGAAGGTACTCTGGAGGTAGAAACTGCAGGAAGCAGCGAGGGCTGAGGGACAAGGGGATGAGGCTGGAATTATTAAAAGGAGAGTCCTAGACGACACACCCTGTCCAGCCAGAACTCAGAGCTCTGAGGAGGGGCTGCTGCTCCACTGGTGCTGGTGGCTCTGAGCTGCGAGGAGGGGCCTGAAGAAGGGGTGCCTGGGGGCTGGCTGGTGATGGAGCCTCAGGATGGGCTGGGACCTGACGCTGGTTCTTCAAGTGTTGGAAACACTGCCAACTGGGTTCAGCTGCTGCTACAAGAAAGAACCGCTGCCCTGGGCTGAAGAAATGTTGTGGGGTGACGCTCACAGGAATAGGAGGCAGAGGGGAAAGAGCAAGCTTCTTCTTCCTCCTCCAGCCTTGCGATGATATTTTACAAAGGTATCCAATATTTCCTTTCTTTAAAAAGAATATTTGTATTGATTTCAGAGAGGAAGAGTGAGGGAGAGAGAGATAGAAACATCAATGATGAGAGAGAATCATTGGTTGGCTGCCTCCTGCATGCCCCACACTGAGGATCTAGCCCACAACCTGGACATGTGCCCTGACCGGGAATCGAACCATGACCTCCGGGTTCATAGGTCGACACTCAACCACTGAGCCATGCTGTCCAGGCTGCAGCCTCTCTTTAGTATTAGTATTGGCAGAGGCCAGCAGGAGCAAGCTGAGGAGTCCCAGGTGGCAAAGCAGAATGTCTGGAAGAGTGGGTTATTGAATACGAGAGAATTAATTAAAACTTGGACATAAATATTGTGAAAC
Source organism: Eptesicus fuscus (assembly GCF_027574615.1). Classification (NCBI taxonomy): domain Eukaryota; kingdom Metazoa; phylum Chordata; class Mammalia; order Chiroptera; family Vespertilionidae; genus Eptesicus; species Eptesicus fuscus. The sequence goes on along the minus strand of NC_072474.1, from coordinate 90,981,831 downwards.
GCAGGACAAGCTACTTAGTAGATATTGGTGACTGGATCTTGGGCAAGTACTTAACAGAATCTCTTAAGTGTAAAGCTAAATATGGCTTGTCACTGCCCTCAAGGAGGAAGGGAGAAAGCTGATTTATAGAATAAATTATAGCATCGTTTTATAAATTGCCAACAGTTGTGACCATAGTACCATGGGACCGGAGAGAGAGGAACCAACCAAATAGGTAGTAAACCTAATAATCTTTCCTTCATTAATTAGGTGCTATTTAGTTAGCTAAATTATATGAAAATAGAAAGGCAGTTTAGACAGAGAAATTCAATATAAAAAATTGTTCACTAGATAGAGATAAGTAAAACTTGTGTGGCTCAATTCTGAGTGTTTTCCTTATAGATGTTTTCTCCAACTTAATCTCCCCAAATTTCTCAAACCAGCACAGTGCATTTGTGTTTATTTATTTGTTTTTAATTTCAAACAATTCTGATGCTATCAAATTTAGCATATTTCTTCATTCAAGGAAGTAATTATAAATTTATTTTATTGAATATTACCTTTTAGTATTCTACAAAATTGGGTATTTCACAGTTCTTGAATAATCTTGGTGCAAGTTATGTGCTAGTGATATTTTACAAAGGTATCCAATATTTTCTTTCTTTTAAAAATATTTTTATTGATTTCAGAGAGGAAGGGAGAGGGAGAGAGAGATAGAAACACCAATGATGAGAGATAATCATTGATCAGCTGCCTCTTGCATGCCCCACTCTGGGGATCGAGCCCATAACCTGGGCATATGCCCTGACCAGAAATCAAACCGTGACCTCCTGGTTCACAGGCTGACGCTCAACCACTGAGTCACACCAGTTGGGCTCTTTTCATTTATCTGTTTACAAATACTTGCTTTGTACTTCACTCCCTTCTGGGAAAATGTACATTGAGTAAGGCATGATGTGGTAGGCACTTGGTAGCTAACATCTCAACCATTCCTGCACTCTTTCCTTGTCAATAGAGCTGGGATTTTGTCCAGGTGTTGGGGCGCAATAAGTCCAGTCCAGGAACAAATCATAATTGGTTTAAGATAAATTATAGTAAACCTGTTCCCCAATGCTAATGGTTTGTGGTGGGGTTTGTCACGAATTCTGACTAATTCATTATAAGGTGAACTCTGAAATGTTTTTCTCTCATAATATGCCCTATTGGGCCTTGTTGTTTGAGGATATGATATTTGGAGTTACCACAGCTACCTGAAAACCTGAGAACAGCTCCAAAAATCATAGTAATGCCAACTGGAGTCCAGACATTGCTGACCCACTGAATTTATCACTATGGACCAGTCTAATTTGATCTTCTCATTCTTCTCCTCCTCCTCCTCCTCCTCCTCCTCCTCTTCCTCCTCCTCCTCTTCCTCCTTTAATATTAATATCCTAATTGTTTAATAATTGTTTAAGCCATTTTTAATAGGGTTCTGTTTTAGATGAAAGCATAGTAATCTGAAATAATATATATGGTCTTGGTCTTCCACAAATATTTACTTTTTAAAATGTGTTCTAAAAAAGGAGTAGTATTTTGTGGCACATATATCATTTTAAGCAGGCAAATAGAATTTTGGGGAGTAGTTTTGTAGAAATACCAGTAGGGTATCTTGCTCAATAGAGACCCTCTCTCTTTTTTCATGACATACATATTTTTTTTCTTTTAATTCTCAAATTGTTGAGATTTTTGACCTGGAAAAGTCACCTGGAACTTTTAACACCCTTCCCCTCTACACTAAAGCTGTGAGTCCATGATGAGTTTTATTTATATGAAATCATCCATTTTCCTTTACTTCTTTAACTGCTTCTAAGCCAAACAAACAGACAAACAAAAACTGAATTAAAAACCAACTCCCCAAAACCCAGTGTGGGTGTGACATTGTTCCTAAGTCAACCATAGCTGTTAACAGGATGAAAAGTCAATTTTACAAACTATTCAATGGAAATTATGCAAAAACCACTCTAACAACATCATTAGTGCAAATCCATTGTGATTTGCATTCTTGACAAGATGTAAGGGGTGAAACTCAATCATCAGCTTTTCTTCCCTAGATGGTAGCTCTTAGGGATTCTCTCTCTTTTAAAGAGAATCATTTCCATAGACATCCAACAGACTGGGGAATCCTCTCATTTTTGTGGGGTGTTCTTGGCTCTGCCTACCTTCCTTTTCTTCTTTTAGTGATCGCCTATATCCAGTATGTCTGGACTTTCTCAGAGTGACCAACTTGCTCCTGAAAATAAGAATTTTTAGGAAAGTGCTGGCAAGTGACTTATTTCTTGCTATTAGCTAGACATTTTTTTATAAGTGTAAATACTTAATGTTGAGATGATGTTTGGGCAGTTATACAATATTATGGTTATACAATATTACATGCTATATCAAAGGCTTTAATATTAAAATTATATATACTATATATTATCTTTACTGTGAAAAAAACTAGAAAATGGGAGAAACTATAGCAAAGATTTTAGCAATGGTTTCCTCTGAATATGAGTTATTAATATTTTTCTTCTATATATTTTTGTGTATTCTATAATTTTTCTATGATGAGCATGTATTACTTTCATAATCAGGAAGGAAATCTACAATTTAAGTAAAATTTAGTTAGGTACTTTTCTTATAAAAACTACTTAGCTTCTATTTTTTAAAGGAAAATTTCCAACTGCTTTTATTTTTCCATCTTTAAAAAACATCAAGCCACTGCAATGTAAAGCTGTTGTAGATATAATAAAATATAAAGGAAATTGGTGCAATTTTAGTTCCTTTTCCAGTTGTCATCCTGACAATGCATTTTTAACAGGCAATTTTCTGTTTTCCGGAAAACTAGGTACATCCCATTAGAAAGAGAGTCTCAGAACATTTCCTACTGCTCAGATAATGATGTTGTATTGGCACATATCCTTTGATCTGTGTCTTCCCTTTTCACAGTTTGATTTTCTTATTTCTTATAAAATCTGCATTTCTGCTGAAGGCATAGGTATAGTAGTCCCCCCCTTATCTGAAGTTTTGCTTTCTGCGGTCAACTGTGGTCTGAGAATATTAACTAGAAAATTACAGAAATAAACAATTCTTAAGTTTTAAATGTGTGCTGTTCTGAGTAGTGTGATAAAGCTCACTCTGTTCAGCTCATCCTGCCCAGGACTAGCATCATCCCTTTGTCCAGAGTCTTCACACAGTATGTGCTACCTGCTTGTTAGTATCTTAGTAGCCTTCTTAGTGATCAGAGTATAAGAGAGAGACAGAGAGAGGGAGGGAGAGGAGAGAGAGAGAGAGAAGAGAGAGAGAGAGAGAGAGAGAGAGAGAGAGAGAGAGAGAGAGAGAGAGGAAACATTCACGTAACTTTTAATACAGTATCTATAATAATAAAAGCGTAATATGCTAATTCAACTGATGTCCTTCTGGATGACCTTCCAGATGAAGCCTCTGTGGGCGAGGGCTGAGGACGAGGAGGCAGAGGCGGCAGAGGCGGCAGAGGCTTCCCCCCACCCCAGTCCCCGGCCACTGCGGCTGTGGAGACTAAGCCCCTTGCATGAATTTGGTGCATTGAGCCTCTAGTATTATTATAATTGTTCTATTACAGCAGCTTACATGAAGGAGTTTGAAATCTTGTGACAAGAACCAGGAAGAATTGTTCTGGAAAGGGTGATGAAGGGGAGTTATTATAACAAGTCTCATATACTTGAAGCGCTCTCTGGTAAATTGGAAATGTGCCCACAAATTCTCCCCATCCCTGTGTGTACGTCACTTTGCAATGTGGTCCTTCACTTCCTCCTATTCAGTGGTGAAGCTTTTTTCCCCATCCCTTGCATCTCTGCTTGAGCATCTGTAACAGTTTCCCAGGGCTGCCATAACAAACTGCCACAGACTGGGTGGCTTAAAACAACAGAAATTTATTCTCTCATAGTTCTGGATGTTAGAAGTCTGAAATCAAAATGTTGGCAGGGCTCTAGCCGGTTTGGCTCAGTGGATAGAATATTGGCCTGCGGACTGAAGGGTCCGGGGTTGATTCTGGTCAAGGGCACATGCCAGGTTGTGGGCTCGATCCCCAGCGGGGGTGTGCAAGGAGGCAGTTGATCAATGATTCTCTCTCATCATTGATGTTGCTATCTCTCTCTCTCCCTCTCCCTTCCTCTCTGAAATCAATAAAAATAAATAAAATAAAAAAAGAAAATGTAAAAAAAATGTTGGCAGGGCTGTACGCTTTCTGAAGTCTCCAAGGGAGAGGCTGTTCCTTGCCTTTTCTTAGCTTCTGATGCTGCTGGGAATCCTTAGTCTTCTGCAGTCACCCGATGGCATCCTCCCTTTGTGTTTTTGTCTCTCCCCTCTCTTTTTTTATTCTTGACATTATTAGAGATATCCCTATTTTCTCCCCTTTTCCCACCTCCACCAGTCCCCTTCCCTTCCCTCAGGCCACACCACACTGTTGTCTGTGTCTGTTGGTTATAAATATATGTTCCCTCACTTTCTTTTATCCAGGAACCTTTCCCTCTCCACTCTGGCAGCTGTCAGTCTGTTCCATGCCTCCATGCCTCTGTTTCTATTTTGTTTGTCAGTTTATTTTGGATTCAAGGCCACCTTACTTTATTATGACCTCACTTTAATTTAAATAATTACATCTGCAATAACCCTATTTCCAAGTAAGGTCATATTTTGAGGTTCTGGGAAGGATTTGATCTTTGGGGGGACACTGTCTAACCAGTACACCCATGTGATTTGCTTTGGTGAAAAGGATATTAGCAAACAACAGAAGATGGAAAAGTACTGCTCTTTGGTGCCCCGAGACCACCATGGGAAGAAGCCCAGGCTGGCTTGCTGGAGGATGAAAGATCATGAGGACCAAAGACGAACTGCCCCAGTTGAGCCCCCCTCTAAACACTCAGCCTGACAAATGCCAGACATGGGGGTTGAGCCATTCTAGGTCACCCAGCCACACACAAGCCAACCATACTGGAAGGATTGCCAGCTGACCCACAAAAATGATTAGAGATAACACATGTGTGTTGTTTAGGATGTTTGGCATGGTTTGCTCTCCAGCAAAAGCCAACTGATATGGGCTCTAAGGTGGGAAGGAGATTTAATTTATGTTTCAGAGAGCAGAATAGTCTTGAGATTCTTGCCAACTTTGAAATGCTGTGGTTTTAGGATTGATTTTCTGAGAAGAACCTGAAAGTTACAGTCAGGTTTTAGTTAAATGTAAGTAAGAATTTTTAAATAACTGGATGTGTCTCACTACCACCTGAGGGGAGTGTCACAGAGGCTGACGGTGTTTGGGAGACTGAATTAGAACCTCTAGTATCCATTTCAAGCCTAAGACTTCAAGGAAAGGAGTTTTGAACGTTAGAGTTTTAGAAATAGGGAAAACCATTGATGACTTAATATTCTTTTAATGCATTGTTCATGCCAGAAATTGTGGAAAGGCCAAAAATTACTCAGCATATTCGATAAAATTCTCAATAACTACTGGCACTATCGCACATATTCTTCCTAAATGGAGTCTTCAGCCAAGAGTTGGAAGTGAGCCTTTGACATTGGTTTCCTATGCTGTCATTGCAAATTCATTTTATCTTCTGGAGTTCCCAGGGATAAAAACACTTTGGTTTCTTGCCAATTGATGAATCATGGGGAACTAAGCTGGGATTGGGCCAGCACTGAAAGTGGCAGAATAAGCCAGAGACGGAGCCACCAGGCTATCCTCTAGAATGATGTCATTTATCTTTTGACACAACACCAAAAGAAGGATAATGGAAAAAACCTGGGACATATGGACAAGCTGATATAATAAGACACTTCAGATGGCTTCTAAGAAACACAGATATCTGGGATGGAACATTCTGAGATGTGATACATTGAGTATAGTTATGCTAACTAAAACATGAAGAGGATTTAATTCGTAAATGTGCTGGTTCTGTTTTATTGGCCATTGTTAGAGCCTTGTCAGGCTTTAGCTTTAGCTATACTAAGAATTTCTATGCTATCTCAGGCAAGTTAAAAAGTCCTTTAAGTTTTAATTTCTTGGAAAAATTGGTCTTAAATTATCTCTAAACTTTTATCTAAGTGTAAAATTCTATTACTGCCTAGAGGCAACTCAGATATTAAAGTGAGGGCTTAAAAGTTATTTAACTCATTTATATTTCATTTGGAATGTTGAAATAATAATTGGTTGACTTCTCCATGAATGCCTGGTACTGAGAAAAGAACTTCACATATATTATCCTACATATTTATCACAATGACCATATTATCCTATGTATTTATACAAGTGAAAAAGCTGAGGCTTAGAATAGTCACAAAACTAGTAAATAGATTTCTGTGCTTCAGTTTTCTCATCTTTAAAATAGATATTTATCCTACTTAAAACTTAGCAATTTTGTATATTTAACAATTACTGGCAAAAAATACACAGAAAACAACACTTTAATAGTTTATAGTCTGCAATTTATTTAAAATTATTTCAGTATAAATAATGTTATCTGCAGATATGTACAAGTAAACTCTAATCTACACCATAGGAATGACATCTTAAAGACTCTAAGAAGGATCAACAACCACCCAGAAGTAGTTATTTAGTGTCTTAGTTAGTCTGGGCTCTTATAATAAAACCCATAGACAGGGTGTCTTAAACTACAAACATTTCTCATAGCTCTGGAGGCTGGGAAGTTCAAGATCATCATGCTGGGAAATCTGTTGTCTGTTGACCTCTTCCTGGTTTGCAGAGGCCTGTCTTCTTGCTGTGTCCTCAAATGGCAGAGAGAGGGGACCCTGGTATCTTATTCTATATCTATATCTATATCTATATCTATATCTATATCTATATCTATATCTATATCTATATCTATATCTATATCTATATCTATCTATATCATCTATCTATATCTATATCTATCTATCTATCTATATCTATATTTGTATCTGTATCTATACCTATTCCTATATCTATATCTAATCTATATCTATATCTATATTATCTATGCACTAATGCCATCATGGGCCCCACCCTTATGACCTCATCTAAACCTAATTGCCTCCCAAAGGTCCCACCTTCAAATACCATGACATTAGGAATTAGGACTTCCATACATAATTTTTAAGTGACACATCATTTAATCCATAGCAATTAGCATTTTAAATATCATTCTTAAAATTTGTTCCAGAATTGCTACATCCATTATAGAAAAAAAGTATAGAGGTTACTCCAACAATTAAAAATAGAACTACCATATGATCCAGCAATCCCACTTCTGGATGTTTATCCAAAGGAAACACAATTATAACTTAAAAAGATGTCTGCATTGCCATGTCCATTGCAGCATTATTTACAATAGCCATACTCTGAAAACAACCTAAATGTCCATCGATAGGGGAATGGATAAGGAAAATGTACAATGGACTATTATTGAGCCAGGGGAAAAGAAGGAAATCCTGCCATGTGTAAAAACATAGATGAACCTGGAGGGTATTACGCTGAGTGAAATAAGCCGGAGAAAGACAAATACTGTGGTATACTTATATGTGGAATAAAAAAAAATATGACAAAAAAAGGAAAAACCTCCAGTGTTATAGAAACAGAGAATAAAATGGTGGTTGTCAGTGGGTGGGGGAGTAGGAGAAATAGGGAAATATAAGTCAAAGCATACAAACTTTATGTTATAAGATAACTGAATTCTGGAGCTCTATGTACAGCATGGCAACTAAAGTTAACAATACTGTGTTACATACTTGAAATCTGCTGAGAGTAGATCCTAAGCATTCTCTTTATAGACACACACACACACACAGAGTTAACTCTGCAAAGTAATAGATGTATTAATTAACTTGATTGTGGTAATCATTTCACCATGTATATCAAATCATCATGCTGTATACTTTAAATATATACAATTTCATTTGTTAATTATTCCTCACTAAACCTGGGAAAATATTTATACCAGAGAGTTTGTCAATTGGCATGAAGATGATAGAACTCATTTTTCCTTGATGAACGAGTGGCATTCAACATCTATAGCTTGTTACATGTTTGCTCGGGCCCCATTACTCTTGCGCTAACTCCGCTGTCTGATAACATCTACAGTAGTGGGAGGCTAGGTCCTGGCCCCTCACCCTGTGCTTCATGGACAGTCCTGTCTCCTCACCCAACTTCAAGGCTGACCAATTCTGCTTGCAGAATATATTTGGAACAGAGGCAGTCTTCAGAGCTCTTCATGGGCACTGCTGAGCTGCTCTGCATCTCCTGCAGGGTCAGGAGATTCGTTACCCACAGTCCCAATGTCTCTTCTTGCTCAACTCCAGTCTTAGCCTTTTGCTCAGGGTCCCAAGTATCTATGTATTGGAGTCTGGGAGGTCCTGCCATACCCTGGGACATTGGTGAAACAGGCCACAGCCTCTGCTGCTCAGAGTGAAACCTCCTCCCAGCCCCTTCCCTCTTTAGGGAATCAACCCTCCCTAGAATGGACCCTTTCTCTCTCCAGAACTATCAGACTCCTCCCTTCCCAGATAAACAGGTAGACCTTTGTACCTAAGCTTTCAAAACAAAGGCCTGTACATTTTTCTCTGGTTAAGGGGATGAAGTGGGAGGGACATTCCCCGCCCCCCCTCCCCTCTTCTAATGGTCAAATTCTTTTCAGCAGACATCAGGAAAGAATCTAGCCACCATCCAAAGGCACATGTACATGACTTTTGGGTTATTTGATGTTTGGTATGATCCATGTTCTATTAGAACAGGCAAGCCTGCCTCAAACCAAACCAAATTAAACCAGTCCAAAACAAATTCTTCATTTTCTGCTTTGCCTTAGAAGGTATCAACAATTCTTTCTTGATTATAGGAAAGTTACAGGTTGCTGAGCTTGGCTTTTAAACCAATCCAGTAATTTGATCAGACCCTTATCTTTGGCTTCTTCATTACTCTCTTCATCTTTTAATTTGTAGAGACAAGTCTCCTGACTTGGCTTTTCCCAGTTGTATTCTCTCTGACTGCATATTAATTTTTTAAGCTAAATAACACCCATTCTTCAAGTTCAAGCCCGTGTTCCTCCTCCTGTGACAAGTTCTCCAGGCCCACAAGGTTTCCCTTTGTAGCATGATGGCCTCTAGCATTCACTTTGACATTTACTTGTTCACTAACCTGCACAGTGACTTACTTATTCTTTCATAAATGCATGTCTTATCTTCTCAATTAGGCTTTAATCTTCCAAGCCAGGGGCATGAAGTAGGCAGCACATAGTACTTTTATCTTAAGTCTTCAGCAGCATTTATCCCACTGCTACACACAGAACTAAATGCATGGATAGGTGAGAATTAATTGTACTCATCCCTAACCACATGCGCACCACATGCAGTAATAGGCAATCACTCCACACTTAGGTATTTGCTGATCCTGGAAGTCGGGAGCAACCATTTCCTTTTTGGTAGTTGTGTAACTAATGCCTCTGGGCACTACAGATCATGTTAACTGAGAAAGAAATACAAAGAGGGACTTAATTACAGTAGGGCATGCAAGATTGCAACTGAAGTAAGTGGCAAATTAAAGGCATACAGTGTGAAGCTGCGAAAGACGGGCCATCGTACATTTGAATATTTTCATGATTTAAATTTTCATGTTTCAGTCCCCATCATGCAGTCTGTAATTCCAGGGTCACATCCAGTGAGACAAAGAACATGTGTGGGTCCTTTCCATAGTTCTTTCCCTTGCATTAGCAGGCCTGGAGAAGATGGGTGTGCAGGGATTAGTGAGTGAGCAAGTGGATGCATTTGTGTTCAAGCCATCAATGCCACTCTCTTCCCATTATGCCTGATTCTAGTATAGTCCCTGCTACTATGAGCCATTTTCAATGTTAGAAATGGATCTGTTCCTACCTCTCTTGGGGCAGATAAAAAGTTGCAAATCATTGCCATGCATTCTTCAAGACCCACTGTAAATGCTTCTTCTGGAGAATCTTCCCAAACCTTAGTCCTTTTCCTCCCCCCCTTTTCACTCCCTCCAATACACAGTTCCCTGAAGTTGGAATTCAGAGCCAGCTGAAGTTCTGAATGGTGTGGTGCTATTTGATGAGAGTGAGAGATTTATTATCTAAATTTTGAACCCTTAAGTGTGTCTCCCAAGATGTCATCTAGTTTGAAAACTGCAAACAAAAAACAAACAAACAAAAACTGAAAAAAGATTAAGAAGTACAGAAATGTAGAAACTATTTTGCTAACATGATAGCCAGGAAAAAAAAACACAAAAAAACCCCACACCTTTCAAATATTTATTGATCAATTATCTATAACTATAGTCTTGTAAGTCACTTTGATCCTTAATGAGTATGAATTGTTAACATTATTTCATTATGAATTACAGAAAACTGTGAATAGGAAGAATTAAATAAATACTAATTTTAGGTTTAATGAATGACTTTGAAATAAAGTATATAATTTTATTTATAGGATATGAATTTCATTTCACTGCCATTAAATAAATGTTGAAGAAGCATTTTAAAAATTATTAGTCTGGGCAGAGTACAGAACACATGCCAGGTGTCCCTAATGGCATGTGCACTCCTTTCTCCCTGACTGTATCTATACATCATTGGTATTATTTAATAACTTTTCTTGAATGCATGGATAAATCAATTATTGAAATGAAACAGATCCATACAACTTTGAATATGTTGAGCTCCTCTCTCTAATTTGATAGCTTTTCTTCCTATCTGTGTTTGTCTTGGATAATTATGTCTGTCACCTGAGCAAATGATCTTAATTCCTGCTATGCATTGTTATTTATCTCCAAAATTCATTCATTGAAGTCCTAACCTCTTTGCACCACAAAATGCAAACTCTTTGGAAATAGGGCTGCTGTAGATACAACTAGTTAAGATGAGGGTGTATTGGAATAAGGAGGGCCCGAACCCAGTCTGACTGGTGTCCTTATAAAAGGGGAATTTGGACACACAGTCACCCACACAAGGAGGGTGCCATGTGAAGACAAGGCAGAGATCAGGGCGATGCATCTACAGCCAGTAAATACCACAGATTGTTAGGAGACCATCAGAAGCTAGGGAGAGGCATGGAGCAGGTCCTTTTCCACAGCCAACAGAAAGCCCCACCCTGCTGACACCTCGACTTTGAGCTTCTAGCCTCCAGAACTGGGAGACAGCACATCTGTGTAGGCCACCGTGTTTGTGGTACTTGCTTTCTGCAGCCCTAGCACCTAATGTGATCCCCATCATTTAATGAAAAGAGGATAGATTCATGTGGTTGAGGTGGGGTGACTGAGATTTTCTCTTCATTTTGTCTGGGGCATCATCTGATTGATTACAGTACTACTTTTTTGAGGGAAAAGCCAGTTTATTTATTTTTTTTAGTCCTTCAAGCCATTTAATCTTTTTTTTACAAATTTATCTTTATTGTTGAAAGTATTACAGATCTCCCCCTTTTTCTCCCATTGACCCCTTCTAGCCCTCACCAACCCCCTGCCCCAGGCCTTCACCACACTATTGTCTGTGTCCATGGGTTATGCATATATGCATGTAAATTCTTTGGTTAATCTCTTCCTACCCACCCACTTACCCTTACCTTCCTTCTGAGATTTGATAGTGTGTTCTATGCTTCTGTGTTTCTGGGTCTATTTTGCTCATCGGTTTAGTTTGTTTTTTAGATTCCACATATGAATGAGATCACGTGATACTTGTCTGATTGGCTTATTTTGCTTAGCATAATACTCTCCAGGTCCCTCCATGCTGTCACGAAGACTAAGAGATCTTTCTTTTTTATAGCTGCATAGTATTCCATGGTGCAAATGTACCACAGATTTTTTTATCCACACATCTACTGATGGGCACTTGGGCTGATTCCAGATCATAGCTACTGTAAATTGTGCTGCTATGAACATAGGGTGCATATATTCTTTCTGATTGGTGTTTCAGGTTTCTTAGGATATATTCCTAGAAGTGGGATCACTGGGCAAAATGGAAGTTCCATATGTAATTTTTTGAGAAAACTCCATACTGTTTTCCATAGTGGCTGCACCAGTCTGCAATCCTGCCAGCAGTGTACTAGGGTTCCCTTTTCTCCACATCCTGGCCAGCACTTGTCATTTGTTGATGATAGCCATTCTGACAGGTGATACCCCATTGTTGTTTTAATTTGCATCTCTGATGATTAGTGACTTTGAGCATTTTTTCATTGTCTCTTGGCCATCTGTATGTCCACTTTGTAAGCCGTGAGACTGTAAAAATCAGGCGTCCTCAAACTACGGCCCGTGGGCCACATGCGGGTGTTTTTGCCGTTTTGTATTTTTACTTCAAAATAAGATATGTGCAGTGTGCATAGGAATTTGTTCATAGTTTTTTTTAAACTATAGTCCGGCCCTCCAACGGTCTGAGGGACACAATGAACTGGCCCCCTGTTTAAAAAGTTTGAGGACCCCTGGTAAAAATCCTAGAAGAAACTATAGGCAGCAAAATATCAGACATCTCTTCTAGCAATATGTTTACTGATACATCACCTAGGGCAAGGGAAACCAAGGAGAAAATAAACAAGTGAGACTACATCAAAACAAAAAGCTTCTGTACAGCAAAAGAAACCATCAACAAAACAAAAAGGGAGCCCATATTTGGGAGAACATATTTGCCAATGGTACATGTGATAAGGGGTAAATACCCAAAAATGGGAGAACATGTTTGCCAGTGGTACATCTGATAAAGGGTTAGTACCCAAAACATACTGGTGTAAGGAACTCTACAACTTAACAAAAGGAAGACAAACAATCCAATTAAAAAATGGGCAAAGGGCTTAAGTAGACACCTCTCCAAAGTAGACATACAGCACTACTTTTAAACTGCTCTGGGTTTTAAGAACTGAAGCCAAAGATGGTGCATATACTTAGGTGGATGGGTGCTCTTGCGGCTTTTGAGGTTGTGTGTTTAACCTTACAGTTTTATTTTCTATGTACCGTTGTCCCAAAATGTTCTAGTATTATATACATTTTCATGAAGTGTATATGAAGTCTAGATGCTTTGAAGTCTTTGGTAATTTAAGTTAGGATAAATCTGCTAAAAGTAGGAATGTTGACTGGTAATTTTCCTTGGTCTTTCTTCCTGGAAATATAGCATTCAATTTTTTTTTTATTAGCATGAATGACTTTATGGACTGTAACGTTTAACAGTGCAAATAATTTGCACCCGAAGTGTATTTTTAGTATGTGTGGTCAAAGGTCTGGGAGCTCAAAAAACAGCTAGCCTATCACAAATCAGTTTTTAAAAGTACCCAGAGAACACTTGGTTTTTTTGAGGGTCATGATTAGTGAGCATAAATCTAACAGGAGTTACAAAGATTTCTTCCAAGATTGAAAGAATAAAGCTCACTCTTCCAATTATACTTTGAAAAAATAGAAGAAAGTGCAAAGTAAAAGGCATTGGCATCCCCAAAAATGTCTAGTCTGCAATGTTTATTGATGCATGTTCAAGAACTCAATGATTGGTATTTAAAAATATTAAGTCCCCACCCTCACCAGGTGGCTCAGTGGGTTGGAGCATCATACACCAAAAGGTTGGAGGTTCAACTCTGGGTCAGGGCACATACCTAAGTTTCGGTTTTGATCCCTGGTTGGAGCGCTTATGTGAGGCAACCAATCAATACTTCTCTTGCTCATCAATGTTTCTCTCTCTCTGTCTCTCTCTCTCTCTCTCTCCTTTCTCTCTCTCTAAAAATCAATAAACACATGTTTTCTGGTGAGGAATTAAAAATTTCCCTTGTGGTGTAAATTTTGACTCTGAAGCTCTTGTTAGAACTTATGATAGTGTAAATTATGCTCAGTGACTATTAATTCACTACGAAAGGAGCATGGCATGTTCAAGATCTTCTAAATGACCCTGGCTGGTTTTGCTCAGTGGTTAGAGTGTCAGTCTGCAGACTGAAGCGTTGAGGGTTCAATTCCGATCAAGGTCATATACCTTGGTGGCAGGCTCGATCTCTGTCCTTAACAGGCATATGCAGGAGGCATCCCATCAACATCAATGTTCTCTCTCTCTGTCTCTCCCCCTTCCTTCCACTCTCTCTGAAAATAAATGGAAAAATTATCCTTGGGTGAGGATTAACTACTACAACAACAAAAAAGATCTTTTAAGTGACACATTTCATTATGTACTTTAAGTACTACGCTTATAATTATTTTGTTTTAATTTATTGTTTAGATTTGGTTACGAGGAGGCTCATGTCTGTCCCCACCCATTTCTATCAACAACCCTCACTCTTATACCTTCTGGTTATTTTGAGAATAATCCAAAACATTGTATCATTTCATCCATGAATATTTTAGTTTATATCTGTAAAAGATAACACATTGCTTAAAAACATAACCACAATACCATGGTCATACCTAATATATTAACTATAATCCCTTAATATCAAAATATATCCAGTCTGTGTTTTCAGATTTTCCTGATTACCTCCAAACTGATTTTTTTTAATGGAAATTGTTTTAATTGCCTCATGTGACACACTATCAATTGAGAGAGGGAAGCTTATGGAGACACCAGTGGGGGCTGGCACAGAACCTGGCCTTGCCAGCTAAGGTTGGGGCAAGGCACTGGTTCTCAATAGCTGGATGGTCTTGGGAAGATCTTCTGAGCTGCACCTTCTCAAGCAAAATGAGGTGGTCTTTAACAGAAAATGTTTATATGACTTTTGTGGCTCACACTTTCAAAGGGAAGGCTCCAAACTGATTTTTAATCTTGGTTTGTTTGAATCAGTTTCTAAACAATGTTCTCACATATATTTGGCTCTCACATGTCTTTTCAGTCTCTTTTAACCTGTAGGTTCCCTCATCTCTTTTTACCCCCTTAACAATTTGCTTAAGCAAGCAAGCAATTTATCTTGTAGTTTCTGGAATTCTGGATTTTTCTAACTGCTTCCTCATAGTGTCTTTAAAATACATTTTGCCTCTTTTGTTTCCTGAAAATTGGTAATTAGATCTAGAACCTTGGCATAATGATTTGATCTGATTTAGGTCTTTCTCCCCTCCCTCCCCCACTTTTAGGAATACATATAGATAATGTCCATCTGTTTCTCTTTTCTTGGTGTGATGTTACATTGTTGAGCGTTGCTCATTATTATTTTTTAGGCATTTGAAAAAATGGTGCTTTAACATTTCTTCATCATTTAATAAGGGAATATTATACTTTCCACTTTATACCATATTATACTTCTAGAGCTACACAAAATTCCTTGATAGACCGTAGGCTCTTTGAGAGTTTATGTGATATTTTATTGATCCCCACAGCAACCCTGAGAAGTGTTTGTGGTGAAGTATTACAATCTCCATTTTACAGGGAAGTTAAATCACTTGTCTACAATTTCACGGCAGAGCTGGAATTTTGGAACCAGATTTCCTTACTTGTAGTCCCTGCTCTTTCTTTGCTGCCTCACTAACGAGGCACAGAGATTGTGACCTTCATTGGGAAAGGAAGGGACAGTTCCATGCTTATAGAATGCTGAGTGTTCAGGGTGTGCTCAACGTTGCTTATCATTCTACACACAAAAAGGTGTGTTTGAGAAAGCCTGAACAAGGTAAGGCAGGCCAACCCAAGTCCTTGACTGCCTTCCTTTCCGCTGCCCTCCTGTTGGGGAGTGACAGCCTGTGCTTTTGTGGGCTTGGCCTTCAAGGGAGAATAGTGTCTGGTTATCATGTACACATGTGCTAATACTATAGCCCTGCTTTAAAATGCATAGCCTATTAGAAATCATAAACCACTTAGAAAAATATAAAGGGCCCAAAATTAGGAAAATTAAGCAGGTCAAAAAGCAGTAGAGACTTTAAAATGGTCACAAAAGGCCTCCCTGCCTCCAGAACTTCGTAGCCCAAAGTCAATTTTATAGAAAATTTATACTAAATTTTCAAGAAAAAAAATCCATCTTACAATTTTTTTCTGGAAACGAAGCACTATCAGCTTATTTAATGAGATTAGTGCAATCTTGATTCCAATTTCAGATAAAGGCAATAAAGTAAAACTATAAGCCAATTTCACTTGGAAATGCATGTTTCAATACTCTAGTTTAAATATTAGTTAATCAAACATTGGGTTATTAAACACTAATTCATTATTCAGATCAGGTTGATCTCAGGAATGCATTGAGATCTCCACATAAGAAAATATATCAAGAAAGTTCACCATATTAATGGACACACAAAAACGAGAGGAAGAGAAAAGTACATGACTATTGAAATGATGCAGAAAAGGCATTTGATAAATGTAAACACTTATTTGTTAAGTTAATATGCATAAGAATATGTATAAGCTAGAGGGACTATGCTAAGCTAATATGTCTAGGAATCTAGGACAAGCTTAGAGTTTTGTTAATGGCTTGGTCCCATCACTTAATTCACTGTACTTTTATTGAATTTGCTCTTTCATCCCCAGAAGTCTGTTAAGGAAGGTAGCCAGAATTTTCCTGAAGCATAACATGACTGGGCAGAAAATGGGCAAAGCAGAAGATGGGTTTTAGCTGCAGCTTTTCTAATGGACCAGGGTAGAGTGGGATGAGGACAAGGACAGTCAATACAAAGATGACTGTTAACCAAGCCAGAGACCATTAGTTGCCTGGACAAATTCCTCATTGATTTACTAAACAATAAATCTCTAAAACTTTTAAATTTTGCTCTTATGAAAATAGTAGAACTTTTGGAAAAAAGATTCTACTATTTCAGTAGAAAAATGATCCTGTTTGCCAGTCACAAAGTTATCACTTTGGTGTGTATAGCCAAATATACAGGGTGGGGCAAACGTAGGTTTATAGTTGTTCATATGGAGAATAACACCATAATTAATAAATAGTAATTAATAATAATTATAAATAATAAGCATGAAGCTATGTTTCATGTACTCACCATTATAAACCTATTTTGCCCACCTCTGTAATATACTGTGAAGGAGGAAAAAAAATAATGGACCCCCCTTTTTTTGCCCTGGATTTGTATAAATATAGATTTTCATGCATATTTAAATCTACATTTGCCTTTACTTCTCTGTGACATTTGGAATTTTTGACAACGCATTTCTTTTAAAAATCCTCCTCTCCTTTGTTTTCCAAGGCTCTATTTATCATTCCTCTTCTAGGCTTTTTCTCTGGAGCATCATCTTGAATGAGTTGGAAATCCTTAGCGTTCCATCCTTAATGCTCTTTCTCATTCAAGGTATTCTTCCCAGAATGGCAGTATAATGTCACACTTAGAGCACAGAGCTTTGAGTTAGCGAAACCTTGACTGTTAGCTCTGCCACTTCCTGCTTTGTGACCTTGGGTAACATAATATCTCCAGTCTCCATTTCCTCCTGTGTGAAAATGCACTACCCTCTCTTAACTGCTAGAGTTGTTGAGATTTTGAAATGACAAATTATGTAACATTTTTATAGCCCTTGGCACGGAGAAGGTGCTGAGTAAACAGTACTTATGATGATCCACTTTGTCAACTTCAAATAATGCACTTATGACTCTAGGTTTTCAGCTAAAGGTTCCCTGTTGGGCTCCAAATCTCTACGTGCAACAAACAATCCATTTCAGTGGTTTCCAATGCCAGTTTGTGGCCTGTTGTAAGTCAGTGATAAGCCTCATGTTGGTACAAGAGGAACTGAAAAAAAAATGATACCAGTGGAGTTTTTAAATGAAGGCAAGTTTACTTAGTTTAATAAATTGCCTTTTATATTAAGATTCACTCCTTAATTTTTGGTGTTGAAATATGCTTTTATAATAATGGAATGTTGATATTAGTAGATGATAGTTTTTTTTTAATGTATCCTGAATTAACTAAATAAAAAGTTGGCAGTTTTAAATTGGTTTATTATATTTATTTGGAAATTTTGTTGATATATGAAACCTGAAAGCTTTGGAATTTCTTCTGATCTGTTAGACAGATTTACTTAAATAAACCATGACCACCTCAAACTTGACTTATTACTCAACTGTAATAAGTGTATCCATCTCTTCTCCCCTACACAAAAAACAATTCCTTTTTATTATATTTCATAAAATATGTTATAATTATTCATCCCAGTTGGTTGTCAGAAATATGTGAGTTATCCTCAGACCCTTGGTAGTACTCTTACCCTTACATTCAATTGATCACTAAATCCTTCAGATGATCTCTTGGTATTTTTTTTATTCATATCCATTGTCACTGTCATAATTTTTTTGGTGAAATTGTTTTCTTTCTACCTCCAGACTATCTTCATTCCAATTAATCACATCCTATGCTGCTAAAATGATCTTTTTCTTCCCTGCCTAAAATGCCCATAGGTCTTCCTCTTGCCTTTGGGGTTAAGCTTTTCAGGACAGCCACAAAGTCCCTCTCTTCCCATCTGCTCCTTCTCTCTCACATGGGTCCCTCATCTCTGCCATAATTAACTGCTTGCATCTTTATTGCCTTGGAATCTTTGCATATCCAGTTCCACCCACAGGTAAATATCCTTCTCTCCTCATCCAGAAAATTCCAATGAGTCCTTCAAGATTCAATTCAAGTTTTCTACCATCCTAGGCCTTCCCAGACACCCACTTCTGAATCTTGCATCTCTGTTCTCTGGCTCCAAACCTTTGTTATAGCACTTTAATTTCAACATGATGCAATTTTTGAGTACATAACTAGGTTTCATTTTCATCTGTGAGAAACTGCTGTGGGAATCACACTTTCCAGCTCACTGCTAAATACAATCCCTGATTCATTGTTGGTGCTCAGTAACCAGCAGCTGCATAACAGCCTGCTATTATCTAGTTAATGAATCTGTTAGACCACATTTCTGTTCCTAGGGACCTTGCAGATCAAAGTATTAATAAGAAAATAATAGAAGGCCATAGTCATTGTATTTATTTTATAACCTATCTACCTAGGGAATCGAGACAGATATATAAAAGCTATTTGTTGTGTTGGTACATTTTATACTATTTACTTTAAAAAAATCCTCACTGGAGGATATTTTTCCCATTGATTTCTAGAGAGAGTATAAAGGAAGGAGAGAAAGATGGAAGGGGGGTGGGGGAGAGAGAGAAACATATATGTGAGAGAGACACATTGATTGGCTGCCTCCTACCCCCACCTCCACAGGGGTTAGGAAATTTTCAATAGAAGTATGTGCCCTTGACCTGGAACCGAACCCACAACCCTTTGATCCAGGGCTGATGCTCTAACCACTGAGAAAAACCGGCCAGGGCTATACTATTCCTTTTATTGTTGAATAAAAGTCTGTGGCTGAGGGTATGACTGGGGGATTGTCAAAGGGAATAGATGCATACTATTCATCATGGCTGCATATTCCCAGGTTCCAGCTCTGCTCTCTAATAAGATTTGCTTGTAAATATGAAATGTGCCCTCTACTTTTAGGTATATCGTCTATATTATTTGTAATAATAACCAGAAATATAAATTTTAAGAGATTATTAAATAAGGTCATCTAATCCAACAACTTATCTTCTTGAGGAAAGATCCTAAAATCTTAATAGTCATCCATTTTTTAAAAGAATGTTAAAGAATGCTTATCCATAACCATGCCTTCCACCTCAGTCATGCTGTCCAGAGGAGCATATTAGACAGAAGAAACTTGCTCACCCACAGACCAGCTGAGCTTGCTGAAAGTTTTATATTGTCTAAGCCTGATGAAAGGTTTAACTTTTTCTATAATCTGTCATATCAGCTGTGTTCTTGATGGTATGAAAATGTTCTGATACTCCTTTTTTTCTTTTAAATCCTTTCCAAGGATATGCTTATTTTTAAAAAACAAATTGATATTAGAGAGAGAGAAAGAGAGAGAAACTTGAATGTGAGAGAGGAACATTTATGTGAGAGAGAAACATTGATCAGTTGCCTCTCCCATATGAGCCCGGACTGGGGATTGAACCCACAACCTAGGTATGTGCCCTGAACAGCAATGCAATCTGCAACTTTTTGATGTGCAGGATGATGCTCCAACCAACTGAGCCACCAGGCCAGGGCAGTGCTCTGACACTCTTTTAAGTTAGGTCTGCAATTAATAAACACCTAACTGAATATTTGAGTCATTTTATGCTCTTACATTACAAAGAGTCTGGAGGAGGCAGTATTTCTAGTCCAAACAGGTCAGTGATATCATCAAGGAACACGTCTTTGTATCTTCCTGTTCCTCAGCATGTTTAATGTTTATCCTGCTCTGTTGCATAATGGTGGCAAGATGGCTGCTGAAGTTTTAGGAATTACTATGACACACCATCAACCCAAATGGCAAGATATTAAAAATAGATATTAAAGTCATGATTGGTATGACTTACCATGATTTAGTCCATTGTCAACCCAACACAACTGGGCTTCTGTGAACAAGAAAGAAAGAAGAGAATGGCTGTTGGATAGGGAACTAACATTGTCTGCTACCTGCAATCCTTCCCTCCTAACAATATGGAATATAAGTGTTGCATAAAGGCTTCACCTTGGGTTTTACTTCTACTTTGACTGTATGTAGAGTAATATTTTTTCTTCTTCCTTCTTTCCACTTGACTCTCCACAACTTCACCTTCTCTTGTCATTGGCCCCTCCCCATCATCACCCAGTAGATTTCAGCAAGGCCTACTATATACTTAGTACTTTATGTTCAGTTGAATGATGTGAAAATACCAATATTAACTTATTTTTCCTGCAGAAATTTTATGATTCAACCAAATCATTTGGGATTAATGGAAAATGAGTAATGATTATGGATACTAAGTGAATAAAAGCTACTTAAAGTTACCAGAGGATGTTTTCAATAGTGGAGAAAATCTATCTAATTGCCCAGCTAGAGTAGCTTAGTGGTTGAGCATTGACCTATGAACCAGGAGGTCATGGTTCGATTCCCCGTCAGGGCACATGCCTGGATTGTGGGCTCAATTCCCAGTGGGAGGCATGCAGGAGGCAGCCAATCAGTGATTCTGTCATCATTGATGTTTCTATCTCTCTCTCCCTTTCCCTTCCTCTCTGAAATCTCCTAGAGACTGAGGAGACAATGTGAACAAGATGTCCATTTTTATTTCTTAAATTCGAGTAAGATAATCCAGTCATATCCTACAAAGAGAGAAAGCATATTACTTTGTGACTTTCTTTAATAGTGTGAACTTCCATTTACCTTATGCCCTTTCTCTATCTCATTCAGAAATATTACAACGGGTGCATATATATTGAAAAAAGACATGGAACTCAATGGAGAAGAATTAACCTTCCTACACTTAAAATTAAAAAGAGGTAAATGGAAAAAGCCAGCACAGACAGGAAAGACAAGATAAATATCTCAAACACCTGAACGTGGAGAAGACCCAGCACTTTTCAGGGAGCCAGACTTTGTAACAGGAGAGGAAGTCATCTGGAAGATGGCATTTCTCACATGCTGGCTGTAAGTCAATCTCCTCGGTAAGAGGATCAAGTTAGGCAACACTTGCAGGTCTCTCATTTCTATGAATGTAATAAGATTCCAACAATAGAATCATTCTTTTGTTCAGTGGTTTCCCACCTGCTGCTCACATCCTACCAAAGTCACTTCTCTAAAGTCTCACCCACCGAGTTTCATATGCTTATTCCCATATGTGCCTTTGGTGGATGAAATAGATCAATAATATCAGAAGTCACCCTGAGGTGCAGCCAAGTAAGAAAAAGAGCTGAGTTGTGAACATTAAAATGTAGGTCATTTAACAGCTGGACAAGGACAGTATGAGAACTATTGAGGAAGTTAAGAAATGTGAGGGAAGAAAGATAACTAAATAGGAATACACAAATGATAACAAAAATAAATGACTATTTTCAGAAAATAAGGAAATAAAAAGCCAGCACATAAGAAAACAGCAAAGCAGGAGAAGAAAATTATGTTAGTTGGGAAAATGTGCATTACAATTCTGGCTTCACCAACTATTCATGTAATCTTTGCCTTTTAAAAATAGCATATTTGAAATATCATTAACATCCCATACCATTCAACCATTTAAACTATACAATTCAGTGCTTTGTACTATATTCACAGAATTCTACAATTACCACAATATAATTTTATAGCATTTCTTAACCTCAAAAGAAACCACATATCCATTAGTAGTCACTATTAAGCTACTGTCTATCTCTATTGATTTGCTATTCTGGACATTTTATATAATGTTTCACTTTAGTGTAATGTTTTTAAGTTTCATCCATATTGTAGCATGTATCAGTATGTTCTTTTTTATTGCTGAATACTATCCTATTATATAGAAACTAGAGGCCTGGTGCACGAAATTGGTGCATGGCTAGGGTCTTTAGGCCTGGCCGGTGATCAAGGCCAATCAGGGCCTCCCTTCCCTGGCTGCCAGCTGCCAGCCAGGGCCTTCCTACCTAGTGGTCACTCCTAGTGGTCAGCACACATCATAGCGAGCGATTGAACTCCCAGTATCCAGGTCAAAATCCCTAGAGGATACTTTGCATATTAGCCTTTTCTGTATTTAGATACCACATTTTATTTTCCATTTATCAGTTGGTAGATGTTTGAGTTTTTTCTTTCTTTCTTTTTTTAAGCTATTATAGATAATACTACTATAAGTATTCATGTAAAAGCTTTTGCAAACCACTTAACTTTACCATGACTTCATCTGTAAAACAAGACTAAGGGTTCACTAGTATATTCTATCTTTCTACTTTTGAGGAAATCTTCATTTTAGAAGATTCTAATTGATTTATGACATATAGGTATTGTAGACTATAACATAGATATGGTTTTGGCTGATATTCCTAGTAAAACAATTAGGAATTAGATATTTTACTCCCCACTTTTAGTTAATAAACTAGAGGCCCGGTGCACGAAAATTCATGCACTGGGGGGGGGGGGGGAGGGGCGGGATCCCTCAGCCCGGCCTGCGCCCTCTTGCAGTCTGGGACCCCTTAGGGGATGTCCACCTGCCAGCTTAGGCCCACTCCCCGGGGGATCAGGACTAAGCTGGCAGTCAGACAGCCTTCTGGCAACCCAGGAGCCCTTGGGGGATATCTGACTGTGGCTTATGTCTGCTAGCGCTGCTGAGGAGGTGGGAGAGGCTCCTGCCGCCGCTACTGTGCTCGCAACCATCAGCCTGGCTTGTGGCTGAGCGGAGCTCCCACTGTGGGAGAGCACTGACCACCAGGAGGCAGCTCCTGCGTTGAGCGTCTGCCCCCTGGTGGTCAGTGCATGTCATAGCGGCCGGTCAGTCCACCATTAGGGTCAGTTTGCATATTACCCTTTTATTATATAGGAAGATAGGTAAGAGCTCTTTAAATATTTGTTAAGCAACAGACTATTTAATTTGCTTTTATATTCATTTATTCATCCTTCCATTCATTCACTTGTTCATCAAATATTTATCAAATGCTTATGAGTGTCAATAATGTGCTATTTCTACAAGATACATAATGGTGAACATGAAGGAATATGCACATGAGGAATTTATTTCTGGTAGAGAAGAGGGAACATGTATTCAAATTTATAAAATGCACAGCAGAAAGTGAAAACAACATTTAATGAGACTCAGACACAGCTTTAGTGAATTGCCTACCATGATATTTCAACAAATAACTTGTTGAAATAAAATTCTCTGTTGAAATGATCTAGGAAAAGAGGCTTATTTAAATATAAGAAATGGAAAGGTTTCAAGTAGGAAGTAGTTGCTGTTAAAGACACTGTTGTAGATTTTATGTTGTTTTATAACTTATGCCTCAGGGGACTGAAGACCAGGAGGAGACAATGAGAAAAGGCCTTACACTTCTTCACAGTTTGATGCCTTTTTGTATGAAGCCAAAATAATTGACCAGGTTGATGCAAGTTGTTAAAAAGGAAAAAGGCTAATTCACTGAAAAGTGTTACTCTTTAGACACTGGTGAAATGTATAAAGGAAAAGGGAGAGAAAGGGGCATAGCTACAGTAAGCAATGAACAATGTGTATAAAAAACTTACTTGCAATGGATAATTTCACACAAAATATTAATCAGCAAAACTGAATCAAGTAAAAATAAAAACAAAATCTTAATAGGTTTATAACCTCTAGAGAAATTGGATTAGCATTTAAAAATCAATCCCCCTTCCATATAAAAAAAAAGCCAAAATGAAAACGGAAACATAATAGACAAAACAGATTTAGATAAATTCAAATCCAAGTTATATCACATTGTCAAGAAACACATAATTCAAAAGCCACCCAGAGAATAGAGCAAACAACATTTAATATTATCATGATGCAAAGCCAAGTAAGGATTTCTTTTTCATCTTCAACTGAGGATATGTTTTATTGATTTTAGAGAAAAAGAAAGGGAGAGAGAGAAACATGAATCAGTTTGATTCCTACTGGGGTTCAAACCCACAACCTAGGCATGACCCTGACCAGGAATCAAACCCACAACTTTTTGGTGTATGGGCGATGCTCCAACCAACAAATCCACCCAGCCAGGGCAGGATTTTTATTGAGAATCGATGGTTAAAAGTCATTC
Source organism: Eptesicus fuscus (assembly GCF_027574615.1). Taxonomy (NCBI): domain Eukaryota; kingdom Metazoa; phylum Chordata; class Mammalia; order Chiroptera; family Vespertilionidae; genus Eptesicus; species Eptesicus fuscus. Next base: position 90,957,383 of record NC_072474.1, on the reverse strand, counting down.
CCTCTTGTGCAAAATTCCTAAACAAAATCTTAGCTAACTAAATCTCACAATGTATTAAGACAAAATACAAGGAAATGTGGGCTTTTTGAAGGAATTCAAGGAAGGTTAATGTTTGTTTAAAAGTACATTATAAAGCACGATACAACTGTTCATTTATATTGTAATTATTACCTTCCTGCTTATTTGAGAGCCTATAGAAGGCAAAATTTTGTCTATTTTGTTCACTGTGCTATCCTCAGTTCCACACATATAGGCTCTTGGTAGGCACTCAATGAATATATATTTTTTCCTATTAAATGGAATTGCATGTGGGTCAGTATTATAAAAATTTGGTTTTAAAGGTATTTATCAGAACCCAAATGTGTCAGATATTCCAAGTCAATTTAACCATAGAAAATGTCGCTTAATCGTTTTCAAGGTCAAAGTAATGTCCGAATGAGTCTTTTCCAGTTCTTTTGGAGTCACGATGGCCAAAAATATGTATCCAGTCCTTCACTTGTGTCTAATACTGGACTGACCCTTCCTCACTGAGCCACAGATCCTTCCTCAGAATCCTTCTAAACACAGTCCTAAAGTTGCTCAGTCTCAGGCAGTTAGAAATGGCAATGCAACACGGCCTAACTGGCATTTTTATATTGTCTTAGAAAAAATTACATATTTTCCTCTAACAAAATATATAACTATATTTTGACTAATCATACTAGCATAAAACAAACTCAGGAAAGCCTACCTTTTAATGTAAATTCAATCTCTCCACTTGGCTTTCTCGCTGTAATTAATATAGGACCTAAGAGCAATAGCATGGGACAAATTATTTATCATTTCAGTTTTAGCCAAAATCACTTTTGGTTTGTAAACTGTAAAACACTGAATGACTTGGTGAAGAACTAGGATTCTAACTGCAATTTGGTTTTGGCAAAGCTAAACATACATCATAGATGTCTAGATGCCATATCTCAAGCCATTGTCCTTAAACCTCTTAAATAAGTTCTAGCCATAAAAGAATCACATTTTCCAATTATTTTAGAAAAGTCATGTTAAGTGGCCAAGAAGTTCAAGATCGTTTCAATAAATCACATAATAGAGGCAATCTTAAATTGTAGAGAATTGTCTTGCATAATTAATTTGGTTCAGAGGCAAGTAATCAGTATCATTTTCTCTAACCATCAAGCATCTTTCATTGAGGATTGCGAATCTCTCATTGGGGGGCCTATTTCCAATTTGAGCAATCACGAAGTTCAAAGTGTCAGTTTCAATCAGTCTTGTACCAGAGGGTACCATTTGTCCATAAAAATATCATCGAAGAGATCTTAAGATCTTTTTCTGTGAGGGCTTAGATATTGAACTTCCATTATGAATTTGTCTTTCTGCATACATTGTAAGCAGTGTCTCTATAAGTAAAGACTGAAAGTGTTTTCCAATTTTAATTTGCCTTATTTATAGATATAATGATTTTCTTATTTGAGATAAAGAAAATGAACTATCAAAGATTTTTATTTTTTTGTCTTCATATATGCAGGAATGCATTTGTTAAGTAGTTGACTTTAAAATTTTTCTATCATAGTTAAGTGAAAAAATAATTGTAAAACTTACTAAAGACAATAGCAGTGCTTAAAAATAGAACTCTATAAAAATAAGAAAAATTTTTAAACTTCCTGAAAATAATTAGAAATACTGGGCTGAAATGGGATTTGAGTGATGACGTAAGTGTGCATAGAATCACAGAAGAATAAAAATACTATAAATCACTCAAAATATCACTGTCTTTTACACTTAATATTTATTGACAGGTGTTTTTAAAAATCAAGTAGTTATATAAATTTTAATAAAAAATAGAAAATTATTTGGATCATCAAATTATAAAAGCAAAGAGGTTGAATTTTAGTATTGTGAGAGTTAAAATTTCATGTAGAGATATCATAGAGAAGAGGTATAACTCCACTGAAAATATCAGTACTTCTAGGAGGAGCTAATTCTATACCTTGGGGAAGATATGCTTCAAGATTAGGCTAGAAACTTGTGGTGCCAGAAAGCAAGTATGCTTTGAAATGTTCTGATGTGGTGCTATCAGGACTTAGAAGCCAACTTAAAAAAAGCTCCCATTGGTCAAGATGTGACAATATGAGCATTAAAAAAGATAATAAAAATTGCAATTGATTAAAACAGCAGAGCCTAGAAGAAGTCATTATTCATAATTATGCTTAAAAGAGAATGGGACTTTATTTTATCTTCATGTAAATGATACTATATTCAGGTTAGTGTCTTTAGAGAAAAATAATATTTCTCAAGTATGTAGTATATATAATTTTTATATATAAATGTACATATATATATACTTTTTAGGATGGGTCAGATGATGTCCACACACAAAGGATAATCCATTGTTATTATAGTTTATGGAATCTACTTTGCTCACCCTTCCTATGTGTTCTTTTTATTTTCTCTCATTTAAAAAAAATCCTCACCCAAGGATTAAACATAAAAATCAATGTGTTTTATTGATTTTTTTGAGAGAGAGAGGAAGACACCAGGAATCAAACCTGCAACCTTTCGGTGTGTGGGATGATGCTCCAACTAACTGAACAACTGAACAGAGAAAGGGCGAGGGAGAGATAGAAACATCAATGATGAGAGAGAATCACCGATTGGCTGCCTCCTGCATGCCCCCTACTTGGGATTGAGCCCACAACCTGGGCATTTGCCCTGACTGGGAATCGAACCATCCAGCGACCTCTTGGTACATGGGACTACACTCAACCATTGAGCCACACTGTCTGGACAAGACTATTCTTAGTGAATGAGCTATGATTCCCCAAGAGGAAATTGGAGTGCTATGGGACAGGGACAACGGATTCTGGAGGCAAAAATTCACAAATGCGCATTCTGCTTGGCTGTTTACCAGCAACGTGACACTGTTACTTAATCTTTCCAGCTTCAGTTTTATTTTCTGAAAAATGATAACACCTCCTCCCTTATTGCATTACATGAGGTAATGTATGAAAAATTCCAGGTACATGTTATTCACTCAATAATAAATATTGACTATCAAAATTATTATATTATTGTTTTTACAGTTCTTTCACATACTTTAAATCCTCACAATATCCTGGGAGGTAACACATATATTGTATTATCCTTGTTTTATGGATGAGAAACCTACACTGAAAAGGCATTGCCCAAAGCCTAGAGCCCGGTGTTCTTCCCAGTCCTCTGTGTTTCCTTCTGCAGAGTTGTTAACGAGAAAACCACCGGCCCCAAACGGCGTTGCTCATGCTAAAGCCCCTGACACCAAACCTAGATTTAGTACCTGACCTATTTACTGTTCCAACCTCTCCCAGAAACAGTCTTAATCAACCAGCCTGGAATTTTCTGTTCAAGCACCAATTAGGTAATCTGTCACAAGTGTCCTCTCTAGCCCCCGCCACCCCACAGCCAACACACACACACACACACACACACACACACACACACACACACACACTCTCACCCTCTCACACACTCACCCCACCCCACCCCCCACACACACATGAACACATACACCCACAAACACACACCCCATAGAGAGAGAGGCAATCTGCCTGATTAAAATCCTTGCCATTCCCTTCCCCACAAAAGAAGTCCTGGTCTAAAAATAATTCTTTTTGTTGTTGTTGATGGCTTCCTTGACCCAGCCTTATTTCTATAAAAACCTTCCGTGTTGTACAATCTTTCTTCTAGTTGCTAGCTGGAATGCTGCCAGAATCATGCATTGCTTAATAAAGCCAATTAGATCTTCACATGTATTCCTTTTATTTTATTTTTTTAAAACAGAGTGAAGCCTGTCATTGCAGTCCCATCAATTTGGGGAAAAAGACAAAGGAACGGCAGGGAGACAGACTTTTCTTTCAGAGAAATAGATCTCCGTGACACTCAGAGTGAACTTCTTTGGCTAAGAGGCTGCGGGCTAGTCTGGCTACTGCGTCTACTTCCTGGAAGCAGATGTTCTAAGCAGAGAGCGAAGTCCTGAGGCTCATTCACAGGATGGTACCAACGCGGCCGTTCAGTTCTGTGAGCCTGTGGCTGCCCTGCAGAGAGATCCAGGTTTGTAAACGTGTGTTTTGAAAGGACAGCTTTGATACTGTTAACGATTAACAAAATGTGGGAGTACAGAAAAGCCACCTGTCACACACCATGGAATTTTCCAGAGCAGTTCACAGCTGAGAGTGGGGCAGATCTGCCTTTGTCTTCCCTTTCAGCTTGTCACCTGGACACCCACATGTAAGAGTGGGCCAGAACGTTGGACAGCAAGCACAGGTTTTTGGCAATAACAGTTTTGCTGTCTCTGCGAGGGGACAGCTCTGAGGGGTGAATATTTACCCAGCCTAAGAGCTGTTGTTTTCAGAAACCAGCATGCTCCAGCTTCCTGTCTCTGGGGTCCACCTTCCCTTACTGATCTCTCTACCATAAGAAAGCCGAAGTATGCTGGTGAACAAGTCAGCATTCTCCCACTATGCAGGAAAGCGACCAGGAAAGTGGTAGAGCGTATTTAATTCCCTTTGGGGCCTGTTGACTGATTTCTTGCGGGTCCTCCAGATTTCTTTTTCATTACTTTCTTAAAGCATGTGAGGTGAGATTTTGAAAACTGCCCCTGTTGCATATTTCCTGCTAAGTACTCAAGGCTGCCTGGTGTGCAGCATTCTCTTCAGTACTGACCCTTTGCTGCCTGTATATGAGTTATTAAGTTTGTATCTCCTATGAGACAGAACTCTGTGATAATTACAGTAGAGACTATACACTGAGTGGCCAGATTATTATGATCTCTGAACACATAATAATCTGGCTACTCAGTGTATATCCTATAAAATAAAAGGCTAATATGCAAATTGTCCCCTCGACCAGGAGTTCGACCAGCAGGAAGGCAGGCCAACTGCCCATGTCCCCTCCCCCTGGCCAGGCTGGCCAGACTCCATCCATGCACGAATTCATATTCATGTACCGGGCCTCTAATATATATATATTCTGAGTGGCCAGATTATTATGCATTCAGAGATCATAATAATCTGGCCACTCAGTGTACATCTTCCTTTTTTCCCATCCTTTAGTGCTGCTCAGAGTACATTCTGTGGCCCAGCAGCATCAACATCACCTGGGAAATTGTTAGAAATGTAGAATATCCGACTTCGCTCCTGACTTACTGAGTCAGGATCTTTTCAGAAGATCCCAGATGCTTCCAGGCACAGTAAAAATCGATCAACACATTGTCAGCACTTTTCAGACAGTGCATGTTAAATAATAATAAAGACAACAAAGCAAGTTAGGCAGGTATTATATATCACTTACAGAACATGCTCCACTGCCACTTTTTTTCTATCCCTCTGTTCAGCATTCTCTGGGAACCCCAGAACCCTTAAAGCAGTGGAAACCTGATACCTCAGAATCCTAAAAGCAGTGGACACTTGATACTTCTGAGCACAGATGAAGTTGGCAGTTTCATAATCTACTTGCCCAACTAAAACTAAAAAGGAAAGAAAAAGGAAGGAAGGAAGGAAGAAAATTGAAATAGGTAATCATGATGGAGGGAGAGGGAGGAGAGTCGCTGCACATCAAGTTCAGGTTCCTGGTGCTCCACCCAAGGACAGTGCTTGCTGCCCACGGAGGGTTGTCATGGTGAGCTTCAAGGAGCAGTAGGCGTTCTAAGGCACTATCTGCTTCCCTTACCACTGCATCCCACCTTGTCTAGATCACTCACTTTTCTCTGTTTCGTGTATTGATTTTTCTGCTCATGCTTTATTTAGGGGAGAAAAACAATCACTCCTCAAAATATGTACCAAAACACCCCATAAAATGATCCCCATCCTAAACCCAGAAAGCAAACTTGAGAAACCACTTTGCTAAGCCATGCATTTTAATATTATCAGGAAATGGGTTAATAATTATTAATGTGTTCCATGCACAGTACACTAATTGGCATTTACATTTTTTTAATTAAAGAAAGATAAGGAGGGACTTTGACGGAAGTTTGCCAATGGTTCTTTTTCTGCATTTCAAATTTTCCGCATCAGAAGCTGGTTATTTTGTTTACCCACAGGGTTCGTTCTGGGGGGTGATTATGGTTATATAAGCTCAGAGTGCTGTTTCAAAAAGTTGTTTTAGTTGAGTAGAGTTCTGTTCAATATTTATTGATTGCACGCTCTGTGTGGAGGACTGTGGTAGGAGCTGGGTATATAAAGAGTATGACACGGTGTTGTGCGCTCTCCAAGCGCTTTTAGGCTGATGGGCTGTTCAGGCACATAAACAGATCATTTCAAAAGACTAATTTAAGTGTTACTTATGCAGGGATACTTAGGGTTCTGTGGGTCTCAGGAGAGGGGCATTGTGTGATTGGAGAAGAGTCACTTCTCCTGTGAGGTGATCCTTGAAGTGTGTTTTGAGTGAGGAGTAGTAGATAGGTGGAGGTATGAATGCCAGAAACACAGTCCAGGTAAAAGTTATGGTGAAAATAAAAATGCTGATGTATGAAACAGCATGGTCTGTTTGGGGAACTTTGCCAAGATGCAAATTATTATGCAGGAGAATCCGGTGATGAGTTTGGAGAGATGAACTAGGAAGCAAATAGGAAAGTCTCTGGAAATAGGAAAGTACCTGTCAAGTTCACATGCTTAAACTTATCTATGGATACGTGACATTGGGAATTCTACATTAGGAAAAAAAAACCTCAACCATAAACAATTATTGGCTCAAAAGAAAAAGATACTAATTTTCAACCTTATTATGAAAGTAGCTTTTTCTTTTTCATTAGGGTCTATTGATCTTCCTCAGTAGGGGAATGGCTTATGAACTGATGTCTTTTCAGAGGGTAGTGAGGGAAAGACCAATCAAATACAAGGAAGTGACACAAGTGACCAATCAAATACAAGGAAGTAATAAAAGGCAATGCAGCCTTCACCTCATCCACTCGATACTTGATACTTGCTCTTAGAGTTTTCAGTTACCATGTAAATAGTTTGACTGCTCCAAGACCACCAACCTATGAGGAAGCCCAAACTATCCCATGTGTAGAGACCACATGGAAAGGCTCTGAGAGTACTGGGAGAGAGAGAGGTGTCTGGCCAGCCCCCAGGTGCCCCATCCTCTTACTGTTCCAGCTCCAGCCATCACTTGACTGAAATCACTGGAGATGTATTGAACCAGAATTGCCCAGTTAAGCATTCCTATAATTTCTGACCCCCAAAACCATGAGATGTTTTAGAAAATGCTTGTTTAGGCACTACGTTTTGGGGTGAGTTGTTATGGCACAAAGATAGCCAGAACAGATTTTGGTATTTGAAAATGGGGTGATATCATAAAAAAACCACACAGTGAAACATATGGACTGGATGGTGGGTAGACTCAAAATATTAATGAAATCTTAAGGGGCTGTGAGGATCATATTAGCAGTTGCTAAAAGGGCCTCAAGTAGCCTAGTGGTGAAGAATTAGAGGGAGAATGTTATTGGAAGCTGGAAGAAAAGAGACCCTTCTTATGTAATAGGAGAGAGTTTGTCCACACTGTCCCTGCAGTGGCATGGAAAATAGAAAAGGTATCTGATGAACCCAATGATCTAGCTAAGGTTTTCAGGCAGAACACTGACAGTGCCACCCTTCTTTGTCTTACTGCCTATTATAAAATGCAAAGAGAGATGAGCTGAAAAAGAAACGTTTTCCAGCATAATTTACAGGGCACCTAAAGGATTAAGGGTTTGCTGGATTTGAAAGAAACATTTTCATTCCTGGCCTCCACACCTGCTGGAAGATTCTCAAAGTAAGAAAGGTCATTAGGCCGGAGATTAAACCAAACCGTCAGAGTTTTCTGACATGGTCCATAGATGAAGACAATTGTGTGTATTTTAAGATGTTTTCTTAAGATAAATAAGAGGTGTTTCTTATCTTCAAAAAGCTTGGGTTCTAATGTAGGTTTTAGTGGAGAAGACAGACAAGCAAGCAGATGCATCCAATTTAGAGCCCTGATAAGAAACAATGGGGAGCTATGAGAGCCTATAATGGGGACCTTTACTCTGACTTGGGAAGGAGGTAGTCTTTAGGATAAGGCCTCCTAAGGACGGGTGTGACTAAAATAGGCATTAGGAAATGTGTGGTGTGGGAGAGGAGATGATTGCAAGTAGAGAAAGCAGAGTGATGCTCTAGGACAGTGGTCGGCAAACTCATTAGTTAACAGAGCCAAATATCAACAGTACAACGATTTCTTTTGAGAGCCAAATTTTTAAACTTAAACTTCTTCTAATGCCACTTCTTCAAAATAGACTCGCCCAGGCCGTGGTATTTTGTGGAAGAGCCACACTCAAGGGGCCAAAGAGCCGCACATGGTTCGTGAGCCGCAGTTTGCTGACCACGGCTCTAGGAAGTCCTCAGAATAATCTCCCGAAGGAGCCAGACACCCTTGCATTCCTTGCAGTGGTTTCCTCTTTCATGGTGGCAAATGAGACCAACAGGCTATACATATTCTTTCTTTTGAAGAAAGTTTTGTTTTGATTTTTAAAGCATACAAAAAAAAAAAAAGAGAGAATTATATAATGAAGTCTCATGTATTAATCACTCAGTTTAAAAGTAATTTGACTCATGGCCAACCTTGTTATATTGATGGTTACCCCCTCCTCCTCCATTCCAATATTTTAAAGTAAATTCCAGGCATATATAATTTTTATCTGTAAATACTTTAGTGGTATCTCTAATGCATAAAGAGTCTTTTTGATGAATAAACATAATACTGTTATCACACACATGCATACACACAAATTCACATTCATTCATTAATATTGATGCTTCCTTTAAAAAAAAACACACAACTACTTTTTTTTTTTTTAATTGACTTCAGAGAGGAAGGGATAGGGAGAGAGAGATTGAAACATCAGTGATGAGAGAGAATCATTGATCAGCTGCCTCCTGCACGCCCCCCAGTGGGGCAGGCATGTGCCTGACTGGGAATCAAACCGTGACCTCCTGGTTCAATGTTTTCCCACTTAGCAACACCAGCCAGGCTGATGCTTCCCTTTGAACAAACTAAGCCAATGTGGCTGGGTTCTTTCTGCAAAATATATCACTTAAATCACTCTAATGTAGAAATAGAATTATACAGAACCTGAAGTCCTTGGTTAAAAATTCCTTTTTGTGGGAAGTGGGGGAAATTATGCTGGCTTCCTCTTTTTGGGGTATTTATTAATAGGTTAGGAAAAAAGTCTCTCCTTGATACCCCAATAAGTTACAAAAATGTCAGAAATGAAAGTCACTATGGGTCCTTAATTTTGTTCTGAATAAAGTAATAAAAAGTATTGGCTTTTTCTTCAGGACAGTTGTCTAGTTACTTCTAGAGAGTCCTAGCTGCTGGTTTCAGGCATCCCTCTATGGTCTGCCCTTAGTGCTAAGTGCCTCATTCTACTCTGTTTGGGTTCTGGGCTGGTCTAGGTGGATGAAGCTCTCTTACCTTTACCCAGAGAGACAATTACCAATGTTGTCAATAGCTAGCACTATAAATAATAGGGAATTAGGAGAATGGGTGAACAGAACCAGACCTGGTATCATGGTATCTTGGGACATTTTAAAGATAGGAATTTATAATCAAATGCCATCCGCCTTGGAGTAGGAGCTACGGGGTGAAAGCCCTGATTTGTCTGAACCCAGAATATATGTGTTTAGGCTGGAGATGATGATACTTTCTGAGGTCTGCAAGGATTGTGGCTCACTATAGAGTTGTTAGGGCAGATGCTGGGAAAGTTCATAGGTGCCATGACATGTAGCAAATACATGAAGAATGATTGAAGTATGTTAAATAATAGATTGCTATGATCAGCTTTGTGTTGGAGTGGGGCATGTTAGGAGGGCATGTTTTATTAGTCAAATGAGAGATGATTAGTGCATGAATAAAGGTAGTGTCAGTGAGGACCCTGATTGTAGACTGTGTGGAAAGATGTTTGCAGCCCTGACCAGTTTTGCTAAGTGGTTAGAGCATCAGCCCATGGAATGAAGGGTTGTAGGTTCAATTCCGGTCAAGGGCATGTACCTTGTACCTCAATCCCTGGCCTCGGTTGGGGCAAATGCAGGAGGCAACCAATCAATGTATTTCTCTCACATTGATGTTTCTCTTGGTCTCTCCCCTCCCTTCCACTTTCTCTAAAAATCAATGGAAAAGATATCCTCCACTGAGGATTAACAAAAAATGAAAAAGAAAGAAAGAAAGAAGGAAGGAAGGAAGGAAGGAAAGGAAGGAAGGAAGGAAGGAAGGAAGGAAGGAAGGAAGTTTGCAGATGGAATCCATAGTACAGGGAGGCCCAGTCGGTGAAAAGTTGAGAGGAAATAGTTAGGGATGGCTCCTTGGTTTGTGGCCTGACTGTCTGGGAAAATGGTGGCATAGAGATTTCTGACTGTTTTCTTGACTAATGTGTACAATCTACTGGGGATTACTAGTCAGTGATCATTGCTAGTCTAAAACCCAGTCAGTATTTCAACAGTGGCATTTCTTTCTTTCTTTTTTTTAATTATTTTGATTTTTTTTTTTAAAGAGAAGGGGTCTGGGGAAAGAGAGAAAGAAACATTGATGTGAGAATCATCGAGTGGCCACCTCCCGTATGCTCCCCGACTGGGATTGAACCCGCAACCTGGGTGCTTTGATTGGGAATCAAACCTGCCACCTTTTGATGCGCAAGACAATACTCCAATCAAATGAGCCACATCAGCCAGGGCAACAGTAGCATTTCTGAAGTAAGGGGTTTAACCAGAGAGTTAATTGAGGGTCTGTCAGGCAGATTGTATTAGAGTAAAATGCTTATTTATTCAATGTGGCCAAGTTCTCCTGCTCAGCCGAATTTCTTCATATTCCCCAATGTTTAATCTTTAGTTATTCTCACACTTAAATCAGAGTCTATTTGGTCTTTCCAAATTCTGGAGTCTACTTGGCCATCTCTGATCTTACAGATTATAAGAAAATAAGAGAAACACACTTTGATATAAAGGCTGTTGCATCTTAAACTTCAAGTTAATACTTTCATAAGTTAGTTGGGGTTTCATTTACTAGGTTTCCCCTATATCTTAATATTGATCATTTGTTAAAATCTTTAAATTGATCTTCATCTCTCTCCTGGAAAATAAACATAGCTCCTGGGCTGTTTTCCTTCTGGCCAAACCCGAATAAGACTCGGAATAATAGATTGTTCTGAGGCTAAGATCTCTACAGGCTTTATAAGCTGGCTCTGAACTTGCCCTGTGAAGATTGGCATCCATCTTACAGTGTCTTATAAGAAACAGATGTGGGGATAGGACTTTCTGTTCTTTCAAAGAATCATTTACACCAGCATTAATGGCCTGGAGGAGTTGGTTTTATCCACCTGTTTTCTCCAGGAGCTGTTTCTTCCCTGTGTAATCCATATTCCTGCACCTAATTTCAAAGGTTAGTCACCCGGCACAGCCCGAGGAAAGCAACACAATGGCAACATTTATCATCTAGAAGAGAGGCACAGAGTCCCCTTGTATCTCACATCGAATTCTTTTCTCTAGTTTTCAAGTTAGGCAGCAGCAGTGCAGTGTTTCTTGTACCTGGGGCAAATCTACTGTCAAAAATGCCAAGTCCAAGAAAGAACTTTTGGTGATTTTTCTATTAATGAAACCAATATTTAATAACATTTAATTTATGACCTTGTACCCAGAAGTTAGTTTTCCTGGTGATTGACTGAAGTCCATAACTTACTGACTCTGGCACTGATGGGTGATTTACTGTTCTATCAGTTACTTAATTAGAATGAATTATTCATCGTTTTCTCTGATGAACGACCTAATTATTATGCTAATCATAATAATCTAAGTCTTCAATGTTTTCTAAAGCATCCTGACTAATGGGGTTATTAAATATGTGTATGATTATAGTCTTATAAAAATTCAGAAACATGCTTTGACAGACATTTTAATTTATATCTAGGCTTTCAAAAACATCAAATGTAAGATAGCTTTTGCCCTGAACTCAATTAATTTCTTAAATGTCATTTTCTTTTCCCAATATAAACCTGTGAATGAGCGTGATAAATAAAATGACAACCACTTCATTAGTAAGACTAAGAAGTGGAACAGAATTTTATAACGAGTCCTGCTTTTGAGGACTTTGGGTTTAATGAGAAAAAGTCCCTGCATGGGTAGGATTCCTGTTGAAGGCAAAAGGCGTGAACTGATCTGATATTTACTGTTATATTGTCCAATCTTAATTGTTCTAAGGAGAAGCAACTGCACCATGGGTTAATGAACTATTCACTGTTTGTATCCAGGACATATTCTTCTTACTTCTCTGTCTACTTTGTTTAATGCCTCAGACCCAAATCATGACATTGGCATGTGCTTGTCTTATTTTAGGGCAAAACTTAACATTTGAAGATGTTAGGGTATTCTGTTGCTTTCAGTAATAACTACATTAATAACCAGCTCCCAAGGGCATCTAAAGCTTGAACATTTGACACACAGTTAAGATAGTAGGAAGCTATATTTTAACATGAGGTGTCAAACTAAGCAGTTTGACAGCCCATGGCTGGGTCTATATAACCAAGAACAAATTAAGATTAAAATACACATTGTGTTCAATTTTGTCACAGTCTAATTGTTAAAAGGATTTTTTTAAAAAATAAAAACAATAACACATGGCTTTGGTGGAACATTAAGGCTATTCTGAAGAAATAAGACTGAATCCTATTTGTAATAACTCATTTTGTCTTTGAGCACATAGATAGAGATGATGAAAATAAACATTTTAAATTATTGAATTACTTGTAACCTTTGTTAATTTTTTTTCTTATTTTTTTTTACTCCCTTATTTTCTCTATCATTTTTAAACCATTGACTTCTAATTCAAGCTCTGGGGATCAATAATTGTGTCTTCTTGGACTTGGTGAGCGGAAGATATTTGAGGAACTTATAGTCATACTTGTAACTTTCCTCTTCATCCTAGTCCTGTAGTCCTTTTAACAATCAGCTATGAAATGAATTAAAATTATGTGCTGTGTTCTGATAAAGCATCTTCATTCCCATCTTCTGGAACTGCTATGATTGGACACATTACTGGACAGGCCAACTTTGGTAGGCACCCGCTACACAATGATGCTGATCCTCAGGTTGCAGGGTGGGGGTGTCATTTGAAATGTTGATTAGAAGGAAAAACAGTATTAAATAGTTTCTGTTCTGCTTCTCTGGCTATTTCTAGCATCTGCTGAACCAACTTCAGCTTACCTTTTGGCCTGACTTTCCTTTTTCAAGACTATAATAAATATTACTGTATTAGTTTCCCAGGGTTATTACAGTGAATGACCATAATTCAATAGGAATGTATTATTTCATAGTTGAAGAGGCTCACAGTCTGAAATCAAGATGTCAGCAGGGCCCTGCTCTCCTGAGTTTCTGGTGAAGAATCCTGCCTTGCTCTCTCCTAGCTTCTGGTGGTTGATGGCAGTCTTTGCCATTCTTTGGATTTTAGCTGTGATGTTGGATTTAAGGCTCACTCTATTCCAGCGTGATCTCATTTTAGCTATTTATACCTACAAAGAGCCTATTTCCAAATAAGATCAGATTGTGAGTTTCTGAGTGGACATGAACTTTTGGGGGAGACTATTCAATCTTATACAATTACCATATGGTTTCTTAAAGCAGCATATCCTGAGATTCTCCCCAAAGTTTGTTTCCTTCAAGAGTGTTCTTACTGTATGTCTGAGTATAATAAACCACCTGAAGCCTTCAGTGCCTAAGAATATTTTTCTTAGGTTCTCATGTTTGACTTATAATTTGGTTGAATACAAAATTCAAGTGGAAAATCATTTTCCTTTATTACCATCAATATATATGATTGTGCTGACTTTTGCATTGTATTGTGGTTGAGAAACCAGATGCCAGTCGATTCTTTTTCTTTTGTAGGGGACCCATTCTTTCTCTTGGTACGTTTATATTATATTCTCTTACTATGACTTTGATATTCTACATTAAATTTTTTAAAATTGATTTTAGGGAGAGGAAGAGAGAGAGAGAGAGAGAGAGAGAGAGAGAGAGAGAGAGAGAGAGAGAGATCAATGTGAGAGAGAAACATTGATTTGTTGCCTTCCGAATGTGCCCTGACCAGGATCTAACTGCAACCTGGGTATGTGCCTGACTGGGAATCAAACCCACCACTGCACTTAGGTACAGATTTTTTTTTAATCTCTCCTATTTAGTAATGTATGACTTTAATCCAAGTCACCCTGATGAAGGCATTGCAAAATCTCTGCCAGGGTGGAGTATAGATGAACATATGTGAGCTACCTGGCCAGAGTTGGAAACCAACTTCTCCAACCGCTTTTCCCTAAGCTCTTAGACGGCGGGCTTCCAACCTGAAGATACTGTGTTCTGACAAAGCTGCTTCTCTTTATTGATTAAAATTTTTTTTAGATCCAATATATATTTTTATTGAAATATATTTAACATAAACACTCTGTAAATTTAAGATGTACAACATGTTTATTTGATACATTTATATATTGTAATACATATAAAAAGAACATGTTGTACTCATGTTGCCCATTTCTATAGTGAAAGGCCAGGCTGTGATCCTACCGGGCTAATGTGGGGAGAGGCAAGAACAGACCTAGAAGGTATTCTTCTCTCACTGCTAGTGTAGGCTCTCATCCCCAGGCTGCAGCCAGTCATCTACCTTCCATACCCACTCCAGTGAGAAAGAGATTTTGGACTCCCAGGGTTTTCATAAGTGTATGTGTTTGGGGTGTGTATTAGTTGTTATAACCCATACTCCCCTCTTTTTAAAAAAATATATATTTTATTGCTTTCAGAGAGAGAGAGAGAGAAAGAGAGAGAGAGAGAGAGAGAGAGAGAGAGAGAGAGAGATATGCATCAATAATAAGAGAGAATCATTGATCTGCTGCCTCCTGCACTCCCTAACATTGAACCATGACCTCCTGGTTCATAGGTTGACGTTGACGTTCAACCACTGAGCCACGCTGGTTGGGCCATACTTCCCTCCTATATTCCTCCAGGACTGGGTTGAGGAGCACAGTAACCTCTATTATGTTGCCATTGGTTCTGGAACTGGGAGACCGTGGTTGTGCTTTCACTTGGAAATGTGCTTTTTTGAATTGGTAGTACTGTCAGGGCCTGGGAGCATTCAGTCTCAGAGGAACTTTCCACATTCGGCACATTCTCAACGCTGTGACAAAGGGCGCAGTCACAGCTGATTGCTTTGCTGGGCTTTAACTGGGGGCCTGTTATTCACCAGCCCCGAATGAAATTGTAAAAGAACAGGATATTTTTCACATTGGCATCTGCGAAGTCTGTGCTGCAGGAAGCAGTATATACTTGTCCTTTCACTTGACAGAGAACACAAAGTCCTCTGGGTTGTTCATGGCTCCCTCAACGCATTCAGCAAGAGAAAAGCTGACATTTTCAATGTATTGCCAATCCTAGAGAAAAGCTTACTAAATTCTTCCCACAACTCAAATGTGTCCAATAAGCTACCGTTAGTTATAATATTACTTATATAAGGAGACTCTAAAAGTAATCAATCTCTAGATTAAATTAAAACAGCCTTCTGACTTTCTTTCATTCTGTTATACTTGGTTTAGACCTCATGGGTATGTATACAAAGTCACGGGCAGTTATCAAATGAAACAAACACATTACTTAACAGTGGGTACTGGTCCTTGAGTTGGAATGTGTATGGAAGTGTAAAGCAATAGGTGCAATGTGGTTGTATTTGCCTTGGCCTAATCTCTCCTAAGTATAGATATTAGAGTTTTTTCTTTTATATCATCACCATTGTTTCTTTTTGTTTGTTTGTTGTTATATATTTTTATTGATTTCAGAGAGGAAGGGCAAGAGAGAGAGAGAGAGAGAGAGAGAGAGAGAGAGAGAGAGAGAGAGAGAGAAAAGAGAGAGAGAGAGAGAGAGAGAGAGAGAGAGAAACATCAATGATGAGAGAGAATCATTGATTGGCTACCTCCTGCACACCCCACACTGGGGATCAAGCCCACAACCTGGGCATGTTCCCTGACTAGGAATCGAACCGTGACCTCCTTCCTGATTTATAGGTCAACGCTCAACCACTGAATCACGCTGGCTGGGCTCATCACCATTGTTTTTGATGTCAAGGGTTCCATTTCCTATTTCGGGTACTTTTTGATTCTCTTGGGTCATTGCAAGGGGAGGGTGTCCACCTGAGGCAATTGAGATTAAGCTTAGCAAAGTCTCAGCTACAGATGGACATCACTTCTGTGAGGTATTCCATGAGTGATATGCCTGCAATTGTTAAATGACTATCATCACCGGTGGGCTGTGCTGCAGGTATGTCTGCACTCCCAGGCTCCTGCCTGCAGGGGTGAGATGGAACTGTAGTGTACAGGCTAGGATGTCCATGAGTATGTGGAAGGCTCCTCATAGTCACATGTCACTGGGCTGTGGGTTGAGGGCCAGGGCCTGGCTCTGTCTGTGCCATCACACTTCAATTGGCGTGGAACTTGGGATTTGAGAATTCTAAAATTTGCACTCGGACTTCCAGGTAATTATATTTGTCAAAAAGCAGGATAAAATATAACTTTATTTAACAGTTTGTTAGCTTGACCCATACATTGTAAACATGTAGACATGAGGTCTGGGCCTCCTCTTAGCACAGGCTCCACATGTTGGGAGAGCACCCAGCATGACCACAGACAGAAGATAGTGTTGTCCAGTACAACTTGGTGCAATCATGGAAATGTTTCTGAGCTGTCCACGTCAGGAGCCCCCAGCTCCGTGTGGCTATCAGGCACTGAAAAGGTAGTTAGTGAGACTGAGGAAATTGACTCTTACTTTTATTTCATTTTAATGACTTTACATTTAAGTAGTCACATGTGCCTAGCGGCCACAATGTGCTTGTTTGTGCTCCCAAGCAACTCTCTGGTGCTGGAAACCAGTGAGGTTCAGTTCTGTCTCCATAGTAACTATTACTCTCTCCATGGTCCCCCAGGTCTGGTCAGGTTTAAGGACTTCTGACCTCTACCCTGGTAACAGCTTGTGCTATTTGGTCTTGAAATTCTTAATGTGGAAGAACTCAGGCAGTCTCCCCAGAGGTTGGGTGACTTGAAGTCCTGTTCTCGTCTAGGATATTGTTATAGCATCAACTGTACACCACTTCCGCTAAGAAATTCCCTTTTGAAGTTCAAGAGTCTTTTATTTTTTGTCTCAACAAAATAAAACCCTTGCAAATCAACATCTTGGACTTTCAAAATGAGTGCTTCTAATGAGGATTTCGAGAGACTATTTTTGAACTTCAATACCTACCCTTAAAAACACACACAAAACAACCCCAAACCTGAACATTGCTTGCTTCTTTCTCTTTGCTTCCCAGTTACAGTTTTAACTCTTCTCAAAGCGGTAAACATTCCTTTCACTATTTCTGTAAAGATTCACATACAATGTGCTTTCTGAAAAGCAAAGTATAGACATTAATATTTCATGATAAAGTATTACAAAGAGAAAAAAATAGAACTGTTTTTGTGTACTTGGACACACCATAGTGATATTGTCCTAAAGATGCCCGTCACTGTGATAGGAAAGTGAAGCTAAGGCTCCTTAAAACAGAGATGGAAAGATGTGGGTGAGGTCAGATAGACCCCTTGAACCCGCACTGTCACAGGTCACTGGAATTTGTGCAGTTCGCCCATGCTGAAGCTTAGGAACTCACTGAAAACAGCATGAACCCTAAACAAAAGTGGGAAGATTGCTTTAATCCCTCCACTCTCCAGTTAAACTACTCAGACCACATGTCCTTGGTGTCCAGAATTTTTACAGTGCCTCTCATTCTCCTGCTTCTTGACCTCAAAGCACGTACAGACTATCTGGGGAGACAGACACTAAGTAATAAAGACACAAAAATATAATTAATATGGTCTCAAGTATGATGAATGGAAAGAAGGAATGCTATCAGAGAGAGTCAGTAAATGTTGAGCTGTCACTGTGCAGTGATATTTACATGAGCATGTGAAGATTGAGTAGGGCTTGGACAGGCAGAGAGCGGGAGGAAGAAAATTCCAGGCAAAGGCCCCGAGGAGGCAGAGGACCTGGTGTGTTAAGGAAGAAAAGGAGGCATAGTTTGCTTCAGACAGATGCCGTGAGGGGCCAGTGATGTGAGAGATGGAGTTGGAGGGGTGGGCAAGGGCTCATGACTTGATTAGAAGTTGAGCTGTTATTCTAGGTGCAGTGGGGAAACCATGGAAAGGTATTATGGTGGTGGTAGGGATTTAATAGGGATCAGATCTATTTTACAAATTTCACTCTACTGCTTTGTGGAGGAAAAGATGAGTGTGTGGGGCAAGAGTGCATGAGAAGTTATTTTTGTAGACAGCTTGTAACCTTGAGTACATATCTATATAGACACCTGTAACCTTGAATGAACAAACACTTGGCATGAGAATATGGGAATTATCATCAGTATCAGTGTATCAGCCCCTTTAGATGGCTAGCTTGCAAGGTCAGAGAGTTAAGTTTATCTTTTCTATTATTCAAGCTAAAAACAAAGTTATTTTTCAGTCTAAAAATAACAGAGTTGACCTACAGAATAACAGACTAAGAATAACAGAGTAGTTCAAACAGCAGTTTCAAACAGCAGTTTTTCCAAAGGAGGGATTACTCTGCTTCAGTATGAAGGAGTACTTGAATCACTAAGTATCTTTTCCAACCCGATCTGAAGGATCTCAGCTTTTGAGTATGCTTGACAACATAAATGTGTGAAATGCAGCCATGGACTTCCAGAGGTGAGGCCCTTCCTCTGCTTTGAGCTCCCTGGAGTCCACTCTAGTTTCTGGATCAGAAGAAAGGGCAAGCAACATGAGAGAAGTATTTGAAACCTCTGGGGTAGGAGGAACGTGAGGGAGTTTCTCGTGTCCTGCCAAGAGAAAGGCTCCTACTGACAGACAGAACTATACAAGTACTCAGCCCTTAAACATTGATGTTAAATTTCTAGATTTGTTTTTTTTTATTTAGCATTTTAAAATATTTTAATTGAGGTATAATTGACATCACATATTAGTTTTGGATGTACAACATAATGATTTGATATTTGTACACATTGCAAAGTGATCACCACAATGAGCCCAGTCAACATCCATCACCATACATGATTACAAAAATTTTTTTCTTGTGGTGAGAACTTTCACAATCCACTCTCCTAGCAACTTCCAAATAAGCAATACAGTGTTATTAACTATTAACCACCAGGCTGTACATTCTTATATCTGTTTCTTCTCAATAGCCTTTAACTCAAAATAATCCTTATCTCAAAGTGGCATAATTGGGGATGGCAAATTCTGCCACTCTTCATTTAATTTTCCAAAAGAGATGAGTTTTTAAATTAGAGATATCTGAGTTACCTTAAAGGGGCAGGATGAACTGTTGAATTTGTAGAAATGACAGGTTGTTTCTATTTTTTATTGACAAGTAAAAACACTTACGTTTCACCCAGCTGGCATGGCTCAGTGGTTGAGCATTGACCTAAAATCAGGAGGTCACAGTTCGATTCTAGATCAGGGCACATATCCAGGTTGGGAGCTTGATCCTCAGTGTGGGTGTGCAGGAGGCAGCTGATCAATGATTCACTCTCATCATTGATGTTTCTCTCTCTCTCTCTCTCTCTCCCCCTCTCCCTTCCTCTCTGAAATCAATAAAAGTATATTTAAAACAACAACACAAAAACAAACTTACATTTCCATCTCAACCTAAACTTTATTTTTTCCTCTGTTCTTTTAAATTTTTTTTTCTTTATTGATTAAGGTATTACATATGTGTCCTTATCCCCCCATTGCCTCTCCCCCAACCCCCACTCATGCCCTCACCCTCCTGGTGTCTGTGTCCATTGGTTAGGCTTATATGCATGCATACAAGTCCTTTGGTTGATCTCTCCCCATTAACCCCACCCTCCCCTACCTTCCTTCTGAGGTTTGACGGTCTGATCGATGCTTCTCTGTCTCTAGATTTGTTTTTCATAGAGAAGGGACATGATCTGATCAGAGGGCTTTGCTTTCAAAAGCAGTCACAGGACACAGGCACAGCGGCTTGTCCCCCAAGTGGCCGTTTGTGCGAACTGCAGCTAATATCCCACAAACTGCACTGGGGCTGTGAAGGGCATGATGGCTTCCTGTCCCAGGAGAAAGCATTTTTCTTTTGGATATTGTCTAAAACCTGATGACGTGCAAAAGGAGAGGTAAATGTTTAGTAAACACAGACCTGCCACATCAAATGTTTGGAGATGCCCCCGGGGCAATGAGTAGAGCATTGTAGCAAATAAAATGCCGATCTTCATTTCCGTTTGAACTAGACCTTGACAGCATCCTAAGCCTTTTGCTATCCATGAAACCCACATTCGAATCAATAACTGGGAGCGGAGCCAGTTTGAGGATGAGGCTCTGTAAGGCCCAGCTGAGTGGCTGGCAGTAATATTTTAAAAGAATGATTTAAGGAAACCCAGAGGACCCTTGAGTAGCAGGACATCCTGACATGATTAGCCTCCTTCTGACATGTCAGGGCAGCTCGTGAATTCTAGTTTTCCCAAAGGTTCTTTCTGATTTTGGAGGTAGCACTGGAGGAGCTTCTAGACTCTCAGATTTGCACTGAGCTCAACTGGCGTTTCTTTTTAAGACGTTAAAGAATTATAAATTACAGCAGGCATTTTGGTCTCAGAATAGTCACAGACCTCAGCTGAAATAAATGTGCTCAGTAAATGTGTATTTTGATGGAGTAGACCTTTGTAACTAGCTCTCTAGGAATGAAAAGAAGCCTTGTAGACATAAGGAGATAAAGAATATGCTTTCTAAAATCAATATATGATTTATAAACACACACACACACACAAAGAAAAGCATTCCAATAATTTGGGTTCAAGCTAAAATTTCTTGTTAAAAAACGTACTAAACATTTATTGTACTTTTATAGTGTTTTTATAAATTTTCATGTATCTTATCTGATTCTCAATATACAAAGCTATTCCATTTAATCTATATTTATTCAGTGATAACATTTGATTGAAGTCACAATTCATGGAATTCTTGTCTCAGCAGGTTCATTAACCTTAATATTCCAGGGCCTAATTCTAATCTGCTCATATAATAAACTGTTGCTACCAATTTAGAAATATTCAAACCTCGGTCACATTTAAAAACGCTATAGTAGTTAGAAAAGGATGTTAGTATTGATTCTAAACAAGTTATTTAAATTCTCAGTGGTGCAGAACACTGGCTAAGTTTGACACTCACAGTGTTAAAATGTGGATATGCCTGCAACAAGCTGGTGACCTTGGATAAAAATTTAAAATTCTTTTTG
The DNA here is from genome assembly GCF_027574615.1 of Eptesicus fuscus. Taxonomy (NCBI): domain Eukaryota; kingdom Metazoa; phylum Chordata; class Mammalia; order Chiroptera; family Vespertilionidae; genus Eptesicus; species Eptesicus fuscus. The sequence goes on along the minus strand of NC_072474.1, from coordinate 90,936,054 downwards.
AGTCTCAATTTCAACATCTGTATGTAGGAGATAAAAACATTTACCTTTTGGAATATTATTTTTTCGTCCAGAAATAAGTGAGTAGCTATTATGTGCTATTCTAAATGTCAAGATACAATGTTGAATAAGGTACACAAGGTTTCTGTGCTCATGAAGCTAGCCCTCTAGCTGGGGAAGACAGACAATAAGTCATTAAATAAACCATTTCTGATTGTCTTGAATGTTATTTAGGATATACAGTACAACTGGATGCTGTGGTAGGAATGCCTGGGCTGATAGGAATAACGTTCCATAGACAGGTGATCAGGAAAGGCTCTTCTGAAGACTTGACATTGAAGTGACCTGGATGATGAAATGGTGCTAGCCTTATGAGGGATCAGTAAATATGAGGGTAGAGAAGTGACTCAAGACAAGAGCACTTCCTGCCCAGCTGGTGTGGCTCAGTGGTTGAGTGTCGACCTATGAACCAGGAGGTCATGAATCCATTCCCAGTCAGGGGACATGCCTAGGTTGTGGGCTGGATCCCCAGTAGAGAATGTGCAGGAGGCAGTTGATCAATGATTCTCATCATTGATGTTTCTATCTCTCTCCCTCTCTGAAATCAATAAAAATATATTTTTAAAAAGGTGTATTCTCCCCTTGGACAAGGCAGGGGCCTCATGTGAGAGCAAGGATCACATAAAAAACAAGAGCACTTCGATGGGTTTGATGGGAACAAAAGCTAGACTGGAGCGGGTTGTTACGAAAATTATTATCCACACAAAGTGAGTGTCTGGTACACAGTATGTGCTTAAAAATGTGGCACGTATTACTGAGAAATAGTTCGGTGTCAGATTTTTGTGGGTTGCCTATAGTAGCCACTCTCCTTGCTGCTTTACCCCAACCCCTACTTCTTTTTCTTGAAAGACTCCTCCACCCCAAATTGTTCAAGTTTTCCACTCTCCATTTGCCTAAGGATGAGCCATTATGAGTCAAGGCCACTTTTGGTGGTATCATTCCCCCTTGTTCAGACATAAGCATGTGAACTCATCCTAGTCAATGGGAACTGAGGGGCGGTCATGTGAGGGCTTCTGGCAAAGGGTTCCTTTTTTGCTAATAAAAAGATACTCATGGGAACACATTCCCCTCTCCTTCACCAAATATTAATACATCTGTTTGGGATATCTGGAATGGCACAGTCATTTGCACAGCGATCCAGAGAGGAACTATCTTGGACAGGCTGTGGGTGATGGAGTGGAATTATGGAAAACCATCTTTGGAGATCTGGATCTCAGTCTCATGGCGGTACTAAGACAGTCTTTTAATCAACCCTTCTCTGAGTTTAAATCCCATAGAGCTATGCATGATTCTGACATTACTTCCAGATTACCTAGTGCCAGGTATTGTTTTAAGTTTTACATATCATTTTAGAGATTAGTAAACTGAGACCAGATGAAGTGAAGTGCTTGGCCTAGGGACAGAGAGCGAGTAGGATGCAGACTGGTACACAAACCCGGGTACTCTAGTCACCTGTATGCCCTGCATCTCTAGAGGCCGGAATAAGTAGGGCATCTGCAAATAAAGATCTGTTTATTAGGCATCTGTAGGTAACATGATGCATTGTTTGTAAATTAGTTTCCAGTAGTAGCAACTGATTTGGGACTGGTTTTTCTCCATTTATCTACTAATAGGTAAATGGAGAATGCCAAGGAAGTGTGTGTCTGCAATCCTTGGTCAGGATAGACACTGGGTGTACCAGAATCCAGGCTTCTCAAGATTAATCTGGCACACATTAACAGATTAATTTTAAGACACATAGGAAATAAAAATAACTTATTAATTTATAGCTTAATATACGATCCTTCCCAATGCAGTGCTATAAGTACCTTGTTGTACCAAATCTCCACTTGATTTTGAGCTCTGAGAAGATGTAACTCTCTGCATTTTATCACTGAAAAAAAATATAAAGAGAAAAGTAGACCATAGAGAGTTTAAATATTTTGCTACAAACTAATGGGTTTTAATTCAAGTGGGTCTCATTCCAAAGGCCCGACCCTTAACTATCAAATGACTGCAGTAAAGTGTTACTAAAATTGTAGTATAAGCCTGGAGGCTGCCTACACAATGAGGTAGCATATTGGCTATAAAGGGGTTTGAACATAAAATAGCCTTGGAGGGAGTATATGAGATCAATAATAGTTTTTCTCTGTGTTGGGAATTACAGTTAATTTTTATTCTCTTTAATATACCACCATTTTTTAAAGAAAAAATTCTAAGTGATATTTTTAAAAACTCAGGCTTCTTTTTTTAGTCTACAGGTGGCCAGATGCTGGGCAGCGATGGATTTATCAAGGGAATATAGGATCACATTGCCACCTGGCCCCTTGGGCCATTGTCCCTTTCCTGTTGTCTCTCCCCTTGCCAATGACTAGTTCAGACATAAGCATGCTGTAGGTCTAGGGGAGGAGACCTCCCCTGCCCTCCTCTGTTTGTTCACTAAGCCCACCAGGGCTTCTTTCTACACAGGATGCCTTCTTTCCATCTCTATGGGCAAGACTGAATCCTCAGAGCTTTCATGTCTTTGCTTCTCTGCTCCTAAAAACGTCCTAAAGACAAACAGAAACCAATTGCCCAACTATTTATTTTGGGTCGGATTGATTGGAACATTAAATAAGTGAACACAGTGCTGTCTTTTTTCATCCTCTGTTGATAAAATAGGCATGCGTGTGGAGTTGTTGGAGTTCCTTTTCAGGCTAATGCACATACTCAAACACAGAGCCTCGGATGATTGCTGAGTAAATAACCCCCCTCACCTCTTCAGTTTCTATTTGTACAGCAAACAAATCCTTGATAAGATTCAGGTTGATTGCAAAATGGATTGCCGACAATTTCCCCCCCGCCTGGCAGCCTAGTTACATGTTGCAGGCTTATATGCCTTTAAAAATTTGCATTCTGCCACCTTTCTATAAAACTTTGAAAGATGTTTACAGAATGCTGTTAGTAATATTGTAAAACACAGGTGGCTGAGTTGGAACTAAAAAGTCTCTGCAAAAGATTGAAGAGAAAATCTTATACCTTAATTAGTATTTCAGCCAGGAAATGACAACCCTTCTTGTGGTAAGTGCTGAAATACTGTCAAATTCAAGCGATTGTGTTATAAGGAGACATTAATACTCCATGATGTGTCCTGAACTCTGAGGTATAAAGTGGATGTTTATGAATGACACTGTCCTTTAAGGCCATCTGTCTTTCAGGTTTACTTTGTTTTATTAAATCCTCAAGCACATGCATTTCTTAAAAGTTAAATCAAGTTCCACTAATACATTGCCTCTTTTTCCTTATCAATGTAGTGCCACTTTTGGTCGTTACACTGCTTTTTTCCCCTTTTTGGTTTGTAGTGCAACCCAAAACTGCTTCCCAAACCACACGAGGAAGAGGGCTCTGCTTTCTCTATCTCTCCCAGATTTTATGCCTAACTCATTCCCAAGGTGAAATGGTTAGCAGAGGGATTTAAAAGTTGGCTCTGACCCTGGCTGGTTTGGCTCAGTGGATAGAGCATCAGCCTGCGGACTCAAGGGTCCCAGTTTTGATTCCGGTCAAGGGCATGTACCTTGGTTGCGGGCACATACCCAGTAGGGAGTGTGCAGGAGGCAGCTGATTGATGTTTCTCTCTCATCGATGTTTCTAACTCTCTATCCCTCTCCCTTCCTCTCTGTAAAAAAATCAATAAAATATATTTTAAAAAATAAATAAAAGTTGGCTCTGTCTAAAATGCCTGATTGGCCTGCCTCCCTCTAAGGTGATGACTGGATTCTTCATCCCTTCAGTGAAGAAGGGGAATGAATGCCTGTACATCATCTGTCCTACAAGATGGTACTAAGCCCATGTGTGTGGTGGGAAGTCTCAGAGAGTTTAGCTCAAAGGGTTATGTAAATCACTTTATAACTTGTAGGTAGAGAAATGAGCTCTTGATTCTATGCACTCGTTTTGCAGTATCAAGAATATTGGTAGACCTGTGGAAGAGAAAAAGAAACATTTGCTTATCTGTATTATACCCCAATGAATTTCCAGTATTTAAAAGTTTTGGTGCATTTTCTTACAAATATTTTGGTGTATATAAATGCACAAATGTATCTATGTATGGAACTGAAAATTTACTCTGGGTAAAATTTTGTTTCTTTTTTTTATTTTTTGCATGTAACACTATTTTATAAACATTTTCTTACTTTATCAATAAATACAACTATTTTTGAATGGCTATATAGTATTCCATTGCATAGAATATAACATTTAAAAATGAGCTAGTGTATTGCACTATTTATAAATTTTCGGGCACTTAAGTGCTCACCTATACTTTTTTCAATGTATACCTGGGTTCATTATAGCTAGCATTTATATAGCACTGACCATGTGCCAGATACTTCTCTGACAACTTTACATGTGTTAAGGATGTAAAAGTTCCCAACAGGCCTTAGAGTTGGGTGCTATCATGATATTCATTTCACAGCTGAGGAAATTGTGGCACAGAGAAGCTGGCTAAGTCTCTGGGACCACACAACTGCCAGTCAGTAGAACTAGAATGCCATCTAAGCATGTAACTCCAGGCCCCTTCCCTCCCCCCCTCCCCCCGAATCACCAGAGATTTCCAACTCATCTCTTAAAATTTTCTTAGGAATCGATTTCTAGAAGCATAATGTATGGATTAAAGGGTATGAACTTATTGAGGCTTTTAATTAGTTTATAGAACTGATGTGCCAAGCTGCATTTTCACATCACCTTATGGGGAAGCTTGTTTTACATGTTTTTATTAACGTTGAGTAATGTCATAAGCAAAAATGTTTGGTCCGTCTGATTGATGCAAGTTAGTATGTCATGTTGCTTTATTTGCATTTCCTGTGAGTGCAGTGTTTTTACACCACAGCATGGTCTCTAGTTTACTGTTTGAATCCCACTGGTACCTGTTTATAGGGTGGTTGTGAGCATCAAGTGAATCAATATTTGCAAGTCTCTTGGAACAGAACTTGTATACAGCAAGCACTAGCTACATGGTGGTTATATTATTATTATTTATTTGGTAGTGACAGGGTTCAGAACACTACCCCAAAATATAGCATCCTGAATATTTAAGCTGAAGGAATGTGAGAAAATGGCAGGTTCTGGAAGGACTGTCTGACTCCCGCTTCTAGTCTGAGCAGGTTTTAAGATCTTGTTATGAGAGGTGCCATCCCTATTCCAGAGAAAATGAGCATCCTTATCTCCAAGGATGAGGGACCCTGGGAGGGATCAGAACGTCAGCCTTGCTGAGTTTTCCCCAGTTTATTACCTTAGTTCATACCCCTTTGTCCTATCACATTTCTGCACAACTTTCTTCACCAAACCTAGTATAAAAGTCAGGTTAACCATTTCTTTGGGTCTTCATTTCCTTATAAAGGGTCCCTTGTCACAAAAAAGTATATTAAATACACATGTATGCTCTTCTATTAATCTATCTCTGTCAGCCCAATTATAGACCCCAGCTGGAGAACCTGGAGGGTGGTAGGAAAAGGGATCTTTCCTCCCAGAGGGAAGTAAAGGTGAACATCGTTTCCTGTGTGTTTCTTCCTTGCATTTTTCTTTTGTAAATTTTCTATTCAGGTACTTACTTTCAGAAAATTCTTAGACAAGTTTTTCTACAATGTTCCTTTAAGAGGGCATTGTAGTATTTTTCTTTATAAAAGAAGGAAAAGAAACTGGGCATTGATTGAACCAGACGTAACATTTGAATGAAACTCATAAAATCTATACAGTGCATTTAAGAAATACAATACTGTGAGAGAATGCCTCCCTTTGCTCCAGCAATCAATGTGTAGACCAGAGGATGCATTGCTTTGTGATTGAAAAGAAGAGATAATGGCCCTGGCTGGTGTGGCTCAGTTGGTTGCACCAAAAGGTCCCTGGATCAATTCCCAGTCAGGGTACATGCCCAGGTTGCAGGTTGTAGTGCAGGAGACAACCAATGGATATTTTTCTCTTACATTGATCTCTCTCTCTCTCTCTCTCTCTCTCTCTCTCCCCCTCCCTCTCCCTTCCTATCTCTAAATCAATAAAAACATATTTAAAAAATAAAATACATTTGTTAAAAAGAAAGATAATGGAAAAGTCAAGTTTAGTGTAATAAGAAATACAACAAATGCATTTCATTACACAGTTCAGAGGACTAAGCAACCATTTCTTTGAATTGCAGAATCACTTGTGACTCTAACATTTTGTGACGAAAAACCAAAATGCTGCAGCTGGTTCCTAGTTTTTGGGGAAATGTACTCAGTGTTTAATTAATAGAGATAAGCCATTACAGAGAACAAAAAATAAAATTAAACCAAATAAGCATACACACTAACTGCTGGGGGAGGTGGAAAAGTATGAATCCTTCTATTTGGATTAAAATAGCAAGCTCTGATCATTGTCATGTGAGGCTTTGTATCCACTTTGTCGTGGCACTAAGCATCCTGACGAGGTTAAAGAAACACTAGCTGTGACATTAAAGCAATCAACAGAATTAGCATGAGCCTAGAGCCACAACCTTTAAAGCAGTGGTGGGGGGAAAAGTCAGGTTTGTAGATCTGCAGCTAACAGGCTCCCAAACTTCTTATTCTAATTAACAAAGCTATCAAGCCCGTGCTGGAGTATGTATGCTGTGCATGCACTGTGCAGGGCACTGTACAGTACTTCATTTAATCACAGCAGCAACAACCCATTAGGGGCACTATGGTCTTCCCAGCAGCCACAGCCATTGAGAGATGCAGTAACACTCAAAGGCATGTCTCTTTCCAAAGCCCATGCTTTTATCCACCTGGAAATGCTGCCTCAGCCTTCTCTAGCCCCATCACCTTTTGCTGTTGTCCATGTCTGTCCCAATTATTCACTCCTGCATGCATGCATTATAGGTATATCCAAATAGTTATGGAGCTCTTCATATGTGCCATGCCTTGTGCTAGATGCTCTTAATACAACAGGGACTTTGATACATATGTTTCTAACATTCATGGAACGGACAGTTGATCAGAGGAGGCAGAGAATTACAATCTCCTAATCATCGTCATCCTCAGACAGCATTTACTATATGGAAGGCACCAAGCCCATTTCTAGGTACCTTTGCACAGTTTGTAATTTTTGCAGCAACACCTCACTATGGTGTTATGTCCTCCATTTGCATATAAGGAAACTGGGGCTTAGATACATTTGGCATTGGGTTTAAATTTCAATCAGCAGCGAAGTGTGTGAGCTGGGATTCCAGCGTCAGCCTGCAGGATGTTCTGCTGCCTCATTACCAATCGCAGGGCCTCATTACTGTGCCCCTCAATTACTCAATCGATTTCTCATCATGCATAGAAGTCCCAGTGCCACCATCTTCTGCATTTTTTTTGCCACTGCAATGTTGCCTTTCTCCATCTAAGTCACTTCCATTGTGAGAATTCCCCACAGATGAGATCATTTTTGTACGAAGTAATGTGTTCAACATAACGTGCTAATACTGTTTCTAACAGCCCTTACCTTCACCTCTCACCGGAAACACACACACACACACACACACACACACACACACACACACACACACACTTTGGGCCATAGGGGCGTGCATTAAATGAACTAACAGTCAACGTGTTAATGAAACAGTTTCCGGAAATGTTAAGACTGTAGTTGCCTTTTGCTTTTCAAGGCACGTATATGCAAATTCAAAGCAATTTTCAACTGCAACTGCATTAGCCATACTGCCTTTAAATCAGTCTTCTTTTCGGGGGCCTCATAATCTTCGGTGATGTGACACAGCTTAGACGCATCTTTCCAAATCGTTGCAACCTCTCCTATAAATGTGTCATAACCATATGCCAGCTCTGGCAAAGGGATAAATCTTCCCCTCTCCGGCAAGCTAGCTGCTCAGACTTGTGGGACTATCTGTCTCAGGAACACATGGGCCACAGGAAGCAGCTATCTCTGTATACACGGTGAGTTATTTGAAGAGCGTTAAAATATTTCAACATAGAATATCTTAATTAAACCAGTAATTCAGATCCTCAGGGTCCCTGTCTTGGAGTGGAATTAGTGGCCAACCTCTCCAGGTGTCTGTTCCGTTGCCCTGATGCATGATACAGGGAAAGTTACTCAATCCCTCTGTCAGTCCGAGCCTATGTCTTTTTAGAGTGGGGTAATATCTGTCGTGGCTTTAAAACTTGGCCAAAATTTCTGACATACCTCCTATCACATGCTGGGTCTAGGTCTCCTCTCCTTGAAATAGGGGAGGTTTGTGGCTGCTTGACCAATAGACTACAATAGGTGACTATGTGACTTCCCAGGCAAGGTCTCAGACGTCATGCAGCTGTCCTCTTGCTCATAGGAACACTTGCTCCGGGAGCCCTGTGCCTCCATGTAAGAAGAGCCTGAATGCACCCAGTTCTGTGGCTGACGGTCTCAGACGAGTTCAGCCTTCACGCCACCTCCACCAAGGCACTAGCCATGAAAGTGAGGCCACCATGGGCCCTCCTGGCCAGTTTATCTGCCAGCCACGCACCACTGAGTGACCTTCGTCTATATCGTTTAGAAATTTCACCCAGCCAAGTTCTGCCTGAATTTCTGACCCACAAAACATGAAACATAGTAAAAATTGTTGTTGCTTTCAGCCACCATGTTTGGGTAAGTAAAACACTGTCTCATACATCGTGATGGCAACTGTAAGACTCTTAGCTCTGGGCCTGACTCAGTAAATGTTAGCTATTATTTTTACTTATCAAGAGTCTACTTTGGTCACAAAACTGCATACAGTGTTAAGTTGGGCAGTGCCAGGAAAAATGGATACATAGGAAAAAATAATGTCCCTGTTGTTAGAGTCATAAGCAATATAATTAACTAGAGGCCCGGTGCATGAAATTTGTGCACTGGGGGGGGGGGAAGAGGGGGTCCCTCAGCCCAGCCTGCACCCTCTCCAATCTGGGACCCCTCAGGGGACCACTCACAATCCGGGACTGCTGGTTCCTAACCACTCGCCTGCCTGCCTGCCTTATTGCCCCTAACCTGCTTCTACCTGCCAGCCTGATCACCCCCTAACCGCTCCCCTGCTGGCCTGATTGATACCTAACTGCTCCCCTACCAGCCCAATCGCCCTCAACTGCCCTCCCCTGCCAGCCTGATCGCCCCCAACTACTCTCCCCTGCAGGCTTGGTTGCCCCCAACTGCCCTCCCCTGCAAGGCCTGGTTGCCCCCAACTGCCCTCCCCTGCCGGCCATCTTGTGACAACATGGGGGTGGCCATCTTGTGGTGGCCATCTTGTGATGACATGGGGCTGCCATCTTGTGGCAGCCATTTTGTGACAATGCAGGGGCCTCTGATATTTATTAGCTACCGAGTGAAATCTTTTTATATGTCACCCTGAGATGTGGTGTCTACGAAGAAAGTCTCCTCACAGACACTATTTGTTTTGAGGATACTTTCCACTTAGGGAATCTAATTGTGTAAATGAAATGACTGAAAACAATGAAGATGCTGGAGTCCAGTGTCTTGATTACTTTCTTAAAACTAAAACCCAGTCATAGAGATACATAAGCATTGCAATTTCTGCTAAAATGTAATGCCTGGGAGATGTAACAAGCAATTAACAGTTATTTCCATGCCCTGATGAATTGTTTCTAATAATACTTCTACTGTTTTTGCCACATGTATTTTAATTTAATAAATTTAACACATCTATCTCTCATAATAGATTGCCCTTTCTTACGGGGAGTGAATTCAGCCTATTGCTTTGTACTTCCCCAGTGCTCAACCCAGTGCCTGGCACATAACAACTTCCTAAATATTTGGTAAAAAAAAAAAAAAAAAAAAAAAAAGATGTGAATTAATTTGCATACCTTCACATGCTATATTCCACAAGTCTCTTAACAATCTTCCTACATAGGCACATAGTTCCATTGGAAATGGGAGGAAGTGACACCTTTCTTGTGTATGGTGGGAGGAGGATGGTTATGAAATAGAAAGTGGGAGGAGAGTCTCATGATGACTGGACCACAGTCATGTTCTCAGCAGTTTTAGTAGAGCACATCGGGGAGCATATGGAAGTTTAGAATCTGGAAATTAATATTTTATTATTATTACTTTTATTGTGATGTGAACTCTTAACATGGCATCTATTCTTACAACAAATTTCAAGAGTACATTGTTGTTGTTGCTATTTTTTAAAACCTTTATTGTTGAAAGTATTACATATGTCCCCTTTCCTCTCCCAATTGACCACTTCTAGCCCACCCCTGCCCCTGCCTCAGGCCTTCACCACCCTCTTGTCTGTGTCCATGGGTTATGCATATATACATACAAGTTCTTTGGTTGATCATTGTTGTTGACTATAGGTACCATGTTGTACAGCAGATCTCTAACTTATTCATCTCAATTAACTGAAACTTTATGTCTATTGGCTAATAACTCACCATTTTCCCCTCCCCCGAGCCCCAGGTAGCCACCATTCCAGTCTTCGGATTTTGAATTTGATTATTTTGGATATATCTTATAAGTGGAATCATGTAATACTTGTCTTTCTATGTCTGGTTTAGTTCATTAGCATAATGTCCTCAAGGTCCATCCATGTTGTTGCATAATGTAGAATTCCCTTCTTTTTTAAAGGCTGTATGTAGGTAGTATTCCATTTTATGTATGTAGCACATTTAGAAATTGATATTCTTATGACCACTCATGTACACGTACCCATTAAAAAATTATCCAGTACTCTCAGGGCTATGATACACCAGGCTGATGATCACTTTCTAGTGGGTGAGATCTATGAAGGCTGTCATGACCACTACTGTAAGAGTATCTCCTGAACTTAGCATTGTGCTGGAACCGTAATGAGTACTCAAAAACCATTCATTGAATGAATGAATGAATGAATGAAATGGGCTCATTTAATGTTGATCTTCCTTCAACTCTTTCTTCTGAACCAAATCTGATGACTGACGAAAGCCATCTTTTTTAACTTGTCTTAATCTTATCTTATATGTTATTATTGTGGTTTTTTTTTTTTTGTCAAATCCTATCATACAGGGCACAATAGGGACTGCTTTTTGGCTTACAATATTATTGAGTTTCCTCATATTTAAACAAAAATGATAGAATACCTTTGGTCTTAATAATGGTTTAAATGTACTTATGGAAAGTTCATATAAGTAGACCAGCACTAAAACATCTGGGACTTGGTTTCACTGTTCTATATTTATTTGAATGACATGATAGGAATTATTTTTCAATACATGGCAGTTTTCTTTGCTGCCTACATGTAAATTCTTACTGTTTCAATATCTTCTATGCCTAATTCAAATAACTATATAAAAAAAGTTCACATCATTTATTTTTCCTTAAAAGCTTACTTCTCATTTAATTACTATTGTTGTATTTTAGCAAGCTACTGCTGCAAACAAAGCTAAGATTTTGGTGCTGTATTTTCAAATGCTAGAGCAGCCTTGAATTTCAATTAGTTTGTCACAAAATAATTTGAATTTATGATCCAATTTGAAAATTAGAGCCAGTAATTTGGGCCTGACTCACTTGAGATGTATTTATTTACACCTTCATACTATCTAGGATATATTGTTCAATTCCTCATTTTAGAATCTCTCTCAACAGCATTTACCATTGATTGGGAACTTCTGAATTCAGCTTGTTTCACCAATCCGGGCCTACTTTGCAACATACAAAGTAACTTTATTTTCTTAGGTTACATGTAGTGAATAAAAAGCAAACATGATTTAACACTTTCGGTCTGGGGTTAGAGATTACTTCAGAATGTGCATAGTTTTCTTTTTAATGTCTGTTATAATGATGTCCTAAGATATAAAAGCAGCAGTTCTAACAAATTGTAATTTTGGTTGGAAGAGGTAGCATGTAAAAGCAAAAACATAAAATTACCTTATATATACTAGTATCTATGTATTCCATAACTCTACAGATTATATTAAAGTCAGAATTTCTACATAAAAATAGTAATAGTATTATTTTGGACTCAGGTGTTACCCACTAAGTAACAGGAAGCTCTTACCCAAATCTTTTCAATCTAGAATGGAGGTTATGTGAGTTTTTCACATGTGCTCTAAAAACTCTCTTTCTAGACAGAATAGCACAGGAATGTCCCTTTGAGGGGAAGGGGAAAGGGTAGAATATGTTTCTAGAAATGGAAGAACTTAGTAAACATAGCTGACATTACTATTCTCTAGTAAATATGCAGTGTCTTAGTACTACTATTATTCTTACTCTTACTCTTACTCTTACTCTTACTCTTACTCTTACTCTTACTCTTACTCTTACTCTTACTCTTACTATTACTACATATCTTACTTCTCTCTTCCTAGTAACCCACGGTTCACTTTTTTACTTTCTTTTAAAAGGACATTATTTTACCCTATATTTGGGTCAGGCAGGAGTGGGGACAGCTGGTGAAAGGCCGAATTAGGCAGGGACTAGGAGCAGGCAGTAGGGGGAGCCAGGTTGCAAGAGGCCAGGTATACACTGGTGGAGAACAGTCAAGGTTAAGTGAAGGCCCAAAGGCTTCAAACCAGAAATAAGTTATCCTGAATACACAGAGGCAGGGCCTGTCCCAGGTTACCCCGAGGAGGTAAGAGGAGGGTGTGATGGCCGCATTTTCCTGACCCTTGTCTCTTGCCCTCTGGCACCATCCTCCTGCGGCTCTTCTCTTTTCTATTGGGCACCAGAGTTCACATTATCTTGCTAAGCTTGGGTTGTTCTGGTCCCTTGTTCCCTTACAGAATGTTCCTGCTCAGAGTCCTAAACCTTGACTCAGTAGATACCAAGGGTTCAGTAGTAATGTCACCCTTTTCAAATTCAGTCCATGAAACTTACATTGACTCATCTGGAAGAAAGGGGAATTTCAGGCAGATCATAAAGAGATGATTTGGTCCCTGATGCATGCAAAATCCCATTTCATAAGTCTTTTTCAAGTGTTCTGCATTCACCGCAGAGGTTTATTTTAGAATCATAGGGTTTCATAGCTGAGGAGAAATTATCTTTGTCATTATTCCCTCATCCCTTAATGGTTCCCCGTACGTGGTATCCACAAGAGGTGCTCACACAGTGCTTGTTAATAAACAACATTAACAGAGAAATAGCATTTCTGTCCTATAATGACATCTGCTGTCACTGTTTGTGACATGCACAAAATAGAGTTGATGAAATCTGTAGATGAAATACAAAAGCAACATTTGATCGATGTTGTGGGACTGAATTGTTATCAGGTTTTGGCACTTCAGTTGGTTGGTTTAATCCTATTTTGATTGCTATCAGTGAGACATTTTTAGAGCAGGCTCTATCTATGAATGGGAGATGTACATCAACGACTGCTGGGATTCTAAGGCTGCGGGAAAAGCGCTATGCCATCTGGTCCCTAAAATAACTCCCTTGCTTTCTGTGACCTGAAATTCCACAAACGGAGCTTCAGATTTTTCCTTTTGTTTCATTTCCCCATGAAAAAAAAAATAGATTCACCTGGGGAGATATTAGAAAAATCCTCATGCTTAGGCCCAACTCCCAGAACATCTGTTTTTATTAGTCTGGATATGGCCCAGGTATTAGTATTTTTAAAAAGCCCCTGAGTAATTTTAATGTGCAGCCAGTGTTGATAAACACGGTGTTAATGGGACGCTAAAATATAGTATTTGCTATATCAGAGCTATCCGAGCGTAGGCATTTTGCTTTTGTTTTCTTTTAAATCAGATATCTTCTTGAAAAACAGAGTATTAAAAGGGAGAAAGACAATAAGGAAAATGGAGTGGTCAAACCATTTCACAGAGCTCCAAGGCTAGGCTGGCTAGTATTAATGACAAACAACGAGGAAATCAAGCAGTGGCAGGCCTCGCCCTCTTCCCTTCCCTTGGGCCTTTAAGGAGCCATCCACACGTAGGTCAGGGGCCAGCGAAATGTGCACACACTGTTCTGAAGGCGGCACAGGTTGTTTTAAGATACTGCCAGCTGCTCTGCAAATCCATTAGGGAGATGATTGGTCCCTCCTTTGATTTGAAGTTCCAGATTAATGGGCCTGAAAATTGAATGAGCTCAGGGACTGCTTAAAGATCCATGGCGAAATGAAAACAAGTCAGAATAAAAACAAACCTGTAGCTCGTTGCTGCAGAGGCTTTTCCGTTTGTATTGTTCTCAGGCTTAAAGTAAACCTGAAATGTCAGACCACATGGGAAAATCAGAGGCGGGGGGTATAGCTAAAATGTTAAAAAATATTTCTAAATAATGTCATAAAATGAACAACCATTACATGGGCATTTTTTTCCCAACCCAAGTCATAAATCCTTTGCTTTTCTTTGCCTAGATACTCCTCGTTTTTCAAAGCAACAAGACTGGTCAGAGAAACTAACTAAATTAAAAGCAGGGTAAAGGTAGTCTTTGTAAGGAATGAACGTATCCTTTTAAATTGCTTGGGAATCCCAGAAATGTTTTCTTCCCTATAAACACAACTGGAGGCATCCGATTAAATTGGCTCCTTGCCATTGCTTTGGGATGAGTCTCTCCAGAGCTGGATCTCCTGTGATGCTGACCAAGCCGAGGCTTCCGGCCTCTCACTTGCACTACCCAACCTCAGGTCCTGGGAGGAAGGGCCTTGTAATGAGCACACATTTTATAAAATTTGAAAAATATAAGATACTTTGACAGCAATCAGTGAAGACCACTTTCTCCGCTCCAGATTTTCCTTTGACATACTTCCTCCCGTGGTGTGTGGTGGTGGAGGGACTGCATGCATTTTTGGGATCTGGCTAAGGGATTTATGAGCTGACTCGTGTAGCTTGCAGTCTCTTCAGTATGTACCTAAGTTATTGCTCGTTATTCTAATGTATATGTAGCTTACAGGAGCACGCCTTTGCTCACTATGTGCTCATCCAGAATCTTCACCCAAAGGTGCAGAATCATGATCTTGTAGGGGAGAAAATTTGCCACCCCAAGACATGTTACTTTGGCATATTGACTATTTTGAATTAAAGTTACTTGAGAAATAGCCTATACAAGAAGGATACTGTAGCCCTCCTCTCTGTCTCCCTCAAAGCAGGAAATAAATCTCTCATGAGAAAGGAACCCTCCCTGCACAGGAGGTAGAGAGACATCCTTATCACCAGAGATAGAAAATTCAGGGCCCAGAAGGCTGGGTACACAAACTCAACTTAGTTTCTTCACTAATTAGACCCAAGGCTAAGTTGCTTTGTCTTGTCAGTTCTTCACAGATTTATTGTTTGTTTGTCTAAAAAGTATAAAAGGTCCCATATCTATGAACCTCTGTTTGTACAAATTAATTTTTTTTCTTTTCCTGTTAATCTGTATCATGTCAATTGAGTTATTAGACCAGCCAAAAGAACCTAGAAGGTTAGAGAAAAATATTTTTCTCCCCAGCAATATAAACCAGCGCCAGAAGTATGTTGGTAGGAAAAGGGATGAAACAAAGCTTGGAATGTAAGGAGCCAGAAACTAGTCTGTGGAAAATTCTCCCAATGTCAGATATGTAAAATTTTAAGTGGAAGATTCAGTTCATATTGATACCTATTGTAAGCAGATGTTCTTTTTTTAAAATATATTTTATTGATTTTTTACAGAGAGGAAGGGAGAGGAATAGAGAGTTAGAAACATCGATGAGAGAGAAATATCGATCAGCTGCCTCCTGCACACCCCCTACGGGGGATGCGCCTGCAACCAAGGTACATGCCCTTGACCAGAATCGAACCTGGGACCTTTCAGTCCGCAGGCCGACGCTCTATCCACTGAGCCAAACCGGTTTCGGCTGAAAGCAGATGTTCTTACTAGTCAGCAACACTGCATAGAGAATTACATAAAATAGAATTTATCAGAATTCCTGTGTATATAGGCCACAAGTCTAGAGCAATAGGTCAAGTTGGTGAAGTTGCCTGTTTATGCATTCAAGTACAGGGGATGGCACCTTAGAGTATCTAGTATGCCCTGCCTGCTGAAGTGTGGCAGCTCCAAACCAACTGCCAGGTAAAATTGCCTTCAATAAAGAAAAGCAATCAACTATGCTAAAGACTTATTCTGCTAGTGTCTGTATTTGGGAAATATTTCAAAATTATTATCGGAAGAGGTGATAAAAATGTAGGAAAAAAGTGTTATAGAAATTTTTCATCTAATTGATTCATACATATTATATAATTTGTCTGGATTTTGTAATGTTTTCATTTTTTAATCCACTTTTTAAAAAGTTATAACTGGTGATTTCTCTCATTCTAAATAAATAGCACTTTTATACCTAATCTTATGTTTTCAATTTGGTATTATTTTCTTAAAGAGGGAACTTTCAAATTGTACAAATGTCAGGCTTCCCCAAACTCGAATCTGCCTCTATGTCTGTGTGGGAGAAATTTTTACATTATGGCAAAACCATGAAGATTAAGGATAGAGGGGAATTGTGGCCGCTGAACAGATACTTTTCCACTTGGTTAGGTTAGGAAATTGGGTTCTCTTCTGAACTCTGCCATTTATTGGCTGAGTGGTCAGACCAAGATCTCTGAGAGAGAAGGAAAAGGTAAATAAATGATATTTGTTGGAGATCTAGTAGTAAAATGCCTGAATCATACCAGCGTTTTTTATATACATTGTCTCATTTAATCCTCCTAACTGATTTTGGAGATTGGAGGAAGAACCTACATCAAGTGATGTTAGGGATTATGACTTTTTCTATGACTTACAGATTTAAGATTCTAAGATTTTTTTTTCAGCTGTAAAATGAGGATAATTATGTTTTATTTATCTGCTTTACTGGATTTTGTCAGCCATCAAATGAGGGAGCCTGTGAGAAAGGATTTTAAATCTTCCTCTATAAATATGAAATAACATTTATGGTCTATAGCTCTGTATGCAGCCATGTGATTTGGGGGAATTAAATTATTTAACCATAACAACTCTGAGATCTTGCAGCACATGAAGCTACTTAAATATATTTCATAGAGAGTGACATTGCAGGGTTTTTTTTGTGCTCATGGGGGTGAGTTGTTTCCTGCTTGGACCTCCAACCTTTATGTCTCTTCTTACCATAGAAGTTCTTGACTCCATCCGGAACAGAGCCCAGGGGTGTGGAGGATAATCACAATGGTAAAAGGAGACAAAGAGCTTAGAGCTGCATTTGGAGAAAGAAATGACCCTTAATATACAATATATTGGAGAAAATCAGCATCCGCCAAAGGAAATTAATATAGATTTGGTCATTTCCATGAACCTTATGTTTTGCAGAGTCTCAGAATAATATGTTAAAAGTATCACAGGCTCAAATAACAAAGTTCCTGGCAAAACTTGAAAGAAGATAAATCAAAACTGAACAAAACAGAGTGTATTCTCTTTGCCAGGTGAGGTAAGGAAGATTAATTTTTTGTTGAGAAGTAACTTTTGGTTAATATCAGGATGAAATTGGAGAATTATTTAGAGAAAGTTGTTTATGTTAAAGTTCAAGTTAACTGTATATTAATATGTAATAGATCTTTCATTTCAACTATGTGATTAATAAATCTCAAATCAATTTTTTTCTTTAAATTACATGTATTTAAAAAATGATTATAGATATTTTCATAGCTAGGTACTTGAACTAGGTGCATCATACATAATTATTATAGTCAGGATCTGGTTTTTGGGTAAGGTAAAAGTGGGTTACAAGAACTGCTTTAACAAGGCTTATTACTGAACTAGAGGCCCGGTGCATGACATTCATGCCCTGGGGTGGGGGAGGGGGTCCCTCAGCCTGGCCTGCTCCCTCTTGCAGTCTGGGATCCCTCGGGGGATGTTCAACTGCCGGGGAGTGGGCCTAATTCGGCAGTTGGACAGTTGGACATCCTTAGCACTGCCGCGGAAGTGGGAGAGGCTCCCACCACTGCCACTGTGCTCGCCAGCCATGAGCCCTGCTTTTGCATTGAGTGTCTGCCCCCTGGTGGTTAGTGCGCATCATAACAACCAGTTGTTCTGCTATTCGGTCGATTTGCATATTACAGTTTTATTATGTAGGATGTGCTACATGTAAAGCCAGACTGAGATATAGTACTTGATAGGCAGGTTAAATAACTTGGTGCTTTCTTTGGATGGAAATTTTAAAAAAAGATTTTAAAACTTTTGTAAAGTGGAGGTGTGGAGATATATTTTTCTAAGAAGTTAGAAGTTATAGCAGAAAAAAATCACATCCATTCATTAATACTATCCCAAATGTTTGTCAAATGTTTTCCTGTTTTAGCTAGTTCTCATCTTTCTGTGTTTCTTTTATAACTTTCTAAGTTATAGACATTATAGAATTATAGAGTCTCAAGATAAGATCATTGAAGACATAGAACCATTTCTTTAACATTTAGTGAACTATCTTACTCATGCTTCAGAAGTGGACCTATGTCTGACTTAATTTGGTTTTAGAACCTCAGCTCACTTTACTGACACCTAACTCACTAAGTTTACATATGAATGGGGGGAAAATACTCAAAAGATAAAGTAGTACAGTAAGGGTTTTTAAAATTTTGACTTCATTTTACCTACTTCATTGGGAAAGGGACCAATTTACATTGTGTGACTGTCCCCTAATGATGCTTTATTATTCACTAGAAACCAGTGTCCCAGGCAACTGCCCATTAATCCAGCTCTAGATAAAAGTAACTTATTTTTCTTTCTTGTCAGGATCTCCTCTCCTAAATTATGTTTTGTTTGGTTCTTATTTTGTAATCTCTGTTTACATTTTGCTGTTTTATTGCATGTGCTCTGCTGTAAGTCATATTAAATCCTTTGTGGATAGTGATAAGGCATAAAACAAATAATATATTTCAATCTGTCTTGCCTGGTTCCTTTTGCTTTTATCTTTGCCATCTGCCTCAACGTTAGCAGAATTCTGATGAGACGGTGGCCTGACATATCCCCACTGCCCTGACATCCACTCCCCACTCTAATCCAACCAGCAGCTGTTTTTCCATAGACATGCTCGGGCTAGAGGGTGTATGTGAGGACTCTGACCCTGCCCCGGGCTGGGGGTTTAGGATGACTCTCAATTTTCGGACTGGCAGTTAATCTGGGCTCAGAATCTGCACTCTTGTTCCTAAAGAGAGGTCGTACCTCTGGGATCTGTGCAAACCCAAGAGGGAAAAAGCCTTGTCATTCCTTGCAGCTTGTTCCAAGAGGACCTGCTAACTGTGAAGGCTTCGGAGGGTCACTGTGATCTCCCCTGCCCTTCTCCCCTCCCCCATTTGAACTGCTTTAGCATCCTATATGTATTCTCTCTTTCTTTTTTAAATTAAATCTTTATTGTTGAAAGTATTATGGATGTCCCCCTTCTCCCCCATTGACCTCTTCTAGCCCACCCCAGGCCTTCACCACCCTATTGTCTGTGTCCATGGATTATGCATATATGCATACAAATTCTCTGGTTGATCTCCTCCCACCCATCCATCCTTCCCCAACTTCTCTCTGAGATTCGACAGTCTGTTCCATGCTCTGTGTCTCTGGATGTGATCGTCCTTTTATCTAAGAGAACATCCATCACGATTTTTCCTGCTGTTTGCAGAAGGGAGTGAAGTGTTTCCAGTTTTCACATCATGTCTGTGAACAGCAGTCCTTCCTACCACTTGTAGGCTTCCGTCACTCCCAGGTATGCTTTTAGTTTGGTATGGGAATAAACGCATGAGTATGCAGAAAGAATAATTATAATCTAAGGGGACCCAATAGTCACCTTGAAATAGAGCAAGAAGAGAGTGAGAGAGGATTACAGAGAATTACAAAGAAAGAGAGGGAAAGAGAGAGAAAGAGAGAGAATAGAAAAGCTTCTAGTGTAGTAATACCAGTAAAACTGTTATGGAGACAGATGACTATTAAAGTAACCACCAAAAAAACGTTTTTAAAAGAGAATCAAAGAAGTTCTATTATAGATTTACAAAAATTCCTGAAACTTAAAATCTTATACTTTATAAATTTAAAAACTGGGTAAATGAATTAAGGAGACATTAGTAGTTTGGAAGGTCAAGTGGAAGACAGATTTTAAAACACAGAGAGAATGAAATCATAAGGAAAAAGAGAAGAAACTTGGAGGGTAACAGCAGGTGTTCTAAGATGTGGAGAATAGGCATATTCCAAAAGGAAGAAAAAGGATTAGCTAAAAGGAAACACAATAATCAAAATAACAATAGGGGAAAAAAGCATTGGATTGAAATTAAGACTCATGTAATGTGATCAAAAGTACCAAGCAGATGAACTGCTTGATACAGGATTGATTTCCATATTTGATGATTGGAGGTGAGAGGGAGAGAGAGAAAGCTGGCTGGTGGTACTGGCTTTTCATTCCACGCCTAGCAATACCCCTTTGGGAAGTATGGAGTGCCTTTGTGAGTGAGGATAACACCATATGGTCACACCTTAAACCTCTCATGTGATATGTCAGCCCTTGTTTTACTGGCTTTCATACCAACTATTATTATCTAACGGATGAAACATCTTGCATAAGAGCATCGTTCTTGTTATGTGAATTATTTCGAGCTGCTCTGCACCCTGGTGGATTTGGATATACAAAATTGGCCTGAGAACTAGGTTCAGGGTTGGGAAATGAGGAAAGTGAATTTCTGTGCAATTTAGGGGGAATTTGGCAAGTCAGAAACTATCTTGAAAGAAGGGATAAAATTGCATGTAGCTGGGATTTACTGTGGTGTAAAGTATCCGGTGAAAACTCTCAAGAGAAATTGATCTAAAGACAATAATGAAGATGTCTAAGGTCCCATGCTCAGTTTGAAATTGTGTTTCCGTGCCATAAACTCTTCATGGTTCTGTTCTGCCCCTCCCTCGTATTATGTTAAGTCTGCTATGAATATCGCTGTACGTATTTGAGGCAGAAAAGAGGTTTAACCACAGGAAAATAGGTGTTTAGAAGATAATTGTAGAGGCTGAAGGAAGAGGTCTAGGTTGGGTTTCCTGAAACATCTTTAGGAAGAACGCATCACTGCCCCACTAGGCGAGCCATTGTCTCTGAGGCCTTCAATGCAGCTTTCCTTGGAAGCAAGA
The DNA here is from genome assembly GCF_027574615.1 of Eptesicus fuscus. Taxonomy (NCBI): domain Eukaryota; kingdom Metazoa; phylum Chordata; class Mammalia; order Chiroptera; family Vespertilionidae; genus Eptesicus; species Eptesicus fuscus. The sequence continues at coordinate 90,915,039 of NC_072474.1, read as the reverse complement.
AGCCTCCTTTCATCAAACCCAAGGAACTGAAGATAAACCCTGGAATGCTGATGGAGGAAGATCTTATATTGTTATGAGCTTTCTTAACAGCAGCCACAGCCAAGAGCGGCAGGAATATAGAATTCACTCTCTTAGGCCTTTGGAATCTTATGAAAGGTATCTGATTAGCAGAACCTAATTTGCGTCCAGATGATAGCACCTAGAAAATACTTGGTGTGAAAGTCAAGAGTGGCAATCCAGCCTAGGGCTGACTTTTCACAGAGCCAGTGAAAAGGGGCAGAGAGATAACTAGTATCCATGGTTCATTAGATAGTGTAGGGGCATGGAGATAATTCTTAAAGAATCACGGGGAGGCAGGATCTGGGGTACACAGGATGATCATGATGCCTCAATTTAGGTTACAATTGTCTTTGGGTGACTTAGATTGTCTTAAGGTGGCTTAAGATGACCTCGGGCTAGGATGGTGAGTCTTGGAATGACTAAACCACCTCCTATATCCCAACTAATGGCCAACATTAAGAATGTACATTGACCTGCTACTCCTTGGGCCTTAGAATCTTCAATAGGCTCTTCAGAAATTCAGTTTACCAATTGACCAGAGGTGACATGAAGAGAGAAAAGAAACCTATTTGCAGCCCTGCTTGTCAATACTTTTGAAACAAACTTGCCACAGTACCACAGAGCTATTATTGTTTAAAACTTGACCAACATCCTGGGGGCTGCGCACAGAGCTACAGGCCACAAATGTTATTTTCCATGATTAAGAGGCAGTAGCTATCTATGTATTGCTATCGTTAGAAAACAGCAAACGGACAACGAAAGACAACAGGAAGGGAGGCTGTGTGTAAACTTCCCATGTTTCATAGTGGTTAGGCCGTCTAGTCCAATAGGCAGATGGTCCATAAAAATGAATAGAACCATTAGCCCCATTGATGTAACCTAACCTTAGCAATTCTAATGATTATATTGTTCCATATTGTTAATGGTCTTAAGAAACTTATTTTCATCTTACGAAAGAAAGCATGAAGAAAGCTACTATAAGTCTCCTGATGATGTGCTAAACATTTCCCATGTAGTATTACGTATGTGTATAGGTATGGTATGAGTCAAATTGTTTCCCCCCAAAATTCATATAATTTACCTCCAGTAGTTGAGAATGTGACTTTATTTGGAAATAGGGTCATTGCAGATGGAATTACTTAAGATGAGGCCTCAGGGTGGTTGTTAATCTAATATGACTGATGTCCTTGTAAAAAGGGGAAATGTGCACACAGGGAAGAACATCATGTGACGATGAAGGCAGAGAGTGGGGTGGTTCTTATACAAGTCAGTGATGCTCCAGGATTACTAGCAAATCAGCAGAAGCTAGAGGAGAGGCATGGAACAAGCTGTCCTTCACAGCCCCAACCTGCCGACTTCTTGATTTGGACTTCCAACTTCCAGGACTGTGTGGCAATAAATTTCTGTGGTGTATGCCACGTAGTTTGTGGTACTTTGTTAACACAGCCTTAGCAAACAAAAACAAAGTATAAGAATTTTTAAAAAGCATATAAAGAATATGATCAATAAAAATTAAGAAAAAAATGATCCTGATATTATGTATACTATGCATACACATGGGGGCCAATCAGATATCACCTTTCCAGAAGATGAAAACTTTGGCTACACATTTTTACATGTGACTGAAGCAGCTGTGAGAGAACTCTACACTATTATACATCCACGGAGAATTAAAAAATAGATTTAGCCTCTTAGGAGTTATCTGAAAAATTCTGATTACAAATGGAACGTTTGGAAGCAATCTTTTCCAAAAGAATTTGAGGCAGTAAAGGAATATGAATCAGAAGTAGGAGGTTAGTGTCTTTTCAAAAATTAGGTCATTTCTGGCCTAAAATGTTCCATGTAGTGTTATCATAAAAAAGATATTCAACTTTAGGGGAGTGGCTACAATGAAAATTACCTATGGGAATTTTTCATGGGAAATTGGGCCTGCTTCCAAGTAGATATCAAACGCAGGCTGGTGAATAGATCAGCTGGTGGATGTCACCCCATCCCTTGGTGTCTGCCAGAGATGATAGAAAGAGGCCACACCCCTAATTCCTCCTCCAGGGAACACAGAGCAGCCTTGTCTCTTTCCATCCATAACCAAAGCTTCCAGGCAGCCCTGACAGCACGTTGTAGCAAATCTAAGGGATTTGATCCCCAACACAGGGGAAGCATTTCTTATTAATCTAGAAACCTCTAACAGTTTTACTGACAAGTTAATTTTTTTTTCCTTCTGGAGTCCCCACATTTCTGAGTACTTTCTGTGTATACTTTTTTCTACCGGTGTGAATGCTTTTTAAGAAACAGCGCATTTCAGAAATGAGAAGCTATTTCAACTTTTCTTATTGCATAGGAAAATCATGATTATATTTTTACCCTCTTGGGAGACTTTACAAAAATAACCATTTCAGTGCAGTCAATAAAAACTTTTCAGTAGGATAGTATTTATATACAGGACAATCAAGATTATTTTGCTGTAAGTCCAAGAAAGAAATGAAAACTTCTTACTGTTAACTTGAACTAGGATGTTAAAAAAAAATCTTTTGAAAAGTTATTTAAGTGTTTGTATAAAAATAGCTCGTGGTAGCTATCATTTATGAAATGTTTACCATGGGCCCACCCTGTATTAATACCTTACTCACTTATCATACATACAAGATTTTTGCAAGGACCATGTCCTGTATGTGAAAAACTTTGGGCACTTGAAAGTTACTGAGCTGGATGGAGCTCAAATGCAGGGTAGAGTCCCTTGTGCACCGAAACACATACCACAGGCTGTGCTCACATATTTGAATGTTATTAAGAAAGCCCCACAGGATTTTATCTATTAAAATTAAGTAATGATAGCAAATAATGACAATTGGAATGTTCTGCTTCTTTGGGATGGCCACGAGTTTAATATGGTTATTACTGACATTGAGGCAGGTGGGGTCCTCAGCTCAGTGATGCCATAATTATGACTTAATCATCCTGCAGGCATATTTATTCAGATGTGCTGGGGCAAAACCTCAGGAGCTTCCTGTGTGAAATCTGAAACTGGTCCCTGTACACAGAGGACAAGGAGAAACCAAAGAAAGAGGCAGACAGCTCCAGATTGGGAGATGGCCGTTTTAATAAGCAAGGGCACTTACGTGTGAGGCTTGCCTTGGGTAGCTGCCAGACAGTAGATCTTTGCACTCACCCTCCAGAATCTTAAAAGGTTAGACACCTTTAGGAGGTTTAGTCATGTTTACCTTCCAGATGGTCTTAACTCCGCATAATTATTTTGAGATTTATCCAAGTTGTTGCCTGTATCAGTAGTCCATTCCTTTGCTATTGCTGAGTAGTATTTCATTGTAAGGGTGAACCACAATCTCTATATCCATAGACCTGCTGATGGGTATTTGGCTTGTTTACAGTTTGGGGCTATTACAAATAATGCTGCTGTAAGCACCCACATACATGTATTTTTATGTACATATGCTTTTCTTTCTTTTGGGTAAATGCCTAGGATTGGAATGGCTGGGTTAGATAGTAGTTGTGTGTTTAAGAAACTGTTTTTCAGAGCAGTGGTACCCATTTGTTTCTATCCCTGTGAGCAGTATATGAGAGTTCCAGTTGCTCCATGTCCCCCAAATACTTGGTATGGCCTGTCCTTTTAACTTTAGACATTCTAGCAGGTGAGTAGTAGTATCACATTATGGTTTAATTTCCCTAATTATGGGTGATGTAGAGCTACTGCCATTAGTAAATCTTTAGCAAAGTGTTCAAATCATTTACCTTTTTACTTTTTTTTTTCTCCTTATCATGCTCTAATAGTTCTTTATGTATTTGGATAAAAGTCCTTTATCAGATATGAGATTTTCAAGTATTTTCTCCCAGCCTGTGGTTTGGTCTCTGTTGAACCTTTAACAATTTTTTTTTTTTTGGAGAGCAGAATTTCTTCATTTTGCTGTAGTTCAATTTATTTTTTATTTATGGATTGTGCATTTGATATATTATTTAAGAAATCTTGGCCTAACACAAGGCACAGAGATTTTCTCATGTTTTGTTTTAGAAATTTTTTAGTTTTAGATTTTACATTTATATCTATGATTCATTTCTGAGTTAATATTTGTAATTTGTATTTGGGAAAAGGTATAGATTGAAGTTCATCATATATATATATATATATATATATATATATATATATACATATATATATATACCTTTTATTAAAAAGACTATCCACTAAATTGTATTTAAAGCTTTGTGGAAAATCAATTGACTATATATATAGTGGTCTATTTCTATTCTATTTCATGGATTAATTTTTTAAAATCTTGGAGCTGATACTGTGTCTTAATTACTGTAGTTTTATGATAAATTTTGAAGTAAGGTAGAAGAACTTTTTTCTTCTTTTGTAATGTTATTTTGGCTATCTTAGTTTCTTTGCATTTCCAAATGAATTTTAGAATTGTTTGTCAACTTCTAAAAAAATGCTGCTGGGATTTTTATCGCAATTGTTTTGAATCTATACATCATTTTGGAAAAATTCCACCTTACTGACTAAATTGTCTTCTAATCCATGAACATATATCTTTATTTAGTTAGACGGTCTTTAATTTCTCTTTTTGGTATTAGGTCTTGCACATATTTTAACAGGTTTATCTGAAAGTAGTTCATATTTTTATGCTATTATAAATTATATTTTTTATTTTAATTTCCAATGGTTGCTAATATATAGACATACTGTTGATTTTTAGACATTGATCTTTTATCCTGAAACTTTGAAAACCCACTTATTAGTCTTAGTAGCTACATAGATTTTCTGCATAAATAGATCATCAGGACATCTGTGAGTGACTAGATATGTGTATGGGTGGTAGGATAATGAGGGGTCTTTAGGATGGCGATCATGTGTCTGACTTAGATATCATTAATAAAATAAAAATATGTAATAATAATATGTTTTACAAGAATAAATATGATAAGTTTAATGTTGGATATGGTGAATACTAGGTTCCCATGAATATTCAAATGGAAATGTTTAGCAGGCAATCATATCCATGCTTAGGGGAGCTATCAGGAATGAAACTATCAGGAATGAAATACATTTGGGAGTCATCATTATAGATGGTGTTCTGCTTTATAGGAATATATGTATACTGTGAAAGAAAAAGAAGAATGTCAATGATAGAATTATGGGGAGCTTCATGTGTAATTTAGGATGGAAAGACTTGGAAATTTTCATGGGCTGAGATCAGAGAGAAGAAATTAGTTTAGAGAAAGACTCTTTAATTTCCTTTTCTTTGTGCTTTGTTCAGAATCACGAATATCTGCTTAGATCTATGAGAAAGTATGTTGATTCCTACAGGGGGCATAGCTCTGTCTTCAGCGTTCGTTAAAATGAATTTGTTTCTCAGCCTCACATTGCATTTATGAAATTGCAAATCTGATTATGAGTCCATCTATATGCCATCATTTTTTAAAAAGTTTGTATTAAAATACATTTTTTATAGTTATAGAAATAATACACATGCATTGTAGAAAATTATGACACATATATAAAGCAAAATTAAAAAAAACAAGCATCACATTCCCACTCTCTCAAGGGTCACAACCATTAATACCTTAGTACATAGTAATATTGTGCATCCTGTTTTATAAGTTTCTTTTCTTAATCAATGATCCTCATCTTTCCTATCTGGTAAATTTTATCTCACCTAATACCCAGATCATAAGCGAATTTCCACAGTTGGGTAAAAAATGTTCTTTACAGTTGATTTGTCTAAGTCAAGACCACACATTGCATTTGATTATTATGTCTCTTAGATTATTTTATTTGGTACAATTAATTTTTTAATGATCTTACTTTTCCAAGAGACTGTTATATATCAAAATCTTAAAGACTTAGTTTCTAAAAAAGTAGCCACTATTGTTCATTGAAAAATACTATCATAACAAAACACAGAAGTTAATCTACTTGTCTATTTACTAGTGTTAACAATTGGTACATTGTGAAATCAGGCATCCTATATAATAAAAGCCTAATATGCCAAGTGTCCGGTTATCTGGTTGTCCATTCAACCAATCAAAGCATAATATGCTAATGATATGCTAAGACCGCTCAACCACTCACAATGACATGCACTGACCACCAGGGGACAGACAGTCAACTGGTCAACCAGTTGCTATGATGTGCACCGACCACCAGGGGACAGACAGCAGTTGACTGGTTGACCAGTCGCTGTGATGTGCATTGATCACAGAGGGCAGATGCTCTGACCAGCAGGTTAGCTTGCTGCTGGGGTCTGGCTGATTGGGACTGAGCAAGATGGGCTGGACACACCCTGGAGCCCTCTCACAATCCCTCCCTGGCTGGCCAACCTCCCGCGTCCCTCCTCGGCCCTGATTATGCACTGGTTGGGTCCCTTCCCTTGGCTTGGCCTACACCCTCTCGCAATCCGGGACCCCTCAGGGGATGTCAGAGAGCCGGTTTTGGCCCGATCCTGCAGGCCAGGCCGAGGGACCCCATTGGTGCACGAGTTTGTGCATTGGGCCTCTAGTCTTTATATATGTAAGATGCAGACAATAAGAGCAATATGTGTGGTGAAAGAGTTAGTACTGCTTTTGTGGGATCACTGGGCTTGGATTGGCAAGACGTGGATTCTCATTTCACTTCTCTGAGTGATTCCAGCACAGCCTCCTCTATTCTCCAAGCAGTGGCTTTTGGGGTTCCAACTCCACAGTTCTTGGTTCTTGTAACATCACCTATTTCTATCATCCCAGACATAAGGATGATAGCTGTTTCCTCTTTCTGGTAGGTTTTAAACATGTCTATGTACAAATTCCCTGACATTCCTACCACTAAGAGTTGGAGCCTATGTCCTTTTCCTTTTTATATAGACCAAACTTCCTGACTAATCAACAGAAAGAATATGGCAGAAGTGATACCAAGTGATGCTGGGTAGATCATAAAGAGAGGTGGATCTTCTAACTTTTTCTCTTGGATTACTTGCATTTAAAGCCTAACCCATCAGGTAAGAATTCTGAGGCTGCTGTATTGTGAGGAAGGGTAGGCCACATGGAGAAGTTCTGTGTGGGTGTTTTGACCCCTACTAAGGTCTCAGCCAACAGCTAGCATCGACTATCACTCCTGTGAGCAAGTAGACTTTCAAGGTGACTCCAACTTCCACCACCGACATATCTGCATGAGAAAAGCCAAGTGCGATCCACCTAACCAAGCCCACCCAAGTCTCAGAATTGTGGAAGATAACAATAAAAATAACACTGTTGTTGTGAGCCACAAAAGTTCGAGGTACTTGGTTATGCAAAAATAGAGAAATGGAACACTCGGTGATTCATTTTTGAGTGACCCCATCACCCCTGCTTTTCTCTCTCATTTACCACCTGTGTTACCAATTCCCTCAATTAAGTTTCCTCTTGGAAAAACCCAGCATTGTTTCTGATTTCCTGACTAAAACCTCATGGATAACCCTCCCAGGAAGGGCATATACAAAACAGCCAGGCAAAATTGAAAAATTTAAAAAGGAATCCAGATCCCAGGTCGATCTCTTTAGTTACATGACTTGTGATGTTTATTATGAACTGGTTTTGTAAAACCAACATTATAAAATGGTTCTGTTCTCTCAGAAGCTATACATGTCACCTTTCCAGAATGTGTGGAAAATGGTGCTACACATGAATAAGCACAAGACACAAGGATCTCAGCATTTGTTATTTAAAGTTCTTATAATATAAATGTGATTTGATAATCCTTTTTTCTTCACTACAACAAACTGTCTTTTTTTTTTTTTGCCTCCACATTTAAAGGGGGTACAGTTTAAACCACCCCCCCCGTTCTGCCCCACCGGCTGGGTTAGAGCACTGTACAGAAACATCAAGGTTACGGGTTGGATTCCCGTTAGGGTACAAACAAGAATCAACCCATGAATGCATAAATAAGTGGAAAAACAAATCAATGTTTCTCATTCTCTTCCTTCCTCTTCTCTAAAATCAATAAACAAAATAAAGGTTGGTAAAAACACACCCCTAATTTTATTTTTGTTTAACATCTTTTCCTTAGGAAAGTTATGATCAGTTCAATATGAGGAAATACAGTGAAGACGATCCCGGAACAGAGTGATTCTTGCTACTTATAAGGTGGCTTTGCTTGTGATCTGCAATATATGTGGTAAGATGCTTGCTGCTCCCCGAGGCAGCCATGCCTTGTAGGGTACTTATGAGGTACAGATTGGCAGTTACAGAATAGTCCCGGGATTTAAAGTACAGCAGAGGGAATATAGTCAATAATATTGTAATAACTAAGTATGGTGCCAGGTGGGTCCTGGAAATATCAGGGGGATCACTTTGTAAAGTATACGATTGTCTAACCACTAAGCTGTACTCCTGAAACCAATGCAAAATAATAACGAAAGTAATTGTAATTGAAAAAAAAAAAAAAGACTTGAGGCTTGGATTTACATAGATGGAGGTGGTAATTGTAAAGTGAATGCCATGGGAATATTTTTCTCAGGATGTTAGGCTCTGTTGGGTTCTTCTCAGGGTGATGTTTTACAGCTATGGAGGGCCTGGGTCTAGAGCTGGTCAGATTCCAGGAAACCAGACTTTGGGGCCTGTCCCATGGAAGAAAGGAGACTTCTCAGAGTAGGTATTGTCTCAGTTCAAAGCCCTGTTTTTCAAAGGCCATCTAGTCTGCTTCCGTCATTAGTATTGCAATATTCGTTCAGCTCTCGTGTTTCCCTTTACCATCAATTTCTTTGTCCCCTCTGATTTCGTCTGTAGGCTACACATGACCTGGGTCAGCCTCAGCGTCTCCAGCTCAGCTCTGGGCACTGAGGTCACACTCACTTCCTGACACAGTAGACACTCAAGTAGGAGACTCTAGTCCATCAGGCAGTAGAAGACAAGTTTTGCTGCCAAAAGCTTTAAAACTAGTGCTGGCCCACACCGGGCACTGAGCTGCAACCTTGCCTTAATTTCTGCATTGTTGGCCTCCTCCATGCAACTGGATTTCTACTTGTCTCTAGTTCACCGCATCAGGTCCTGTTGGTACTGGAGCTTAATCCTGAACCCTTTACATACTCGGATGGGTCTCTGACAAGCTGCCTAGTTCTGGCCTAAGTCTTTTGTTAGCTTTCTCTTTACCACACATGGATGAAAACTGTCTCCCATTTACTTGGGCACATGATGGAGTCTGTTCCCAGAAAATGTTGACTCAGAATCCTGACCCCAGCCCCTCCCCCACCTCATCTTAGCCTTGCATTGAAAATGACCCCTACTGGGAATCTTCTGCTGCTGGGCCCCCTCCCCCACCCCTCATTGAATACAGGCGCTCAGCGGAATGGAAGATGAGCTTGTCATACTCATCTGGATACTGATTACTCCTCTGGGTCTGTTTGATCCAAATTAATGCTGTCTATTCCTGGTTTCTTCTCTTTTCCCTCCCCTCTCTCTCCTCTCCTCAGTTGGTCCTGCTAATTGTTTGAGCCTGTCTGAATTAAGACATTCTTTGGCCTTTACCTTTTCCTGGCCTCTATCAGGCTCCGCTTTCACTCTTGTTCCAATAAAAGCACATAAAAAGCTTTGCATTGACATTTGAGAGGGGAGGAAGATAAATGCCGAGGTAAATTTGTGAAGCCAGTTGCTGTGGAACCCAACAGGTGTTGAATAGAAGAGAAAATAATGGAGAAGCAGGTGACCAGCATTTATCGGGAGAAACAAATAGGAAAGAGGATCCATAACAATACATATAGCCTCAGGTGGCTGTATGGTCAACAATGTCCAGAGCTCAGCAGTGAACAATTGAACTTAAAGCTTTACCTAAGAGAGGGAATATGATCTCTTGGGCATTATGGAGACTTGGTAGCATGGAACAGAGTAATGGATCAATGTCACCATTGGAAGCCAATCTTGGGGTGATGTCCCTAACTATCTATCCATGCCACCAAGGAAACTCAGTTTTACCTCTCTGTTTCCTTCTACTTCTGAACATCACCAATGGGTCATCCTCACAACTGGGCCTGTATATGATGGGTTTATGCAATCATTGTTTTCAGGATTTTTAGAGTAACACATGTCCCAGAAATGGGAGAACAATTCTAGTTGTTGAGAGATGATGGTATATGAAACCTGCTACATCAATTATGAAACATTTGTCATTGTGCAGTATTTATTTCTGCTTTCCTAAAAATCACAACATTTGACATCTAGTCCATGGAAGATATCTACCAATATCAAGTGAATTTGCCAGCTCCCCTCTCAGCAATTTATTTTTTCCCCACATGATGCTTCCAAAGGTGTTTGGGAGCTTTTTGGGTGAAAGCTTTTTAATGCACAGAGGTTACGGGGAGCACAGGTCATAGAATTAGGAAGCATTAAGGATAAGGAGCCTTTTGCATTTCTTGGAGATGCAGAAATGTGAGAGAAAGGATCGTCAATGAGCTGGCCTTTCAGTTCTGATACGAGGATATCTATAATCCAGAATGCAAGATTCAGCCAGATTTGCATTTCCATCCCCACTTTAGTGTCCCTGAACCTCAGTTTTCTCATATGTAAAATGGGAAAATATTACATGTTTTATAGGCTTATTTTAAGGATGAAAAGAAGTAACATAAGGAGCATTTTTTTGGCACATAGGACATAATAAATATTATTTTTAATCATTATTACAGGAGCTATTGAAGGTTCAGTTCCAAACTACCACAATAAAGTGAGTATCTCAATGAAGTGAGTCATAATCTTCTTGTTGGTAGAGGGTCTTACCTTCAATTTGTAAAAAAATGTGACATCTGTGAAGTGCAATAAAGTGAGGTGTAATAAGACAAGACACGCCTGTATTTACTGTTTAGAAAGCATTCAAAATGGAGACTATTCAGTAGGAAGTATACCAATACAGGCTAAAGTGAATTTTTCACCCCAAATTTCACTCTCTAAGTATCTAAGTTCTTATCTAAAATTAGACTTCATAATTTAAAATCACAAATTTTGATTTCTAAAAGATTAAGAAAAATGTAATTTAGAAATAAGATGAAAATGCAAGAATATTCAAAGAAGCAGTCTAAATTCTCTAAATAGGCTACAAAGTTGGAATATGCTTTATATCTTTCCAGTATGAAAGGCAACCTCTTAGCTTCATGTTGCTCTTATGATAACACTAGAGGCTTTGCCTGCACCCTCTTGCAATCCAGGACCCCTCAGGGGATGTTGAACTGTCAGTTTTGGCCCAATCTCCGCAGGCCAGGCAGAGGGACCACACTGGTGCACTAATGTATGCACCGGGCCTCTAGTATGCATATAAGATCTTTGGTTAATCTCTTCCCACCCTCCCGCCTCCCCACTTCCCTCTGAGAGTCATCAGTCTGTTCCATGTTTCCATGCCTGTGTGTTGAGCGTCTGCCCCCTGGTGGTCAGTACACATCATAGCTACTGGTCGAATGGTCGAATGGTTAGTCACTTGGGCTTTTATATATATAGATTTGTAAAATAACAAAAACATTTTTTACAGGATCATTTTTTTTAAAGAACTAATCCTATTTATTGGACAGTAAGTGACCACCACTGGCTTTTTATTTGCACTCTACTTTGTTTTATTTGTAAACTAAGTAGACAGTCAGTCAATAGAAGTGGTAAAAACATGCTTTGGACAAATCATACTTTTGGATATGCGTGCTCTGAACCGTAGCTGTAAAAATATTTATCCTTTTTTATAAAGAAAGTGATGGGAAACCATGCAGCACCTTCAGAATATTAATAGTTCTTGAAAAGGAATACTTGAGTAGATTTTCTAACCTGCAGCCTACCTTGGGAAAAAATAATGATAATAGAGACATAATTATATGGTATTTTTAAGTACTTACAGGAGTTCAATAAACCTGTACTTATACTAGTAGGTATTCTGAAACCATGTTTTGGAATGAATGGACTACTGTCCAGTTTTCCTTCCACTGAGGATGAAACTCAGAAAAGGAGTAAGTTGTTTTTCTTTAAAAGTGCAAACAAAATCTTGATTTCTGTTTGACTTTATTGGATAAAGTATTTTCTTCAACATTCTTGGGAATTATAATAGCAGCAGTTATTATTACTTTTTTCATGGAAGCTCTCTCTCTAATTTTTATGTCTGAGCCTAAGTAGCACTTATACTTACCTCCATATCCATTATAGCTTGTCAAACTGTACTGCGTGTATTTGAGGGCAGGAGCTTAATGAATTTAGAGTCCCTGTTGTTTAACATGACATGTGCTCAATCAAATAGGCCTAATGAACAGTTGGAAAATGAATGAAATGTGTCTTGTGGAAGGAATAAAGGTGATATGTATGCCCACAGATGGAATGTGGGTAGCAGCCACAAAATCAGGCCTCCTGTTTAATCAGAGTTACTGGGAATGGAGGGATCAGAGAATTTTAGAGTGGCCTCAGTTAGGATTCAGTCCATATTGAGTCTGTTTTCCAAATCCCCCTAAGGCTAGTGTGGGCTGGGAAGAAATGGAACAGAAATTAGTTCAGTGGTTCTTAGGATGGGAAGTATGCCCCTAAGAGCATTCTGGAAATTGTGAGAGAGTGTTTTTTGGTTGTTAAACATCTAATGAAGTTGGACCCAGGGATTCTAGATGCCTTGCCATGTGTAGGAGCCTCCTGCATAACAAATGTAGATGTAGTCTGTGTACATTGCATATTATCTTATCCTTGAGATGAGCTCTGTCTGACATGAATACAAGGTGCTTTTTATACAGTTTTATTTTATTTTCATTTTTTAATTGCATTTATTGTACTGACATTGGTTCACAAAATCATACAGGTTTCAAGTGTATATCTGATAAGGGGTTAACTTCCAAAATATATAAAGAACTTATACAACTTAACACCAGGAAGACAAACAACCCAATTAAAAAATGGACAAAGGACTCAAGTAGACACTTCTTCAAAGAGGGTATACAGATGGCCAATAGGAAAAAAATGCTCAATGTCACTAAACATCAGCTAGATGCAAATTAAAACCACAATGAGATATATAATTTTAATACAGTTTATTTTCCAGGAAAAGCTACTGATATGTAAATAGAGAGAAATCTAATATTGTGTGTGTGTGTGTGTGTGTGTGTGTGTGTAGTCTAGTATTTTTTTTTTTTGTTTAGAAATCTATCAAAAGTTATTTCAGACATTAATGTCACTATGTAGATCAAAGTTGACATGGTACAGCCTTGTCAGTTTGCAGGTGTGCCTGTGATACCCATTGATGGATGGTTCTATGTCTTGCTTCAAGTAGCAAACCACTACAGTACTTCTACTCTGTCAAGTTCAAGGCTTACATCATGAAATATATAGTTTCTTATGAATTAGTATTCTTTTTTTTTTTTCATGCTAGGGTTAGGCTGTTACATTTAGTTTTTTTTTTTTTTTATGTGAAGGTTTGTTACATAGTTCCACAAGCCCTTTTCTGAATCTCTTAGCTCGAAGTGTTTTCAGTCTTGTTCAGATTTTAAGAAAGCCAATGATGTATATATACCTGATAAAATATAACCATCTCAGTGGAATACAGAAGCCCCCCAGTAACCAAGACACATTGATCTTGCTACAGCAAATACTCATAATAGATGGGATAAATAGAATAAACCACTCCCATCAGTTCAGATCAGGAGATGTAGCCATGTGAGGTTTGGTGCCAAACTTTGATAAAAGTTGTCAGATTTCAGTTTATTGGGCTTTATGTTATCTCTGCATTGATGGACTATAGTTTGTGTGTATTTCATTTCAAGGTAGTAAGAGGGGGTATTAAAATATTTGGAGATCTGAGGTGTGTTATAGTTAGAGACCATTGATATAGTAGAAGAAATTCAGACTTTTACCAGTAAGTAACTTTCACCAGTTAGTAACTATATGCAGTGAAATCATTGACTGAGTTATGACCCAGATTCAAAGTCTGAAATAGTTCCCTGAGGCTAGAGTCCATTCATAAAATATGGAGATGTACAAGCCAGGTTATTTATCGCCATCTGCTTCACAACAAGGGATTGCACTCAGGGCCATAGGTGCTTTGTTGATCTGAGAATGTTATTTAGTCATCTACAGAAATGAAACATATAAGCAACAGTCAAAAATGCCAGATGAACTCTCTAGGTTATTAAAAAGAGGTTTTGTCCTTTTCCATTTCCCATAAATTTCCAGATGTATCATGTTCTAAAATTGGGACTTATTTATGCGCTCACCAGGTACCAGGGCTTAAAAATCAAAAGTGGAGAAAGCTGAAACAAAATATTTCGAAAATAGGAAGCAGGAATAGGGATAGAGGTAAATGAAAAGGTAAAATAGAAAAGAAAATAGCCATATGGAAACACTTTGGTGGGATAAATTGCACAGAGAATTTTATTAAACAGAGTGAATTGATTGGAGAAGAAATGACCATTAATCCTCCTAATTGTTTTAGTTGGATTGGCTGCTACTAGTTCATCCATTCAAATTCTCTGGCTTACATTTTTACATTTAAAAACAGAGGGGGATACATGGTAATGGAAACAATTAAATTACATTTTTAAAAAACCTCACACACAACATAGGACCCAAAAGCCAGTTCATAGGGGAGTTTGGAATAAACCCAGACTACTAATTCTGAGTGCGGTTTCCTTCTCCCACAGAGTACCTGGACTTCAGTGGAGACTCTGAGAATGAGGAGAGAGGACATACCTGAGACATGTTTAGAAGGGAGCACAAATAGCACTGTGGATTTGGTTACCATGTAGAGGGAGACACAGGAAGGGGTTGGAGATCCAAAGTTTAACATCTGTTCAAAAGAAGAGTGCTATTGCAAACGTGGAGATGATTAGAAAGAGGAGAATGAGGAGTAACGAGGTTCTATTTCAGATATATGCTTAGGTAACAGATCACACCTTGTTGGCAGAGGGATGGGTAGAGCCTATGAAATGCCCTGATCCTGTCGAGCACTGACCCAGTGCAGGGACGCTTGGGCCAGAGGGTGAGACCCTATTATCCTGTGAACACTAAGAAGGTACTGCAGGGTTGAAAATTAAAATGGAAATGGGCAAAATAATCAACTCACAGGGGGTCCAGATAAGAGGACCTGAGAGGACATTGCTGTGGTCCAGATGTGAAACAGGTCCTTCCTGCCAGATGCAGGAAGCTGGCATCATTTCCCAATAGGGTTCCTTAAATCCCAAGTCCCCCAAGAGATGTCTGCAGCCAAAAGGGCTAAAAAACTGCATTCTCCTGAATCAAGACCAGAACCAGTGATAGGAAGGAGCCAGGAACCAAGGGATATCTCCGTGTCTCTCCGTTCTGTGGTGCCCCTCCCACCCCAGAACGCTGCTTGTGTTTCCTCCGGGATATCTGTATCTCCTCCTCCCCTCTCTTTCCAAACAGTTTCTTAATTTCTCCTCGAATGGAGTGAAACCCTATCACTGAGAATGCTCCTGAATGCTAGGGCTTCCAAAGTCTGATGAGAATCACTACATCTGGTTATAAGTTGCCCAAGACAAGCTGATGGATCACGGTTGGGGTAGAGGTCCCATGGACCCAGGGGTGGGTCCTGTGCACACTCTTTAAGGAGGGGACAGTGTACTTGGATGTAATGAAATTGAGCCGCCAAAGAAGTTTGTTTTCATGTTTTCCCTCCCTCCCCGCCCCCCATGTGTTTGTGCTCGTCCAGGAATCCCTTCAGAGCCTCTCCCAATAGTGGGGTCTGCCTTCGCTCTTCTCTAGCTGTCCCCTGCCACCAGAGGCTGTGATGTCCTGTTTCCACGCTCCTCTGGGCTCCAGTAGGAAATAAACCCAACAAATGGTGGTGTTGGTTTCCGAATAAGACTTGTTCTGATCTTTGGTAACTCGCTTTTGTCCTGAAAGCCCCTGGTCCCAGGGAAACCAACCCCCTCTGGTAAACTGGGACTGTTGGTCACCCTAAAAGTCCAATGAACACCTTGGTTATCTCTCTGGAGTAGTTACAGAGGGTAAAGGAGCCTATTTTTCTTCTCCTCATTGGGCTAATCCATGTTGTTTATCCCTGCCAATCTATACTAGCTTTAAAAAAATGTGTATTTCTTTGAGCTGAAGTTCAATAAACATCCAAGTTTAGCAGGTATACATTTATTACATCATGCATACCAGTAGCTATAAGGAATATTCCACATAAAAATTTTTAAAATCCTGTCTTACTTGTTTTAACTAGCACTTCCCAAACCTTGATGTTCACAGGAATCCCCGGGGATCTTGTTAAAAGTCAGATTCTGACTCACTAACTCTGGCTGGGGTCTGAGGGTCTGCATTTTCTGACACTCTCCCAAGTGGCATGATACTAACGGTCTGAGGACCGCATGTTGTCTAGAAAGATTCTAAATTGATTAGAATACTGTTTGGGGGTATGCCTCTCTGTGATCAGTTTCCCAAAACAGTGAGAGCCAAAGAGAGGTTGATATCTTTATATAATTTCTGCCACACAAATAGATCTTTTGCACATCAAATTTTAAACGTGTTCATTTGTTTTAATTTTTAAAGCTTGGATGTGCTTTGCTGTACAATACATATGCAGAACTAGCTATGCTTCAGTTAATAAATGTCTGAGTTCACAAATAATTCCTGATTGAATATTCAACCTGTTTGGCTGCCCAGCATCATCATATGGAATACTAAAATTTTCTCTCTCTAAGAAGCTATTTGGATGATCATTTTGCAAAATCAGATTTTTCAGATCCCATTTTCACGACTTGATGTGGGAACCACTGGAAACCAAAGCCCTGAGCAAAAGGCAGAATCCTACTATCACAACGTCATGAGTTGAGTGCCAACTGGACAGCTCAGTAGCAAATACGTCTCAAGAGTCTAGTCTCAGCTGCCCTGGGCCGTCCTCTATATTAGAGAACATCACTGGGTGATCTTTGCACATTTCTATTCACAATAAGAACCTGAAGAAGAGATACACTTAAAGGTGCCGGTCCGTTTTCTGTGTCCCCTCATTGATACCCCTTTGGCGTGTGTGTACTGTGCTGGCTGAGCCTGCGCAGACTTTGATCTTTTGAACAGATGCCCTTGACAAAAAGTTAGACGGGCTTTAGGGACGGCTAATGTCTCCGTGGGCTGCAGACCGTTATTAAGGCTTGATTGCAATCTCCTGACATGATAAAACGGAATGAAAGAACAAGAACAGCCTGCTTGGCAGGGCCAAGTGCAGTTGGAAAGCTCAGAGAAGGCACAGGCATTAGGAAGAAATAATGTTGACAGAAGCTGGGCAGGCAGACAGGGTTATTTAATTCAGAGGGGAGGTATTAATTAATTGATTTGGGGTGAGGGAGATCTGATTTCTAAGCTAGACTACAAGCTGTTGCCAGCCTAGTTGGGGACAATGCCCTAACAGCTGTAGGAATATCATCCGTCGTCTGGGTGGCTGACCTCATATCATATCCATCTTCCTGGGTCCAGACTCGCCAAGTTGTGCCATTTGGACACCAGCAGCTCATTTTTCTTACCTTTCAGTGTGTCTCTTAATGTACCTGCCTGTCTAGTTGCTTGTCTCTGCTCTTAATTTCTCCGGCGACTCCCCTGGAGCACGGAAACAATCCAGGCAGGTGGAAAAGAGGAAACTGGGAGTGAGTTGGAAATGATCGCTCCTTAAATTATTGCATAATTTTAAATATATGAAGTCTTGGCTTTCTATATTTTTAAGACAGGTCAAATGCTATCCACACACACACACAAAAAAGTCTAGTCATTAACATTTACTAAAGCAAATGTCAGGCTCATGGTGTCCTGACTTCCTGTCTAGTCTCTGCTTTGTTCACTGCCAAAAATTATTTTCACTCAATTCTATTGTTTCACAGAACAAAGGACATGCCTAATGATGTCCTCCCACATGTAGTTCTGTGGAAGCTTTTATTATAGTAATTCATGTTTCCAGGCAAACAAATGCCGTGATGTATTCTGAAATACAAGGCAAAACGAATGAGTTTTGAGGTAACTTTTAAAAGTATTTTTTAAAGTATTTTGATGGAGTGGAAAAAGCATTGGTTTTTGGTACAGAAGATCTGGTTTAAGCAAGTGACTTAAAAATCTAAGGATTCCTGTACATATTTGTCAAAGCTCATCCATCTATAGCATTAAAACAGTATTTTTTTGTGTGTTTAAATTAAACCCACATAAATATAACTAAAAAATGTGAGTAATACTATGCTTTATTTATTAAATATGAGAAATATTTATCAGAAACTACATAAAAGCATAGAATAATTTTAAAAAACTAGCCATATCATTTCAACTATCAGATAATCACATATCCATTATCTGGTTGCAGTGGGGTGAATTAATCATAAGCTCTTGATCATGGTGCTCTATCACCACTGGTCCATGCAAATTGCCTCTTTTCCCCATAGTCCCCTATTCCCACTCCCATTCCCCTTCTCTGGGTTGAATCTGAGCTTTATGTAGCTTTTATGTAGAGGATGAGGAAAACTTCTGAAAAAGATGAAACAACCTTCCATGAAAATGCTCTCTTTTGATATTACTTGCTCTGCACTCTGCTTTCTACCAGAACAGTAAAAAAAATGAAGCTATTTATGAAGGGCAAATACATTCCTTAATAAGGGAGCTCAAAGCAGACTATACACTAGGAAATGTCTAATGTTTTTCTTCTGTACTTACTTGAAACAAAGAGATTTTTTTTCCATGAATAACACTATTTTTAGAGTACTACCACTTTAAAAATGAGTGATTACTTGGGAACTTCTGGAGGTTAAAATGTTCAAGTTCAAATTGTTCTCTGTTGGTAGTGGAACTGGCTAATGACTGGAAGAGAAAGCAGAGCAGGCCACTCTCTATGTGGGTGAGGGTTAGCTTTGCGCATCTATGCACGGGCAGGGCCAAGGGCAATGCTGAGTATGTGAGAAGTACTAAGAAGTACTTGCTGAATAAATGAATGGGTTGGGAAATTAAGCAATTAGATATCTAAGGAAAAAAGTGAAAGTATAAAAATGAGTGTTGATTTTCTGACTTTCTGAAAGATTACTGGCATTCAACTTCGACGCAAACGTTTCATTTATATAGGACATTAAATGGGGATAAACAGTGAACTTGGAATAATTTTATCTCATAGTGGCTCACTTTCTTAAATCTGCAGATTGGACATAGTAATTTTTACCTCCTTTTTAATTTTTTCTATGCCTCCCTTTTTCTAATTGCTTTAAATTTATGTTGCTATATGGTATGCATTTTTGTAACCTTCTTTACTCTTATAAGAATTGGGTGGAGTAAACATAAATTGAAATAATGATAGCTGTTTTATTTTAAATCAAGTTACACCCTCTGTAACTAAGCCTTCATAAATTCTCCATAAATAAACATTTGTAAACATATATGAGGAATCATTATTAACACACGCTTTGCTTATTACTATTGTAATTAAATAAAAGATTATCTTCCCCCAATGTAAGTCACAGCTAATGTGCTGCTCTACCTGCTCAATCTATTGGTCCATGTTAGAGTTCATCTGTGACTCACCATTTTGTCTCACTTTTCCTATCTGTCAAATGGGTGTTTCATATCCCCTAGTCTCAGGAATGTTATAAGATTAAATAAGGTAACAGGGAGTGTTCTTTGCTGGTTTTATTCTGTTCATTCCTTCCCATTCTCACCTTGCCAGAAGGTATCCCCCTCCCACCCACCGAGGCAGCATTAACATATTGCATTTGTGCCATGAGATGCGATCAATACTGATGAGAGAACATGGTTTCAGAGGTGCTCCATTCTGAAAGACCTGAGCCTGTTCCCACAGTGGGGTGAGAAGAGCCCGATTCAGTGGCTGATACCACATGGAGGGACAAATACATGGAGCACTGGGACCCTGGGAAGAGAAGAGAGAGGAAGAAAAGGGAGAGGGTAGTGGGGAAGATGTACATGGGGAGAGAAAATCTGGGAAGACCCTCTGAGGCTGACTTTATTAGATAGAAAGGTGACCCTGTGGAGACAGCAGATAAGTGAATGGCCTGTCCCCTGGATCCAGTGTTTTCCTGACTAGTACAGGTGCCTCTTTCCTGGGAATGAAGGCCTTGTCTTGGGATCTTACACAGCTTTAAATAAAGGTTAAAGGTTACATGTATGTGAATATTGTGGAATATGCCCATATTTCATTGAATCTAAGATGCTATCAGCTGGAAGATACATCCTTATTTTATGAACCATTGAGAATGGATGAAGAAGCCCTGCTAATTTAATCATGGCACAATATTTTAAGGTCATGAACTTTTTATTTAAAAATATCAAAAAAGCTCCTTTAGATGTATGTAAACATAGCATGCTCTTCTACATCACTCTTGAGTATACATATAAAGGCAAATAAATGTAAAATAAATTGATTAGGATATTCCTAACTGTGTTCTCAGAGTTTATTCTTGTGAATTGTTTTCCACCAGCCTCTTCGATGTGTGTGCTTTTTCACACAGTACAGTCAGCCCTTCCTGCAGTCAAGGCCGCTGATGATGTAGCGTTATTTAAATGTGTGTTTTGCTATTGCTCTGATTTTCCTCCAAGTCAATGACACTGGTCTCCAATTTCAGAGATGTGAACATGTGAAAAAACATGTCCTAGAATTTATGAAATATGGTAGGAAACACCCAAAGGTGCTAAGATCCCCATGTCCCCCTTTAACTACCTGAACAGCGTTCATCACATTTATTCACTGGCAAATACATGTTGTGGGCTTCCACAGCCTGAAAGAACAACTGATTCCTGAATTACTGTGGCTCTGAATCTTTAACTGATGGCTGGCTGGACTTAGGGTCCCCAATTCTAAAGCCTCCAGAATTATTTCTGGGAAAGAGGGTTCTGGGAGTCTCACGTGGAAAACTACACAGCCCTGTGTGGAGTGCTTTCCCCCCTTTGCTTGTGCTTATCAATACCCACCGCCCCTGGTGAAGCCACAAAGTCCACACCAAGGTGTGATCTTCTAACGCTCCCAGTGACTGCTCACCTCCAGGGAGTCAGAGATGTTGGAGTTTTCATGCAGAAGTGGGTTCGATGATATTCCCCTCAATTCCTCATCTCATTTTATTCCCCAGGTCCCAAAGCAGCAAGGTTCACCCCTGGAGTCAATTGCATCTTAAAAGAGACTTCCAGCTTCTACATACAGAGAACATTTTGATGGTTACCAGATGGGAGGGGGGTTGGGGGAATAGGAGAAAAAGGTGAAGGGATTAAAAAGTACAAATTGGTTGTTACAGAATAGTCGTGGGAATGTAAAGTACAGCATAGGGAATATCTATAATAATAAAAGGGTAATATGCTAATTAGACCAGACGTTATTCCAGATGTCATCCCAGACGTCCTTCTGGATGAAGCCTCAGCCAGAGGGAAGCCCAGGTCCCAGGTGCCAGACAGAAGCCGGTGCCGGCAGCCAGGGGAAGGAAGGCCTACTCTTGCACGGATTTCATGCATCGGGCCTCTAGTAGTCAATAATCCTATGTAATAAAAGCCTAATATACTAAGTGTCAGGTCGACCGGTCGGCTGTTCAACCAATCAAAGCATAATATGCTAATGATATGCTAAGGCCACTCAACTGCTTGCTATGGCGGGCACTGACCACCAGGGGACAGACAGTCGACTGGTCGACCAGTCGCTATGATGTGCACTGACCACCAGGGGCAGATGCTCTGACCAGTAGGTTAGCTTGCTGCAGGGGTCTGGCCAATAGGGACTGAGTGAGATGGGCCAGACATGTCCTAGAGCCCTCCCGCAGTTCATCCCTGGCTGACCAACCTCCTGCATCTCTCCCTGGCCCCGATCATGCACTGGTGGGGTCTCTCAGCCTTGCCTGAACCCTCTTGCAATCCGGGACCCCCTGGGGGATGTTGGAGAGCCAGTTTTGGCTTGATCCCACAGGCCAGGCTGAGGGACCCCATGGGTGCATGAATTCATGCACCAGGCCTCTAGTATTCTAATAACTATGTATGTGTGAGATGAGTATGAGATTTATCAGGATGATCACTTAGTAAGTTATATTTCTAATCACTGGGGTGTACACCTGAAACATATAATATTGTATGTGAACTGTAACGAATTTAATTTTAATCATAATTTGTTTCCCTAAGGATGACAAACTTCTTGAGAGCAACGGTTATCTCAAATACCCTTTGTGCAAATCTTCTAATGGTGGGCAGTCAATATAAGTGATTAAGGAATTTTTATTTAGCTTCTAATATGACTTCTATAGTCATACAGAAAAAAAAAAATTCTATTTGCAAGCAGAGCTGATCCAAGCCAAATCACTCAAATTACCATAGAGTTCCAAATGCTTTGGAAACTGCATTAACTCACTTTGCAAAAAATGCTGCAAAAATTATATATCTGCAAAAGCTCTCTCTACAATGTATAATTGGACGTTGGGAGAGGTGGCTGAGCTTCTGGGGTGATGTGCTTTTTCAGCCACAGAGCTCACAATTCATATTCTATCATGCCTTCTTTTTAGGGGAAGATTGACCTCTTCTGGGTATCCCTCAAGTGCTCTTAAATAATTTTCTAGTTTATTTGTGGACTCAGGACTACAATCCCACCAGAAATCCAAAAACAGCTCTAGATCTCTAAATTAACAGTTGTTTTTTTCGTATCTTGCCATCTCCCCATTTTTTCTCTCCCTGCCAGCTTTCACCTTCATCTCAGACACTAGAATCAACAGTCCTCTGTAACCTTGGCAACGATGATGATAGGATAATAGAATTAGAATTTCCCAGGGGTCTGTTCTATCATCATGCTCTTGGAAGAAAAAAATACAACACAATTTGAATTATAATTTGTGATACTTTAAAGTGGCAGTGTCCAGTCATTTTAAAGGCATGGCATTTATTGATAAAACATAATGTGTGTTAAAATTTCACTGATTTAAAAAAGTTCAACCACAAGAATAAGACAGGAAGTCTGTCTCATTTCTTTTCTTGTTCATTTTTTAATATGTATATTTTCAGCCAGACTTGTATGTTCCTCTTGACAGTCTGCTTTTTCATTAATTTAAAATGAGTAAGAAAAATTTATCAGCAGGGTAGTCTCTGAGAGGATTGTCACTTTATTTCAATGGATTTGAAATTCTGGAGGCTCTTTTTACAGTTTCCACTAGAACATTCTCACTATGGAAAAATAAATTGCCCCTCTAGGGATTTACACTCCCAGATTGCCACATGACGCACTGACATTCTATGTGCTGCTGATTTGAAGAACTGCATTTATGTTCTAGGCTGATATTTCTAAGACTGTGACAATGTCTCTGTTCTCTTATTTCTGTCCTGATTTTGGAAAAATACATAAACACTGGTCTTTCTTATATTTAGTGGATATCTTGAGTATCTCTGGGTCTGAGTCAGTAATTTTGATGGTTTATTCATCAATCTTTATTCTCGAGTGCTTTGTTCATTCAGACCTTTCCCCTACCCCACAGTAGTTGGATTTGCTTTGGGTATGGTTCCAAGCAGAAATTTAAGAAGTAAACTCCCCATGTATAGGAGAAGAATAGACATAATGCCATTCATTGATTATCTCATTTTTTTTTAGGAATTAAAATATATCAAATCCATATACCAATATCTTAGAGTAATAATGAAGTTAGTTTAAAAATCTTTTTTGCCATAAGGCATATTTATAAGTATTCTACAGAGCGTGACAATCTGATTGAAGGACATAAAAGTGATTTTTTTTCTGTATTGCAGTTTGAAGATTCTTAGCCACACGATACACAAGAAACTCATTATTCAAGAGGAAATAGAAAAATCCTTGTTTCGTGCTTGAGAATGAAGCTTAAGCTTATTAAGTGTGAAGTGGACTGGATGTTTGAGCCATTTGGCTTTTGTAAGTTGAAGGCAGCTAAGTCAAGTTTTTAACACCATTTAGCAGGGAAACTTGATTCATGATTCTTTCATTTCCTCTGGGACTTGGATTGTGTAGGCAGAGTATATTATTTGTTGTCTAGCATTCAACAATTTCTTATGTAGTGTAGATGGTCCTTTTTATGATACCAATAGCATTGACTGAGATATTTTGCCTAAAAAGTCAATAAACATTATTTCTTACCTTGCATATGGACTGGAAGCAGGACAAAAAAGAGATGGAAGTGATCATTACTCTCTCCTAATTTCAGTTTGTTTTGACATTAAAATCTAACTTAGCTAATTTCAATTCAGCAAATATTTAAGCATTGTTTATATATGAAACCTTTTACAAGATCCATTGGGGAATCAAAGATGAAAACTGAACTGTAAAATTTATTTTGGGAAGCTGTTGCTCTGTGGACTCTATTTATCCCCTTTGTGTTAATTTTAGAGAGTTTGG
The DNA here is from genome assembly GCF_027574615.1 of Eptesicus fuscus. Classification (NCBI taxonomy): domain Eukaryota; kingdom Metazoa; phylum Chordata; class Mammalia; order Chiroptera; family Vespertilionidae; genus Eptesicus; species Eptesicus fuscus. The sequence goes on along the minus strand of NC_072474.1, from coordinate 90,890,711 downwards.
GTACAACTATAAATCGGAAATGCTAGGTATGTGTTGATTCCACAGCTGAGCAGCCCCAGGAGTCTGAGACAGCTATGCCCCCTCAGGATCCATAGTGACAGGATGTATGCCAGCACCGAGCCCCATCCTCCGGCACAGCACTTAGATATACTAAACTCTCAGTCCAGAGATGTGCACATGAACAAGGCTGCTGGAAACCGGAGCCCTTCTCCAGGACCTACCTGGTGGCAGGCTGGTTTAATCTGGAAGCCCTAGAATCAAACCAGAAACAGAATGGGTTGCCTTTATTCCCTGTCAGTTACTTATGCTTTTCCAGTTCCATTCTTCTCACTGTCCTCCAAATAGCATGTATCTTTAGCTAGTTTAAGGAACCAAATAAGAACTCATAGCTATTATTTATTGAACAGTGTGCTAACCATTTCATATACATCACTCTATCTAATCTTTGAGAACACTCTTTGAGATAGAAACTATTTGACAGGCGAGGAAACAACATGATGAACATCTCTCTTGTGAGATTATTTGTGACTTTCCAGCTTTGTGCTATTATTTTCTGAATTTTTCTAAAATAGGTATAAATTCAGGTCACAATCAGTTAAAACTATAAACATGAAAAAAGGTGAGGAGTAGTGGGAGGGCCAGCTGCTTGTTCTCTCTCTGGAGATGCAGACAGGCCGGGCCCTCGCTGCAGTGTGAGTTTCAGTACGGCTCTCCACCGCAAGCGGTTCCTCAGGTGCCTGCCAACGTGACAGAAAATACACTGAGCGCGGCAGAAGGAGGCCTCTTCTCCATGCATGGGCGATTTGGATATAATATTTATCAATGCCGATCACCTGGATTGCGTTGGCTGATCTGGCTGGCTTGGGGGATTGTTCCATTCTTCCTTCACTGCTCCATACGTTTCCTTTCCAAAAACCTTTCCCTCTGTCCCAGAGAACGTGTTTCTACTCGCAGAACTGGGGCAAGTCCTCTCTTTTCTGTTAAAAAGTTGTTCTTTAGAAAAGCCCCTTGTGCGTCACGATGTAGGTTGCAGATACACTGTATACAAAGCTGGTGAAATCTGATCAATGATTTACGAACCAGCAATGAGAGCTCTATGCAGCAACAGAGCGTGCTCACTGCTCTTTTCAAAGGCTGCTCGCTGAGAGTGAAATGCAGAGGGAATTAGTGCTGTGAGAAGACTAGGACCTCTCTGACGCTATGCCTTTGATTCCCTATTTTATCTCTGGCCTCCACTCTGGACAGTGAACTGTAGAGATACTTCGGCCCCTAAGATCCTTTTCAACACCCCCTATTGGCTTCGAAGATCAAGTCTTTCCTTTCCTTGCCCACACTTATTTTCTGTTTCCTTATCCTTTTCAACACCCCCTATTGGCTTCGAAGATCAAGTCTTTCCTTTCCTTGCCCACACTTAGAGTGATGTATATGAAATGGTTAGCACACTGTTCAATAAATAATAGCTATGAGTTCTTATTTGGTTCCTTAAACTAGCTAAAGATGCATGCCGCTTTCTTGCACTTGTCCTGTTAAAGAGCCCACCATAGCTATTGAATATTTAACGGCTGGGATCGTTTTGCAGGTTTTAGTTTAAAGGTAACCATAGCGCACACACACACACACACACACACACACACACACACACACACACACACACACATTCATTATTGATAGCAGAGATGCGCTGTGAGTTCTTGGGAATCTCCTTTCCTTCCGATGTTAGTTTCCTGTGAGTGCTGCTGTCACCGGGATGACGTCCTGACATCGCTATGTGGCAGGGGGACGCATGCAGGGACGGGGGGTCTCGAGAGTGATGTGACCTGCGGTGTGGGTGGCTGTGACCATGCTCAAAAGGGACATGAAGCCGGAGAGTGACAGGCCACGGAGAGTGCGGTTTCGGATCGCGTCGTCCCACAGCGGGCGAGTCCTGAAGGAGGTGTACGAGGATGGGCAGCCGCCCGGCTCCCTGGACTCCGAATGTGCCAGCGTCTGCGGCATCGATGGGCTGAGCGAGCCTGACGGGCCGCAGAACGGCCACCGAGGGTCAGAAAGCGACGAGCAGGAGGACGACCAGGATAACTTGCTGGTGTTGGCGAGGGCTGCCAGCGAGAAGAGTTTTGGCACCAGGAGAGTCAACATTTTAAGCAAAAATGGCACCGTCCGAGGCGTCAAATACAAAGTGAGCGCCGGCCAAGCGCTGTTCAACAATCTGACCAAAGTGCTGCAGGTAAGTCGTTGCTCTTCGCTCCTCCTGACCTGGCTCCCGGCTCACCATCTCCACACCACTCTGCGCTCCAGGTTAAAGCGCGCCTCCCTCATTCGTGGCTCCTGCATACTTCATGAGCCACTTTCCCTTCGGAGACATTGTCTCCCCAGCCACTGGTTAAAAACCGGGTTATGACGCTTAGCAAACTAGGCTGACTTTTCAAGGCCAAGTTTCTGCCTGTTAAGGGGCCTTTTCTTCCACTGTGTAGTGACTAAAACAACATATTTCTTTCTTAACCAAGAAAAAAAAGACACACTATAGTGTTCAAAGCATCTGAGCAAAACTTAGAAGTTAATTTCTGGTTTATCATCCTGAAGATACCGAGCTGGTGTTTATCGTTACTTGCGTAGGTATTTAAAGCAGAAAAAGATTGAACGCTGCAGTCCGTGGGGATGGATTCAGTTGGCTGTTGTGAAGAGAGAAAGGCTAACTCTGCCTCGCTCATTCCTGAGGAGGTTGCAGGCTCATCTGAGTTGCATTTCTCCATTAATTTGCTCTTTAGAACTCTGAGAGCAGTACTTACAAAATTTATTCTTCTATAAAAGTACAGACTGAGACCCAGATTTTATAGTAAAAAAAAAATCGCTCTTAAAATGTGATAGATTCTGCACAGTAATGTAGGAATGTATTATTCAGGTCCTGGGCCCTTGGCAATGAATTAATGTTAAGATAGCTTTTGGAATTGCCTGGAAACATTAGTAAGATGATTTTCGGTTAAAAATAGGGATCAGATTCAGGAATGAAATTCATTGTCACTATCATTAAGGTAGCAAACTAATATTTTTCATTATAATACCATTTTATGTTATTCTCAGTATTTAAATAAAATGATATCTTGTGAATTATTCAATGCCTTGACATTATGCAAAGCTGCTGGAGAAAGGGTTTTTAAAAAGGTAGACTATTTTTTTATTTTAAAGGAAGTATTTGGAAAGATCACGCCATGAGGACTTTATAAAAGAAAATAAAGGGTAAAGGCAGCTAAGATATAAGGTTATTTTCATATATAAAACCTGTGAAGGATTTCATAGATTAAGGGTGGGAGTTGGGAACCAAAAAATCAGAAATGGATGACTACGTTTTACTAGGTTGGAAAAAATCTTGTATAGATTTCTAGATATGTGACTATTAGGTTGAAGTCATCTTAGTGGCCTCTATGTTTCACTAAATGCAGATATTATTTTTGCCAAGATGTAGACCAAGACTGTACAACAATTAAATAAAAAAATGATTGCATTCATTGTAATTCATTTAGCTTGTCACGATTCTAAAGGCTTTATGGTTTGGAGCATTATTTATAAAACTGCTGTACTAATTTTAGTACTTTGACTTGAATTTGTTCAAATCTCTCAAAAACCTATCTTTTTTGAATAAGTACCTTAAATCTTCAAAACCTACAAGAGAAAAAATTTTCCTCCTATGGCTTTATTCTGATGGTGCTATAAATTTGCAAATAGGAAATGGGAAAAAAATTCCAAGTCAAAATTTTGGTACTAGATTAGCTTATAATATTTACTTGTATATTTTTCTATGCATAATTTCATTGCCCTTTTTGGGAGAGAAATGAATGAAACTGTCATTTTATAATACTTTAACCCCATTCCAATATACTTTAAGAAGAAAATAGTGGTTACTAGCAGAGGTCTCTCAAAGTCTTTGATATTGAATCAGTCCCTCTTTCCTACCCCAAACCTAATCCTTCTTTCTTTATAATGTGGGTAATCAGCATATTGCAGGTATTCACTAATTTTGGCCATCAGCATCAGTTTCATCATCATCACCATCATCACCTCCATGGAATGCTTTTTGATCTCTCCAGGACAAAACATAACTCCTACCTTGAATCAAGGCTGCCAGTTGCACTATTTCAAGGACTCCATTCACCTAATTGTCTGGGTGAATAGCACCCCCTGGAGTTGTGCAATAGAACCTACACAGCATTAGGTAGAGAGCTGACTTGGATACTTGCTGCTTGCTAAGGGATGTGTCGTAAGTGGTGATAAATGTCTTAGGCATATGTCTTAGAATGATTGAGTTTCCACATGCATTCCACAATGTAATAGCAGAGAAGTTCTAGGGGCTAAAAGCAGAAGTTACATTTCATTTCTTCCCATACGGGTTATGGGACCAGATGTGACTCTTTCTTGGATCTCTTTATATTTTCCATATCCCGTGGAAAGTAAGCAGCAAACTTAGCTACATGCAACTGTAACAGCAATTTCTCTTAGCAAAGAAAAAGTGAGGACTTGTATCTTGGATATTTGGTTAAGGTTCCAGTGCACAGACAGTCTTACTGAAGCAAGGAACAGTGATTGGAGAAATAGTCAGGTTTTTCTTCCTGTTTTCAGTTATAAAATCTTGAAGCACTCAACTTGAAACTTGAGAGGAAACTCTAAATATAACTAAAATCTTTCAAAGACCCCATCAATCACTTTACTTCCTCTCTATTAGTTTACCATTCTGTTATTCCTATCTCATTAAATACTGGCATGTGCTGTGTAAAAATTTTAACTGTGCAGAGAATAGTCATTGAAATCATTTGCTTAAAACATTTTTACTTCTTAGCACACTTATTTAAAAAGTCGTCTATGAAAGAATTATTAGAACAAATTTTCACTTGATTTATCAATTAATTTTCCTTGTAGAATTCTGAGCAATTGAGGATGTACAATATTAAACAAGGTTGCTACGGGTAGTGATGGATCAGAAGGCATAGAGAGAAAGGACACTTGGATTCTCAGAGGAGTCTTGTAGCAGGTGGATTTTTGGATCCTTGGTGAATTGCTCAAGGACCTCCAGCCAGTCTAGATTGTAGTCCAGATGTTTGACTTTTCTAGCTCTCATAGAGATGCCAAAAATTTAATACTCAGGAGAGACTAGTTTGGAAATCTGAAAACCTAGAATCTAATAGAGGCCTGGAAATATGGATTTATTGGAATCTTTCCAGGTTGTTATTACATACATTAATGCTTGAGAATCATTGACCTAGAGTGTAAAAGGGAAGTTCATCCAGTTTCCTAAAGTTAAACATATTCCATAATATTTTTTTTATGTCTTCAATATTTAATGAGGAGAACAAAGAAGATATAGATTGATCTATGATTTGTTAGGTCATAAGAAGGGTCTTTCCTGAGCCAAAGATATCCTGACAGACATGCTTCCTATGAGTATTCTTTTTAAAAAATATATATATTTTATTGATTTTTTACAGAGAGGAAGGGAGAGGGATAGAGAGTTAAAAACACCAATAAGAGGGAAACATCGATCAGCTGTCTCCTGCACACCCTCTACTGGGAATGTGCCCACAACCACGGTACATGCCCTTGACTGGAATCGAACCTGGGACCCTTCAGTCCCGCAGGCTGACTCTTTATCCACTAAGCCAAACTGGTTAGGGCTCCTATGAGTATTCTAGCGTATCAATTAGTTGGTTCAGGAGCAGGCCCAGAAATCTTAACAGTACACTCTGATTTAGGTGTAATGTTTTGGTTATTTTTAAGACATTCTGCTGTAAGGATATTTCTACCTAGATAAATTATTTTATTCCTCATTAATGGAATATTTTAGAAATAAATTATTATTTTTAATTTTTAAAAGAAGTCACTGTGTTACCCTATGCAACACAAATTACACAGCCACTGTGTAGCTCAGAGCTCTCATCACCCAGTTTGCATGATTGGATTTGAGCTATACCTTGTTCTTAGCAGCAACATATTTCCAAAATCTCTTAGGGTGGGTCAGTGATTCAGGTAATTAATTAAGGTAATTAATTTTTCTAACTTATTCTCACAGGATTAAATTTCAGACAGTAATTAAATTTCAGACAGTAAGCTTATCTTAACCTTATCCTCAAACTTGTATACTCTGTTGTATACTCTATTAGAATCTTCTATTGTAATTTTCATAATATCATTTCCCTATTTTTCTACAAATTTAAAGTTGTTGTATAGAGAAAAATAGATACAAAGAAGGAAAATAATTAAACCACATATTATAATTTGATGGCTCCTTCTAAGAACTCAACTACATATATAAATGTGGTTAGTGTGTTTATATTTATGAGTATTCTAATATTTCAAGACAAATAAAATAAAAGTACTATTGAATTTGCAAATGAGTTGAATTTTGCAGGTTTCCACATACATAATTTTGCTTCAGTGTACCCAAAATTTTGAGAAATGAGCAAGAAAATTATTATTATAATGCAGTTTTTAGATAATTGAGTATCAGAGAAATCAAGCATCTGGCCCAAAGCTAGTAACATAAGAACTATGCCTTTCTCTGTTTTAGCTATGTACGTTTTACAAAATATAATGCCATATGCAAAAACTCTCAACTTTACCTTTTGAAGTGTTATAATTATGAATATGAAGATTTATAAGGCTAACTAAGTCATGTTATGGTTTAATCTGATCTTTTGAAAGGTCAACATTTTGTTAGCTGTCAGGGCCAGCCTGACAGTTGAACCGGGCTGAGGTAGGGAGGTGGGAATTGAGAAAAGAAAGAAAGACAGGACAGCGGGATCGGGAGGACTACGAGTCATTGAGAGACTGTAGTAGGTTTATTAACTGCGTAAAGCCTTTTATACACAAAACACTGAGTAGGAGGTCTGTGAAGAGGAATGTACTCTTTGTTCCTCTTAATCTCTAAGGGAGAGACAGAGCAGAAGGACAAATTCTTGGTATAGTAAATCAGGCAGATTCTCAGTACAGCAAATCTCAGTAAATAGTTACAGACTTCTTGGTAAGGCATGAAAGGGTTGCTCTCATTCTACTGATAACCACCATCCAAACAAGCCTGGGAAAACTGTGTGGGTAGGGGGCTGGGTCTTGCCAGCCCCTTCGAGTGCAAGGGCCATGCCAGCTTACAACCGGTCTCCAACAGTTAGCAGATTTTAAAATCTATTATTCTAGTGAATATTCAGTCTTCAGCTACGGAAGGTGTTTCTGTAGAGTTAAACCACCTCCATTCATTTTAAAATTGTATTTTTTAAATGTATCAAAACTTATCATGTCTATCACATCATTTGATTAAATTGCCATGAAGTTACAAGGGTCCCCTTTGGAATAGGATGCCTTAAGAATGTCAATAAAGACTGTGCTCAGTGTTGTTCACTGACTTTAGGATGGATATTAACAGGTGTTTCCAGCCATACTTATTATCTGTGTCTGGCTCACTGAATCCAGCTTTGTTAATAGAATGTTACTCCAGTGAAAACAAGGTGATACTCTTCATGACTCCTTGGTCTCCGTGGTTTATCTGGACCACTTTGGAAAAGCAACAACAACAAAATTAACATTGATTAAGTGTTTACTTAAGCCAGGCACCGTTCTTATTATTTATGAGCATTGACATCTTTATTTTTCACAATTTTATGACATAGTATTATCACTAATCTATTCATAATAAGTTTTCTTCTCTGTGTGTGAAACATTAAATTATAGGATTAAAATATTACTTTTTAAAAGCAGAATACAATAAATAAGCACCCACTATCAAAATAAGCACCCACTAATGGAAATATTGCCTTTTTAGCTATCAGGGAGTAGACAAGAAACTCTAGAACTTTTAATACAATTCCAAACAATGCAAGAAACTACATTATGCAATTAGGTGACTTGTAATTCAAGAAACAGGAAAAAAGAAGCCCCCAAAATGAGTTGGTACTACTGATATATTCTTATGTGCAATTAAATAATTGCAAACCAATATTCTTGAAAATCCTGTGACCACCTTCCATACTATTCTTAGTCACAACATTTGACACTGATACTGATTAGGACCTCAATAATTCTTTCTTTGAATTATGAATTAAGTGAAATTCTCTGAGACAGTGGTTATTTTGTTCTTTTCCATCTCTTTTGGCTTTGGAAATTTCCCATCTTGAATAAGAATAGAGTTTGCATCATGAAGCATTAGTAGCTTGCTCCATTCAGTCCTTTCTACTTCAATATTTTTCAGTCATTCATTTAATAGCCATTTACTGCCGATCTATTATGGAGCAAGCACTATGCTACAGAATTTGAGGGATGAAAACCAATTCTTGCCTTCATGGAATATTCAGTAGTGTATTGTGAGTGGGTGAGTAAAGCTATTTAGGGAAGAATTCAGATATGAAACTCACTTTTGTTTCTTATTGCCATAGGACTCTCCTCTGTTTTCGTGTTGGCTTAATATAGCCTCTGCATTTCTCCAATGCTTATATTTTTCTCCTTTTAGCCTTTCTCTGATTACACTATAATTTTATTACATCCCTTTCTTCAGCTTCTCTTGCTTTCTAATCTAGTTCTGTCTCCAGGCCCAATAACTGTAATTAATGACTCTTATCTTGATCCTACAAGTCTCCAGAAGTCTGTAATGATGACTCTGACCATGAGCACTGACTTATCCATGTTCTATGAATCTTACTAAAACTTTCTCTCTTAAGTTCATTGAATATCTTGTTGGAATATCTCTTATTCTCCTCTGTTCATTAGAACCCTTGTGTCATCATGACATTTTAATTTGTGGGAGCTTGGTTTTAATTGTTTGACGCTTAATCCTATGAATCTATCTGAATTCTGTCTTTAGAATAACATGCTGAGCAAAACCACAGGTTCCACAGATGACTTGGAACTGCTTAATGAACTCATGCTGGCAATCTGTGGGTACCACATAATTAGGGAATTATCTTTAAAAGCCATATAACTGCAGAACTATACAGACATCCTTTGGGTGGCCTGGTCATGCTTGCAGAGTTTCTGACATTTTCTCTAAAATTCAGTATTGTGAATGTTGTATAAGAACAATATAAACATTTAATAGTCTATGAATTGACACACTATGTAACTATATCAGTCTCTCAACCATTATTGCCTGGGAGGAATTTAAAAGTTATAAACAGAATAAAATATCATAAAGAAATTTTTGGTTATGGAAATTATATTTATGATCTCTTTGCTCAATTTCATTTTTCTAACAATTCATTATCTCACCTAATTGCTGGCAAATTATTTGTGTCTTAGAATATTTCATTAGGAGGGAAGAAATAGATGTACATTTGTTTATATCACTCTCCCACACAGTTAATACATCAAATTATGGGAGTAGTCCTTATTTTATTGATTCCTAAACAATAAAATTAGGTTATGAAAGAAGTTGCTTCTTTTCTGAATCTTTTATGTAATTAGAGGTATGGAATTAAAGATATCTCTTTATTATTATTATTATTATTATTATTATTATTATTTCTTGCTTGTAGATAGAGAGCAGGCTGACAGCTGGGGGGGGGGGGCGGACAATGGGGATGGAGGTATTGAGCAAAAAAGAAAAAAAGAGAAAGAACTCAGGAAACAGACAATAGCATGGTGATTGCTGGAGGGAGATGGGGTGGGTGGAGGTGGAGGAGGGTATGGGGGATAAATGGTGATGGATGGTGAACACACAATACAGTGTGCAGATGATGTGTTATGGAATTGTGCACCTGAAACCTGGTGGATCCATTGTCATTGCTGCCCCTTCAGCCCTCTTATGCTGCAGGCAGCCTGTGAGGCCTGTCACATAAGTCCTTTCCCAGGATACCCAACTTTTACTTCTTCTGACTCTTGGAATTACCCAACCTCATTGCTTTATGCCCAGCTCTTTAAAGCACAACTATATTGATTACTCCCAAAGAAGACCCATGTTTCTAGGAACCAAAGCCCACTTTCTATATGAGAGAAAGAAGAGACAGTGTCATAATCCTCTAGCAGTCTCTTAAATGATTTTGGTGCTTATTGTCTTTCCACTAATGGGTCAAGGTACTGTTCTCTGGGGGCAGATGACCTGGTTTCAGAAGCAGAGTCTGCCACATCTTAGTTGGGCATTCTGGGAAAATTTACTTCTATAATGCCAGTTTTCTTCATCGGTAAAGTGGGGATAATGATAGTGACTATTTCCTATGAACTAAATGAACCATCACGGATAAGCATTTTGCACAGTGCCTGGAACATTGTAAGGGCTCAGTGGATACTGTTCCTATTTTTATTACCCATCCCTCAAACAAATTTTGAATTAATTCTTGCTAAGAACTCTGCTAGGCAATGAGTATGAAAATATGAATAAGGCATCATTCCTGTCCTCAGAGAAACTAAATTCCTTCTTAGGAGGGAAACAAACACATAGTTACTGTAAAATATAAGTATTCAGGAGCTTCCTGGGGGACAGAGGCAGGACTCATGACCCAATTCTGTAAATCTTATAGAGATTCTGCCCCCTTCACTCCCCCCACCTCCCACCTTACATCTTTTAAAACCAGAGCTGCGTGGGAAGTAAGTCCAGGGCCACTCCTGGAAAGGCATCCTGGTGCTTCACGCTTTATTGGTGGAACTCACTTCCCTTTGGGAAATCCCAGCTGCTGCCTCTAAACCTGGCTTAGCCCCTGTCACACAACCTGCTTTCCCAAGGCTTATTCCTCTGTTCAAGATCCTGTCTTGGTGGCAGCCCCTACCTGGTTTGCTTTGTCTTGGATTCTGTAGTTCTAACCTCCCGTGGCTGCTTGGCCATGTTGGTCAGCCTGGCTCTGCTGCGATTGGCTCCATACCTGTGAGCTCTGCCAGCCGGGCACCCATGTGCCCTGTGTCTGAGCATTCCTCTGCAACGCCTGTCATCCTGAAAGCCTGGCCTGCTCCTTCTGCATAGACCTGGACTCTTTCTCTTCTTTAGCAATAGCCTGGGGTTGATTTATGTCTTTCAACACTAATCTGGGTAATTGTTTGTATCTATATGGGATGTGCTGTGCTACAAGTCACATTGTGTGAGAAGCTCAGAAGGGGCCTCTGAGGTTGTTTGCTGGCTTCATAATGTGATAAGCCAGTTCCTGCTCTGCTCTTTCTTCTTTGGCTTATTTGTGATGTTCCCTCACAGATTCCAGATGGCTGCTATAGCTTGAAGCCAGGCCAGAACCAAAAACAGAAAGGGAGGGGTGACAAAAGAGAATATTCTTTGTAGGTGTGCCTTTTCTATCAGAAAAGAAAAGAAAATTCCAGAAACTTCCTAGACGCTTTCTTGTACAGTTCATTGGCAGAATAGAGAGTTATGGCCTGTTATAAGAGGAGGCTAGGAATGTGAAGTTATTTATGGCAGTGCCTCTATGGCAGAAGAGAGCATGGGGCATGGGGTTGGGAACTTACTTATCCATGGAGCTCGTGGATAAGTAAGCAGTGGTGCCTGCCCATCATCATCCAAGAACTTTGATGAGACAATTTTAATTTTATGCAATTTAACTCACATTGGGTTCTGCTACTTGAATTACAAAACCATTTTACTAGTGATCTTATTTCACAACCTGCCTACATTTAGTTTGCCTGTCCTTGTGTTTTGTTTTTCTGTCTTTCCAGTTTGTTTTTTTCTTAATTATTTTTAGTATCTATTCCTTTTGATTTCTGACTGTTATCTCTTTTTCCTTAGGTCTAGAGCTTTTTTTTTTTTTTTGCTTGATGGCTTTAATTATTCTAACACTAAAACTTCAGAACCTCAAAGTGACCTTACGGGTGCTAAACCAATTATTTTCAACTAACAGCAGTTAAAAGCCTTAAATATATTAGTTATTTATTTTATCTGTCGTGGGGTGCTAATTGTGCAATTTTAAAGAGGTGCATGCCACATTAGACCTAAGCTGAGCAATCTAAAACGTAAGGAACTTCCCCCAAACAGTACATATTGCTTTATTTTTTTTCTCTCCCTGCCTGCCTCCTTTAAATCAAAACCAAAATACAAAACAAAAACACAATGACTGCAGAGTCACAGCGATCATTCCCACAGCTCCTTCCCTCCCTCCTCGCTTCCCAAGCCCGGCACCTGGGGGGCTCGGAAGTCAGTGGGCTGGAACTCATTTCGCATTTGAGAACAATGATAGAAAAGCCCTCTGCATGCAGAGCAGGGCAGGCCCGTTCTCAGAAAGCCTTTCAGCCGTGCTGCTCCAGCTCTCCTGCTTCTGCTAGTCATAAACAAGCTTTCACAAAATTAAAAAACAAAACACAAAACCCTGAAGAGTATCATGCTTAGCGAAATAAGCCAACCAGCCATAGAAAGACAAGTATCACATGATCTCACTCATACGTGGAATCTAATGAATAAAATAAACTGATGAACAAAATAGATCCAGGGACATTGAAGCATGGGACAGAGTGATGAATTTCAGAGGGAATGTGGGGGTGGGTGGGTGGGTGGATGGGGAGAAGTTAACCTGGGGAACTTGTATGCATATATGCACAGCCCATGGACACAGACAATAGTGTGGTGAAGGCCTGGGAGGAGCAGGTGTGGGGTGGAGGGAGTCAGTGGGGGGAAAAAAAGAAAGGAGATATCTGTAATACTTTCAATAATAAAGATAAAAATTTTAAAATTATTTAAAAGAATACTATTAGTAATAAGAAAAACTCTTTATTGAGTGCCTACGTGTGACAAATTATTTTAGGTCTCTTTCTTATAATAGTTTCTTTAATCCTCAGGGAAATTTGCAAAGTTGATATTAACTTGTTTTACTTGCTAGGAGCTGACAACACCCCAATATGATTTAAAGGACCATGAGAAAACATGGTCCCCGGATATTTTGGCCTTAAGTGTTGATCTGCTCTCTGAAATTGTTTCTGCTGTTTTTCCTACTTCCCTACTCTCGAGACCTCCTTTGTCCGAAGTTGAGTTCCCTAGAAACAGAACCTGAAATTGGCTTCCTGTGGAAAGTGATTTATTAAGAGAGCATTCTCTGAAGAAAGGGGGAGAAGGAAGCAGATGAGGACAGGGGAAGAAAGCTAAGCCAGGCAGTGATCTTGGCTAGAAACCAGCTTCAGCCTGGACATTCACAATAGCAATTGCACCATAGATTTGGTCTCCCTTACAGCAAAGGGCTGGCATTTTGTATGCCTGTATCAGTCTGTCATTGGCCATTGGCTTTGCGTATGTGTGTGTGTGTGTGTGTGTGTGTGCCTCATAAATTCTGCTGAGACATTTTGAAACATTTATCCAGAGAACGGGGAATTTTATCTTTTAGCAGCCAGTATTTACAGTAGCTGAGGGATGGATCAACCAGCATTGTGAAATAAATCTGGAAGCATCCACTATAGTCTGCCTTTTGCACTATTCAGAATTAGTTGCTTCTTCCATTAAGTTTATTCCATCTGCACACAGCCTTGTCACAGTTAGTGAGAGAATTAGGGGGATAAATTATAGCCCCAACACTGTTGTTGGTCTTAAAGTAATAACTAATATTTACATTCCCTCTTTTATTATCCATTTTAGCCACCCCTCCTCTTAGCTAGCACTTCTGCTCATCCAGGCAGCTTGCGAGGTTGGGTTAGTCCCCGTGGAACCTGAGCCTCTGCTCACTATGCCCTTACTAGGCCGTGGTTACTGTACTTGCCTATTTACATTGAAAACCAAGGGAGGTACCCGAGGACCAGGCATATTTTTACCTGCCCCTAATATGTAGCAGCAGTTCTTCCTCCTTGAGACAATCAAGCTCTATTACCCCTGCCGGTTATGTAACTCCTTTTTATGTCAGCTGGATTACTGTCATGATGAGTCCAAGGTTACCAGGTGTCAAGTGTAGCGTTTAAGTTTAGTGGGCCTCTTTCTGCATTGCTTGGTGGAAGGACTCCCTTCTGGGACCAAGGACATAGAATAATAATGCCTAAAGTTGCAGGGATGGAAAGCACAATTGTCCAGGTGGGTGGCTGGGAGTGATGGTGAATGGGATCATTCCTACATCTACCCGTTGGTTCCCGAACCCATGAATTCTAGCTATTTGGCAATACAGCTCCATATAATAACCATTGGTTTAAAGTGTTGACTTTAAACAAACAGCCAGATATTTCTTCAAAAAAAAAAGGGTTTATTCAGGAACAACAAAGAACTGCAATTTGGGACCTGCAGCCTAATGACAAACCACTCTGTGCAAGTACAGAGAACAAAGGAGAGAATGTTCTTCTATAGAGGAAAGGGTTATTATATATTCAGAAAGTTTGCGAGATGTTATGAAACCCTTGGCAGTTTGAAATTGGCCATGGTGTGAGTATTCCCAGCAAATACTATGAAGTAGTATTTGTGCTTTTTTTCTTCCCCTTGAAAGTAATTTACCAGCATACCACTGCTACTAAAAAGAGGCCGAAAAGAACATCAAAATAGGAAAAGGTGAAGACTCCTTAATAATTTATCCTGGAGCCAGAGCTAGTCCCTGCACATTTTTCTTTTCCTAAAATGCCCTCAGAACGTGCCATCTGGTTATTATTTTCTCATTAAAAAATTGATCTACCTCCTGCGTATGGTCAGTAAGTCTGTGTTGCTGTAAACATGAAGAAATTCTTCCTATTTAATTTTCCAGCCTCCAGGCTTGCCTTCAGTGATCTTTTCCTCCTACAACTGAAAAGCTAATCATATTGCTCTCCTGCTAAAAACAAACCAATGGTTCTCTGTAGCATTTACATATAAAATCAAAACGTTTTAGTCTGGTAGATGAGCCTGAGCTCCTCTCAAAAGCAGAGTGTGAAATAGGACGTGGGTACAGGTCGTGTATTGGGGAGGTCATCTCAGGGCAGGAGGGAGATGGAGGAATGAAGAGGGAAGGGGATAAACCAATGCATAGGTGCACTGATTGCTGCCATGGGCAACTGGGGTTCCTTCCATCCTGGATCCTGCCGGGGCCTTCTGAGGAGGGTCTAGAATGCCTTTCAGAACCCACAGCACCTGAGTACCACAGGAAGAAGCATTTATGGACTCTCTCCCCTTGGTGAGGGTGGTCCCAAGAGGTCTATAACCCCCACCCTACAAGGTTGCATCTGAGCCTCATATACTGAAGAGCTGAGGGAGTGGTCTTCTCCCAGTGCCCCACACTGAGGACCTGGAGAAAACCAGGGCAGGCAGCAAAACATTACACAAGCTCTCGGTGAGCTTCTACCACTGAAAATGACTTGAAGCTCAGGGAGCTTTTCTTGAAACGGGACTGTGAAGCAGAACAAGGGGCAGCTGATCCAAGGGCGTATGATGCTCTCCAAGGCTTTCCATGTTCTCTTCCAGTCTCTCCCTGGACTTGTTCTCCCTGACAGCCTACACATACCAATGCAGTTACCCTAACCATACTCTGCCATTTTATATAACCCTTTTTGGGGAGTATATGCTCACCTGCTGATCTCTCTTATCAAAATGCAGCCACTTGCTTCTCTTAGTTAACTAACCTCAGATGTGACCCTTTCCTGGAAGCTTCCATGTTTCCCCCATCAGTGTTTAATGTGCAATTGCTCTTGCAACATCCTCATTGTAGCTCTAGGAAAGCCCTCATTGCAACATGCTGTAACTCTAACATAAGCATCTTCTTATACTCTGCACAGGCTGTAAGGATCTGAATTCTAAATGCCCATGTTCTGAGGGCCTAACATAGTCCATAACTACATAGCTACATAATAAATGTTCTAGAAATACCGTGGACTGAATGAATGAGTACATTTTGATTTTGCCGTGGATTTATTTTTCAAAAAAACATTTAAAAATCCAATCTAAGACCATTCCAAAGCAATTGAAGCATGGATCTATTTTGAAAGAAGTCTACTAGGTGTCCAAATATGCCATTCATTATATGTATAAGTAAATAGCACTATATAACTATACTAGAGGCCCAGTGCACAAAATTCATGCACGGGGGGTAGGGGTGTCCCTCAACCCAGCCTGCACCCTCTCCAATCTGGGACCCCTTGAGGGATGTTCGACTGCCCATTTACAGGGATCGGGCCATGGGAGTGTGGCCAGCCTGGGTGAGGGGTTGAGGGCTGTTTGCAGGCTGGCCAAGCCCCCCAGCAGGGACCCTCACTCCATGGGGGTGTGGCCAGCCTGGGTAAGGGAATTTTTTTCTTTTTCTTTTTTTTTTCAGCACCTCCTTGAGCGGAGGCCAGGGCTGGCTGGAAGCAGGTATCTAGGATTTATTTATCTTCTGTAATTGAAACTTTGTAGCTTGAGTGGAGGCCAGGGCCGGCCAGGGAGGGCGGGAAGCTTGGCTTCCTCCATTGCTGGGGGCAACCCAAGCCTCCTGCTCACTCCAGCTCTGTGGCGGCTGCCATCTTAGTTGGGTTAATTTGCATACTTGCTCCTGATTGGCTGGTGGGTGTAGCAGAGTGATGGTTAATTTGCGTGTTTCTCTTTTATTAGTGTAGATGTATAACTAACAAAGCAATAACAATGAAACTGTAAGAAAATCAAGCAATAAATCAATAATAATGAGTGTATGACTTCTGCTTAGAAGAATTAGATGAATAAGACACGAACATATAACAAGATGACTAATGATAAAAGAGGGGAAAATAACACGCTGAGCCATGAAATAGTATGATGTGGTAGGGGGAATAGGGAAACGAGTAGCAGGAAATATATTTGCTATGGTATCAGAGGACGCTGAGACCCTGTGGGCATAGAAGAAAGGGAGGTTTCTAAGCAGCAGATTGGATTTGAACTAGGCAGCATGTGCAGTGGTTAGCAGCAGTGACTCTGGGGAACTCTGAGGTTCAAACTCCTGTGTCACATATCACCCAATAGCTGTGTAATCTTAGGCAAATTTCGACTGCCTCATCTATAAATGGTAGTTTATAATTATGCTTAGTTCCTGTGGTTATTGTAAGGATTAAAATAATTAATGTATTTATAGACATCAAAACAATGCCTGGCATATAACATACCTATTAAATATGACATACGGTACTTACTCTAAAACATGGGGAGGATAGTCTCTCAGCAGAGACATAGGATATGTTTGTAAGCCAGTAAAGGGACTAGTTTACTTGTAGCAAAGAGTTTATATGGGGAAATGGCAAGGGATAAAACTGGAAAGCTGCTTTGGATTCTTAGTGAGGATCTCAAAAATCAGCTAGAGCCAGTAAGGACAGCCAATAGATGATTTTCATTCATCATTGAAGTTTCTATTTCTCTCTCCCTTTCCCTTCCTCTCTGAAATCAATAAAAATATATTAAAAATAATATTTATTTCCTTTAGAATCATAAAAGCTCAGTACTGGAAGGGACCTAGAGATAATCTGGTATACTTCATTCTTCATTTTTTATATCAGCACATTGTGATTTGGTGTTTCCTCATGATTAGATTCAGGTTATGTATTTTTGGCAGGGACATTATATAACTGACCTACCTTCTCTTTCTGGGGGCATCAGATCTGAAGTCATATGATGTCCATTTGCTCCCACTAGTGATCTTAATTTGATCACTTTATTATGTATGGCCTAATTTATTCACTGTATAGTCATTTTCCCCATAATAATTAATAAATAATGTGATGGGAGATATTTTGAGGCTGTGTGATTATCTTGTTACTCATCAAACTTCTACATTCAAGACTCAAGATTAAGCACCCATTGATGTTTGCATGGATCAATGTTTAGCATCATGTTTACAAAATGATTATTTTTTCTATAGTTATTAGGCAGCATTTTTCTGTAAGGATGATTCTTTGTTTATAGATTTATTTACCCATCTATTTACTATCAGTATGTAGACTCACAGATTTTTTTAAAAAAATGTTTTTACTTATTTCAGAGAGAGGAAGGGAGAGGGAGGGAGCGATAGAAACATGAATGATGAGAAAGAATCATTCATCAGCTGCCTCCTGCATACCCCATTTGGGGACTGAACCCACCTTGACTGTTGAACTGTGACCTCCTGGGTCATGGGTCAACGCTTAACCACTGAGCCATACCGGGTGGGCTAGACTCACAGATTCTTATTCACTGGGTTCTAATCCCTCACTGTGCTTATTTATTTTAATGCTCTAAATGTTCCAGTCTTGGCCAGTGGGAGCCCCTTAAAACTGGCACTGGTGTCTCCTTGTCATACTCCCATCATTTTTTTAAGCACTTCCTTTCTTTTGGCACAAGGTGTTCCAGGCTCATCTTAAACCTTTCCTGCCCATACCAGGAATCGACCACTCTTCAAAGAGCCTTGACACCCTTTGGTGCAGAATGACATTAGGAAACACAAATCTGGGTGGTAGGTCTGCTTCCACCTGCTGGCATGCTGTTCCCCATTGGTCCTCTCTGTAGACAAAGCTGCTGCTGCTGGTGGAGGGAGCTCTGTTGTAATTTGGCATTTATTTCTCTAGTTTATTTGAAGCTTGTGCTATTCTCTCCCTCCTAGTGATTCTGAAAGCATGGGACATGCGTATTTTTATTTTGGTTCCTTATTGATCCTGTTTTGCGGGGGAGGGAGGAATGGAGTGATTTGGCTTCAGGAAGCCAGTGTTATCTGAGGGCTGACCAGACCTCTGAGATCTGGTCTTTTGGTGTCTTCCTTATCTATGGCCCTCTCATTCCTCAGGGTAATTAACATTTAAATAAAGATTTCTGATGAACTAATGTATGTGTTGATGAAAACGTTGAGAATAGAAATGCATGCTCTATTTCCCCACAATCTCATTTTAATAGTGTGTGGTTGCTTTAGTGTCAAAGCTGGAGAGGAACAAAGCCAAGAATTACCCCCTTAAAAGGAACACTAATAAGAGGGTGGCTTCTGCAATTTGTTTGTATACATTGCCTTCAGAGGCTGCTGTTGTTTACCCAATACACTTGGCATTTTTTCTTTAGATAGGCATCCATATAACCCAAAGTGCAATCCTTGGCTTTATGAAAATCTAATGTGATTTTATTGCTGAAAGCAGACATTTATGGAGGAGGAAAAAAGTGTCCCATTTCCTCCAGTATTGACAGCACAAATGAGAGTTTAGTGTTTCATTCCAATGAGACTGTGGCTTTCATTAATCTCACACTCACAGCTGATGAATGAAAATGGCTTTGTCGTGCTAGGCAGACTGCTCCCGCAGAGTAATTAATCCCCAATGAAGGGTTGGAACAACTGCCAGTGAAAATGCTGCATGCTTGCAGCTCAGCTGAGCCTCACCAGTGAGGGCTTTACTGCACGGACTCATGACTTTACATTTCCTCTCTCTCCGACACGGGAGAGGGACAGATGGAGCCACTGACCCTGAAACAGGTGGCTAGGCAGGGTGAAGGAGGTGCAGAGGGCTTCTTAGGTAAGAGCTTCTGAGGGTGAATGTATTCACTGGGAAAGATGCTGCCCTGGGCAGAAAGGCTCCTTAGTGCTTCTCTGAGGAACTGGAACGATTGAGATTGTGAAGCACAAACTTTGAATAGGAAAACAAGATAGGAATCAGACACAGAGCTAGGAAGGAAGGACGTCCATAAAATATTCACCGTAATATGTAGCTTTTCAATATTAGGAGGTCTGATATGGAACCTAACTCATGAGTATTCGTTTTAGGATTCCAGCACAGCCAGCACTTACTTATATCTGAGTATGGAGTGGTTTGAAACCAGTTTTATATGCCCACAATGTTTCTCCAAAACTCACCCTGGTGAGTGGCTCCCTTGCCACACCAGCCTCACCTTCATGAAGGCGTAAAACTAGGATCACTGTTAAAAAGAAAAAGTAAAAAAATTATTAAGTCAAAGACAGGGTATGGCAAAAGGAGTACACAAAACACAGTTTATTTTTGTATTATTACTTACTAGAGGCCTGGTGCACAGATTTGTGCACTGGTGGCATCCCTCAGCCTGGCCTGCACCCTCTCACAATCCGGGACCCCTTGGGGGATGTCAGACTGCCTGTTTTGGCCAGATTCCTGCAGGCCAGGCCGAGGGACCCCACTGGTGCACGAATCCATGCACCGGGCCTCCAGTATGCATATAAGATCTTTGGTTAATCTCTCCCCCTCCCCCTCTCCCCCCTTCCCTCTGAGATCTATCAGTCTGTTCCATGTTTCCATGCCTGTGCATTGAGCATCTGCCCCTTGGTGGTCAGGGCACATCATAGCTACTGGTTGAATGGTTGGCCAGTTGCTTAGGCTTTTATATACATAGATTAGTCATTGTACTTTTTTTTCATGTGAATAGCTGTATACAAGTTTTGTCCCATCCTGTATGTACTGTGATCTTTGCTTTTTGTGTATAGAAACTTTCTTTCACTTCACAGTTATATAAATAGCATAATTGTAATTTGGCTTAAAAATGTGTTCTGGGCAACATACAAATTGCCAATTTTATCCCTTCTCATCTTAGCTTTGCCCATGCTTCTGCATCCCCATCTGTCACCAGTCTAGGAGATGCACATGCACATTATTCCCACAAATACCAATTATTTTAAAATTTCCAAAGATACTCCAACGTTTTTCCCCTTAAGAAACATAAGTAATAGATATTGTTTACTAACCAGGCACCATTGTGTGGGCAACAGTGAGGGTGATACACAGCTTCTTATATGGTACCTTCACTCCACTCTCTCTTTCAGGGGAACATTTCAGAATGTTAGTGGGTGAGCATGAAGTTATTATGGGGATAATACTAATTTATTCTATATTAAAAGTTAGATAAATTACAGCCCAGCTGCTGTGGCTCAGTGGTTGAGCATTGAATTATGAGCTAGGAGGTCATGGTTCGATTCCTGGTCAGGGTAAATGCCTGGGTTGCGGGCTTGATCCTCAGTAGGGGGCATGTAGGAGGCAGCTGATCAATGATTCTCTCTCATCATTGATGTTTCTCTTTCTCTCTCTCTCTCTCCCTTCCTCTCTCTGAAATAATATTTAAAAAAAACCTTATAAAAAAGGTAAATCACTTACAAACATCATTGCTATTACCAGTAATAAATTACCTGACACAAATTGCACAACTGATGATGATACTAAATTTCACAAGTAGTTCCCTAGATTAAGTAGAAAAAGCAATAGAGAATAAGGTGTTTGAACAAAGATACAGGATCTGATTCCTGAGAGGGGCTCCAATTTATGGAAAGCCTTAGACAAATGGATCAAGTCCTATAATTCATTTTCAAATTCAACAAGCATTCATTAGCAACTGACATGCTCTTAACAGTACTGTATTTTAGAAAAAGAGGTACAATAAACCTATGTGTATGTGTAATGTATCAGGAATAATGATTAATGGATTTATTATTTTAGGTATATTACCACATTTAATATTTAAAATCATTCTGTGGGAGAGATGAAGTTGATTTCATTTCATAGGTAATCTGCCCAAATTCATTCATTTAAGACAGAATGAACTAGCGCGGTCACTATGGAAAGCATTATGGAGATTAATCAAGAAATTAAAAATAGAACTACCATATCATCCAGCAAACCCATTTTTGGGTATTTATTCAGGAAACTGAATCACTATCTAAAAGAGATATCTGTACTTCCTTGTTCACAGAAGCATTATTCACAATAGCCTAAGCAGGAAACAACCTGTGTCCATTGACAGGTGAATAAATAAAGAAATTGTGGTTTATATAATGCCTAGTATCACTTTTAGGTGGGATCTTAAAAAAAAAAAAATAGGCGAATTCCTAGAAAGAGAGAGTAGAAACGTGGCTGCCTGGGGTTGGGGCAGGAGAAATAGGGAGAGGGAGGTAAGTGGGTACAAACTTTCAATTATAAGATGAATGAGTTCTGAGGATCTAAAGTATTACATGGTGATATAGTTAACTCTGTAGGGTATAATTAATTTTGCTAAGAGAGTAGAACTTAAATGTTCTCACCCAAAAGAAAAAGAAATCTCAATATGTGAGGTGATGGACTGGGTTAAATAATTTGATAAGAGGAATCCTTTTACATATATACGTACATCAAATCATCACTTTGTACACTTAAAATATCTTACAATTTATTTGTCAATTATACCTCAATATCTCTGGAAACAACAACAGAAGCAACAATAAAAGAAGTAATGAAACTGTGTTGCAATTCAGGGCCTTCGGACTCTAAAACCAATTTTCCTTATTAGTATTTCTTTCTCATCCTTTATTTTTTCCTTTACTTAACAGAAATCTACAGAGCATTGCAGGGTTGTTGTTGTTTTTTTTGTTTTTGTTGTTGTTGTTCTTTTTAAAATTATTTTTTTTTACTTTTTTAATTATAAGAGGGTATATAAAGCCTCAGACCCCCACCCAACTTGCTCTTCAGATAAGCTGAGAGCTCGTCTGCATTTAAGCCAGATTTATAGGTTTGCTTGCTTTGCTTTTTCAATAAAGGTTTATGCTTTAATAAATTGGCTTTTCACAATGCAGTCAAGGTCTCTCATATAAATTCATTTATATGAGAAGACAAGGATCAAGGTTGGGGACAGCCTTCTCTCACTAGCTCAGGGGGCTGTCCAGTAACACCTCTATTGTGTCAGTGAGAAGTGCCTCTAACAATTCTGTGTCTCTTGTTAATACCTTTGCTTTAAAGTCTATTTTGTCTGATGTAGTATTGCTATCCCAGCTTTTCTTTTCTTTTTTTTTTTCATTTCTAGTCGGATAAAATATCTTTTTTCATCCCTTTACTTTTAGTCTGTGTGTGTCTTTTGATCTGAAGTGAGTCTCTTATGGGCAGCATATGTATGGGTCTAATTTTCTTCTCCATTTTGCCACCCTATGTCTTTTGATTGGAGCATTTAATTTATTTACATATAAATAGGTATGTAGTTATTGCCATTTATTATTATTTAAAATTTTTTTTTTCTCCTTAAAGAAGTCCCTTTAACATTCCTTGTACAATACTGGTTTGGTGGTGATGAACTCCTTTAGCTTTTTCTTGTCTGGAATGGAGTACTGGTTATGCCAGCGATGTTTCTAGGTGCTGTATATATAGCAGGAACAATGAAAAATTCCCGCCTTTCTGGAGCTTATAATTTATTTGGAAAGGCAGATAGTAATCAAGTAAATAAGTAACTAAACAAATAGTGTGCCTTCCGTTGGTGGTAAATGCTATGAAGGAAATCTCCAAAAGGCAAGGAGATTCAGAATGAGGGGTGGGTAACAGGTGGGGGAAAGAGTAGGATTGTCTTCCATAGATGGAAGTCAGGCAAGTCTAAAAACTCAGGTGCTTCACAAGCCATTGGCTCCTTGACTAAAGCATTCAAGTTCCCCATGGCCCTGTAAACAATAGGAATTTGTTAGTAGAAACCTTTACTTGCTTTCTGCAATTTGTTTGTAGCTCATGGGTTGTTATGAAGCAATGAACACATTTGCTCTGAGCATCCCCCACGAGAGAGAGAGAAGTTTGTGAGATGTTTCTAAATGCCTGGGAAGATGTCTGAGTATATTTAAGAAGATTTTAAGTTTTTATATGGCAAGCAGGTACAGAGTATACGTTTAGGTTAGATGCCCTTTAACTAAGACCAATATTATATGTTTGGAAGGAGTAAGAAAATTACAGTGAGAGGGTCAGTGAGGAATTTGGGAGGGCATTAGTAAAGGCAACCTGCGAGTGAGAGCAGCACATGAAAACTATAGACTCCCCCATGGAATCTTCTAGTTTGTTATACTCAGGAATGTATAAAACTAGGAGTAATTCAATTCTAGAAGCAAATAAAAAGTGAGTCATTTTACAAAGTGTATCAGCCCCCTAATTAGAGGATCGTTTTCAAAATAAATTGCAGCAGACCAATTAACTGAATTTTTCTAATTTCAATTGCCTATTATTTTTCCAGCAACTTGATTATCATTGTAATGTATTTAAGCATTTTCCTAATAACCTTCTCAGAATGACATTTTCAGATATAACTGTCTTCAAAATATATGCTGAATCTATGCATGTAAAAATTTTACAGTCTATTTCCTTTTCTGCAGTTATAATTGAAACGGAATCATTTGGACTAATGCCCTTCCACCATCTTTGCAGGGGATTTAATGAGGTGGAGAGAGAATGAAAGATGGAGAGAAAGTGATTACTTTGATAGAGACAAAAGGTGGAGGAGAAGGGGGTTGTACTGAAAGGTAGCTGATTCAATTAATCCCACCAACCGTTTTCACCACCTCCAATGATAAGTCCCTGAAGCTGTTGAACACCTCTAGCAGTAAATGAGCAAGAAGTTCAATGTAGGATACCTTTGGGTGGGAGAAGATCAGATAGCTCTGACTCATTAATTACTCCATGAAATTTAAGCTGCTGTTGGAGAAATGGCTTTGACTGGTACATTTTAGATCTCCTCAAGATAAAAGGTTTCTTTCAAATGGGCTCTAATCTTAACTCCTTTTATCCAAGGACGCTCAATCGATATTTGTTTAGTTTTTCCAGCTAATGTTGCTGCTTGTGAGTAAGGAGTGACTCAGCATGTCAGAGCTCTATTCTAGGTTATAATAAACTGAAAAGAAAAATGTGCAATGAGTTCTAGTAGAGAGTTAAATTTATTTGTATGTCCTCTTCATTCTGAGTTTCTTTGAGCCCAAGTCTGGGCAAATATGGTAAAAATACTCAAAGTGTCTATTAGAATGTTAGCTCCATATGGACTGAAATTATGTTTTAGTCTTTTTTTATTCAAGACTGTATCAACAGTTCACAGAACCATGCCTGGCATAAAGCAGATGCACAATAAATATTTTTAAGTAAATAGATAATTGATGTAGTATCACCCAATTTATTGAATTTTTCAAATTCACTATTCCTAGATTTTGTGATTCTGATTTCTTTAATTATTTTTCTTTTGGGAAGCAATCCATTGAATGAAAAGTAATATTGACTTTTCTGTTAGATTCTAAGGCTTCAGTGCATTTTGCTGTGTCATTTTATTAGTCAAAACCGATGTTACACATATTTCACATTGGGTTGTTTTGTTAAATTGTAAGTCATTCATGATGCTTTGTTAGTTGAAGATCTTTTTAACACTGAAACCTTTGGCTGATTATTCTTTAATTGAGGCTGATAGCTAAGTTTGTGATTTAAGATGTTTTTAATTGCCCAACTTTTAAATTGTGGTTGAAGATTTTTTTTCAAACAGGTTTATTGAGGTATAACTGATCAATGAAATTGTTTGTATTTAAAGTGAACAACATGATGATTTTATATTTATATATATTGTGAAATGATTACCACAATAAGTCCATCCATCATCTCAAGATCTACATTCTTAGCAAATTTTAGGTATACAATGCAAAATTAATAACTATAGTCACCATGCTATACATTAAAGCTTCAGAACTTATTTATCTTACTAGAGGCCTGGTGCATGAAATTCATGCACTGGAGGGGGGTCCCTCAGCCTGGCCTGCGCCCTTTCGCAGTCCGGGAACCCCATGATCGATTGCCCCACAAAGGGAGGCTCCGCCCACCTGCTGCAGCCTGCTGGTCAATGGCCTGGGCCTCCCTCTGCGGGGCAATCATGGGGCAATGGCAGGGCCCCCGACCAATTGCATTGCACCCGCCTTGGCTGGCCTGGTGCCAGTGCGTGTCATAGTGTGGTTGTCCAAATGGTTGTTCTGCTATTCGGCCACTTGGTTGATTTGCATATTATGCTTTTATTATTATAGATAATTGAAAGTTTGTACCCTTTGACCAACATCTTCCCATTTCCCTCATCCCCAGCCCCTAGCAAGCACCAATCCACTTTCTATTTCTATGAATTTGACTTTTTTTAGATTCCACATATAAGTGATACTGTACAGTATTTGTCTTTGTCTAATTTATTTTACTTAGCAAGATGTACTTCAGTTTCATACACGTTGTCACAAATGACAGGATTTCCTTTTTTTATTTGGTAGAGTAATGGATCATTGTGTAAATATATAGTGCATTTTCTTTACTGACTTATTCATCAATGAACTCTTAGATCATTTCCATAACTCAGATATTATGAATAATGCTGCAATGTGCATGGGAGTATATAAATATCACTTTGAGATATATGTTATGGTGATAGTTTTATAAGTTTTGTCAGTAGGAGCTTTCTCACATTTACCACTTGTAAAGAACCTATTATTTATTTGATAATCCTACATGTTGACAAGGACCTTATTGATCTTCATATAAGAGGTCACTGTGTAAAATCACAGATTTCTACTTGATCATTAACATCACATATATTAATTTTAAACTCTGTATTTATCCATTATAATTTCTTAATAAACAATGAACCAAAAAAGAATTATAAATCATCACCAATAGAGCAAATCAGGCTTAAGCAATTTCATAATTGACTAAATATTCAACTTATAAACTTTAATAAAGAGAATTAATGAATGATAAAAGTAATATTTAAAAGTTAGGAAACATTTTATATGGCAACATTAATGTTACACTTCATTAAAAGTAATAAATCATCAGTTATTTTTATGTCTCTATATCACTGAAACAGCATTGTGTGCTTAGAGGACTAGTGGTTATCAGAGGCTAGAGAGTAAGAATAGGTATACATTTTTATTAACAGTTAATTGTCTAAAGTGTTGGTAATTTTTAAAATCAAAGAAAAAATATTTTGTCAATGTCATTGAAAGGTAATATAGTTATTTAATTGAAATAATACTGGTAAAACTAGAAGAGATTTCTAGAAACCAATGGGTACTGTTCCTTGACCCATTTATTGGGCTATCCTAGAGTTACAATCTGATCATAGAAATTAACCATTTATTTTAGTTCAAAATACCCAATGAGGTAATCATTAAAATGTAACAGTTTAGATTTCTGGTTTCAGTTTCAACATGTAAAAAGCTTAGAAGTGGTCACTTTCATCCTTACAAGAAAAGCTGAACAAAACCCAAATCACTCACTTTTCTTGGTCCCTCAAAAAACTCGGTTGCAGGGCAAGCTGCCATCCTGAAACCTGGAGAGACATGCATGCCTGGGCACTGCTTACCTGAGCTGAGAAGAAAGGAAAATAAGTATTAACTTTGAAGCCAGGAGCAGGAGAGTGGTAGTTGAAGACAATCATATAGATTAGTCTTCATGGGAGGGAATTTATACAAAAGATATTAAGATTTGAAAGACTAAGCCTTGGGAAATACTAGTAATTAACAGCAGTAACTTACTCATGGTTGTACAAAGTATAGGCATGTCATTCATTTTATTTAATCCTATAAGAGCTCGGTGACATGGTGCAGGTGGGTTTTACCTATTTTATGAATGTGGGAATACATTTATTATAGGTTATTTTATTACAGAGTAGCAGATTAAATTCACAATTTAGGTTTTATATCTCCAAATTCAGAATTCTTAATGCCAAGAAGTCAAGAGGAAGGAGATCAGCCAGGCATACTAGAGATCGTCAGCCACTAATTGTATCAAGCCTAGGTGATATATGAGCATAGGAATGGGTCCCACACACATGAAAACTGAAAAGCTGGTTTCCCTACAAAAAAAAAGTTATTTCTGGAAAGGATTTTATTTCTGGAAAGCAAAAATGTAATCAGTAAAGTTCATTGAATTTGCTGGAATCCTGGGTATTGTAACAGTATCTTTGATTGGTCATGACAGAAACAAGACCAACTCAAACAAACAGACAAAAACACAGAAAGAGACATTTATTTATTGACTCATGTAAATAAACCACGATCACCACAGGGATGGAGATGCAAATGAAAGTGGAAATACTGTCAAGACCCTTTCTTTCATTTCTGCTTCTTTCCTGCTTTTCCATATTTTGGGGTGGTGGGGACGCCATGTCTGACCTCTTCTGCCCTTATATTCTCCTAGGCTGGGAACCAGAGAGAAGATGCTTTCTCTTTCCCAGGGCTGGCTGAGGGGGTGACGGTGGCATGCAGTTGAGAGGGCGGTTGCTTTCTAATGGACTTTGCATACCATGTCTGTAGGTGCTACCAGGAAAACAGTGGCTGATGATAAAAGCCATCAGGCTTTCCTCAGGCCTGGCTCACATCGGCACAAGCATTTCTCCACATCCTGATGGAGAGCCACGGGGAATTCTGATGCTCTCTATTATGGTTTAGAGGTGGCGAGCCAGCTTTTATTGCACCTCCCACTTCACA
This sequence comes from Eptesicus fuscus, assembly GCF_027574615.1. Taxonomy (NCBI): domain Eukaryota; kingdom Metazoa; phylum Chordata; class Mammalia; order Chiroptera; family Vespertilionidae; genus Eptesicus; species Eptesicus fuscus. The sequence continues at coordinate 90,862,695 of NC_072474.1, read as the reverse complement.
AATGCATATTTCAGAGCTCCACTTCACAGTCTTAGTCTCCAGTGTTTGTGGAATGATCCTCTGCTTGAACAAAAGTACATTCCTTCATTTTAATTGTAACACAACTCTTTTCCCTTTTCATATGTTGTTTAAAATGATGCAATGAAGACAAGTGAGAGTCCTTTAGGTGATTTGAACGCATCATGTTGGTTGCTGGGCAACACTCAGCTGCAGTGTTTGGCCTGGCGAGGGGGTTTCAGTTCAAATCGGAGACAAGCATTACAAATTATCCCACTCAGAATTCTATACACCTACCAGAATGGCTGGGCGACAGCAACAACCTGCAGTTTCATGCTAGGTATTTTGCAAAAGGTACATTAGTCATTGTTGTTATGTCAAAAATTTGTAAAGGAGGTAGAAAATATATCCAGTGTACATGTTTCCCTAAGTGACAAATTAGTTTGATATATGCTCGTGACATTTTGTTGGTTTGCTTATTTTGGATTAAAAACATCACTTGGGAGATTTTTCTTTTTTCTTGATTTTCTCCTAAACCACACATATTGTGTTTTATATTATCACGGAGAAAGTACAAAAACTTTAGGTTCTCACAACCTTAAGTTTAAATTTTAGTTTATTTTTCATTCAGCAAACATCTGCTTTGTGCCTCTGATTATGCTCTAGACACCTGTTAAGTGTGGAGGACACAAAATCAAATAGCACAAACCCTTCATTCGATCTCAGGAAGTCCATAGGAGGAGAGGGTGGTGCAGAGTGAGTGTGAAGTGCAGAAGATGGGCAGCACACATCGCACTGCAGAGAGGGCTGGGAGAGACGCCCTCCGAGGTGCTGCTTGACCTGCATTGTGTCAGTTGAGAAAGAAGAGGGGACAATGGGGAAAAGTCCTTCCAGGCACAAGGACTACATAAGAGAAAGGCAGAGACACTGAAGGACGTGGCGTGATTTGGAAAACATGTTTTGGTGTGTCTGGAGAAGTTGGCACGTAGTTGGAACCTATAAATGTTAGTCAAATAATCAGTACATGACAGGAGTGCTGTGGAAAACAGGCTAGGGAAGGAAGTAAGAACCACATCACAGAGGGCTTTTGGGGTATTTTGACATTTATCCTGAAAGCTATGGGAAAATTATTTATTACTAGTGACCCGGTGCACGAAATTCGTGCACAGGGGTGTGTGTGTGGGGGTTGTCCCTCAGCCTGGCCTGCATCCTCTCCAATCTGGGATCCCTCGAAGGATGTCCTACTGCTGGTTTACAGGAATCAGGCCTAAACCAGCAGTCGGACATCCCTCTCGCAATCCGGGACTTCTGGCTCCTAACTGATCACCTGCCTGCCTGCCTGCCTGATTGCCCTTAACCACTCTGCCTGCCGGCCTGCTCACCTCCAACTGCCCCCTCCACCACCACCAACCTGCTCACCCCCAAATCCCCCCCTGCCAGCCTGATCACCCCCAACTGCTTGCCCCCAACTGCTCCCTCCCGTCGGCCTGCTCACCCCGCAACTGCCACCCCTGCTGGCCTGCTCACTCCAAACTGCCCCTCCCCCCGCTGTCCTGATTACCTCTAACTGACCCCCACTGATGTCCTGCTTGCCCCCAACTGGCCCCCTGCTGGTCTGCTTACCCCCAACGGCCCCACCCCCCACCAGCCTGATCACCCACAACTGCCCTCCCCTCTTGGCCTCTAACTGCCTCTACCTCAGTCCCACCACCATGGCTTTGTCCAGAAGAATGTCCAGAAGGTCTCCTGAAAGGTCTCTCAGTCTAATTAGCATATTACCCTTTTATTAGTATAGATAGAGGCCTGGTGCATGGGTGGGGGCTGGCTGGTTTGCCCTGAAGGGTGTCCTGGATCAGGGTGGGTGTTCCCTTGGGGTGTGGGGTGGCCTGGGAGAGGGACCTGTGGTGGTTTGCAGGCCAGCCATGCCCCCATGGGGTGAGGGTCCCCACTGGGGGGGCGTGGCCAGCCTAGGTGAGGGACTGAGGGCTGTTTTCAGGCTTGCCACACCTCCTTCAGGGTGGGGGTCCCCGCTGGGTTGCCTGGCCAGCCTGGGTGAGGGGATGATTGCTCCCAGCCCCTTCTTTCTTCCTTCCTTTCTTTCTTTCTTTTTTTTTTTCAGCGCCTCCTTGAGCAGAGGCCAGGGCTGGCTGAAAGCAGGTTTCTGGGATTTATTTATCTTCTATAATTGAAACTTTGTAGCCTTGAGCAGAGGCCAGGGCCAGCCAGGGCGGGCAGGAAGTGTAGCTTCATCCATCGCCAGGGGCAACCCAAGCCTCCTGCTCACTCCAGCTCTGTGGCCACCGCCATGTTTGTTGGGTTAATTTGCATACTCACTCCTGATTGGCTGGTGGGTGTGGCTGGTGGGTGTAGCAGAGGTACGGTCAATTTGCATGTTTCTCTTTTATTAGTGTAGATTATTATTTTATGTCAAGACATGTCATGATAAAAAAAAATGACATGATCAGATTCTTACATGCACTCTGGAGAAGGGATAGAAAGGGCCTACGTTAGAGGAATGGAGGACAGTTTAGAAGCTGGTGAGAAATTGTGGGGATCTGAGTTAAAGCTGTAGGAATTGGGACAGAGAGAAGGGGACAGGCTTGAAACATATAAGAAAAAAATTGGTAGGACTACTTGATGTACAGAACATGGGGAGTGGAGAGGGAAAGCTCTGGAGGAATCTGTTCCTAGATTTGGAGCAACTGGTTGAGTAGGTCTAGTGACAAATATGAGGTTAGCTTCGGGCATTCTGAATTCCAGGTCTGGAGGGTATATCCAAGAGGAGATGCTACATAGAAAGCTGGACATCCAACCTGGATTGTTGGAGCAGAGTCTGAGCTGAAGATGTATACTTGGGAGTTCACCAATCTTTAATTAGCTATTGACATTTTTGAAGAGGTCCTCCAGAGAGATGGTGGCCCGGGGACCAAACTGAGAGTTCATGGGAACCAGAATGTTTAGGGGAAGAATGACCATAGCTGAACATGAAAAAGGACTAGCCAGACATGTAAGAGAAAATATGAGAAAGAAGGATGTTATGTACAACAATAGGAAAATATTTTTAGTACTTTATGACCTTGAGCAAGTTTGCAATCTCCTTATGACACACTTATGTTGACAGTGAGAGTGAAAAAATAGTAACTATTGCATTATATTTTGTCAGGATTATAGTGACAAATAAATGCATTCATTTGACATAATGCTTGTAACATAGAATTCATTAGTGAATATTTTTTCTCTTTCCAATGTTGATAGCATTGCTAATACAATCCTTCATGATAAAGATCTTCTACTTAATGGGACTTACTATTTAGTTCAATAATTTAGTTAGATCTCTTGCCTAATGTCTGAATCTCCAAAATCTAATAATCAGCTCCAGTAAGGAGCTCTGTTATCAAAGCAAGCGGTGTCTGATGAAGAACATTTCCAGAATTAATTTTATTTTCTTCCTTTTGATAATACTGTGATCAATCTTGTTTAAAAAAGAACAACTCTGGCATCTGTTCCTTATTTAAATATAAATCAATATCAAGTGTTAAACTTCCTTTACAAAATTACATCAATCATCTCGAACAACACAATATATACTTGAAAAACGTAACTCCTAAGGTTTTGAGCATTATTTTTCACATCTGCTTCTGTTTGGCTTCATTTCTCACAATTTACTTGCTTTTATTAAAGCAGCCTAATTTGGGGGAATTTCAGAGGAGATGGGAAGGCAACATTTTTTTGCTTTTGAATTATGATTATTTATTCTCTTTGAAGCTGAAAAATTAGCTAGATTCTTTTGTGGAGCTCACAGACAAATTGAACCTCTGAGTTTATGCAGTCATTTCAAACATTTTCATTTGTGTTTTCCTTTTCATGTGATACAAAGTACCTTATTCATTTGGTTATGCTTATTGTTTGATTTTCAGAACAATTTCTAAGGCATATTTGACAATGGGAGGCAAAGCATATTGAAAGGTAAGAGATAGAAAAGAGTAGAAAAGAGAGATGGGACACAGTAGATTGATAAAGAGCAGGCAAATCTTTTTTTAATGCACTTCTTTTTTTATACATCTTTGTTTGTTCAGTACCAACTTAGAGAATAGGCCTATTCACAAGTAATTGTGCCAAAGGCCTTGGAAGAACAATGTGTTTTATAGCTAATTTACTAGAATTTACCCTCATTTTATGATTACAAAACAAGTAGATAAACACAATGGGGAAGATCTAATCTGATAATCAGAGGTTTACATATTCTTCACATCTCATACATTTGTTCAAGTTGGCTAGATGATCTCCAAGTTTCCTTTCTATTTTAAGATTGTGTACCTTTCATTCCTATCTCTAGGATCCAGTATCTTAAACATCTATCATCTATCTATCTATCTATCTATCTATCTATCTATCTATCTATCTATCTAATCTAACTATATACCTATGGTAGGCTGAATAATGGAGTCATCCCCCCCCTACTCCCACCACTAAATGTGTCCATGTTCTAATTTCTAGTGAATATGTTACCTCACAGCAAAAAGGACTATGCAGGTATAATTAAGTTAGGGATATTGAGATGGAAAAATTATCCTGGATTATTTTATTGGGCCTAATGTAATCACAAGGGTTCTTATAAGAAGGGGGCATGACGGTCAGAGTCAGAAAGGAGGTGTGGTCATGGAAGCAGAGGTTGTACACTTTGAAAGTGGAGGAAGGGACCACCAACCAAGGAATGTAGGCAATTTCTAGAAGCTGGAAAGGCAGGGTAATGGAGTCTCCCCTTGATCCATTGAAGGCAGTGTGGTCCTGCCAACACTTTATTTTCTTCCCAGTGAAACCCATTTGGCACTTCTGACTTCAAGAATTGCAGCATAATAAAATGTTGTTTTAAGCCACTCAATGTGGTAATTCATTACAGCAGCTGTAGAAAAACTAATATACTATCTATCTAAAATACCTATATATTTATGAAAATTGAGAATTCATAAATTTGGTATATATCCCTCTAACTTCTTGTTCTGTATCAGATGAGATAGGGCAGTGGTCGGCAAACTCATTAGTCAACAGAGCGGCAAACCACGGCTCACGAGCCACATGTGGCTCGCGAGCCGCAGTTTACCAACCAGTGAGAGAGGGTATAGATGAACTCAAAGAGTCAGTACATGACCAAAAGGGTCATATAAAAAGGCCATTCTGTGACTTACTTGGATAAAATACTAGCTCCATCATTTGATAGGTGTCTGACTTTAGACTTGTCACTTAGTTCTCTGTGCTTTACTTTTCTCATGTGAAAAGTTAAGACAATGATAGTGCCCACTTTCCTTATAAAATTGAAGGGCTCGGTGCTCATAAAATATTTTTTTTTGGCCTGAATACAGTGTTTGGAATCTGGAGAAGAGCCTATTTAGGTGAGGTTGGGACCATGACAATTAGTATGGTCAGAGGGACATTAGGTTTAAACCTGTAAACCTGAGGAGAAGGCAGGAATGAGGGATTTGCCTGAGTTTGGGTCCAGTCTTCTCAACTTCTAAGTTTCCACTGGCTCTGTTGCTCTCAGTCTTCAGTCTATTCTGGGAATTCCACAGAGACTGAGACCATGTCTCTTCATCAGATTGGCATTGATGAAAACATCAAGTTGAGAAGAGATGCAGATATTTCAACCCCACTAAGAGAGATTGGCTCCATGAGGCTGATAATTAATTTTCTTCGATGTAGAAATTCATGGAAGGTTTTAATGTTTTGTTTGATTTTTATTTATGATATGTATGTATTTGGGAGAGCTGAAGAAAAAGAACACCTTTCCCTTTTAGAAAGAGCACCAGGATCCCTAGCCAGGTAGCTCAGTTGGTTAAAGTGTTGTTCCAATACGCCAAGGTTGCAAGTTCAGTCTCCAGTCAGGATACATATAAGAATCAACTAATGAATGTATAAATAAGTGAAACATAAATGAAATAACAAATTGATCTCTCTCTCTCTCTCTCTCTCTCTCTCTCTCTCTCTCTCTTTCTCTCCCTTTCTCTTTCTCTAAAATAATTTTTTTTTAAAAAAAGAGCATCAGGATTTTTGTAAAGTAAAATGATAAAAGAAGAACTATCTAAGCACTTATTACTTTGATGCTATTGTCTAATATTTTAGTCCCTCTTCTTTGGTTTTGCAACTTGAATCTTTCAAAAGATGAGAGGGAAAAATAATTTTTCAGTGTCTCCATTTGCAGAATGTACCTGATTCATTTGCTACCTAGTTTTTCACTGTTGTAGTAAGCACATCACTTTGGGATTGGATGCTCCTAAATATGGTGATTTGGGCATTTGTTTTGATATCACTTCTATCTGCCGAAATGAACATAATCTCAATTGCCAATAAATAATGCTTATGACAATTTCTATAGAAATCAAAGTATTCATATTGGAAGAGAGGTACTATTTTTTTTGGTAGGAAGGTGGTTTTCATTAGATCCTAGTTCCTCTTCTCCCAGCCATGTGACTTAGGGTGATTGATGATAGCTAGTGTGTTTGTAAAGTTTTATAATTTACAATGTGCCTTCAGGTGCATTTTACCTGTGATCCTACAACTCCCTTAGGGGCAAATTATAGCTACTCCTATATTAGAGAAGAGAAAATATAGTCCCAGGAAAGTTAACTTATTTTCCCAGTTTATGCAGGAACGTGCCAGAGCAATGGCTCAAGATACAACATGTTGCTTATCCAAAAAAGTTTGAATCAAATAATTAAACTGTGACTCTCAGTTTCTTCCCATATAACGTGTATGAGAAAACACATTAGACAATATGTGATATCACAAATACAGCTAAAAAGGAGTGATATAGGCAATGTTAATGCAAGAAATTGTCCAGACATAAGAGCCTGGTATTAAATGTGGCATCAAGAGACATGTGCCACTAACTGCCACCAAGCTTTAATTATTGTTTTTGCGCAGGAATGCCATAATACTAGTGTTGTCAGAGTTTCTGCTTTTTCACGAAAAGACAAAGTCTAGCTCTGTAAGAAAACTCCCTGCGTTTGATTAATGCTAAATTGGCAAAACTGTGACCCCTTTACAAGGTCTCCATGGTGGGAGATGGTGGGCATCTTCATTCCCATGAACTCTGATGTATTGTTAAATCAGCATTTTCTTTTGCATGGAGGATTTATTAGGTTCATCAACTTTTCAGTTAATGTCTAGACCAATTCAGTAATAGATTTGGACACATAGATAATTCCTAAGGAAATAACTGAAATTCATTTATTTATATGATTTTTGAGCATTATGAAAACAGAAAACATTTGCATATTTGCATGCATTGCTCAGGCATTTCTTGGTGCCACCAAAGAAATAAACTTTTCTGAACTTAGAAAAGGAGGGATTTTCTGATGTCTGGTGTGTGTATACCACTCCACCACTTTCACTCAGAATTGATGGTACATGCAAACAAATGTGAAGTGGTGATTTAATTCATTAAAGAGATTTTTTTGATCACTGTGTAATTATGAAGTTAACCTTTGTCATTCAAACTTATGAGGTTGATGACCTGTGAATTTGGATTTGTTGGTTATAATGGTAGTGGTGATAGTGCTGGGGCTGGTGTGTGTCAGTAACATTTTATTATAATGATGATATTAATAATAAAGAGATATCATTTTACTGAGTGTTTATTATGCATCAGGCTTTATGCCAAAGGTTTTTCTATTCATGACATCATTTAATTCCTACAAATCCCCATGAAGTAAGCATTAGTGTTGCTGTATTTCAGCTAAGAAAACTGAGATATAAAGAGATGAAGTAAATGGTCCAAGATTATCCAGTTACTAAGAGGCAGAGTCAAACCAATGTGAGGGAAAGAGGCCAGAAGATATATACTGAGCATGTACTATGTACTAGGTTACTTCCTGGGTTCTTAGTTCTAGAGAACAAAGTGAAGTTCCTGCTTTATTGGGGCTATATTTTATTTGTGGAGATTGACAGTAAACCAATAAACACATACAATATAATGCCCAGCAATACTAGGTACTAAGGGACAGAACTGGGTCAGAAGATAGAAGGCCTCTTTCCCATGGGATTCTGAGGGCAGGTCTGTCTGAGGGGTGACCTCTAGGCAGAGATATTAGAATGAAGTGATGAGATAAATAGTGTGCATTTCTAGGACTGTCCTGTAACAGTCCCTTCATACAACCCAGGATTCATTTCTAGAATGGTATGTCCATTCTAGACATAAAGTGGTATGTCTAGAATGGTATGTCCAGGGCTTGTTTGTGTTTAAGGGGGATATGTGGTATATCCTACAATAAGAGCAAGGATTTAAGAGGCAGACCCAAGTCAAAGTTCTAGTCCTGTTCTTTTTTACTCTGAGCTATTTGGGCACCTTAAATTTTATTCAACTTTAGGGTCCCCATCTGTAAAATCTATATATATAAAAAAGCCTAAGTGACCGAATGACCAGTCAACCGGTCTCTATGATGCACACTGACCACCAGGGGGCAGACGCTCAATGCAGGAGCTGCCCTCTAGTGGTCAGTGCGCTCCCACAGTGGGAGCGCCACTCAACTCACTGACAGGTGCCAGAAGCTGGGCTCACAGCTGGGCTGGTGAGCACAGCTGCGGTGGAGCGAGCCTCTCCTGCCTCTACAGCAGTGGCAGGCACAGGGGTTCCAGGATGAGTGGGAGCGGCCTGGCACCTGGCCCCAATACTACATCCCTTGGGGGATGTTGGACTGCTGGTTTCAGCCCGATCCCTGCAGGACAGCCTGTGGAGATTGGACCAAAACTGGCATTTCAACGTCACCTGAGGGATCCCAGATTGTGAGAGGGAGCAGGCCAGTTTGAGGGACCTCTCTGGTGCAGTAATTCATGCACCAGGCCTCTAGTTTGTATAATAATCCTTCTCTCTTATGATCAGTGAAAATTGCACATTTGAAGTCCCTAGAACGACACATAAATATGCAGGAGTCATACAATAAATAATAGCTATTATACTTATTTTTATATTCTGTGCCTTACAGAGGGACAGAGAGAAGTTCCCAGGGTTTTTTGTGGTCAAAGTGTGGTGAGGGGATATGGCATAGATTGCTTTTCACCTTCAGGGCTGAATAGGGAATAATTGATGGAATGGAAACAGATCCAGGAAATAGGCTAAGAGAGGTACCTGGTGTGGATCAAGTGGGTTTTGAAATCACATTAGTTAAGAGCAAGAATGAGATTTCAAGAGGTGATTTGAGAGCAAGGTGAGCAGGAGTTTACTTATTTTAATTCAGTATTAGAAGCATTCCATAATACACATATAGCTAGCTACAGGGGCTCACAGAGTCACACACACACACACACACACACACACACACACACACACACACACACACACACACAGAGAGAGAGAGAGAGAGAGAGAGAGAGAGAGAGAGAGAGAGAGAGGGATTTGTAAAATTCCCTTCCCCTTTATAGGCATGTGGCTGTTATTGAAAATGACAGTTTCTGAAGCCAGGTTGGCCAAATTCCTGATAATCAAGGAATCTGGATCTAGTCCCAATTTGTCTTCTAGCATGCTGACCCTGAGCTAATCACTTCGCCTCTTTGCCTTCAGCTAGAGGAGACAAGATCCCTACACTTTGCCCATCTCAAAGGAATTTGTTTAGACAGAAAAAAAGTAGTTTAAAATGTCCCCTCTGTGATGTTACTTACTGTTAAGTGTGGGGAGCATAAGTTAATAAATAGACAAATCTCCTCAAATCGAGAACAATATCTCCCAGGCAATGAGTTAGATCTATAGCTGCCTCTGGTTTGGCAACAACTTTATGTCCAGGGGAGGGGGCGGCATAACAGCAGTGGCTCCCTGGTTCGATGTGGCTCCGTGGGAAGCACACAGACTTTGGAAGAATGTGCATCTGGGTCCAGTCTTCTAACTTGGATGCATTTTAACTCTGTCACCTTGTCTAGGACACTGATCTCCTCTGAGCTTAGGTTTCCAGGTCTATAAATAATGACAGTAACACCATGGAAGCTATTGTGAGGATTAAATGGATGTAGAGCATTATGTCTGCCACTGACATTTTTAAAATGTTACTTTGCACGGAGCGGGGGGGGGGGGGAGGGGAGTCTTATGTTTTTTAAAAAATTTTTACTGTTGAGAGTATTACAGATATCCCCCTCTTCCCCCTTCTCCACTTCGTTCCCGCCCTGCCCCAAGCCTTCACCACCCTATTGTCTGTGTCCACAGGTAATGCATATATACATGTAAGATCTTTGGTTAATCACTTCCCACCCCCCACCCCCTTCCCTCTGAGATTCGTCAGTCTGTTCATGACAATAAATGCATATCTATCAACAACTGAATCTAAAAATCAAAACAAATGAACAAGGAATGTAATGAACAAAACAAACTGATGAATAAAATAGAACCAGAGACATGGAAACATGGAACAGACTGACAAAAACTGTTACTTTTAATTTTTGTTTAAGACCTGAATTCCTGAAGTTGTCTGGAGGCCACTAGCTTCTCTCAGTGGTTTGGGGGCATACTGGGATATGACCAGGAGGCCTTGTCGAACATGGCCAGGCTGGACAGGCATGGGTCAAGTTGAAATGACCCATTGGATTGGCTGCATCTGAGGAGCTGGGTCTGCTCCAAGTTCACCCTCTGACAGGAGGGCTGGGGTCTAATCCTTGTCCTGGGTTCCAGTGGCAGTTCCAGTGAGTGTGGGGCTCCAGAATTGTCCCAAGATGACTAGGTGACTGAAGTGCTTACTCTTTCACAGTGACTAGTGCCGAACAAAGTGCAGGCTGAGGACATACGTTGGCTATTTAGGAACCTCTGGGTCTCATTCACAGCAGTGTGCCCACACGTCTAAATTTGCTGTGGATTGTTGCGAGGCTTCAGGGCACCACTAAGATTCATAATTAGGGGAGGTAGGGGAGGCTGGGGGAAGGTCAATTGGAAAAAAAAAAAAGGAGACATATGTACTACTATTTGTCATACTTTAAACAATAAAAAAAGAAAAAAAAGATTCATATTTTTAAAATAAATTTTGTATTTAAATTTTTTAAATTACAGTTTGTATTCAATATTATTTTGCATTCATTTCACTTGTACAGCAATAGTGGTTAGCAAATCACACACCTTACAAAGTGATGCCCCTGATATTTCCAGTGCCTAGCGGGCACCAAGATTCATCTTTTTAATCAATGGAAAGGAAGAAATAGCCTGCTTTTATTAGCATCTAGGTCAGCTCTCTGAACGAGCAGGCTACAAATCCTGCTGTCTCAGACGCTTCCTCCTTCATTACGCTATTCCCATGGTAACCCTCAGCAAGGGAGAAGAGGGACAGCTAACCACTGAGATGCTATTTTTAGAATCAGGCAGATGCTTTACACGTCTGTTGAAGGAAAGAAAATGAAACAAATGTAGGAGAGGATTTTTTTTTTAATGACCAAAGACAGTATCATTGAAAATTCATACTATAAAACTGGAAAGGACCTTGAGAAATCATTCAGCCTACCTTTACCTTTAAGAAGATCTCCTTCCAAGTCATCCCAAAAGTTGTGCAATAGGATGATTTTAGAACATTTTACTTAATAGCCTATTCTTGTGGGTACCCATATCTCTTACCCTGAATTTACCCTGTACTCAATCTCAGTTTCAAGACCGAGGGAATTGGGAATGAGACTGTGCATTGTATTGTGCTCCAGCTGTGGACTATACAACCCTGAAGGCATAGCTCATTTAGCCTCTGCTACCAATGACCCTCCCGAGGTTTGCGCAGCGCATGTTCTGTGCAACTCTCCCCACTGGCCTTGCTTCACTTCCCTTTTTAAAATGTAAGTCCCTCCCATCCTCCTTAAAAGCCTCAGGGACTTCTCATTGCTCTTAGATGACAGGCCTTACATCTTTACAGTGGCTATAAAGTACAACATGATATTGATCCTGCGCACCCGTCCAGAATCAGTGAGCACTATTATAACTCTCTGTTTCAGCAGAAGACCTTATTTCAGAATCTCAACATGCCATCTGCCTCCCAGTCAAGATCTTTGCCCTCACATATAATACTTTCCCCCATGCTCTCTACCTAGGTAATTTCTCTGTCAAATCCTTCTTATACTTCCAATCAGTATTCAAATATCAGGAGACCCTTTCTCAACCTGTAAGATAAGAGAAGGCACTCCTGCAATAGCCTCTCCTAACATTGTGTGCGTTTTCTTAACAACATTTAACAATTTGTTGTTTTATATTTGTTTATGTAACTTTTGAGTATCTTCTTTATTACTTTAGTTCTGTGTTGTTAGGGAATTATATTCTTTGGCCACCATTATGTATCTAGTGTCCAGCACCATGTTTGGCAAATGAATTGCTCTAATAACTGAAAGAATGACTAGCAGTTATCTTAAAGGGATATAATCCCTGATTCTCTGCCAAGTCAAACTGCCTAGGTGATTGCACTGGAGCTCCTCAAAATGTCACGTGGATCTAAGTTTCCAGAAAACTTGTTAAAATGCAGATTCAGATTCAGTAGATGTGGGTGCAGACCATGATTCTGTATTTCCACTGGTAACTAACTAGCTGTAGAATGTGGTTTGCCATTAGAATCACCTCAGGAGCTTTAAAAAAATTCTCCGCTCTGCGGTCCCAACCCTGGAGATTCTAATTCAATTGGCGTGTGCTTGGTGTGGGCTTTGGGGATTTGTAAAAGCTCCCAGTTTATTCTAATATCTAATATCACTCTAGGAGATCCACTCATTCCAGACAGAGCTCATCCTCAACAGCAGATGAAGGGATATTTTTGTTATCCTTTGCATCAGATAGCATCCAAAGTGACCACCTGATAGGGGTGTATCTCATTACTAGTTTTTAAATGCACGACTCCCAGAGACACACAGGAGGGTGGTACCTATGGTTTAATGTGTGCGTAGAGAGCACCCTATGTGAGTTGGTTAATGTGGCAGCAGAGAGGTCCAATCTCAAACTTTCCCACTTCTACACATGGGGCAAATGCATTTCTGATCACATATTTTTAAAATTACATGTAGCTATTGAAAAAAAGTGGAACATTTTGGAAAGACCATTTGCAGTTAAATGCAGCCTTTGCAGCCAGAAGAACAATGCATAATTACTCCAATAATAACAGGAAAAAGAGAACTTTAGTGCTCTCCTAAAAGCCTCAGCATTTACAGCGAGTTCCCTCATTCCAGGCTCGCTCAGAATGGTGAATGTGAACAGGAGCAATAGGCTCATGGGGGCTTGGTTGCTGACTTTGAAGATCAGTGCTTGATCATCTAAAGCAGTGGTCGGCAAACCATGGCTTGCGAGCCACATGCGGCTCTTTGGCTCCTTGAGTGTGGCTCTTCCACAAAATACCATAGCCTGGGCGAGTCTATTTTGAAGAAGTGGCGTTAGAAGAAGTTTAAGTTTTAAAAATTTGGCTCTCAAAAGACATTTCAATCGTTGTACTGTTGATATTTGGCTCTGTTTGCCGACCACTGATCTAAAGCATAGTGGTAATCTCCTTGTCTTCTCATTTATTACCCTGATTTTTCCACTGACTTATTTTTTTGTGTGGTTTTAATCTTAAAGATTTCACAATGTCTAGTAGCATTTTTGCACTTAGCACAGTACTATATTTTAAGCCTCATACTAATTGTTTTCATATTCTTGCTTACTTTATGTTCTCAGCTGACTGTTAGGTAGCTGTTGCTATTATAACATTGTACAGATTAAAAAAACAACAACACCTAAGACTTATTAGATCATTAGCTTCTAAAAGACACACAGATGGCCAGTGGCAGAGTCCAGGTATATCAGATGCTGTTTCGACCCCAGTGTTAAGAGATGAGCAGTTTTTAGGCCAAATTCAGCCTTCAGATATATGAGTCTACCTGGGCTCAAGTTTTAATGAGGTGCTAAAATTTAGAAAGAAGAATATTTACTATAAAAATCCATGTTTCAAGCATATATTTAAAATAATCATGTCTGACAACAGTGAATAACATGCCTGCAAGCCTGAAGCTTGCCTGAAGCAGAGTAACATTTTTCTCTTTCATGTGACACTCTCCTTGCCTCTCACTACTATCTTCCTTAGTCCTGACCTGTCTGAGAATTTATGACACCTGCTTGTCCACTCCAATTCTCTGGGTTTTCAATGGAGCCTCTAAACTCTTATTGAGGGAGTAAATGACTCTTTCATTGTTAATAAACTTGGTCATCAGGAAAGAAAGATGTCCTCTCTTTCGGTGAGGTGGAGAACATTACGTTGCCATCTTCATGACTTTGGATCTTTTTAGAACTATCTGTACAAATGTATCCAGCAGAGTGTTCTGATTTCTTTGAACCCAAAGTGGTGGAGCTTAGTATCCTACCTTCTGATTCTGGTGTTTAGCTGGCTGGAGCAGTTTCCATTCAGCGTTTGGACTTCACCTGGGTTTACAAATTGTGTGGTTGTGTTTCAACAACTGGAGCCCTGTGAGAACTCCCATGTCCCTTCTCTCATGGTGCAGCCATATTCTGTTCAGTCTCCTGCAAGTAGCACTGTGATAAGGAGGAAACGGATCTTTCCTGACGATGTCAGGACCGACCTGGTATGGTCTGAGCAATGCTGGGCAGGGTTTCCCAGGAATACAGTTCCTGATTTCTGATGTAGCAGGATCTGTTGAAAAAAACAATTCTCACAGAAGGAGACTTCTCCTTTGTTGTGAGAGTTGCTTGCCTCCATTGACGTATACCTGTTTTTTTTTTTTTTTTAATATGATTTCAGAGAGAGGATGGGAGAGAAATATTGATTGGCTGCCTCCTGAATGCCCCCCACTGGGGATCAAGCCCACAATCCAGCCATGTGCCCTGATTAAGAATCGAACCAGCCACCTCCTAGTACATGGGACAAAGCTCAACCATCTGAGCCACACTGGCTAGGTGCAGTGTACCTGTTTCTTTGTTTCCTTGTCACGCCTGGCTTTGACCCACTCCCCATTTGGCTGTTGATTTCTATGCACTCCCCCTGAGTTACTCAGTCTTTCATTCCTTGTGGCAGAGCCTTCTCACTGCACACTGGAGACCTGTTACTCAACAGATCTCATGCCCATGTGTTGTGCTATTTAAACCTCAGAAAAATCTTATGACATAGGTCTTGTTATTCTCAGGAAATTGTGGTGCAAAGGACTATGAAATTTGGTAAATTGATTAGTAAGAGAATTTTCAAATGGTTAAATGCTAACCTATTTTGTTCCATATTTTACTTTGAGTTTAAGAGGCAGATATAGTAATTTAACAATGTCTACAAAACATGAGAAAAATAATTCAACCAGTCCTTATTTCACCACATGGTATGCCAAGTAAGACATCATCAGTTTTAAGATATGCCATCATTCGATGTGCCACTGAGAACAGCAAAAATACTGTCAATTAAATTAGGTCATTTAAATTATGTTGATTGCTATCTCCATCTCAATTACAGATGTTTTAACTTAAAAAGTCATGTCTGAGAATTGACAAATACAGCGTTTATTCAACTTGTATTGCATGCCCTTAATATATAAGACACTTGCTAAAACTTAATTGTCTTAAAATTAATTGTCTTAAAATAAAATGTAAGAAAGTAAATGCAAATGTATTTACACTACAATGTTTTCCCTTTAGCAACCATCAACGGAGTTAGAATTTGACCGTGTGGTGATTTATACCACTTGCCTTCGGGTGGTGCGGACAACCTTTGAAAGATGTGAACTGGTTAGAAAGATCTTCCAAAACCATCGGGTAAAATTTGAAGAGAAAAACATAGCTCTGAATGGTGACTATGGAAAAGAGTTAGATGAGCGCTGCCGACGGGTTTCCGAAGCTCCCTCCCTCCCTGTCGTGTTCATCGATGGCCATTATCTTGGGGTAAGGAAAATCTTATTTTTATCAAACCCAACTGGTATTGATAGAGATCTGTAAGCCTATGACAAGGTCACTTGCAACATAATCACTAGGACACTTGCTATTTTTCAAGTTCAGACCAAAGGGAATCAAACTGTCCCAAACAATTGTACTAGTATGTGTTCAACGGAGTTGATCTCTGCAGAAGCACGGTGAGATAAAATCAGCATGAAATTGCCTTTTTTAATAGGATACATTTTTAAATGTTCAGTGGACTTGGGTTTTGTGTTATGAAGCTCGACATGAGGTATTAAAAACTATTTTTTTGGTAGAGGCAAGAAAAATGGATTACTTGTAAGATATATATTTGTGAATTCTCTTATACCCCATTCATTACCCAGCACTCAGTTTCCTACCTAATGAACTTAAGATGACAATCCTGAAATGAAATCGATAAGAAATGGGTCCTGGAGCCAGAATTTTATCTGCTTGTTTAAAATTATTCTTGATTTTGGTAATGCAGCAGCGTGAGACACAAATTCAGGCTTACAACAAGCAGAGAGAACTCCCAGAGCAACAAGAAAGCATGTCTGCTTCATTTCTTTTTGAGTAATACTGCTAGCATAGTAACTCCCATTGATCTATGGACATGCTTAATCTGTGAGAAGGCCAGGAGAGGGCTCTAGAGAGCGCACTTTGGAAAACTGGGAGCAAAGAGAGGGGAGGGGGGCTGACTACAGGATCTCTCAGAGAACAAAGAGGGACTGTCAAAGGACAGGCAAATACTTGGATTTAGGTTTTGTTTTGCATCTGGTCTTAAACTTCAACTTTCAGGGGAGTTTAGGGAAAAAAAAACACCCCAAAACTAGAGCAGAAAATACTTATGTTTTGTTACAGGGAATCTCATATTCTTGTCATATTCTTATAGGGAACCTGTGTTCTGATCTCCTGTCTGGAGCCATAGTTATTCAAGGCAGCCTGTCATCTTATGGAAAGATAAACACAGGAAGCCCTGACTGAATAGCTATGACATTATGCCACCTGAGTTTCGGAGCTGGGGACAGAATGCATTCCCAAGCAGAGGAATTTTGATTTGAAGTAATGAACCTCATGTATGCTATTTCAATATAGACCCTTAGGTCTCTAAAGCTGTAACAATGGTGGTGATAATCATGATATATCATAACAATAATACTAAGAATAATGCTAAACTGTGCTGTCGATGTTACACGTGCCTTCTGATCCAGTCCTCCCACAGCCTTGGAAATCAATGCTCTGGCATACTGGTTAAGAGGCCCCGGAATCAGCCAGCCTTGTTTCAGAGTCCTGCTCCGAGGCTTCCATGTCATTCTGGGCAATTTGTAAATCACTTTGTGCCTCACTTTCCTCATTTATAAAATGAGAATGATAATAGAACTACTCTCTTTGGCTAATTGTGGAGATTTTATGATAGATATACTTAGTTCCTGTGCCTGGAACTAAGTTCCATTGGAATGGAACAAAGTAATATTTTCAATAAATATTAACAGTTATTACTTCTGTTTTGCAAAAGAGAACATTAAGTCCTGTGTACCAAGTCACATACAGAGCTGGTAAATGGCAGGGCCAGACTCAAGGTTAGGTCTGTCCAACTCCTTAGAACCTTGCTCTTTGGTACATGACCTCAAGGAGAGGATCTTGAACTGGTTGCTGATGCCTTCTTAGCACCAACGACAGGGCTTGGCACAAAGTCTCAAAAACAGATGTTGAATGGATGTGTCAATGATGCTCTCTCATCTCCTCAAAATCTTTCCTTCTCTCCTGAAGACATTCTTCCATAAGGAAATAAGCTGATAAACTCACCTACACCAGGGAGCAACTCACTGATAAGGGCTGTGGGCATTTGCCTTTTGACCCAGGAAAAACTCTTCTGACAACGTAGGATATTTCTCATTGTGGAACTTAAGACTCTGTGAAACTGCACAATGAAACTTAGCGGGCGACCGCCTGCTTACACAGGTACAAGGTCGGCCACGCCTGTCGCACTGCTCTGGCCCATGCTTCTCCTCTTCCTGCCTCTGAGACAATCTAGCAGCCTGGGGCACCTTTTCTGCTTTTGTCTTTTAGTTTGGGGAATAGAAAAAGAGTGCCACTAAGGAGGTGGGGCGATTTTGCTCTGCCATCACTTTATTTTCACACCTAGAAGCCTAGCGGAGGACGGATCTCACAGGTGCTACCTTGTTGCTTCTGAAATTTGCAGCTTAATGCTCCAAACTTGGAGAGAGGCTGGAGACAGATATGTTTTTTCCCTCACAAAAGAGAATTATTTCTAAATCTATAACTCAAAATGGAGGTAGACACTCGAGAATAACTTGTATAACAAATTCCCTTCCTCCCACAAGAGCCTCTTTACTTGAATCACAGCGCACAGTTGTCAATGGAAGACACTGCTGGCATTGCAGAGCCTTTTTGCTGCAGTGTTCACGCATCTGAGATGGAAGGATGCCCTCTGCTGGGTATGGGCATGTGGAGAAACATAATTTTTTAGGGAGAAAAAGAAGCTGATGTTGGTAATTTCCAACTGTTGGTAATTTATAACTGTGATGTTTTAAACAGTCACATGAAACCATTTGGTTTCGTTTAAATTTAGATGAGTGAGAAAAATTAAGATGTGTGAATCATCTGCATAATACAACTTTCTGTAAGGAGGGAGAGAGAGAAAGAGAGTGACAGAAGGAGCCAGAGAATGAGTTAGACAGAGACAGAGGCACCTGGAGGCAGACTGTGTGACAATGAGGTGGGTTGCAGAGAGAAGGAGAACATTTTGCAGCTCCCTTTTTTCCTGTCATCATAGCCACCCCACCCAGGTGGGTGGCGCCAAAGGAATTCAGTTACCTTCATGGAAGAGAAGACAACAGAGTTCAATGGGCAGGAACAGAAGAATTGACAAGGATGCCAAGTTCTTTTCTCCTGAGGACTCTCTTTCCCAGGCAAATAAAAACTAAAGATAAAAGCAATGCAATCGTCAAGGGAAAGAAATTAATTTAGAAAACAAATTTATACTGCCCTAGGATGCTCCATTGTTTGGGAGTGGCGTCTGGGGGCAGGGGTTGGCGGGGGGGGGGGGGGTAGGACATAGCGGGTGGGAACAAGTTCAACTTGGAATTTACTTAGGGCAGTTGTCCTATTCTTTTGGCACCAGAAAAATCTTCTTTACACAAGATTATGTTCTGAAAGTTTAGAAAGAAATTATCTTAGAAATTGCAGTAAGAAATAGATTAGTTTTTGATTCTGGACCAACCATAAAACTCTACAGTGGAAATCCACAAAACACACACTGCAACTGAGCTATAAAACAAATAGAATGAACCTACGTGGGGACTTTGGTAAGAGAGAGAATAATAGAAGGCCTGTTGATTTAAGTAGGTCCCTTAAACTAGCTGATATTGAGATGTGACTGATAATACTATGTCTAGAATTGAAGTACTGTTTATTCCATTAAGAATGCAGGAATCCTTACTAAGTATAGCTAGTTTACAGACTTACAGACACTTAATATGTTTCTAGGGACCACTTGCAAACCTTCTCTCAGGCCTGTTTACTCAACTCAGGGAGTCCACCAGGCTCTGCCTGGATTCCCCTTTCCTACACAGCTTGGTAAAGCTGTCATGATAATAAGTTTAAGAAACCATAGATCTTACCTCATGTATTTCTTGCCACACAGACATCATAGTTCATTGTGCTACCTAAAGTTCAAATTCATAAAAACAATCCTCTAAAAATCATTGTTTATTGAAATGAATCATCAGTTAGCCTACCTCTGGGCAGTATCTATAATAATAAAAATGCTAATTAGACTGGACAGCCGAAT
Organism: Eptesicus fuscus; assembly: GCF_027574615.1. Taxonomy (NCBI): domain Eukaryota; kingdom Metazoa; phylum Chordata; class Mammalia; order Chiroptera; family Vespertilionidae; genus Eptesicus; species Eptesicus fuscus. The sequence goes on along the minus strand of NC_072474.1, from coordinate 90,843,040 downwards.
GACCTTCTGGACGTCATTCTGGACATCCTTCTGGACTAAGTCCCGGTGAGGGGGGGCGAGGCAGAGGCAGTTAGGGGTGATCAGACAGGCAGAAAGAGTGGTTAGGGGTGATGAGGCAGGCAGGCAGAGTGGTTAGGGGCGATCAGGCAGGCAGGCAAGTGGTTAGGGGTGATCATCAGTCAGGCAGGTGAGCAGTTAGGGGCAATCAAGCAGGCAGGCAGAGTGGTTAGAGGTGATCAGGCAGGTAGGCGAGCCATTAAGAGCCAGCGGTCCTGGATTGCGAGAGGGATGTCTGACTGGCAGTTGGACATTCCTTGAGGGGTCCCGGATTGCGAGAGAGGCAGGCCAGGCTGAGGGACACTCCCCCTCCCCCCCGTGCACAAATTTTGTGCACTGGGCCTCTAGTAACAAAATAAAGTGAAATTGGCTGGATGTCTGTAGCAGTTATGAATTACATTATTTTTGGAATAACAGTGATCCTTTTCCACAAAAAATTCCTAAACAAACAACAACAAACCCCAAATCATGAAAAACCAGGGGTTTTACCTCACCTCTCCACCCCCCCCCCCCACACACACATTAAAAATACAGTACAGGAAGATGCTCTAGAGAGGTTTAAAGTTGCATGGCATCACCCAGGACCACTTTCTCTTTTACAGTTCGGCCATTCTTAGCACATGCCTTCTATCTTCAAGGTCTCCTGACGGTTCAGGATAGTGGCTGAGACTCTTGACCTCATGCCCGAATTCCTGGCAGGAAGGGAATGAGAAAGAAAAGTGCTAAAGGAGCTCCCTTTTAAAGAACTCTTTCAGAATTCCCACCCAACTGCCATTTGCATTGTATTGTTCACTTTTAGTTGCAAAGTAGGCTGGGAATTGTGGTCTTGATATATTGAAAAAAGTCAGATTTTTCTTAGATGAGAAGAGGGATCATGGATATTGGGAAGGCAGTCAGTTAGTTTTGATGTTTTAGCATTTAATTATGGAATCAATGAATTCAGATCTTTATCTTCTCTTCCTTTTTCTTTGCAAGTCATCTTCATCCCTTTTTGGTCATTTCCTGATCATTAGCAATTTCATCAGAGGTCTGGATGGGAGAAGGATCCAATGAACATTAAAATCTACCCCTATTGTCTTGCATTTTATTTGTAATAGACAAGGTAAGTGTTTACTCTTCAAGCCTCCTTGTTCAAAGTCATGAAATAATTTTCCCTGGTTTGTTTACTCCACTTCAGACAGTGCAGGGATAGAGAGGTTTGCAACTTAAGCCTTAAATCAGGCTCTTGGAATTTAATTGCACTCGGATGTCGAGTGTGACTTGACACGGTTAGCATCGGTAGCAGCTCATATGTTGATTTGTATTGAATGTGTCAATAATTTGAAATACAAAAAAAATCCAAATAAATAAGTTTGTATAAAAAGAAACTCCAGTTTTTATTCTACTGCCGTGCTTTGTAAAATCTGGGGTATTTAAAAAATTAAATCCCGAGTAGAATAAAGGAATCGAGAAAAAAGCAAGCGAGTACAAAGGTTTAAATACCTTCAGATCACAAGTGATCATTAAAATTTAGGTGTGTCTGCTTCTAGAGTTTAACCATTTAAAATCAAGGCCACACAGTTCCTTAACTCTCATCTTCAATATCTTTCCATTTCACTTTTTAGCAGTATATACACATCCTGTGTTACTTCATCATTTGAAACCACTCCACATTAAAAATCTTGAACTTAGAAATGTCCTGTGCTGGCCACAATTTTCTTTCCTTTAATCTCTCTCCTTTGTGTCTCTATTAGAGTTACTATATCATCATCGGTATTGTTTATCCTGTCCCCCTTTCCATTTCTCTCAGCTGGTAGTCACAATTTTGGTTTCACTTGCTTCCCTACCATCTTGTACTCAAGAATATACTAACACCTAGGCTGTCGTCACTTGCTGGATAAGCTCTCTTGATTTTCCAAGGTTGTTAGTTCTCAGTCCTTTGCAACCCTCTCCATCTGTTTCCTCCTCCAAGGGCATTATTGGAGAAAATCACAAAATCATAGCAAAGACGTCTACACTAGAATTGTAATATCAAGGTCCATTATCTAATATTCCAATTAATATTATCTGGGTTTTCTATTGTGAGCCACATAACCAGTGCTCTTAATGTTCTCTAATTTCCCCAAACAAGAATCCCATTGTCATCTCCTGCTCCCTCTTTTTCACATTCATTATTATCTTTATCTTTTTCCAGCCTTCAAGTCTATTTACAGTTCCTATCTTGTAGGGTATTTTAAATTTTTGAAGATATTTTATCTCATCATTAAAAAAATACCATAGAATGATTCTTCTTTATTAGTTTCTTATTCCAAATCTCTGGTTTTGATTAATGACCCCCAATTCTCCTTGTCACTCAGACTCAAGATCTCACTTTTCTTGGACTCCATCATTCTCTTCCTCATAGGTAGTCAATTGCCAAGATTTACATTGTATCCTGTGGGATCTCCCATCTTAGGGGCGCCTCCCAGAAGGTAGGAGTAGCAGAGCAAAGTGGAAGCAGGCGTCTGGAAGCAAGAGTGAGTTCTTTGTCTAGCTGGTATGTATGTTGGACAAGTTATTTAATCTCTCCAAGATGAACATAATAAAATACCTATGCCTGGGTATTTTAGGAATTAAATGAGATCAAGCATAAATACTCACAGTTCCTGGAACATGGTACACACTAAGTACCCCTTTGCTAATATTATTAAGGCAAGAGCTTTAGAGAAGGCTTACATATAAGGTCTATAGGTGGGAAGAGATGGAGAGAAAAAAGCAGCATTAGGATAGTGCTGGATCAATAAGTCATTCATGAGAAGAGAAAGGTGTAGACTATTGTTATGAGACTACACTCAGACATCTATGTCCAAGTGGTCTAATCCTTGGGGGCAGGATGCTTTACAGCATCTGAGCTTCTGGAGAGAGGTTTTGTTGTTAATAGAAAGCAGGTATCAAGGTCAAATAGCATTAAGTTTTATGTGAGCTGATATGTAGGCTATTAGAGATACTCCATCTCCATTCATGACACTTTTCCATGAATAGTAAATATAATTATTTATATAGTGTTATATTTGTTTGTTTTAATACCAGATAAGTTATTATTTTAATTAACAATGCTATTTAAAACATATTAATGAGCGTCTATAACATAAGAGATTTAAAGATTAACAATATATCTCTTTTCTCTTAAAATGAAACAGAACTTATGTACAAGAAACTCTATACCTTGTCCACTTTTTCCTTATAATATAAACTTTGACTTCTCTCTCCCTTTAATAGTAAAGTCACTTTTACTGTATTCAACTCAGAAAGCATTTCATTACGCCAGTAGTTGACATCTGATTTGCTATTTATTACTAGAACAAAGCTAATCAATTTAACATGTGTGCCCAAGTAGGGGAATTAGGGTGAAGGAGTTAATTTCTCACATTCTTTAGGTAACATCCCCCCTTAGTCTCAGATCAAGACTAAGTTGAGAGACTGGTGGGACAGCCCTTGAGATGAGACTGCAGAAGACTTACTTTATTAGGTTTTGTAAAGACAAATGTAGATAGAGGCACACAGAAGTTTCACACAGAAGCACAGACTATTGGATTTGAAAGGAAACTTAGCAGTCGTCTTATCTAATGTTCCTTTCAGCGCAAGAATCCTTTCTACCACATCCCTGGGCAAAGATGAACAATCTTTGAACACATATAGTGACAGTATCCTCACTACTGTTCAAGCCAATCTATTTTATGATTATACCCCTTTAAATATTAAGAAGTTCTTTTTCATGTTGAGCACAAGCCTGCCTCTGACTTTCTTTACCTGTTGGTCTTAGTACTTCTACCTAGAGCAATGCAAATTAAAACCGGGTCCTCATCCTCATAACTAAAACTTCATATACAAAAATGATGGCACGTTTTCTCCATGGTTCCCTTGATTCGTACTCTTATCACAAGGTTTTCTGATCTTCCACATCCTAATTACACTCCTTAGGACACACTCCAGTCTTTAAGTGCAGCACCCAAAGCTAGAGCCAGCCTTCTAGATGATTATCTCCCTAAACAGGGTCTCTATCCCTCTAATAATGGAGCCTAGATTTCCTTTAAGTACATTTACCATACAATTGTTCATACTGAGTCTGAGGCATGTACACTGTGGTCTGCTGGTGGGTGGGCTAGAGCTGGGTGGTCCGGGATGGCCTTACATAGCTGGAAAGGGCTCCTCGGATTTCCTCCACCTGGCTTCTCTGGGAGATTACCTGGGATGTGTTAAATGGTGGCAAAGGAGTTTCTTGCAGTGAAAGAGGGCAAGCCCAACGCTCAAACACTTTTCAAGTTTCTGCTTGTTTCATGTTTGTTTTTGCCCCATTGACTAGAGCAGGTCACATGGTCAGATCCAAATACAAGGTGGAGAGAACAGACTCCAGTCTTGATGGGAGGACCACCAACGTCATGTGGTTGAGAGTGTCCATACAATGAGGCCTGGACAACTTAGGGGCCATTACCACACAGTCTACCAAAATGCAGGACTTTGACATCATCTAGTCATGGCTTTTTGCCTGAGACAGGTGTGCTCACTGACATTTTCATATTTTTCATGGAGGACTGGATACTTTTACTGAAGTCAGTCCAGATAATTATGTTTTAACATTCCATGTGCCCATGAAGTTTGTTTGTGGAACAGTTTGGCATTCAATGAACAGCTGTATGGAACTAATCAAAGTACCAAATCTCCCTGAAATTTCCAGAGTCACACACTATCACCTTGTTCCTTTAGTAATACTGTAGCACCACTAGTCACACCTTGTGAATCTTTGGTCCATTGACCAAATCATCGCCTTCAGCTTTACAAATATGTTTGGCTATCAATTTATTCTCACAGAAGAAATGAAGCAGCAATAGTTTCTTCATCTCATATTTCGGTGCTGGTGTTAATTCCATGACATGAAAAACCCGAGAGTATTAAGTACCTCAAAACCTGTTTATGCACAATTCAACTTTCACCCCCAAAACTCAGAGCCTGTTAAAGAGAGGGAACTTTTGAGGCATGTAGACATTACATATTTCTAAATTATAGGCCTAAGGAACAACTTCACCCACATAGGCTTTTCTCAATATATATCCTGATCCTGGCTTCATCCTCTCACAAATGTAAATCTGTTGTCCCATTTGCTCAAGGCTTTGGTACTACTAGTTTGTCTGGTGTATTTCTCTGTATGGCAGGATACTTTAAAGTGTCTGGTAGGTCCATTGTTTACTGATTTGCATCCTATGTCAAAAACCGAGTCTTAAATTTGGTGCTTTGTACGTGGGAACTGTAAAGTATAAATCAGTTGTGTCTATTTGTAACTTGGCCACAGTTAACCCTTTGCACTCGCTTGCTTTTTTCTCGATTCCTTTATTCTACTCGGGATTTAATTTTTTAAATACCCCAGATTTTACAAAGCGCGGCAGTAGAATAAAAAACTGGAGTTTCTTTTCATACAAACTTATTTATTTGGATTTTTTTATATTTCAAATTATTGATACATTCAATAACCATCACACTCGACATCCGAGTGCAAAAGGTTAAAAGAGGCTATAGAACGTGCCACTTAATAAAGGGCTCCAGGAGTCAATTTGCCTATATTTCAATTTAGATGTAAATTGCTAACTATTCTCAATCTGATTGAAAAGAAAATGTACTTGCATATAATCAGTGTTTTCTTAATAGGATTTAAAGACATAATGTAAGCATTTGAGATCTTTTTTTTAAACCTAGAAAATGCATAAAAATAAATTGATTTACAATGCTATAATAGTGAAAGTTAATAGAAATTTTAATAAGCATACCCATTTCTAATAGAACTTAAAGTCAGTATCTCAGTAAAGCAACCAGGGGGTGAGGGCAGGAGTAAGGGGGGATGGGGGAGCAATGGGGGGGATAAGGACACATATGTAATATCTTAATCAATAAAGAAAAAAATAAAAAAATGAAAATACCAAACTGTTAATTTAAGATGAATATATTTAAAAGAAAAAACTGGGAAATAGTTGCTGACTGCATAGAAGAGAAAATTTCACTACTGATTCTTACAGTTTTTTTGTTATGAAAGCAATGATTTTGCCAAGTTTCATAGTTCAGGCATCAGAACTTTCTACTGTTCCAAAAAATAAAAATAAATAACTAGTTAAAAAAAAAAAGAAAGAAAAGCTTTGGTTTATAATGAACTCTATTTCTGTTCTTGTGAGCATACAGGTTTAGTATCCTTTCCACCACCAGAGGGCTCTCACAATATAAGAAAATATATTAAATAGGAGAATAAAGGAAAATGGATGAACTCATTTATGATACACTTTTCTTTAGTGCTCAATTTAAGTTAAATGTCTTAAATAAATAGATTATAAACAAAATTTCCAATATGTATTTTCTTTTAGGAAAATAAAAAAGATCAGGGGAATGATTTTAAATGGACTATTCAAGAACCTTAAACAAATATATAAATATTTTATTATGTGGAGGCTTATCCTGAATCAAATGCATATACCATTTACATTTTGACGGGGGGGAAAAAATAAAAGGAAAAGTGCATATATATTCTCTGAGAGTTTCTGGCCCTTAGGACCTATTTTTCTATAAACATCTAGTTTGTTACCATGATATTCTATATAATTACAACTGCGCAAACATCTCACAGGGGGATTTGACAAAGTAAATAGCTCCGGAGCCAAGTGGCAGGCTGCCTTCTGCCAGTTGGAATTATGATACATTGTGTTGTGGTTTTGTTTTGTTTTTAATCACTCCTTGGACTCCCAGTTTGGTTTAACTCATCCCAAGATGCCCGTCTCTCCAAAAACAAAAAATTAAACTAAAGACCTGACCATATGTTTTGGTCCTGATGGTGTTTATTCACTGGATTAGATTCAGAGAATGAATAGAATGAATAAAATGAAACAAACCACCTGTCCAGCAACAAGCCCTGAAATGCTGATGGTGGGGAGGGGGGCTCCTCTTCTTTGGGTGTAACAGAGGTCAGTCTTGCAGGAAGTCAGTAACATTCAGTCCCCGGGAGCCAGCGCTCAGCTTTTCTGTGTGAATTTCAGAACCTCTCTAAGACTCATGTGGTTTACCGGGGAGGCTGAATCAGAATTAGTGCTTTTCAAATAGTTCTCTGTGTCCCCTAGAGGTTCCTTCGACCTTTCCTTAGAGGGTACCTGGTGGGTAGTGTGAACAGGAGGGATGTCAGTCAATCTATTCTCCGAATGCCAAACAACACTGCTGATCCACACACTTTCTTGTATTCCACATACGGTTTCCCTTGAATGACTTGAAATAAACCGAAAAGTTCAGTTAAAAGACTTGGGAAACGCAGAAATAAATGTCTCAAGTTCTTTTCAGCTATTTTATGTTATTTGAATTTCTTTGGAACTTGGGCCACATTGCTAAAATACAGTGTGGATGCTGACCCACAATCAGATGGCACAGGACTGTGTATGTGTCTTTGTACAGCCTCCAGACCTTTGTAAAAAATAGTCACCTTGGAGGGCCCAGGAGAAACAAACATGGAGCAGCCTCTGTGTTCAAAGCATCGGAAAATAGTCTAGGAACTCAAAGATTTTAAATCTCTAGAATCCGAAACTAGGCTCACAATTTAAAAGGTGTGTGGGGTGAGGGAGTGGGGTGAGTATGGATACAAACTATATCACTCTGAACTAGTTGTGCTATGTACTAAGTTGATGGTAAACCAAAGTTTATTTAGAAGGAAGAGGCATTTCAATCAGGGCAATGACAGCAGGTCCTACAAAGGAGGCAGCATTTGAGCTGTGCCCTGTGAAATGAGTTATACTCCATTAAGAAGTGGAGGGAATGAGCCCTTAATTCCATGCCACATGTATCCCCAGCCTAAGAGATTTCTAGAGAGGAATCCTGTGCTGGCCTAACGTGTGGACATCTCTGACTCTTTCTCATGAAGTGGGGTTCAGTTCAGTTCTGAGAAAGAGTTAGCTGATGAAATGCAGGGTAAAGAACTCTAGGGAATAACTGAGTTTCTTTCTGAAAGAACAGGTCAACTTAGATCTCTTTAAAATGTTAGTACCAAAGGAAAAAGTTATGAGCCTGCTCTGACATGCAGCTTAGCTCCTTGCTGATTGTTTCCAGGTCCCTGCTGTCTGTCTTTAATCGTGGCTGCCAAATCAAAGGCCCCAAAGGCCTTCGGGTCCACCGAGGGTCCCAGGGCCTGAGAGTTTCTTCTTGTTCTTCCCATTGGGGTCCTCAGATGTCACATTTTTTTTTTTTTGGAATATTCTGTGCTTTGGAGCTTTGAAATGACTTGAGCTTGAGCTTGAGTCCTTTGTTTTCCCCTTGAGTGAGTCAAGAGAGTTCAAACATGTGGCAGAGGGTATGAGAAGGGGGTTTGAAGGACCTGGGTGTTGGAAAGGGCTATCCTAGTTATGGGAATGCTTGCTGAGAATCCTGGCTCCACTCTGCCTACTGTGTTTTGTCTCTGGAGTAAAAAGGGCAAGATCTACATTTTCAGATTTTTATACATCAAAATGAGAAATCAATGTCATGCTGTCACTGGCTGAGAGCACTGATGCAGAATGACACCAAATCTCAGTTCTTTCTCAAGCAGAGGATACAATAAAAATAACAATTATGATTTTACCTGAAGACTGCTAACTCCAGGCCACTCATTCACTTTGATAGTGCTTCTTCCAGGTTAAAGGGAGATTAGTCACAATAAATATTCTTTCAAGGTCACTTGTGTCCTATGTTCAAAATCATATATTATAACATGTCTTACAATGCATAGTATAATAAATTATTAGGAAATTGGATCTTTAAAAATTGATTTTAGAGTGAGGAGGAAGGAGAGAGAGAGAGAGAGAGAGAGAGAGAGAGAGAGAGAGAGAGATTAATGCAGAGAAACATCTATCAGTTAGTTGCCTCCCATTGTGCCATCCCTCTTACCAGGGTCAAACCCACAACCTGGGCATGTGCTCTGACCTGAAATCAAACCCGCCCTGGGCCAATGCTCTAACCAATTGAGAGCTAAACCAGCCAGCCACTAGTTTAATATTTTTGAACTGATCAATTAATAAATGAATGGGAATCTATTATGCACTGTGTCAGGCCTTTTGGAGGATTTAACAGCAATATAAGCTGCGAGGTTTGCATGCCAGGAACTTGCAGTAATACTGAAAAGACAAGAGTATATATGGAGTCCTGTGTGCCAAAATTCCCCCCCCCCCCCAGATTGTTAGTGCTATAGAATATCAGCTGAGAAAAAGATCACTGAAAAATGGAGTTATCCTAAAAGACTTCTTGAGCTCATAGAATTTTATTATTTCATAATCCTTTCCATTACTAGAGAGCTCTCATAATATAACAAAATATCTATATATATAAAAGCCTAAGCAACCATTATGACCTGACTATGGGACTACTGGATGACCTGCTGGTAGCTATGATGCACACTGACCACCAGGCAGATGCTCAATACAGGAGCCAACCTTCTGCGGAAGGCCAACTTCCCGCAGTCCCTCCCCCTGGCTGGCCACTCCAATCTGCCCCAATCGCTGGCCAGATCTCCGGCCAGCCTGAGGGACCCCACCCGTGCACAAATTCATGCACCGGGCCTCTAGTATTAAATAAGAGAAGGGCCACTCATGAGTTCTAGAATATAATTTCTCACACTACCTATTGATCAAGACAAGTCAGAAGCCCAGATACAAAGTAAGGGATTAGACCCCACCTCTTGATCAGTGAAGTGACATATGTCTACAGGAAGAGGAGGAAGTGATGGTGGCCATTATTGGAGATCATCTATCAAATGTATATAGAAACTGGGGGAAATGAAATTAGAAAGGTTGCTGGAGCCAGTTAATGGGATAATTTGTGGGCTGTGCTCAGATATATGGAACTGATTGGTTTTATTTATGGGCTTCTAGAGCCAGACTAAATGGATTTTAGATTGTCCATAATGATAAAATTATTTTTAATGGTTTTATACATTTTTAAAAAATATATTTTATTGATTTTTTTTTTTACAGAGAGGAAGGGAGAGAGATAGAGAGCTAGAAACATCGATGAGAGAAACATCGACCAGCTGCCTCCTGCACACCCCCTACCGGGGATGTGTCCACAACCAATGTACATGCCCTTAACGGGAATCGAACCTGGGACCTTTCAGTCAGCAGACCGACGCTCTATCCACCGAGCCAAATCGGTTTCAGCAGTTTTATACATTTTTTGACATGTACTACACTTTTTTTCTTCTTTTCCTTACTCTTGACTGTTTAGGCCCACTGTTCTGCAATAAGCATCTTTGTGAATGTAATTTTTATATTGTTAGACTATCTTCTTAGAGAAGTTTCCAAAAATGAGATAATTGAGGCCAAGATCACAAAAATTTTCACTCTTTTGGAGACATTATTGTCCTTATTGAGAATATGTGCTGGACAGAGAGGTCTTCTGACTACCACTCACCTCAGAATGAGCAAGCGTGGGTCATGTATTTACAAATATTTTCCTCAGGCATGCAACTCCCTTTATGGTGGAGTTCATGGAACATTCAGTCCTGTCTGCCCTTCTTTTTGCAACATATCCTTTAAGTACCTGACATGTGGATATTATCCTGTTCAAGTTTTTATCATTAAGTCAAATTTCCCACAATGCTTACATTACTTTTTCCTTTCAGAGGAAATCTAGTTGTGGAGGATAGAAGAGTTAGACTCAAGGGCTTATGTCACCATCGTACTCAGAAAACCATATGGCTATTTCCTAAGAAAATTCTAGTATGTAACCATAGGCATGGCATTAAAACTGAGCAAATGCCCTTCTTCAGAGAGCTAAATAATTTAACACAATTGATAATTAATAGTCAGGAAAAAGAGGAGTACTATAAATCAAGCCTAGAGTAATCATTTTATTGGAATGTCAATATCTTTTGCACATCAAAAGTCACTCTTTGAATTACTTAGAACACAGATGACTAACTTATTATTGTTTTGTAGTTTATATATGATAATGTAAGATGTATTATGCTGCCTACTATTTTTTTCTTTGAAGATTGCAAACATCTTATTATTCAGAAACATAATTTTCATTCTTTTTTCTTGTCATAATTTCCTTACTTTATAACCCTAATATTAGTGTGGAAAAAAAGCTGAAAATCATATTTGTTCACATTAAATTCCATACATTCACAGTGGATCATGCTATGGTCTTAGTAATCTCAAAATCCTTGCTTTTGTTTTCATATTGGGATCCAGAAGCCCATAATGTAGTAGTGTGATTCAGGCTAATAACATTCTGAGAAAATGGCTTTGCATCATTCATGTCAGTACATTCAGAATAGTAAAGTGAGGTGATTGTGGGTGAAGTAAAGTTTACTCATTTTAGTATAATTACTTACATATAAAATATAATTGAAATGAGTTTCTTAAAAAGGATTTTAAAAATCTTTTTATCAAGATGTTACAAAGTTCATTGTTTTTTAGTATATCTATTTCTATAATTTCTTTATTATTTCCCAATTTGGGGAGAAAATAGTAAAAATGTAGTTTTTTAAAAATATATTATTTTTATTGTTGATAGTATTACAGATATTTCCCATGTAAAAATGTAGTTTTTTAAAAAGGTCTTTTCCTTTCCCCTCTTTTTCCATCTTAGCAAACATCACACACACTACATTTCAGCATAGAAAATATAGATGCGATTCTAATCAATGGTGGGGTTTTCTCCCTTCCTCCCTTTCTCCCTCCCTCCTTTCTTCTCTCCTTTCCTCCCTTGTCTTTCCTTTCTTTCTTCCAACTAGAGTATGTTTTATCTTTCACAGGCAAAACATACAGGAAATTAAAAGAACAGCTGAAAATGTGCTCCAGCCAGATTGGAGCAATTCACTTCAGTGACATCTCAGAAACACCCCTTTTATCTTCTTTGTTATCTGTCTCCTTGCTTTTCCTGGCTCTGGGTTATTTATTCCTTGGTGCATCTCTGAGCTAAAAAGCCTATTGTATCAACTTCTCAACAATAAGCTCCAGTTTTCAATTACTTACTTTCAACTGAGAATCATCATTAGGTTCCAACTAGGTATTTTGCTGGACACTATGTGTATTTTGAAGAGTGGAGCAGACACACTGTCTCCTTGTTTCTTTCATAAATAATCAAGTGTGGAAGAAATCAAGTGGAGCTCTGTGAGCATAAGGCTCCATTTGCTAATGCTGACTGTGAATGGGCCTGGAAGGAGCTTTCTGATTTGGGAAAGGAGGGTGAAATGCTTTATAGGGCTGTAGCAATAGTAGGTCAGCAGAAGTTCACCAGATCCAGGGAATAATTGGCCAAAGATGACTCTTGAAATAGGCAGTATTATTCTTAGAGATTAGCAACAACTGTTGATCAATTTGGATAATGTCAAGAAGGATGAGAGGGCTAGTTATGGGCTGAAGTCTGCACAGGCAACTATCAGCTTAGGACACAAAGACAAAGAGTACAAAAGCGAAAAATCCTTAGTCCTTCAATGTCTCTTCTGAAGGTAATATGAGCAGTTGATAAACAGGAAGAAATGAAGAGAAAGATTCCTATTAATACTACCAAGGGTACTAGATAATTTTAGTATCATCAAAGTTCTTATGTGAATTGGTAGAAATGGCCAAAAAGAATGAAGAACCACCCCTACACCGTGCTCTGCTCCAGATCCTGTGATAGTGGGGACAAGTTGTGCAAGTTAAAATCTCCTTGAGTATGTGCTGATGCTCAATTTACTCCACCATTTTTTCAGTATTTCCTATGTAAACAGTCTTCTCTCATAAACTAGTAGAAAAAATAAACTTTAATAACCACCATAACGAGTGTAGAATCACAAAGTGAGAAAGACGTTCTGAAGGAACAGAATAAGGTCTTTGAGAACACTAATAGGGTATTTTTACTCAAAGGGGTAGGGTTAGAGAAGACTTTCCTGAGGAAGTGAGAGGAGATGAACTATTGAGGTGAATTAGATGAACTATTGAGGTGAATAGAAGTTGAAGGGAAAGCTGATTAAATCTGAGTTTTGACAAGTTTATTATTAGCTTATCCTTACATATTACTCTGAAATAATTTGCAATCTAGATACATTTTATTCTTTAACTTTTTTGGAAAAGATTAAGGATTTTTAAAAATATTAATATACAATACACAGTATTTCTAGAGAAACTACTTTATATGATAACATAATGATGAATACATGCCATACATTTGTCCAAACTCATAGAATGTACAAACACCCTCATGTAAACTATGGACTTTGGGTGATAATGAAGTATCAGTGTAGGTTCAACAATTGTAACAAGCATCACTCTGGTGGGGGATGTTGATAATGGGGGAGGCTATATATGTGTAGGGGTCGGGGTATATTGAATTCTGTGTGCCTTCCTCAAATTTGCTGTGAACCTAAAAATGCTCTAGAAAAATAGTACTTGATAAAAACATATATAATAACCACTTCAATAATGTAAATTTTTCATATTGTCTTCCAGTATGCGTGTATATATATATATATATAGATACATATATCTACACATTTGTATTTATATTTATGGTGACATTCACAATAAATGGACCATTTTTACTCTATTTGTTAAGCCTAATATATTAGCAAAAACATTTCTTATTTTTCCATATATTTAAAATTAAACTTTGAGAATGATTTTATTATACACCATCATGATGACACAGTTGAATTGTTAAAACATTTCCCTCTTGTTGGAAATTAATATTTCTAGTTTTGTTGTTTGTTTTATGATAATGTTGGATAGAGATTTTTGTTCATGTTGGAATTATGTTTTAAGACAAAATCCCAGAGATGGGAGTATGGAGCTCTAGTCATATTGTAGCAATATATATCAATAAATTTTAGTTTTCTTGCTTTGGATACTTTACAATATGCTTTTTCTTATAAAGGCTTTTTAAAAAGTTTACTTATACAGTGTATTTTGTTTGCATGTGTAGAAATAATCCATTTAAGAATATTTCTGGTAGCAGTAATTTTTTTGGAAGGGATGAAGCAGTGTATATTATTTTTCTAAATCTTTATGACTCTCTTGGAAATAGTTGCACAATTATATAACCACCACCAGGAGTCACTACTTTACCACATCTTGGCTGTAAGGAGCTCACACTTGGCAATCCTATGCACACAGCTGAATTGGGTGGTATTGAGGAAAGCTACATATGGTGCAAATCTTACTAAAATGCCAATACATTTGCTGCCTTAAAACAACAATAACAAATCACAAAGTATATGTATGTCACACAAAGTATATGTAGGTCAGTATAATGAATTGGTAAATTAGAGAATGATATTTTAATTTTTTCATGATTCTTTCCTTCTAAGGTGATGTACAGAGTAAGCAGTTTTATCTTTATAGAATTGGAGGCCCACTCAGCCAGCTCAGGACAAAGTCTCACTGAGTCTGAAGGCTTAGAAGTTGTTTAAAGCAAAACTATGGTTTACTTACTCAGGAATGATGTCAGGCAAAACCAGGCATTACCTACTACTGTTTAATCTTACTGGGGAATACCTCAAATACAAATATCCTGAAGCATTCAGATTTCTTCCTTATGCTACTACTATATCATAAGCTGCATTTAATCAATAAAGAGTAGATTGTTTTTAAGAATGCTGTTGTTTCTCCATAAACATGGAGAGAAATTTATATATTTTTTCAAGGATGTTTTTTAAGATGAAATTTAGGATCAAACTTTGTTCATTAGAGGCAAATTTATTATGAAGTGAAGTGGATTTGATTTATAAATCCTGATTTATATGCAACGTCACAGAAACCGATCTCTAACATAAATAGAGTTACTGTCATCTGTCCTCATGACTTGTGGTTTGCTCTGCTGTGGCTAATACTGTCTGATTAAAAATACACATTATGGCCGGGTAGAAATAGCTTTGGTTACAAAATGACCGGGAACAAAGAAAAGACATAAATTTACTATACCCAGTGCTATTTTATGATGCTGATAAGTCATCTTTAACTTTGACTTGAAGTGACTTGGAGACTAAATCATTTTAGTTTTTATAACTTGCACTTACTGATATGTGGGCCCTTTGGTTCACACAATGAAGAAATCTTGATTAATAATCTATGTATTTGGAAGATATATTTGTAAATCTAGTAAAATAACAGATTTGCCTGTGACTAATTTTATTTTTGCTTTAAAATTGTCAAATATTAATTTTGTTGTGAATATATGCAGCACAAACATAAATCCTACAAGTTTGGATTTATTGTGGAGAGCTGTCATCCTCAATTATAGTGTTTTGAAGATAACTGTAATTTCCCCCAAAAAATTGCAATTATAAAAGATGGTAAAATAACATACTGACTTATAAAAATATAAATTCTAGTAAATACTGTACATTTTATAAGTTAATATTTTATATTAATAAAATAGACATAATAAAATATGAATATCTTATATGCTCCTCTATTTATCTTTTTTCTCACAGTGATCACCCTTTGTTTCAATCCCTTGGCCACCAAGTATTCTGGGTTCTATTTTCTGAATATTGTTTACTTCTGTTCTTTTTCCTTAATTTTCACTACATTAGCTCCCTATCTTACCATGTGTAGTCTTTAGCTATTTTGATAATTTGTTGATCAATTGAATGGCATATAAACTTTTTATTTTATTTATAGATATTTTCATTGATAAATATATAAAAAATATTCTATGTTATTAGGAGATTATTACTCATAGGTATGGTACATTTGGGTAGATGATGTCTTAAAGCAGATCACTGAAAGTTGCAATTTGGATTGCCTATAGGCTATTTTTTCCTTGGCATCTGTGGAAAAATTCAAATATTTGGTACTCATCATTTTAAAATTGTTTAAAAATTATACTTGACACATAACATGGTGTAAATTTAAAATATACAACATGTTGTCTTGATATATTTATGGTGAAGGTTATTATTGATCACAGAGTTGTTGGCAAATTGCAATTTTTGTGAGCAGAAACATTGTATGCCAGTTTACACAGGCAGTTTTCTGGCTAATGTGCAAACTCCAGGTAAAATTTATGGCAGAAGAGAATCATAAAATATCTTTTATTTTCCATATTTTCAGATGCTGTGACATCTGGGGCCTTGCTGACATTGGAGGGCCTCCCCTCCCAGAGATAGCTAATTCCTAGAGACAGCTGGCTGTGAAGTGTGCCTTTGACACGCAGACCAGCCAACCCAGAGCCCGATCCTCAACCATCCTCTCTACCACTCAGGGCCACTACCCCTGCCCCAGGCTCTGGCACCGGGCCACTAGCGATAATCCGATAATCCTTATCCCCTCAGGCCCACTGAAATTATTCAAGCCAGCCATAGTTAGTCTGTTTAGCCTGTCTTTCCTTGTCCTTCCTATGGAAACCACAATGTGGCTCTTGCCCATGTTCCCTCCCTGCCACCCCTGCCTCCTGACCAAAACTGGTACTTCTCCATGTGGTCCCTCCATGGCCTGGCATCCTCATCTTGGGGATGAACAGCTAAATTTTCAATCGCAATCGTCTTCTGATCTGTTGGCTTCACCATATCTGATCAATAATTAAACCTACATTTTAAAATAAAAGATAATGTAATGTGTTTTCAAAAGCTTACATGTATTGAGTAGTCTGTGACCGGCACAATGGTAAATGCTTTACAAGTGGGATCTCACTAAATCCTCTCAGCTTTATGAGGTAGATGCTGTTACCATTTGACAAACAAAAGGACGGAGCCTGTGAGAGATTAAGAATTCTACCCATAAACAACATAAACCGTTGAACAAAAACAGATCCAGAGACAGAGAAACATCGGTCAGACCATCAAACCTCAGAGGGAAGGTAGGGGAGGGTGGGGATAAGGGGAGAGATCAACCAAAGGACTTGTATGCATGCATATAAGCCTAACCAATGGACACAGACAACAGGGGGGTGAGGGCATGAGTGGGGGTGGGGTTGGGGGGATAATGGGGGGATAAGGACACATATATAATACCTTAATCAATAAAGAAATTAAAAAAATATTTTAATAAAAAAATATAAAGAATTCTACCCAAAGTTCCACAGCCAGGAAATAGTAGAGGAAAGTCTGGAATTGGGCTTTCTGATGCTAGAATCTACACTCTCAGCTCGGACACACTTTCTATCACTTGGTGCACTCTGCTTGGTATCACTTGCTAAAAAATTAGCAAGTTCATTTCCTTCATTTCCATTTCTCCATTTCCTCGATTAGCTGATTCCTTTCTTTTCTTAACATAGAAATGACCTTGAAAATACTGAAAATTCTATTCCAGATAGTTCTATATTTTTATGTATATTTCAATATGCCACATGTGCATGTAATTAAACAGAGCACAGACTACTTCAACATATCTCAAATTATGTAGCACATGGACATCACAACTTCTGAAGATAATATCCCAGAAATACAAGTTAATAATATGTTTTAAAAATGTAAATAAGTGAACGAAAGGTAACCTAAGTGGTCAGGTTTTATAAGGAAAATAAAAAAGTCTATTCATGGCCTTCCTAAAGCAAACAAACAAACCAAGATGCGGGGGAATACAGCAGGCTTTCACATTGGGACAAGCATACTTGAATTTCACATTTTTAGCATGTCCCGACAGGGAATCATCCATTATAAACATTTCATGTGTGTCCTGACTTCATAAGGAAGAAGGTCTTGTTTCAAGGAATAATCACTTCTGACAAGAAGAATTTAAGCAGAAATGTTTTGCACCTTTTTGATCATTCTTCTTGCCTACAGTCATCGGTTCAATTTTTTCACAGGTGAATTTTGAGAACTGGCTTAAGAAAGAATTAGCAAATTAGTAGATTTGGCTTTCCTGGCATTGAAATACAACTGGTGTTGTTAACTTGATATCTGGTACCTATGTTAGATCTTACTGGGCTATCAAAAAGTATTTTAAAATCAATAGGCAACCTAGGAACAAAACTGCATTTTCGGTGCATGTCCAAAATCCTGAATTTTCATGAATTCTTGAGGGTGAAGGGGAGAGGAGGAGAGAGAAGCTTCAATCTAGGATTGCTTCTGCCTCTGGTATATTTCTTCTTTGTGCAGTTTCTCTCCTGCACCATATTAAGCCTTCATGTGAAATTCAGACCTTTTGTGTGTGTGCCTACGGGATACTTGCTAAGCATGCAGGGGGGAGGGGGGCAGAATTTACTCAGGACGCAGAGGGATGAGTGAGGAGAGGTAGCAGAGGGACCTGCTATGCACTAAACACACTCGCTTTGGCAGAGACAGCTTCTAATGAAGCAGGAGTTTCTTCAGTCCTTAGGCTGCATGGCTGCCTCAGGCATCTTCACCACACAGCCTTAGATTGCCCACTTTATCACCTCACAGCCTCTCCCTTTGCCCCTCCCCCACCTCCAATCTGCCCTCTCCCCTTTCTTTGAAAGTGAAAACCAAGAATCCTTGTCTTCTACAGAGCAGCCAGGCCATTCTCCTGTGCTGCCTCTGGGCTCCTATTCCTCTCATCCTCAGGCCTACATTTTTCTCTCTCCAGAAACCCTCAAATTAGGGCATTTGCCCCAAACAGCCTTTTCCCTTAAAGGTAACTTGCCTGGGCAATTATTAGGACTTCCTAAAAACTCACATAAAGTTCATCATATACTGAATTAAGAAAATAGCTTTAGTTCACTGACAACTCCCTAAAAGTATCCAAACCATTCAACCAACCCAAAGCATACAGTTGGCTCAAAAGTTTGTAAGCACCAGTAAGTGAACTCCAAGCCCATTAAAGTACTAAGATGGTTTGATAATAGATGGTTGATGGTTGCTGGAGTTTAATTTCTGCTTAATGTACCGTTGGTTACCTGCTGTGGTATCTGAGACTACGGTGATTGTGTTATTACCAAAACATAGGGTGTAGGTGGTGAGGACTATGTTACCAATTCATGTACAGCTCTAAGTATTTCCTTCCTTCTTTAATTCCCTCTTTCTCAGAGATTATTGGATGCCATTGTACTACAGTCAAACTTTTCTTCCTTAGTCACAATGTACCATTTGCAGAGAGTCTCTGCTTTGTTTCTTTTGCTTGTCCAAAATATAGTTGTCTTAGTTAGTTAGTTAATTAGTTTTGGATCCACCCTGAGCTGGGGATGAGGTTCAATGGATGATGGCTTGGCATGGGGCTTAATGCTGCTAGACTTTGCAAAGGGTCAAGCTCACTCTCTTAATTGAGATTTTGACTCTTGGAAAGTATCCATTTTTAAACACTGAATTCAGGAATCAATGGCAGGTATTTGTTCTGCACTGTGAGGTAAAGCATCTGGATTTATGTGGAGTTTTCTGGAGGAAAATCTATGTAAGTCCTCTTCAGAATTTAAGTCCTCAGCAGTGTGTATACGTCACTGAAAGCTTCCGAATGGCTTGCTTGTGATTGTTTGGGCATTGTGTGACAGCCTTCTTCTATTTTAGTTTATTTGTTCCCTAATGCCAGCTTAAATCAACCATTGCTGTATTTCTCCTGCTTCTTATCCTCTTTTGCTCTGCTTGAAAATCCCAGGGGCAAGAGATGATGGTTTATTTTGGTCTCCTAGAAAAATGAGGTGCTGATACTTAAGGACTGATGTAGACAAGACCTGTATGAACCAGGGTTTAGTTTCTGATGTGATTTCTCACATCTTTCATTTAAGAATACCTGTATGCTGCAGTTGTCTTTGAGAGACTGGTCGAATGCATTTTATTATTTGTAGCACACCCTTTAGTTTTAATTCTTTTTTTTTTTTTGGTATAATGATGTGTATTTATTAAGTTGAACTCTAACAAATTTCCAATATTGCATCGTTTTTGACAATAATGATAATGTCACATTGTTCGACCTTATATTATTCAAGAACAAAGAGCCACCACAAAGAGGGAGACTGTGACCAGGTTGCAAACTATAGGCATCAAGGAGCTAAGCCACAGAACTCCGTCTTGCTGTACTGAGTTATCCTAACACTAATATCTAAGGTAGACAGTACACCTGGTGGAGTGAGAGGCCAGACATGGGGATGGGCTTGGAAACCAAGCATCCTGCTTCCTGTTCCTTGGTTTTGAATCTTGAGGATTCTTGTCCACTAGGAAAGCCAAGGCTTTGGAAAGATGCCATTGGTATGGGCTTTCATTCAGCAAATATTTATTAGAATTATGAGTCTGGCTCCATGCTAGGTGACAGTTTTGAAGTAAACAATGTTGAATTAAATAGCTGTTGTCTCTGCTCTCATGGAGTCTACACTCTGTGAGCAGGTGGGGGGTGAGCAGGTAAATAAATATGCACTTAATTAGAAATTGAAAACTGTTATGAAGTTAATAGGATCTAGAGTTGAGAGTAATTAGGCAAAGAGGTTAATTAAGTTGGGTGATGGGAGAAAGCCTGCTTAAGAATCTCAGACTTGAGCTAAGACATGGAACATTACAATGAGGCCACCAGAAAGAGATTCTGAATGTAGAGATTTTGCACATTCAAACATGAGCTGATGTTCTAAGGCAGGAGGAACTGGCATGTTCTAGGAGCTAAAAGAAAATGGAAAGGAAGCTCCAGGAGAAGTCCATGGTTCAGACAGAGGTGAGGCTGTGAGGTGCGTTAGAGTGTTAGGAGGGCCATGCTTCACAGAATCCTATAAATCATGGTAAGAGGTCTGGCTCCTGTTATAAATGGAAGGCAAAGGTGTTCAGTGTTTTCTGAAGGGAAATGGCATGCTACGTGACCATTGTTACTATGTAAAAGATCATTCTGGTCTCTGCATGGAGATGATATTGGCGGCAAGCAAGAATAAACCGAGGGAAATGGTGGGCCCTAGGCATAGGACATTGCTAGCAGAGGTAATGAGAAGTGGATAGATTCAAAATAAACATTGCAGGTGAATCAACAGGACTTACTGATGGATTTGGGTGTGGGGTGATGAAAAGTGAGGCGTCAAGTTCAATTGCTGGAATGTTGATTTGAGTAACTGCCATTAATAGTTTAAGAATTTGGGTAGTTCCCATATGAGGGTTTATGCCTCATTTATACATTCTAATAAAATTCTTTGGCTTTTATTCTCATACCTCATAAAACCTTAACTGCTTAATTATATATTTTCAATGTATATTTTTAAACTATTTTATTTCCATTTTTTAAATGTTTCTAGGATTCTCTTTATCTTAATTTTCTTAGTCTGCTATAGCTTTGGTTATACTATTTTATTTCACTGGTATCTTTTTTCCTGGTTTTTATTTGCTTAATCTAGTTTTCATTAATTGTAATAAACTTCTTTTTATTCTCAGGATCTACTTTTTTAGTTTACTTTTTGCTGCTTCTAGCATGTTTTCCTTACTCATAGTTTATTTCATCTTTTAAAATATTTAGTATATTATCTTTTATCTATGACCATGCTTTGCCTTATTAAATGGTTGGTAAGATAAATGGTCATTTCATGGATAACTTTTGTATTAGCCCATCCTCTGAACAAAGAGACTATCTATTTACTCTTTGGATGCTCTGAAACAGATGTGCCTCTGTCTTTAACAAACGACCTATATTTCTATCCATTTGTTTCTGTGCTTCACAGGAAAGAACATAGGAGACACACAGATCATAAGCTTGCCTATATTGATGGCATAAATGAAATGTTGAAATGGTCTATGAGTGATAAGAAATGACAAGATCTAAAATCTATGTTCTTGTCATCTACTATCACTGAACATTAGACAGAATCCCATATAATAAAAGCCCAGTGATCAAACTGTGGAATAACCAGAACAACCGGTCAACCAGTTGCTATGATGTGCACTGACCACCAGAGGGCAGATGCTCAATGCAGGAGCTGCCCCCCTGGAGGTCAGTGCGCTACCAGAGTGGGAGGGCCGCTAGGCTGACTGGGATGAGTGGCTGCTCCCACTGTGAACCCTGGGCCGACAGGCAGTAACTGGGCTGCCATCATCGCCTCCTCATCCCAGGCTCCTCATCCTTGCTCCCTGCTGCCTCCTCTGGATGCCAACAGGCCATGTAGCACCACAGGGCTCGCAGAACTGACCCCAGAGGCTGGGAGGCAGGTTCGTGGCCGCTGTAGGACTGAGGCCTACTCTACTGCCTCTCAGTGCTATTGTCCCTGGGCCCGGCCCCAACTGGGTCCCCTGGAGAGGTGAGTGCTCTGGCTCCACAGAAGATGCCGGACCAGGGAGCAGCTGCTCAGAGGGTGGGTCCACAGCCGCTTGGCTGACCCGTATGAGCAGTGCTCCCACAGTAGGCCAATCTCTTCAGGCCACGTGCCCATCAGTGCATGAATCTCATGCACCAGGCCTCTAATTTATAATATATTACTATCATTGTGTTTGCATATAATAATAAAAGTAATTTTAATAGTAATAACAGATGTCATTTATTACTATGTTCTATATTAAACCATAGCTTAACAAGTTTCATTCTTCTAATATCACTTAGAGGTAAATGTTGATTCAAATTATGTATTTATTTATTTATAAACTAGAGGCCCGGTGCACGAAATTCGTGCACGGGGGTGTGTGTCCCTCAGTCCAGCCTGCACCTTCTCCAATCTGGAACCCCTCAAGGGATGTTCGACTGCCTGTTTAGACCCGATCCCAGTAGGATCGGGCCTAAACAGGCAGTCGGACATCCCTCTGATAATCCAGGACTGCTGGCTCCCAACTGCTCTCCTGCCTGCCTTCCTGATTGCCCCTAACCGCTTCTGCCTACCAGCCTGATCACCCACTAACCACTCCCCTGCCAACTTGATTGATGCCTAACTGCTCCACTGCCAGCCTGATTGCCCCTAACTGCCCTCCCCTGCAGGCCTGTCCCCCCCCCCCCCAACTCCTCTCCCCTGCAAGCCTGGGTACCCCCCAACTGCCCTTCCCTGCAGGCCCAGTCACCCCCAACTTCCCTCCTCTGCCAACCTGGTCACCCCTAACTGCCCTTCCCTGCAGGCTTGATCACCCCCAACTGCCCTCCCTTGCAGGCCTGGTCCCTCCCAACTGCCCTCTCCTGCTGGCTATCTTGTGGCAGCCATCTGTGTCCACATGGGGGCAGCCATCTTTGACCACATGGGGGCAGCCATATTGTGTGTTGGAGTGACAGTCAATTTGCATATTACTCTTTTATTAAATAGGATAGAGGCCTGGTGCATGGGTGGGGGCCAGCTGGTTTGCCCTGAAGGGTGTCCTGGATAAGGGTGGGGGTTCCCTTGGGGCATGGGGCGGCCTGGGTGAGGGGCCTGTGGTGGTTTGCAGGCTGGCCATGCCCCCTGGGGACCCAAGGGGAGGCCCTGGTATCTGGGATTTACTTATCTTCTATAATTGAAACTTTGTAGCCTTCTGCAGAGGCCTGGGCTGGCCAGGAACTTGGCTTCCTCCATCGCTGGGGAAACCCAAGCCTCCTGTTTGCTCTGTGGCCACAGCCATTTTTGTTGGGATTTATTTATCTTCTATAATTGAAACTTTGTAGCCTTGAGCAAAGGCCAGGGCAGGTGGAAAGCTTGGCTTCCTCCATTGCCAGGGAAACCCAAGACTCCTGCTTGCTCTGTGGCCACAGCCATCTTGGTTGGGTTAATTTGCATACTCACTCCTGATTGGCTGGTGGGCGTGGTTTGTGGGTATAGCGGAGGTATGGTAAATTTACATATTACTCTTTTATTAGATAAGATGGGAAAAGTGAAGTTTGGTGAAGAAAATCATAGACTTTGGAGATAGGTAGATCTTGATTTGGACCTTGACCTTGCCAAATGTTAGCTGTGTGATGATCTTGAACAAGCACTGTTATAACACTTGTGCTGTTATAATCTCTTAGAGTCTCAGTTTCCATATTTTAAAACTGATGGTTTTAAAAGACAGCTTGCAGGGATGCCATGAAGATTAAATGGGTGATGTTTATAGAGTACATGGTTAATGGTAGTTGCTCATTAAACTTCTTATAGTTTGCTACTTTCTCATTGCACAAACTCTCTCCTCCCACACCCCTTAAGAATTGTCCTCTTTACATCAGAAATTATACAGCATTCCATTTTCAACTTGAACTTGTATATTATCCCTTCCCCTCTCCAAGAATTATCCCCTAATTTTATGTAAGCTTGCATCTGAAAATCTTTTGTTGATCACTCTAGCATACTTTTCTGAAACAATAAAAAATGTGTACATATAACTTAAAAAAATATGACATTCCTCCTGGCACTGTCCTACTCACTGAAACAGCCAATGTCCTCAGGAGATGAGCTACAAAAGCCTTGTAACTTTGAGAAAATCCCAAGCTCACTTTCTTTGGAGGCTGAAAGGGCCAGGACAAAGGGAGATGACACATGAGTACCAGGCTTTGTTCTCATTCCATTTTTAAAGACTCAAGTTTATTCATCTTCCCTGAACTTGCCTACACAATTATTACTTAATTTGCTTCTTCAAATTGGAGACAGTTCTAATAGGGGGAGTCTTGGAGGAATGGAGGGAAAGAGTCTTAAAATTTCTACAAGAAATCTCTCCGGACAAGGTTTTGTTGCCACCTTGTTTTACTTCTTTTCCTAAATATTATAGCCAAAAAAATAAAAAATCAACCAAAAAAACCCCAAAAGAACCTTCCATTTGGGCAATACATAAGAGTTTGTTCTGGCCTCCAATCCATTCTAGCTAATGTCATCCTCCTATTGCTATCTCTCTCTCTCTCTCTCTCTCTCTCTATCTCTATCTCTATCTCTGTCTCTATCATCTTTATCCATCTCCATCTCTATCTTCCTTTCTATCTCTATTTCTATCTCCATATCTACATTCATTTATCTATCGAATTATCCATGCATACATACATATACACATGTCTATGTATCTATATCTGTCTCTGTATCTATCTATATCTATATAAATCATAGGCTACTGGTTCAGAGAAGGTAGGTATTTGTCTCTTAAATAAGTTGGCATGGTGCAGAGGTGTAGATGTCTCTGTTTCATGAGTGATTCTTTCATCTTGTTGTGCCTCCATTCCATGGTGAATCCTCACCTCATGGTTAAAAATGGCTCAACTCCATCATATTTTTTCCAGCTCGTTAAAAGGTAAAAAGAATAAATATGAAATTATCAGTTTGCTTTTAAGAGAATGGCCTGGAAGCTGTATGTATTACTCTGTTCATATTTCACTGGCAAGGACTTAGTCATGTGGCTATATCTAACCATACAGAGGCAGGGAAAACAGTCTTTCACTATATGCTCTGCCCAAATCAACTGCAGAGGATCTTCTAACTAAAATGGAGAATGGAGAATGGGTAGTGAAAATGGAGCAGGGGTAATTAAGATTCTCTATACACTATTAACAGAAGTAGGATAGTCCTAATAAGAGGTCACTGTAGCTAATTTAAAAAAAACAAAACACATTTGACAATTAATCCTTCAAAAAGGATCTTTGAAATTAGGGTCAATGGAAAATCCATTACTTCTACTAGTCTGCTGAAAATAATACTTAGTAACAAATATTATTCTTGTTACTAAAGCTCTATGTGTGCCTGGCACAATGTATTATCACATTTAGTTCTTACAACACTACATGCAAGAGTTATTTTCTTTACATTTTATAGCTGAGAAAACAGGCCTTGAGATGTTCAGTAACTTGCTCAAGTTCATACACTAAATAAGCATCAGAGACAGGATTTAATGCATGGCTGAGCCCACCAATTTTAACCCCAATGCTACAGCCTTCCCAACATATCTTGTTACCCACACAATTCACTTTCCTTCATCCTAGGATTATGGGAAGACTCTCATCCTTTTTCTATTGTTTTGAAGATACATAATAAATGGACTCAAACAGGGATCTACCCCGACAGAATGAAAGCAGTCCTCTGATTCATTGCTGGCTGGGCAGGTTACTTTCTGTTTTTCCTTCCAGATCCACTTTCCTGGGCTCTGGCCAGTCCTGAGCCTCAAGAAGGCAAACTTACAATTGAAGCACTAGTGGTTACTAGTTCCTTCCCCTGACTTCCAGTCACAGGGAGGCTAGCGAGGGAAATCTGAGTAAGGCAGGACAGAAAGGTTGAGGTAATCATTTTCTCTTCCCCATCATACAGAGGTGCCATTTTGGCAGGCCCCATGTTCCTCTCAGCCCCATTCCCATGGCTACATTTTTAAAATTTTGTTAAGGTCTGGAATACAATACCTTCCCTATGAACATGAGACCTCGGGTAGTAACAGCTTCCTATTGTTGTTTAAAAACAACCACTGTTAGACAGTCACGACTCTTTAGCGTTATAATACTTTATAAAAATGGCATCTCGGCTTCATTTCATGGTCATGAACTTCAGGACACTGCAGAGCAGTCTTTCTAGGTGGCACTGGGGATGGCATCTTCAATCTTTTGATAATTTTGCTAAGATGGCCATATGAAAGATAAAGTAATTGTTATTGAATCTATAACCTGCAGTGATGAATCGTTAGTAAACTATCAGGTCTACATATCCTTGGACACCATCTGGGATGAAGGCCCATTCAAGTTGTAGCTCCCTCCTAGAAATGAAATTTTAATTGACATTTTGATCAAGTAATGATATTTCTCAATGACTCTTGTCATTTGATTCTTACTCAAATATTCTTCCTGTTCTGTGATTAAATATCTATATTGTCCCAGAAAAACAAATCAACTCGATTTTCTTCAGCAATATTGGTCACTAACTATCCTCAGTTTTTCCACTCTTCACAGAGCCCTAGCTGAGGGCTAGTTAAATCTCCTATAATAAAAAATACTTTAGCCGCTCTACAGCTTAGCTGAGAAGTTTTATGGTCTACAAAGTCCTCACGTTTTATACCTATTATTCTTCTTAAAAAGTCACAAAATTGAGTCTTTCATTCCAATATATTGCATTAGCCTCCCCTCCTTTTCATTTTATGGTAATATCATCCAACAACATCCAATAAACTCTTGTAGATAACCTTTTATTTTTATAAATTATTGAATCTACATAGAAAATGTTTGTGGACTAAATTGTGTGTGCTCAACATTGATTCTAAGTTATAAATGCTCTCAGGGAGTTTGATAATAGTAATAATAATACAATGACTATTTATTGAATTCCTATTATGTGTATTGCCATGTTCCAGACTCATATATCACTGCATGTAATCTTTGCAACACTATAAACATTATTATACCAAATTTACAAATGAGGAAACTGAATGTCAAAGAGTTTACGTTGTTTGTCCAAGATAAATTAATTTGTAAGTGGAGGTGTTAGAATTTAATCCAGAGTCTTACTCAAAAAGCCTTTGCTAAGCTTAGTTACTGCATTCCAAAAATCGGTTAATGCTAAGAGAATTTTATGACATAGGAGACAGCAATCTTAAATCTATTAAATAGAATAGTCTTCTGGCTTCTTCTAGCTCAATCCTCAATACTATATTATTTTTCTAACCTGATGACTTGATGTCACTTTTGTATGATTTTTATATTAACTTTAAAGAAACAAACGAGATGGCCTTCTGCCATAGAGAAGGGGATAACACATCCCCATGATGTATTATTCAATTTTGATGGTACAGTATTTATTTTTAATTTTGTTATTAAAAAAATCAATTTTGGCCCCTATTGGAAATTGTTCTTTACTGCTACACTGAAAAACGTGGCTCAGCACTAACTGTATACAACTAAAATCGCTGTCTTCAGCAGGCATTTTCTAACTCCCAAAGGTCTGTATTACATAATCACACAAAACAAGTCAACTAGTTTAGTTAAGCTTGCAGTTAATTCTTCCTGCCAGGGAAGCAAGAAAGCTATACTCTTTAGAATGGGATTATCCACGAAGCTTGTACTGTGCTTTTTAAGACGCTGGTGGGATACTGCTACACCTGCTTTGAGCATTTTCCAGACTCGTGTTTGATGTAGAACTTCAGGGTCTTCCCGGAGTTTGTTTACATCCTGGAAAAGACCCAGAGCTGATTCCTGAAGCAAATTCTGACTTTGTCAACAGGGCTCAGGTGGCCGGTCTCCAGGGTTGATGTAACCTCCCTCTCTGGTGGGCATGGCAGCCAGAGTAACACACATTTATTGGGCACATCCTTTGGCAGGCGCCATGCTGAGTGCTGGTTGAGCTCCTTGAACGCCAGCCCTGCCATCTGCTCTCCTGATTACACAGCAGAAGGCTTCCCTCGCAGCCAGCACTAGACAGTCCTTGCCGCCTGGTTGCACCAGAGAGTGCAGCCTCCAGTGGTTTGCTCTTCACTTCCCATCAAGTGCCCAGCTGAGAGAAGGGATGGTGAGGGGAGATCCGTGAACACGGTGTTCATCCCTTTCACTCCTCTAGTGTGGGGCATTCTATCATCAAATCACATCAGCTTGGACCTTTTGCAAATTTCCCTCCACCAAGGTGCATTTGATTCATGCCTTGCTTGTCTTTCCTTATTAAATCACCAGTCGTTATAAGAAACGGCTCTGGAATGTAATGCTGCATTTATTACAAAATGGCTGAAGATATCAATATAGCAAACACGTATGCAGTGTCTATGGTGCACCACAAGAAAGTGCTGGATCCTTGAAAGGGTAGCCCCTGTCATCACCACTGTGTCCACTGTGGCAGAGGGGCAAAGTGTGATCGGAGGGAACAACTGATTTTTGTCCTGGGAAAATCAAAGAAGCTCCATTGGGAAGGTAACATTTCCATGGGGTTTGGAAGCATGTACAGGAGTTTTCCAGGAGAAGGTGGTGGAAAGGATAGAGGAAACTTTGGCCAAAGGAGGGAACATGTACGCTGTGTGTCCAGATTATTATGATCTCTGAACGCATAATAATCTGGCCACTCAGTGTGTATCCTATATAATAAAAGGCTAATATGCAAATTGCAAATTGTCCCCTCTACCAGGAGTTCGACCAGCAGGCAGGCCGGCCAACCGCCCATGTCCACTCCCCCTGGCCAGGCTGGCCAGATCCCACCCATGCAGGAATTCATGCACTGGGCCTCTAATATATATAAACACTGAGTGGCCAGATTATTATGCATTCAGAGATCATAATAATCTGGCCACTCAGTGTATGTGCAAAGGCATATTATCTCATGGAAGGACCAGGAGACGGGGAGGAATGCAGAGGGCCAGGAGCATATGGAATTAAAGGACAGGGCTGGAAAAGCTGACGTAACCAGAAAGTGGAGGCCTTTGTCAACCATGCTAAGAACTTTGGGTTTCATCCCAGTTACTGGAAGACATTTCAATGAGCAGTGTAGGGTATACAATAAAATAGGGAGAAATAAGCGGCAGGGAGGTAATTAAATGAGAGAGAAAACCAGCCTTGTTTAACCCAGCAGGAGGGATGAAAACTTGCTGTTTGATTCAAGAGCCAGTTCTGTGATGGCATTTATCTGGAGACTATGCTTTCATGCTTAATTAAAAAGCAAGACCGTTATTTATTGTATCAGCCAGCTCCTCTAAAGCCTTATGTAAGGCATTGCTTTGTTGGACTACTGTGCTAAGGAAAAGTTTGCTTTAACTGAGCAGCTGGCTTGGAATTAAATGTAAGCCTCAATTAGCTATCATTTTGAGATTTATTTAAGACATTTCCTATGTCCTGAATTCCTATTCAAATTTTATTTTGTTATATCATTGTATGGATCTTTTGTTGCAAGCTGCTTTCTTAGTAACATGAAGTGTGTATGAATAGATGCAAGTAAAAAATAAAATATATAATCTATATATGCACACAGTTTGTGTTTGGTTTGGTTAGTGAGAACATTTTTCTGGTTCTTCTGGACCTCTCAGAAATGTCAGTTGAATAGCTTTCAAATATTGGTATCAGCATGGAGAAGTATCAGCATGGAGATAGCTAATACCTGTGTTTGTGATTTTAAACAGTGTTTGAAAAAATATACTTAAGTGTTTGTATTGCTTATTTTATCTTGTTTTTGAAATATGCTTTTTTACAATTGATTTTAGAGAAAGAGAAAGGGAGAGGGAGAGGGAAGAGAGAGAGAGAGAGAGAGAGAGAGAGAGAGAGAGAGAGAGATTGATGTGAGAGAGAAACATTGATCAGCTGCCTCCTGCATGCAAGAACCCTGACTGGGGATCAAGGCAACAACCTGGACTTGTGCCCTGACCGGGAATCGAACCAGCAACCTTTCGGTGCTTGGGGTAATGCTCAATCAGCTGAGTCACACAGGCCAGGGCTATTATATTTTTTGATAATGGTGTTCAGAAACTCTTGCATTAGTAACTCTTTCCGGAAATCTAGAAGAGAGCTCAATACAAGCTGGTTTATACCAATCTGTTATTTTCTTCAGCTTATTGTTAAGTAGATTGCATACACTGAGGCCTGCTGTCTTACCTCTGTTTCCTCCAGGCCACGATGCAAATTAGTATGCAGAATATCACAGAAAGTTTCATGAAACAGAGATTTTCTCATTTTTGAATGAAAGGATATGGTGACTACAAAGGGTGATGTACATATAGTATTTGGTAACCCTATTGCCCTAATTAATTTCTTTCTCTTGTTCTTTGTGCTCAGTGAACTATTATTCTTCCTAAAGATATGTAACCATTACATTATTTTTTCTAAAATGTATTTTTATTGATTTCAGAGAGGAAGGGAGAGGAAAAGAGAGAGATTGAAACATCAATGATGAGAGAGAACCATTGATCAGCTGCCTGCTGCATGCCCCCCACCAGGATTAAGCTCGAAATTCGGGCATGTACCCTGGACCGGAATCAAAGCCAGGACCCTTCATTCCACAGGTTGTTGCTCTATCCACTGAGCCACACTGGCTATGGCACCATTACATTATGAAGAAAACTTTTACTAATCTTTTTAATTAGTTAAATTCACCTTGTTATATGCATTTGTAGCATCTTGTACCAATGACTCTTTTGTAGCATTGATGATAATAATGGTAAGTTTATAGTTATTTATGTCATCTTTTGTTTAACATGTTTCTCCTCCAAAAGACTACATTTCCTCAGCAACAGGGAACCTATTTGTTTTCTTATTGTGGCATTTCTTACACTTAGAACAGAGCCTAACCCATAGTAGGGGCTCAAAATAGAGTTGACTGTGGAAATGAGTGAATGGACATATGTATAATTGAGTACACTTTGCCCATTCGTGCATCAGAAATGGTGGGTGTGTCTCCTGGAAGTCCTGGTCAGCAGGGGGCTGATTTCTTCTCTCATCCTTTTGCTATTTCTTGAAAGTATGGGTCTCTTCGTGGGGGTCCACACGAGAGGAAAGGTTATGTAAACTGTCTTGTCTTCATCTGAGACATTTGTTACCTGTAAAATAAAATGGCTCGTTCACATTTTATTCACAGCTCACTACTTAGGATTTTAAGGTGGGAACTAATTGAGAAAAAGCTAATTTCGTGTATGGAAGGATAATGAAACAGATCCTTTCCTGGCATATGCAATGTATTAAAAATAACTAAAAAAGGCATGGTAATGAGACATAAAAGGTCAAGAGCTAGGATGTTCTGTGGCTTCTCTGGCACCTTCGCTCTGTTTAGAGTCATTATGAAAGCTTTCATTCACTTCACATCCTTGGGCTCCTACCCAGCAGTCATTCAAACTACAGACTGAAATGTCCCCTGTGATTGGTACCACTTTTTTTAGGGGGCAGTAATACAATCACATCAGCGAGCAGTTAGCATGCATGGCACAATGGAAAGAGTGTCGGTTATGGAGTCAGCAAGACCTGGTTCAAGATCTGGCCAGGCCTTGTATTGATTAACTAAACTCCTTGGGCATGTCCTTTAATCTCTTTTAAGTTTCAGTTCCTTCATTTAAAAAATTGAGGTAATAATGCTTACTTTCCACTGATGATAAAAAGAGCCAACATCTATAATGCACTGAATACATTGCTTTTATCATTATTTTCAGGATTGAATTAATTTTTAGGAAAAAAAAAGATTATGAATCAATTGAAAAATACACTAGAAATACTTATATAGGTCTATTGGAAGTCTTGGTAAACTATGCCAGGTAGTAGAATAATTAATTGAATGTGGAGTTATATTTAAAAACTATCAAACTCACCTGGTATGTGACATTCTTAGCCACATACCATCCAGGAAAAGATTATTTCCTAAGAATATCAGTCTGAAAGGAAATACACTCTTTTGTGGACACACAAGGGTCTCTCTTCTTAGGCCAAGTAATAATCGAGATACTTGTGATGGAGAACTGTGGGGAACGAGACCTTGGGAATACATAGATGCGGTGCCGAGCAGGAGAGCTTGAGAGCCACCCTAGTGTAAGTCCCGAGGGTGAGGATGGCAGGGGTCTAAACTTGCCCTGGGACTTGCCGACGAGGCTGAGATCCCCTCCTGCTGCTGCTCAGGAGCAGAGAGGGCACCGTCTGACCTCCTTGTCTGCCTGTGGGATCTTGTACTTCAGTTTTGCAAGGACGTGGGACCCCGTGGGGAAACAAGGGGGTTTGGGCTATTGTTCCTGCTCAGCGTGTACACAAGGACCGGAAGGCTCCTTCTAAGGAAACAATATGAGGCCTGGCCAGATGGAGTTGTGGATGGAGGCCATGTTGAGTAGCAACATTTGAGAGATAGAGACCATCAGGTCTCTGTCGCAGGGCAAAGTTTTTCCCACCTTAAGCACTTGGTGCATCACCTGCGCACTAGACACCAGGGTGTCTTGAAGAGCAAGGATGAGCTCTTCAAGTGGGCAAAGCCCTCATTTCATCTGAAACATGGAATCTACTTCCATAATAGTCATGGTGCTGGAATTATTTGACGGAGGCTGAGCATATTCCATGCATTTAATGGTAAGGAGATGGCCCTTTCCTGGCCTGTGCACGGTGTGCTGAACAACTGACTGAAGCACACTGACCGCTGAGCTCAGTGCTGGGGAGTAGATGTGTGATAGCTTCTCTGGTCCATTCATTTTGCTTGGAGTGATGGCGATGCATTTTCTTTCATTGATGGAAAATGACTCATATATTGTTTCCTTACTGCTTTGGTTCAGTGGGCCAAATTCCCCAGAGGCATTTCCCAGTGTAGCTTAGCTAACTCTTAAAGGAAATAGAATGTAGCAGCAGTAAAATATTACCAGATATTACTACGCTTTAGACTTTAATGTTTTATTTTGGTGCTTTTGTTACCTTGGTTCTCACTTTAGGGGGTGTCACATCTATATTCCTGGCAGAACTACCCACAAATAAAAGAATATAACCTGCCCGTACAGCTACATATATTCTCTGTAGCCCTGTGTATTTTTTTCATAGTGCTTTTTAATATAGCAAGCTGACATCTCTGATGATGATTAAGGTGTCATGAATTATGTGAGATAAACTTTAGTGACGTGAAACCCAGACCCAAAGGCTCCTCCATATCCCTATGAGAATGGCTGAGCCTGCCATAGGAACCTCACCTATAACCTTCATGGGCCACATCAATTGTCACCAACTTCAGAAATTTTTCTCTACCCTCACTAAGCAGATTCTTTGTCCCCCCTGCTGAGATTTCCTAGCTTGTCCCCTGTCTGCGTCATTCATTTGCCTCTAATTTTCCATTCTACCCTGTGCATTCCTTTGCTTTGTGTTTACATAAAAGTGTATTGAAACCTCCTTCAGAACTAGGACCTTTCCTTTTTGAAGTGAGCCTGTGGTTTCTACCTTGCCCTGCAAAAAGGAATCCAAAGAGTATGTACTGTGTGATGATATTTTCCCCCTGTCCTGTTGATTAATAGACAGCGAATCCAACATTCTGTGCTGGGGCTATGATGTGAACAAGGCAGATGGGGACTCTGCCTTTGATTAGAAATAATTACCCCAAGTTTTTCTTCTCCCCCTTCTATGTGCATATGTTGGGAAATAGAGGAGAGAGTGTAAGAAGAGACTGGAAAGGAAAGGAACGTGGGTAGTTAGAAGAAACACACGAGTTTTTGGAAAGTGCAGACATTGCCCCAATTCTCGTTTTCACAGTACATTTTAGAAGTTGAAAACATGGGTTCTGGAGTCAATCCCCTGCTCGTGTTCAAATCCCCACTCTGCTTCCTTTTTGGGTGACCTTGGACTTATTTCATCTCATGAAGGCTCGGTTTCTGCTATGAATATAGTCAAACACATCAAGTTAGATGATGTTGGGTGCCTCCCTCACAGTATGTGCTCAGTGGCAGTGGTTATTAACTCTTTTATTATTTTAGCTACTGTTATTTTTACACGCACGACTCTAAGGAAGACCGTGTCCAGGACGCCTGGAATAGGGCAGAGACAGCCCCGGCTGGGAATGTGCTCAGAGGTGTCCCCTCCCAGATGGTAGCACAGGCTCCAGGCTCCCTGAACACCTCTGAAGGGTGTGCTGGAGGCTTTCACATCTGGGCTTATTCTGACAGCTGTGGGCTTTCTAGCGCTCCCCTCCTGCTGGCCGTCCCCCTCTTGCCCACAGTAAGCCTTCCTAGATGGGAACATGTGAAAGGAAAGATACGTTTCTTCTCTTCCTTGGCCTCCTGGTTGTAAATGTACTTAGATCTGATGGGAAGAATCATGTTCAGTATTTTGTAGCTTAAACTTTCCTGGCTAGAACTTTATTTTCTCCGATACTAACAAAATGGATTTTCTTTTTCCCCTACCCTCTCTTGTTAATAGGGTGCTGAGAAAATTT
This sequence comes from Eptesicus fuscus, assembly GCF_027574615.1. Classification (NCBI taxonomy): domain Eukaryota; kingdom Metazoa; phylum Chordata; class Mammalia; order Chiroptera; family Vespertilionidae; genus Eptesicus; species Eptesicus fuscus. Next base: position 90,808,474 of record NC_072474.1, on the reverse strand, counting down.
TGTCAATGAATGAATCAGGAGAACTGCAAGACCTCTTAACCAAAATTGAGGTAATTGTGCTTTTAGCAACTTACTTTTAGTAATCAAAATGTTAAACACATTCTGATTGTAATTGAGTTTTCCTACTTGAATTTCCCCGTGTTCTTACAAATATGTAACAGGATACACGTGGCAGTTTTAATTTGATGTCACCTGTCATTTAATGTGCTCTTGCTAGAGTGGCTTTAGTGTTAGTTTCTAAGATCCCCATAGTATTAGGTGAAAATTCCAGTCTGCTTTATTAGAGCCTTATTCTCCAATAGAGGTGATGTTAATGAGGTGTTTCAAATCAAATACTTGTCTTAAAGCACATTTAACATTTTTCATGTAAATTATTTTTCTCTTAGATCATTTTTAAATATTACAAAAATTTATTTCTATAAAGTGCACATTTAAATTTTGCTCCTATACTGATTATTACAGCATCAGAGAAATACTTATTCAAATATACCATGAATCAAATCAGTATGCAACCAGAAAGCCCCTAATACTTCTCTGCTAAGCTTATTTTTCTCTATATGTAGGAAGACCATATATTTTGTCATGGAAACTGGGATACTTTGAGAGTGCAAAGGGGGATTTATAATTATTCTGGGATCGCAAACATGAGCCTAGATGTTCCCAAGTGAACTAGGCAGTCTGCTTACCTGGAATCTAGTGTGTATGCCCCTACCAGCTCGTCCTGGTCTAGTCTCCTTTGCTGACCTTGTTTTTGATGGTCTACCATTCCTCCCACTTCAGTTAAAACAAAGAACTCCTTGTGCTTTATTACTGCCATTCCTTTATGAAAGTTGTTTGTCTGTCTGGAATGCTGTTGTTCCAATTCCTCCTTTCCCTCCACCATCCTCAAGGCCCATCTGCAACATGATTTCTTCCCAAAATCATTCCTGATCTCTCCCACCTCTGAATTCCCGTGATCCTCTTTTTGTTGGGTGCTTTTCTGAGTATTTTGATTTTTGTATGATTTTTCTTTGGGTATTTGATTCATGTCCCAAATGAACTCTGTGTTCCTTGGTTTTATTCATATCATGTTTCATACTGTGACCTTCTCAGAAGGACAAACAATGTGGGTATGCACTTGATAGTTTAAAACTCCTTTTGAAAATCTTTATGGGAGGAGCTAATTTCTTTCCATTTGTACCTATATCCTACTCCAAGTACATGGAACCATTCATTTGAGTGAATATGTATTTTTTTTTTATTTATGTGAATTAAGTTGGTTAATGTGTATTATTTTCTCTGCACTTTTTAAATTTATGTAAATTTAATGAAATATACCAGTATGTTATGAAATATATGTAATTTTGTTCCATATTAGTTCCTCTAGGCACTATGTTTTTCGGTACCATCCATATGGCTGTGTGAACATTTAACCCGTTTTATCTAAGTGCTGTGTACTTCTGCAGGACAGCAGTGCTCCATAGAACTTTCTTGGGGGATAGACATGCTTATATCTGTATCATCTAAAATAGCGGCCATTGCTGCATGTGGTTATCTAACACTCAAAGTGTGGCTAGTGTGACTGAGGACTTACCTTTTTTATTTTATTTAATTCTTCTTGATTTAAATTTAAGTTTAAATAGCCACATGTGGCTCATAGCCCCTGTTTTGGATTGTGTAACTCCATGAAGCCCACCTGCTATTTTCTTATCTACCGTCTTGTCCACTGATGAGCACCCCAATGTCCTCCAACTCCTTCCACCAAACAGTGCTGCAAGGAACCGTCCTGAGCATGTTCCATGGGGGTTTACCTGGGAGTAGAAATTGCTGCTTCAGAGCTGATGCATAGACTTCATTTTCCAGGAAGTGGCAGATGGCTTTCCAGGATGGTTGCACTGTTCAACACCCGCTCCTGTAGAGAAAGAGGTTCTGTATGTCCCCGCATTCTTGACAATTATTTTACACTGTTCTCTAACTTACAGTTGTCTAATTTGTGCCAGGGTAATAGGCAAATTGCTTTATTGAGCTATATTGCTTTTTTTTTTAATTTCTGTTTTTCTGGTTACCACTGAGTTTGGACATTTCATTGTATACTTGTTAGATTTTATTTTATTTTTTACCATTTCTTCTTCTATAAATTGTGCATTCTTATACCTTGCCTGTTAAATGTCTTGGACTTGCTTTTTGGGGTTGATTTTCAGAAGGTCCTTCTATATTCTAGATGTTAAATTTTTGTTGATTTTAGTCATTGCAATGTTTCCTTCCCTTCGGTCAGCTTCTTTCATGGCATTGTTCATGCAACAGAAATTCTCTAATATAATCAATACCATACTTTTTCCTTATGTTTTGTGCTTTTGAATTTTTACTTATGAAATACCCTTCCACCTTAAGGTCAGAAAAATATTGTCTCATGTTTTCTTATATTAACTTTACTATTTTTCACATATAGGTCTTTAATTCATATAAAATTCATTTTCTTACATATGACTATCCAGCTTCTGAATTCATCTACTAAATTATTGCTCTGTTGTGTTGATTTTATATTACAATAAATTCCCATATATACTTGGGTCTTTGTCTGAGCTCTATAGTAAGTTCCACTGATATGTTGTTTCATGTACCAAATCATACCGTCTTTCTTTTTTGTGGTTTAATAAACAACTTTCAGATTCTTACAAGGTGAATCTCCCTCATTACTCTTCTTAAAGATTGATGATTGACTTAGCTATTCATGGGCTTTCATTTCTTTGAGTCTGTAATTCTTTAATTCTACAACTTTATTAATAGCACCAAGCTATATTAACATAACTTATCTCTCTCAGCTCAAAATATTTTGGAAAGAAAATTTGTTATCTTCATTAAGTGTGTCTTCATTCTACTGATGACATAAATAAGGCACAGACATTTAAGACTACTTTTGATGTTAAAAAATAATGGGATGGTACTGGATTCTAATGTTATATGAGTTTTAAGGTGCTATAGCTCTGTTGGGCTGCTTTGCTCATGTAATCAAACTGGTAGAGATTGGAAGCCATTCAAGAAAGCCCTGGACACTGTCTGTGACAGGGGCTGAGGTGTAAGACAAACGAACCCAAATAAAGAGACTGGCTCTGGAGAATCAGTTGGAAGAGCCAAACAAAGTGAATAAGGGAGGCAAGATTGAGATCCAAACCCACTGCATTCTTCTGGCTGGCTTTTGGCAATGGAGCAGGAGTTAAACATTCATGAGGCAGGAAGCACTGGAGTCTTTATTTTGTAGCAAGTAATATTCTTGGTATTTTATGTATTAAGTCTTTGAAACCTCACAACAACTCTGCAAGGTGGGTTCTAGTATTATCCCTATTTTGCCAGCAAAGTAACGGAGTCACCGAAGGTTGAATCACTTGCTCACGACCTTAGTAGACAGGATTCCATTTATGATTCCACTCAGCCTGACTCCAAAGCCCATGATATTAACCATGAATCTATGCTCTCATCACTCTTGAATTAAGTGTCATGTAGGTTCCTGGGAGATATGACCATAGTGGCAGGACCCAAGGCCCAGGTGAGAAGTTTACTGGGCGGTAGATAGAGGATTAAGTCCAGGGAACAGATGGTTTTAACACTGGGTTCTGAGACTTGTGGTGCAGCATGGAAGATATGCAAATTGGTGGTAACTTTAGAGAGAAATCAGACAGATTCTATCCAGTTTTAATTTGCTGATACTTGTGTGCTGCATAGTAGACTTGACTGTCCTGGTGCTGGTAATTCAGGCCCCAGTAATCCCAGGTGATGATGAGGAAGGATGCTAACCATTGCAGCTGGGCCATCAGAAATAGTGTCAGCAAATAATTTCAAGTTTTCTGGTCCACAAATCTTAGCATCCATCTCTCCTGGGTGAAAATTGCTCTGGGATAATGTGTGGGTCAGATTCATTGGTGAAGATTGTCAGTGGCCTCTAACGTGAGGAGCTGGCCAAAGGCAACAGAAGCAAGTGAAATATGGTGACAGCTGGTATGAGACTTGGGTTCCATAAGGCTAGCTATACCAATGCAAGCTCTGCTCCTGAGAGAAGGGGTCCTCCCCACAGAATATGAGCCCCACGTGGACACAGATTCTTGTCTACATTGTTTTGTTCTTCACCGCTAGTGCCTAGAACAGGGATTGCAAATAATGGGCACCCAGTAAATATTTTTGCTTTGAATCCTTTTTCATCCAAGGTGGGGTTTGTTTTGAGAAGGCAAAGCAGTTCATTGATGAAAAAGATGAGAAAAAATTGTTAGTTTAATGTAGGAGAATGCTTGGGCAAAAAAGATGAGTGAAAACACATTTTCGGGTAAAATTGATTTATTATTATATTTATGTATTTATTTATTTATATTAATAAACAGGCTACAGATTAGAAGCAAAGAGGTAAGATTTTCCCTGACCCTGCTGGTGTCCACACAGAGAAAGCAAGAGAGCCTGAGGTGTCTTGGCAAACACCTTGTAATTAATGGCAGATCCTGGGTGAAAGTTCTCAGTTGGTTGAGAAGATCTCAGTAAGCTTTTGCCTTGCTATTCTTTTTAAAGACGTGAGCAAACATGTTGTTGTCATTTCTAGTGAGATTGCCAACATAGTGTCCATTTTCTGCCTGATTCTTCCCTGAAGGCTGAGGACTACTAATTTGTTGTTCACATAGAACAGAGGGAAGATGCCCAGCAACACACTGAGGATGCTCGAAAGGCCCAGGCTGTCTGTACAAGGCATCGGAGCTGTCAAAGCCTGTCCTCACCCTCTCAGGAGAAGCCATTCTATATGATGTCCCCTCCCAGTGGGGAGATGTCCACAGCCTGTTCAGAGACTCTGGTCTCAGAGCACCACCCACTCACTGGGGAAATCAGGCCATGTGTTCAGTCTGCTGCTCTCTGAAATCTGCACATCTTTTGAAGTAGGTTTATGGCAGTATATCCCACTGGGTTCAAGAATCAGACTCATACATTCAGGCTTATCCATTTCTAATCATAAGCTACAAATTTCCTGTGTCTGCATTTTTTTTCCCGTGTCTTCTTTCGCAACTCTGCTAATTGATGATGCTACCATCTCTATTCTGCTAACTATTCATTAGCAGCGTGGTCAGACAGAGAGGTGCTTATTAGCTACTTAATAAGCATTTGCTGAATTGAAATGTTGAATGTAGTTTAAAGCAAAATACAGAGACGAAGCTGAATCATGCAGAGATGATTACATGTCAAGTGTGCACTCTTTGACAATTTGTTGCATGGATTAAGTCCGCTTCATAGACAATCTGGATGATGAGGTTTGTTGTCACAGAGACTCAGATTAGTTGCTTCCTCGTTGGTAGAATGCTCAAGGGACTTTCAAGCTCTTCTGGAATAGGATTAGATGCTCTGAGGTTAAGAATAAGAAGTGCACTTAATTTCCTGATCTTGAAGAAGACATTGAAGATTACTGATCTTAGTACCCTATTTCTATATTAGATAGCAGCAAAGCCTTTGTATTTTTGAAATTTGAGATTTTGCTACCAAAAAAAATCCATTTGATTATCATTTATGAACTCCACACTTGTATCTTTGTCCCTTGGACCTTTATGAGAGATTTGGGAGTTCCTGTTGCTTCAACTTAGATGACTGCAGTATGGAGTGGACCTCTTCAAAGACCTCAGGTTGGGGCTAAGAGCTATCTTTTATAGAACAGGGAAGTGTCTGTTTCACGACTGTATCCCTAATACATTGCACAGTGCCTGGCAGTAGACACTCAACATATTTGTGGGATGAATGACTAAGTATTTTTAAAAAGTCCTTCAGCAAGAATATGTGAACAGAAAGAGATGAAAAGAAAATACTTTTTCACTTTTTAAAAAATTGAATTGTGCTCCAAAGGGGCATACTTCTACCTGAACCACTATTCAGAGGAGTGACATTCTGTAGACTCTGTGCTCTGAGTGCTATTCTCAACTAAGTCTGCATGGATTCTCACTCTGCTGGGTACCAGGACACTGAAAAGTTACCCTAGATTCCTTAGTTGCTTGAAGGTCGAAGTCCTGAAGTAGACCTATTCATTGAAATGGAAGTCTGTATTGTTGCTAATAATAACTAATGATAACTTCAGATATTTCTCCTTCCTCCAAGCTAGAATATTGTCTAAGTTTTGGGGAATTTCTTAGCTCATTTTACCTTTTCCCCTGAGGGAAAAACTGTCTATTGAGGTGCTGGACTTAGGACACAGGAGCATTCTATATATTAAAAGCTTAATATGCTAAGTGTCTGGTTGTCCAGTTGTTCATTCAACCAATCAAAGCATAATATGCTAATGATATGCTAAGGCTGCTCAGCCACTCAACTGCTTGCTATGATGTGCACTAACCACCAGGGGACAGACAGTCGACCTGTCAACCAGTCGCTATGACATGCACTGACCACCATGGGGGCAGACACTCTGGCTGGTAGGTTAGCTTGAATCCTAATCAGGACTGAGCAAGACAGTCCGGACATGCCCTGGAGCCCTCCCATGGTCCCGTCCCAGCTGGTCAACCTCCCGCATCCCTCCCCAGCTCCAATCTTGCACTGGTGGGGTCCCTCAGCCTGGCCTGCACCTTCTCATAATCCAGGACCCCTTGGGGGATGTCGGAGAGCTGGTTTCAACCTGATCCTGCAGGTCAGGCCAAGGGACCCCACTGGTGCATGAATTCGTGCACTGGACTCTAGTCTAATATAAGCCAGCTTATTTTATTTATAAGGAACTCTTTGAGATGGAGCCAAAGTTCCAGTGTAACAAAAGTGCTCTTTGAAGGAGATGGCTAGGCATGACTGGATTGTTTATCTTTATTAGAAGACCAAATGGAGGAGAATATACAGGAATGGGATTCCTGGAGGCTAATGGAGTTATGGGGAAGCTTAGTGGGTAATCTCAAGACTCACTCCCTCCCACCCTGTTCTGCTTTAGTCATAGCATTTATCCTCTTAACTGTTTTACATTTGGGAATCCTATGTAATATATTATTTGGGAAAAATGGATGTAAATAAGGTTGAAACTACTGTTAAATAGAAAGAACAATGGCTTTTGCTCTTGAAGAGAGTTCTTCAGTTTCTAGTTTTCTGATCCCCTGTACCCTGAACATTTTTTTACTCTTTCAGAAGCTTTATTTCCTCATTTATAAAATGAGGTTGGTGTGAACATTGGGTATAAACTCTTCAGGCTATGTAAGCCATCCTTTGCAAGTTTATGGCTGAAACAGCTAATTTTTCTTAGGAATGGAAGTGGCCTTATAATCTTTCAAACACTGCTCTGAGACATCAGAATTCACACATGTATAGAAATACATTTATTCTCCCTTAAGACCTGAAACCAAAAGGCTAATTATAGAAGTGTTTAAATAAAGTGACTTTAAAAATGATAGACAATAGTTGTATCATGTGACTACAAACAATTTAGATCGAGGCAGCAGTTAATACAAATCCTTTCAAATAAGAATTTATTAATGAAATAACAATGACTAACTTTATTGAGTGGTTACTATGTGTCAGGCAATATTCTATTCATTTTTCATGAATTAACTCATTGAATCCTCTCAACAACCCTTTGAGTAAAAGACAGATCTCAGAATAGCACGACATGGATTCTGATGACATTGTTTTAGGGTGGCCTTCGTCCATCTGTGATTCCCTTTAAAATGACAATTTAGCTTTTAGTATTTATATATTAATTTTATTTTAGAAAATTTATTTGACCTGATTTGTGGAAGAGCTTTGAATCTCTACAAACTTGACAAAGTTCCTTGTTTGTGTCATTCGGGTTGACAGCCATTACTTTCCATCAAAGTAATCCTGTGCCACTGAAAATGAGCTATTACATGCATTTTCCATCTTGATATAATAGCTAAGTCCAATAGTAATTGCTCATGAATCTTGCAGAAAATGCATATCTGAAAAGTGGTCTGGAATATATAAATTTTAAGGCAACCATGTTCTTAATGGTTGTTTCCCAAAGTACACTCCACAAGGTAGTACATATGAGCAAATTACAGTTGTTTCTTGGGGAAAGGGTTCATATAGTAGTTTGTGCTGGGAAAATGGTGGGTTAAACACACTTAGTCAGGCATCTTTTTTTCAGTCAGATTTTTTGGAGACTTTTATTGTGCAATTGTGATGCTCCAGAAGTATGTCCAGTATGTGTGTGTGTGTGTGTGTGTGTGTGTGTGTGTGTGTGTATCCACATTTCTCAGCATTAGCCATTATTCTTGTTTCAAAGCTGCACTTTCAAACATTGCTGCAGATTCCTATTTTGCAAGTCAGAAGCTTGGCTTTCACTCACTTTTTTCTTTGTATTCATTTTATAACCTGTCCCCAGCTGACGGGTGCCACTTGTGAACTCCCGCAAAGGTTACACATGCAAAAGAGCAAATAGAAATGTGTATGGATCATTTTAAAAATATTATCCTCCACACACTGGCTAGTTATTTTAATCCTACTACCAGGGTTCTTTATCTTTCCTTGAGGTAGAAAGGCTGATAGCAACCATGAGAAATTATACAGACTTGGGTAAACATCCTAAAATTTTTATGACTGTTTCTTCAAATATAAAATGAAGAAAAAGTTGCTTGAATTATCTGGTTTACAGAGGTGTCTATATCTGTGAAGGGAGAGGCCAGGGAAGTTTCTATATAATAAAGCATTGAAAGTGCTTTTTGAAAAACAAACATATTCAAATGGGCAATATAACATGGGGCTTCCAGGTGGTAGTGGCTCCTCTGCATGTCAGCCTTTAGTTTTTAGAGTTTCCAGACTCAACTGTTATTGATAGTAGTCTATAAACACAACCATAAACTGTTCAGAGGTACTAGAGAGAAAGTTGCTGTATTTCCCTTTAATGCAAATCACCATCTTCTGCATTGTTTGATTTGTAAATATGTGGTTTTATATGATGGGTTTCTCTAAGTGTGTGCCTTTGACCAAAAACGCACCAAGTTTTATAAATTAAGCTCCTGCTATTGGTGGCCATCAAAGGGGCAATGAAGGAAACTTAGTAACACATATATATTAACTAGAGTCCCAGTGCATAAAATTTGTGCATGGGGGGGGGGTTGTCCCTCAGCCCGGCCTGCACCCTCTCCAATCTGGGACCCCTCAAGGGATGTCTGACTGCCCATTTAGGCCCGATCCTAGTAGGGTCAGGCCTAAATGGGCAGTCAGACATCCCTCTCACAATCCACGACTGCTGGCTCCCAACTGCTCTCCTGCCTGCCTTCCTGATTGCCCCTAACCGCTACTGCCTGCTAGCCTGATCACCCCCTAACCACTCCACTGCCAGCCTGATTTCCCCTAACTGCCCTCCCCTGCAGGCCTGGTCACCCCTAACTGCCCTCCTGTGCAGGCCTGTTCACCTTCAACTACCCTTCCCTGCAGGCCCGGTTGCCCCCAACTTCCCTCCTCTGCCAGCCTGTTCACCCCTAACTGCCCTCCCCTGCAGGCTTGATCACCCCCAACTGCCCTCCCTTGCAGGCCTGGTCCCTCCCAACTGCCCTCCCCTGCTGGCTGGCCATCTTGTGTCCACATGGGGGCAGCCATCTTATTTGTTGGAGTGATGGTCAATTTGCATATTACTCTTTTAGTAGATAGGATATGCAGATATTAATATATACACTGAGTGGCCAGATTATTATGATATCTGAATGCATAATAATCTGGCCACTCAGTATATATATGTTTAGAGGCCCAGTGCATGAATTTGTGCATGGGTGGGGTCCGGCCAGCCTGGCTAGGGAGAGGGGACATGGGTGTTTGGCCGGCCTGCCTGCTGGTCCAACTCCTGGTCGAGGGGCCAATTTGCATATTAGCCTTTTATTATATAGGATATACACTGAGTGGCCAGATTATTATGCTTTCAGAGATCATAATAATATGGCCACTCAGTGTATATGTAAGTGACTCCAATTCATAGCTATATTATGGCAATACTATTTTTATGAGCATCAACAGTACAGAGAGACAGGAAGGCTGACTGCGTTGTCCATGCTAACACATTCTCTGTTCTCTGTTGTCCTCCTGCCCCCTATACAGAGAGTGCAGCATCCACACGAGTGTCCTTCCTGTGGAGGCTTTGGCTTTCATCCGTGCTCCGTGTGCCATGGGAGCAAGATGTCAGTGTTTCGAAACTGCTTCACAGACTCTTTCAAAGCCCTGAAGTGCACGGCGTGCAACGAGAATGGTCTTCAGCGCTGTAAGAGCTGTGCTGGTTAGGCAGAGCGTCCGCCAGGGAAAGCCTCGTTTTATTCATCGAGGCAATCATTTGCTTTCTACTTTTTTTAAAAAAATGGTCACGTTTATGGATTAATCAATAAACTTGGTTTATTATAAGTGCCTTGGTTTCGAATTTTTACTGTGACCATTTGATTTGATATCAAATGAATGTTGGTTTAACAACATGCCAAGCCCTGTGCTGGATCCTGATTTCTATTTGGAAATACCCAGCACCATTCCAACATATCCAAAGTTTGACTCCTTAACTGGGTTTGATTTTCTGAAGACAAAATGTATCTATCTGATGATGCCTATTGCAATGTCACCCTATGGATGGATTAATTCAACTTTCTAGGTGTATAGAACATATTTCTATGTGTCCCAGCTACAGGGAATAAGAGAGCTCTGGGATAGTGGCAAAGAATATGATCATATTTATTCTTAGACAGCAACATTTTTACTACATCTTGGAGGAGATGATGATTAATGATAAATTAATGTTATCAGATGGATTTCTTGGTGATGATAAAAAAAAAAAAAAGCTACCAGAAGACTTAGCCAGACTTGTTATTTTTTTTCAAGCATTTGCTTTGTGTGTCATGGAAAGCCTCCAAAAGGCTATCATTATAGTCCTCTTGAGCTGGACAAAGAGAACTACAAAGTTTGGACTCATAGTCGGCAATGATAGAAAAGTGGACAGAAGAAAATTTGCTGCAATTATTGGCTAATGCTTAACTGTGCACACATCTGTACTCTGATGAAATCCTTTATCAATGATTTTAATAAATCACCTTCACAATATTTGTAGTAAGGTCATCAAAATATTGTATACCTTGGTTTTAGACCAAGTTATGTTTACAAAATGCTTCCTAATCATCTAGGCACAGTATTAAGTATAATTTCTGCTTTCATAGCGCTTACTCTCTAAGAAGGAAAGACGCATTAACTGACAATAAGCAGAATAAGTCTTATAAATACTAAATGAAACAGTGTGCCGTGGGAATGTATAGCAGAAGGAGAAACCTGGATGAGTTAGGAAATGCTAAGAAGAGACTGTTGAGCAACTGATAGTGAAACAGACATGAAGGGTAATTGGAAACTAGTTAGTCAAAGAGTATGGGAGATAGTGCTTCAGGTCAAGGATAGCATATGTGGAGACTCTGAGGTCAGAGAAAGGTGTATGTTTCTCTGTTGAGGAACTGTTAGAAATCCAATACGGGAAGTTTCAGTCTGGTAATAGTGGGACAGTTATGGCAGACTAATAATATGCTAATAATAAGTTTACATGAACAAGAGAGGAAAACATAAACTGTTCAAGCCATTGGAAAGAAACTCAAATGGAAAGAAACAGGGAGGGATTCAATCACTAGACAAAGGGAAACAAAGTGAGTCCCACATTCATCCCGCTTATCCTCTGAGAGCCCTTCCCAGTTTGCACCGAATATAGCTCACAAAGAAAGAGCACTGAGTCCTAACTGGTTTGGCTCAGTGGATAGAGCGTCGGCCTGCAGACTCAAGGGCCCCAGGTTTGATTCCGGTCAAGGGCATGTACCTCGGTTGCGGGCACATCCCCAGTAGGGGGTGTACAGGAGGCAGCTGATCGATGTTTCTCTCTCATAGATGTTTCTAACTCTCTATCACTTTCCCTTCCTCTCTGTAAAAAATCAATAAAATATATTTTTTTAAAAAAGAAAGAGCACTGAAACTAGAGACATCTTTAAAATGTTGTCATCCAATCCATAAACATGGTAGATTTCTTCATATATTTGAATTTTCTATAATTTCTCGGCAAAATCTGCACTGTAGTTTGAAATGTGAAAGTCTTACACATCTTTTGTAAAATGTATTCCATGTACTTGATGTTTTCTGATAGTGTTATAAATTGTATTATTTTAGTTTTATATTCTAAGTGTCTGTTATTGTATATTGTATTATAATTTTTGTCTAATGACCTTGAATTCAGCAGTTTTGTAAAGTTCACTTTGAGGTTCAGCAGTTTGTGGATTTCTTTGGATATTCTACATATCAACTGTGTTATTTACAAACTAGAGGCCTGGTGCACAAAAATTTGTGCACTTGGGGGAGGGGGGTCCCTCAGCCCGGCCTGCACCCTCTCATAATCCAGGACCCCTCGGGTAGGGTTCCTAGGCCTGGCCTGAGATCAGGGCCTATTGGGGGACTTTCCTTCCCCACGCTGCAGGCAACTGGCTCCACCCCTACCACTGCCACTGCTTGCAATCTGTGCAGCGCTGTCCCCACTCCACTGTCACCGGTGGCCTCCCTCTGCAGGCCACAGCCTGTGGTGCAATGGCTTGGCTGGCCTGGGCCTCCCTCTTTCTTTGCTGGGGGGACGAGGCCAGCCCTGCCAGGGGCCGTCTGCCTACCTGATCACCCCTAACCACTGGCCTACCTACCTGATCATCCCTAACCGCTGGTCTACTTACCTGATCACCCCTAACCCCTCTGCCTGTCTATCTGATTGCCCCTCACCGCTTGCTTGGGGACAGGTCCAGCACTGATTTCCGGTTTATAAGCCTCCAGTCATTACTGGTCGTTATGACCCAGGGTTTTTATATATTAGGATGATGAGCTTCATTTTTGTTTCAATCTTTGTGACTTTTTTTTTTTTTTTGCCTTATTTAGGCCCTTCATCACAATGTGAAACAGAAGTGATGAAAGTAAATATTCATGCACTCTTCCTGAAAAAATAAATGTTGGAATTTGAGGCTAGAGCATGCCTTGAATTGAATGTATAATTCTAAGAAATGAGAAGACCAAAGACAAGTCCCCAAATCTGCTCATTAATTCCACTCAAACTCTTGGCTAATTTCTGACTTACATATACAGACTAATATCCTGGGACCAAGCAACTCTCAGACACCACCTGGGTATCCTACAATTCAACTCAGTTCTGACACTATATACCTGAAGATAAAGAGCTCAGTCCTATAAAACTGCCCTCCCTTCCCCGACATTTGTTACCAAGTGGCTATAGATCACAACTCCCTGCTTAGTTTCCATTAATTTGCTAGAGGAGCTCACAGAACTCAGAGAAACATTTTACTTGCTAAGTTGCAGGTTTATTGTTAAAGGATAGGACTCAGGAACAGTCAGATGGAAGAGATGCATAGGGCAAGGTATTGGGGAAAGAGCACAGAGCTTCCATCCTCTCTCCAGGTGCATCACTGTCCCGAATTTCCATGTGTTCACCAACCCAGGAGCTCAGACCCTTTCCCTTTGGGGCTGTGTGGAGGCCTCCTTACATATATGTTATTTATTGAATCATTGCCCATTGGCAATTGATTCAACCTCCAGATAAGAGTGGGACTGGAAGTTCCAACCCTCTAATCACATGGTTGCTTCTCCTGGCTCAGGGCCCCAATCCTTAGGTGAGGTCCAAAAGCCACCTTATTGACATAACAAAAGACAATGTTATGCTTTTATAACGTAGGAAACTCTAAGCATTTTGAGGAGTTTTGTGCTAGGAAAGGGGATGAAGACCAAATATGTATTTATTTTGATAAATCTCAATTATGCAGAGGAAAGAAGTAGCTAAGAGGCCAAAGAGTTGAGCAGAGAGTTCAGGAGCTGTCTGTGTTGCAAAGTCAGTTTGGACTTCATACGGAAATGTTCCCTTGAAATCTCAGAAGGGGCCCATCTTCAGAGTAAGGCCCAAAATTAAGGGCTGTGTTGTAAAGCTAAAAAACAAAATGAAACACAAAACATACCTGCCCTTATAAGGCATAAAACCAAACTTCCATGATATCATGATTATCTTTTAATATGTGACTACATGTTAGAACAAAACTCAATACTCAAACAAGCAAAAGAAAGGAACTTGGTGAATAGGAAAATCTACAGGTAGCATAATTCTTAATGTATATACATACAATGTTAAATACTTCCCCCTAAGATCAGGAAGAGTGCATAAATGTTTACTTTCATGACTTCTATTTAACCTTGTGATGGAGGTCCTAGCTAGTGAAATAAGGCAAGAAAAAATTGTCATAAAGGTGGAAAAAAATAAATGTCATTATTTATAACTAACATAATTGAAATGTAGAAAATCCAAAGAAATTTACAAACTGTTGAACCTCAAAGTGAACTTAGCAAAATTTTTGGATTCAAGGTCATTATAAAAAAATTAGAAATACAATATACATGCAACAAACACTTAGAATATAAAATTAAAATTATATGATTTATAAAACTATCAGAAAACATCAAATATGTGGGATACATTTTACAAAAGATGTGTCAGACTTCCACATTTAAAACTACAGTGCAGATTTTGCCAAAAAATTATAGAAGATCTAAATACATGGAACAATCTACCATGTTTATGGACTGGGTGACAAAATTATAAAGATGTCTATAGTTTCAATGCAATCTTAAAATCCTACAAGATGTTTTGTATAATTGACCAATAATTCAAATTTACATGAAAATGCAAACAATCTAGGGTATCCAAGAACATTTTGAACAAGTAGAGTAAAATAAGTATAGACAAATAGATTAATGGAATCTAACAGAACGTACAAATATAAATGCACACAATAAGGTCAATTGTTTTTCAATAAAGATGTCAATTCAAAGCAATGGGCAATGGAAAGTCTTTGTGAAAAATAGTGCTGGAGACCACCAGATTCCCACATGGAGAAAAATGACTTTGAAAATGACTAGTACTACCATCGCTACCTCTACCGCTACTGACATCTAATGGCTAGAGGCCAGCAATACTGATAAACATCCTACAAAACACAGGGAGACTGATCCCCTCCACAAAGGATTATCCAGTCCAAACGCTTAATATTGTCAAAATTGAGAAAATCTGATGTAAATGTCAAAAGCTAAACCAGGAGAATAACTTCACCATATTGTGGTAGGCTATAGGCATCTTGTGACTTGTTCAGATAGAAAATAGTAAATTGGACTTAAAGTTAAAATCTCCTCATTAAAAGAAATTATTTCTAAAAAATCAAGAAGGAAACCAGAACTGGGATGATATATATACAGTACAAATATCTGCCAAAGGACTTACATCTAGGTAATTTATAGAACTCTGAAAAAATCAATAATTAAGACAATATAATAAAAAAAAGTAGGCAACAGTCACCTCACAAAAAAGACATATGGATGGCTAACAATATTGGGAAAAAATACACATCACTAGTCATTGCGGAATGCAAATGAAAATCACAATGTGATATTACTACATCAGATTTAGAATGGCTAAAATCTGAAAAGACTTAAAATGTAAAGTGTTTGTGTGGATGGGGAGCAACTGGAACTCTCACACATTGCTAATGAGACTGTTAAGTGGTACAACCACTTAGGAAAACCATTTGATGGATTCAATGAAGGTAAACATACACAAGTTGTATACTCAACAATTTTGCTCCTAGTTGTTTAGTCAAGAGAGATAAAAACATATGTCCACATGCTACAAAAGTTTCATGGAAGCTATGTCATTAAGAGCCCAAACGTGGAAAGATCTCAAATGCCCACTGACAGGAGAACTGATAAACAAATTGTGATGTATTGACACAAGGACACACCACCTAGCCATAAAAAGGAACAGGCTATGGCTACCTGAGAGAAGATTGCTCCTCTGTCAAGAAAAGGGGGGAGAGTTTCTTGTATCAATAGAGTTTCTTATCCAACTGCAATGTGGTTTTAAGATTCTATGAATTAGTAGAGTCTATCCAGAAACTTCCTGACTACCCAGACCCTGGCTATGTTTCTTAAAATCTAGCCATAGTCCCAATGTTTTTGTCTGGAGCAGAATCAGGATGGAGAATTAGAACAGCACAAGGGATTCTAATTTTCAGGCCCCATCTTGAACTACAAGCTCAGAGAACAAAAGGTCTCTGACTTGTGTTTGTGTTCACAAGGAATTTGTTTCTGTTCCTATATTTTATTCTTTTTTTTTAATCCATTGGCATTGAATGAAAGTGTTAATGTTTTCTGCTGATTATTTGTGAGCTTCTAAAGAAGAACATCATGGAAGAGTAATGAAGTAAAAAAAAGTCTCAGAGATCTCATGGAATTGCAGAAGTTAATGAGAGTAATAAGCTCAGAAAATAAGCTTACAATAGGCTTATTTAAGCATAAATTTAAGTTAACTTTCTAAGAGAACGAGGTTTAGATACTTCACCTCTGTTTCAGTTCTATAAAATATAAATGAGAGATAATTATCCCTACTATATTTATCCCATATTGTTATATGGGATTAATTAGAATCTATAGGGAAGTACTTTAAAAATGCAGAGCCATCTACAGAGGCAGAGGATAATTTCATAATTACCATGAAAATGATGCATCAGCAATATATCTTTTTACTGACCACATAAAGGAAATGAACTAACATTTATTGGACACCTTCTGCATGCTTGTTTTTTAGAAGGTATCCCATTTATTCTTTATAATACCGTGAAGAAACTGTGGTGTTTCTTCACGGTACTATAAATTGTTAATTTTCCTCATCTTGAAATTTGTTAGTTTGTTGTATCTTAAGTGTCCACGCGAGCTGCCTTTATTTCTGGTATAAAGTGGGAAGTCAGTCAAGCAAACAACACACCTCAGAGATGCACACCTACATAAGCCATCGAGTTGGAATGAAAAGAAAGGCCTGTCCGGTGCTCTTAAACTTCATACAGTCCTCTCGGCAACTCTCCATTTATTTCAAAGCCAGGCCATGCTGGCTGCTGGCCAAGGAGATGTAGTAATCTAATCAGGCTAGGGGTGGACCATGAATAAACTTTTTAAAAGATTAAAGGGGGGGATTTTTAAAAAAATGGCACACACTTCATAAATACAAATGCATATTTATTTTTTAATCTTTTTGTCAGATCAAGGTCTTTTTAAAAAAAGATAAATTTAAGTATACTGATTAGAATTTTGTCTGGTCTTTCAGGTACAAATCTCACAGGAGCCATTCTGGAATTCTTTGAAGTGGCATGAAAATTTAAAGACTATTTTGGCAAGCAATCTGAATGCAATATCCCTTTTAATTTGGGGGATTGTTTCTCCTGATCTTCTCTAGTTGCCTCACCCACAATAACTTGACAGTAATTTTTTTTCTTAAGACTGACTTTATGAAGTTATTTCTAAAGCATTAAACTTACTGTCAATAGAATCAACATTTACCTCTCTGTGCTCATATTTAACACGCCTAAGTAATATTTAGTTATAAAAATTGTTTCACTTAATTAATTAATATGCCATTTTGGAACACACACACATATACTTATAAACACAATTATTAGGCTGATTTGTCAAGAAACAAAACTGACTTTATATTTGTCTGCTGGTAGCAGAAGTATGCAAGCAGATAAGACTTTTTTTCTGAGTTGCAAGCATACAGCAGGCACAGGGCATCAGAAGGCAGGTGTTATAGAGGGCATGTGGAGGGGGTGAAGGTGTGTGTGGAAGTTGGCTAAGAAAGCTTTAGCTAACTGACATGACCATTTCAGTAGCCAGGAGCATTGTTGATAATATGCTCAAGATTATTCATCATCACCTCCCTTTGAGTTATTAGCAGCTGGTGTTGCTGAGGGGGCTGTTGGACCTGTGGTGAGTGACTGAGGACCAGGAGTAGACAGTCTTAGAAGGAGACAGTCTCTCTTTGTTTGGGTCACTTCACTTAGCCTAATGTCCCCTGCATGATCTCCCTTGTCTGTGGGGTCCACAAAAGTTGGATATGTTGAAGCAGAGAGTAGGATGGTGGTGACCAGGTGGGGCGGTAGGAAAAATAGATGTTAATCAGAGGGTACAAAGCTGCCGTTATACAGGATGACTTTAGTCTTAGAGATCAAATGTACAGCATGGTGACAATAGTGGATAATAATAGTGTATTGAACGCTGGACATTTGCTCAGAGACTAGATTTCAGGAGCTCTTACCACATACGCAAAAAATGTAGCTATGCGGGGAGATGATATGTTAATGAGCTTGGCTGTAGTAATCGTTTCGTTGTGTATATGTATACAAAATCACCAGGTTGTACACCTTAAATATATACACTCTACATTAAAAATGAAATAATGTGCATTTTTAAAAAGAACGAGAGTCTCAATGAGCACACAGCCGCTGCAGACTGGCTTTGCTGGACGTGATCACGGTGGATTCCTATCAAGAAGCACCCTCCTCCAGAGAAACACCGCTTCCTTGGGAATTCTTTGAAGAGAGACGAGTTTTGTCCCAATGTGGAGAAGGACTCATGCCTCACACAATTCCTCTAGGGAAAGAAAGTGCACCCATTCTGATGAAAATGTTTTGTCCCAGCTCTAGTCTGAACTTGAGGGACGCCTTTATGAAACCTAGCCTAGCCAAGAACACATTGGAAAACTCAAAATGCATGAGTTGGTGACTCTGAACAGTAGTTTGCTGGTGTTAAGTACCAGTAATAAAGCTTTTATAGAAGAACTTAAGATACCCTAAAATCATTGCTTATATGTAGCAAAACTGAAGCCTACTCTTAATATTAATCAATACCTAGAAAATCCATATTCCTTTTCTCTGAACTGCACCTGCCTCCCTTAGCAATCTGTGTTCTTACATTGTTCCTTTTGTTTTCTACATGTTTCTGTGATCATAACCCTTTTCTCCCTGCCACCTTGTTAGAGGAATAGCTATAAAAATATTATCTGTGTACCCCAAAATTGAGGTACACAGATCAGTTAAAAAGCAAAATGTTTGCACAGTCTGGGAAATGGTGTTAGGTGTGTGCTCATTTATAACAATAAAAGGACAAGATTAAGACTGATGGGAAATAGTGATCTTTCCGATGTTTTCCTTATAAATCACCGGCTGTTTTGTGCATGGGACTGTTCTGTGCTTGACGGATGGAGACGTTGTGAGGCTGAAAAGCCCCCAGGAGAAGCCGTGGTACAAAATCGAAGCTGCTTTTTCCTGGAAGACCAGCTGCCACGTCATTGCTCTGAAGTTTCCATATTTGCTTTGACCTTTCGAGGTCTGTTTTGAGTGCTTTTCTGTCTGCTGTAGATTTCACCTGGAGACAAAATTGTCAATATACTTTCCATCACATTTTTGGTTCCTGGCTGGGAAATATTATAGCATGCTTTATTCTTAGGAAAGAGATATATATCTGCTTTCCAGAACATTGTTCCCTAAGGTAACTGTGTCTGTACTCTTTGTACTTTTTCAGCAGTTGCTATGAATCCTTTGCTGTTATAACTGGGTGAACAGCTGTCAGGAGCTGTTACCTCTACCTAACGGGTTCTCTTCCCATTTTCTTCTCCTTCGATGTTTGTAGAAACAGGGATAGGGGAAGAGTTTTGAGCCTATTTATGAAGTAGGAGCACTTTAATCTCTGAATAAAATATTTAAATCTGTTAATGATGTTATTGTGATAAGTAGGTATAGAAAATTCCTTGAGTTTCTGGGATCAAGACTAACCATGAGGCACTCGGTCAAGCAAGGCACCAGGCATTGTGAGGGATACAAAGATGACTGTCAGGTGGCTTCGTCTGTCTCTCCCGTGATTGGGAGGTAAGACATGTTCTAGTTAGATAAATAGAGCACAGACTCTACCCTGCAGATGATTGGTTAGCAGAGGATAAAGACACTAAATGTTAGCATGCTCCAAGGAGCGGGAAATTTGAACACAGGAGACTCCTGGGGAGACCTAGCTTGAAGCAGTGCCTGTGATACTAGCCAGGACGTCTATAGGCAAAAATATGGGTGGAAAGTCATGCCTGGCCTTGGAATCAAGCAGGTGGAAAGCACAGTGCATAGCACAGTGCCTGGCAGATGGCAAACATTCATTACACATTCCAGACGATCCCAAAGATGATGATGACAGGCCATGTGGTATTGAGGTCTGGAGCACGGGCTGTGGATTCTGACGATTCAGTTCTGAATCCCAGTTCTGCCATTTACCAGCTGTGTGACTTCAGGCAAGTTTGTTAAATTTTCTGTGGTTCAATATTATTATTCGTAAATGGAAGTAATACTAATGCTTACATTATAGGGTTGTGGGGAGGATTAAATTAATAATCATAAAACATTTAAGTACCAGTCATTATAGGATTACAAATAGTGTGGGTATAGATTTGCAAAAAGCTTTGAAAGCAGAGAATTTTTGCATTCATTCTGTAAATGAATGTTTTTTCAGTCAGGTTATTTGTTCCATGAAATATTGGTTTGAAAAAGAAAGTAATCTATATATATAAAAGCCTAAGCGACCATTACGACCAAACGACTGGAATGACCGGTTGACCACTCACTATGCCGCGCACTGACCACCAGGGGGCAAATGCTCAACACAGGAGCTTCCTCCTGGTGGTCAATGCACTCTCACAGCCAAGCTCCCATAGTCCCTCCCCCATCCCTCCCCCTCATCCGGCAGGCCCCATCCAGCAGCTGGCAGGCCCCCAGGCCCCAGCTGGCCCGGCCCTGATTGGGACTGGGCAAGATGGCCCCGATAGGCCCTGATCACTGGCCAGGTCTAGGGACTCCACCCATGAATGAATTTCATGCACTGGCCCTCTAGTTATAGAATAGAAGAAGTGAGGAATTTGACAAATAATAACTTAAGAGTTTAGGGTGCAATATATACTCTTAACCAAGACAGTACATAATAATGGTGTTTTTTTGTTTTTTTTTTACATTATCAGAATATTTTGGCTCAAAATATTTTTTTGTGTTCTTCCTATTCCCATGATATTGGGTTATTAGCATCTTAGTATTCAAAGGAGCACTGCTTCCATCAGAAGCCAAAACAGTGGACTGTTGATGTGGAAGTTGAGATTTCCATAAGGCCATTTTTAAGCTTTTCATGACACCAGACCCACAGAGAAAAGATTACTGCTTGGCAAGTGATTGATCCTGTTTATCAATGGAAAATAGTATTATTGCTACACAATGTGTACAGGAAGGAGTATCCTATCTAATAAAAGAGTAATATACAAATTAACTGTCACTCCACAACAAAAATGGCAGCACCCATAGCCACAAGATGGTGGCACCCAGTCCTCTCAGCACTCTGGAGTCCCCCAGTCTCAGGGAGGGCTGCCGCTGAGAGCCTGCAGAATAAGCGGCCTGGCGGAATGCTGCCCAGAGACCCTCTTGACCCTTTATAAAAAATGACCCGATCCCCTCCCAGCGGCGGCAGCCTGGGGTCTCAACCACTGAGTCATACCAGCCAGGCAGATATGGAGGAATCTTAATTGTTTATTTTTTTAAAATATATATATTTTATTGATTTTTTACAGAGAGAAAGGGAAAGGGATAGAGAGCTAGAAACATCTATGAAATAGAAACATCGATCAGTTGCCTCTTGCACACTCCCCACTGGGTATGTGCCCCAACCAAGGTACATGCCCTTGACTGTAATCGAATCTGGGACCCTTGAGTCTGCAGGCCGATGCTCCATCCACCTAGCCAAACCAGTTAGGGCTGTCCAATATGTTAAAGAAAAAAACCCTATCTAATAAAGAGGGAATATGCAGGAGAGGGCATTTGGGGGTGACCGGGTTCTCAGGGAAGGGCAGTCATGGACGATTGGGCTGGTAGGGGAGCAGTTAGGCATCAATCAGGCTGGCAGGGGAGTGGTTAGGGGGTGATCAGGCTGGCAGGCAGAAGCGGTTAGGGGCAATCAGGCAGGCAGGTGAGCAGTTGGGAGCCAGCAGTCCTGGATTGTGATTGGGATGTCTGACTGCCTGTTTAGCAGTTACAATAACATGAATTAAAAAATGTGTATGTGGAAGTGGTGATTTGTTCCTAAATTTTCCATCACAGTTGGCAAAAATTATTACTTCTCTACATAAAGGTAGTGTTGCCTTAGCCAGTTTGTCTCTGTGGATAGAGCATTGGCCTGCAGACTGAAGGGTCCCGGGTTCAATTCCAGTCAAGGGCACCTGCCTGGGTTGTGGGCTTGATCCCCAATAGGGGGTGTGCAGGAAACAGCCAATCAATGATTCTCTCTCATCATTGATGTTTCAATCTCTCCCTCTATGAAGTCAATAAAAATATATTTTAAAATAAATAAATAAATAAATAAATAAATAAATAAATAAACAAAGGTAGTGTTAACAGACGGGAGAGGGGCTCATCTCCTGTGGTTGCTGCTAGGGATAGGATTTTTGCGATATCCTGAGAAGAGGAATTTTCTGAGACTCCCACGGGAGAATAAATGATTTTTATTTGCATGAAATTCAATCCCTAAGGTTTCAAAGTTCCATTTCCTTTAGTCCAGGCATAGTGGTTTCAGTAGAACTAAAATCAGAGCCAGTGTCCAGGGTTTCCTTTCCATGTTGGAACTGGGTCCAGTCCAGCACCCGGCTAGCTTAGCTTGTTTCCCCAGCTCTGCAGTCCATCAGTCCATTGTGTGTGTGGGTGTGCAGGGCCGTATGGCTATGGAGGAAACACAGGTAAATGCAAGGAAACCAGGAGCACAGGAACAACCACAGCACTAAGACAGATCATTCCTTTGTGTAGGAGATTGTGTAGTCCCAAATTTTGGCCTGCTTTCAGTGGCTATGCCTGTTCTGGCCAACTACCTCTGTCCTCATGTGTGATTTACAGACAAGTACCTTCCCCCACCCCCTCTACCCCCCACCCCCAGCTCTACTGGGCATGCGCCTATCTTCCCTTTGTTGGATTCCTTTCCCCAATGCTTTGAAGGGAATAGATCGGTGTCCCCTGGGGGAGTGTGAAATTGTGCTTCCTTGTGAAGCTTCCCAAATGATATGCTGTACTATCTGGCCTTCTCCCTTTGCTCCTATCCTATCCCATATAATAAAAGCGTAGTATGCAAATTGTCCCCTCGACTGGGACTTCCTCCGGGAGTTCGACCACGGGGCGGGGCCAGCCAAGGGGAGGGGGGAAGGCCCTGGCAAGCCAGTAGGGACCCTACCAGTGCACAAATTTCATGCACTGGGCCTCTAGTTATTAATAACTAGCCAATCACAACAGTATCAGTAGGACAATCACAATTTAGATTATAAATGAAAGTTTTCTGACATTACTTAGAATTTCCACACATGGACATCAGACTACATCTAAACATTTTTTGTACTCAGAGAGAATTATTTCTCCATCTGGTTTGCCAAATTGTCCTTGATGTCTCGTATGGTAAAAAAGGCAATATGCATTCTAAACGTCACAAAGATGCTAAAAAGCAGAAAATGGATAAAATTCATTCCAATATGTCTCTTGGAAGGTTATAAAAGTTTGGGCAGAATTAGAGATGCTTAGATTACAAAATGAAAGAAACAAACTAGATCCCAAACTTTTGCATATGTTTTAAGTAGCATAAGAAGTACAATTGCGACATGTATTTTGCAGTTTCTGAAGCCCTGTTACCATCTTCATACTAAAGCATAATCACCAATATCCCAGCAGCTCCTCCATTTTTTTCTCTCCAGGTGCTGGAAACTTCAGCACTGTTCAGTGAGGTTGTACCTTCTGGCATGCTCAGAATTGGCATGCTGTAACCTATAATGAATGCAAAGTTGTATCAGGATATCTGACTTATCCTTGGAGTCTATTGTTGCATCAGTGTGTGAACATTTTTCTCACTGGTTGAAAGTACACTTTGCTGCTTGTGTTATACCAATCATCATTTAATCTGAAGTGCAGAGAGACGCTGTGAAAGATATTCATCATTATTCAATTAAAATAGGCAACTCAAAAATAAAGAACTGGAATGCCATTACATTGTGCTTCTAATACCTAGTTGTGCTTGTTAAAGAAAAGTAACATGGGATGTAGCTATTATTTGGTAGATTGTACAGTTGTAATTAGGTAGTTATTAATAACTAGAGGCCCGGTGCACAAAATTTGTGCACGGGGGTGTGTGTCCCTCAACCTAGCCTGCACCCTCTCCAATCTGGGACCCCTTGAGGGATCGGGCCTAAATGGGAAGTCGGACATCCCTCTCACAATCCAGGACTGCTGGCTCCCAACTGCTCGCCTGCCTGCCTTCCTGATTGCCCCTAAACACTTCTGCCTGCCAGCCTGATCACCCCCTAACCACTGTCCTGCCAGCCTGATTGATGCCTAACTGCTCCCCTGCCAGCCTGTTTGCCCCTAACTGCCCTCCCCTGCAGGCCTGGTCACCCCTGCAGGCCTGGTCACCCCCAAATGCCCTTCCCTGCAGGCCCAGTCGCCCCCAACTTCCCTCCTCTGCCAGCCTGTTCACCCCTAACTGCCCTCCCCTGCAGTCCTGGTTCCTCCCAACTGCCCTCTCCTGCTGGCCATCTTGTGGCAGTCATCTTGTGTCCACATGGGGGCATCCATCTTGTGTCTTGGAGTGACTGTCAATTTGCATATTACTCTTTTATTAGATAGGATAGAGGCCTGGTACATGGGTGGGGGCTGGCCGGTTTGTCCTGAAGGGTATCCCAGATCAGGGTGGGGGTTCTCTTGGGGTGTGGGACAGCCTGGGCAAGGGGCCTGTGGTGGTTTGCAGGCCGGCCATGCCCTCCAGTGACCCAAGTGGAGGCCCTGGTATCTGGGATTTATTTATCTTCTATAATTGAAACTTTGTAGCCTTGAGCAGAGCCAAGCCTCCTGCTTGCTCCGTGGCACAGCCATTTTTGTTGGGATTTATTTATCTTCTATAATTGAAACTTTATAGCCTTAAGCGGAGGCCAAGGCAGGCCAGGGCAGACGGAAAGCTTGGCTTCCTCCATTGCCGGGAAAACCCAAGCCTCCTGCTCTCTCCATGGCCGCAGTCATCTTGGTTGGGTTAATTTGCATACTTGCTCCTGATCGGCTGGTGGGCGTGGCTTGTGGGTGTGCCAGAGGTATGGTCAATTTGCATATTTGTCTTTTATTAGATAGGATAGGAAAGAGACAAAAGGAAGGCCAGGCATTATAGGCATGTCATCTGGGCAGCTTCACCAGGAAGCTACAGTTTTACACTCCTCAGGAGACTACCCATCCATTCCCTGCAAAACACTGGAGGGAGTCAAGGGGTCTAACAAGGGAGAGATAGATGCATGTTCAGTAAAGTTGGGATGACACAGGGAAGGTGCCTGACAGTCAAACCTGGGAATAGAGATCGCTTTAACTCTGATGGGGAACATAAAAATAGAGTGATGGTTAATTTGCATATTACTCTTTTATTAGATAGGATTTATTTTTGCCCAGGTCTCAGATAAAACTTTGGATTCCAGATTTGTAAGCTCTCATTGAGAACTATTTTTTTTTGTTAATTATGTCTATTGTATATATGTTTTAAATCCCACAAGGTATTATTTAAAACCATCAATATTTATTTAGTTTTATCTACCTTTTACTTTGGCACTCTTTATTCTTACTTTGTTTACTCCTGTCATCTGGGATAGTTTTCCCTCTGCCTGATGAACTTTTAATGTTTATTTTGATGGTGGCGAAGCTGGTGAGAAATCCTGATACCTCTTCGTGGTCCAAAAAACATCTTTATTGCATGTTCCCTTCTGAAGGGTCTTTTAGCCTAGTGCTTCTTGCTCCACTTAACATA
This sequence comes from Eptesicus fuscus, assembly GCF_027574615.1. NCBI lineage: Eukaryota > Metazoa > Chordata > Mammalia > Chiroptera > Vespertilionidae > Eptesicus > Eptesicus fuscus. The sequence goes on along the minus strand of NC_072474.1, from coordinate 90,782,806 downwards.
ATTGTGTCTTTTCTGCTGGCTACTTTAAAAAATTTCTCTTTAAGTTCATTTTCCACCAGTTTGGCAGTGAGCACTCAGGGGTTCTTAGAGCTCCTTGAGTCTGTGGCTTGATGTCTTTTGGAAATATTCAGCCATTATTTCTTCAAGTATCACTTCTGCTTTATCCTCTCCTTTCCTCCTAAGACCAGAATCTCACATATGTTACATTTTTACACAGTGCCCACATTTCTCTAATGTTCTTTCTCTGTATTTTCCATCCCATGTCCTTTCCATGCTCCAGTCTGTGTATTCCCTACAAAGCTAAATTCTAGCTCATGAATTCTCTTTTCTGCTCACACAAGTACCCTCATTTCCAGTGGAGGACCTGGCAGAATGTCCCTGCAGCTTGTGGAGGAAAGAGCAGAGGGCTCCCATCCTAGAGGCTGCGTACCAGTCCTGGCCAAGGTAATAAATTGACATTGACCTCTCCCGCACAGTTTTCAATAGCAATTCAGGGAAGTACAGGAAATTGTGTTCAGATATAAAAACCTGAAAAATACTGACACTGGAGGGAAGAAAATTAAACACTTAATTTACAAAGTACCTTATATAAGCAAAGTATAGTTCTGGGAGCCTAACTTATTAGTGTTTGGAAAGTTAAGTCTACCAGTTATTAAAGAATATGACCTAAAATGACAATTTGCTCTAAAATGGTTTAGCTATAGCTTTCTGTGGTGGGCATGTATTGACTAACTGTCCAGCTCCTGAACCAATAAATTCTCCCATTGCTATGGAAACTTATGACAACCCTAGTCCCCAAAGCCACATAATGAAATCCTTGTTCAGTTGATTTGGCAGTAAGAAGGCATTTGGCTCAAGTGTGACTGATAAGATTCTTCCTCCAGGCAATTGTAGGTAAGTCTGAGCTTCTTTTGAGCATACTAGTAGTTTATCTAACCTTGGGATCTCTGGGTTAGCCAAGTTCTGGCTGACATGTGGACTGGGGAGCCATCTACTGAGAGAGGGAGATAAAGAGAAAGTCCAGAGAGAAGCAGGCTACAGAGTGTAGTGAGACTCTGCAGCTTCCTAATTCCTGTGAAACATCCCTGTGTCCATATAATAAACCCTATGCCCTCAGCCTGTCTCAGCTATTTTTTTTTCTTTTTCCTTAAGGTATCTTGAATTGGCTTATGTTGCTTGCCAACTATAAGCCACTAAGAAAGGATATTCATTACATTTAAAATACTGTTCAATTCAGAGAATATCTCAATTTAATTTAAGAGAATATATAATGAATAAAATAGTGCCATTATTGCTTATTCCCTTTCTGATTCATTTAGTCACTTCCACATTCTTATTTTCCCTTCCATTCTGTGAGTTTGGCACTTTTGACTGACCTTCTTCCTCCTATCTCTCACCTCTCTGATGAGTAAGAAGATCAGAAGAGAAAAAAAATCTGAAACTCAAACCCTTGTGGCTTTGTACTAGTTAAACACGGAGAGACAAATACATTTCCTGACATAAATGAAGTTCTAGTAAGGTTTCAAGGTAGCCTGTTCCTCAGCCTGCGGGTGGGGGGAGGTATGTCTTAACAGCACAATCAAAGCTATGCCTCAGAGAGAATGCCTGGCTTCCACGTCAAATGACAGACTGCCAACGTCTCTTCCACAAAGTAATTGGTCACATTGGTAAGTATATTATTGTTAATATAAACTACAGTAATAGGCAACCATGTTATAAGATAGTAAGAAGCTAGAAAAATTCCAGGACAAGTGGAATAGGGAAACTAAGATAGTTAAACAGCAGTTTGCAGCCACCTAGTAAATCCTATCTTCTCTAAATTAAGGACACTTTTTAAGAGTAAATGGCTTGCACTTCTCCTCCCCAACCAGAGGGTAAATAGCTTAAATCACCCTACTCAGGGAGACAGATAACTGAAATCTAATTAAGTGCCATTGTCCAACCACACCCAAGGACAGACAACTTAAGAGAGTAAATCTCATTTTGATACATCTACATGAAGCTGATGAACGTCTTACTGATCTGCCCCTCAGAACTCCCCTAAACGCCCAGCCTTTAAAACCTCCTTGAAAATGAAGGTCCCAGCATGCTTTCCCTCCAGGGAGCACTCCTGTGCCATTCCCTTCCCCCTGCCCCCCTCTCCCACATGTATCCCCTAACCTCTAAGGGACCCCATGAGGCTTACAACCAGGAGAGCAATGGGCAGTGGCAGCTTGTCCAGGGCTAACCCCCAATCCTGTCTCCAAGGCCCCCTTTTCTCTGACTTCCCAGTGAGCTAAGGCAGCCCAGCCTAGGCTCTCCTGTTGCTTCTGCTATGCCCTTCCCTGTTTCCCTGCCCTAAGTGTGTTTTTGCTGCTGTCAGTAACTTCTTGCTTGCTTTTCTACACTTTGTCTCTTGATTGAAATCTTTCCCTCAAGAAGACAAGAACCGAGGTCTCATTGTCTCCTGGTAACAACCAGAAACCTGAAGTAACAACGGCAGATTTAGAAGTCAGTTAAAAAAATTGGCACCGGAATATTGCAATTGACTTTCATATAAGTAGAGAGGAGAGATAGGAGCAATTTCTTGTTGGCACAAAGTTTATTAAAAAAGACAACTAATGTATATTATTGCCAATATCTATTTCATCATTTTCATAAGAAAAAAACAATTACAATCACTTCATGTATTATTTCTAACCATTCCTTTTATATTATTGCATTAAAGCTACTTTTATTCACTTATGCCAAGACACAAATTGTGACCACAAAAGCTTTCAACAGGAAACGTTTATACCCTAAATAATTCAGGCAGCAGTAGAATTTAGATTACTTAGTTTCCTTTAAATAATTTAGAGGTGGCATTTAAAGTCATCAAATAATCCACCCATGAATTGAGGAGCAAAATTTTGGTGCATAATTTTTGATATTTATTTATTTATTATTTTTTTTTATTGATTAAGGTATTACATATGTGTCTTTATATCCCCCCATTGCCCCCCCCCACACACACCTCCCCGCTCATGTCTTCACCCACCTGGTGTCTGTGTCCATTGGTTATGCTTATATGCATGCATAATTTTTGATATTTAAATCTTAGATGTCTTTCCTATTTTATTCCAGCATAATGAATCTGAAAATAATCTGAGAAGAAATGGGTTATGAGTAGACCCTTAAAATATTAGCTCTTATCTGAGTTCTCTGCAAGGAGGTAAACAATTATAGGCCCATATAAGGCCCAGCAAACCTAATTCTTGTTATACCTTTCCTGCAAGACTCACTCCACATAAATAATTTTCCATTTTTTTTGACACCATGTATTTCTTTTATAAAAAAGAAACACTGTACCCTAAAATGTTCGGTAAATTGCTCATAAAAGAAATCAGTGCTGTCACAATTAAAAATGCTTTTGGTTTTAGAATAATAAAATAAACTTGTTCAAATACACTAGGGTCATGATAAAGCTTTTGGTTCAAACATTTTAAATACTATACTTAATAGGAGATGTGGATAATGAAGTCACAGAGTTCCTCCCCTTGACCAAGCCAATCAAGTCATTTGCTTGAATCTTTATTCAAATTGTTTGGCATTAAAACAACAACATTGGTTTAACAGAGCATAATTAAAATAAAGTTCAGCTATTAGGATAAGGAATACTTTAAATTAGCAAATTTACATAATAAAGTGGTTTGGTTTAGAAATTGTTTTTGTAATATAATTTTATGAAATACATAACATTAAAATGAAAAGAGATAAGTAAGTTAAATGCTTATAAGCTTATTACATTTACTAGCTGATTAAGTTTCAGTAAATAAACAGGTAATTTACCATTTCATAACTTTATTAAAAATACTTCCAGCCCTGACTGGTTTGGCTCAGTAGATAGAGCGTCAGCCTGGGGACTCAAGGGTCCCAGGTTTGATTCCGGTCAAGGGCATGTACCTTGGTTGCAGGCACATCCCCAGTGGCGGGTGTGCAGGAGGCAGCTGATCGATGTTTCTCTCTCATCGATGTTTCTAACTCTCTTTCCCTCTCCCTTCCTCTCTGTAAAAAAATCAATAAAATATATTTAAAAAAAATACTTCCAAAGAGAACAGTTGCAACTGGCTTTTTAAAATTTATTATTTTTATTGATATTTTACTTGCTGTTATATTTTCTCTCTTATTATTGCCTTTTTATTACCAGCAATTTTTTTATTTTAAATAAAACTTTAATGAGGTATAATTGCATACAGTAAAGTTCTGAATCATGCCTATTGACAACAGTATACACCTGCCTAACTACCATCCCAATGGACATAGCACATTTCCATCCTTCCAGAAAGTTCTCTGGTGCCCCTTTGCTGCCAGTGCTCCCAGATATCCCACCCTCCAGAGCCTGCAAATACAGATCTTATTTCTATTATTTTAGATTAGTTTTGCTTGTTCTAGAGTTTCTTATACATAAAACCACACAGCAATTTCTGTGTGTGTGTTTGCCTTGCTTCATTTAGCATAATGCCTGTGAGATCCATCCATGTTATTGCATGTATCAGTAGCTCATTCCATTAATTTACCTAGTTGTATTACGTGGTCTGAATACACTACAGTTTGTTTATCCAGTCTCTTTTTCATGGACATTTTGGTGTCTCCAGCTTTTGGTTTTTGTGATATTCGATTTAGTTTAATTATTTATTAAAATAATTTAAATTCTGAAATTATTTTGAATTTAGATAAAAATTACAAGAACAGCACAAATAATCTAGTTTTCCTTTTGTCATTTAAGATTTAGTTGATGCCATGAGGTTTCATTATCCAATTGCCTTGCTGTATATTTCCTATAAACAAGGACATTCTCCTACACAATCACACTACAACCAATAAAATGAACATTAATGCATTATCACCATTGAATTTACAGATCCTCTGTAAACCTCACAGTTTTCCTAAGAGTTTAAACCAAGATTGCATATTGCAATCTATTTAATGCCTTTCAATCATAAATAGTTCCTCAGTCTTTCCTTGCCTTTTCTGATCTGAATATTTTTTGAAGATTAGAGACAGCTATTTTTTAGAATTTCCTCAATTGGGATCGTGCCTGATGTTTTTCCATGATTAGATACAAGTTGTGCATTTTTGGCAAGAGTTTCAGAGAGATAATGCTGTGTTCTTTTCATTGTATTCTACGAGGTGGTAAACAGTTTTAGTTTGCCCAGTTATTGATGTTAACTCTGATTATTTGATTAAGGTGGCATCTGCTAAGTTTCTCTGTGTAAATTACTAATGTGCCCTTTTGTGATTAATAAGTATTTGGTAGAGAGGTACTTTGAGGCTATATAAATTCCCACTGCTCATCAAACTTTAATCTATTCATTTTAGCATCCACCGATAAGTCTTGAGTAAATTAATATTGCTATGCCAAATTGTGATTTTCTAATTCTATCATTCCCTCTACACTTATTAGTTGAAATTATGCCAAAAGAAAATGCTTTCTGTTATCGGTACTCATTTATTCATTTATTGATATTGGTATGGATTCCTATTTTTAAAATGTCTTTTAATCTGTTACAACAGTCATTATATATTTTGATGTTCAAATTGTCATGAATTTGGACAGATAGACTTTTAAACTAGGCTTTACATTCTTTTAAAATGTCTCCATCATTCTTCATGCAATTTCTTCTTTCTGATACAATGTTTCCAGGCTCTTAAATATATTTTATTGATTTTTTACAGAGAGGAAGGGAGAAGGATAGAGAGTTAGAAAAATCGATGAGAGAGAAACATCAATCAGCAGCCTCCTGCACACTCCCTACTGGGGATGTGCCTGCAACCAAGGTACATGCTCTTGACCGTAATCGAACCTGGGACCCTTCAGTCCCCAGGCTGACGCTCTATCCACTGAGCCAAACCGGTTAGGGCTCCAGGCTCACGTTTTATTTTCTCTGTCCTGGCTCTAAAATTACCCATTTTGCCAAGGAGCCCTAGAGACTTTTAGAGGAAAGATGTATTTAAAAACCAAGATCTGGACACTTAGGGTGTTTACTGCTATTGGGATATCACTGCTCCAGACCTTCTTCTCAGTGGACAGTTAGGATATATACCTATGCATAGGCATATGCACACTTAAATATCTATCTATCTATCTATCTATCTATCTATCTATCTATCTATCTATCTAATATGGAATTTTTGAACTGGAACCCGGATTCTTTGTCCTCCAGAGTCGAAGAATGAATCCACGGACAAAGGTGGAGATTTATTGAAGAACAAGTACAAGTACAGACGTGGGGAGAGGGAAAGTCCCACAGAATGGACTCCCACTTGGGGAGGGGGAAAGGATCCCACCAACTTCCTGTTTCCATGGTTTATAAAGGCTGTAGTTTCCGTGTCCTGGTATCTCCTCTGATTGGTCAATATTCCCTTTCCAATTGGTTACTATTAGTGACGCCTGAATTCAAAGGTCAAACACCAGATGGGACATGTGATGCCCTCCTCCCTCATTGTTCTTTTCTTTCTGGGCTTTCTTCCTTCTTCTTTATTTTGTAAATATAGACCCTTTTGGCTACTTCCAGCTCCCTTGTCTTATGTAAATGCAACTGTTGCTGCTCTCTGCACCTGGCTTCCTTGTGTTATGGAGATGTACCTTCTCCCAATCTGTAGCCCTGTGTTTTTTTCCATGGACTCCAATTCTAAAAATTTCCTAAACCTGCCAATACCCCCTAAAATTCCTGTTTCATATCTATCTATCATCTATCCATGTTCATATTAATACCTTCAATTCCAGTTCAGCAACAAGTACTAGTATTCATTCTAATTGTCCCCTCTCTGCATTTGTAACTCTTGTCTGGAGAAACATATTTCTTAGTGAATTCGTTCTTCCAGTATGTTCCCAATCTCCTCTTGCCACTATCACCACCCCCTACTCCTTATGTGGATGCTCTTCCCTCACCCTGCTAAGGCTGTTAGCTACCTAGTGGTGCCACCCACCAGTGAGCAAACACTCTTCATCTTGCTCTGGCTCCAACATCTTATGCCGAATCCCTGCCTTTGTCCCTATCCCTGACTAACCCCTAACTTGCTTGCCCCTTCCTACTGGCTAAATTATGCAGGAAGAAAAGTATGAAAACAGGCAGCAGTTTAAGAGTTCATAATCTCAAAGAGGAGTTTTAAAAAGTTACTAACTCAAATCAATACTTCAGGGTAACCAGCCATATAGAGAGAATGAACTATGGCATTTTCCTTTTATGTAAAAAACATGTTGATTAACATATTGTAAACATGTTGATAACTATGTGTATTACCTTTAAGAACTACAGAATCAGAGTTTCAGAACTAAAAGAGGAATTGAATTCATCATCCAAACAAGTCGTTTTAGAGCAGTGGTTCTCAACCTTTCTGATGCCGCGACCCTTTAATACAGTTTCTCATGTATTACAGTCGTGACCCACAGGTTGAGAACCGCTAGCAGGGTCGCCTAAGACCATCGGAAAACACAGATATTTGCATTACGATTCATAACAGTAGCAAAATTACAGTTATGAAGTAGCAACGAAAATAATTTTATGGTTGGGGGTCACCACAACATGAGAACTGTATTAAAGGGTCGAGGCATTAGAAAGGTTGAGAACCACTGTTTTAGAGCTAAGGTGGGATGAGAGAGATGGAATGATGCTCTCAAAGTCATATCATTGGCAGGCATAAGAACACTTGATTTTAGTTAATGAAAGAAGAAAAAACATTTCGTAGCTTTGAGTTTCCACCACAATTTGTATTTAGTTTTTCATTAATATCAATAAGGACCTCTCAGAATGGCTCATCATTTCTGCTGAGGAGGCACAAACAATAGCCACCTTTTTTTGAGTGCCTACTATGTGGCATACACTGTATTAGAAGCTTTCTATAGATTTGTTTCATTGACCATTTGGACTTTATGGTTTGTATATGATACAAAAACTGAACCCAGAGAGGTTAATTGACTTACCCAGAATAATACGTTTGGTAGTGATAAAATTAAGATTTATTTATAGATGTGCATAATTCTAAATCTCTTCTGCTATGCTGGAGAACCTCTCAAAACTTATACCATGATCTTAGAGCATTAGGAGAGATTATAGTGTCTGCACTATCCATTAGCACTTGATTTATCATTTGTTTGAATTCATTACCAATATGCCCAGAGCGAATCTTTCAGCTTACCATTAAAATAAAAAAAAATTATATTCCAAGACACAAAAGGATTCAAAATATTATGTTCTGCTAGTTAGTTAAAAAGAAATATTTTGTGTGTGTGTGTGTGTGTGGGGGGGGGTTGCTTAAGCTGCACATTTTGAAATAGAACCACCTGTTACTTTAAAATCAGAAATGTTAATGCTTCACCAATTGCTATTAATAAACAATAAATCATTTGCTTCCACTACTGATTGCACCAGAATATTTTCTTCTTGGAGGGTATACAAACCAATTTTCACTCCTGGTCATAACTCCCAATAAAATAGGGAAGGTATGCGATTTCAGGCTCAAGATAATTTCTATTTACATCCTTATTGTTTTCCCTCACTTGATCTGGCTGTACTTTTGTGATTTTGGTTGTTTCATGTCACAGCATATCTCTCTAGTCTGTACAATGTCCTTCATCACTTCCTGCCTGTGACTACACTGTCACAGTTTATAACCCTTCACATTGCCCAGTTAGGTCTTTGACGGTGGGGAGCTGATAGATTTGCTTGTGAGAAGACCGCTCCTTATCTGGAACCACTAACGTGTTCTGCACTCTGAAGATTCCCAGTGTCTCAAAGGTGGGCTGGGAGTATCCTGTGGCCCGTGATGATGAGACTCATGGCACAGAGGTGGGGAAGAGCAGGATTAGTTAGTACATAACATGATATTACATTACATGTAGGAAGACAAAAGAGTTAATAGAAATAAAAGTCTTTGAAATTCATAAAATGATTTCAAATATATAATATTGGGAAATACTTTCCATGCCAAGTTTTCTTAAGTAAATGCTCTATCTAAGAAAAAAAAAGAGGGGAATTTATTCCCTTGTTTTTAACAGGGAGACTTTTTAATGTTTATTTTCCTTAAAATACCTGAGCACTTATTACTTACTCCTTTATATTCTCACTAGAGGCCCGATGCACGAAATTCGTGCAAGAGTAGGCCTCCTTCCCCTGGCTGTCGGCACCGGCTTCCCTCCGGCACCCGGGACCTGGACTCCCCTTGCAGCCCGGGCTTCATCCAGAAAGACATCCGGAAGGACATCCGGTCTAATTAGCATATTACGCTTTTATTATTATGGAATTTCAGCACATCTATTATTGCAGATACTGCCAGCGCCCCTCCCATAGCCCCATTCTGTCTTCCACACACAGAAGGTTGTTAGCTGTGAACACCTCAGACTTTTGGTCTGAGGGCTTTTTGTTTGGCTGCCTAAGTGCTTTTCAAGAGGAAGATGAGCTGAGTGCTAGAAGATGAATGCCCCAGAGCAGTCTACAACGAAAGATGGGCAGGACATTGAGGGAGGAATACTCCTGGTTTCTCTCACCCTGTGGAGGGATAAGCCCGAAATTCCCATGGTTCCCACTGCCAGGAGAGTAAAGCCCTATCACCTAGAGGCAATTTGTTCAGTAATGCACCCTTTTGGCTCCATCAACTTCCCTGTCTTGCCCTCACTCCCTGAGGATGATTCCTGGGATTGCCTTCTCAGTAAACTACTTGTGTTTAAATCCTTGCCTTAGGGCATGCTTCTGATGGAACCCATATACGAGGTTATAGTGCAATGAACTGAGAGCAGAGATTTTGGCTGCTCTCTTCATTCATCTCACATCATAGCTTGAACAGACCTGCACTGACCTGGCACTCAATGCTGGGTGAATGACTATCTGAATGTGAATAGTATTGTATTTTGCTATTAACAGAGTTGGGGTGTAATATTAGACATGCTCCCAAGAATCCTCAAGACATGCTATTAAAAATCAGACATCACCCTCAAATGATAGCAGTTGTCACATATTTGATGTCTGAAGTGGTTGTTAGATTCCATAGATCCTTGGAAATGGCAACTTTTAATAAAGCAACTTATAATGAAATCAAATTTTATTTGGTTTATATAAACAAGAGTTAAGTTATTTATATAAACACGAGTTAAGTTTCTATGGCATGTTTCTTATCACAAAGCCAGGATCAAACTTCTAAAGTAAGACCCAAAACACTTCTAATATTAAACATTGAAATAAATATGAGCTCTACAGACATTTAAGAAAGATGAATAAAAAACAAATAAGATCATTCTTTTGTACCCGTGCTTATTCCAGTTCAGAGACATGGGTCACCAGAGACTCTCCCAGCAGCTCAGGGTGCAAGGCAGGGCCCACCCTGGACAGGACACCCTTCCATTGTTGGGCCACTCACACAGACACCCAGACTCACACGGGGACAATTTAGATATTCCAGATAAACCAATATGAACTGCGAGAGGAAATTGGAATACTCAGAAAACCCACGCAGACATGGGGAGAATGGACAAACTTCACACAAACAGTGGCCTTGACAGGAATCTTTTTTTTCCTTCTTACTTTCTCATCTACATAATGGAAAAAAAAAACACTGTAAATGAAAGGACCTACTTCAGGGCCCTACTGCACTGACCCCTGCTTCAAATTCCTTCCCTATTTTACCTTCTACTTCTTTGTCCAAACTCATATTTGTTGTAGGTGTTGGCACAGATTCGTTCCCTCCAAAAAGCTTCTTTTGACCCCATAAGCCTCAGTTAGGTTCTGCAAAATATTTGACACTGGCCCCCTTCAGGATATGTCAGAGGCATTTAACCCATGCATCTCATTCAGTCCCACTTTGACCAAAGGCTCAGGTTTGAGGAGACTGGTAGTGCCCACTCCTTGTGTCTGCATACACCCTCTCCTAAAGCGCTGGACCTCTGTGTAAGGATCTTACTGCAGTTGCCATGTTTTGAAGAAGCCCACGCTAGCAACACAGCTGGAGACAGAATGAGAGATAAGAGACAGACAGACAGACAGGCAGGCAGGCAGACACAGAGAGAGGTGCTTGGCCATCATTGGGCTGTTCCAGCTCTCAATAATTCTAATTATTTTAGTGAGGCCCAGACATCATGAAGTAGGAGTGAGCCATTCTCTCCGCGCTCTGCTCAAATTGCTGTCCCACAGAATAATGTGATATAAAAATAACAAATTGTTTTAGTCGCTATGCTTTGAGATAATTTGCAACAAAGCAATGGATATCTGAAATTGGTACCTCTCTTATATGCTTTCATAGTGCTCTGTCCTTACCCTGCTGTAGTGCTTGTCACAGCATCTCATAAATGCTTCTTGTTGCATGTTTCTCCCAGGGACTTGCAAATACTTACATGCAAAGGTGGTGTCTGGTTCACCATCATTTAACACATTGTCTGGCATAGAGCTGATGCTCCATAAATATTTTCTGAATAAATAAATTTAATTTTATTCATTGATAACAAATTATGAAAAATAAAAAGTTTTCAGGTTATTGTTTTATTGATGACTAGAGGCCCAGTGCATGAAATTCGTGCATGGGGGGAGGGGTTCCCTCAGCTCAGCCTGCACCCTCTCCAATCCAGGACCCCTCAGGGGATTTCCGACTGCTGGTTTAGGCCCAATCCTGTGGATCAGGCCTAAACCAGCAGTTGGACATCCTTCTCACAATCCAGGACCGCTGGCTCCTAACTGGTCACCTGCCTGCCTGCTTGATATCCCCTAACTGCCCCTTCCTGCCAGCCTGATCACCCCTAACTGCCTCTGCCTGCCGGCCTGGTTGCCCCTAACTGTCCTCCAACCCTGCCGGCCTGGTCGCCCCAACTGCCCCCCTGCCAGCCTGGTCACCCCCAACTGCCCTCCTGCCAGCCTGGTTGCCCCCAACTACCCCCTGCTGGCCTGGTCACCCCCAACTGCTCCCCTGCTGGCCTGGTCGCCCCCAACTGCCCCCCTGCCACTGGCCTGGTCTTCCTCCCCCCCCCCCCCCCTTGCTAGCCTGGTCACCCACACAGCCTGCTGTTCAGTTGTTTGGTTGCCCCTCACTAACCTCCCTGCCAGCCTTGTCACCCCACGCAGCCTGTGTTCGGTTGTCCATCTGATTGTTTCAGTCGTGACGGCCCCTGGCTTTTTATATATTAGGATAATCCTTTGATATCTTTTTTCTCTCACAAGATTACTGTTATCTCATTTTTTCATCAAATACCTATGGGACATACAATATTTCAGACATCATGGTGAGTGTTGGGAACACAGTAAAAATTTCTGTGCTTTAAAAGAACTGGAAGAAATCCAGGGGACCTAGATCATAGTTTTTTTTTTATTTCTCAACATTCTAGAAAACCTCACCTTCATTGCTTTAGCAAAAGGTTTTCTTTGTATCATCCTGCAAGTTTTTTTTTTTTTCCTCCCAAATAAGAGACCTCTTATTCACCTTGAGGAATCAAAGATTTTTTAAAAATTAAATCTTAATAAAATAAAGTTCGTTCTAGCTCCCTCACATAGAGGTAATTTTTCAAAAGCTCTTAAATTTAAATATTCTTTTGTTAGCTCAACTTTAATTTCAGGGGTTTTAGACAAAGAATAATTATATGCTGATTCTGATCTCAAAATGTCACTGTGAATAATTAACCAGAATAAAAGGGATCTTTTATTTAAATATTTTGTACCAGAATAAAATAAGAAAAATGGGTCTCATTCTTTTGGAATTTGAGCACTACCTATGAATACCTCTATTCATATTATTTAATGTTACTAGTTATTTAAATAAAAATTTAAAGCAATTGAAATTATAACAGTTATATGTACAATAAAATTTATAGTAATTTCATTGATGTGGTGTATTATTTAAATATTTTCTAATTCACAAGGTGCACATTTACAGAATAAGATTGGCATAATGACAGTAGTTTAATGTTACACATAAATAAAAAAGATGAACTTAAATTATCCTTGTTTTTAATTTGTAATTTCCTGCTAACATTTTGTTCAGTTAAATTAAATAATACATATAAAATACTTAGAGCACTGAGCACATGACTTCATTAACATTTTATTGTTGCTGCTTTGCTACACATCCTTCCTGTTTCTCTTCAAACACATCACCCCTATTCATCTCCAAGAACCTTAAAAACCTGTGATATGCAAATAACTAAGCTTGTATTTCCTATTGGTCATAAACTGGGAGTGATATAAAATACGATGGCCCTGAGGACCCACTTCTCAGGAAGCAGGGTTCAGCACAACGATGAAAAAATAAAAATCATTGCACCCTTATGTCTAAATAATTCTATTCCCCAAATACTTGAGGTATTTCTTTCTTTTCCTTGCTATTATATCTAACAATCAGCCAGTCCTATTGTGGTGAACACTTTAGTGATGAAAAATAAGTAGGCAGTTTACTGACTCCTTAGCAAAAGGTGTCTTCACCCCAGGAGGGTAGAGAGAAGCATATGGTTCCCTCCCTGCTGCTGTCTGGGTTTCAGTGCCCACAGTGGCCATGATTCCTTCACTGGGCATGCTTGAAGGGGAAGGTAGGAGGGGTACACTTAATATCACTGAATTACTTCTGCTCAAATGTCAAAGTTATCATCCTGTAGAGGTCATGGTTGAACCCACAATCCAGGAAGATCATTAGAGGCCTTATTGTCAAAAGAACAGATTCAGGAAAGTATTATTGGTGGGTAGCAGAAAACCAAGTCATGATTGACTTTGATTCCTTCACTGGGGATGGGTAAAGAATTAGGGCTGTACGTATAATATATGATTAAGTGGTGGTGTCTGCAGGCAACTTACTACTAATAGTAACGTCAGAAAAGAGCTACAGCCAGGTAAGGAGAATCTTTGCTCATAAGCCAATCTGATACAGCACATCTCTTAGGTTTTGAGTCAACTCACTTTTGAGCTTCTCTTTCTCATTTGCTGGGGGAAGAGAGAGGGCGGCAGGAAATCCAATCTGATCATTGTCTTTGTTTCCTCTCTGGGAGAAGTGCAATGCACCAGGGAATTCACAGGATTTGTGCCCCAGTCCTGAGAACGACTCCTTGCTATCTGTTATCAGTCAGACAAATCCCTGATGAGACACCAGCAATTCCACTGGTTCTGCACCTGCTAAGTCATAGCTAAAACCTGGGAGTCTTGGATGAGACTGGGGACCCCATGGCTAAAATCCCTACACAATTCCCTTTTGCCATCTGGCACCCTCTTGCTGTCTGGCGCCCTTTGAGTTTAGTGTCCTCCTGAGGTACTGTCTGAAGTACTGCACAGGCCTTAGCTGCTAATGGAACCCACAGACATTTGTCTCCCACCCCGGTCTTCAGAAAGGTCTTTTTCAGTCTGGGAGAGATCTTCCTCTCTTTATGTATTCCTCAGATGGACTCCTCTAAGGTCAAATGTATTCTCTCTCCCTCTAGGAGACATAGCCTTATCTTCTTAGTGTGTTTGGTTTTGGGAAACAACTGTTAGGAAGGGTGATGCCTTTCAGGTAACTTTTGCTCTCAGAGATGCTACAGTTTCCATTAAGCAAAGATGCATGGAGCAAGCTTCTACAGATTAAATGAATGGAGAAGTAGCAGGATTCACAGGAACTCAGCAATACTTCAAAACTCTATCATGAAACATGGAAACAAAGGAGCAGTTTTCAAGTGAATGCTTTTATGGTTGCTTTGATCATATTTAGCAATAGAAGGAAAATTAGCATACATAAGGAATTAAAACCTGTGTTTGATATACAGGTTCTAAAGGTCTCTGACTGAGGAGTTTTGAAGTGGAATTCACTTTTTTTTTTTTTTTAAATCCTCACCAGAGCACATACTTATAGAGAGGAAAGGGAAAGAGGGGGAGAGAGAGAGATAGAGATAGATGATAGGTAGATAGATAGATAGATAGATAGATAGATAGATAGATAGATAGATAGATAGATAGAAGGAAACATTGATCCTTTGACTTCCCAACACATCCTGATCAGTGATCAAACCTGCAAACCTAAGGTGCATGAGGTGACATCCAACCAACTAGCCACTGTGGCCGGGCTGGGATTAACTTTTTGAGGCCACATTTTAGCTGTAGCTCCCACCACCTGAACAATGGATTTAAGATCCCCTGAAGAGTGACCTCAATTATTTCTTAAGAAGTTCAAACAAGTACATCACCTATGCTCACCGAGTACTGAGCATCATGCTTCAGACATCTCCCCGCCGCCCCTGCCCCCATTTGACTCACCTGGCCAAAGCCCACTGCCCTTGAAGTTTCCTGAAAGAGCTTTGCTGACACCCTGTGAGGTTGCCAGAGCCCAAACGATGGCAGTTGTCTTTCCGACTTCCAAAGTTATGACAGAGCAAAGCTCCTTGTGCCTAGAGACTTACAAAGCCTTTCATAAAAAGTTATTGCAGCTTCTCTCTTCTGACCCTTCTCCTTTAAAAATTACTAACATTTTACTGTCATTTCTACCCCTTTCCATTCTACTTTTACAAGAATACTCAGTAATTGAAGCCAGGGTTTTACAAGTCTCAATTCATATATAACCAAAATCCATCTCTCCATTTCAATTCCTCTACTAAAACAATACAGGCATATCTCAGAGATATTGTGGGTTTGGTTCAAGTATCACAATGAAGTGAGTAATAATATTTTTGCTGGTGGAGAGTCTTGGGTTCAATGTGGAAAAACATATCTGTAAAGGACAGTGAAGTGAAGTGAAATAAAACACGGTATACCCATAATTGTGGAAGGCAGAATAATGATCTCCAAAGATGCCTGTGTCCTAATCTCTGGAATCTGTCAATATATTGCTTTACATGGCAAGTGGAAATTAAAGTTGCAGATCAGCTGATTTTAAAATAGGGATAGTATCCTGGGTTATCCACTGGGGCCAATATAATCATAAGGACCCTAATAATTAGAAGGAGGAGGCAGAAGAGAGTCCCAGTGAGATGTGATTACAGAAGAATGGTCAGAAACATGTAAAGTTGTTGAGTTTGAAGATGGAGGGAAGGAGCCACAACCAAAGAATGTGGAGGCAAAGAGAAGAAGGAAAAGGCAAGGAAACAGATCCACCCCTAGGGCTGCCAGAAAGGAATGCAGCCTTACCAGCAACTTGATTTTATCTCCGTGAGACACACCGAAGACCTCTAAACTGTAGAACTGAATGACAATACATTGCGTTAAGTCCCTAGGTTTATGATAACTTGTTCAAGAGAAAAAAAAGAAACACTGGAAAAACTAATATGGTAATCAAACATACAAATGAAAACTAAGAACATATGAAATAAAATTCTTACTTCGACAATATAGAAAGTCATGTTATCAATGTAAAACATATATACATATCAATTGCAGTTAATGTTTACTTCACATTTTAATTTATGGCTTAATAATTGCATAATTGAAGAGCTAGCATGCTTGGAGCAGTTTTCTTTGGGGGAAAATTGACTGTATCAAAGAACTAAAATCTTTAACCTTGGGAACTAGAAAACTGTAATTTCATGCTGCAATTTTATTTCAGTCAATGTTTGAAATACCTTAGGGCATACTTTTAGCTGGGGCACAGGAATAGAGAGAAAAGCAGGGTAAATATTGCAATAAAGTTCCATAGGGAGTGGTGAGTGCTAATTGGTGAAATATTGTGGTAAACTTTACCTAAGAGAACATTTTTAATAGGCAAAACTGATAAAATAAAAACAATGTCAGAGGAGAAGGCTTACACGGAATGACTTTGATCTTTTCAGAGATGTGGGAGGTGAATGTTGAAAGTGGTGATTGAACGGAAAGAGGGAAATAATTGAATTTTGTAAAGCAATAGATGTGTATCTATGTTTATACTTTCTAACACCTACTTGCCAATAGTAGAGTGGCCCTGGACAAGACATATTTCCTCTCTCCCCTTTTCTTGGCATTACTCTCCTTTAATTGGGATTAATTGTTAAGCAATCATTTTCCATTTGACAGGGTTTTACAAGTCTCAATTCATATATAACCAAAATCCATCTCTCCATTTCAATTCCTCTACTAAAACAATACAGGCATATCTCAGAGATATTGTGGGTTTGGTTCAAGTATCACAATAGGTAGATTTGTGTTTCTAGCAAACCAACTTATCCAGCCCCAGAAGAAAAAGAGATCCCCCTTTGCTTGAGAAATCTAGTAGGCGTTCTAAGCACACCCTGAGTTTATGAGTGGTACAAGCCACACTAAAATCACATGATCCAAGAGAGATGGAGTGGTGATTCCCCCAAACAAAATCAGGGCATTATTTTCAGAATAAATAATAGATGTGGAACTGACAAAAAAATACAGCAGATGCTCACTATAGACTCAGTTCTGAAATTTACTAGTTATATGACCTTGGACAAGTGACCCACGCTTTTGAATTTCAGTTCTCAAACTTTATAAATACCAGCTTTGCCTACTTCATTATGTCAATAGAGGGTTAAAGAAAGAATGTGAGGGCCCTTTGTGAATAGCCTCTAAAGTGTAAGGAAGCAATATTATCATCTATTTGACTTCTCTTGGGCTTCAAACATCTGCTACCTCCTCTATTTCCTATTTATTTCAGTTGATGTGCTTTAAAAAATATTCTTTTTGAATCCATTTAGGACAATATTAAGCAAAATAACAGGCAGCTTGGAGTTCTATAGATTCTATTTGTCACATCACCCTAATTGGGCACATTGTCATTTATCATCACTCTTTGCTGATTACCTGTCAGCCAGTCTTCAATCCATTTCAGGGAGCCCTAGCAATACTAATTTATTCCAATTAGTGCGACTCTGCATCGCTATGACAGAGCAATAGACATTTTGCTCAGGACCCTTTTTCCCCCAGCATGTAGCAACTGCATTCCTTCTTTTTGTCTTTTCTGCTGGTTGTACTTAAAATGGCTCTCAAGCTTCTATGTCGCTTGGTGCTTTCCTCTTCACAATACTGTCTCAGGTAAAAGTCACCCAATTTTTATTTCTTTGAAAGGTATTTAATTATTTTGTTAAAAATGGAAATGATGCCCTAGCTGGTTTGGCTCAGTGGATAGATTGTCGGCCTGCAGACTGAAGGGTCCTGGGTTTGATTCAGGTCAAATGTATGCACCCGGGTTGTGGGCTCCATCCCCAGAAGGGGTGTGCAGGAGGCAGCCAATCAATGATTCTCTCTCATCATTGATGTTTTTATCTCTCTTTCCCTGTCCCTTCCTCTCTGAGATCAAGAAAAATGTATTAAAAAAATGGAAATGATATGAGCACATGTAGATCTCAGGACAGTCCTCTTTGACATCTCATGGATGCACTACATGTCAAGCCCCATGAGCCTCTTTGGACCATTGAATCTTATTATTGTAACTAATTTACAGATGAAAAGTGCTTTCATGAATAATTGATTCTGCATAGGTCACTTCACTGAATCCTCATCTAACAACCCTTGGGGGCGTTATATCCCCCTTCTACAGATAAGGAAAGTGAGATTCTGCAGACACGTGTTCATCACAGTGTTACACAGTTTGGAAGCTGTAGTAGCTGGACGCAGACGTGTGTCTAACAGCATCCCGCATCCCAGATGAAAAGGGCTGGCGAGGCAAGTCCTGCTATATTCAGAGCAACTCTACTGACTGGCATTTTTACTCCTGGCAGATTGTTTTGCTCAAGGACTTGAGCTTTTTGAGGCTTCAGTGGCAGGTGTAGAAAAGGGCGTTCACCAAGCTCCGGGAACTGTGAATCAAGTCATGGCCAGCCCGGGTGTGTCACTCTACACCTGACAATCTGCTGCTTGTCACACCAGCTGCAGGTTTCGAAGTCTGGGACTGGGCTGATGGTGTTTAGTCATCCCTGTGATATAACCTAAGGATATTTTAGCAGTTTTATTGAGGTACAATTGAATTAATACATTTATATTGTACAATTTGATATCTTGTCATATTTAAACATCCATGAAAGCATCACCAAAATCAAGATAAGAAGAATATTCTTCACTCCCGAAGTGTCCTTCTGACCCTTGATAATCACTTGTACTCTCCCTTCGTGAACCACTCCCCCTGCCCTTGCCGGCCTCCACTGATTTACCTTCTGTCACCAGAGATTCGTTTCCAAATGTGAGATAATAATTTGGAGACACGTCTATGTGTTGCATGAATCGACACTCCATTTGTCTTTATTGATGAGCAGCATTTTGATGTACATATATATCACAGATTGTTTCCATTCACTTGTTGATGGGCATTTGTCTTGCTTCCAGTTTCTGGCTATTACAAATGAAACTGCTATGGACATTCATATACAAGTCTTCGTGTGGACTCAAACTTTCAGTTCTCTTGAGTAAACACCTGGGAGTACAATGCCTGGGTCATAGTGTAGGTACATATTTAATTTTTTAAGGAAACTTCAAACAATTTTCAAAAGAGATTAGACCATTTACATTCCCACCCATAGTGAATAAAAGTTTCAGTTGCTTGATATTCTTGTCAAAACTTGGTAAAGTCAATTAAAAAAATTTTTTTAGACAATCTAACAGGTGTGTGTGTAGTGGTATCTTGAGGTTCTAATTTATGTTTTCCTAAAGACTAATGATGTTGATAGTCTTAATTGCCTGTATATCTTCATTTGTGAAGTGTCTGAACAAATCTTTTGCTGATTTCTTTTTAATTTGGTTGTTTGTTGTCTTATTATTGAGTTCTTCATGCATTCTGGATACAAGTCTTTTTTCAGATATGTGAGCTGCAAATATTTTCTCACTGTCTTTGACTTGTGTTTTCATTATCTTAACAGTGTCTTTCAAGAGTAGAAGTTCTGAATTCAATGAACTCCAAGTTATTAATATTTTCTTTTATGGATGATGCTTTAGTCTTATAATTGAGGAAAAATGGTCTAAACAAGGGCATAAAGATTTTTTCTTTGGCTTTCTTCTAGAAGTTTTATAAGTTTAGGCATCACAATTGCATATGCATATATAATTCAATTTGAATCCATTTTGTACGATTTAAGCTGTGAATTAAGCATTCTTTTTTTACATATGGATATCTAATGTTCAAGCATCATTTATTGAAAAGACTACCTTTTCTCACTAAATTGTCTTTGCACTTTTTCAAAAATTAATTCACCGTAGAGGTATAGATCTACTTCTGGACCTCCTGTTCTGTTCCAGTTATAAACTTTCTCTATGTTTATACCAATGCTACATGTCTTGAATACTGTAGTTTTATGATCAATCTTAAAGTCATGTGGTATCAGTCCTCCAACTTTATTCTTTTTCAAATAAATTTTTTGCTATTTTAGGTTTTTATAAATTTCCTTGTGAATTTTAATAAGCTGGTCAATTCTATTTAAAAAAAACACTCAAGATTTTGAATAAGATTGCATTGAAAGTTGAGATAAATCTGGATATAATTAACATCTTAGCAATATTGAGTCTTTTATTTTATAAATACAGTCTGTCCCTCTATTTAGGTCTTTTATTTCTCTCATCTGAATGTTCAATGCCAAATGTCAGGGTTCTGCAGTGACACACTTCAGTAACTATAAGAAATAGGAGAGGGATGTCTAGAAAAAACCCAGCAACCCCTTAAAAGGAAAAAGGTCCATTTTGAACAGTTAACACATGCAGAAAAACACATCCAGAGAAACCAGATTATCTTGATATTATCACATAAAACCCTAACCAATTAATTTGCTGGGCCAGACCTTGGAAAGATCAGAAATCTCAGTTATTGGTGCAGAGATGAAGGACAATTGGTGGTGGGAAGCGGAGTCAGAAGAAGCCAGTCACACAAAATTTGCCTCTTCAGGTATCAAACTTAAGCAACACTGATGTGGGGGAGAGAGGAAGCTCGGACTTAGACTTTAGTTCGGAGTTTTGATTACTACATGAAAATGGAAATTTAAATTATTAAAGACTATTTTGATGACTAAATATGGCTAGAGAAACTTTTATTATCTGAAAGTGATTTAAAAAAAAAGATATACTTTCATTGCTCTCGAGTAAAAACCAAGAGTGTAATTGTGGCACCATGTGGGAAGTATATGTTTAACATTTTAAGAAACTGCCAAACTGTTTTTTAAAAATATATTTTATTGATTTTTACAGAGAGGAAGGGAAAGGAATAGAGAGATAGAAACATCAATGAGAGAGAATCATTGATCATCTGCTTCTTGCACACCCTCTGTGGGGATGTGCCTAAAACCAAGGTACATGCCCTTCACTGGAATCGAACCTGGGACCCTTCAGTCCACAGGCCGTTGCTCTATCCACTGAGCCAAACTGGTTAGGGTTAAACTGTTTTCCAAAATAGTTATAACCATGGCAAATTTCTTCTGGTAGTGTATGCAAGTCTCTGGTGTTCCATGATCATTCCAATACTTGGTATGGTCAGTATTTTTAATTTTATTCATTCTAATAAATATTTAATATTATCTCTTTTAATTTGAATTTCCCTGATAATGAATAATGTTGAGCATTTTTGCATTCACTTATTCGGCATCCATATATTGTCTTTAGTAAAGTGTCTATTCAAATCTTTTTCCTAATTTTTAATTTGGCACTTTACTTATTATTGAGTTTTGAAATAAAAACATATTCTGGAGGTAAATTCTTCATCATCTATAAAATATATATTTAAAGTTATTTTGTCCTAACAAAACCCCATGGAAGGGGTAGTATTACAAACATCTTGTATGTGAAGAGATGGAGACTCAGAGAAGTAAGGAATGTTCCCATGTTAAAAGCAGGGAATCTGGGGTTTGCACTTGGATGTCTCTGACTCCAAAGGCCATACTTTTGCCATGTCATTACAAAATGTACCTGGAATGAGAATAAAGGGAAGTTGGAAAAATGAGAGCAGAAGAAGGAAAGAAAGAATAAAAAACTCAGTGAATCGTCAGCCAACCCAAACATCTTTAATGCCATAAAGATAAATTTTAAAGTTTTTTTCTAATACTGGTTGCTATTTCTAATAATACAAAGGTATTATACAAGTATCCCATAAGGGAGTTTTCCAAGTGCTATAATGTATTTTATCTCAAATTTTTGGAAATAAAAAACAAATTCAAAAAATCACATTTTATAGAGAATGTATAAAAAACTTATGTCATGTGTAAAATCTAATATAAATATTAAAACATTTTAGACATAGCAGTACATTCTGGTCCCTGCACCTCAAAAAGTCTATTGACCATCATTCATTTTCACTTCAGTATCACATTGCAAGTCATGTTTTGCTCCTATTCTTGGGAGAAGTAGAAATCTCAAGGGGACATTCATATTGTCTTCATGCTGAGTTTTTACTGAGCATTTAGCCTAACCATGAGGAAATGGCAAAAAGACTTTTTTTCTTTAATTCCTATATACTATATTTCATTTTGCAGTTTCCAGTTATAATTCATATCTCAAGACCAAAAATTTGAAATATTTTCTGTTAAATTGAAATGCATCCTGCCTAAAGGGAGATTGGGTTCATATTATTCTATGGAATTCGGTAATTTGTATTTGAACAGAGTTCAAAGTAAGTAAAATCTGTCATCCATTTTGTTGTTGTTGATATTTCTTGAAAACTCAATTTTCAGTACTGGCCCAATAGTAGTATATTTTTTGAAACATATGTTATATATAAAGGATTTGACTAACTAATTCTTGCTAGTCCATTTTTGGAAAAGTCATGTTTGACAGAAACCAAAATATTAAAAGTGTAGTCTATTTCTAAAGATCATACAAAATAAAAGTATATAATGTCAAACCAAAGAAAAGAAATTAAATCGAGAGCTTATATCTACAGGAGTTAAATATAGAGGAATGGTTACACAACAGATGAAAGGATGGCAATGCCTAATGGAGTGGTGAAAAGGTCCAGAAATTAGCCATGGAAGGAGGCCTGCCCCATCTACAGAGGGAGGAGAGGGTGCCATTGGAACCCAAGTGTTGTAGCCCTGTTCCCTCCAGCCTCCCTTCCAACCGCAATAGACCATGGAGGTGATACATGGAAGGGGAGAAATACCCTGGCTTCTCCCTACCTCTCCATCACCCAGAGGCCTCCCATTGGCTGAAGGGAGAGAGAGACAGACACATTGATGAGAGAGAAACATTGACCAACTGCCTCCTGCATGCCCCCTACTGAGGATCAAACCCAGAGCCCAGGCATGTGTCAGAGCAGGAATCAAACTGGTGACCTCTTGGTTCATGGATTGATGCTCAACCAGTGAGCCACACTAGCTGGGCAGTTACGCATTTCTTTTTTAATTTTTAATTGTTGAAAGTTTTACATATGTCTCCCTTTCCCCCCATTAACCTCACCCCACCTGCTCCCACCACTTATGCATTTCTTAATAAAACTAGAATAAAATAAATACCCACCATATTCACACTAGGATATAAAATAACAGCTTTTATAGTCATCTTATAAAATCTTTTTTAAAGATAATTTATTTCTAGTGTAAAGAAAAAGAGAGCACCAGCTGTCTCTTTTGACTATTGAAAAGGTAAGTTGTGAAATAAAACCTTTAATACAGCATATGGTCAAAACAAGGTAAACAATAAATGTTATTATTTTGTTGCCTTTTATGTTTAGTCTTTTGAAATTCTTACCTTTTCGAAGTCAATAGTATCATCTAGATTCCACAATAAGTGTCTTGGATATAAAGTAAAAATAACTTGTTCTAACTATGGCAACCAATTGAGTTAAGTCAATATTATTAAGGTTCCCCAAACCACGGTTTAGAGATGTAACGCCGTCTACATAAAACTGTGAAAACAACCCATAGAGGGCTTAGAACTGGGAGGAACCCACAGAACCATCACCTATCACTCACACAGGAAAGTGTTTCTCCCTAAAATTTTGCTTACAAGTGTGACTGTTTAGTTGGAATTTCATTCCAATTTCTAGGCAAGCCTCCATGGTCCTTATTCCCAGTCTCTCTCTAGAGCTCTTGACGAGGAGCCATATTTCAACACATTAAATAAAGAATCGTCTAATGCAAACTGTGCTACTATAATTCCCATTGAAACTCCATTAAGCAAAGAAAAGCTGTCAAGTATAAAATCTGCTGATCCTTAGGGATGACTTGAAGGACATTTTCCCTTTAATGGTTTCAAGCTTTGCCAAGCCATAACTCACTGATATTTCTGTCAACAGCTTCATCAGAGTGTGTGTTTGACTTTCCTGAAAATGACATGATGGCAACTTTCCGTACTATGCAAAGGTATTGCCTTGAAGCCTCCATGTGGGAAAACAAAAGCTTTTAGTCTAGTCTGCTGTGAAAGAAGACATTAGAGAATTTGGCTCCTGTGTCACAATAAACATTTTAGCTTCTGAAGAAACTTCAGGACTGAACCAGACAGCACACGCTGAAAGCTTTTAATCATCAGAAACTGTAGTAATTCCCCTAAAGTGCTTTTCTTGGATTGCTTTTGTAGCATTAAGGAATTGAATTTAGTAATAAAAGTCTAGTAGATTTCCAGAGTTAACGAAGTACAGAAATTATTGATATAGGAAGAGAAGAAAGGGACTAGATTTGTTCTTATTTATTTTTCATCTTTTAAAATAATGTAGGAAACACTGACGTTGTGTTTTACATGTTGTCTACCTACAAAACTAAAAGAAATAGCCCTAACCAGTTTGGCTCAGTGGATAGAGCATCGGCCTGCAGACTGAAGGGTCCTGGGTTCGATCCCTAATGGGGGGAGGGATGCAGGAGGCAGTCAATCAATGATTTTCTCTCATCATTGATGTTTCTATCTCTCTCCCTCTCTGAAATCAATAAAAATATAAAATAGAATAAAATAAATATATCCCCTTACTTCACCAGAGAGTGGATTTAAGTAAATTAACATTGGAATGAAACTTTGATTTACATATAAAAAATTTATAGAATGAACACACACATGTTTATATGTACATATGTGTGTATGTATGTACATATATGTTTTGATATATATATATCAAGAAATTTTTCACACACACACACACACTCACACACACACACACATTTGTGTTTATCTGAGAGGAAAAGCCAGCTAACAAAACTGCTGCTGTGACATATTAAGGAGAGTCTAGAACTATGCCAACATTTAGTTTCTTGTATTAGGTTTGGGAGGGAGGGAACCCTGATCAAACTAGAATTTGGAGTTCTGAGCCATGAATCTCCCACCCAGACATGGATGTCTAGGAGTAGGACATTTTATGTTTCTCCATACCAGTTTCAGAATCTTTATTTTTTCTCTAAAAAGTTGTTCTCACAAAGAACACAAGGCCTGAAATAGAGGACTATAGGTGCTGGGGTGTTATCCTGCATCTAGAAGGGTTCAGGAATCCGGAGAAGGGCTGTGAGTAAATTAATTAAGAGACTAGACATGAAATATAAATTTGAAATATATGGGGGAGCCAGGGAACTTAGCTTTAGTAATTAAATTCTCTTGAATCTCTGTACCTGGGGCTTTTTATTCACACATTTGCCCCATAGCAAAGCAGATATACATATCAAAGGTAAATTTTGGTAAGCAGTAAAGTACCAGGTTGGGGGAATTGCTTTTGGAAGTTCAGCTGTTTGGCCAGCAGCAGGTAATAACATGTAGATTGAAATTCCCTCAGCTGTCTGGCAGCAGGCAATTATGTATCTTCAGCCCTGCTGAAGCCTCAAGGTTCACCAACCTTTTGATGAACTTCTTGCATTAATGACCTGCTGGAATTAGCCCCCAGCGTATAGGGGCAGTTGAAGCACTGCTTGGACTAAAAGAAAGCAGCTAGGCCGGGCGCCTCGCCATCTTGCAAGGAAAGGAGGATTTTAGTGGAAACCTGACTTTCCGCGACAACTGCTAACACTGAACTGCTGGGAGCACCAGACCACCGGTCCCCTATCAGCGCAAACATTTGGATTCAAAGAAACTCTTCACTGCACCACGGAAAGGTCAGATTTTGTCTGAAATAAGCTGCGGTTTCTAATCCCCGCGGTGGGTGAGGGAGGCGCTGGGTGAGGGAAGCGCGGCAGCCGCAGGACCGGCAGGAGCCGGGAGGTCTGTGCCTAGAAAAATCAGCGGCAGTTGGAACTGCCGTGATCCGTGAATGAGGAGGGGGGTCTTCTGAGCTGCTAACAGAAGTGACCTCTTGAAAGCAACTCATTTTAATCTGACGAGGAGGGTCAGACTAAGAATTTTCAAAGGAGTGCAGGCTCCTTAGTCTGGGGCACAGACCCACGGTCCGCACACCTGGGCTCTTTCCGACTCTGATTGCTAAGCCCAATACAGAGGTAAACCCAGGTGGAAACCCTGAAAGGCTGCAGGGGGAAGGTGTTTTTTCGGAACCTGGGGCCAGAGCTGCGTGTGACCATCAGAGAGGCAGCTCTGAGGCGCACATCTCCACAAACCGGTAGTGAGTGCCATAGAAGGGGAAAAAAAAAAAAGAAAAAAGAGCTAGAGAGGCCCGGAAGTCAATTCAGAAACACTGCCACCCAGGGGCTGAAACGCTAATTGTCTCTGGTGTAATCAAAAATAAATACGAGAAATTAAGATAGGGCTGGCTTAAAAAGCAGGACTGGCTTCCAACACTGAGGAGCCCTGGAATGAAGCTGAACTGAAATACCGTCCAGACTGGGAAAAAGGCGTACCAAACAGAATAATAGAGGAAGTGAATGACAGCCGCTACTGCACATTTTAGTCTTCCTATTTTTTAATTTTCAATTCTTTTTTCAATTTTTTAAATTTTTTATTCTCATATTTTTTTATTTTCATTTTTTGCATCTTTTACTTAAGAAACTAATATTTTTTTCTTTTTCCTCACTTGATTTTCACCTTTTTAATTATTACATTTTTATTTTCAATCAGCACTATTATTACTATTATTTTACTTTTTTTTTTTTTTTTTTAATGTCATTTGATTTTCTCTTTTTTTTATTTTTGGATTAGTGTCCTACATTCGATTTGCATCTTTCCCTTACAATCGCTTTACCCTATCTCAAAGCTAACATTATGCCATCACTCTCCTAACCTTTCCCCTTTTGCTCCCAGTTTATCTTAACCCTTTCTGGCTTTAGATTTTCCCTACTTTTTCAGTTTACTCCCTGCTAAAACTTCACCCTACTTATATATCTAATTCCCAACCCCCTGCTCCAAATCCATACAAACCTCTCTCTACGCTACCTTTAAAAAATTATTTTTCTCTCGGGCCTTTTGTTGTTGTTTGCTTGAATGTTGATTAGATTGAATTTTTATGCTTTTTTATGAGATTGTTTAGATTATTCTTTTTGTTGGTTTGGTTGGTTCTTTTGTTTGCTTTGTTTTTGTTTGTTTTTTACTTTTGTTTTCCCTTGCCTCACTTGATATTAGCTGCTGTTGCAGTTTGTATTAATCTCCAGGCTCGTGTTGCTGGAATTTGCTGGGAATAGTGGTTGTTCTAGTGGAGTTTACTCCCCATATATATAGTTTGTTCCCCTTTTCTCTCTTAGTATCATTCTTGTCTCTCTTACTTTTTTTTTCTTTTCTTTTTCTTTTCTGTTATTTCTTTTCTTTCTTTCTGCTCTTTTCCCAAGTTCAGATTCACACTCTTTGTTGTTGTTTTTTTCTTCGTTGTTGTTCTTTCTTTTTACTCTCCCTCTTCCACTCCTATTCCCTAATTTGTCTTTCTCTGGTGGTTACCTCTATTGGAGGTTATTAATATCGTGAATACAATTCTGTTCAGTGCCTTGTCTGTTGTGCCTGGTTGTGTTGTATTTTATACCTTTAAATCAACGCCAGAGAGAGAAATCTATATAACCAGACATCCGGAGAAGAGAGACCATGGGGAGACAAAGAAACAGCCCCCACAGGAAAGAGAAGCAGGCATCACCAGAAAAGGAAGTAAACGATTTAGAGGCAAACAACCTATCAGAGAAAGAATTCAGAGAAATGGTCATAAAGTGGCTGAAAAGGATGGAAGACAAATTCGACAATATGAGTAAGAACCAAGAAGAAATGAAGAAGAACCAAGAAGAAATGAAAAGTGACATCGCTGCTGTAAAGAACTCAATAGAAAGCATCAAGAGTAGACTAGATGAAGCAGAGGACCGCATAAGTGAGCTAGAAGACAAGATGGAAAAAAATACCCAATTACAACAGCTTCTAGAAACAAAAATTAGAAAGATTGAGGAGAGCGTAAGGGAACTTCAGGACAATACAAAACAAAACAACATCAGGATAATAGGGGTGCCAGAAGGAAAGGAAACTGAGCAAGGAATAGAAAACCTGTTTGAAGAAATAATAACAGAAAACTTCCCTGATATAGGGAAGAAAAAACCCACACAAATCCAAGAAGCTCACAGAGTTCCAAGCAAAATGAACCCCAAAAGACCGACGCCAAGGCACATTATAGTTAAGTTGGCAAACACCAACGACAAAGTAAGAATCTTACAAGCGGCCAGAGAGAGACAGACAGTTACATACAAAGGAACCCCCATCAGACTAGCAACTGATTTCTCAACAGAAACTCATCAGGCCAGAAGGGAATGGAATGAAATATACCAAGTCATGCAAAGGAAGGGTCTAAATCCAAGAATACTGTACCCAGCAAGGCTATCAATCAAAATTGAAGGTGAAATCAGGAGCTTCAGAGACAAAAAAGGACTAAGGGAGTTTATCACCACCAAACCAGCAATGAAAGAAATGCTAAAGGGTCTGCTGTAAAAAAAAGAAAGAAATAGGAAGCAAAGAAGGTACACAGGGGTATAGAATAAAAATGGCGTCAAATAAGTACCTATCAATAATAACTTTAAATGTAAATGGATTGAATGCCCCAATCAAAAGACACAGGGTAACAGACTGGATAAGAAAACAAAACCCAGATATCTGCTGTCTACAGGAAACCCACCTCAAAAAAAAGGATGCATACAGACTGAGAGTAAAGGGATGGAAAAAGGTTTTCCAGGCAAATGGAAATGAAAAAAAAGCTGGGGTTGCAATACTTATATCTGACAAATTAGATCTCAAAGTGAAGGACATAACAAGAGATAATGAAGGCCACTTCATAATACTAAAGGGAGAAATCCAACAAGAAGAAATAACTCTGGTAAACATATATGCACCCAATACAGGAGCACCAAGATACATTAAAAAACTCCTGGAAGATATCAAAGGAGAGATTGACAGTAATACAATCATAGTAGGAGACTTCAATACCCCACTATCACCATTGGACAAATCCTCTAAACAAAAAATCAGCAAATAAACATCAATCCTAAATGACTCACTAGAACAGATGGAATTAATCGACATCTTCAGAACATTTCACCCCAAAGCCACAGAATATACATTCTTCTCAAGTGCACATGGGTCATTTTCAAAGATAGACCATATGTTAGGACATAGGCAAAGTCTCTCCAAATTCAAGAAGATAGAAATCATATCAAGTATCTTCTCAGATCACAGTGGCATAAAACTGGAAATCAACTACAATAAAAACAACCCAAAGAAATCAAACACTTGGAGACTAAACAGCATGTTATTAAACCATGACTGGGTTACCAAAGACATCAAGGAAGAAATAAAAAACATCATGGCAACAAACGACAATGAAAACACAACAATCCAAAATCTATGGGACACAATGAAAGCAGTCCTGAGAGGGAAGTTCATAGCTCTACAAGCCTACTTCAAAAAACAAGAAACAATGGTAATAAATTACCTAACCCAACAACTCAAAGAGTTAGAGAGAGAGCAACAAGATAAGCCCAGTGTAAGCAGAAGGAAAGAAATAATAAAGATCAGAGCGGAGATAAACGACATAGAGACCAAAGAAACAATACAAAAGATCAACAAAACCAAGAGCTGGTTCTTTGAAAGGATAAACAAGATTGATGGACCTCTAGCCAGGCTCACCAAGAAGCAAAGAGAGAGGACCCAAATAAACAAAATCAGAAATGAAAGAGGTGAAATAACAACAGACCCCGACGAAATACAAAGGATTGTTACAAAATACTACGAACAACTCTATTCCAACAAACTGGACAACCTAGAGGAAATCGACATATTCCTAGAAAAATACAACCTTCCAAAACTCAATCAGGAAGATTCTAAACAGCTCAACATGCCAGTAACTATGGAAGAAATTGAAGCAGTCATCAAAAAGCTTCCGGCAAACAAAAGCCCGGGGCCAGATGGCTTCACAGGAGAGTTTTATCAAACTTTCAAGGAAGAACTAAAACCTATCCTCCTCAGACTATTCCAAAAAATTCAAGAGGAAGGAACACTTCCAGGCTCCTTCTATGAAGCCAGCATCACCCTAATACCAAAACCAGATAAAGACAACTCAATGAAAGAGAATTACAGGCCAATATCCCTCATGAACATTGATGCCAAAATCCTCAACAAAATTCTAGCAAATCGGCTCCAGCAGTACATCAGAAAGATCATACACCATGACCAAGTAGGATTTATTCCAGGAATGCAAGGATGGTACAATATCCGCAAATCAATAAACGTGATACATCACATAAACAAATTGAGAGATAAAAATCACATAGTCATATCAATAGATGCAGAAAAAGCATTTGACAAAATCCAACACCCTTTCTTGATAAAAACTCTCAACAAGGTGGGAATAGAAGGCTCATACCTCAACATAATAAAAGCTATTTATGATAAACCCACAGCAAACATCATACTCAATGGGCAAAAACTAAAACCATTTCCCCTAAGAACAGGAACAAGACAGGGATGCCCACTCTCACCACTTCTATTTGACATAGTACTGGAAGTATTAGCTATCGCAATTAGGCAAGAAGAAGAAATAAGAGGCATCCAAATTGGAAAAGAAGAAGTGAAGCTGTCCTTATTTGCAGATGACATGATATTGTACATAAAAAACCCAAAAGATTCCATCAAAAAACTAATAGACTTAATAAATGAATTCGGCAATGTAGCGGGATACAAAATTAACGCCAAGAAATCTATGGCTTTTCTATACACCAATAATGAACTTACAGAAAGAGAGACTAAAAAAGCAATCCCATTTACCATCGCACCAAAAAAATTAAGATACCTAGGAATAAACTTAACTAAGGAGGTAAAAGACCTATACGCAGAAAACTACAGGACACTGAAAAAAGAGATAGAGGAAGACGTAAACAGATGGAAGAACATACCATGTTCCTGGATTGGTAGAATCAACATCATTAAAATGTCCATACTACCCAAAGCAATCTACAGATTCAATGCACTCCCCATCAAAATACCAACAGCATATTTCACAGACCTAGAAAGAACTCTCCAAAAATTCATCTGGAATAAAAAAAGACCCCGACTAGCCTCAGCAATCCTCAGAAAGAAGAATAAAGTAGGTGGGATCTCAATACCAGATTTCAAGCTGTATTACAAAGCCACTGTTCTCAAAACAGCCTGGTACTGGCACAAGAACAGACATATTGATCAATGGAACAGAATAGAGAACCCAGATATCGACCCAAACCACTATGCTCAATTAATATTTGACAAAGGAGGCATGAACATACAATGGAGTCAAGACAGTCTCTTCAATAAATGGTGTTGGGAAAACTGGACAGATACATGCAAAAAAATGAAACTAGATCACCAACTTACACCATACACAAAAATAAACTCAAAATGGATACAGGACTTAAACATAAGACGGGAAACCATAAAAATACTAGAGGAATCCACAGGCAACAAAATCTCAGACATATGCCACAAGAACTTCTTCACTGACACTGCCCCTAGGGCAATGGAAGCTAAAGAGAAAATTAACAAATGGGACTACATCAAAATAAAAAGCTTTTTTACAGCAAAAGAAACCATCAACAAAACAACAAGAAAGCCCACTGCATGGGAAAACATATTTGCAAATGCTATCACTGATAAAGGTTTAATCTCCAACATCTACAGGCAGCTTATGCAACTCAATAAGAGGAAGATAAATGATCCAATAAAAAAATGGGCAATAGACCTAAACAGAATATTTTCAAAAGAAGACAGAAGGAAGGCCAAGAGACACATGAAAACATGTTCAAAGTCACTTATTATCCGAGAGATGCAAATCAAAACAACAATGAGGTACCATCTCACACCTGTCAGAATGGCTATCATCAACAAATCAACAAACAACAAGTGTTGGCGAGGATGCGGAGAAAAAGGAACCCTCGTGCACTGCTGGTGGGAATGCAGACTGGTGCAGCCACTGTGGAGAACAGTATGGAGTTTCCTCAAAAAACTGAAAATGGAACTCCCATTTGACCCAGTAATCCCACTCCTGGGAATATATCCGAAGAAACTAGAAAAACCAATCAGAAAGGATATATGCACCCCTATGTTCATAGCAGCACAATTTACAATAGCTAAGATTTGGAAACAGCCTAGGTGCCCGTCAGCAGATGAGTGGATCGGAAAACTGTGGTACATCTACACAATGGAATACTATGCTGCCATAAAAAAGAAGGAATTCTCATCATTTGCAGCAACCTGGATGGAATTGGAGAACATTATGCTAAGTGAAATAAGCCAGTCAATGAAAGAAAAATACCACATGATCTCACTCATTTAGGGATAGTAAAGAACATTATAAAGTGGTGAACAAAAAGATAGATACAGAGACAGTAAAGCATCAAACAGACTTTCAAAGTACAGGGGGAAAGTTTGGGAAAGGTGGGGGAGTTATGAAATCAAACGAAGGACTTGTATGCATGCATATAAGCATAAACAATGGACGCAAAACTCTGGGGGGGGGAGGGCATGTGTGGGTGTGGGGTGGGGGGGGGTAATAGTAAGATATGTACACATATAATACCTCAATAAAAATATTTAAAAAAAAAAAAAAAAAAAAAAAAAAAAAAAAAAGAAAGCAGCTAGTAGTTGAGAGGCAGATGTTGAGGAGAGAGAATGCTTGTTTGTCAACAGTTTATAGGAATAGCAATGAACCTATGAGACCAAAGGCAGAAATGAGATGTGTAGGACATCAGCAGCTGCCACCACCAAATTGTACTACAATCAAGAGACTATGAGGAAACCCAGATAGGATGTCTTTTTATGAAAGGTGGCCTCTGTGATCCTCACTATGTCTACAAGAGTGTAATATTTCCACAGATGAACAGGGGTGCCTCACCTTTGTGCTATGAGGGCTTCCCAAGCCACAGAGCCTACATTTCAGGTGTATGTGTAAGGAATTCAGGTGCATGTGTTTTATTGAAGAAACAATGGGGAACCCAAGATAGGGCAGAGGAAGTAGTTCAGGTAGGATGAGGTCTCAGCATGAGTCTGTCTCCTGCCTGCGCCCGTGGAGAACTCTAGAGCAGGGACTACAGTGGCGGTCCAGTTTTGTGGCAAGGGCTGTCTTTTGTATCCCTGTGTGGTTGGCTGCACACTGCTCTGGCCGGGGTGTGTGGGAGGGAGCAGAGAGAAGGGAGGCATAAACTCTCCAGCAAATTCTCTAGAGAAGGGTGCTGCCATGAACTATTAGCAGCTAACACTGAAAGGGGACCAGGGCAGGGTATTAAAAGCACACATTCCAGTTCTCCATGAATGCACCTGATAGTTTGGTGGAGTGAAAGACCATTAATTGTAATTCTTCCTACAAAGTTATGAAATAGTGTCCCATGGGTCAGGCAATATTCTATCTTATCTAACACTTAAAAACACAAATCATGGTAATTTTTGTTTTCATACCACAAATTTATCAACTATTCTATTTAAGTTTTTTTTTTTTAATTTTAATATCTTCATCCCAACTGTTTTTCCACTGTAAAATACCCTTCAGACCATGGAGAAAATTAAAAATTTTGTCACCCTAGTCATTTTTGCTTAGTGTATAGAATGTTGGCCTATGGATTGATAGGTCCCAGGTTTGATTCTGGTCAAGGGCACAAGGGCACATGCCCTGGTTGTGGGCTCGATCCTCAGTAAGGGGCATGCAGGAGGCAGCCGATCAATGATTCTCTCATCCTTGATGTTTCTACCCATCTCTCTCTCTTTCTTCCTCTCTTAAATCAATAAAAAT
The DNA here is from genome assembly GCF_027574615.1 of Eptesicus fuscus. Lineage (NCBI taxonomy): Eukaryota > Metazoa > Chordata > Mammalia > Chiroptera > Vespertilionidae > Eptesicus > Eptesicus fuscus. The sequence continues at coordinate 90,748,891 of NC_072474.1, read as the reverse complement.
ATATTTTAAGAAATTTGTCCACCATGTTTCTTTTATATTGGAGACTGGTTGGTCTTATATCTGAATGATTGTTTCTCTTCAGTAACACTTGGTTTTAGTATTGTCCTAGTGTCATCATTAGTTTTAGAAAGGGGAGACCAGAGGAACCCTAAAAAAAAAAAAAAACAAAAAAACCCCCAAAAAAAACCCCACCAACAAACAAACAAACATCTGAATACTTATTAATTTGTCTGAAGATGAATTAGGGGAATCTAAGGTCATCTTATTAGGGCCTAATATTATTAGAGTATTTGATGTAGAGGGCCCTGAATAAAGGCTAAAAGTACACTCAAGATAATCATTTCTTCAGAATTTATTTAGATACTAGAAGCCAGTTGCACGAAGTTTCGTGCAATAGATTTTCCTTCACCTGGCTGCCAGCACGTTTTCTGCCAGCACCAGTTTTCCTCTGGCCATCCCCAGATCGGAGCGCCTCCTGAGTCCCGCCCCCAGCCTTCGGTGGCCAGAGGAAAACTGGTGCTGTTGGAAAACTGGTTTCGGCAGCCATGCAATTGGCCACCCTGAGTTCCGCCACCGGTGCCTTCCGCAGGCCCCATGGGTCCTCCCACTGCGCCGGCAGGCGGCCGGCGGGCAGGAGGAGCAGGGGGCGGGGACTCACGAGTCCCCGCCCCCCACTCCTACCGCCAGCCAATCAGCCACCCTGAGTCCCACCCCCTGCGCCTCCAGCCAGCCCAATCGTGGGCGTAGCGGAGTGATGCAATTTGCATATTACCTTTTTATTATGTAGGATAGGGCCTTTATAGAGGTAATTAGGGTTAAATAAGGTCATAAGGGTGAGTTCCTAATTCAATAGGGCCAGTGTCCTTATAAGAGAAAGAGACACATGGGATGCACAGGAGAAAGGCCATAAAGGACACAGGGAGAAGATGGCCACCAGCAAGCCTAGGACAAAGGCCTTAGAAGAAACCAAATCTGTTGGCTAATCTTGAGCTTTCAACCTTCAGAACTGAAAAAACACACATTTCTGATGTTTAAGCTACCGTTCTGTTGTATTTTATTATGCAGCTGTAGCAAAATAATACACACATACATATGTGGTATATTGGGCCACGTGTAAAGTGCTTTTTGTAAGAAATAAGTTGTAGTCAAAGATGTTTAAAAACCACTGAACTAAACCTGGATCAGGTCAACCATGAAGTTGTATTTAACTCTGAATTTAATAAGAATAATGACTTAATACCTTTCAAATTCTCTTTATTATTCTTACACTTAACTAAGATTACAGCTATGGGATGTACACATATGTTAGCTCTAATATATTAACATTTCTCATGGATTTTATATCTCATGATTTTTTATATCCAAAATCCAAAGAGCCCCAAAGGGTAGGTTGGGCATTAAAGGCATATTTCATAATAGCCTTGTGTTTGATATATTCATCTATTTAAAATTATTCTATGATTATGATTATAAGCAATTCATGCTCATTGAGATAAGGCCTCATCAATGTCACCTACCTAAGGGTGTGGTTGTCAGGTTCTGCAAGTGTCTCCTCCAACACAGGTGAGCATCTCTTAAGGCTTGAGTAGCATAGTTGGTGATAGAATTCAGGCCTTTCCTGGATACAAGGAGGAAAGAAAAGACTGCTCCATCAGAGGTCTCTTATGTAGAGAGAGAAAGATGAGCTAATTTAAACAAAAATAAACCTCTCCCAATGTATTTCTAAACAAAATCTGACATTGTTAATGGGAAGGTAAAATATATATCCATTGGAGATTTAACTTGCATTCCCACCTGTGGTAAACTCATTTAGAGAATTTTTTGCTTCCAGAATTTTAAACAATTCTGGTCTGACTGGTGGGGGTCATTCTCCACCAGCTATTTCCTTTAATGAACTCTCTCCCGGATGTAGAATTCCTTCCTGGATTGCCCTGAATCACGTGCTCTCTTTTTTTTCAAAGGAGCTACCTTTTCCTCCCCTCAAATTAGTGATCAGGCATTGTCTTAGTTGGGCTACTATCACAGGACATCATAGACTGAATGGTTTAGGAACAGCATACATTTATTTCTCACAGTTCTGGAGGCTGGGAAGTCCAGGATCAAGACACTGGCAAAACCAACCCACTGGCTGGTTTACTGGTACAGGTGGCCATCTTCTTGCTGTGTCTTTGCACAGCAAGGATCTCATGGTCTCCTTTATAAAGGCACCACTCCCATTCATGAGGGCTCTAATCACCTCCCAAAGGTCCTACCTCCAAATACCATCACGCTGGGGATTGGATTTTAACATAGGAATTTTGGGGGTTGGAGGGACACATTCCCTCAGTCTATAGCAGTCAGTTTGCGAATCAGCCCGATTCATCCTCATGCATCTGTTTCCTCCTGAATCCCTTCCATACTTGAGTTTCTCAGGCAAATATTTAAATAAGGAAACAGTGGGTTTTAGTAGTGATTGTTCTACTAATTAACCACTCTATTAATGTATTGAGATTTTTAAAAAATGTGTTTTTTATTGATTTTTAGAGAGAGGAAGGGAGAGGGAGATAGAAACATCGATGAGAAACAACAGTGATTGGCTGCTTCCTGCAGAATCCCTACTCGGGATCGAGCTTGCAACCCCGGGCATGTGCCCTGACTGGGAATCTAATTGTGACCTCTTGGTTCCTAGTTTGATGCACAACCACTGAGCCACACCAGCTGGGCTTGAGATATTTTTAAAGAATAATGTGATTATTTGTAACTTTTGTTGACTTTTCTTCAACTTGTGAACTATGGATGGAAATACAGTAATGTGAATTAATCTGCATGAGCTAAAATTTTGAACTTGGTCACTCATGCATTTTAATACCATTGTGAGGAGCTGGGTAATCAGGGATGTTCTCCTGACAGATTATATTATGACTAGGGGCCCAGTGCATGAAATTCGTGCACTGGTGGAGAGTGTCCCTCAGCCCAGCCTGCTCCCTCTCACAGACTGGGAGCCCTCAGGGGATGTCCTACTGATGGCTTAGGCCTGCGTGGGGAATGGGCCTAAGCTACAGTCTGGCCTCCCTCTGCAGGAGGCGACCCGGCTGATCAGGGGAAGGCGCCAGCCCCATCACTCTGCTGCTGCAGCCACTGCCCGCCACCACAGCTGCTAAGGTGTTTTCATCAACACAGAATCCAGTCCCTTCACCATGAAAAAAATTACAACTTTCTTTAGGCATTTTCCAGATGTGTCTTTCATAGGATATGACATTTCTTTCTTTCTTTCTTTTTTCAAATCCTCAACTGAGGATATGTTTCCATTGATTTTTAGAGAGTGTGGAAGAGAGAGGCAAAGACAAAGAAAAACATCAATGTGAGAGGGACACTTTGATTGGTTGCTTCCTGCATGAACCCTGACCGGGACCCTGGCCAGGGAGGAGCCTGAAACCTAGGTACATGCCCTTGATCAGAATCAAACCTGGACCCTGCAGTTGGCAGGCTGAGGCATTATCCACTGAGCCAAACCGACTAGGGAAGGATATGACATTTCTTAGTCCTCCAGCAGCGGAATTTCCTTTTTTCCTCCAGGAGTGTGGTGGGAAAACCCTAGATCACCTTTTTGGATTCTTATTACCCAAGTTACCAAGAACATTACCAGTGGCGTACAGGGAGCTTAGCCAATGAGCGGTCAGAAAAGGTGTTTCCTCTGCAGCTCACAGGCAAAGGCAGGACTGCTGGCAAGCTGAGGCTGGCACAGCCCCGTCTCCGGGCCTGCTCAAGCCTTCACCCGGGTCCACTCAGACACTGCTCAAGCCTCTGCCGTGGCTTGGGTAGGGCCCACGGGCTCTGATCAAGCCTGTGCCGTGGCTTGGGCAGGGCCCTCCCTGCTCTGCTCCCTCCCTGCTCTGCTCCAGCACTACTCAAGCCTCTGCCACCCCGCTCCCAGCCGCTCAGTGCCAAGGCTCGTAGGCCAGGAGTGGCCAGGGGGCATTCTGGGACCCCAGCCGCTCAGGGCCTACGTGTGGGCCTACAGGTTCTGAGCGGCCTGGGTTCTGAGGATGTTCTTGGGACCCATGCCACTGGACATCTGCATATGCAAATTAACCCTCCACCTTTGTCAGGTTAATTTGTATACTCACTTCTGATCGGCTGGTGGGTGTCGCAGAGGTATGGTCAATTTGCATCTTTCTCTTTTATTAGTGTAGACTAGAGGCCAGGTACACAAAATTCATGCATGGGGGTGTGTGTCCCTCAGCCCAGTCTGCACCCTCTCCAATCTGGGATGCCTCAGGGGATGTCCGACTGCCAGGTAAAATCGGGCCTAAATGGGCAGTTGGACATCCCTCTCACAATCCAGGACTGCTGGCTTCCAACTGCTCTCCTGCCTATCTTCCTGATTGCCCCTAATGCTTCTGCCTGCCAGCAGGATCACCCCCTAACCACTCCCCTGCCAGCCTGATTGATGCCTAACTGCTCCCCTGCCAGCCTGATTACCTCTAACTGCCCTCTCCTGCAGGCCTGGTCACCCCTAACTGCCCTCCCCTGCAGGCTTGGGTCCCCCCAAACTGCCCTTCTCTGCAGGCCTGGTTGCCCCCAACTTCCCTCCTCTGCCAGCCTGGTCACCCCTAACTGCCCTCCCCTGCAGGCTTGATCACCCCCAACTGCCCTCCCTTGCAGACCTGGTTCCTCCCAACTGCCCTCCCCTGCTGGCCATCTTGTGGTGGCCACCTTGTGTCCACATGGGGCAGCCATCTTGTTTGTTGGAGTGATGGTCAATTTGCATATTACTCTTTTTATTAGATAGGATTGAGGCCTGGTGCATGTGTGGGGGCCAGCTGGTTTGCCCTGAAGGGTGTCCTGGATGGGGGTTCCCTTGGGGCGTGGGGTGGCCTGGGCGAGGGGCCTGTGGTGGTTTTCAGGCTGGCCACGCCCCCCAGTGACCCAAGCAGAGGCTCTGGTATCTGGGATTTATTTATCTTCTGTAATTGAAACTTTGTATCCTTGAGCGGAGGCCAGGGCAGGCCAGGAAGCTTGGTTTCCTCCATCACCTGGGGCAACCCAAGCCTTCTGCTCTCTCCAGCTCCTTGGTTGCCACCATTTTTGTTGAGATTTATTTATCTTCTATAAATGAAACTTTGTATTCTTGAGTGGAGTCCAGGGCAGGCCAGAGTGTGCAGGAAGCTTGGCTTCCTTCATTGCCAGGGAAACCCAAGCCTCCTGTTTGCTCCATGGCCGCAGCCATCTTGGTTGGGTTAATTTGCATACTCACTCCTGATTGGCTGGTGGGTGTGGTTTGTGGGTGTGGCAGAGATACGGTCAATTTGCATATTACTCTTTTATTAGATAGGATATTGAATGACAAAAATTATAGCCTTCCCTGGTCTTAGCTCTTTCTTCCAAAATGCTTACATATTTGAATGATTTGGATGCGTTTCTTCAGATACAGAGAAAAGAGAAGAAAAATGGTTGATATAGGTTTGTTTTAACAAAATTAGAAGTAAAAACCATTGATATCAAAACTAGCATCAGAAATAATGATATTATAAGTAATATAAAATCAAGCTTATTATTTTGTGTCCTGGTAGTTGCATAAACAGGTCAATGGATTTTGTCAGAGGAACATTTTTCAATCTATTTCTTCTAGCCAGCAACGTTGTTTGAAAGTGGAAGTGCATGGAGTTGCATTTGAAATTTGTGTCTGTAAGCTTTAATTGAGAATCTCTGAATAAAAATCTCATATTCTAGAGTAATATTACCTATTACTTTTCAGAGTTCTCTTCCTTCCTTGGGCATCATGCTGAATAATATTTTTAGAAATGACTTCTGTTTGGAGCTTTGTTTTCCCTAAAAAGCTGAGAGTATTTTCCTTATGGGAGGAATAAGAAAACCATTTCCCATATATCTAGACTTATTTTTGTTTTTCCCTTTAATACTCAGGAAGTCAAGAACTCAATTTTTATTACTAATTTTTACTGTGTGGGCCCTATGATATATTTATATCATATATAAAAAGGGTATATTTATATATATATCATATATGAAATGATATATTTACATATCATGTATATGATATATTTCTATATCATCATATATATTTAATATTTTCCTTCTGTCTTGCTTTTCTAATGCATTGTTTTCTTTATCTAGGAATATATATTTTATTTACATTTTACTGTTTTACTATATGTAAATTTTGGAGATATTTTAAATACATTAATTAAGGCAAAATATAAATAATAACAATATAACTTAGTACTAATTTATTTTGTAAGCATCTATTGAAGCACCCTACATGCATAGCATAGTCCTAGGTGCAAAATACCTGCAGTAGATAAATTCCTGCTTCCAACACCTTACAATTTAGGATGGGGAGGTGGATATGAAAAAGATAAGTAACTATATAACTAATCAATATAAAAATTAATTAGCAGGTAGCAAGTTGTATAAGTGATCAGAAGAAGGGTAGACCCCTAGCTGGTTTGGCTCAGTGGATAGAGCATTGGCCTGCAGACTGCAGGGTCCTGAGTTTGATTCTGGTCAAGGGCACATGCCCGGGTTGTGGGCTTGATTCCCAGTGGGGGACATGCAGGAGGCAGCTGATCAATCATTCTCTCTCATCATTGATGTTTCTATCTCTCTCTCTCCTTTCCTCTCTGAAATCAATAAAAAAATATTTAAAAAAAGAAGGGTAGAAAAATGAAGTCTCTCAGATTATCTGCAAAAGATGAAATTAAATATAGATCTTTTTTCCTGTCAGTTGCAGTAAGTAGTAAACATGTTTTCTTAACGTTTAACCTTGTTTATATAGTTTTTATCTTCATTGCTTGTGGTTTCATTTTCAAATATTGCAAGTAACTTTTTGATGTGGTTGAGTAATAAAAATGATATATTTTTAGAGCATATACCAGAGTGTTGCTTGATAATTCTTAGTCATTCACAAATCAATAACATGGTTTCTGTTGTGTAGCCTTATTATTTATTAAATACTTTTTAAATGAATTTATTTTTACTAAAAAAATATTGCTTAAAAAAGAAACATTATTATACTACCATTGAGGGAAACAGTATAATTGTAAAACAGAATATAGTTGTTAAACTAAAAAATAAAAAATTATATTTAAAGTAACCATGGGATATAAGTAATATGAATTCTAATAAATTTTACAAAGATTTCCTCTGAAAATATTGCTTAATGATGGTTCTTTATGTTTAGTTTATAATGAAGAAATATTTAGGTTGATTAGTTTGAGATGAAGGTAAGGTTTTAAAGCAAAAAATGAAGTGCGTTTTAGCTTTGATGGAATCCCAACCTAGTGGCATAGGTAGTTGGAAAGCACTGAAGATACTTAACTGCCTTATCTGTTAAGATTTAATATGATAATTATTTTGCAAAGGAAATGATATGAATGACTTTAAAAAATTAATTTTGTTTGATGAGTGATTTGCTGTAACTCTTTTATTTGCTTAATTCCCGAATAGGTTAAATTTTGGAAAATAAATGAGAGTAATGGTAAATGTTTCCTTATTCATGAATTACTGTCATATGGTTTGAAAAATATTAATATGAACTATATATAACATCTCTCAAATGCCTCTGCATAATTTTCATAATATATTTAGCAAGTTTTTCAGATGAGATCATTAACAAGCCATTTAGACACTAAAGATCCAAGCCAGCTCAATAATGTGATGTACTGCATAGCTCAGTTTTTCAATTATTCCACTTACTTGTTCTTGAACATAAAATACTGATGTACGGTTCTCTTGTGGGAACACCTGTAAGTTATTTAAATGGGAAAATATATCTGTGCAACATGGACTTTAGCAAAACCAGTGCCAGTCATACAAAGCACCTCACAGGTGATGATTTTCTCCAGAAAGACTTAATATTCTTCTTACAATTCAAACAGATAAATGAAATGCCTCTAAAGTAAAATAAAATAATCTATCATAATAAAAGCTTAATATGCTAATTAGACCGGACAACCTTCCAGAAGAAGCCAGGGCTGCTAGGGAAGCCCGGGTCCCGGGTGCCAGAGGGAAGCCGGTGCCAGCAGCTGGAGGAAGGAGGGCCTACTCTTGCATGAATGTCATGCATTGGGCCTCTAGTGGATAAATAAAAGCCAATGAGCCCCAGTGTGTATAGTAGTTGGTATTGACCATACATCTCTTCATAAAGCCAAGAAACAAGTTGGAAACTTAGTGCTTCTTCCTTAGCATAACGGATGATTTTAGTAGATTCATTTAGTCTCCTCTCTGGAGCCTACACAAGTCTTAATGCTGGCCCCATTCTATCTTATCAGCAGGATGAATTTGGGCAAGTTCACATGTTTGTGTCTAAGTTATCTCATCTGTAAAATAGTGATAATAATAGTACCTAGTCCAAAAAGTTGGTGAGAGGATTCAATATATTGGTAAAGATTTGCTCTTAGAATAATATTTGGCATATAATAAATGTGTAAGTGCTTGTAGTTTTATTTAACTATGTTCTTGAAATGCCATGTGTTATTAACTGAAATGTGTCCTCTCCTCCCCAAATCACATGTTGAAGCACTAACTCCCATTGTAACTATATTTGAGATAGGGTCTTTAAGGAGGTTAAGGCCAAATGAGGTTATAAGGATGGATTTTTTTTATAAGAATAGGAAAATACACCAGATTTCTTTTCTCTCCTCCCTCCCTCCCTCCTTCCCTCCCTCCCTTCCTGCCTTCCTCCCTCCCTCCCTCCCTCCCTCCCTCCCTCTCGGTTTCTCCTCTCCTCAGCACAGAGAAAGGCCATGTGAAGACACAGTGAGAAAGTGACTATCTACAAGCCAGGATGAGAGCTCTCACCAGAAGCGAAATTTGCCAGCATCTTGATCATGGACTTCCAGGCTCCAGAACTTTTTTTTTTTTTAATTATATTTTATTGATTTTTCAGAGAGGAAGAGAGAGGGATAGAGAGTTAGAAACATCGATGATAGAGAAACATCGATCAGCTGCCTCTTGCACAACCCCTACTGGGGATGTGCCCGCAACCAAGGTACATGCCCTTGACCGGAATCGAACCTGGGACCTTTCAGTCCGCAGGCCGACGCTCTATCCACTGAGCCAAACCGGTTTCGGCTCCAGAACTTTTAAAAAGTAAAATTCTGCTGTTTAAGCCACTAAAACTGTTGGTATTTTGTTATGGCAGCCCTATAAGACTAATACAATGTGCCTTTAAAAAAAAATAGTGTGAGGGAGAGAACAAAGATTTTTCTAGGTGTAAATTAATCAGAGCTCAAGAGAGAAATAAAATAGAGGTTAAAGGAAATTTTCCTTTACAAGTACACAGACATTCCTGTGTGGAAATGTTAATATTTTTAGATTGACTGTAGAGGAACGAGAGCACCCATTTCATAGAAACATACACATACAAGAAATAGAGGAGGATGAAAGGGGGAATTTTTCATATCTAATGGGTCTCAAATACATGTTTCTTGAACACAGCGATGAAGACTTATGCATTGCTCACTAGGCTTTACCTGGTACATTGGTTTTACTTTTAAAATCATAAATAGGAATGATAGCATTGTAATTAGCTACTTATTAATACTAGGAAAGGAGCACAAAGGAGGCCAGGCATTATAAGCGTGGCCATTTGGGCGGCTTCACCAGAAGCTGCTATTTCATACTCTCCAGGGAACCACTGGCCCATTCCCTGTAGGTCACTGCGGGAAGGCTTCCCTCTGGCACCCGGGACCCGGGCTTCCCCTTGACAACGGGGAAGATGGGCACATATGCAGTGAGTTGAGAGGACATAGGGAAGGTACTTGCCTGTCAGTTAAACCTGGGAAACCATGAGCTGCCCGTTGCTAGTCTCTGAAAATTTGGGAATACATACTCTCCCAAGCAAAGGGGTCCACTCTCTTGGCTCTCAGCTTGCTCTTGGCTCTCTGGTTCCTTTGGCTTTGCTCCTGCCCATGTTCCTTGGCCATGGAGATTCTATATGCTATGTACTAATGGACTGCAGCTGGGCACAAATTAAACCAGCCTGATGCTAGGCTGGATACTGCTCCAACATGGAGCAAAAACTCTGGACAATGGCTTTGATTCTAGCTCTGATGAAGCCACAACTACACTTCTTTCTTGGGGTGGTGGGGGTGGGGGGGGGAGGGTGAAGAGAAATGGGATCTTGGAAACTCAGAGGTTTGATTCCACAGGAATTCTACAATACCTCATCCTCCTGTATGAGTCTCAGAAAATTCCTTTTCTCAGGATATTGCAAGAAACCCATTCCTGCTAGCAACTGGCTGGCATGTGGAGATCTTCCCACTGATAACAGGAATCCTTTCCCTGATAATTATAAATCTATGCAAAAGGACAGTAAAGTAAACTTGATATATACTGAAGCTGGCCTTAAAATCTTTTTGCATGATTTCAGTGAGCTTAGTTTTGGGTACTCTATTAGGGCACTATAAACAGAAAAATGTTGGCTGGAGTGGTCATAGAATTGGAGAGAAATCAGCGATTTGGAAAAATGTGAATGCCAAACAGTGACATTACTAGTGTGATAGAAAATAAGTGTTGAACAATTTGCTAACTTTTCTCTGGCGGTGTCAGCAGGTGGCGATAGTGTGCTTCTAATAGGGGTGCCAGGAGCAGTAAAAGTTGAATGGGTTATGCAGATGTGTGGCTCTCTTCTGCAGGACTTCTAGGGGTGAAAAATGTGCAGTCCAATAAAAACCTGAAATACACATCTCTTTCAGTATATATGTATTAAACACGTGTATATACAGATAACAATTTCTATTTGTAACCACAAACATCATCATGAATTATTTCTAAAGTGCCTAATTAAAAATTTTAAGATAAGTTTTAACAAATTTTCCTAAATATCTTTTAAGTTCCAGATTAATCCATCTGCTAAGAGTGACAGTATTTTTTAGGTAGATAATCAGGAAAATTGACAGTATGCTATAGTGCAATGTTCCTTAAACTTTAATGTGATGCAAGTCACTTAAGGATCTTATAAAATGTGCATTTTATCTATTTTTTAAAAGATTTTTATTGATTTTTAGAGGAGGTAGAGGGAGAGAGAGAGAGAGAAACATCAATGTGAGAGAAAAACATGGATCAGCTGCCTCCTGCATGCCCCCCTTCCCCCAAACAGGGGATTGAGCCCACAACCCAGGCATGTGCCCTGACCAGGAATCGAACCAGCAACCTTTCAGTGCATGGGATAATGCCCGACCAACTGAGTCACAGCATCCATGGCTAAAAATGTGCTTTTAAATTCATTGTAACTGGGGGTGGGTGGATGCTGAGATTGCATTCCTAGCAAGCTCCTTGATGATGCTGATGATGCAGATCCTCGTATTACACTTTGACTAGCAGGGCTCTTGAGACATTGATGTCAGACCTATGTCTAGCCCTGGTAATCTTAAACTAGCTATGTGACCTTTGTGAGGCCATTTCATCACTTTAATTCACTATTAATGAAATAACCAGACAAAATAATGCCTCTTATTTTTATTTATAACAACTATCTTAGGACCCTGTAAAATCCTGAATCATCTACCAAAGAAAACTCTGTGCTATTTTGTATGTATTCAGATAAAGAATTGAGCATACTGACTTGAAAATTTTAGACAATGCTTGACATATAAAAATATAACGATTGGCTAAATAAAAAAAAAAAGTTTATTTAATTCAGGTTTTAGTTTTCTGGATTGACTTTTAACCCCAAAAGCCCATTAAAATATAGAGTGAGCACAATAAAAGGTATCTACAATGAAAGCGTTGGCAGCACTTCTAAAAACTGGGTGAAAATGTTTCAGTGAAAGAAAGAATAAAAAAATGACTTCAAATAACTTAATGATATGATTATGATTTTAAAACAGCACCCCGAGAAGGAATGAAAAAACAATTGTTGGTTATTTGACTCTGTGGTAATAACAATAAATTAATATCCCAATGTGGGTATTGGGGTCAGTAAGACAGCTTCCTTGGTGCTATGAGTGCCAGCGAGGTGGAGCTCGCCTGGGCCGACAAAGGCTCTGCTCCTGAAGTCGGGTGTTCCTGTGAGTTTGATCCCTGGCTTCTTGTTTGACCTGAGTGCAAGTTTCCCGACACATTCTGCTTGTCCATATGGGTCTCAGCAGTAGGACACCCACATCAGTTTTATTTGGTTGGATATTTGTTATCTTCGTAATTAATACTTGAGTGTTCATCATCCGAGTGGTATCAAAAAATGACTTAGTCTGGCAAAATGAAGCAGGATGCTTAATAGGCATAGAGACAGAAGTTATATTCTTATTTATTCTCTTTCTTTTTATTATTGTTTTATTTTTTCTTTATTGATGAAGGTATTACATACGTGTCCTTATCCCCCATTGCCCCGCCACCCCCCACTCATGCCCTCACCCCCTTGGTGTCTGTGTCCATTGGTTAGGCTTATATGCATGCATACAAGTCCTTTGGTTGATCTCTCCTTACCCTCCCCCTCCCCCGCCTTCCCTCTGAGGTTTGACGGTCTGATCAATGCTTCTCTGTCTCTGGATCTGTTTTTGTTCAGTTTATGTTGTTCATTATATTCCACAAATGAGTGAGATCATGTGATATTTATTCTTGTTTTTTCTTAGTGGCAGGTCACTTTGGGCTTTCACTGACTATGGTCTTACTCCAAATTCAAAGCTTAATAACAAAGTTTTCCAAAGGCGAATTCTCCTAAAGGCAAATCTAAATATTCAAGCGCATTTAGTGAATTTCATATATGCTATATGCTTTGGTAGAATGATCTTAAGACTCAGAGCAATTCTATAAAGTAGATATGTGGATGTTGTCATCTGATTTCCATAGATGAAGAACTAGATTTAAAATGTTAGGTCAGCTCATGACTCAGTGGTTGAGCATCGACTTACTAGTACGCACATGCCCAGGTTGCAGGCTCGATCCCCAGTGTGGGGCATGCAGGAGACAGATGATCAATGATTCTCTCTCATCACTGATGTTTCTATCTCTCTCTTCCTTCCTCTTTGAAATCAATAAAAATATATTAAAAAATGTTAGGTCAGCTCTTTTTCAACTGTCTTTCTGGGTACATGGTTAATTTTTTTTCTACATAGATTTTTTACTTGGAAATAGGGTTAAATTGTTGAGTATAGGGTTTTGGTAGCACAGCAAAAGCTATGTAGGAGACCTGAACCTTGTTCATTGCACTCTGTGTTAGTTAGGTGCTGGAATGGGTGTGGTGCCTGACCTCTCCCTAACTCACTTTGGCTACTGAGGGGTTTCTTCCCGGGGAGCCTCCTGACTGTTGCCTTGGTGGTGTCTAGAATCTTCCACCTGACTGACCTAGAGAAGCCACCACCTTCAAACCTTGCTCTGTTTGCATGGGCTTCTTGTGGCTTTTCCTGAAACACTGTGGAGGCTGTTGGTTAGTTAGTAATGTGTGTCTGCTCAGTATAGAGAAGCACAATGCTTTCTATACTTATTTTTTAGGTTTTGTTTTTAAACCTCACATTTCCATTATGCATACAAGGTAATGATTTTATCTTGTATTAGTGTTAATAATGTTAACATATACATGAATCATAATAATATTTCACATTTTTGTGAAAAATTTCAAACAAGTTTGGTGTTCACAGTAGGCAGCATTGTGAATTGTGACCAGTGAAACTGGACTTTCTTTGGTGGCTGTTACTTCGCAGAGTGTTTCAAGTACAATGCAGATTCCTCTGGAGCCAGGAGCAGTTGTGGAAATGTGCAAATCCCCAAGGAAAATTTTTCTAGCTTTCTTTATTATGGTAATTTTGTTCCTTCTGAAGTGCCTTGTATAAGCAAACTGGAATGGAATTTCCCACAAATTCTGATAACGCTGAATTGTAGATTTAAATTATTCATGTTATTGTTTTAATCTTCCACTTAGCTTTGCTTTTGGAAACAATCAGTGATAACGCTCAACGCGTTTATGGGAGCCTTTATACAGGCACACCTTAGAGGAATTGTGGGTGCTGGTCCAGACCACTGCAATAAAGCACGTGGTAATCTTTCTGCAGGTGAAGGGTTTGCCTTCAATTTGTTAAAAAAAAGAAAAGAAAAGAAAAGTAACATCAGTCTTAAGGTGGCTTCTTCTTTATATAAGGATATAGGACTTCTGTTCAATTAGTCTTCAGGTGGTTCTCCATTGATTGTTCTAAATTTAGTTGTAATTTTGATGTGTCCATGGTTAGTTTCTAAGATTAAAAAAATAAGTAAAATGGCTTTAAGTGGCAAAATAACTAGCTTAATTTAACTTTTTAAAAAAATCATCACCTGTGGATATTTTCCCATTGGTTTTTAGAGAAAGCAGAAGAGAGAGGGAAAGACAGAGAGAAATATTGATGTGAGAGAAACATATCAATTGGTTGCCTCCTGCATGCCCCCTGACCAGGGCCTGGGCCGGGAGGAACCTATAACCAAGGTACGTGCTCTTGACTGGAATTGAACCTGGGAACCTTCAGTCCGAAGGCCGACGCTCTATCCACTGAGCAAAACTGGCTAGGACAATTAATTTACCTTTTTAATTACTACTTCCATGACAAGCTACTTAGTCTCTATGGGCCTCACTGTTTTCATATGTAAATGGGGAATGAAATAATTATCTGTGTTGTGAGAATTAAACAAGTCAGCAGGTGTAAATTGACTAGTACAGTGACTGGAACATAATGGGTGCCTGATTACTATTAATCTCTATTGTTTTTTTCTTGTTCACCTATGTAATAGCCAATAGCTCTGTGATCTAAAAAGCAATGCTTTAATACAGATGTATATATAAGAAGCCACCAAGAATAATAATCTGTAAGATCTTGAACTTGGAATATGTTCAATAGTAGCTCGTTCTAGACTGGCAATACAAGCAGGTAACCAAGAGATGGTAGTGCCCAGATCACCAAGAAAGAGAAAAGTCTTGGCTAATGTTTCTATTCATAAAGCACTAGAAGTAAAAATGGGTGATGGCTTAACTTGTCATGGAGACAAGCCTGCTATATGTGGCTAGAGAGATGTGTTCTGAAGTGAGAAGATTCAGGAGGTACAAAACTAGAAATTTTCTTATCTTTGTGTATTTGATCACATACTTATAAATATCTTTGTCTACCTTAATTCCAAATCCTTGAACTTCTCAAAGTTATTTTGTGGTATCCAAGAATATTGACTTCAAAATGTGCTGTTACTGCAACTGGAGACTAGCCAAAGGCATTTAACAAAAGTTTCTCTGTTTTGAGGGAGCTGCTGAGTTCTCATTATTTCCCACACTTAAATCTCTATAACAATAGTGAATATTCATCATTTCATATATTTATTCGACAAATATTTATTGAAGAGCTACTAAATGCTAGGTACAGCATTAGGTTTTGGAGATACAGTAATCCCAC
This sequence comes from Eptesicus fuscus, assembly GCF_027574615.1. Classification (NCBI taxonomy): domain Eukaryota; kingdom Metazoa; phylum Chordata; class Mammalia; order Chiroptera; family Vespertilionidae; genus Eptesicus; species Eptesicus fuscus. The sequence goes on along the minus strand of NC_072474.1, from coordinate 90,733,547 downwards.
CTAATAATAGACAAATATGCAAATTGACCATACCTCCAACACACCCACAAGCCACGCCCACCATCCAATCAGAGCGAGCATGCAAATTAACCCAAACCAAGATGGCTACAGCCACAGAGAGCAAGGTTTCCTAGGTAACAGAGGAAGCCAAGCTTTCCGCCTGCACGTGCCAGGACTAAGCCTCCACTCAAGCTACAAAGTTTCAATTATAGAAGGTAAACAAATTCAAACAAATGGTGGCAGAATGGAGCTTGAGAGATCAGGCCAGGGTTGCCGCTGGCAACAGGGGAAGCAAAGCTTTCCACACAGCCTGGCGGGGCCCACCCGCTTAAGGCAACAAAGTTTCAATTATAACCCCAACACAAATGGCTGCCGGCCTGGAGGGAGCCCCAGGCTTGGCTCTGCTCCAGGCTACAAAGTTTCAATTGTAGAAGGAAAATAAATTCCAGATACCAGGGCCTCCGCTTGGGTTGCCAGGGGTCGTGGCCGGCCTGCAAACCACCACAGGCCCCTCGCTCAGGCCGCCCCACACCCTAAGGGAACCCCCACCTGATCCGGGACACCCTTCAGAGCAAACCAGCTGGCCCCCACCCCTGTACCAGGCCTCTATCCTATCTAATAAAAGAGTAATATACAGATTGATCATCACTGCAACACACAATATAGCTGCCCCCATGTGGTCAAAGATCCTGCCCCCATGTGGACACAAGATGGCCACAAGATGGCCAGCAGGAGAGGGCAGTTGGGAGGCACCCAGCCTGCAAGGGAGGGCAGTTGAGAAGGACCAGGCCTGCAAGGGAGGGCAGTTGGAGGTGATCAACCCTGCAGGAGAGGGCAGTTAGGGGTGACCAGGCCGGCAGAGGAGGGAAGTTGGGGGCAAACAGGCTGGCCGCAGAGTGGTTAGGGGGTTATCAGGCTGGCAGGCAGAAGCAGTTAGGGGCAATCAGGAAGGCAGGCAGGCAAGCAGTTGTGAGCCAGCAGTCCTGAATTGTGAGAGGGATGTCTGACCGGTGGGATCGGGCCTAAATGGGCAGTCAGACATCCCTTGAGGGGTCCCATATTGGAGAGGGTACAGACTGGGCTGAGGGACAACCCCCCTCCATGCACGAATTTCATGCACCGGGCCTCTAGTTTAGAATAATGTCAAGTCTCTTTCCTCAAATGTCTCATAATCCAGCGGTGAAGAAGGACTAGTACAACAAAAATAATAACAATTTACTGCCTACATAATTCTTCACATGTGCATAATAACTGAAGTCTATTGATTATCTACTTTTTGTCAAGTATTCATAGTTCTTTTACAACTACTGTCCCTATTCTGTAGGTGGGGAAAATGAAGTAAAGAGAAGCCAAGTGACTTACCCAAGATTGTACTGTTACAAAGAGGCCAAACCCAGATTTGTTGTTTGACTCTAACAGTGCCGGACTTTTCTGGGATGATGGAAATTAGACACTGTAGGAGGGAGAACTAATGATTTAGAATTAAAAAAAGGAGAGTTGATTTTCAGGTGAATAACATGTGTAAACACAATCTTCAACCCAAATTGGAAATAATCAAGGAAGAACAATAGACCTATTTTGAGGGGGGGAAGGGGAAGGAGGTAAGAGGCTGAGAAAAGGAAAGAGACTTTGGTTTTGAATATATCTTGGGGTCTTTGTCAGATATATGGGTGCAATATGTAATTACATATTAAGCTAAAGTTCAGTAGAGAATTCTGTGATGGAGTCATATTTGCCAATTACCAAATAACTCAACATAAAGAGCTGAGAATTCTCTGAGATGAAATAACTATGATATGTTGTTTGTCAAATATGCCAAGCATTAGACATTTTATGTGCCTATTCATGTTGCATCTTCATGATCAATCTAGGTAGTAGGTATTCCATGCTTAAGGAAACTTCTCTAGTGTAGCTAGAGATAAAATTTAAATGTTTAAGTGTGGGAGAGAGAGAGAGACATGAAAGGAGAGAGATAAATCAAAAACCTTGGGAAACTCTAAAGACCTGGGGTCAAGCAAAAGAGGCTGAGATGGAGTAAAGAGGGAGAAGAAAAAGCAGGAGAGCAAAGGAGTAGAGAGCACAGAGAGTTGACAATATCAAATACTACAGAAAGGCTAAGTGATACAAGCACTAAGGAGGCTGTTTACATTCAACAGCTGGCAGGTGAGTGGGGAATCTGGTTGAGAATTAAACAAGGCAACATGTATAAACTGACTAGCAGACAACAGTTGGGGCAGATATCAGCCTCAGGTAGTTCAAAAAGTGAACAAAAGTAGAGACAGTATACACAACTTGTTTAAGAAGTTTGGTTGAGAAAATGAGAATGAGAAGAGTCAAGGGAATTATGGGGAAGGAAGTATGGGGAAGATTGAACTTGTGTATAGTGTGTGAGACAGGAGCCAATGGTGGAGGAGAAAGTGATAATAGGTGAAGAAATGTCAGAGGAGCAAAGAGAAGGTAGGAGATTGCGGGGATTCACTAACAGGAAGCCATAAAAAGGGCAGTGAACTGAAATTAAAACATGGGATTTTGCCTGAAGGTGGAAATATAGTGGCTTTGAAGTGGAATTGGGAATCCAAACATTCTGACAGTGCCTCCCAAGTCTGGGCCATGACAGGCTGAAAGAAAGAGGCCTTTTTTGAAGAGAGTTCCAAGGAGGTAGGGTCATAGGAGGATTATGTTTCTTTTGGGGCAAGGAAGTGGTTGGAGTATCAGCAAAGACCTACAACTGTGGGGACCTTGAGAGTATAAGGAGATTGGGTCCCAGAGGGGATAGTTTGAGGGGGAAATGGGGAAAGAATTTACATAGTGATGATAATGATTGTGTAATGCTGCACTATAATGAGATGGGATAAATCAGTGTGCAGTGTTTTGTGTTGAATGGATCAAGGAAACATCTGGCCTCGGGATCTCATAGTTTAGATGAGGTAACTGCAGCCCTGGGAAAGGAGCTACAGTCAAAGATTGGACTTGATTTTTAATTTCCATTTTCTCCTTTTCTCTATTTTCCTTCTCTCTCTCATTTTCTTCTTTCATACTCTGCCTTCTTCCTTCCTTTCTTTTACCATCTTTCTTATTCTTTCTTTCTCTCTCCCTCCCTTTTTTCCTTTCTTCCTTCCCCATTATTCCTTATTTACTTCAATAGAGGCCCAGTGCACGAAAATTCATGCACTGGGGGGGGGGGGGGAGGGGGGGTTGTCCCTCAGCCTGGCCTGAGCTCTCTCGCAGTCTGGGACCACTCGGGGATGTCCACCTGCCGGCTTAGGCCTGCTCCTGGGAGATTGGGCCTAAGCTGGCAGTCAGACATCCCTCTGGCAGCCTGGGAGCCCTCAGGGGATTGGAGTGGGCCTAAACTGTTAGTTGGACATCCTTAGCACTGCTGCAGAGGTGGGAGAGGCTCCCGCCACTGCGGCTGCGTTGGCTGAGTGGCACTCCCCCTGTGGAAGCACACTGACCACCAGGGGGCAGCTCCTGCATTGACCGTCTGCCCGCTGATGGACAGTGCACGTCATAGCAACCGGTCATTCCCGGTCATTTTGCTTCTAGGGTCAATTTGCATATTACTCTTTTATTATATAGGATTTCTTTCTAAATTAGTGTATTACAAACATTTTTGAGCTTCTTGGCATCACTAAAAACCATCCATTGTTGCTCTACTTAAACAATACATTGAATAATACATTTTCTACTGAAAATATGTTTGACATATTTCTCCAGGGTAAAGGAGAACATGGCTTCAAATCCTACTTTGCTTTGATTCTTTTTTTTAAAGATGAACTTGACTCAGGCCATGTCTCTAAGCAGAGCCTGAAAAAAAAAGAAATGGATCGTATTTGAATTTAAACTCACAACATTTTGCAGCTACTTTGACTTTTTTATTGCATATTGGAAAATACCTTACTTTAATGGAAAGAATACTAAGAGTAAAACATATACCACAATAGAGTCCAGGGCATCTTGGAGACTTGGTCTCAGCTGTACAGTATGTGCCATGATTACCTTTAACCTTCCCTTACATCATAAAGACTGCAATGAAGATATTATCAAGTTTTTACATTCTCATTCTGATTCTTCCTTCCTAAACCACCTCCACCCAGGACTCTACAAAGAGCTCTGTGATCTTTGAGTGAAATAATAGAATATGTGGAATCAAATATCTTTTTTGTTGTTGATTGCAGAATCAGAGGTACATTGGTTAATATGATCCATGTATCCTATTCTCCACGGACTTTTCTTTTTCCCCCTTATAATAATTTATTAATAATTCATTAAATATGTCAATTTATTACAATATAAACAAAATATAATGCTAGTTTTAAAAATTAAATTTATTGGGGAGATATTGGTCAACATGATCATATAGGTTTCAGGTGTAGGTTTCTATGTTACAAGGTCTGTATATTTCACCATGTGCTCACCACCAAAGTCCAATCTTCTCCTGTCACCATGTCTTAGGACCCCCTTCTCCACCCATCCCCTTCCCTCTGGCAACCACCACACTGCTATTTGTGTCCATGTATTTTTTCAAGCAGACACATCACTTAACTTTCAACTGAACTGACTGACAGTTTCTTCTTTTATTTTGCTCCTTGATTGATTAGTTTTATTGAATTGACTGGCTCATCCATCAGCTGAGATTCTGTTTATAAAACAATAATTGGCTATACATATATTCAACTAATTTAATTGGGGGCTCAAAGTAACTTCTTTGAGAAAGAGATATTCTTGTTCTGTAGCAGTTTTAAAAACTTCCAAAATCGAGAGACCCCCTGGGGGAAAAATCACTAGAAAATAAAAATTTTATCTCTCTGTCTTGGGTTATAAAAATGAAAAACAGTTCATATAGCCTGTGCTGCGTAACAAGTGAGGCTTATGTAACCCCAGTGTTCTCTGGCCTGACCAGCTTATGACTACCGCACATCATCATAAGTAACTCTAAATATCCAAATTACCAAGGCATCGTCCCTCTACTTGAATGGAAGAAATTAGCATCTTTCAGTGTGTCCTCTAGCTATTTCTAAGAGCTCCACAGATAGCTGTCACATGAGTGCTCAGAAATAAGTCTTCCACATTATTCTGCTTCAGCCCCCAGACATGCAGCCACACTGCTGGCTCTGCTGATGATGGCTGTTGTGGTATCACCATTCTGTGAGCAGCTGTCCTTCACTGATGAGTGCCCTCACACTACCATTCTAACCTTAAGAAAGGGATCCAGCAGGCTGGTGTGGCTCAAGAGTTGAGTATTGACCTACGAATGAGGAGCTCACGGTTGGATTCCAGGTCAGGGCACATGCCCGGGTTGCAGTCTCGATCCCCAGTAGGGCGTGTGCAGGAGGCAGCCAATCAATGATTCTCTCTCATCATTGATGTTTCTATCTCTTTCTCCCTTTCCCTTCCCCTTCCTCTCTGAAATCAAATATATATGAAAGGGATCTCCGCCCCCCCTTTTCTTTGCTATAAATAAAAAACCTAAGAGAGATGGACTTTGTGATTCTATACTGAAACACGAAGTCTGAGATCTGGCTTTCAACTTGACTTCACTGAATGTTCAGAATAATAGAAACGATATAAAATTTACAATGTATATTACTGCATGTTCATATCCTGAGTGATTATCAGCATATTCCCTTTTAAAAAATATGTTCTTATTGATTTTAGAGAGAGGGAGGGAGAGGCAGAGAAAGAGAAGCATCCATGAGAGAAAACCATCGATCGGCTGCCTCCTGCACATCCCTTACTGGGGATCAAGTCAAAACCCAGGCATGTGCCCTCACTGGGAATCCAACCAGCGACCTCTAGGTGCATGGGATGATGCTCAACCAATTGAATAACAGGGGCCAGGGTAGCATATTTCTTTTTCTAAGGAAACTTTACTCAATTCACTGATACCTGATTTTGTTCTTTGGCACTCCTATGAACTTTAGATTAAATATACTATGATGAATACACTGTGATGATTCTTTTTGTTTTGTTTTGTTGCTCCTCACCTGACCCATAGCAATCTTACTAAGGAATGAAATGGGACAGGAATTAGGTTGGAAAAGGTAAACTGGAGATGTGGTTGATGATCCTTAGGTCCATGATAAGGGATTTCAGTTTGAGCTGTTGGTAAAACCATCAGACACTTTTAAACAGAAAGGGATATGATAAGGTTTGCTTTTTATTTTTCTAAATATATTTTTATTGATTTCAGAGCAGATGGGAGAGGGAGATAGAAACGTCAATGATAAGAAAGAATCATTGATTGGCTGCCTCCTGTACGCCCCCTACTGGGGATTGAGCCCGCAACCTGGGCATGTGCCCTTGACCAGAATCAAACCCAGGGCCCTTCAATCTGCAAGCTGATGCTCTATTCACTGAGCAAAACCAGCTAGGGCAGGTTTACCTTTTAAATCTCCACTATAGTGATATCCAATTCTAGGCTGGCTTTGAGAGTCTACTGTTAAGAAATTAGAGAAGCCTATTGCAATGGCACAGTAGTAAGATGAGCAAAGACTTAAAAGCAAAGAGGACTTATTGTATGTAGTTCAAAATATGTTCTTATTGATTGTGGTATCACCATTCTGTGAGCAGCTGTCCTTCACTGATGAGTGCCCTCACACTACCATTCTAACCTTAAGAAAGGGATCCAGCAGGCTGGTGTGGCTCAAGAGTTGAGTATTGACCTACGAATGAGGAGCTCACATCATCGGGTGAGGCTTCCAAACAATCTCTTTACAACTATTTTCTTTAGGATCTCATTTCTGTTTCATTTTTATGCTGGTTACAAATCTGTTCAGAGTTCCAATGCATTTAAAAAAATAAATGTTGAAAGTACAGTATTAGTGCACAAAAAATTAAATTAACAATACAATCATTAGGTAACAATTAAAGAAGATTGCTTCATTTTGGTCATTCAAGTAAAGGTCACATTCATTCTATTTACATGTGAAATATTTATTTCCATGTAAATATTTACAGCAATTTTTATGTGATATACTTAGATATATTATTTTCTTACTAGAGGCCCAATGCACTAAATTCGTGCAAGGGGTTCGGCCCTTGCAGCCCCAGCTGCCTTGACCCTCACAGCCTGGCTTCGTCCAGAAGTTTGTCCGGATGGTCGTTCTGTTGTTCGGTCTAATTAGCATATTAGCTCTTTATTATATAGGATTCTCATTGAGTTCCTCATTTATGTACTTTTGCTCTAGTTCCTTATACTATTTTTATTCTATGCCTAATTTGAGTATCACCAAAGAAAAGCGTTACATAAAGCATTATGTCTTGGGCATTATTCATGTAGAGCTGAATATCATTGATAAATGAGAATTACTTATCAGCATTTGCCATATAGTGAAATATGAAATGGACTGGTTTAATTTTTCAAAAGCAATTACTTGTCTAAGTTGAAAAGAAAGGATTATGTATGAAATATTTCTAAAACAAACTAAGGTAAATTAAACATTATACATTTAAAAGTTTAAACATGACACATTTAAGCCGACAATACTATGTTGTGATAAATGTCATTGTGCTTCTCCTGGGTAAACAGGAAGTTCAGTATTATAGTGACAGCTACAGGTCTTAAATAATTACCTTGGAACATTAGGTAATGAGTTATGCCAGTTGTTCAGTATTTCTTTGCTGTACAGAAAAGAAAGTAGGGTAAACCATGTCATTCAAGGTCTACTTAAACAATACCAAAATAACTAGGAAATGTCAAACAATCAAAGGATATGAACTTTCAACTCTGAAATTACAGATTTTTTTCAACTGAAACGAAAGTGTGTTTTTATCATAACAAACCAATTGAAGAGTTAAATATACTTGCTATGCGCTGATTATTTTGATCCATCATATCTTTTAATTAACCTGAATTATAATTTTCATTGATTTGACTGACAACCATATTTCATAGCACCATAAAGAAACATCCTCTTATGCCTCATATTTGCAAAAATTGATGAGATTTCAGTGCAGTTCAAAACACATTTGTTGAACAAATGAGGGGAGCAGAGGTGGTACCCTGACTGAATAAGGTATGCAGATTGCTTTGTTTACCCTAAACATAGTTTAGCATTCACTCAATATGCATAAAATATTTTATATTTAAAAATGTGGATATTTTTTTTAAAATCAAGGTACATTTGACATATATTCCTTCCCACAGAGGCCATGGAGATAACCTGACACTGGAGAGCTCTAGCAGGTATCGCAGTCTTCATTCTCCCCAGCTTCTTATATCAGAATGTTTTCTCCTTTCCATGATCGGGCTGTCTCTCTGTCACTTAGAGCTTTTGATCTCTGCCTTCAAGATTCAACCTTCTGTGGTCTCTTCTCTGAGATTGTATCTCTTCAGAAATAGAAAGTGAAAAGCTGCAGAAATAGAAAGTGAAAAGGACTGAGAAGGGAAATACTGCCCCTGATGGAATGGTTAGGTATCATTAGATGCAGGTGTGTTAAGGGGATTTTGCAATGTTTTGGTTATTATAATTTATACAATCGGGATGCTACCATTTAAACTGAACTTTGCATGGTGGCCATGCTGTTTTTATGTATAACATAGCTCACTGGATTTTTATTTTTGCGGGAATTATCTGAGCAGCTGCTCTCTGATTCTAACTGGAACCTTAGGCCTCAGTAATTTAAAAATTCTTACAAGTCCCTTTGGCCTCCCTCTCTACGTGCATTCCCTATTGAGCAAGTGGAAATACCTAATTGAATGTCGGAGGAAATTCTTGTTTGTACTGATGCACAATTCCCCAAGGTCTGTCTCTAACATTGTCCTGCAAGCAACACATTTTTAGGAGAGGTATATCCCAACTCCCTGCTGTAATCACCCCTCCAGAGAAGCTTAATTTTTAATAAGTGAAGTAGAGTGTTTACCTTTCTCTGGATTTGATTAATCAAAACTTTCTTATTTATGTTGCAAAAGGGGAATCAACTAATTAGACAAGGGGGAATTTACTTTCACCATCTTGCATCTAGCCAAAGCAAAAGCAGATGCCCTGACACAAAGATACAGGGTGCAGGGGTTAGGGTTACGATAATGAGCATATTAACTTACGAGTTGTGTGTTCAATGTTAATCCGCTCTATTTTCCCTTTCTCACTTTTTTTTTTCATTTTTATCCCCTAATCAAAGTATAACCTGAGTTTATTTAAAATAATATTAATAATTTGTTTTGAATGCGTCAAAGCTTCCATTTGAGGACTTTGAGGACATATACGTATAGTTCATAGTTCAATTGCCTGAGCATCTAAATTGATTCTGTAATATAATTGCTGGAAGATCACAAATGGGAAAAATGATTTATGTTTCTCTATTTAATCTTTTTCAATGAAATAGAAACATCTGAAAAGTTGGCATATGTAGATGAAGCATTGAATAGATGTTGGCACTTTTCTATATGGTACATGACTTAATGCCTTTGGTAGGCATACTTTCTGTTATACATCTTCTTTCTAATAAAGTATGAAGAGCCAACTTTCCTGAACACTTATAATACTGGGAAAATGGAGATACTGATAAAATGCATAATTATAAATAAAATGATTAAAAATTTCCAGTCACAGTCTGCTATAAACATAAATATTTATATCCCTATGTAATAAAGATTCTCCTTATAAATTAATAAGTTGACATCTGATTTAGAAATCAGTGTTTATGAATTTTGTTGGCTTGAGTCTGTTCCCTGGGTGAACTAGCTAAATCAGATTTGCAGATCTGCAAAATTGAGAACCAGTTTAAATAGCTTCCCTTGGTGACATATCAGAGAAATGTGTGGATGATACCTTTATACATAACTCAAAAAAAGTGAATACAAACATAAGGTATCTGAAAACCAGGATATTCAGATAATGAAGTAGAACTAGAAGACAACAACAAAATGAAGCTCCTCCTAAGTCAGAGGTGAATCCAGATGCTTCCGTCTCAGTTGATCCAGTGTATCCTTGAGAAATTCTCAAGAGGTTACTACTTGATGAAAACAGATTGTGTTGTGTTATTTATTGGCACAGAGCACCTTTGTCGTTTCAGAGCATTAAGCTACAAAATAAAACTCATTGCTATTTTAATAGGTGCAGAAAGAAATGTATTTGTGAATGCACATGGTGAGATACCTTCTGGGGGCTTCCAGAACTAACTTGTGACGTACACAGTTGAGAGTTAGATTCCCGAAAAATGTAGAGACATATAGGAACAGGGTTATTGTTAGCTAATAATTTTAGGCTGCGTGCATTCACAACTTGCACTGTTTCGTCTATGTCTATCTCCTCTGAACATTTCTCCTCCTGTGTCTCCCAGCAGAAGAAGGGCCTTTGCCCTTCACATGATGTGAGGCATGAGTGCAATGTCTCATGGGACCATGCTGGCATCTGATGTGACCGAGTAAATATTAATCTTTCATCTTACTGTTGTCCTTGCTTCTATTTGAAGGATCTGTGCATAGTGAGGGTTATGTTTTTGGAGTTGTGCCTTTGGAAAGGAAACACCATAAAATATATTAGAATCAATGACGCAGTAAGGCAGATGAAGTGACAGTGTGTGATGCCTGACAAGATAGGAGAATGTGTGGCATATCTGTACCTGGAATGCCTTTTTGGGCATGTGCTCTGTCTTCTGAGAATTTCACAAGGAGAGTTATGCAGTAATTCTGCCTCAGAGACACCTTTACTCTTGACTGCTCTTCTCACCCAGGAAAGGACATGAGTGGGAATCATCTCCTTTTCGCGGTGTCGATATCTCCCCATCAGATGTGAAGGGAAATGGGGGGAAAAATGCCTCTATCTGGATTTGATGGAAATGTGATTCAGAATAGCTTTGTTGCTATATGACTAGGTGTAATATAAAATCACCACATACAAAGTTATTTTATGTATTTTTTAAACTAGCAGAGATGTTTATTGAAAAATGTTCATAATCTGGTGACAGTGGGAAAACAAAAAGAGCACCAGAGTCATTGAACAAGGACCTGGGTGGAATCCCTGACCTCATGTGTTTCATGTGGCTGTGTGAGATTGCTTTGTGATCTTAGCTTGGCAATATTGGGAAGGTCAAAACACTTTAGTGAACCATTATTCTTTCATCTGTAAAATGGAAATAATAACCACTTTACTTATGTGATGAGTAAATGTGATATATCATGTGATCATCTGCTGTATAGATTGTGCATAGTAGCTATTAGTTGTTATAGTAAGTAATCTCTGGTTACAAACTCAGAAAATATATGGCACGTAGCCAGTTATCTCAAACTGAATTTATTCTATTCAGAAAGAGAATAAAAGATTGGAAGTATTAACATATTTTGTGTGAAATAGATCTATAATATGACACCATAAAGCTTTCTCACACAATATATATTAATACCTTCAAAGCTTTCAGATGACATACTATTTGCCCATAAATATTGCCTATGTTTGGTTTTCTGAAAGGAGTGTTTAAAACCCAGTTTTTAGTGATAGAAGAATGAATGCATGCAGAAACTCTGCAACAAATTTATCAGTTCCGAAAATAATTATGTGTAGATTTATATTGTGATTTAGGAAAATATGCATATGGTTATGGTTTACCTAGAAAGAGAATGTAGTAAAACATTTTGTAGTTCTATTTTTTTCAAGATATCATAAATTATCAGAGAACATGATTATTAGTCATATACTAACAATTTTCAGAATATTAGCATCCAAATGAAAATGTTCAGTTCCTATTAAAATATTCCAATTTTAAGACCTATACCTTTGTATGAAAACTCACCTTGTGTACCATTCATTCATTTCATATGAATATTTATTGGGTTCCTGAACTCTTTCCAATGGAGAGAAAATGAGTTTCCAAATTCACAGTTGTGATTTACATAGATTCCAAATCATCTCACCACTAAAAACAGTCAGAATAGAGGGTAGCTATGCAGGGATGGTATTTAAAGGACAACATGTGTTGAGGTCTTTCATGATATGCCCCTGTCCATCTTTCCAACCTGATCTTGGTTCTCTGTTGCCAGTGTCTTCTATGATCCAGACATAGCATCTCTTCAACAAAGCTCTCTTATATCTCTATCTAGATCTGAGAATAGCCTTGTTGTTCTATTTCACAGTATTTTTTAAGTTTTTTTTTTTTTACAAGGTAACTTGGGGAAATAACTTTTTCTTGGCCTTTGTGTGCTCTCCTAATGCATCTGTCCTATTATTGATGCCTTTAGGGGAATCCCCACATCATGAGTTTCACCTGCTCGACAGAAACATCATCAGTTAGAATCCCAGGCACCCTTGCATTAGGAAGCAGATAGATGAAGAGGGGCCTCTTAAAGGCTCCAAGTCATGCTTGAGGGTGAGATACTCACCCAGCCCAGCCCAGCCTGGGGGCCGGCCAGCCTGCGGATGTTAGTCAGGTGGTCACCCATTTTCTTGATGAGTTTCACCTGCTCACCCAGGAGGTGGTTCTCCCAGAAGTCACAACGATGAGAGTCTGTGTTGGCAGAACCCAGGGCATGTAGATCCCAAAGGGCCATGGTCAGGCTCCTCTCCAAGGCCATGGCGGCTTCCCTGGCATCCTCATCTTGGGAGGCTTCAGCAGGTCCTGGAAGAGAATGCAGCCACTGCGCTTGTTTTGCTACTTTAAGAGACGCTCCGTGCCCTCGCGCTTCTCTTCCACCAACTTGGGGAAGAAGTGGCCCAAGCTCACCGAGTGAAATAGAAGCCCAGAGAGAGGTAGGTGTGGGAGGCCCGCAGATGCAGGTTGGCCAGGCGGTTGACTGCAGCCTCCACCTGGGTGGAATAATTCTGACAAATTTGGGAGCTCATGGTCGTTCTGCAATAAGGAGTTAAGGTAGAAAACAAACACAAAAATGGTGTGCTGGCTGGTCTAGGAGATGGTGGTGACTGGATAAGAGGCTGGGGCGTGGCTGGAGGCTGGAAGAAGGGGCGGTTCTGGGTCTGTTCAGTCCAAACAGACAGATTGAAGCAAAAGACAGATCCAGGACTGCTGAGGGCACTGCCGCAAGTACAGTTTTTGATATTTCATACTGTCAACTGATGGATGTTAGTGCCAATTCAACACCAACAAGAATGTTCAATTTGGGGTATGGTGAAGAAAGAAACTTTGTTCAGTGCAAAACACCTCAATTGTGGTATAGGACGTCTGAGAGGCAGTGCTGGGGCCAGGCCCTTCTCCAGCTAGACATTTGTCTGCTCTGCTCTGCCCTGCTGTGCTCATGGGACATCTTCCATGTTTAGCTCAGCTGGGGAAATGCAGTTTTCAGTCTTAGGTGGAAAGGGAAAGTGTACTGCCAGAGCCAGAGGAGAGCTGGCTTATATAGAAGTCCCTGCCTCTGTCCTTGATTGGTCTGTCCTCATGCAAATGAGGACTCCAAATCATTGAAGTCTTATTGGTCTAGAAGGCACGATCCTGATTGATCAGAATATAGCCACTCTGGTTGGTGGAGCTACAAAGCTCAGATTGGATGAGTAACGCCTCAATCCTACTGGTTGAAATAGGATTCCAGGAACTCCTTTGTAAGGACTGACTCGAGTGAAGGCAAGCAGTTCAGCTCAGGCTTCTCACTGAAGTGCAATTTGCATGAGAGGCCCCTGTGTAGAAATGGCTGCTGGGCTCTTTTATAAAATTTGAGCCCAGTTAGCCAACAGGAGCCCTTCTTAGTAGTTGTCTTCTTTCTCAGGGTTCACAACAGTCACTCAGTAAATATTTTTGAAGCAATATATGAAGTATATGAATGCTTCCATTGTTTGCTCAATGAATGAATCAGTAAATTAAAGAACTTCATCCTGACTTAGTCTTATTTCCCAGACTAAGCAGAGCCTAAGGCAAAGGCTTATGATTTTTACTTGGTCAGGGAGTGCACTCCCAAGGAGAAGTGAGGGACAAGGAGAGTTCAGGCAGTCTGAAGAGTCAATGTGAGCATGTGCTATTGAACTGACTGCCATTATGTGAGTCTATTTGATATTACCAGACCATTTAATGAGAAGCCACAAACTTACATCTCAGTATAGTTCCCTGGGAGGGTTAAAGGCAAGAATTTATTCCCTAACTCCTAACTTCCCCTAGAGTGTTAATGTCCCCTTCATTTTGGATTCATCTATAGGTATTCAGAAACATCCTGATCCCTCAACAGGAGAGCATCAGGGCAGGGCACAAGGAGCACACAGTACCAGCAGGAAGAAAAGGGTAGTCAGGTGATGCCTGTGGGAAGGGCACAGCAGCTCACACAGAACTCCTGGCTGAAGTGACGGCTTAAATGAGGGCAAGATAAAATCTGGGAAGATCTCCTAAGAGGTCTAACACACTTTTTACTTCTCAAACTGTACCTTGGGGGAGATGGTTGGACTGGAACCTTCAGAGCATGTGTGAAGGACACTCCATGTTTTCTTGGATCTTTCTGTGAGAATTGACTCTGCATCCAAAAGGCCATGGTTGTGGCTTCTGACAATTTGTACAACATACCTAGACCCTGGCCACTTTTAAGTAGTTCAGGAGTAAGCACCTGAACTTTCAATATAGGGCATTTAGAGTCTCATTTTGGTGATTTGGAATTGAGGAGTGAGATTCAGTCTATTCCTAAATGCTACCTCTGTAACATTTAAAGAAAAAAACTCACAAATAAAATATGTTTGTTAAATAAAATTCTAGGGAGGGGCATTTTGTTCTTCACAGTTAAAATAAGTTTAGTGGAAGCACCTACGATGATAACAATGGAAAACAAATGCAGTGAGAGCATGAATAAACAATTAGCATTCCATTAAGTTAATATTTGTGCACTTTTCTTCTCTGGAGACTTAAAGGCTTCAGAGCTTAAATGGTTTTCATATCCTCTTCCTTATACCGCCCCCCCCCCCCGCCCCGCCACTTTCTTCTGGCTTCCATTGTTTCTGATGAGAAGTTAATCATGATTTTTATTGTTGTACCCCTGTATGCAATGTATGCTTTTTCTCTGGCTGATTTTAAGAAAACATTTTTTTTCATCTCTAGTACTCAACTATTTTGTGTAATGTGCTAAGCTGTAATTTTCTTTTTATTCCTCTTTCTTGAGGTTTGCTGAACCTTGTAAATGCCTGGGATATTGTTTTTGATCCAATTTGAAAAAAAAATCAGCTAATATTCCATAAATATTATTTCCTGCTCCATTCTTTCCTCCTTTAAAAACTCCAATTATATTTATGTTAGATCATTTGACATCGTCCCATAGGTCATCGAGGCTCTGTTTATTTTTCTAATCTTTTTCTCTATGTACCTCAGTTTGGATGATTTCTATCTTGACTTGCCTCTAAGTTCATTGATCCTTTCTTCTATTGCCTCTAATGTGTTATTCAATTATATATATTTTAAATTTCAGATATTATAATTTTCATTTTAGGATTTCCATTGGCTATTGTTATTATTATTTACAAATAATTTCTCCTGAAAATTGATATCTCTTCAGCCATTATCCATTAGGTTTAAAGTCCTTTTCTGACAGTTCCATCATTTGGGTAATCTTTGAGCCTGTTTCTATTGACTATTTTTTCTCTTGGCTATGAGGCACATTTCCTTGTTTCTTCATATGACTAAATTTTGTTGTTATTGCATATTGTAAATTGTGGGTGCTATGTGTAGAGATCTTACATTTGTATCTTCCTATGAAGAGAGCTGAGTTAAAAAAAAATAACTTTAGAGTTTCTCTCCTTCTAAATGCTCCTGTTATCAGTATTATTTATATTCCCTACTGTACATTTCTGTTGGCCTAGGATAAGGCTAACCTAATGCCTTGCCATTCCATGCTGGTACAGACTATTACTAGTGTCTGCATACTTCCTTTTGTGGACTAGGAAGCATGACAAGATGTAACAGGGGGTGGCATGGTAAAGGTTTCACCTAGTTCACAGGTTTTCCTATTGTCGTAGAATTGGCCCTACACTCTGTTTGTTAAATACATTTTGTAGATAGAGATATTTTTATCCTGTAATTATAAAATCATAGGCAGCTCAGTGGGAGTGTTTGTGATTATATAAATTCAAAAATAAAATGTAAGCAACAATTCACATACAAGTATTCCATTAAGTTAATATTCTTTCAGTTATTTTTAAAGAATTTTGACTGCACTCCCACTATTAACAGCTAAGTCCATAAACTATGTAGATTCTTAGAGAAGATAATACTTACCTGAAGCACTTTCTCACTTGCTCTAGGAATGTGATAAAATATCCACAATGGGGTCAGAAATGTAATTTTACTGCTCCCACTTTAACTTTTTCCATTACATTTTCAAAGCGTATTTATTAAGCTTGAGTTCAGATATTCAAATCTGTTTCAGAAAAATATAGTTCAATATCCTTGACACTTTCCAAAGAACTCTCTAAGTGCTTGCTAAAGATTTCTTCTCAGGTGGGATTGAAAAAAATATGTGATAATGCTAGTAATTATTATACTTAATGCTTCCAAGCTATATTACCAATTACTGGGCAATGTTAATCTGAACGAGGACATGCATAGAATAAAACAATAGTTGTTTTTTTTTTTTCAGGCAGGTATGATAATTTGACAGTATGACTTGCAGATTATAAGCATGGCTTTGGAATTAGACAAACCTAAATTTAGATTCTAGTTTTAACTTATTAACTTTGTGACCTTGAGTGTATTTTCTTCCCTTTAAAATGGGCAGATGCCTACTCCTGCATAGTAGCTGTACAGAGTAAATGAGATAATGGAAGGCTTAACATGTACTAAGTACTCACATTAGGCTGCTGAGGAGAGGCATTGTGGCTTAGTGACTAAGAGCAGGGGCTCTGGTTTTCAGTAGGCCTACCACCTCATACTCATGTGATCTTGGGCAAGTCAATTGGCTCGCTGAACTTTGTTCACTTAATTGTGAAATGGTGGCTATGATATGTATTTCATATGTTTTTTTCTTGAGTAAAACATATGTAAATCACTTAGCACAGTGCCTGACACAAGGCAAATACTTAATAAATGCTAGCTATAAGAGACTCCACTTCATCAAAAAAGATGACACTAGTTATAGTGGAGTTTCTTGAAAAATTTATTAGGGTACTATTCAGATCTTAAATTCAATTTCATTATCTAAATGTAACTAAGATGCATTTTCAATATACATCACTAGATATAAATTGGTAAAAGATACTTTTAAATATATTACCCATATTTTAATAACTGATATTGTAGGTAAAGGTAGCTACAAGCCTCTGCATATTTTTCCATTGGATGATTGACATGGAGACATCCTATATAATAAAGAGGTAATATGCAAATTGACCCTCACGCCCTTGCACAAGATGGCTGCCCCCATGTGGTCAAAGATGGCCAGCAGGGGAGGTTAATTGTGGGTGATCAGGCCAGCAGGGGAGGGCAGTTAGGGATGACCAGGCCTGCAGGGGAGGGCAGTTGGGGGTTACTGGGCCAGCAGGGGAGGGCAGTTGGGGGCAATCAGGCCGGCACGGGAGCAGTTAAGCGTCGATCAGGCTGGCAGGGGAGTGGTTAGGGGATGATTAGGCTGGCAGGCAGGCGAGCAGTTGGGGCCAGCAGTCCTGGATTGTGAGAGGGATATTATTTTAAACTGGCAGTCAGATATCCCCTGAGGCATCTCAGATTACAGAGGGTGCAGGCTGGGCTGAGGGACACCCCCCCCCTCAGTGCACAAATTTCATGCACTGGGCCTCTAGTTATACTATAATTTCCTTTGAGAAGAACTTTTTAAAGAAAAACAAAAAATAACCATAGCATTTCTTTTATAAATTGTTCATTTCAAACAACATGCATAGTCATAATTAATAGTATCCTTCCTTTATAAATTTTTATCTGATTTTTCACATATATGTTTATCAATTCTACTGAATGTGTGCCAATAGTGATTGTACTTCAAATAACAAAAAATAAATCTTTTTAAGAGCCAACATAAATCTAGAAGTGTTAATATATTTGGGGAAGTGCAATATCTAGTATTTCTCTTTTAGAATTTAATGTATATTCAATATTTTATCTGGATTATTTATTTTGGCAACTTTTTCTTTTCCTATGCAACAGAAGCTACTTTCTGAAAGAAAAACACTGATTGAGTGATTATAGCCCTGACTTGTAGACAAGTCAACTTTTTCACTACTTCAGGGACTTAGAGTAGCATATATTCATTCTTAATCACAAAAGACCTGTTTTTACACTAGGGCAGGAAATACGGAGTTCGTAAAAAATATGTCTACTTCTTGAATAATTCCAGGCAGTCCATGACGTTACTTTTCTTTAGAATCTGAAATTTCAAATACTTCAGCAGCAGTGTAAAACTGTGTAGAAATACTAAGACTACGAATGCCTGCTCTTTTAAAAAATAATCACCTAATATCAAAGATGTGTGCTTTTATCTTGGTATTCCTTGAATCTAGCACAGATTAGGAGTTCAGGAAATAAGTAGATGAGAGAATATCTATGGTTTAAAATTACAGGAAATTTGTGATTATTAATGGATATTTGTCACTATTAATGGAAACTCGTCCTATAGGATGAACTCATTTTTTATTGTTTTTATAAATATTTTCCTTAAAAGTTATGAAATTCTCTATGAAGCAGACAGTTTTATGTGAGCAATGTGTGTCTGTCTGTGTGCATGTGTTTGTCTTATGCTCATATTACTGAGGACTTATTGTGTCCCACAAGGTCTGATAAATTCCACATTTTTTCTTCAAGCCTTCACAGTAACCCTATGAGATAAATGCCATTCTCCTCTTCATTTTATAAGTAAAGCAACTCTGTCACAGAGAGATTCAATAACTCAACCAAAGCCACACAATTTGTAAGTGGAAGAGTTAACATTTTAAGTCAATCGTCCCAATATCGGAACTCCTGTTCATAACACCCTGCCACAAAAATGGCAGTAACTGGCTAAGGTGAGGAACTGCTCCTTTACCAATTATGTTATTGTAAACCTCCACCCAGTCTTCTCTCTTTCTAGAGAAGATTTATTGAGATTCCCAGTCACACAATTACCTGCACTTCCTGACAGCATTCAATTCAGAGCAACAGCCAGCTTCCTTAAGGCCTTTCCCACAAATCATAAGTTCAAATCCTATAATGAGTGTGTTCTAGTTCTCTCTCCTGCCCCATAGCTCCATTTCGAGTGCTTTCTCTTGTTGCAATGTGAAATTAAACCCGACTTGTTCAATCACAGGTGTGTACTGGGTGGTCTTTGACTCGAGAGAATTGGCAATACCTTGCTGTATAGAAAATTACACTAAAGTTAATTTTCTACATGCATTATTTAAAACTTTGCTATGGCAAAAAAAAAAAAATAGCTAACTTCTACTAGCTTGAGCAAAGTAGAGATTTTAAAAAAATCAGAAAACTTGAGTGACTCAAAATATGCAAAAACTGAAATGCAGATAGGCCTCAGGAAAGACCTGAAAAGAGAATTTTGAAGTCATTAGGACTTAGGAAGTGTTCTCTCTCGCCATGTCTATTTTTTTTGTCTTTGTCCCCTATTTCTCTTTGACTACTTATTTTACCTCACCTCACTGTTTCCTTTTTCCTGCAGAAAAGCTTTCTCTGGAATAATATCGCCTCCCTCAGCTGCTAAAAGTACATATTCAGTCACACACAGGCTGATCCCAGGTTTACATGGAACATAGTCACGCAGGATACTTAATGGCCATCTATCAATCTCGCGTCTCCGTTCCAAGTGAAAAAGCATAGGTTTGGCTCATGTATCTTATAGTTGAATCAGCTTAAAAACATAACTAAACTCTGAATCTTACTAATGACCAATCATGGGATAGGAAAATATAATAAAAAGTGTTCATTACATGTACTTTTTATTCTGTAATATTGTTTTAGTCTCAATTATTTTGTCTTTTTATGCAAAACAATAAGCCCAACAAATGTATACTTTTAGAGACTAATTTGATGATTGAGAAAATAGTAACAAATAATTACAGCCAGCGTTCTAGTGCCTCAAGTGAGCTGGACATTGTAAGGTACACAGACCAATATAACTTTCCTTAGTGTGTGCTCTACACTACAGATGCATAAGAGCTCCCTTCAGTTTATAGTAAAACAATAGTAAGACAGTGCTTAAGTCACAATTATGATTACATCAAACAATTTTAGTACTTTTTTCAATAAGTACTTGGACTAGTGATGATGAACTGTTTCCTTAATTTTGAGTCCTTGCCCAAGGATTTCATGCTTATCATGTGACTAAGTTTAGGATATAATTGACTCACAAGGATAATAATACTACGCCAACTCCACCAATGTAGATATTTATAAATAGATGATATTCTATATATATGTCTATGTTAAAGCAACAAATTTTTACTGCACAAAAATAAGATGCTTAAAAATTGACTTTAGCTTGTTCAACAGCTTCCTCAGTCCATAGATGCTAGGTTCCATGAAATTAAAATATTATGCACAAAACTCACAGGTTTATGAAAATTGTTTAGTGGTGGTTTTGTACTGAAAAGTGTATGTGTGCTATTTTAATCAAGCACATAATGATTTGACCCATATAGACACAGCCTCATTGATATTTTAAGGAATTGTTAACTTGGCTTACATTAGTAAATACCATATTGATTGAATCCTTAGTTTTTCAGAGAGCATATTTTGATATTTTTGTATAGTTAAGTATGTTGGTAATTAAGTTATCTATCTCTTGCAGAAATGACATAGTCTTTTTATTTTTTGAGGAAGGAAGAGGGAGAGATAGAAACATCAATGATGAGAGAGAATCGCTGATTGGCTGCCTCCTGCACACCCCCCACTGGGGATTGAGCCTGCAACCAGGGTATGTGCCCTTGACTGGAATCGAACTGGGACCCTTCAGTCTGGAGGCCAATGCTCTATCCACTGAGCCAAACCAGCAATGGCAGAAATGATGTAGTCTTTACAATAGATTTATACTGTGTTAAAATGGATTGGCATTCATGAAGAGTGTTTCTCAAAATACTCCACTAAACACCATCCCATCCATATGCAATATGCTCTGGGAGAAAAGGTTTCTGTGCAACAATCTGCTTAGAAAATTATATTTACTTTTTCTCTCTGTCTGATATTCACAATGCATTCAAATATACAAAAACCTGTGGCAAAGAGATTGGCTCAACTTTGTTTAACCTGGTATTTCAGAAACTCCTATATCCATGGAACTCTTTATTTGTGAAATATCTTCTATTAGGAAATATTTGAAAAATGTTGTTGTAGGGAGAATCAGTTTATTACTTATTGATATTTCTTCTAATGATTGCACAATTCCTTGTATAAGGATAAGAAATGTTTACAGAAGGAGAAAATTAAGGTGATTAATGAGATAATGCATAAAACAACATTTATTGACTTTTAGTTCCATTTTAGGTGGATATAGCTAATTGGAATTTTTACTTTCTGACACTAAAGTCCTAGAGGGTTACTCTCTGTTAGTTCAGGGGGGAAAATTCAATTCAGTGGCATTTATTAATTACCCACTTTGGGCAAGGCAGAATTCTAAGTACTATTAGGGATGCAAAGATAATCAGACATTAATATTTATCAAGTGGAATTTCACCACCCAGCAGAGAGTCTCTCTCTCTCTCTCTCTCTCTCTCTCTCTCTCTCAAACACACACACACACACACACACACACACACACACACACACATTACGATAAATTGTGAAAATGTTAGAATGGACAAAACATTTAGAAGTTAGAAAGTATAGGGAGCAGTAGATACAGTCTTCCTGAAGGGGATACAAACAAAGCTTAAGAGATTTGAGGTTTGAACTGGATTTAGAACGATAGGTATATGACTTAAGAGGCCAATTCATGTATAGCCATTTTGAATAGAGGGAACTAGAATGTGGTCAGAGAAACAGGAAATATTGTTTGTCTTTTAGAGACTTGTGGACCAATGTTTAAGGGGGGTGATATGATATGCAATACAATTGGAAAAATGGTTATTGAAATATTGAAGAGATCTAGGCAAAAGAATTTGGACATGGCCTTTATACTATAAGCAATTGTATACTGAATAAACAACATAATATTTTGATCAAGAGATTTTTTTTTGAGTAGAAATTAACTATTTAATGAAGATAATTCAGGTAAGAGTTAGGATAAATTGAAGGCAATAGAACCTGGAGACAGAGAGATCCATTTAGAGGTCATTTCAATAATCCAGAAGGGAATTGATGGAGACCTGATGTAGAGAACATGGAACTGGGCTATATAGGAAACAATTCAGAGACAGAATAGTGCAAATGAAGGACAGTGTGCGAGAGTGAAAAGGCTTGAGGAAACACCAAGATGGATATGAAACCCTGGATCATCAGGAGGATGTAGTGGATCTGGTGTTCTAGGAAGGTGAACCTTCCCCACCTCTAAATCTGTGCTCTCTGACAATAACACTACCTTCAGACAAATAGGGATGCTATTAACTCTAGGGTCCCCCAGAGTTTGCATTTATCTTTGGAAACTCTGACGTTCTGAATCTAAATGACTGGAGGGATGAGATATCAACTAAAACAGGTAGGAGAACAGGACTGAAGAGGAAAAGACTGCTGTTTATCTTTGACCCAGTTTCTACTGTCACCAGGAAATTACCTTAGGGCTAACCAAACAAAAAGGTATATGACACATCCCTCAACACTTAAAGTTCTACAGTCTAGGGGCATCAGAAACAATCTAAAGAATTAATAATCAAGACCTCCTAGGTTCAATTCAAAAGGAGTGTCTCGGAGAATAAATTCTCCAAAAAATTAAGAGAAAATATCAAAGAGAGCTAGATTGTTTAAGAATAAATTAATGAGATGAAATTTGGTTTTCTAAAGAAGGGCAGAACTTAGACAAGCAAAGAAGAGTGGGGAGGACATTCCGGGTAAGGAAAACAGTGTGAGTAAAGACAAGGACCCCTTGTGTATATGTAAGTTAATTTGTTCATCTACCCATCCATTCATTTAATACATGTTGAGTGTCTACTAATGCCAGGCAAAATCTATAGAGAATTTTCAAAAATCATAAAGTCACACAACTTGATTGCAATGACGATTTATATCGAACTTAACACCTGCTGGACACTGTGGTAGGGGCTTTTCCCTACTTCGCTGATTTAATCTTTATACTATTTTTTTTACAGATAAGGAACTTATAGTTCAGAGAGATTGAGGAACTTGATCAAGATTACATACACTGTCTTTTCAGGAAAGAAAGACACATTAATCACATATTCTGGCTCTAAACAGTTCTCTTACATGTCCTTCATGCAGTAACTTTTGATATATGGGCTCCATTATTTTTAAATTTGAGTTTAAGAACAGAGCTAGATTGTGAAGATCTTGAAGTTAATTAAAGAACTTGTTTTAGCTTGAAAAAGAGGCATACTAGTTCTATACCCATTTCAAACAGGGCCACATATAACTTTCATGGGCTCTAGGTACTTTTGCTTTTGTGGGTCCCTTCTTTCATTACATATATATATATATATATCATACCTAATAATAGACAAACATGTAAATTGACCTTACCTCCGCTATGCCCACAGCCACTCAGAGTGAGTATGCAAATTAACCCAACAAAGATGGAGGTTAATTTGCATACATAGGCGCCCAGCAGCCTGGGTCCTGGGAACTTTCTCAGCACCCAGGTCACTCTGAGATAGGCCCCGCGTGGGTCCTGAGCAACCTGGGAAGGGCCTGAGTCAGGGGGCTCCTGGGCAGGGGCAGAGCCCACGATTGGAGAGAGCTGGGGGGCCCCTGCCCAGGCCCCGAGGCTTTAGGCCTTGGCAGGGGTGGAGCTGGCGATCGAAGGGAGCTGGGGGTCCCCTGCCCAGGCCTCAAGCCTGGGCCAGAGGCTTTGGGCCTGGGCAGGGGCGGAGCCGGCGATCAGAGGGAGCTGAGGGGCCAGCGATCAGAGGGAGCTGGGGGGCCCCTGCCCAAGCCCGGAGGCTTTAGGTCTTGGCAGGGGTAGAGCCAGAGATCAGAGGCAATAGGTGTGAACTACAGAGGAAATACCTTTTCTGACCGCTCATTGGCTAAGCTCCCTGTATGCCACTGGTAATATTCTTAGTAACTTGGGTATAAGAATCCAAAAAGGTGATCTAGGGCTTTTCCACCTCACTCCTGGAGAAAAAAACGAAGGTCCGCTGCTGGAGGGCTAAGAAATGTCATATCCTGCCCTAGCTGGTTTGGCTCAGTGCATATTGCCTAGGCTTGCCGACTGCAGGGTCTGGGTTCGATTCTGATCAAGGGCATGTACCTAGGTCAGTGGTTGGCAAACTCATTAGTCAACAGAGCCAAATATCAACAGTACAATGATTGAAATTTCTTTTGAGAGCCATGACTTCTGCGCATGGGCCACGAAGTTTCATTCTCACTGTACGTGGGCGCCCGCACGTGGTATTTTGTGGAAGAGCCACACTCAAGGGGCCAAAGAACCACATGTGGCTCGCGAGCCAAAGTTTGCCGACCACTGACCTAGGATGTAGGCTCCTCCCTGGCTGGGGCCCAGGTCAGGGCTCATGCAGGAGGCAACCAATCAAAGTGTCCCTCTCACTTTGATGTTTCTCTCTGTCTTTCCCTTTCTCTTCCACATTCTCTAAAAATCAATGGAAACATATGCTCAGGTGAGGATTTAAAAAAAAAGAAAGAAAGAAATGTCATATCCTATGAAAGACACATCTCAAAAATGCCTAAAGAAAGTTGTCATTTTTTTCATGGTGAAGGGACTAGAGTCCGTGTTGATGAAAACACTTTGGTGGCTGCAGTGGCTGGCAGTGGCTGCAGCAGCAGGGTGATGGGGCTGGTGCCTTTCCCTGATCAACCTGGTCGCCTCTCACAAAGGGAGGCCAGACTGTGGCTTAGGCCCACTCCCGGGGGCCTAAGCCATCAGTAGGACATCCCCTGAGAGCTTCCAATATGTGAGAGGGGGCCGGCTGGGCTGAGAGACCACCCCCCCCCCACCCAATGCACGAATTTGGTGCACTGGGCCCCTATATATATATATATATATACAATATTAAATATTACCTTGACATCTGGGGAAACCCAGAGGGCCTAAGTGGCTTAATCTAAGTTCTCTTTCCGACTCTGCTTCCACAGATAAGGTCTGCTAGTCAAACAATCCTTTTTTAAAAAAAACAAACAAAATATTTTTATGGATTTCAGAGAGGAAGGGAAAAGGAGAGATAGAAACATCAATGATGAGAATCATTGATTGGCTGACTCCTACATGCCCCCTACTGGGGATTGAGTCTGAAACCCAGGCACGTGCCCTTGACCAGACTCGAACCCCGGACCCTTCAGCCTGCAGGCCGATGCTCTATCCACTGAGCCAAACCGGCGAGGGCTAAACAATCCTTTTTTTTTTTTTTTTTTTTTTTTATCAAAGGGACCAGGCACAAGTCCTGCTTATCCCTGAGTAGTGGATTTATTTCAGTTCCCAGCTAGCCTGTGGAATTATTCAAACCAGCGAATCACCGCCTCCTGTGGGAACCAGGGGCATGTCATCCTCTCATTGTTACAAAGCCAGCCTCCCACAGGCCCCATTTGTTCACTGTGTTCTGTGTGCCAGCACCGAGTGGCCCTGCATGGTGCACTGTGGTCCTCTTCTCGGCCTGGAGTTCATGTGGCTAATAAACTGCTGTGGATGACATCTTTCTTGTGCCATGTGTCATGTTTTGGCCATTGCCATATTCCTAGGTCAGGAGTCCCTCTCTTACCAATGGGATGAATAAAAGGGAATGATAATAACATTAACATTTTATAGTAAACTCCTGTCTTTGGCCTAGTTCATTTTCTAAATTCTGATTTTATTAAAAAGGATAAAATATTTTTATGTTCCCCGAAAAGAATTGCGGGCCCTGGACACTGTGCCTACTATGCCTAATGGAGAAGTTGGCCCTGGTTCAATATTAAACTCGAATGTAGTAGACTTTTCTATTGTATTTTATTCAATATAAGCAGTTTTCACATGTTTTCTAAAAATGATGGGACTTGAAATTCCTCCCATAATTTTTTTGTAAAGAAAAAAAATTCATTCTAAATTAAACTGTGTTTTCTCATTAAGCTTAATATAACTAAACTTAGGGTCACCCTTAAAAAGTCATTACCAGATGCTTTTAAATAATACACTTAAATAGAATCTAAATGCTGAGGCAGGAAGGACACAGACAATATGCTGTAAATAATTTTGTGAGCTAGAAAACACAACCAGAGTACAATATGCCATCCTGATCTGGGTCAATGATTTCTAAACTATGCTCAGAAAGCCATAGGGGTTCCTGCCGGATGCCTTGGGGCTTGTTGGAAGGGCAGGTACTGAGAGCTGGGGTGAGGGGTAAGCTCAACAGGATTCTGCCCCATCCTCTGCCCCTCAGTCTCTCACTCCAGGTAACCAGAGCAGCTAGGCTTATCCATATTGACCAATCACAGAAGATTTAGAAGCAAGGATTGTGCTGCACAAAATGTTTTAAAACCACGAACTTTGTCTTCCACTTCCTACCTCTAACAAGCATTTTCTACATGGATAGATTCAAATGATAGCCACACTTGGATTCATGAAACAGCTTAATATGAAAAAACAAACAAACAGTAAGTACTTGGTAATACTGACATACAGTGGAGACAAAGGGATGATGAAGTAGAAATACTATTTTTTTTTAAAAAACTTGTTCGAAGATAAGCATAGGGATCTTGAGAAACCTCTGGACAGCTTTTTGAATTTTAAATTTTGCAGCCTATTATTTACTTCAAGTGCTCACGGGCATATGTTCAACACTGTGTGCCAGCAGTGTGTCCCAGGGTTACCATCGCTTGTTAGCAACAAACCTTTCCAACAGCTCGCCCAACTCCCCTGTGCTCTCCCTTCACCCCCTTTCCTTTTAACCTGCTCTATCTGGACACAGACAACTGGTTATCACTGCTCCTAATAGCCCTTCTTATTCAGAAAGAAAAAGTCCTCATCTAATTGTCTTCTTTTCAAAATGAAATCCCAGTTTTCAGAGCCTTTCCACATAGTTATCATTTTCTAATTCTTTAAGTGTCCCTTTGAATCCTCTGAACCCTCTCCATCACCTCTGTATACTTTCTAAGAAGTTGATTGCTGTAGCCCCTACTGAAGACATTGGTATTGTTTAGGGGAAAGCTCACTACACAAAGCCACGTTTTCCTCACATATCCATCTATATTTTCTAAAGACTAATATTATGAATGTTCTACTTATTAAAAAAATTTCTGAATATTGGAATTATATCCCAAATAACGATTGTCACCAAAACGTCCATGAGTGTATGTTATAATGTAAAACTAATAGAAGGCACAATGACAAAATGCTCAGAGCCAATGTGGAAGAGAGCAGAGCCAACACAACTAAGCTGACCTTTTTCTAGGTGTGCTGTGCAGGGAGTAATTGGGACTCTCAGGGGTGTAGATATTCCAATGTGGTTTGTGACTTAGACTGACCCGTGGCAATTTGTGTGACTCCCATGGCCTGATTTAGGTGCTTCGAAAAAATCTGTGGGCTAGTTGATTGTTTAAAAATTCAAAGTAAGTGTCCAATGCACTTGTGAGATTATGCTTTGCCAGTGATTTCCTGACTCTGACCTTGCGGTACCTTAAAATGTCTAAAAATTCCAGATAGGCTCTTATAAATTCTAATGCAAACTGGGTTTCTTCAGGTGACACCAACTGAGGGTCACACAACAGCTGTAGAAAAATATTCTTTTGTGTTCCTTCTTCTCAAATTGCACATACAGCGCTGTTTCCTTCTCAAATATACCTCTAAATTATTCCATAATTTCATAAGGCTTGCCTTGATTATGATCTGTAGTAATACTATGTTCTATCTAGTGATATTTGATGTTTTCTTTCTCTACTTTTCTCCTTCCCAGAAGTGATTCTTGTGTAAGGTAGCTTATGCTTCCAATGACTGCAGCAAAGCAGCTATGGGCATTCAAAGTTATGTCTGCTGATCCTGCTATGAATCCACTGCAAATTCACCTATCCTGACTCCTGTCACTGACAAAGATGCCATTGTCTGAATCAGCTGGTTCCAATAGAACCAAACTAGACATTTCTGTTTTGTTCTTTTCCCCTGTCTCTATGAAGTCAGTGTCTGTTTGAGAGTTTAGGGGATCAATTCTTTTTAGTTTTACTTCTTTGTTGTGAGGGGGGGTCCCTCAGCCTGGCCTGCCCCCTCTCACAGTCTGGGAGCCCTCAGGGGCGGGAGGCGACCCAGTGATCAGGGGAAGGCGATGCCCCCATCACACCTCTGCTGCTGCCACTGCTGGAAGCACAAGCCTCGGCCAGCCCTGGTTACCTGAGCCTTGGGTGGCCCTGGGTGGCTAGGCGGCCGACATCCGAGGCTTGCCTGTATCACAGGCTGGCCCTAGGTGGCTGGGCAGCTGACATCTGAGGCTTGCCTGCACCTTGGGCATCATCTAGGCAGCCAACATCCAAGGCTTGCCTGCGCCTTGGGCTGGCCCTAGGCAGCTGTGCAGCCACCATCCAAGGCTTGCCTGTGCCTTGGGCCAGCCCTGGGCAGCTGGGGGGCTGAGGGCCGGTCCGGCCACACCGAGCACCTGCCAACCCCCCCCCCCACCCCGCCGTGGGGCTGAAAGGACTGGGGGACTCTGGTGAGGCTGAGGGGACTGGGCACCGCCATCTTGTGGCTATGGGTGTTGCCATATTTGTGATGGTGTGATGGTCAATTTGCATATTACCTCTTTATTAGATAGGATTTTTTCTTGATTTTAGAGAGGAAGCGGGAGGGAGAGAGAGATAGAAACATCAATGATGAGAGAGAATCATTGGTCAGCTGCCTCCTGCTTCCTTTTGGGGATTGAGCCGCAACCCTGGCATGTGCCCTTGACCAGGAACCCAGGATCCTTCAGTCTGCAGGTTGACACTCTATCCACTGAGCAAAACCAGCTAGGGCTAGACTCCTTTTTTAGGGCTCAGGAAGTACCTATGGAAGCTAGGCCAACAGATAATCTAATTAACATACATTTGACTGTATCAAGACAAACAATTATATTGTACTAGAGGCCCGATGCACGAAATTTGTGCAAGTGGCTCTGAAGGCCGAGGTAGCAGCCTCAGCTGCTGCCCCGGTCCTCACAACAGCAGCCCTGGCTGCCGCCTCGGCTCTCACAGCCCCAGCTTCATCTGGACGGTTGTCTGGAAGGTCGTTTGGTCTAATTAGCATATTATGCTTTTATTATTATAGACTAGAGGCCCGATGCACAAAAATCATACAAGAGTAGACCTTCCTTTCCCCAGCTGCCAGCACTGGCTTCCCTCTGGCACCTGGGACCCGGACTTCCCTTGCAGCCCCGGCTTCATCTGGAAGGTCTAATTAGCATATTATATTTTTATTATTATTATAGATGTCTTGCCACCTTTCTCTTGGCTGAGTTCTACCCCACAGCATAGAGAGCTACTTGAAACAAATAGCTCAGGTGGCCCATTTCCCTCATTTCTCTAAGACATTCCCAGACATTTCTCAATCCTAGGGTGATACAGCTTAAACTGAAGTTGGAATTCCCACTACAGTCTTTCAGTTCAATAACCATTAAAGCTATTAGCTCCTGGAAATGTCTTCTCTAATTCCAAAGAATCCTTTCCTAAGTGGCATTCCAATACTTTTAGGCATGGCTCCCAGGGGAAAAGTTGCCTAAAATTCCTGGTATCAAAGGAACCACATGAGTCAGGCTTGGCATCCAGTCATAGAATTGAACCTTTTCTGTTGGCACTACTGATACTAACCCCACCATTTCCTACAAAGACAGGGATCTTCCAACAATGTCTCTGTACCTGTTATCGTTCTGGAGCAGATGCTGCTGGTCTCATGTCTTGTTCTCTGAGACCACCTGAGTTAACCTGCAGCTACGGTTCACAGTTCCAGGCCCAATGAGAACTACCACCTGAAATGCACTGAGAGAGCTTGCTCCACCACATGCATTTGCTACCCACTCAACTCCCAACCAGTAGGAGATTGCTGTTGGTAGATAAATGTTTCAGCCTCCATGCCCTGTGGTGGGACAGTTCTGAGTCACATCTCACATGACTTCTCAGAGGGATTCAGCAGTGGTTTACCAAAATCAATCAACTTACTTATCAACAGACTCTTTTACTGTCCTGTCTCACTTGCTCAGCTTCCTTATTTGTGTGTTCTGCTACAGACAGGTCTTTGTCTCAAGGTCTGCTTTCTCAAGAACACAAACTAACATGTGCTCACGTCCAAGCATTATGTTCTTAGGTGGTTGGTACTAATTTAATTTAACTTTTAATGTCAATGTGATACAAACAACACACTAAAACAAAATGACTTTTATTTCCCTTTAAATTTAAGAATACATCTCTATCTCTACCAGTCATCTATGTTCTCTATCTTTCTTCTGTCTACCTAATCCATTTATCATACTAATCTATTTTTAGTGTTTTCTTAACATCCATTCTGTGCCAACTATTAGTTTTGGCGTTGGGAGTACTGACAGGCAGTAATGGTCCCAGCCCTCATAGATTTTATAGTGTCAGGGTGAGATGAGCATTTCACATGTCCTTACACAAATAGTCACTCATGATCATAAGAAGCACCACAAAGGAATGGAGCAGATCATATTGAAAACATAAACGTCAAGGAACCTAAAGATGTCATGGGTGGCAGCGGGTGGTGGTTAAGGAAGTTTCTCCCTCCCAGAGGTCATGTTTATATTCCTTTCTGAAGCACAGAACAGTGTGGATCACAAACTCTCTTACTCTGTTAGGATCTTAGATGGTACCTCAATCAGATGAAATATAGTGATTATCTTCTGTGTTTTGTTTAAAAATAATTTTAGATTTTTCTAGTGCAACATTTAAATGACCTATTGAACCATGGTGCAAGACAGTTTTAATGACATTAGTTTTAATTACTTACAGTACATTTCAGTTGCATAGCATGAAATTGAGCTGCTTTTTGCTCTAATTCTTTGTGCATCAGCTTCACAATGGGTTTCTATTTCTGTGAGTAAATGTCACATTCTTGCTTATTTCAAGTATAATTTCATTTTCATTCTTTCTAAGGCAAATAAATCCACTCAAAATTATCTTTCCTTTCTTGAACTTTCATTTGCTCATCAAAGTTAAATGATTATGCAAAATTTTTCCAAATGATACTATGTTATGTCTGAATGAGATGGGTCCAAAGGAGGACCAATTTCCAAGAAGAAACAAAGAATAAGAAGAGGGCTGGAAAGTTGTAATAATACTTACATGTTAAATGTTTGCAGAACATTTTTCTTTGCAAAGGTATGTTAATAAGTAGTGGCAGTTTACTACTGAAAACCTGTAAATAACGATTATTTTAAGTCCGAGTTCTTTTCTTCCTTTTTTATTTTTTCCTTTCATTTACCTTCAAGAAATTTACAGAGTCAACAGAAAAGAAAAAAGTTTTCAAATAATATATTTTGTGTGAGGACATAGCCATATCTTTGATGAAATAATTGTTGACTGTTGTGCTTTCAGTTCTTTCACTGGACACTTTGTTAATAACTTTCTCCCCAACCAAAGAACAGGCCACAGATTTCCTACAATATTACTTTTCTCTGTCTATTACACCTAAAAGGTTTCTCCTATTTATTTATCCTAAGCTGTTGACTTTTATTTACATCACACCTAAAGCCCTTTGCCCACCTTCTTTGGACCTGAAAATTCAGACTCTGTCTGCTTTCTTTTTTCTTTTTTCTCTTCTCCCTCCCCTTCCCTCCCCTTCCCTCCCCTTCCCTTCCCTTCCCTTCCCTTCCCTCCCCTTCCCTTCCCTTCCCTCCCCTTCCCTTCCCTTCCCTCTCCTTCCCTCCCCTTCCCTCCCCTTCCCTCCCCTTCCCTCCCCTCCCCTCTCCTCCCCTTCCCCTTCCCTTCCCTCCCCTTCCCTTCCCTTCCCTTCCCTTCCCTTCCCTTCCCTTCCCTTCCCTTCCCTTCCCTTCCCTTCCCTTCCCTTCATTTCCCTGAGACTTTCACATTCATCTCCTGTTTCCTCATGCCCATAGTGGGCCATTCCTTTCCTTTTCCAGAAATCTAGCTTAGGTCAAAGCCCCAGCTACCTGCTTCCTAAAAGGACATTTTGGATAGTTATTGCCTTAGAATAAAAATCTACCCAGAATAATGGGTAAATCTTTATCTATGTTGTGAGAAGGGTGCAAAGCCTTATTATAAAAATAATAAGGATGAAAAAGCATAGAAACTTCCATCGAGCGTACTTTTGTAATCCAGGTTGGTGAAGGGGTCTCATCTATTTATACTCACACGAAAGACAAAGTTTCCCAGTGATCCATGAAGTGGAATAAATACTTTCATACAGAATTTTCAAACAACCATTGAATCTTTCAGCTAAACAGTATGACAATAAGTTTAATTCTTTTTAGATAGTCTTTGAATGCTATTTACACATAGTTTTTATTTTTGAGGCAAGTGAAAGAAATGGCTCTAGAATATAGCCCTACTTCCTTTTTCTTCCCCTTTGACTTTATTTGATTTTGGTCAGCTTCCCTCCAGCTAGCCATTGGATTTGTGTGCATTGGAAATTTTCAGTTAAAATTCATGGCAAGGATAACTGCTAATTTTATAGTTTAGAGACTTGTAAGAGTAATTTTAATATTTGCTTAAAACATATCTAAGTCTGATAACCCAGATTGACGATCATTCTTTTTAAAAATTATAATGGATTCTATAATAATCAACTAAATAATAAGAAATATGGTAAATTATTGACAATATAAGGAAATATCAGAACCTTTAAAAAGTATCAGATAACAGATAATAATGTTAAATTTTGAAGGGAGGATTAGATGGCTGATCAACGATAGAAACTGACTTTGGGTGGTGGGCACCCAATGTAATATACAGACTAGGTAGCATAGAAATGTATAGGTGAAACTTATACAATCTTATTAATCAACTAGAGGCCTGGTGCACGGATTTGTGCACCGGTGGGGTCTCTCCACCTGGCCTGTGCCCTCTCCCAATTCAGCCTGGTCTGAGGTGATTGGGCCGAGACCTGCAGTCTGACATCCCCCAAGGGATGCAGTAGTATGTGAAGCAGCAGGCGGCCAGGGAGGAGCCCGAGCCCCGGCCGGGTGCTGTGTAGCTCATCCCGGCCCCGCAGTACCTGCACCACCGCAGCCACTCAATAGCACTGCCGTGGAGGCAGGAGAGGCTCGCACCACTGCAGCTGCGCTTGCCAGCCATGAGCTCAGCGTCTGGTGCCCAATGCTCAGCTGAGCGGCGCTCCTGCTGTGGGAGCACACTGACCACCATAGCGACTGGTCAAACAGTCATTTGGTCGTTCGGTCAACCGGTCGCTTAGGGTTTATATATATAGATGTAACCTCAATAAATTTAATCAAAAGAAGTGAGGATCAAGACACATACTGGGAAAAAATATTTGCAAAAGACATGTCTGAGAAAGGACAGTTATCTAAAATAAACAAAGAACTCTTAAAACCCAACAATAAGAAAACAAACAACCAAATTACAAAATGGCTAAAGATCTGAACAGACACTTTATCAAAAAAGATGTATAGATGGTAAATTAGCATATGGAAAGATGCTCAATGTATTATGTCATTAGGGAATTTCGCCAAATTCCAAAATACTGACAACACTGAATTCAAGGTGGGTAGCAACAGGGACTCTTTTTCATTGCTGATGGGAATGCAAAATTGTACAGCCACTTTGGAAGATATTTTGGCAGTTGGTTATAAAACTAAAAATACTCCTATCATATGATCCAGCAATCATGCTCTTTGGTATTTATTAAATGAGTTAAAAACCTATATTTATGCTAAATCTTGCACCTGGATGTTTATAGCAGCTTATTCATAATTGCTAAAACTTGGAAGCAACCAAGATACCTTTAGAAAGGTGAGTGAGTAAATAAACTGTGGTACATACAGACCATTGTATATTATTCAGTACTAAAGAGAAATAAGCTATCAAGTCATGAAACAACCTTAAATGCATATTATTATGTGAAAGCAGCCAATCTGAAAAGGCTGCATACTGTATGATTATAACTGTATGCCATTCTGGAAAAGGCAAATTGATACAGTATAAAGATCAATGGTTGCCTGGGGTTAGGAGGAGTGGAGAGATGAGTATGCAGAGGACAGAGGATTTTCAGGGCAGTAAAACTATTTTATATGATACTATAACGGGGGGTACATTTCATTAAACATTTGTTCAAACCCATAGAATGACACCACCAAGAGTGAATCCAAATGTAAATTATAGATTTCGGATGATAATCCTGTGTCAGTGTGGATTCATCAATTGCAACAAATGAACCACTTTGGTGGTGGAAGTTGACAGTGGTGGGAGGCTGGGCATGTGTGAGGGCAGGGTATATGGAAACTCTATGTACTTTCTGCTTAATTTTGCTGTGAATCTAAAACAGCTTTAAAAATAAAAGCTATCAAGAAAAAAAATACAATAAAAAAAGGTTCAAATAAAAATACAGTAAAAGGTACCCTGGCCAGTGTGGCTCAGTTAGTTAAGCATCATCCCATGCACCAGAAAGTTGCAGGTTAGATTCCCTGTGAGGGCACATGTCTGGGTTGTGGGCTCGGTCTCCAGCAGGGGGCATGCAGGAGGCAGTCTATAGATGTTTCTCTTTCACATGGATATTTTTTCTCTCTCCCTCTCCACCTCTCTCTTTCTCAAATCAATAAAAATACATATTACTTTCTATTTTTAAGGTCTCTAAAATATAGCTGTCTAGTGCAAACATAGTAGCATTACCTTGTGAGGTTTACAATGTACATAAGAGTAAAATGTATAGCTGATAATAGCCCAGGATTTGGGAGGAGGGAACTGGAAATGCAGACTCTCACAACTTTCCTTGCACAGACAGTACACCCTACAGGTCACTGGCCCACAAGCTACAATCCACAGATGGCCAGTAACAAAACTGGTTCTGCAGCTGTGTTTAATTGCTCTGTCTGCTGTTGGTTCACACAGTATTAAAAATTGAATCTGTTGCCCATATCAATTAAAAATTGATATCAAGATAAATATCTGACTATTTTGCATAAATTTCCGTCTCATTTTTTTTTAAGACCAGGCCCTACTACTTGGCCTGCGTTTCTCCATGGCAACAGTAGGCTTGAGCTGAGTAACCCCTGCTGCCTTGGGCTGGGTCAGTGGCTGCAGTTTTCCTTTACCTTCATTTCCTGTTTTATTCCTGATACCGAAAGTCAGTTTCCATTTATCGTCACATTACAGCACCGCTTTACTTGTCTCCTGCAGTTGTCTCATGCCAGCAGTCATTTGATTTGTGATCCTTGGAATAAATGCCAATAAGACTGGTAATTTGAAGCCTGAGAGTAGTGAGACAAGGATGGAGAACCACTCATTCTAGTTCTGTGGCCCTAAAGGAAGTGGCTGTTCTCACAATGGTTCCTGTCTTTCTTGGTAGCAGAAATTGTAGCTTTTATATATGTTTTTTTATCTGTAAGTTATACCATATAATTTCCAATAAAATGTGATTTTCTTTAAGTTATTGAGAGTCAACTGATAATAGTTGCTTACACTCAACTCTAAGACAGGGCTTGATTGAATGTTTTGTAAGGTTCCAACTTCTACCCTAAACCATCTGGGATATGTACATGGGGCTTGGGGTAGATGGTTGGGTAGAATTCTCTGTCACAATTTATATCTTCAAACATTTTATAAGTCCAAGAATAAGAACTATTTCCCCATTATGCTGAGTATTTTCTAATTTCTCTTTTTGTTCGCATTCCCGACCCCCTTTTTCTTTATACCTTTTGTATTACTCAAATTTTCTTTATTCTAATTTTTCTTTTCTACTTATTTTGCTGTTATAAATTCTCCCATAGTTTAAGAGAATTGCCTTAAAATTTTAATATGATGATGTATTTAATTGGAATGGGCTAAAGTTAAAATATTTTACTGGTGATGAGTATCTTTACTCTTCTGTAGAACAGTACAAAGACCTTAGTATGCTTAACACTGGTTACTATCTTCCACCTCATGTGCCACAGTTGTTTACTAGTAGTAATTTAATTCTTCCTGCTATTTATATTCCCCAAATTAGACATTATTATTATTTTATACAATCATTATTGTTTACATATTGTCTTTCTTACAATGATTCCTGCAATTAACTTAGTTCTTCTAGGTTCATGTTTCCTTTTTCCAAAATGTATATCCTTTACTTCCTTGTAAATAGGAAATAAAACAGGAAGCTGTTAGTGGTAAACTCGGTGATTGATTACTGAATTTATTTTGTCTCACACCTAAATAATATTTAATGATTATAGAATAATAAGCTTCAGCTCTAGTCTCTCAACTCTCTACAGATAGTGTTTCAATGAAAAAAAAAGTCTAGTGTTTAATTATTGTCTTTTTGTAATAATTAAATTTTTGCCTTTGATTTTTCCCCCATAGTTTTAAATTGTATGGTTACACTACAAGGGGCATGTGTAGGTGTGGATTTAATTATATTTATGCCTTATTTAAGAATCTAGGATAAGGAAAATATCTTTCATCAATTCTAGAAATTTTTCAGGCATTATTTTTGAGAATAATAGTCTTTCCTCCATTCTCTCCATTCACATCCTCTGTAATACCTCTTAGACTTATTATGTTAAACTCTTAATTTTTCTTTCACACTTTCTCTCATTTTATTTTTTTGGGGATATATTATGAATCATCACTTCCAGGGCATTAATTCTCTCATAGGCTGTGGCTAATCTAAAATTTAGTTCATTTAATGAAGCTTTTCTTTTAACTTTCACTAATTATATTTTTCATTCTTAGTAGGTGTTTTAGTTGGTTCTTTTTCTTATCCTTTTTTCATTGAAACTTAATTCTTTTTCTTTTCATTTATGTTTCTAATCATTTTAAACATACTTTATCATTAATATCTAATAGTGGTATTCTCCAATGTTTTTGCTTTTTTGCCTGCTGACTCTCATGTCATCAGAAGGCTTTATTTGTGGGAGTCTTGTGTAGTTTGTATTGAGAGATACTTTGTCAAAATAGGATTTTAATTTGCTTTGGCCAGAAACTGTGGGGTATCATTAGCTCGAGAACACTTTATTTTAATTTCTAGTCTGTTAGAAAACATAGGTGGTTGAAATTAAACTTTGATAACAAGTGACTTTTGGCCCATGATGATAAATGATTACGGGAGAAGACTAATTTCTTTTTCACCCAGATCCCAGGTGTCTAGACAGGGACTTCTTAGTTTACTTCTTGTGCAGGTGCATGTAGTTTTTAAGTTGAGCTGTTCACTGAGGATGTAGTCTTCTGAATGTCCTGTGAGGTGTCAGCTCCAAGTTTCCATTTTGCACCGGTTGTCACCTATCCTCCTCTGAGCATCCAAACCCAAGACCAGGTTATTGATGGCAACAGTCTCCCCAAGGCCGCTGAGAGTCAGGTCTTGTGCTTAGCACTCTGGTTTTCAATGACCTCCTTGCGTTGGGACCTTGGGGATTTTATTTAAATTTTGCTAGTACAGGTTTGAATTTAATTGTATGTATGTTATATATATTTTTTTACCCAGCATTTCTACTTGTTTTGTGGAAAAGGGTTTTCAGGGTATCTAATCTGTAATACTCCAGGAAATGAAAGTTTCCATACTCAAAAGAGGCTTGCAGTATTCGTTCATTTATTCCAACAGATTTTACTGTCTACAAGCTGACAGGCAATGTTACTTCACATTTTTTTATGTAGTGGGGTATAAGTCAATAGAAAGAGAATAAATGAATGATGTGACAGTGCCAATCACTATTGCTTGTTTTTATTTTATCCTGAAGTATTTTATACTTGAAATAAGCTAAAAAAATATCACTTCTGGTATGTGCAATTTCCCCCATTTCATAACCCAAACTACTTATTTCACTCTGACCACATTTCATTTCATCCAGACTTTTATTTTCTGACCTTTCATTTAAATGTGTATATAATGCACTCTATGTGTGGCATATCTCTTTTATTGTCCAAATAATAATAATTTATATTGTAAAGAAATCTTTATTATTGAAAGCATTACATATGTCCTCCTTTTTAATAGCCACTTCCAATCCAGTGTCAAAAATCATAGGGGATCTTGCTGTTTTTTATCTGACTGTGAGTAGAATTATACACTGGAATGTATGATCTTCCCTGTTCTTTACCTGTCCTGAGGTGATTTCAAATAAAGAAAATTATTGGAGTTGTCAGCCTGTTAAAGGCAACTTGGAGACAAGGCTTCAGCCCTCCTGATCTCCATTCGTCTTCTCTGCTTCCACCTCAGCAGGTTCTCCATCCACATCGGATCTGAAAAAAATAAGATACTTGTTATGGAATCACAGACTAAAGATGAGTCCAATGGAGCAGTGCTTATTAATATTTAATGATAATGCACATCTATTGGGAATCTTGTTAAAATGTTGAGCTGGGGTGAAGCATGAGATTTTGCACGTCTACCAAACTGTCAGATGCTCCTAATTAGAAAGACCTTGGAGTTGCAAGACCCAGATACTTTTCAACATACTTGTAAAGTAGAGAATTCGAAGTTGCAAGAAAGTCAAGGGCAGAACTGAAAGGAATCATATAATGTATATTTGGACCCATCTAAATGACAATAACAGAGAGGGATATTATAATGTAGTCAATTTTATAACAAAATAAATATTTACAATTTTCATATGGAAATCACCAATGTATAAAAAAGATTACTCTTGTCTTCAATAAATTTTTTGTCTATAAAATTTTTGTATTGATTGTGTTTAATGATAAATCTAATTATTTATGCAAAACTTAAATAATGTAGATATCTGTATAATAAAGACATCTGTATAATAAAAATTGAAAGTTTCTTGTCCCTCTCAATTCTATTTCTACTAGTAACCACTGTTAAGTTTGTTGTAGACCCTCCAAAATATTTTTGTTCCATTTATAAGCACATATACTCAAGATTTGTAGCTTTACAAAAAAAAAAAAAAAGATTCCACTCTTTTCTGCAACTTTTTTTAAACTTAATATTTGTGATCATTTCCCATTACAATACAAATAGACCTTCCATATTATTAGCAGTTGTATGGATATGCTGTTCTATAATATTTAACCATTTTTATATTGACAGAAATTTAAGCAAATTCCAATATTTGCCTTTAATTAAATATTCTATAAACTAAGAAAAATTATCCACCCAAATAATTAAAACCAAAAAGAAAAGGATCTGGGTGGAATGTGAAGACCTCTGCCATTCATTTCAACTTCATTCATTTCAACTTCACTTTCTATGTAGATCAAACCCAATGGAGTTCTGAGCCCTGGTCCTTCAGCTACAGCAACTACATCTCAGCCCCAGGACAACCTCCAGACTCTCCACTTTGGTTCTATGGGGGAAATAGTATTTCTGTAGATTTTGATTCTGATTGCTAATAAGAATGCTCCTCAAAAACAGGCTTGAAAAGAGCAAGTGAACTGGAGGGGTTAAAATGAAGCATCATATCAGAAAACTGTGGTACATCTACACAATGGAATACTATGCTGCCATAAAAAAGAAGGAATTCTCATCATTTGCAGCAACCTGGATGGAATTGGAGAACATTATGTTAAGTGAAATAAGCCAGTCAATGAAAGAAAAATACCACATGATCTCACTCATTTATGGATAATAAAGAACATTATAAACTTGAACAAAAAGATAGATACAGAGACAGTAAAGCATCAAACAGACTGTCAAATTACAGGGGGAAAGTTAGGGAGAGGTGGGGGAGATAAGAGATCAATCAAAGGACTTGTATGCATGCATATAAGCATAACCAACGGATGCAAAACTCTGGGGGGTGAGGGCACATATGGGAGTGGGGTAGGGGGTGGCAATGGTAAGATATGTACACATATAATACCTTAATAAAAAAATTGAAAAAAAAAAATTAAAAAAAAATGAAGCATCATAGGCAAAGCATGCTCTATGTGCATAGCCTAGCCATGTATTTTAAAACCACACGAAAATATTAAATGTTCAAACATCTTTAATTGGTCTGGATAAATAGCTTATGGTTAGCAGAAAAGAGATTATATGTTTATTCTGGTTTATAAAAAAAGTCATTTTAGAGATACAAATTGGATATGGAGCTTGAGAGTTATGAAACTTTATAACTCATAAAATAAACATAGCTCGTTTTCATATATTTAAAGGACTCAGTCTACAGAGCCTTAAGTCTAGACTCTAAAGGGAGAGAAATCATTTTCTCTAATGTATATTTAATTAAAAACACTGTCTATACAGAATTACTAACAGAAATTGCTTGGCCTACCAAATATTCTCTGACCTAAAAGAAGATCATTAGAGAATGTTCTTGCATTATATTGAGGAAAAAAATCATGTCTTTACTTTTTATTTATTGATAGACTACTATTAGTGACAGGCATAATAAAAAAGCTCTTTCCTATTGTGTTCTCAGTGGCCATTACAAACTTTTTCTACTGACCTTGAAACAACTAGCTCACTTACAAAGGAGCAGATAACTTTATTTACTACATTAGTAAGAAGATAAGAGTTCTAAAATGCATTTTCTTCAGCCTTACCCTGAACAGGTGTCTGTAGCATTTCCAATCATCTATCTCTCAAATTTACAGAAGAAGGTATCCTTGCCCTTTTCCAGAAATAAGCTCTTACCCCTGTCCTCAATTTTATGGTATAATTTTACCATTTCCTTATATATTTTCTCTTCATTGGTTTCAGCTCCTGGAAGACAAGAATAATACTTTTCCTTTATTTGTATTTCCTCAGTGTGTCTCTTTATCTTATACTAGGGGCCTGATTCACGAAATCTGTGCAAGGGTAGGCCTTCGCAGCCCTGGCTGCTGGGACCCTCATGGCCCCGGCTGCCTCCAGGCCCTGGCTGCCTTGTGGCCCTGGCTGCCTCAGGTCCAAGCTGCCCCACGGCCCTGCCCCCTGCCCACACCCACCTTGGCCTGGTGCTGCCCACGTCTGCCACCTCAAACCCCCAGTTCCCCGGTTCTGCAGAGCCCCCTCATTGATCACCCCCTGGCTGGTGGCCTGGGCCTCACTCTGTGGGGTGATCAATCACAGAGCCCCCCATCCCCCTATCGATCGCCCTGCAGAGAGTGGCCTGGGCCTCCCTCTATGGGGCGATTGTGGGGTGATGGCAAGACTCCCGACCAATCGTATCGCTCCCGCCTTGCCTGGCCTGGTGCCAGTGCGTGTCATAGTGTGGTCATCCGGAAGGTCATCCAGACTGTTATTCTGCTGTTCAGTTGTTTGGTCGATTTGCATATTATGCTTTTATTATTATAGATATCTTTCTTGACTTCTCAGATAACCAGACCCAAATCTGATGTACAACAGTAATGATCTCATACTAGGATTTTTGCATGTCTCCCCTGAATCTTTTTGTTTTCATAATGGTCTTTAATTTTCTCTCACTACTTTGTTTAATAGCTCTCTAAATATTTTTGAAGGTGGGTTTGATATAAACACTACTAAAATGAGTGATTAACAAATATTGAAGTTAGCAGAAATCTCACTGGTTTACATTCTGTGAAGTAAAAAAAAAAAGAGAGAATAATGCTTCTGTTTTTAGCATAGCAGACTTTTATTAAATGGAAGTTTAGACTCAAATTCAATTCTACTTTTTCTTATTACTCTATATTGTCTTTAGTGTTTGAAAGTTACAAAATATGTTTATTTACATCATGTTTGGTCTTTACAAAATTGTGTGGTTAGCCACAATTCTAATGTTGCACTCCTTTTAAAGAGAGGGGCACTTTTATTGCATTGTCTTAGATCAGTGACTTTCAATCTTTTTCATTTCATGGCACACATAAACTAATTACTAAAACTCTGCAGCATGCCACAAAATATATTATGTGTTTTGCCGATCTGCCAAAAAAAGGTTAATTTTGATTTATTCACACCTGTGGCTATTGTTGTGTTGGCTGTTGTCATTTTTTATTTGACAATTTAAGGTAAAAAAAAAAAAGGTTGGTACCCCTGACTAAATAGTCAGGTATTGCATATTTTAATAATTTTTGTGGCATACCAGTGTCTTAGATTATTCTTAAGGAACTGAAAAATTAATCTTTTAAGATGTCAAGAAGATGACATCATATCCTCTTCTGCCCTCCAGCTCCTGCAACACAAACATCATCACAGAAAGATTTGTGGGTATAATTGATA
Organism: Eptesicus fuscus; assembly: GCF_027574615.1. Taxonomy (NCBI): domain Eukaryota; kingdom Metazoa; phylum Chordata; class Mammalia; order Chiroptera; family Vespertilionidae; genus Eptesicus; species Eptesicus fuscus. The sequence continues at coordinate 90,691,408 of NC_072474.1, read as the reverse complement.
TGGTCATCTCACCTCTAACATTTTGCTTGGGAAAGAAACCTGGACAGAATGCCTGAACCACGATATCCTTTGGAGTTGACCTCGAGAGCACCTAGGTGAGTCTCTGGTGGCCAGCCTGTAATGGGACAGGGGGTCTCAGATGGAGTAAAGGTTCCCCACCCTAACACAGGGTTGGCGTGAGAAATAAGATGATTGGTCTCATTATGGTCAGATCTCACCAAAGAAGAGAAAATATAATAAATATTAAATAGACGGGCAGAAAATAGATTACAATAATTACCTATGCATTTGTTTAAATAAATGCAAAAAATTTGTTCAGTATCTGCTTTAGATGAAGAAAATTGCCAAAGAGAGTTTTTATGGGGAGAGCAGACCCTTACATGAGCATTCAGAAGGTTGGAGCTCCAGATATTTATGTTTCTTTATGACACACACACACACACACACACACACACACACACACACACACACACACCAGTCATTGTCCGTTTCAAAGAAAGAAAAAAAAAAGGCCATCTTTTCAATGAAGTGTAGTGCTAAATATCTTGTCAGTTTTTGAAGCTGTTGGAATGTAGGGCCTAAAATAATAGATTTGATCCTTAATGGTTCATCAGTGAAAGCCTCAAGCTAAACGTTTTCAAAGCGAGGCAACACAGCATGAAAAGGAGAGTAAGGATTCGTTTAGTAATACACTTAAAAGGTGGTGGGCTGTCAAAGCAGGGAAAAGCGCACCTGAGGAGCAGTAGAAAGGCAAGGGGCATGGGGAGAGTCGCAGCAGGACACCCTGCAGAGATGCTGGTCCTGAGGGAGAGCAAGGTGCTAACAGCTGAGTCCAGGAGGACAGAGCCTGAAATGGGGACAGAGGAGGCTCCACTGAGGAAACTGCAGAAAGCCAAAGATTATAATTTTAGGATAAGAGAGGGGGCAGGAGGTCATACCACTTGGCAAAGGAAGTAGTGATATTACTGGTCACTGAGGTAGAAGAATAGCTAACCTCTGAGGACTGATTTACACTATAAAAGGTGCTTGCTTATTAAAACATTATCTCAATATTATTTACAATATCCCTTGGTACTTTTATATATATTGACTCTCAGTCCACTGATCTTTTTTTGTTATATTATGCCAAGATATCTATTAAGACGGAGGAGGGTATTAGATTTGGGTAGATGAATTATTGCTGCTAAGAATGATTTGATGATGTAAATCAAGGAGACAGATAAGATGATTCTATAAAGAAGTGAAAATATTAATAGATCATTAAAAATTCTTAACAATAGCATAGTAATAAACTTATTTTTCTGAAGCTCTTTATTGTGAAACATAATGGAAAGTGAGTTTATATTTGATCCTTTACTTTTGATTCATTGACATTTTATATGGTAAATTTACATAATAAATTCTAGTATGCAAAAATACATCACCCACTAATTATTAGACCACTTTGTAAAAAGAAATCTTGAATAAAATTTACAGCTTTATTATGATTCAAGACACTCCCATTTTATGAGGTATAATCAAAGACTGAAAATTTGAAGTATCTTTTAAAACATTATGAAATTATAAATCAGGGTCTGCCAGTCTCCTCAAATTAATCATAAATGCATATACTTCTCATTTTATCTGCATATATAGAGTTATATATATGTTATTTTAGTCATAAGTTAGAATTATATCTAATTATGCATAATTTGTCTGCATATTTTAAAGTATTAATTTTGCCAAACAAAATCAACAGTAGGATGGCTTTTCAGGATACTTTTTAATATCTTAGTAAAACAAACAGACAAAAATGAGCACTAACTACAGTGTGCCACCACACCAGAAGAACTGTCTTGAAAGGATATTTCAGGTTGAAATATTTGAAAAATATATTATAAGCAACAACAGAAAACCTTCTTATATCAATAATGCCACTCCTCTTGGATGATTTTGCTGATTCTACTCCTGTAGCTAGGGCAGACAATTCCCCCTTTTTTAGATGATAAAGTACACATTGTGTAATGGAAGGTTTTAAAAATTGCTTACATTTGAACCTATTGTGTTGTTGTATGATGATGAAATTCCAGGCTTTGAAACCAAAGTCACAGAATTGACAAGATTAACAGTGGACTGTAATGACAGATTTCATTATCTTTTCTTTGTCTTTTTCTTTTTTAATGAGAAACTCATGTCCAAAAAGTGGGTTGCCTGGAAAAATAGAAGGAACTGATAGCAATTGTTTAAGTTAAGAGATCCTCACCTAAAATGTTTACATATTGTTGCATAAAAGTACCTGGATTCATTTCTGGTCACATACTACTTTATAAAATTGGGTTAATTTGTAAAACTCAAAATTTGATTTCCTTAACTTGATCTTGAATTCTTAGAAGAAAGGTGGAATATTGAATGAAGGCTTTTAATCTGGGAAAGGACAGATTATAATTTTAGAACATTCACGCTGACATTTGTCTAGAGGATTGGCAAAGTCAGATTGGATCCAGAGAAACGAGTTAGCAACCTCTGCAGTATTCAGGCAAGAAAGCTGAAAATAACCACAATAAAACAAACGAAGACAAATCATGTCATTGGTTATGAATACAGAGAAGAAAATATTAATGTATAAAACACTAAGGAGGGACATCTACAAAATAACTAGCTGTTCAAAAGTCTAAGTTATGAAATTTAAGGAAAAACTGAGGTCTATCCTAGACTGAAGGAGACTAAGGAGACATGACAAATAAATGTAACAAATTGCTTTTTCTATAAATGATGTTACTGGGGCCCAGCTAGTGTGGCTTAGTGATGGAGTATCCACCTATGAACTAGGAGGTCACTAGGAGGTCCCCATCAGGGCACAGGCCCAGATTGTGGGCTCAGTCCCCAGTGGGGGGCATGAAGGAGGCAGCTGATCAATGATTCTCTCTCATCATTGATGTTTCTATCTCTCCCTCTCCCTTCCTCTCTGAAATCAATAATATATATAATATATATATATATATATATATATATATATATATTAAAAAGATGTTATTGGGGCCAATGGTGAAACTTAAAAGGATCTGAGGACTAAAAGGTAGTGATATATCTATATTAATTGATATTATTTTTTAGGAAATGCACACTAAAGTATTAGGGGGTATTGAACAATTAGGTCAGCAACTTAATCTCAAATAAGACAGGAAAAAAAAACTGTACTGTAATTATAATTTTCTGTAAGTTTGAGGCTGTTTTTTTTTTTTTTTTGAGTAAGGGAGCTTTATTATTTTGTTTCAATAACAGTACACATTCAGTATTACTTTGCATTAGTTTCAGGTATACAGCATAGTGGTTAGACAATTATATACTTTACAAAGTGCTCCCCCGCTATTTTCAGTACCCACCTGGCACCACACATAGTTATTACAATACTAGAGGCCCAGTGCACGAAATAGTGCATGGGTGATGTCCCTTGGCCTGGCTAGTGATCGGGGCCAATTGGGGCCACGTGAGGTTGGCTGGGGGGAGGGGCTGTGCAAGGTTGGCCGGGGGGAGGGACCGCGGAAGGTTGGGCAGCCGCGGGAGGTTGGTTGTGGGAGTGCACTGACCACCAGGGGGCAGCTCCTGAATTGAGTGTCTGCTCCCTGGTAGTCAGTGCATGTCATAGTGACTGGTTGACTGGTCATTAAGTTGTTCGGTCACTTAGGCTTTTATATATAGAGACTAGAGGCCCAGTGCATGAAATTTGTGCACTGGGGGGGGGGTGTTCCTCAGCTCAGCCTACACCCTCTCCAATCTGGGACCCCTCGGGGGATGTCCCTCTGCTGGTCCCACAGGGATCAGGCCTAAACCGGCAGTCAGACATCCCTCTCACCATACAGGATTGCTGGCTCCTAACCACTCGTCTGCCTACATGCCTGATTGACACCTAACTGCTCCTCTGCCAGCCTGATTGCCCCCAACTGCCCTCCCCTGCCAGCCATCTTGTGGTGGCCATCTTGTGGCAGCCATCTTGTGATGACATGGGGGTGGCCATCTTGTGATGATGTGAGGGCGTTGCACGAAGGCGCGAGGGTGCAAGGGACACCTAGGCTTTTATTAGTATAGATTATTAACTCTATTTCCTATGCTGTACTTTATATCCCCATGACTGTTTTGTAACTACCAATCTGTACTTCTCAATTCCTTCACCTTTTTCACCCAGTTCCCTATCCCCCTGTCCTCTGGTAACCTGCTCTCTTTATCCATGAGTCTGTTTATGTTTTATTTGTTTGTTTATATTGTTATTTAAATTCCACATATAAGTTAAATCATATGTTGCAGCCAACTCAACTTGGGCTCCAGTGGAGGGAGGGTGGCTCAGAGTGGACCAGGAACCTGCCAGGAGAGACTGGATTATGTTGCTCCAGGGAGAGAGCTGAAGGTATAGCCAGGGTCCCTGCACTGAGTTCGTCTCCCATGCCACTCACAGAGGATGCAGTCCAGCACTCCCCTCCACACAGTGTTAGCCTGGTTAAATGCACTAGCCCCACCCTTCTGACTCCTTGTCCTCTGCTCTGCTTCCCTCATGCCCTTCGGAGGCAGCTGCTGGGCCCATGGTTGAAAGGTCTGGGGGTCCTCATAGGGTATCAGAGACTGAGTTGTGTGGCTCTGGAGTGGGGGCCATTCCCCCCTTTCCATGAGATTGAATAAAAATTATTAAAATTATTTGTTTTTGCAATTACACTATAAATATATACAGGAGTGGGCAAATATAGGTTTACAGTTGTGAATACAGGAAACAGTTTATTCTTGTATTATTATTTATTAATTACTGTATTATTTTCTGCATGAACAACTATAAACCTACTTTTGCCACAACCTGTAGATAGATCTATAATAATAAAAGCTTAATATGCTAATTAGACTGGACAGCCAAACGACCTTCCGGACGAAGCCAGGGCTGCAAGGGCCAAGCCCCTTGCATGAATTTCGTGCATTGGGCCTCTAGTAGATGATAGATAGATAGATAGATAGATGATAGATAGATAGATGGATGATAGATAGATAGATAGATAGATAGATAGATAGGTAGATAGATAGATAGAGGTGTGATACATCTTTATAAAAACAACATTCTTACTTAAGAAGTTCATGGAGCAAAAATGTACTTGGAGCTAGTTTGGGTACATACATCATTATGCTTTAAAAAGTGTCTGTGATATTCAGCCAATTGAAATTTAAGCCAGGGCTGTTGACATGTATATGTACTTTCATATTTACATGATCAGACTCCCTGAAAGAACCCCTGGGATCTGACTGAGTGTTGGACTGCATCCAAATTTCACCTTTTCTTAGCTTCTTCCCCTTTTCTCTCCTGCTCCAGGACTGGTTTCCTAGGGTGAACTCCCTAACAAGTCTTGCGGAACTGAATCCCTGCAAACAGACTCCAGGAAGCAGTCCAGCACAAGCCATGCCTTTGCTATTAAAATTTCACATTTCTCCTCAAATGTGAAAGATATGCTCATCCCTTTTGCTGACCTCCCAAGGGTCTCCTTTTTTCATGGCATCTGACTTCGACACAGTCCCATATCTAAGTCTAAATTGGGTCACAGCATGGAGGAGGCTTCTGGAGAGCATTTTCTGGGACTCAGCTTCTCAAGCCCAGGTCCTCTGGATTAGACAATCAGGGAATTGAGGTGGCAGATATCTGCCTCACACTTACCTGACATACAGTGATTAGGGAGGAACCAGATAAACACAATGGACTCCAGCTTTCAGAAGGAGTGGGGAGGGGCACAAAGCATCAGTGACAGGGCATGAGCAGCTGGGGTGATGGGACTGTCTGCACTGTGTGGGCAATAAGGTAGTGCATTGTCTGTAAGAATTTAAGAACAATAATATAACTACCCAAATCTCAGAATGCACTTTGTCACCAGAAACAGGCAAGAGTAACCAGTGTCAGTGATAAATACTCCTCTCAATCTATGCAGATGGCTTCACCCTTCACCTTTGTGCACCATGGCATAGCAGTTATTCATCCATAGCAATTCCAAAATCCAGCTCGCCCATGCCACCAGTCCCTTGATTAGGTACAGACAGTCCTGGGCATGGTTCTTTATGGATGCCAGGGTGTCCTTCTTTCCATTGCAGACAGTACATCTCAATGATTAAGATTAAAAGCTCAATGATTTCTTAACTGTGTTACCATGAGCAGATGACTTTATCTCTTTGAGCCTTCACATCTTTATCTGTAAAATGGGGGGCTTTCATATGGTACTTAGTGTGAGACGTAAGTGTGAGGTTCTGGTGAGACTTAAATGAGATGTTACATAAAAATCAGTAATATTTTATACATGCAATATATATGAGATATTACATGTAAAAGTAAGATATTTTAAATATATTACATATAAAGAATCTTAAACAATGCCTTGTGTGTAATAATCCTCAATAGATGTGCACTATCATTGTTATTTTATACTAGAGGCCCAGTGCATGAAATTCATGCACTTGGGGAGGTGTCCCTTGGCCTAGCCTGTGCCCTCTTGCAGTTGGAAGCCCTCAGGGGGATGTCCGACTGACAGCTTAGGCCCGCTCCCCCCCCCCCCCCCTGGTGGGGGGAGTGGGCCTAAGCCGTCAGGTGGACCTTAGCACTGCTGCTGAGCTCACCAGACGTGATCCCAGCTTCTGGCTGAGCGGCACTCCCCCTGTGGGAGCACACTGACCACCAGGGGCCAGCTCCTGCATTGAGCATATGCCCCCTGGTGGTCACTGCACATCATAGCAACTAGTCGTTCCGCTATTCGGTCGATTTGCATATTAACCTTTTATTATATAGGATGTGTCTCTGTTCCAAAAATTGTAATATGAAGACTGAAATGATATTGGGTTCTTATGTGCACATTTATAAGGAAACAATTTGAAATTGTCAGTACTTTTTTGCTGACAATTTGGGAAGAAATAGTTAGAGAGGGGGATGAAATGATACTGAAGATCAGACCTGAGTGCAAATCTTAAAATAAAACTGGAAACATGAATTGATTTGTATTATAAAGGGCACAAAATTAGTGTAAAGAGCTACAATTTCGTTTTCCAACTGGTTTAAAACATGCTCAGGGCAGCATGAGGAATTTTGTAATGGTCTCTTATTATGCAAAGGGCACAAAATGTAAAATCAGATGTCATGGTACTCTGGTTGCTGGGAGGAGAGTACCCAATTATCCTCATCCATTACTAGGAGGATGAGGCAAAACATTACGCACTGTCTGCTCGCCCAGTCCAAAGTGGCAGTCCTGTCAGAGAGTCGGATCTTACTGACCCTTCCAGCAAGCTCTGAAATATTGAAAGAAATCAAGAAGAGTTGAATGTTTTTGGAAGACTTGATGAAAGTAATGACATAGTGGAAGTGAAACAACAGGAGCACTAGATGTCCAGACCATTCTTTGTGTTACGACGTCTTTTAAAACATGCCATCTGCCCCTGCCTCATTTTCTTGGAATCCACTAGTATCCTATATAATAAAGAGCTAATATGCAAATGGACATCACACCTTCACGCCATCATGCCTTAATGGCTCAGACACTCAACACTGGGGAGAGAGGGATGGGGACCAGCCAGGCTGTAGCTTGGGAGAGGGACAAGCTGCCTGCCCCATGGTCCCAGGCACCTGCGGCTGTGGCCCAGGCAAAGCCGCCCACCCATGGTCCCCTGCGGTTGCAGCCGGCCCCAGCAAAACTGGCCCGGGTCCTGGGTGCCTGCAGCCAGCAGAGGGAAGGAAGCCTGGGTCCCAGGTGCCTGCAACTGGCCGGACGAGGAAATCCTGGGTCCTGGGTGCAGGGCAAGGCAGAGGCAGTTAGGGGTGATCAGGCCAGCAGGGGAGCAGTTAGGGGTGATCAGGCAGGCAGGCAGAGGGGTTAGGAGCCAGCAGTCCAGGATTGTGAAAGGCAGTCGCATATCCCCCAAGGGATCCCGGATTGGATTGCAGGCCAGGCTGAGGGACACCCCCCCACCCCCCGTGCTTGAAATTCATGCACCAGGCCTCTAGTCTTGTTATAACTTCTCTGGCATCCTTACTCAAATTTAGGCAGATTCAGATCTTTACAAGTTTTTTAAGCTGCTTTGCAAAGGGGCAAGGTGGAAATCATTGTAAAAATAACCTTTTCTAAATAATGGATGAGGACTTGAAATTAAATCATATGCTCAGGTCTAGGAGCCTATGGGCCACTCACTGCTTGTTCTTGGGCTACTGGGTTTATTCCCTGACTCTCCTTTGTGTGCCTAACCAAGGATTTCATCAAGTTACTGTCTGACCTCAACCTCCCACTTTCTCCTTTGGCAGAATCTGACTTTTTCCTGGGTGCTTGCTATTTCAGGCTAGATGCTCCTCCTAATATAAATATACCACTTTTACTAAGCGAAAGAATGCACCCAGTATTTTTTTTACAGAAACCCATGTGCATTTGGCTAATAGTTGCTGAGACATGCAACCTTTTGACACAGGTGGTCTGGTTTTCACAGTTCAATCTTTTGGTACCTGCTGTGTTACATTGTCTAGGTTGATTGGCACAATTCTCTGTTCTGAATTCACTGCTACCCTATCCTATCAGCTGACTACCTCTGTCAATTTCTAAAACAGATCCGCAGATTACTGGTATCCCCTTGGATACTGCTTTTACACTAGCTAAATGCCCCCTTTTGGAATCAAGACCTTTGCCCTCGGTTGTTCTTTTTCTCACCCTGTAAAATTGTCTTCACTTTAGATCCAGATCTGGTAAAACAACCAAGTAGACCTTATACCTTATCTATTCAATTTAGGATGTTTGATTTAATGTGTTAGTTAGCTCTGTTGGTGAAAAGACATAGTAATAAATCAACACTTGTTGTTTGCTTTTAAATTAAAGTATCCTTGTAGATTTCAGCCAAAGGAAATGCCGCATTTATTGACTAGTTTAACTGAGCAGGGTATGCTCTGCATGAAATAATTAAGTCTTTATAGGAAATTCTTTTTAAAAGTGGGATTAGTTAATGATGCTAATTAGGGCAGAAGAAAACAAGGGTGATTGAAACGCACCCAGAGGTAATCCACACAATCCACCCTTGGTAAATAGCATCGTTTTTTTTCTCTTTTCCTGAGCACTGACCATGCAGAGTGACTAATGCATAATCCAGTGGGCTGATAGGATTTTTCCATCTTGTCTTTCCCATTATTTGATAAAAGGAATAAGGAATACAAAAATCACCAGCAGAAGGATGTGGGGGAGGAAAAAAGTGTTCCTAAATAAGTAAGTATTGACTGTTTCTTGTTTCTTCCAATATCACCCTGAGGTGGTTGATGAAGGGACCTCATTAACCAGACTCACTCAGTGGAAGTGGCTTGGGAGCCTGCCCTATGGCTTTAATCAGGGACAATCCTTTATCTGATGTAACAGGAAATCCAGACATGATCCTCTAATCCAGGGGTCCCATAGGTGAGTCCTTCCTGTAGATGGAGATGGATGTCCTCTTTGGATTGAAGATCTACAGGACAGATCTCTGAAAAGACTGTGTTTTTCAAAAAGGTCAAAGCAATACTTCCTGTCACACATGCTGTTCCAGAACCTTCCCCTCCCCTATTTTCTGTCCCTTTGAATCTGGTTCGTCTATGACTGTTCTGACCAACAGGGTACAGCAGAAGGATGCTGTGTGGCATATGATCCTGGGTTAAGTCTGGCTCTCTCTTTCTGTGACACTCACCTGGGGACCCAGCCCTCACACTGTGAGGAAGCCCAGGCAACGTGAGGATATAAAGGTGTTGAAGCCATATCCCCAGTTCAGGTCTTCACCTGCTGCCAGCAGCCTCTGATATCATAGAGCAGAGGCAATCCATTCATTCCCGACGTGTCCTGTCCGAATTCCTGATTCACAGAGTCCATGAGCATAATAAATGGTTGTTTTAGGCACTAAGTTTTGGAATAATTTGTTTTGCAGCCTTAATAACTGGGACAATAAGGATTAACTGATTGCTTTTTAAAGTAGTCTTAATAGTCTCAGCGTTGTTTCTGTATTACATGTAATGTGAATGTAGAAATGAAAGAAACAAAAAACAAACCATAATTTCTCTTCTCTCCTTTCACTGGAAAGCCAGATATCTTTCAAAAGTTCAGTTAAGGCTTCTGTGTTTTGTGCCACAATTTGAAAGCTCTTAGCCATTCTGAAGTTGATAAATCTAGTTTTATAAAGCCCCATATTTCTGCAAGGCAAACTCAAAAGACAAATTATTAACTGAGGATAGAAACATGTGCAACTTGCATCACATGAGGTTAATTTCCTTGATTTATAGCACTTCTATAAATCAATAAGAAACAACAGCCTAATAGATGTGTCCAGAAAACTCATAGAAAAGGAAAATCAAATGGTTCTCAAATATAAGTAGAGACCCAAGTTCACTCATAATAAATGCAAATTAAACAGGTTCTGGGATTACCCCACCCATATCAGATGGGCCAAGATGAAAACTTTGGTAACATGTTGATAAGGGTGTGGGAAAGTAGGCATTCTTTGCAGGGCAATTTTGATAAGAAGAGTAATTTTATATATGCACACGTATATACATGCATGATATGTATGTAAGGTTATACACTGTGACATTTGTGTAATGGCAAAGGATTGAGAGCAACCAAAATATTCTTCAATCAAGGTTTAGCTATATAAATTATGGTATATCCCTGTGATGAAATATTATGTATCCAAATTTAAAATAAATGAAAAATATATCTATGTACTGATTAAGTGATATGCAAAATATCAAAATTAAGTGAAAAATCAAGCTACAAAACCTTCCTTTGTGTTTTACAATATCTGTACAAATTTTTAAAATTATTTCTGTATACGCATGTACGTACATATGTGTTCATATACTCATGGATTATCACTGGGAGGATATATAAGAACTGTTAACATTGGTTACCTCTGAGGAGGAGCGCTGAATAACTGGGGGGGAAAGTAGAAGACAAATTTTTCACTGTTTTACCTTTTTGTAACCTTTGAACATATGAATATATTATCTTTTAAAATAAAATATTCACTAACACTCATTCTAGTCCAATTATGTTCTAATAATCTTCTTTATGTATTTCTATCTCCTGTCAGATTGGGAGCATCTAGGATTTGCTCCTTTAATGTCCCCAATACCTGCGGACATCAATGCTAGGAACAGGGCAGGCATTTATGAAAGGGATGCAAGGTGGCCTCTGATATGCAGGATGACAGAGCCACAATCTGCTGCGCCAGAGGGAGGCAGGGGACTTGAAGGTGAAATCCCACATAGCACCTTTTGTGAAGGCTGCTAGGAAGACCTGCTTTTAAGCTGGTCCTCCATGCACAGAGAGGAAAGTTACATAGAGGATCTGGGGTGGCACATGACAAGAACAAGAGTAAGGATGTCTTCTAGAAGATTTGAGTAGACCCAGGTGAAAAATCAGGGATTTTCTTTACTTTGTGAACTTGAACAGGGAATATCAGTGATTTATCTAGTTAGTGCAAAGGCCCTGGCAGTCAAATCAAAGCTTGATGTGTTTTAAATGATTGATGGCGAATTGAATCAGGTGGTTGCTTCATACTATAAGTATTTAGCACTTCACTAACCAAGCCACCATATGTGGCCTGCATGGCAGATGCTATCTGCTTGGAATAGGGACATGTAATTCAAAGAAACAATTTTTAATGTCACATTGAATATTTAAAAGCCACTCTGTCAGCCTCTGAAGATAAGAAAGGGATATATTCATCTGATATTTCTCAATAGATGAATTCAGTTGATATTTATATGTTTAAAGCACATCTCTCTATATGCACACAAATTAGCATTGATGATATTATTAACATCTGGTGTTTATGTAGTGTAGAAAATCCCTTACCTTGCAATAGTTACCCAAAAGTTTGTTTGTGAATTTGTTATTTCCCCCTAGAAATAATGTTATAAATGATGCCCAGATTATCAGGCCAGGTTACAGAAGTTAATTTAAGCATCATGTACCTGAAGTTGTATATGGAGAGGGTACTTTTAATTCTATATCACTCTTATGCACTGCACTGTGTGTCTGCGGAAATACATTGCAAACAGGAACTTATTTTTTTCTGTAGCTCAATGGAGAGAAAAAAGTACCATCTTATGCACAAGAGCAGGAATTAATCCTCCATTGTTTTTACCTCTCTACTGTGCATGGTGAAGATACTAGTCTGGAAACTTTACCCTCCAGTATTCACTGATGAATAACAAAAGGCAACTGCCCATGGGTGTTAACCTTAGAAAATCTTGGGTGAGACTCCTATCTCTCCCATTGATTTGCTGTATCACTGCTAAGTTAGTCAACGTCTTTCTACCTCAGGTGTGTCATCTGCAAAATGGGAATAAATCTACCTATTCTTCTGGTCTCTAAGAGTATGGAATGCTATGAGGTACACCTAAAGTAGAAGCAGAATAGTACAGTGCTGAGACACGGGTACCCTAGTCAAGTTGCTTGGGTTCAAATAGTTGACCTATATGGGTGCTACATGGTTGACCTTTTGCTAGTAAGTTAACCTTGCGGTTCTCAAACTGTGCTACCTATTAGCACCACCGAGGAAAACTTAAAAACTTAAAAAGCTGCATGGCTTCCCCTCTCCATATCTGTTAAATAAGAAATTCTCTATAACTCAGACATCAGCATTTTTAATCCCTCTTCTACCCGGTGATTTCAAACGTGCAGTCAAGTTTTGGCTTCTGTTGATTTGTACAGTGGGGGAATTTCTAGCTTTTAGCTCTCAAAAAAAAAATTGGAAAATTGAAAAAGATCATTGAGGTAAAGCACGTAGCACAGTGCCTGGCACATGTTAAGCACTTGATTTAGTTTCATTCTGTAAAGTGAGTGTAGCGTTGAAATTGTTCAACACATCTGTGCTGTTTAGAAAACTGAATGACTATCTGCTGCTCCATTTGTCTCCTGCACTTGGTTGATATTCTCTGTGTCCTAGCTCAGCTGGCAGAGTCTTCCTGCATAATAACACTGCGGTATGCCCGAAGAGGTGAACACCTGGCTCCCGAGGCTAGCGCTGCCCCTTAATAGCCGTGTGGTATTGGGCAAGGTTTTCAATCTGTCTGTGCCAGTTTCCTCTGTGTTCCCATAAAATCTAGCTCACTGAACACTTTATACTTGAACGGAAAGAAAGACATTGCCAGACAGGGGAGGTAGGGCAGATAAATATCCAGGACCTCCCGGCTTTTCCTGGCAATGGTTACTGTTGCCCTCTGGAAAGAGGATGAGGTGAAGACAGAAAAAAAATTTTTTTTTTATAGCAACTCGAACTAAAACAAAAATTAGTACTGAGAAATGGGGTGTTGTTATTAAAAATACCTAAACATGGAGAAGCAGCTTTGGAACTGGGTAAACATTAGAGGCAGAAGAGTTGTGAGATGCATGCTAGTCCAATATGATTGGGGAGGGACTTTTAAAGGTGATTCTGGTAAGAGCTCAGAGGAGAGCTGTAGAGAAAGCTGTTTTCTCAGAGAATGCCTAAATAACCATGGACAGAATGTTGGTGGAATATGGATGGTGAAGGTCATTTTGATGAGGTCTCGGGCAGAAATGAGGAGTATGTTAATTGGAAACAGGAGGAACGGTGATCCTTGTCACAGGGTGGCAGGGAACCTGGCTGCACTGTGCTCATGTCCTGGTGTTCTGGGGAAGGGAGAACTCATAAGCGATGGCATTGGGTATTTAGCTGAGGAGATGTGTAAGCAAAGTGTTGACAGAATGGCTCGGTTCTTCCTGACTGCTGATAGTAAAATGTAAGAAAAAAAAGGATTTAAAAAAATAATTGTTGAACTAAAAAAAAAAAAAAAATCAGAATTTAAAAATGTGGAAAATTCTCAGCCTATCCATGTTTCAAAAAAATGAGAACTCATGTTTGGAAGAGAACATTAACCATGAGGGCCAAGCCTCCATTTGGTAAGGAGATTCGTGTGGATATGAGCCACGGATCTAATCAGCCATCTCAACAGAAGCTAGGACCTATTTTTTCAGGATAAGGAAAGAATGATCCCAGAGATGATTCGGAGATCATCAGGGCTGCCTCCTTAGTTTCAAAAGAATTGCGAGGCAGAGTCATGGGCAGAACCACTGCCTCGGCGAGGTGGAAGGTGGGACAATGCAGAGCAGAGCATGGAGCCCAGAAGGATTATTCTAGAGCCTCAAGATATCAAGGAGTTTACCTTATTAGGTTTTGAACTTGCCTTCAGCCCTTCCTATTTTCCATTCCTTCCTTTTGGAATGGGAATGTCTATCTTATGCTTGTCTCACCAGTGTCCAGAATATTACCCAAAAAAGGGAAAAGCTGAATAATTTCTCATGGACAGCATAACCGGCAAATAGGACTAGTGTTATCTGGGGAGGTGTACCAGGAGAGAGGGAGAGGAGAGAAGGGAAGGGGAGGGGAGAGAGAATGAGCTAAAACTATGGTCGTAAAAGAGATCCCAAGGCAAAGTTCCTCCCTTCAATGTAACTTAAAATGTGGGACTTCTTGCAGAAAGATCACTGGACATTTTGTCAAAATGCATTGGCTGTAAAAGAATACAGTATCACCAGACTCAGCTCTATATAAGCATCATCTTAGCATATATATTCTTGAGGACTGGGCACATAAGCTGCCCAGGCAGAGAAAGGAAACTGATTTCTGTCAGCATCTCCTGATGTACCACTTTCTGGGTACCTAAACAGCAAATACTTTCAGTTTTGCCTTTCCAAGGGCATCTTCCATAACTGTAGCAAAAGATATGTGTACAACCACCATAAGGCCATATATTCAGACTGTCTGTGGTTAAGAATTTTAAAATTGAATGTTGGGGATTAATGAGGACCCTGCTAGGGGCCTGTGTTGATCATACATTTTTCTTCAGCATTGCAATTACATTAATTCCCAGAGGAACTCAAATATTTAGTATAAAAAAATTACCCATGCTGTTAGAGTAGCATTCAAACTGAAGTATGGCAGTTGCAATTTTTTCCCCCTGGAATTAAATTGTCTGCCTGCTCTGTCATCTGGGTGTTTCTGCATTATGCTTCACTTTCATCATAATCACTTATGCCAGCCTAAAATATCTTTCACTCCACTTGTCAGGAACCTAAATTTCTACATTTACAGATTTATTCCTTAGGAATCTTCAGTTGGAATGTAATTATTTTTCTTTGCAGATGAAGGAGAGTAATATATCAAGGCATTATAAATTGTTAAAACCTTGGCGAGAATCTGTTCATTCTGTACATTCAATTATTTGGCAATTGACTATGTCCATCAGGGTCATATTGCCTTTTTGTTGATTCTGTTCCCTAAATATCTTTGAAATCTTCTTGAATCTTTCCATCCTCATTGCTCATAAGTTCTTTTTCCTGCACAATGTCCTTCTACCTGGACTCTCAGTCTGGAGTCCAGCATTTTCAAACTTCAGCATGGTTAAGATTTATCTTGGGATGCTTGCTAAAATGTGCAGAATGCCAGCGCCCACCTTCAGAGATTCTGATTCATTGAGTATGGGGCCAGGGTCTGGATATTCACATTATACCAAGATTCCCACATGATTCTGAGGGAGGTGGTTCATGGATCATATCCTGAAAAATACTTCCCTGGATTACTTGATCTAAAGTAGCATTTTCTCCTACCAACTTTTCCTACTGTTATTTTTCCATCACCCAGTTTTTCTCCCACCTAGCACTCATCAGGTCTACTTTCTCCCTTCAGAATGTAAGTTCCCTGAGGGCTGGACCTTGTCCTCCTTTTTCATCCCTGTAGGTCTAGCTCCTGGCCTCGGGTTTGGCTTGTAATAGTACTCAACACATATTTTATGGTTGAATAAATTGTTAAGCATTGGTTAAGCCTGGTCTTCAGTTCACCCTTGCCACTGTTTTCAGAGTTAATTTTCAGTGTGACATGTCTCTGATATTATTGTTCTCTCTCTTAAAACTTCCATTGTCTCTGGTCCCCTTACAGGAATGTTGTAAACTTTTTAACACAGCATTAAAGGACTTTTCCAGTCTCATAGCAGACTATCTTATAAGCTCATTTAGTACTACTATTGACCATACACTCTCTTCTTTAGCTATATTATTCTTTTCACATGTCCATGCTTCCTCTTATGCTTTTTTTTTAAATGTTCTTATTGATTTCATAGAGAGGGGAAGAGAGGGAAAGAGACATAGAAACATCAATAACATCAATGAGGAGAGAGAATCATTGACCAGCTGTCTCCTGCATGCCCCCCACTAGGGATCAAGCCTGCAACCTGGGCATGTGCCCTGACTGGGAATCGAACCGTGACCTCCTCGTTCAACCACTGAACCACAAAGGCTGGACTCACTCATATATATTTTTTTGCCTGGAATGTCCTTCCTCCTTTTGTTATGTTCCCTAAACCAAATGCTTGAATTCCTATTCTTCTAAATTTTAATAAAATGTCACTTTCTCTGTGAAGTCTGCACTGTTTCTTTTTGGAAGAGAGAGAGAGAGAGAGAGAGAGAGAGAGAGATTCATTTTTGGTGCTCTCACCTTATTCTTTCCATGTTATTATTAAGACATTTTCTATATTATTTTGTGTCTCTCACCTTTGTATCCAAAGGGTTTAGGACAGGTCTTTCTTTCCCACATACATATTTGATGAATTATCTTAAAAGATAAATTTATAAAGTGTATTTTTTCCCAGAACTGTGAATGATGCTAAGAAAGCTCAGATAACATGAGTTCTCAGATATCAAACCTCATTACTAATCTTGGCTCTAAGTCAGTCAGAAAGAGAGAGGTAGAGGGAAGGCCTTAGAGTGCCTCAAAGCTCCTGGCCAAATATATTTCTTTTTCCCTACTTGATCCCGTGCCTAAAATTTTCAGCATAAAATATTTTTTTTTCTTAATACCCTTAAAGATGTTTCATCAGTGAGTGCAATGCATGGAGTTTTGTTTTGTTATTTGACCAGTTGAGGGATAAGAAAGATAAATTTTGAGAGGAGAAAGGAAAATTATCCCTTAGGATTTATTAGGGCACTAAAATGGCAGATTCAACTCAATCCATGTGATACGGTGAGGGACTAGGTTTTATAAGAATATCAGCAGACTTCCTAGGGACTTTTATCACATAATATTCATTATAATCCATTCAACCTTCCACTTACCTATCCACTTACTAATTTGTGTCATTCTTTATCTAGTTGTCTACTAGGATAAGAGAGGAACCAACAAAAGAAGGTAATAAATATATCAGAACTAAGATATACTTAAGAAGTTGAGGAAACAAATAAATACCTCTGGTGATAGGGTATAAAAAGTTTGTGTACCAGAGTTTGACAACCAAGTTTCTACCAAGATAAAACAATATGGCAAATTTGAAATTTCATGGTGAGGTCCCAGATTGCCAAGGGCATTACTTTATTTATAAAATTTGCATTGTTGAGAAAACAAAGGAGAAAAACTAATGGGCACGGACAACAGTGCGGTGATTGCCAGGGAGATGGGAGGGGGGTGGAGGGAGAATGTATATCAGGGGTAAATAGTGATGGACAGAAACCTGACTTAGGGTGACGAACACACAATGCAGTGAATAGATTATGTGTTTTAGAAATGTGCACCTGAAACCTGTATAATTTTTCTATGCAGTGGCACTACAATAAATTCAATAAAAATGAAAAAGATAAATAAGAGAAATAGGTTTTTCTCCCTGGCTGCTTGAAGGTCAGCAACCATCATGCATGATACAGTAACTATCCAGACCAGGAAATTCATGACCAACTGACTACTTCAGTGAAACAAATGGTGTTTGACATAGTTCACCCTGGGAAGGCAATAGCACCTAAGACAGAAATTCAGAAAACACTAACTGAAATATATAGGACCACACTAGATGGATTCAGAATCCATTTTGGTGGTGGTAAGACAACTGGCTTTGGCATGATTTATGATTCCTTGGATTATACAAAGAAAAATGAACCCAAACCTAGACTTGGAAGACATGGCCTGTTTGAGAAGAAGAAGACCTCAAGAGAAAGAAACATAAGAACAGAAGGAAGTCAGGAGACTGCAAAGACCAATGTTGGATCTGACAAAAAAGGAGTAATGATTCTTCAGTGACACTATAAGTGGTAATTGTGCAGATTTTCCATAAAAAGATTAACAAACTAAGAACTAACAAAAAAAGAAATGGGAACTAATTTGCTTCATGCCTCTTGATCTCATCACTTATTTGTAGAAAACACAACTGTTCAGAGAGTGGGGAATAATAAAAGTTTTATCAGCTAGTTTCTTTGGAGAGAGTTTATACACTGTGTTAATCTCTTTCTCTCCTCCAAGCCTCGTGAAGAGGGCTTCCCTCGACCACCGAGAGATACTGCAGTGTGTTCCGATCTCAAGGGAATAACAATGGCTGATGCATGATTCTTGCTTGAGGGAGAAAAAAAATGACCCACGGCAGTAGAATATAGATTACTGCGCACTTCACAGATTTGTTAGGGCAAAGGTTGAGAGCTCTCTGAGGGCTGTTTAATTCTTCTGCTTAAGGCCAGTTGTGTCTCAAGAGTAATGTCCCTGTGGGATGGAAACTCTAGGAAATTAAAGTTTGAGGGGAGTTGCCTATTCCATCTAAAGGAAAACATGCATTTCCCATGTCAAAGTCCATAGTACATGGGAATTTCTCAGGATCCCACAAAGCTGCCCAGAAGAGGGTATCTGAAATGTCTGTGTCCTAAGCACCCTCATTCAGATAATAATGGCGTTCTTTACAAACATATGCCTTTTCACCGATCTTTAACCTGAGAGGAGAGGAGCTTCCCTAAGCAAACTGGAGGGAGACTGAATGGGTCTGGGTGAATGAAAGGAAAACTGACTGTATATCCATTCTTGGACTAGAGGTTTTTGCATGCTGAAGATCACAGGTTGTGGGAGGGGGAGAAGATTTAATGCTAAATTAAATGTAGGGCTAAGTTAAATATAAGGGCTTGCTTAGGATTGAGCATCATGATTATAAATTGATTCTGTGTTTGTGAGGCAAAGGGGACTGTGGACCTGCACGGAATCCGTGTGTAGGTCAACCAGAAATTACACACTTCAGGTCATGGGAAATATCATCAAAATTTAAAGGGTCAGTGGGAGATAAAATAAATAAGCAAATAAACAGAAAATTAAATAAATAAATTGTGCAGTGATTCTGTCCAATTTTATAAGAGCAGTTGGATGCCCAGATGTGTGTTTGCAGAGAGTAAGTACTCCTGGCCATCGTGACAGAGATGGGGACTTCACTCTCTGTAGAGTAAAACCTGATCACCTCTGGTCCAGGTCCAAGCAGAGTTGAATAGCAGAGGTGAGTTGCCATAGTGAAGACAGCAGGATTAGGTGAAAGTCTGAATACTGAGTGGTAAGGGCCTCATCCCCGCCCTTCATTTGGTTCAGAGAATTCTGGCATCAGACCAAGGATCAGAGGAAAGAGCAACATAAAGATGATGGCATTGCAGTGTGATTTTTAATGAAGCCCAGCACTTACCTCTCTCATTTCCCTCTCAATGCACAAAAAACTTCCAGTGAGCTTTTTAATGCTGTACTCGGAAATAGGAACAGAAATCAAAGGGTCATCCAAAAAAGTCTCCATGGCAAAAGACAGAAACTAAAGTGAATTAGGGTGAAATGGAGGCAATGCAGGGAGAAAATTAAAAGGAAAAGTAAATAATAAACTTAGAAAAGTAATGAATGTCCTATTAGATTAAAAAATTAGATGGCCTGGTGTTTTCTGTATTTATTGCCCACCTCCCACATTCTAAGACAGCACTAACAACATTTCACATTCACCTATCCCTGGGATACTCTTACTTTAACTTGTGGCATTGCTGAACGGTTACTATCTTCTCCTCAGACTTCCCAAAGACTTAATACCTTGATGAAGGTAAGGTTGTAAAACCTACAAGTAATCATATTTTATAATGGGTTTTTCTTTTAAATTATAGGAACAAAATATAAAATGTATTTTAGTGGTTAGTATCTACATAAAGTTATAATTTAGTAGTTAATAAGCACCTACCAATGTATCTAGCACTGTTGTAAAGCTGTGGTAGTTTAAAAAACATATAAAACATAGTTCCTGACTTTAGTGAATTCACTTGGGAGACCCAATATACAAATGTGAAACGGAATATAAGATATTGTTTGATTAAGGATCTAAATGTGGAGTGCAGACCATGGATGACTTGTGAATCAAGAGACAAATGTCTATTTCTGCAAAAGAATAATGGCTGTCCCCCTGTTACAAAATGATATTGATTCTCGCTGGCAGGAAAGCTCGCAGGTTGGGAGTCAGCCAGCAGTGGAACTCATGCAGAGAACCATATGTCAAAACGAAACCTTTTGTGGATAATGCAGTCTGTCCACAGCAAAGCTTTTGTCACAGACAAATATTTTAAAGATAATCCCAGGGTTCAAAAGTCATCTTAACTCTTAATGGATATAAACAAAACAGACAAAAATGAATTTTGAGTGTTCAACAATATCACTTCACCAATCTGCCATATAAAATATGATTGGAAACTCCCAGTTTTCACAAAATAAACTAAGATGATAAATCTTCCTATATAATGGAATTTCTTTCTTTTTTTTTATCTAGAAGTATGTGCTTGGTGTGAAGAATGATCCTTAGGTTAATAAAGAGATCTTGTTTTTCTTCAGGGGCCCTTGCTAAATGTCAGCTTATGCTAGAGAATAAAAATTATAAAGAAGAGGAAGAATTAATTCTATGACATGAAAAATTCATTATTAGAGAATTGAGACTTTAAAAATATACCTGAAAGATGTTTGAGTAGCTCTAACAACCATTAAGACTTTTGTCTGCCTTCAGGGGAAGTACTGTAGACTTTCATTCATGTTAAAGGTAACTGTAGACAGTTAACGGATACTGCCTAAAGTTAACTTTGGTTTCAACACTCCAAGTGAACAAGACAAGTTGTGCAACTCTTCAGCCTCCTAAATTCTCTAAAGTGAGCTTCACAGTACACTTACCACACGTTTATGTATCGTTTCACCAATGGTAAATTTGTATGCTGCTGGCAACGGTTGGGTTGCCTAATGATTCTTCTTACTTACTGTCTTTATAGTCTGTTTCTACCTGAACTAGAAATATGTATAAGAGAAAAAAATGTCTAATATCAGGAAATAATTTACAAAGAAATGTATCAAAGTCTATTTTGTTCTGCAGATTCCGTGAAATATTTCTTAAAGTGGAAGAAAAAAAAAATCTCACTTTTTTCTTATACTAGTTTTGTGAAACCCAAATATGAACCATAAGAATCTTGTATTTTTGAAGTCAAATTTCAGCCTAGCCTACAAAGATATTTAAATATGGATTAAATACCATTTAGTACCCTAGGCATGTGGGCCCATTTGGTATAAATTTATATATATATTACTGCCTCCAGAGGCTTCTTGGAGACAGATAATAATTCATTTGGAAGTAGCTTCTAAAAAGGTTTAAGACAGCAACATCACATCTTCACATTTTTTTCCACATCTTTGATTCCCATTTTTAAAATCAATCTCATTTTAAAAACCACCTTTGAAATATTTATTTTTTTAAACCTGAAAATGTAGGACATGGCATAGTTGTAGACATTGGAAAACAATTACTAAAATGTAAAATAGTTGTCTTTTGAATATATTTTTTTATTATGAAGACCATTCTTTATGGGAATAGCTTCACATGCAATTGTGAAAGAGGGGTAGGTAATGAGTAAAAAGGAATTGTTTGGGGGACCTGTATGATTTTTCTTGATCTGCAACCATCAATGCCACAGCATCATTCCAACTCAAGAGTGGTTCCAACTGTGCGGAGCTTGTGTGAGCCACTCTCAAAGCATATGGCCAAGAGATGCACTGTCCAGAGTGGAGCAGTGACCCAGATAGCTACAGGCTTCTGAGAGCTCAAGACAATCTATCACCAGATACTGGGCTCGTGGAAATGGTTTTAAAAACGCTTTGAAAAAAGTCACAAGCTGTTCGCTGAAGGAGCCCTAAGCACAGTTTGATTTCTGTCACTTAGGGAAAGTGACAAATGAGAGTCTTAAATGAAGAAATGTCTGCATACATGCTGTTTAGTTAGAAAATAAACCTCTTCTCCATATAAGATAGTGAAGTAAAACTTTTTCACTCATCTCATCGCACAACTTTGTAAATTTTGTTTTCTACATTACGAAGCTGCCTTTCATAATGATAATAAGTGGAGAGAAGTGATGTTTTTCACCTCACATTCTATGCTGATGAGCCTATTTAAGACAGAAGTGGAAAATTTTCAATATGCCACTGAGAGTTACTGATTGTAAATTGAAAGTTTAGGGTATGGTTGATTAAAGGGATGTTTGGCTGCTTGCATCTAAGTCTTATAATGCTGCCAACGAGACTATCAAGTATCAGTTCTTATAATGTCCCATATGGTCAAACCTGATTGTATTAAATACTAGCTTGTAGATTGATTTCCCTGTGATGTCATAAACTGCGTCGCGCCCCCTCCCCAACCCTCCCGTAAATATCTATAGAATTCTTTTCTATAGTGGATCAGTTTTCCAGAAAAGAGTCCTTCATTCTCTTGCCTAACAAGTAAATTCTGGGCTAGAGCTTCTTTGAGCCAATTCATGCAAGAAAGACTCTGCCTTAACCCTGTACTAAGTAAGGCCCCTTATCTCCACCCTTCTCCCCAACCATATCCTCTGTTCCCAAAGCAAGGGCCTCTGTTTCAGTTTCTCCATAGTCTGTACTTCCTACTCCTTCGAGGGCTGGGAAGAATAGTCAACCTAGCCCATAAGTGGGAGGCAGATGAGGTCTATGTGAAGATCTGATTGCTTTGAAACCTATTTTCGAACAATTCCCCTGTATTAGCCCCTCACCTCCTTTCTACGTTTAAATATAACTCATGCCCGTAATTCCTAAGTCTTTCTGAAGTTTGGCCAGGAAAATTGAATTGTTTCTTTATCTTTTTGCTTAGGTTTGAACTTATCTTTGCTAAGTCATTTACTTTTACTCTAACATCTTCTTTTTATATTGTGTTTCAGGGTTATAAAAGTCTCCTTGTTTCATTGAAGGTGAATGTTACATTTTTCATTCTTCTTTGGTGGGGTAATTTCTGAGAGGCGAAGGGAGCAGAATAGTTTTATTCTAAATTCACTTTGGTTAAGTATCAAGAAAAAAATAAGAGTATCTTTATTATCTACTAGAGGCCCGATGCATGAAATTTGTGCAGGGGCTCAGCCCTGGCTGCCTCGCCCTCGCAGTCCTGGCTTCGACTGGAAGGTTGTCCGGATGGTCAATGTCATCTGGATGGTCATTCTTCTGTTCAGTCTAATTAGCACATTAGCTCTTTATTATATAGGATTTTGTTTTTCTTTTACATACTTAGTGACCCCTGTAAGATTGCTCAAATTTCTTGATGATGAATGTGTAGAAGCTCAGAAAACAATTTGCACTTCTTCTCTAGCTAAATATGTGTCATGGATTGATCTGTTAATGTAAATCTTAGTTTAAACATGTTTCATTATCATTTTCCCTTCATTAAGATAACATGTATAGTATATATGCATATAAACGTACCTGTCTGTGTATATACATGTATATATATACACATTTGTATTTATACATACGCACTTTTTTATTTTATTTTAAATTACATTTATTTTTCTAATTAAACTAAACCAATTATTCTCTGACCTCCTTGGAGAAAGATAATAAATCAATAAGTGGAAGTAGGTAAGAGGAGAGCAAAAGAGAGTACAGAAAGAGAAAAAAAGAATTCCAGAGGAAAAAGAAAATTCAGTGCTCTCATCTATAAGTTGGGGATGGTAAATTACGTCCCAGAATTAAGTTGATATATATTAAGTATGTAAAAATCTGGCATATCGTAGGCATATAATAAAGGTAAGTCCCACCCATTTCCCACCCCAGATACACACCTTTCCTCATCACCTAATACCATTATTTTGCAATGAAAACTTAATAGCAATGGGCATGATTAATCATAATAATAGTAATGGCCACTGCTATCTTGCAGAACCCTACCATGTACCAGAACTTGTACTGAGAACTTCACATGAATTATTTCTAGGATTGAAGGATATAACCAGTGAAAGCACTTAGCACAATAACTGACATAAAAAACTACTCAAAACTTGTTTTCCTTTCCAATATTTATTGATTTCCTTTTATAATTTCACTTATTTTTCTCAAGACTCTTTTCTGCCTTTCATTCATGGTTTGATAGCTTCCGGAGCAGGCACCTGCCTTCAGATATTTCTGAGCAGTGTTGCTGTTTTCTCCATGCATTTAAGTTCAAAAGGGCCTTTCCCTTGGCTGTTCTGCTGCTCACTAGATTTCACGGACCCTGGGTGACCTGACCGGGCTCCTGGCCTCACGCTGACCAGGGCTCCCAGGGAAGACAAATCATGTGTTGAGGTCACTCTGCAGGTTAGCTGGCAACCTGTGCATTTTAATCAGGCAGGAATTTTAGCTCAGTATTAACAGCACTATTTCTCTCCTTATTTGCCTTTCAAAGATGATTGTGTGTGTATATGTTTTCCCACAACCTGTGTACAGTTGGACATTTAATTTTAAAAGATTATTTATTAAATGATGTTATATTCATTTCACTTAAAGTCATTGATTGCAGTGACTTATTTTATTCCTTTATTTAGAATTCTTTGTTAAGAATTTTTATTGCCACAGATTCTCTGGTTGTCTAATGTTGACTCTTCAGCATCATCTCATAGAACTTTTCTAATCATATTAAGATGCATATTAATCTTCTTTTTTTGAACACAACCAATCAAGAGCCCAAACTGGACAGCAAATGCCCATTTTCTCTACCTCTAAAATTACAATTTTTTAAATATTAACATGATTTTCCAAATCATAATATGCTCTAAAAAGCTGACTTTTTTTGGTAATAATCACACATAATTTTTCCAAATTCTAAATATGAAATGTCTGTGTACACAATGAACTAGTAATTAGGTTGAACTGAAATTGAAAACACTGAGAGGACCGCAGTTCAATTTTTTCATAGGTCTATGTTATTTTGTAGTGTCTTGCTCATGGGAAGATGGATGAAACTGACAATATAAATGATGAGAAAACTGATAACTGGATTCTAAATGTTCATCTCTGCACATTGATGTCAATTGAGTGAACTATTAACACCAGAGTAAATTATAAAAATAGCTTCTTAACTCTTGGCTTTAAAAGCAAAGAAGAGTATAATGGGGCCAGAACAAACAGGAATGATTAAGAGAATATTTATGACAGACTATTTATCTAAAGTAAAAAAAAAAAACCAAAAAACTTTTATGGATGGTTTTAAAAAAGTGAAAAATCAACATTGAAATTTGTGTGTGAGATTGTTTAATTGTTCTCACTGTGCTATAGGGTTAATCTTCTATGACTTCTTTGGACCTGAATTTTGAGAACCCTGGCTCTCATGATTTTAAAATGTATGAAATATGAAATATATCTAATATACACAACATATGCATAAATATACACTGAGTGGTCAGATTATTATGATCTCTGAATGCATATAATCTGGCCACTCAGTGTATATCCTATATAATAAAAGGCTAATATGCAAATTGTCCCCTCGACCAGGAGTCCGACCAGCAGGCAGGCCAGCCAACCGCCCATGTCCCCTCCCCCTGGCCAGGCTGGCTGGACCCCACCCATACACGAATTCATGCACCAGGCCTTTAATACACACACACACACACACACACACACACACACACACACACACACACACACTGAGTGGCCAGATTATTATGCATTCAGAGATCATAATAATCTGGCCACTCAGAGTATTAAGTTTATATAAAATTCATTCAAAATAAAAATTGAACATCTATACCACTTTTACTAAAGTCTGACTATATTTTAATTTTACTAACTTATAATTCTGTTTTCTTTCTTTTTAGGAAATAGTCTCACTACAAATTACATTTTTTGGTATAATTTCAAGCAGAATGCCCCCATAGTATTTTCTGTTCCATATTTATATTGTTTTACTGTGTTTATTGAACTTTAGTAAGAATCATTGAGTTTGGGTATATCTTAAAGTCTTTTAGCAAATTAAAATAATTTTCACTTATTCTTAAAAAAACACTGATAACTTTTAAAATGCATCTACTATCATTCACCTTTTAGTTATTTATTGGCTATTTTCTGGTGAAATGATATATTTTTAAAAAATAGGAATAAAGGAAGAGGTCCAAAGCTGAGAATTCTCTGATTGTGTGCTTAAACTATTTAACAGAGCTCGGGACATTCATCACCTGTTGTGGATACTGAAAGACCAACTTGTCTGCCATTTGGCTTCTGCACTGCATAGGCAGCTTTAGGGAGCTCCAAGTTTGTTCTTACTACTTAGGGGATCTCCTAATTAAAAAGGAAACTTTGAATTGCTTCTATTTAGTCCTAACTTCTACCTAGTATCTAGATTGACACTTTAGGGCTATAGTCTGTTCTTAATTCATGAGAAACTCCAGTGCTGTCTTCTTCTGAGTTCTTGATACCCCTGAGTCGATTAAGCAAGGAATTGGTGTGTGACAGCAGCATCAGTAGAGGTGGCCATGGGGTAGGAGTAGGAGGTGAGAAATGCGTGCGCACGCATGTGTGTGTGTGTGTGTGTGTGTGTGTGTGTGTGTAACCAATATCCATTAATACACAGTTCTAAGTATAAAATTTAGTCTGTAATGAATTTTGTAGATAAGACCAAAGAAGACTCATAATGGAAAATTGTCTTTTGGAACTAGGACTATATTTACACAGAAAACAAATTGCACACACACTCACATATACTATTTTCTTGTAGACAGAAACCAAAGGATTATGAAATTTTCCATTTGTAAATATGTTTTTAACAGTGTAATAAATCACATCTTTAATATTTTGACAGAGCTGTTAACATTTGATAAAATGAATCTCACAGATTAGCATCCTGATTTACAACTCCCTAGACTCTTGCAGCTTTTAGAAGAGTGTCTTAACTAAATGAGATGAAATAAATAAATGGAACACTGGTTAAAAAATCTCTTCTCATTCATAAGTAATGATGGAATACATGAAAAGACACTCTAAGTCAGAAAATTAAAAAAAAAATTAAATCAGAAGAACATCAAAGTGAATCAATCCAAAGACAATAAGGTCCTTATGATGAAATCTTATAGTACTGATCAAGAATTCTGGATTCAATTCCTTGTTCTGCTACTGAAGTTGTGTCTATCATGTCCCCAGTCATTTAATCATTCAGTACACTCTAATTGAACACTACCTACAAGAAACAGTAATAAAAAATAGTGAATAATAGGCTGAACTTGGGACCCAAGCTGCATTTGATTCTGGGTCTGCCCCCTATTGCTGTGTGACTTTGTGAAAGTCACTTAACCCCTGCTTGGCTTATGTTCCTTATCTGTAAGATGAGGACATTAAAGGAAACTTATACATTTGTTGTACTTATTAAGTGAGTTAATATGTGCAAAAAACAGAGCTTGGCATGCATACATTGTAGACATATTTGCTTTTTTCATATAAAACAAATTAAATGTTTATTTAGGAGTCAAAGTAGGATAGATAAGGCATGTGCACATGTGAAATAGGAATAATTCTGTATGAATTCGGATGCATATAACTATTATTTTTGTCTGTGCATCATTCATTACACTTTATCTGAACACTGCACAATTTTAACACAGTCCATGTGGTCAAAGTAGGGTTTAGTCTTTTGCCCAATCTATGCCCCAGTTCTTAATGTGGGCACTGCTCCAGGTCTGACCAATAAGTATATTCTATTTTATTAGCCATAGCACTTAGCTCAGGGTGAACATTGAAATAATATGTATCAAGAGATAAAATACTAAAATTTGTGTTGATTGATTTGATTGGAGAAGTTCTGGGTCTATAGGTATCCCTAGTTTTAATTATGATGTAAACCTACAAATGCCAGAAACCACACTAGAGAAATAGTTTGCACGAGAATGAAGGCAACCAGAAGAAAATATTACCAAGAGTTGGAGTAGACAATGAGAAAGAAGGAGGGGGACGAGGTAGGAGGGGGGCGGGGAGGGGAAAAGAAAGGAAGGAAGAAAAGAGGGAGGGAGATAGTGAGAGAAAGAGTGAGATGGGTTATGACATCAGTTGAGTTCCAAGATGCTGCTGTGCCTGCAGTAAATGTGTCTAGGATTTTTAACCTGTATAGTCAATATGTTCTCATATTTCTTGAACAAGTGTGAGTCAGGTGTCTTCTATTGGCGGGCAAGGGTCCATCTTAATATATAGGAGTTAATAATTGCCATAAGAGATGTACAAATAGCATGTCACTTTCATTCCAAACATTAAAGGATTGTTTTCTCAAGGGGCATTGAGCTTGAATAATATTAGAGCTTTAAAATCCCTAGGCTTTTAAAATTTCATTATATATAAAATCTTTACATATGGCAATGGAAAGGTAATATTTTAGTTTTTTAGTTTTTGCTTCTCAATGTACCTTTTGAGGGCACTTTTGAGCAAGCATGTCAAACTCAAAAGCTAACACTAGCCAAATAAATAAGGTTTAAGTTTATGTGGGCCGTAAAAAAACAAAAGCTTCAATTTTCATAGAAACGTAGGTTTATTTCAATAGAGACATGCTGAATACAAAGGGCTGAAACAAATGAGTAATCGTTAACATAAAATAATAGAACATTTTAATAAAAATATTTTTTTCTTGGACATTAACTTACCAGACACTGAATAATTGCACAAATTAATAAGCATAACACAAATAAACCTACTTTTCTTGTTCTCTGAAAGTGAAATATTTCCTGTTGTGCACACCAAACAAGTCAGTACAAGACTAATGACATGGCAGTCGGCTGCTAAAATATTTGCTGCTAGTATTAGTGGAGAGAAATGGTGTGCCTGCACATAAGGTGCATAATGGAAATGAATGCAACATGATTATAGTAATCAGCCATTAGCAAATGTTGTAGTTTGTTATTAATAACCAGAGGCCCTGTGCATGGATTTGTGCACCTATGGGGTCCCTCAACCTGGCCTGCACCCTCTTGCAATCCAGGACCCCTTGGGGGATGTCAGACTGCCGGTTTCTGCCCAATCCCTACATGCCAGGCTGAGGAACCCCACCGGTACACACACCCATGCACTGAGCGTCTAGTATGCATATAAGATCTTTGGTTAATCTCTTCCTGCCCTCCTCCCTTCCCCCTTCCTTCTGAGATTCATCAGTCTTTTTTCATTCCTGTGTGTTGAGCATCTCCCCTCTGGTGGTCAGTGCACATCATAGCTACTGGTTGAACAGTTGAATGGTCACTTAGGCATATATATATTAGAGCCCAGTGCACAAATTCGTGCACGGGTAGGGTCCCTAGTGGCTGCCAGCTGCTGGCTGGGGCCTCCCTTCACCGGCTGCTTGCCGCCGCTGCCCCCTGGTGGTCAGCACACTTCTAACTCCTGGTCAGTCAAACTTCCGCCCGTGGGAACAAATTGCATATTAGCCTTTTATTATATAGGATAGATTATGTATAACAGGATATTGTAAAAAATTAAGTTACAAAATTTTTATTAAACGTGTTTGACATGCTTGCTTTAGAGGGTTTTACCATCAGGCTGCATCACAGGGGTTTCCCCAACTATAACCCCTGGGCAGTCATTTCCCCTTTGGTTTTCCCACACACTCTTTTCATAAGGCCCTAAGTTCCACCTGAATTAATAATTGCCATAAGAGATTGGCGAAGTTCTGGGGAGGGCAGTTGTGGGCGATCAGGCCAGCAGGGGAGGGAAGTTGGGAGAGACCAGGCCTGATGTCTCTCCAATGAGAAGGTAGGTATCTTGAGAGCACAGGCAATGTCATGTTCATCCTTACTATCTTTGCACTTAACACAATGCCTCAAATATAATAACTCTCCATATTAGTTAAATTCTGGGACCAAGAATTAAATGCTTAATGGTGTGGTAATGTCTGTCATTAAATGATAATACTGTTACTTAACCAAAAGCACATCAGAGACAAGGCATATTAGTTTGCTAGGGCTTCCAAGAGGAAGTACCACAGTCTGGGGGGCTTAAACAGAAATGCTTTCCCTCAGAGTTCTGGAGCCTAGAAGTTCAAGATCAAGGAGTCAGCAGGGTTAGCTTCTTCTGAAGACTCTCCTTGACTTGTCAATGACCATCTCCTCCTCTGTTTTCATATAGTCTTCTCTCTGTGTGCTCATAGGTCTGTGTCCAAATTTCCAGTCATGTTGGATTAGGGTTCATTCTAAAGACCTAATTTAAACTTGATTACTTCTTTAAAGACCGTATCTTCAAATGTGGCTACACACCAAGGTAATGGGTATTAAAGCTTCAATATATGAATTTTGAAGGACACTATTCAGCTCATAACACAAAGAGCATGTACAGAGACCAATCTTTTACTTTGTATTGAGTCCTAATTCCAAGCTGAACAGAGTGAAATTGATGCCATTTGAGTGGATTGTCCTCTATTCATCTCCTCCTCAGCTGGGAGGTGTTCATTCCATCCCAGACTGCACCACATTTGAGCTTGTTATCTCTTCACTCTGCTTTGGCAATACCTTAACCCATTGCAATCTCATCACTTTCCCTCATGACCTTCCCTCCTCCATCTCATGGCAACAAGTTTCTCAGCTTATTTTCTCATCTCAGTAGACTGGTCTACCATTACTTCCATCCAGTCCTACTTTCAGAGGGCCCTATTTTGAGATGGGGTACAGAAGGAGATGGCATATTCTGAATCTGCAGATGTCAGAGGGGAGGGGGATATCTGTTCATCTGGCTTTAGAAGACACTACCTACAAGACAATCAGTAGACCCACTATCTTTAATATATCCCCTGCAAATAAAGTAAAAGTTTCCAGTTTTCCTTGCATTTCCAAAAGCCTCCTTTCATTATCCTAGCAAGGTCTGAGGAAGAGGTTTGGTAAATGAAGAGAATCCTTCTTACTAAAAGAAAATGAAATAAATTTGGGATTTTTAAGCAATGACTGGCATTGGGGAAAACATAGAAGTCCTGGATAAGAAATGCCATTGGCCCATTTCTAGTCAATTTAGGTCACTTCTCTCTAGTGGCAAATCCCATGCTCTGGTATTTTAAGCTGCTGACTTGAGCTCCATAGGAAGGAGCAACATAAATGGCAGAACTCCCTAGCATTGAAGAAAATGACTAACATGTATGATCTAGTTACTTAGTAAAACTGTATGTATGGGCAATCTTATCTAATAAAGAGGTAATATGCAAATTGACCATCACTCCAACACACAAGATGGCCGCCCCCATGTGGTCAAAGATGGCCACCCCCATGTGGACACAAGATGGCTGCCTCAAGATGTCCGGCAGGGGAGGGCAGTTGTGGGCAATCAGGCCTGCAGGGGAGGACAGCTGGGAGGAACCAGGCCTGCAGGGGAGAGTAGTTGCGGGGGGGAGACCAGGCCTGTAGGGGAGGGCAGTTGGGAGGAACCAGACCTGCAGGGGAGGACAGTTAGGGGTGACCAGGCCAGCAGGGGAGGGCAGTTGGGGGTGACCAGGCCTGCAAGGGAGGGCAGTTGGGAGCGACCAGGCTGACAGGGGAGGGCAGTAGGGGTGACCAGGTCATCAGGAAAGGGCAGTTAGGGGCAATTGGGCCAGCAGGGGAGCAGTTAGGCATTGATCAGGCTGGCAGGGGAGTGGTTAGGGATAATCAGGCTGGCAGTCAGAAGTGGTTAGGGGCAATCAGGCAGGCAGGCAGTTGGGAGCCAGCAGTCCTGGATTGTGAGAGGGATGTCCCAGATTGGAGAAGGTGCAGGCTGGGCTGAGGGACACCCCCCATGCACGAATTTCATGCACCAGGCCTCTAATAGATAATATACAATATCAAACCACAAAAGATTAAATACTCTTGCTTTGCAAGTGCTTTGCCAACAATAGTTAACATCTTATGATGATATTAACATACAAATATATATTGGCTTCATCCTAATAAAGTCATGTATTATAGGGGAGCTACAGTTGGGGATACCATTTTTTTTTTTTTTATGGGGCATTTTACTGTCATGTCTTTCCATCAGCTATTGTGATTTATCATGTACACTGTTACTCTTTGGAAAAGTGCT
The DNA here is from genome assembly GCF_027574615.1 of Eptesicus fuscus. Taxonomy (NCBI): domain Eukaryota; kingdom Metazoa; phylum Chordata; class Mammalia; order Chiroptera; family Vespertilionidae; genus Eptesicus; species Eptesicus fuscus. The sequence continues at coordinate 90,659,305 of NC_072474.1, read as the reverse complement.
TGGCATTAGTTGCCACAATAAAGGTTGTACACAGCTCAGTGAATAGCCATAAGCATGACAGAAACCTTATTCAAACTGGAGGACAGTCCAGTCAGCAGTGTAAAATCTATAGACAAGGGGCAGCACTTTTTAAAAAAAATTCTAGAGATGAATAATAAGGCGTTGATATATTTCAGTGCTAAACAAATTTATAAATGGAATTTTGTATTCATTTTTTAAAGGTGTTGTTTTAATTTTGGTTTTAAGATTACTTTTACATTATTATCTTTTATTTTCATCCTACTGGGAGAGTACCAATAGTAATGACACTCACTGAATATTTACTATGTGTTAGATACTATGCTATGCCCTTTCCATGGATTACCATAGTGCACGCTCACAGCAATTCAAAGATCAAATACTTCAATTATCTTCATTTTATAGGTTAAAAAAAAACCTGAATGGGGGCATACTGAGGTGAAATAATTGGCCCAAGGTCATTCAGGTAAAAACTTGCAAAGCTTAGTTTCTTATTCAGGCATGCTGCCTCCAGAGCCGGCACTCTTAATATTTCATTGGAAATTGTTAGGTCAATTTAAAAAACAAGCAAATACTTTATGCAATGTTCAGTTTGACTTATGCAGCTAGCAGTAAACAGGTGCTGGAAGAGACCCTTTGACTTTTCCATGTTCTTTTCTATCCGGATTGGTTCCGGGGGGGAAATCACCCTGCACTCCTTAGTGCGCAGGGCATGGGCCCAGTTAATAACGGGTGTCTTTCAATATGCTGGAGGGTGTGAAGGGCCTGGACTCCATTCAAACCATTAATGCCCTCAAACTGTAATAAACCCCGGTGAGCTGTGATTAACCTTTCCATTACAGTTTCATATACAGGATAAAACGGCCACTGCAGTAATAAGTTATGCCAACAGGAAAGATTCAGCCACTTTCAGAATAAATGATTTCTCAAGTAGTCATTTTATTTCCCTAAAGATTGCCTGGAGCCCTGCGTGCCATCAGTGATTCAGCAGCTATTTCTTCCACCTCCAAGGTGAGTGGAAGGGGTTCCGGCTTTCCTTCCTTTCCGCCGGCATACCCATTTTTAGTAAGAATTCTTTGTGGAATTAATGTGCCAGTGTTTTAGTAGATGGACAGATGTATGTCTTGGTATCTCTCTGTCCTGGTGCAGGAAACAAGGTCAGTTCCTCAGGAGAATAATTAGTATACATACATATGTGTACATGCTTTGTATCTATTTACCTATTTCTCTGGGAAAACACATCTATAAAAAAAAACCTTATTTTAAATAGTACTTGTAACATACTTTCAAATCCAATATAAAGAGAGGAAGAGGCCCTGGTTGATTTGGCTCAGTGGATGGAGCGTCAGCCTGCAGACTGAAGGGTCCTGGGTTTGATTCTGGTCAAGGGCATATGCCTGGGTTGTGGGCTTAATCTCCAATAGGGGGTGTGCAGAAGGCATCCAATCAATGATTCTCTCTTATCATTGATTAGAGGCCTGGTGCATGGAATTTGTGCACGGGGTGGGGGGTGTCCCTCAGGCCAGCCTGCACCCTCTCCAATCTGGGACCCCTCGAGGGATGTCCAACTGCCCATTTAGGCCCTATCCCACCTAAACAGGCAGTCGGACATCCCTCTCACAATCCAGGACTGCTGGCTCCCAACTGCTCGCCTGCCTGCCTTCCTGATTGCCCCTAACCGCTTCTGCCTGCCAGCCTGATCACCTCCTAACCACTCCCCTGCCAGCCTGATTGATGCCTAACTGCTCCCCTGCCAGCGTGTTTGCCCCTAACTGCCCTCCCCTGCAGGCCTGGTCCCCCCCAACTGCTCTCCCCTGCAGGCCTGGATTGCACCCAACTGCCCTTCCCTGCAGGCCCAGTCACCCCCAACTTCCCTCCTCTGCTGGCCTGGTCACCCCTAACTGCCCTCCCCTGCAGGCTTGATTGCCCCCAACTGCCATCCCTTGCAGGCCTGGTCCCTCCCAACTGCCCTCCCCTGCTGGCTATCTTGTGCCGGCCATCTTGTGTCCACATGGGGGCAGGATCTTTGACCACATGGAGGCAGCCATCTTGTGTGTTGGAGTGATGGTCAATCCGCATATTACTCTTTTATTAGATAGGATAGAGGCCTGGTGCATGAGTGGGGGCCAGCTGGTTTGCCCTGAAGGGTATTCCGGATCAGAGTGGAGGTTCCCTTGGGGTGTGGGGAAGCTTGGGTGAAGGGACTGTGGTGGTTTGAAGGCCAGCCATGCCCCCTGACAACCCAAGCAAAGGCCCTGGTATCTGGGATTTATGTATCTTTTACAATTGAAACTTTGTATCCTGGAGCGGAGCCAAGCCTCCTGCTCGCTCTGTGGCTGGCAGCCATTTCTTTTGGGGTTTGTGTATCTTCTATAATTGAAACTTTGTAGCCTGGAACAGAGGCCTAGGCCAGCCAGGGCTGCAGAAGCTTTGCTTTCTCCATTGCTGGGGGCAACCCTTGCCTCCTGCTCTTTCCAGCTCAGTGGCTGCTGCCATTTCTGTTTGGATTTGTTTACCTTCTATAATTGAAACTTTGTAGCCTTGAGTGGAGGCTTAGGCCGGCAAAGGCAGGTGGAAAGCGTGGCTTCCTTTGTTAATGGGGAAACCCAAGCCTCCCTCCCACTCTCTGTGGCTGTAGCCATCTTAGTTGGGTTTATTTGCATATTTGCTCCTGATTGGCTGGTGGGCATGGCTTGTGGGCGCAGCTTGTGGGTGTAGCGAAATTAGGGTCAATTTGCATATTACTCTTTTATTAGGTAGGATGTTTCTATCTCTCTCTCCATCTTCCTTCTTCTCTGAAATCAATAAAAATATGTTTAAAAAATAGAGGAAGAGTAAGTAAGCATACAAATGAACAGTAGTTTATATCTGAAAGAACACATAGGCTTAAAATAATGAAGAAATTATGGTTTCATTGACAACTAGTTGGATTCTTTCTCTCTACACAAGTTTTTAAAATGTTTTTCTTCCTTTTGTTTCCAATTGCTCTCTGCTTTTCAATGGTGCAATGGACTGAATGTGTCCACTGCCCCTTCCCCGCCCCCCTCCCTGCCTCAGCATCCATTCATATGTTGAAATTCTAATCCCCATTGTGATAGTATTTGGAGGTGAGGCCTCTTGGAGGTGATTAAGTCATGAAGGTGGAGCCCTCATGCATGGGATTAGTGCCCTCAATCGAGGGCCCCAGAGAGCTCCATTGGTGGATGCAGCAAGAACTAGGAAGGGGGACTCTCACCAGATATGAACGTGCTGGCTTCTTGATCTTGGACTTTGAGACTCCAGAACTGGGAGAAATAAATGTTATTTATATGCCACCCAGTCTATGGTATTCTTTTATAGCAACAGAATGGATAAAGGCAAATGGAAACTAGAGAAAATATAAGAAAACATGCTTTTATTCACTCCTGAATACAACCCCACAACCAATGCTTTGTTTTGTGAAGCATGTAGCATTGCCATGTGACCCATGGTGCCTTATGAATTCCCCTTCAATGAACTGTAAATAGCTTGTTTCCTGTGTTTCTATATTTGCCATTTGGTTTCAGTATTTCAGTACTGGGGACAGTGCTAAGGAAGTTACCCAAAAAGATAAAGCTACCTTTTTTTACGGTCCAATCCTGGACTACCATTTTTGATCAGCAGAAATCAGATTTTGTGTTCATTTGAAATGTATTTAGTCAGTTTTACAGTAAGTTATTCAGAAGTATGAATTTTGAAAAACCTTTTGTTTACTAATTGGTTTAGACAGCTTATTGTCAAAAAGTTCTTTATGAAATCTGTATTCTGCTCCCTTTAATTTACCAGTTCTGTGAGCATTACTGCTATTCCTGCAATGACCAGACCTGCGGAATTGCTGGTGTTTTATTTTGACCTATTCAAGGCAAATGCCACTTCTTGGAGTTCATGGTTCTTCATCTCAGCAAGTGGGCAGTGACAATGGAGAGTAATAGTGCCATGTGCCTTCACAAGAGAAAGAAGTTGTGAAGATCTGAGCCATGTGTCTGTGATTTATTGTCAAGAATAGGAACTTCTAGGAGCTCAAGCCACTGCATTTTTTTTTTCATAGCACAAGATAGCTTTGCCCACACATTCCCCCCTCCACCCCCCCACCCCCCAGCTCATGGATTGACAGATAGTACATTGTCCATATTGGTTTGCAGACACATGAACTTAAAGCCTAAGCAATAGCAAGGGCATATATAAAAACTAGTAGCCATGCGCATGAATCCGTGCGCCAGTAGCTCTCCAGTAGCTCACTGCCGCCCTCCAGGAGCTCTCTGCTGGTTGCTCCACCCTCCTGTAGCTGCCTTAGACCCCCCCACCCCCCCTCCTAGCTTGCTGCCCTGCTGTTGGAAGCTGCCCATTGTCTTCGCTAGCAGAGAGGTGTGGACAAGGATCCCAGGAGGCTGGTTAACCTTGAAGGCTCTGGCAAGGGTCAGAGCCAAGCACCCACTGTCTAGTTGAGACAAAGGGAGCTGAAGCAACTTCTACCTTTTAGTCTTATGTAAATCCTTGCTGATGGGCTATCATTGAGCTATTACTGGAAATTGCCTGCCTAAGGGCTATGGGTGGATCCCAAAACCTGAATAAAAGGGATCGCAAGGCCAGAGCAAAATGGAGTCCTTCCTCTTGAGCCGGGCTCCCGCCTGGCCCCCAATATTCCCAAATTAATATTTTCTAGTCTCTTTCATTTGTGTGCGGCCTCCTCCAGAGCCCGAACCCTGAACCTGAACCCTGAACCACGCAGGACGTTGGGGGGTACACTACACCCTGCCCCCTCCTGTAGCTCTCCATCGCCCGCTTATAGCTCACTGCCCCACCCTCCTGCTGATCCGTGATCTGGTCATTAAGTGGTGAGTTGTTACGCTTCATGGCGTAACGACCATTTGCATATTACATCTTTATTATATGGGATGGCACATGAACTACAGGAGAGCTAATGGAAACTGGGGAAGAAAATGCATGTCATATTTAAGAAATACCCTCAATAAAATACCTCCGCATGCATCTTAGTGTTTACCCTGAAATCCGGTTTTCTGATTTCTCCTTTCTTATAAGACATCTGTTTGCTTCTGTGATGCAGAAAAGGTCTGGCCTCAAGTTCATGGCTCAAGGCCATTTCCATGGTGCTTGAATGCACTTGTACTGCTATCTAGGCACTCAAGATTTCATGAAAAAATTATGTGCAACAGAGCACCAAAGTGAAGAGGTGAAAAGAAATCAGACAACATTTTAAGAAACAATTCATCATTCACCGTGGCAGCTAACCAGATATTAATTGTCCTGTGAAAAAGAACAAAACTTTTCCTAAGTCAAAATATTGAGTCCCATGCTGGGTTATAATGTTATGCATTATTTATCTAAATGGTGTCTGGAAATGAAATAACTGTTTGCAGGATTTCACCCCCACATACAGCTTAGCAGTTCTGACTCATTCCCCTGACTCATCAGCCCCATACTGTTCCCTTTGGGTAAATTAGGCAGAGTGGCAGGATATTGACCATTAAAACAATTTTATGGGGTTAACTTTCCAATTAGAGCTAGATGAAAGTTCTGATTTTTAAAATTAGTCTCCTGTGATCTAACCAATGAACCACTCTGCCTTAATGAATTCAACAAAGATACATTTTGAAAAGAATCTAACAAAATAATTTGTAACACCGACTAATGAAGGTGTTATGGAAACTTTTGGTTCAATATTAGGATTTTAAGATTAAAGGCATAATTAAATGTTGTTGTTTCTGCAGTAACACATACAAGCTAAGTAGGTTTTAGCACCATATTCAATACATTAATAAAAGGTTCATGATGGACTTGTCAATATTTTTCCAGAGATAAAGTGTATCCCTCAAGGCAAGATAAATATTTTCTTATTTGTTCAATCCTTTTTAGTTAGTAATATGCTTGTATTTGTTTGTTATGCCTGTGTGCCTTTGATATTAAGATAGAAACTTATTTACAAGGATGTGAGTGTCCTCATTTGAAAAATAATATGACTTTATTATATGATGTTGCAAATATATATATAATGTGCAAATAAACTCATGTGGAATGGCAGCCTTTATTTTAAAACAAAATTTAAAGGATAATGAAGAGAAAAATGAAAAATATGTCAATTATCCCTCATTTCTCTAGCTGCTGTCATTTAAAATGATCTTAATAATAGTGGAAATGATTACAAAGACACATTCTGCTATCATCTTACCTCATCACCTTTCCTGTGGAAATAGAATGAGTTAGGCTAAACCTTTATCCAGGATAAAAGCTCACAAATTTAACTGCTTTTCCAATTTTAAAGCAAGATGTTTTGCTAGCATCTTAGCATATCTTCTTCCAATTTTCAGTTTGCATAAATGGAAAACTAATATAATTTTAGGACATTTACTTATCATATTCATTATATTCATTCAGCATATAGTTACTGTGTCCAGGGCATTACTCTAACACATGTGGTATATCAGATAAAAGACAAAAATCTCTACCTGGTAAATTTTACATTCTTTTGCTTTATCTAAATCAGAGAAGAATGGGGTATCTAGACAAGGTAAATATTTACCCATCACCAAACACCTTTAGATGAACAAAAGGGCACTTAGTAGTCATACCAGTCAGTATTTGGGGGAATCATGGGAATTTATCATCACACACATATATGCATATAGCACACAGATCTGCATATGTGAAGATATATGTTTGTGTACATTTATTATTACATATACTATGTATATATGCTTATTTTTTCTGTCTACTGTAGCCTTTTAATCATTATATGAACCTTGGAAATAAATATTTTCATTGAAAATCACTATGTAGAGTAAAAATTATCAATGTTGATACCCTATTAGACATGTTTCTCCTGCTAGTTAATATTTCTTTAAGACATAATATATTTCGTAAAAGATTATCTGGAAAAAAATCAATACCATCATTGCTACTAGGATCTGATAAAATGTGATGCAATCTTATTGACTGACCTACATAGTCAAACCCTGTTTTCTCATCAAGTGTTTTATGCTCTTTTCCTAACAGAGCAAATGTTGCAAATCACTGTTCCTTTTTTCCTAGAGAATTATAAATCTACAGAAAATATAGGATACTAAAACAGAATCATTCTTATAGAATTATGAGTATAATCATTATATGCTGAGGATAATTAAACACTGGGCATGTGTTACTAGTTATTCTTGGCTGCAAAAGCCTTTTGTAATTTTTCTTTGCAAAACTCATATAATTTTTCTTTATATCTAAGAAGTATAAGCTTCATGGAATTAGATAAGCACTAAGATCCTCAGCAGACACCTTTTTCAGTAGGAAAATTTGCCACTATCTGGTCTTCCACAGGTTCATCATGTCAAGAACCCGTGGAAGATGTACAGACTTCTTAAGAAAAATCTGCTATGGGTAAAATTATTGGTAACCTGGAGTATAGGAATAGTCTTAATGTTTGATCCTATTATAAAATCATTGAATGGGGTGTAGGTGGATCATGGACAGAGGTTTAAGATAGAGGTGTCTATGTTTGAGTGAGAAGGCTTGTTTCATAATAGTGAGAGCATAGATTTTGAGGAGAGTCCGTACTACTTTCTAGTCCCAGCTCCACAATTTACTATCTGTGTGACCTTGAGCAAGTCACTTAAACCCTCTGAGCCCTGTTACCTCACTAATAAAATGTGAATAATAATCTGAGCCTTGCAGAGTTGTTCTGTGGACTCATTGAGAATTTATTATCAACCTGAGATGGCTATTATTTATTGTGTAGTAAATTTTTGTTGAAACTAGAATCTTCCTTCTCTAAAGGAGGCACAGAGGAATTTCCAACACTAATGGTGGAAATGCTGATGGGCCAGTTGTAAGGACAGCTAAAGGATGGTGATACTTGCTTTATTCTACACTATCTTTAGCATTTGTGGCATGAGGCCTTCTCTCTTAGGAAACAGAAGAACGTGGATTTGAGGTTAGATCTATACCAATCTTTTAAAATAATAGTATAGTTTTGACCCAATACACCTAAAAAATATCAGAGTTAAAAACCAACTTCTGATTTCTAAATTCACTAAGAAATTCTGAGATAACACTTTATATTAGTTTTCTAATTCAATGTACAAAGCTTGGTAGCTTAAATATGCACTTCTTATCTCTCAGTTTCTATGGAGTAGGATTCTGGTTACCACTTAGCTGATTCCTCTGTGCCAGGTCTCAAGGTGTTAGTTGGGGCTGTAGTCTCATCTGAAGCTCAGGTCCTCTTCCAAGTTTATTTGGTTGTTGGAAGACATCAGTTCCTTTTAGTTATAGGATTGAGGTTCTCAGGTTCTGGAGGCTTCCCCTTCCATAGGAAGTTGACACTATCATGTTTGATTCTCCCTGGAAGCAAGGAGGAGAATATCTAATACTTCACTCTTTAAAGGTCTCTCCGGATTAAGTGAGTCTTATACAGGATAATCTGCCATTGATTCACTCAAAGTCACTGATTAGAAACCTTAATTATATCTGCAAAATCCCTTTAGCTTTGCCATATGGCTAGAGTTTCCATATAAATACAGTACAACCAGTTAAAGTTGAATTTTGGATAACTAACAAAGTCTGTGTGTGTTGTTGTTTTTTTTTTGTGTGTTTGTGTTTTTCACCCTGAATGCATCTTGTCTTTCCATACTTCCAGTCCACACTCTTACCACACATGATACCTACTTTCTGGATAACCTTCAGTCTCTCTATATTTCCAGTCCATGGATCTAAAACTCTTAAGTCAGGACCAAATCTAGGTGTTTTGTTAAGTAGATTAGCTTTCTCTCTCCCCTCATTTAGCCAGGGCCTACTCTCTAGTTACCCTTGGTCCTTCTTGCTATAATTTATACTAGAGGCTCGGTGCACGAAATTTGTGCACGGGGGAGGGGGGGGGGTTCCTCAGCCCAGCCTGCACCTTCTCCAATCTGGGACCCCTCGAGGGATGTCCGACCGCCCGTTTAGGTCCGATCCCGGTAGGATCGGGCCTAAACGGGCGGTCGGACATCCCTTTCACAATCCAGGACTGCTGGCTCCCAACTGCTCACCTGCCTGCCTTCCTGATTGCCCCTAACCACTTCTGCCTGCCAGCCTGATCGCCCCTAACTGCCCTCCCCTGCAGGCCTGGTGCCCCCCCAACTGTCCTTCCCTGCAGGCCCGGTCGCCCCCAAATTCCCTCCTCTGCTGGCCTGGTCAACCCTAACTGCCCTCCCCTGCAGGCTTGATCACCCCCAACTGCCCTCCCTTGCAGGCCTGGTCCCTCCCAACTGCCCTCCCCTGCTGGCCATCTTGTGGTGGCCATCTTGAGTCCACATGGGGGCAGCCATCTTTGACCACATGGGGGCAGCCATCTTGTGTGTTGGAGTGATGGTCAATTTGCATATTACTCTTTTATTAGATAGGATTTATTCCTCTAATTGCCCATTCATTTTACCTCTCTAACCAGAAGATATTTGAATTATAATCCTTACTCCAATTCATTGGCCATGTTTTGCTTTCACTTGCCTCTTTATAGAGATGGGACAATCCGATTAGCCATGTTGTCCTCCAACACTTGAGCCCCATCTTTCTTTGATTTTCTCTGACTTTCAGTGCCCCAAATCACCCTTTGCTATGTAAATTTGCCCAGCTCTACACGTGGTTTCCAGGACCTTGTGACCCTCTAGCCTCTGCATTGCAGCCAGTGATAACATTTGTGTTCTTGGCTAGTATATACACCACAGGCATCTAATCTAACCATTTTTATTTCACCTGTTGCTCTCTCCTGAGAAGAGTCCAACTCTGCTAATGATTTTCAGCCTTAAAATGAGTCCTCATGTTTTACCTGTCTTCCCTCTTTCCTTTCTGTGAGAGAAAGATTGTCTATCCTCATCTCCAAAGCTAATCTTGTACCTGAACTCTTTTATTGCTGTAATAGGGTTTGAAGATGAGAAGAAATGCTTTTGAAATTCTGCCTTTCAAATATCTGGTTGAAATCTAAACTTCTGATGGAGGTTAATTGGTTTTAATTTTAGGTTTTGGTCAAAAGCTTATATATTCTTCTGGGAAAAGTAGTTCTTTTTGGTTTATGCCTCCACAATGTTTCTTTTTAAACCTCCAGTTGGTCAATTGCTACTTTGTCACATCTACTTATCTGTGTTTTATGTAATTTTCATTCCTGGTTTGTAACCAATTCTAGGACAAGAGCATGGTCCTATTTATCCTTTTATTCTCAGTTTACAATACTTGATGCACACTTGGATTGAATGAGTCATTGTAGAGTAAATACATGCAAGTTGTTTTCAATACTTATATTAAATGTATTATTCCCTACATGTTTGTATGTTTGATTCAGTGTTGGTGGCAGTGTCCAAATGAGTATATGTGTTGCTCAACCATGACTTGACAGTTCAGGAGAGATCCTGGTTGGGGAGCATCTTTATGTAATAATAATAGGTTATTATTTACTTCTTAAAATTTAATTAGTTAATAATTATAACAATAATTAGCAACATTTGTTGTTAAGTTTTCATGAGCCAGGCTATGCTCCAAGCAAGAGGTTGGCAAACTATAGCACAGGTGACAAACCCAGCAGATTTTGCATATTCCATGGGATAAGAATAATTTTCAAATGTTTGAAAAAATTATAAGAAAATATTTTGCGATATTTAAGTTTAAATGTCCATAAACAGTTTGAATTTCATCAAGAAAATATTTGTGATTTTTTTTCTTTTGTTTTCTATGGATATTTACTTAAATCCTGAAGTTTGCCTCATGGCTCAGAAACCCTAAAATATTTATTATCTAACTTTTTAGAGAAAAAGTTTTCTGGCTCACACTCTAAATGCTTAATATCCTAAATGGACAACGTCAGTGGCCCACACTGACCCAGTATGTAGTTGGACTTTTAATTCAGGTTGAGTGATTCAAAATGTTTTAAGTTTAGAAGTGATCGATTGTTATTTTTTTTTTAATAAAAGTTTATTGATTTTAGAGAGGAAAGAAGAGGGAGAGAAAGATAGAAACATCAATGATGAGAGGGAATCATTGATTGGCTGCCTCCTGCACTCCCCACACTGAGTTTCAAGCCCGCAACCCGGGTATGTGCCCTGACCAGAAATCAAACCCTGAGCTCCTGGTTCATAGGTTGATATCAGCCACATGACAGGTTTTTTATTGTCCTCATAACATTGATACCAAATTTTTGGACTGGAACCCGGATTCTTTGTCCACTGGAATCGAAGAATGAATCCATGGACAGAAAGTGGTATAGCAACGGTGGAGATTTATTGAAGAACAAGTACAGACTCCCACTTAGGGAGTGGGAAGAGTTCCACTGGGTTCCTTTCCCTATGGCTTATAAAGGCTGCAGATCCTGGTGCCTGATATCCCCTCTGATTGGTCACTATTCCCCTAGACTGGTTACTATAGTAACTCCTGGGCTCAAAGTCCCATGTGAGGCTCTCCCCCCTCCTTCCTTATTGTTTCCCTATACTCTTTGGGTTTTCTTCTTCTCCTTCTGAATGAAGGGCTTCCTTCTCTTTATTTTGTAAATATAGACCTTTCTTGGCTACTTCCAGTTCCCTTGTCTTCTGTAAATGCAACTATTGCTGCTCCCTTGTCTTATGGAGATGTAACTGCACCTGGCTTCTTTGTGTTATGGAGATGTACCTTCTCCCAGTCTGCAGCCCCCGCACTTTTCCATAGATCCCAATTCTAAAAATCTCTAAGCCTGCCTATGTCCCCCTAAAATTCCTGCTTCAACATGATAAGGCATAATCCGTTGCGACAACACTGTCTCTGGTCTCCCCATGTATCTGCAGAGACTTTCTCCAAAGCATGCAGTTTTCCGGTGGCCTTGTCTTTTGGTTGCATCCAGGTCTCTGCTCCACCCTGGCCAGCTCCTGCTCTTAGCTCAGGCTCCACTTGAAGGTGGCTGGAGGGGAAAGTGCTGAGCTGGGGGGCTGGCACAGCTGCTTCTGCAGCTTCTGATCCTGAGGATCCTAAGGTTGCAGTTTCATGTGTGTGTGTCTCAGCACTTCTTAATTGTGGGCTATAAACTTCCGCAGCTGTCTCTGTCAAATCCGTCTGCAATCTCACAGATTCCGGGGAGCTTGATTGGTGTGACACCAGGAGACATTTTTCACTCATTTCCCGAAACTCTTTCTTTTTCGCTAAAGGCAGGCCAAGTGTCTTAGTCTTCATGGATTCCAAAAGTGCTGCTCCTCTTCAAGGACAGCATCTCAGTGCTTGGGATTGACCATGAACCCCTCTCTCTGTAGTTTGGCTATAGAAAGGGAAGCTTCTTGAGAGCTAGGTTCAAAGATTCCTAATCGCTCTTACAGAGCTTTGAATACACTATTTCCAAATAAGTCACAGTTGCTAATGACATCATAGGAATGACTCAAAATATATGTGTAGACTGAACATATGTGGTGGCCTTGCCTTTTAATGAGGGCTTGTGATGGTGATGGTTTGATAACTATGTAATTCAATTGATGGCTTTTAATGAGTGAACACATGACTTGAAGAAAATATTCAACTAGGATAAAGTTAATTTTATTACCAAAGACTTCATATCTTCAGTTATTTAAACCACTGCATTCTTTCACAAATATTGATTCACCTTTCAGGATCCCTGGAGAAAGTACATTTGAAGCTTTATGTGTAAACAACATATACTTTCAAATTTGATTGCTCTGACAAATAAGTTTATAGGTAACAAGAATAATACCATGATTTATATCATGTTTCCACAAGGGTTACTATAGTGTAACATTGTTTGTTGAGACTGAATATGGGGTTTCAGTTGTTAATGAAAAAAAAAAACACATTGAAACCTGTAAAGAATTTTAGTGAGTTTATTTGAGCCAAACTGTCGACATATGCCGGAAGCAGAACCTCAATGAATTGAGATAATGCTCCAAAGAATGGCGGGTTACATTTCTATTTATACATTGCAATCAAAGGAGGGACATAGGTGGGTTACGTGAAATTCATTGGTGATGGATTAAGGAGGTGGGATAGTCATACTGTGGGAAACCCCTGGGATTGGATAAAAAGTAAAATGATGGACACATACTTAGGTGGGTGCAGGAATAATTAACATGATAATGAAGGAATTTGAGGCATCTGTCCTGGTGCCCACCACATTTGGTTGTGCCCTAGGGGCTCCAGAAAAAAGGAAGTTACAAGTTACCCAGACATCTCACAGATATGTTATCTTAGAGGCAAAAAGGCAAATGGGCTCAGGAAAGATCTAAGTTGATCTTTGTCAGGGAAAATATCAGCCTAGGAATGACTGCCCACTATAACCTGTTGGTAATTAAATATTTAATTTTCAGACCATCTTTTGTGGTTATTTTAGGTCTCTGAGTTTTCAAGACTGCCACACTGGCCTCCCCTGAGATTGTCAGGTTAGCATGTGGCTCCTTTCATCCACACAGTCTTACATATTTTCCACTAAAAATCACCTTTTTTGTTTTGTCTTTCTTCTTAGAATAGGCGTAGGTCATGCTACTCCCTCCTCCCAGGGAGAGGTGAAGCAGGAGGAATGCTATTTAAGTGTGATGTTCTTTAGGACAAGCTGCCTGTCAGTCAGCAGTGCCCCCTCATCCCACTGAAGCAGGAATTTTAGGGGAATATAAGCAGGCTTAGGGATTTTTTTTAGAATTGGGGTCCATGGGAAAAAACACAGGGCCACAGACTGGGAGAAGGTACATTTCCATAACATCAGGAAGCCAGGTGCAGTTACATCTCCATAAGACAAGGAAGCAGCAACAGGTATATTTCCATAAGACAAGGGAACTGGAAGTAGCCAAGAAAGGTCATATTTACAAAATAAAGAGAAGGAAGCCCTTCATTCAGAAGGAGAAGAAGGAAGTCCAAAGGGAATAGGAAAACAATAAGGAAGGAGGGGGGGTGAACCTCACAAGTCCCATAAGAGGTTGACCTTTGATCCCAGGAGTTACTATAGTAACCAGTCTAAGGGAATAGTGACCAATCAGAGGGGATATCAAGGCACCAGGATCTGCAGCCTTTATAAGCCATAGGGGAAAGGAACTCAGTGGGACTCTTTCCCCCTCCCTACATGGGAGTCTGTACTTGTTCTTCAATAAATTCTCACCTTTGCTCTACCACTTTCTGACCGTGGATTCATTCTTTGATTCCAGTGGACAAAGAATCCGGGTTCCAGTCCAAAAATTTGGTATTGCCACTATTGGTTCAGGCTGATGGAAGACTGCCGCCTTCCATTGCAGTGCCTCACAAAGCTATTGGGCTGCAAGGAATGCCTAAAGCAATGGCATATTTCCAGGAAAATCCTTTTTCTAAAAACTTCACTTTAGTTACAGATTTATAGAGGAAAATCTCTATTTGAAATATTATTGGGATATTAATGTCTTTTAAAGAAACATTTTCCCCCATTTATTTCACAACTTGATCCCTATCAACTCCATCTTGGCATGGGCACAGTTTTCTGGGTATAGCGATCTCCCCTGCTTTTGTCTGCTGTTTCCTGACCCTGTTCTTCCTGTCACTGTAATATTTCCCCCTCTCGTTAGGCCTGCCTTGAAACACTCCTCCAAAGCTATCATGGCTCAAATGTTGGCTGTTGTAACTTTGAGAAACAAGACTATTTTCATTTCTATTTTAGTTTTAAACAGGAAAGTTAAACCAGGTGGGTTAAACTTTTTTTTCTTTAGCTAGTTTCAAACCAGATTTCTTGGAATTATTAATAGTTGTGTACTTAATATGTGTCTCTCACTGTATAATGCATATTTTATTAAACATTACTTTCTTTTTTTAAATTTTTTGTTGTAAGAGCAGTACTATTATTAACCCCATTTTACATATAACAGAACTGTGCAAAGCCTGTGCTAAAGCAATTTCTATATGACCCTAAATTGTTTGTTCTCAATTGTCACACTCTACTGCTCAGATAATCCTCTGGTGATGTATAATAAAACTACTTCAAATCCCCAGAATTTGTATTTTCATTAAGAGAGAATAGGCACTCTCTCACAGGTTAACCTAGGTTGGATTTCAAATTCTTCTTCTTATTGTTTTATCATCCCAAGTGAAAGGAGTTTTTAGGGGTGAAATAGGCAGGTTTAGGAAATTTTAGGAATTAAGGGGTCCATGGAAAACGCAGGAGCAACAGAGCTGCAAAGGGTACATTTCCATAAGGTAAGAGAGCTGGGAGTAGCAGAAGGTACATTTCCATAAGAGAAGGAAGCTGAGATCTGCAGAATGGTACACATTTACAGAATAAAGGGAAGAAGAAAGCCCAGAGGAAATAGGGAAACAATATGGGAGAAGAAGGAGGGAACCTCACATACTTCACTTGAGATCTGAACTCTAGAGTTGCTATAGTAACCAATCTAAGAGGGATAGTGACCAATCAGAGGGGATATCAAGGCACAAAGATCTGCAGCCTTTATAAACCTTAGAGAAAAGGGACTCTTTCCCTCTCCCCACGTGGGAGTCTGTGCTTATTTCTCAATAAATTTCCACCTTTTGCTATACCACCTTTCATCTGCCCATGGTTTCATTCTTCGACCCCACCAGACAAGAGCCCGGGAACCAACCTGCCCAGGGGCACACCATGCATTCCAGTCTAATTTTCCCATATCATAATGAGGATGGGGAATTAAAATAGGAACTGAAGAGATTTGCTTTCTACCTCCCTTTTATATTTTCAAGTAATTCCTGTGATTGTCTATGGTTTCAAGAAGTAAGACTGCCATATCTGCTGATAGTCGATGAAATGAAGAACTTTGAGACTCATTGTTTTCCTGACATTGATTCCACCTTCCACTCTTTTGTTTCTGACTCTGTTATTGCTTTTGTGTAGTTTCCCTTTTTCAGCACTTCCACTAATAAATTGCTGACTCATTTTTTGTGGGGGGGGGAGGGTTGTTATGCAAGTCTTAAAGTTTAAGCATATATGAGTCAGTTTGTGCATTGAGGGCAATGCAGCCTGGTGAAGAGAATTCTTTTTCTCTTAAACTATCCATTCATGATGCCATCACCTCCAAAAATTTCCTCTTGTCGTCTTTACTATTATTTTTTTACTAGAGGCCCGGTGCACGAAATTCGTGCACTGGGGAGGGTGTCCCTCAGCCCAGCTTGCACCCTCTCTAATATGGGACCCCTCGGGGGATGTCCAACTGCAGGATTAGGCCCGATTCCTGTGGAATCGGGCCTAATCCTGCAGTTGGACATCCCTCTCACAATCCGGGACCGCTGGCTCCTAACCGCTCACCTACCTGCCTGATTGCCCCCTAACTGCTTCCTTGCTGGCATGATTGCCCCCGAATACTCTCCGCTGTTGGCCTGATCACCCCCAAGACTTTTATTAGTATAGATAATAAGAATACTTGTCATAAGATATACTGTCTTAACAAATTGTTAGTACACCATACAGAAGGGAATAGAGTTGTGGAGAAAGCTGGATGCTGGTTCTCTTGCCAACAGCATCAATATTAAGAACTTACTCTTTCTGAGTACTTGTCATCTACCAAGCACCATTTTCATCTTTTAGTGTATATTTCATCATTCAATAGTCAAGACAATCCAGCAAGGTAGATAATAATATTATTGTCAAATTACAGATTAAGAACCTGAGACCCAGAAAGGAAAAATGAATTGCTCAAATTTACATAGGTAACAAATGAATGAATAAATCTCTACAGCTTTTGCCAATTCTTCTTATATCTATGTACCTAGTCCTTCATTGAGAAAATGGATGGTTTTCAGTAAATGACTCTTAAGGTTCCTTCTATTTCTAGAATTCACTGTCTCTCCTTAGCACTCTTATTTTAACATAAGGAAAATCATGTTTGATCTCTTCATTTTCTCTCTCTAACATTTTCTGTCTTGAGGCTATTTCAATTGTGAAATTTTATCCCTGTAATTCCTAATTTTATAAACAAAACCCTGACATCATCAAGTGCTTAAGTAAAATTAACATTTTTAATTTTCTTTCTGCAACTTCCAACACCAAGTATAGCAGCTGCTACATAGTAGGTTTTCACAAAATGTTGAAAAGAATAATATATATTTTTTATGTTTATGTGCATATTATTTGTGTCTTGTTTTGCTTACTAGGTTATAAACTCACTGAGGACTTTATGCTGACATTTGTGTTGGGAATAGGGCAACAATTAGACCTAATTTGGCAAAAGTAAAATTTCAACTGCAGCCCATTTTTTTCTTTATCTTGAGTCCAAAAAGAAACACCATGCAGTGTTTTCTCTGTATTTCAGCATTTTGTAAAGCCAGAGCATTTGGGAGTCTTGTTGCCTTTATTCATTTTTGCAGATGGAGACATTAATCTCTTCTGAGCACATGACAGGTTAAGTTTCCACATTCTGAACATTTTCCAATTTGTTACAAGGTTTATAGGGGAGAGAGGAATGAGCATGAGATGTAAGTGAAGACTTTAGGGTGCTACTTATCATATACTTTACATCCCACTAATTATTACAGATGAGTAAACTATTTAAAATCCAAATTTTATAGATAGTACTAAGAAAAACTAACATGAATCAAGAGTTCATTTTCCTTAGAAAAAGAGTTTGCTTTCACATACATTATTAATATTCTATGGCATTGTCATGTATAATTTCATCTTTTTATTTTCCACTCCCGCTTTGGGCTGTCACACACCGCCTATAAAAATTGTTAATTTTAAAGTTGTGCTTGTTCAGCACTTTTTCTTCCTGTTGTTTAGTTTTTATGAACTGGAAAGTTTTAAAATAAAAATCATGCTTGATTGTATTAAACCCTCATTTCTCATAAAGCCTGTTTGCCTGTTTCATATTTGAACAGATTAGAGTTTTTAATGAATAAGCACAAAACTTCAGAGCGAAATAGATTCTGAGATGGATATATACATGTAGGAAGTACATTAGGAAGGTGCTTAGGATTTATATCTATGGGATTAAGAGGAAAAGAAAAGTGGGTAAGAGAAAGAGTAGAATTCAAGGAGTAGAACTACAATAAAGGCCTTAGCTAACTTCACTGGATGCCTAGGAACTAAGATCATGCGCAGAGCTATACTACTTGTATGGCTATTGAAATAAATTCATATCCTGTGTGCAAAAAGTCCTTGAAATGTCTTGGTATTCTGCTTTTTCAAATGCACAGTTACCAATATAAATCCCTTTTCTGAAAGGACTGAGGAAATTACCACAATATTCTTTTGCTATGTGGTTACAGTGTCCTCCTTCCCTGGGGCCAAGATAGTTCGGTATTTGGTTATTAGATACAAACTCTAGCTCAGGTCTGGAACCAAGAGGAAAGGATTAGGACATTCTTTAGTGGGCAACTGTTCCCTGCCCCCTAATCGTCCCTCTTTGACTGCTTCTGAGAGTATGGAGTGTGCAGCAACATGAATGAAAGCCAGTTCTCTAAAGAAAACCTGCTTTATGAACTACCTCTATCCTTCTCAGGAGCCCAGACCCCCATGATGACTTCTATCATCTTGCTATTTATTTTAATAATTGAATTTAATTGACTTAACTCCCAGGCTTTCCTATGGAGTGCATTTTTCCAGATAAGTGAAATCTATAGGGGACCTAATTAGCAAAAAATAATCAATAAAATCATTATAAGAAGTTCTATTTCTAAAAGGCATTACTTCTCAATGAGTACATCCTGAATATAACTTAATCACATATGACTGGCTCAGGGTCCTCTTTGCCCACACCATTGATTGCACTTGGTTGTAATGTACTGTCTGAGGGCTAAGAAGGCAACCAAAGTACAGAATTTCTTGTATCTTCCCTACATAACTCCAATCTCTTAGATCTTTAGTTATTTTTTCTGATCTGAAACTGTCTGTCTGTCCATTCTTCTTTAATTCTATCAAGTAGAAAATAAATACAAAGAAATGAAGTGACTTACTAAAATCATCAAATACTTCAGTGTATGTTAGAGTTACAGTCCAGTTCTATTTTTTTCGACCCTGTTTTCAGTATATGAGTCTAGTACCGTGGTCGGCAAACTGTGGCTCACAAGCCACATGCGGCTCTTTGGCCCCTTGAGCATGGCTCTTCCACAAAATACCACGGCCTGGGCGAGTCTATTTTGAAGAAGTGGCGTTAGAAGAAGTTTAAGTTTAAAACATTTGGCTCTCAAAAGAAATTTCAATTGTTGTACTGTTGATATTTGGCTCTGTTGACTAATGAGTTTGCCGACCACTGGTCTAGTACATTGCTCCTGGATTTCTGAAGAAAATATTTTCACTTAGGTAAGGATGCTCATCTGCTTACCATGTCAGTATAAGGTTTGAGGGTTTTCTTGGTTTGTTTTTTTGGTCAGAAAGAGTTAATAAGCATTTAAAGGCAGTCTAGATAAATAAGATTTATGAACCTATGAACCACTAGCCAGGCTCACCAAGAAGCAAAGAGAGAGGACTCAAATAAACAAAATCAGAAATGAAAGAGGTAAAGTAACAACTGACCCACAAACATAAAAAAGGATTATAAAAAAATACTACAAACAACTCTACTCCAACAAACTGACAACCTAGATGAAATGGACATATTCCTAGACAAATGCAAGCTTCCAAAACTCAATCAGGAAGAATAAAAAAACCTAAATAGGCTGATCACTACTGATGAAATTGAAATGGTAATAAAAAAACTTCCAGCAAACAAAAGCCCTGGTCTGGATGGCTTCACAGGGGAGTTTTACCAAACATTCAAAGAAGAATTAAACCTATCCTTCTCAGATTATTCCAAAAATTTCAAGAGGAAGGCACACGTCCAAGCTCTTTCTATGAAGCCAGCATTACCTTAATCCCAAAACCAGATAAAAGCAAGAGAATTACAAGCCAATATCCTTGATGAACATAGATGCTAAAATCCTCAACATAATTCTAGCAAATCAGATCCAGCATTATGTTAGAAATATCATACACCATGACCAAGTGGGATTTACTGGTATTCTGGGGATGTAAGGCTGGTACAATATCTGCAAATCAATAAACATGATACATCACATAAACAAATTGAGAGACAAAAATCACATAATCATATCAATTGATGCAGAAAAAGCATTTGGCAAAATTCAACACCCTTTCCTGATAAAAACTCTCAACAAAGTAGGAATAGAAAAATCACACCTCAACATAATAAAGCCTTATATGACAAACCTACAGCCAACATCGTACTCAATGGGCAAAAAATAAAACCATTTTCCAAGAACAGATACAAGACAGGGATGCCAACTTTCACCACTCCTGTTTGACATAGTACTGGAAGTGCTAGCCATTGCAAACAGACAAGAAGAAGAAATAAAAGGCATCCATATTGGAAAAGAAGAAGTAAAGCTGTCCTTATTTGCAGATGAGATGATATAGTACATGGAAAACCCTAACGACTCCATCAAAAAACTATTAAATTTAATAAATGAATTCGGCAATGTAGCAGGATACAAAATTAACACCCAGAGATCTATGGCTTTTATATACATTAGTAATGAACTCACAAAAAGAGAGACTAAAAAACAATCCCATTTACCATTACAACAAAAAATTAAGATACCTAGGAATAAACTTAACTAGGGAGATAAAAGACCTGTACTCAGAAAACTACAAGACATTGAAAAAAAAGATAGAGGAAGACATAAACAAATGGAAGAATACACCATGTTCATAGATTGGTAGAATCAACATCATTAAAATGTCCATACTACCCAAAGCCATCTATAGATTCAGTGCAATCCCCATTAAAATATCAATGGCATATTTCACAGACTTAGAACAAACTCTCCAAAAATTCACATGGAATAATAATTAAAAAAAAAGACCCCAAATAGCCACAGCAATCCTGAGAAAGAAGAACAAAGTTGGAGGGGTCAAAATACCAGCTATCAAACTATATTACAAAGCCACTGTTCTCAAAACTGCCTGGTACTGGTGCAAGAACAGACATATAGACCAATGGAACAGAACAGAGAACCCAGAAATTGACCCAAGCCATTATGCTCAATTAATATTTGACAAAGGAGGCAAGAGCATACAATGGAGTGAAGACACTCTCTTCAATAAACGGTGCTGGGAAAATTGGACAGATATATGCAAAACAATGAAACTAAACCACCAACTTACACCATACACAAAAATAAACTCAAGATGAATAAAGAACTTAAAAGTAAGACAGGAAACCATAAAAATCTTAGAAGAATCCATAGGCAGCAAAATATCAGACATATGTCATAGCAATATTTTTACTGATACAGCTTCTAGGACAGTGGAAACTAAGGAGAAAATAAACAAATGGGACTACATCAAAATGAAAAGGTCCCCACAGCAAAAGAAACCATCAACAAAACAAGAAAGCCCACTGCATGGGAGAACATATTTGCCAATGTTATCATCAATAAGGGTTTAATCTCCAACATTTACAGTGAACTCATACAACTTATCAAAAGGAAAATATACAACCCAATCAAAAAATGGGCAAAGGACCTAAATAGACACTTTTTTAAAGAAGACATAAAGAAGGCCAAGAGATATATGAAAACAAGCTCAAAGTCAATAATCATCTGAGAGATGAAAATCAAAATGACAATGAGGTACCATCTCACACCTGTCAGAATGGCTTATCATCAACAAATCAACAAACAAGTGCTAGTGAGGATGTGGAGAAAAAGGAACCCTTGTGCACTGCTGGTGGGAATGCAGACTGGTGCAGCTACTATGGAGAACAGTATGGAGTTTCCTCAAAAAGTTAAAAATGGAACTCCCATTTGACCCAGTAATTCTACTTTTAGGAATATATCCCAAGAAAACATAAACACCAGTCAGAAAGGATATATGCATCTCTATGTTCATATCAGCACGATTTACATTAGCTAAGATTTGGAAACAGCCTAAGTGCCCATCAGTAGATGAGTGGATTAAAAACCTGTGGTACATCTACACAATGGAATACTATGCTGCTGTAAAAAAGAAGGAACTCTTACCATTTGCAACAGCATGAATGGACCTGGAAAGCATTATGCTAAGTGAAATAAGTCAGTCTGAGAAAGATACATATCATATGATCTCACTCATTTGTGGAATATAATGAACAACATAAACTGATGAACAAAAATAGAGCCAGAGTCATAGAAGCATCGAACAGACTGTCCAACCTAAGAGGGAAGGCAGGGGATTGGATGGGGGAGGTAAGAGATAAACCAAAGGACTCGTATGCTTGCATATGTGCATAGCCAATGGACCCAGACAGTAAGGAGGTGAAGGTATGTACTGGGGAGTAGGAGCAACTGGGGTTAGGTCATTGGGGGGAGGGGGGAAGGAAGGGAGACTTATGTAATACTTTAAACAATAAAGAATTAAAAATAAACAAATAAAGGCAGTCCAGTATTGGGTCTCCTGGCCCAAGGCAGTTTCAGTAAAATCCAATTCCCAGGAAAGGTAATTCTTCCTTATTAGCAATAGCAGTCAGGAGGTGGCAGTAGGGGTGGGGAATGTTACCATTTAAGATTGATGACAAAACAGGCTACTTCCTCACATCTACTTTGCCTCGCTGATCCTTAGAGACTTCAGACCAGGTTCAGTCCAGTGGCAGCCGGATGGAGGAAGAGAACAAATTAGAATGTAAAATCCTGAACCCCAGCTTCCAGCTTCCCCCTTGCTCCATTCACTGACTTGTAGTAAGGATCTTTCCCCGGCTAGGGGTGTTGAAGGAGTAACTGTGCTATTTTTAGAGCAACATTTTCTATCTGACCGCTTCTTCTTGGCAGTGCATGCTAACATATTATCTTGTGAATGATAAATAATTCATATGATGCCACGTATTCAGGGTTTTTCTGAGAGACTGACACCACTCTGCTGAAATCTTAATAATTGTTGCTCATAATGCATTTCTATCATTATCAGGCTGAACCTCGCAGTAATGATGACTGTCCCCGCAGAGTTGAATAGATAGTCACAGCGTCTTTTAAGAAGTATTCTGTTGATGAATATCTTGCTTAATGCATCATATCATGGAAAATTTGTAAAAGTGGCACGAGTATCTGGAAGCCCATCGGGAGAACTGACACTGCCTGCACCTTGGGGATTTCGAACGGTAAAGTGGTTTTAGGGAAGCAGCAGGGAGATGGTTACTTCACTAGAAAGAAGGCATAGGCGTGCAGGATGATTTGATCCATTTGGGGGGCAGTAGACTAACTGAGTATTTGCAGAAACAGAATGGGAGCCAACAGAATTTAATGACATAGCTTGCACTTCACTGATTTGAATATCTGATAACTGTCTTAAGTATAATTGACCATGTTAGGATGGTGCTGAATTTAACAGATGCAGGAATGTTCTCCAAAGCTACACACACACACACACACACACACACACACACACACGAGCTTCCATCAAAACCCTGCCTGTTGCTTTCATATTAATCTCTAGTACAACCCATTTTTCAACATTATAGAGGGAAATCTTCATTTTGGCTTTATAAACGTCCTTTACTCATTGACTCATCTGACAAAAGAAAACTCTCTCAGATTTCAAATTAAGAAACTCTTCAAACTTCTCAAATTTTATGGCTAAGTTTAGTTTGGAGATTTGTAATTGAAAAAAATAAATTATTGGGCTTTTATATTTTTACTAGAGGCCCGGCCTGTGCCATCTCACAGTCCGGGACCCCTCGGTGGATGTCCACCCGTCAGACATCCCTCTCGCAGTCCAGGGCTCTCGCAGTCCAGGACCCCTCACTCCTTACCGCCCTAGGCACAGGCAAGCCTCAGATGTCAGCTGCCCAGCCCCCCAGGGCAGGCCCGAGGCTCAGGTAACCAGGGCCGGCCGAGGCTTGCGCTGCCAGCAGTGGCAGCAGCAGAGGTGTAATGGGGGCATTGCCTTCCCCTGATCACCAGGTCGCATACCACCCCTGAGGGCTCCCGGACTGTGAGAGGGGGCAGGCCAGGCTGAGGGACCCCAGCCCAGTGCATGAATTTTCATGCACCAGGCCTCTAGTTCTAAATAATAAACTAATTCTGAATAATACAAACTTTTCTTTCTGCTTTAAAATCTACAGTATGCAATGCTTTTATTTTCAAGTTAATATAAAATGAGATACTTAGGAGCAGATACCTATTGAACAGTTCTTTTACTTTGTAAAATTCACGTGTGGTCTATAGCTCAAAGAGGGCTGAACTAAAATAAATGATGAGTTATTGCATTTTGGTATAAGATAGTGATTCTTGTCCATTAATTACCAGGATTTATTCTACTAATAAACATAATTAAGTGGATCTATTTAGCCACCTCTATCTTCATGTATGTCCATCTGAATGTAACAGATTGTGGTGAGCTGAGCATCAACTGATTCTAAACATGAGAATGCAAAGATTAATTAATTTTCCCTTGCCTTTAGGGACTCGACTAATAGAAAATATTCTATAACTATTCACTACAATAACAAAATTTGTAATTGTTTACTAATGGAAACTTTATGAGGGCAGAGACTCCATATGTCTGTGATTATATTCTTAGTACCAAAAACAGTGCCTGAAACAAAAATAGTTGCTTAGTAAGTATTTATTAAATAAATAATGGATGCAACAACGGCTATAATAGAGGTATGCACAAAGTTTATTCAGTTGGTCTCAGGATGGTTTGGAAACTCAGTCAAAAGGGGAAAAGCTTTGATCTGAGGCTGTAATGATTATTAGGAGTTCACCTGGTATATTAGAACAGGGAGAGAAAATAGAATTTGCAATCAAGGTAGATATGAGATAGTATTCCATGATATGTCAATATGACAAATATAAAGATCTTGTGTAGATCAATGGATAGAAAGTGTTTTATTTTTTAAGGCGTACATGTATGATGTGTACTGATCTCCTGCTTTCTTTCTAAAGTACATCCTTTAGAAATCTCACTAGTGAGGTCTGTTGATAGTAAATTCTCTTTGTTTTAACTACTATTGTTTAAAAACATCTTGGTTTCCACAAAGCTGTCGAATAATAATCTGGCCATATATAAAACTAGAGGCCCAGTGCATGAGAATTTGTGCACTCAGGGGGTGTGGCTCTCAGCCAAGCCTGCACCCTCTCCCAGTCTGGTACACCTTGGGAGATGTCCACCTGCCGGCTTAGGCCCACTTCCTGGGGGATAGGCCTAAGCCATTAGTTGGACATCTTTAGCACTGCCACGGAGGTGAGAGAGGCTCCCACCACCGCTGCTGGGCTGGCCAGCCATGAGTTGGTTTCTGGCTGAGAAGTGCTCCCAATGTGGAAGCACACTGACCACCAGGGGGCAGCTGCTGCATTGAGCATCTGCCCCCTGGTGATAAGTGTGTGTCATAGTGACCGGTCATTCCTGATCATTCTGCTGTTAGGGGCAATTTGCATATTACCCTTTTATTATATAGGATCAGAGGCCCGGTGTATGAATTTGTGCATGGGTGGGGTCCCTTGGCCTGGCTGGTGATGGGGGCTGATCTGGACCATCTTGCCCAGTCCCAATCAGAGCCAATGAGGGTTGGTCAACCAGGGAGGGGCCATCAGAGGGCTCCAGGGCATGTCCAGCCCTTTTGCCCAGTCCCGATCGCCAGACCCCAGCAGCAAGCTAATCTACCGGTTGGAATGTCTGCCCCCTGGTGGTCAGTGCGCATCATAGTGACTAGTTGAGTGGTTGACCAAACGGTTGACCTATTGGACTTAGTATATTATGCTTTTATTTTATAGGATTCCAAAATAACAATTTTCTCTAATTATTTGGACAATATCATTCTATTGTCTTCTGGCTTTCACTATTATTGAGAAGTCTTTGTCAGGCTAAATTTTATTCCTTTTTAGTTAATATGTCATTTCTGTTTGAAAACCTCTAATATATTTCTGTTTTTAATATTCGCTTTAGCTAGATTCCTACTATATGGATGATGACATTTCTATTTCAGACCTCCATATCTTTTTACTTTTATTGTGTGCTTTTTCTTTACATACTCATTTCTGATTCATTCTGGAGAGGTCTTTTATTCAGTAATTTGCTTTTTGAATTGATTTGACACATTTGGAATTCTTTAGTTCAGCAATTATGTTTTATTACATTTCATATTACCACCTAGATCTTCATTAAAACTGTTATTCTTTCTCATGTCACTAATAGTCTCTATTACTTCTTTGAAGTTATTCATTATGTTTGCTCTAATTTTTTGATTTGTCTGTTCAGTTACTATTGCTTCTGGTATAGGTTATTCAATTTGTTTTTAGAAATTGAACTCCGCAGGTAACTTATTTTTGCTGCAGGGTCATTTTCATAGAAGGATATTGGCTAAATTTTAGTCTTGTCCTTTGAATCTTCAAAATATTCTCTTTCCTTCATCATCATTTTCAAGAGAGGTAATCTAGCCAGACTTGGATTTGTCAGTAAATGCTGTATGAGGACTGCCATTGGGCCCACATTATTTACTGGACACTGGTTGACTCCCCTTTACAGATGATAAATGAAGGGTAAAAATAGAGTTCTGTAAAAAGAAATAATACATGCATAGTACATACCAGTATATACTTTTTAACCATACACTTATTAAGTAGAATTCAAATGTATCCACTGTAGGACATAAGGTAGATTGTGGGCTTAGCCTCAAGGGGACTACATTATGGATTATATCTGCATTACCTGACCAAATAAATTATTCTCCATGATCAAAAACTGCTCTCTGGAAATATCAGGTACTATTGGAAATGAGTTTAGCTACTTTTTGAGTATATACCTTATTATTTGAAATGCTTGTATATAAACTAGCCAATTGGAACAATCATAGTTTTTGTAGGACCTTATGTTGCTCTCCAGATGACACAATAAAAATGATGGAAAATTTTCATTGAAAATATTGTAACTCAGACTTAAATATATTGAAGTAAAAATATTTTTATTTAATATATTTTTATTGATTTCAGAGAGGAAGGGAGAGGGAGAGAGATAGAAACATCAATGATGAGAGAGAATTATTGATTAGCTGCCTCCTGCATGCCCCATACTGGGGATCAAGCCTATAAATAACCCAGGCATATGCCCTGACCTGGAATTGAACTGTGACCTCCTGGTTCACAGGTTGATGCTCAACCATTGAGCTATGCTGGCTGGGTGTAAAAATATTTTTAGATGGCACATCATAGCTGTAAAATGTTACTACTATAAGCTCCAAAAACTGATTTTCTGGACTTAAGCTCTGACATCTTCTCTCATTAGCTTTGAGACAATAAAAAAAGTTAGCTAACTTCTTTGAGACTCAGTTTTTCTACATGTAAAATACACATAGAGTTTTATGATTGTAAAGCAAGATAATATATAAAAAGTGCTCAGAACAGTGCCTGACTTCTAGTAAATGCTCAATTATAATAAGTTGTTAGTGTTATGGCTAAATGTAAGGCATTCAGCAGTATGTTTTTCTTCTGTTTCCTAGAGGTGATTTTAATTGATGAACCTATAAAAGAAACCTTAGAGGATTTGAAATTTATATAATCATAGAGCTTTTGGTTAAAAGAAATATACATGTTGTCATATCTAATCAAATATTTCTTACCTGTGGAAACTGAAACATAGTAAAAGGACATATTTTACCTAAGATTTCATAGTTAGCCCAAGATCTTATATTAGAACCTCTGTCTTTCCATCAGTTTTCATTCAGTGAACTCTCTACTATACAAGATGCTGATGACCACATCATTTGATAGAGGAATGTGAAAACAGTTGGAAGAATTGGTTGTAGATCTTTTCTAAATATAAGTGTGGCGAGATATGGAGACATGAACCAGAATGCTCTTTTATTTTTTTTTAATTCATCTCAACCCTTCATTCAGGCTTTGACCCAAACATGACTTCAATAAGTTTTCTACATCTGTCAGAATGGGCCTAAATGTACATAAAATAGAACTCATCAAAACATTAAATTGCACCTTTTTGTACACCCAATTCTATGCTTTGAAAATACAGGAACAACACTTATAAAGTAGAGTCTGATTAATGAAATATTTATTTGGTGAAGAAAAAAATCATAAACAAGATAAGGCTTCAAAATGCCTGAAGCTTAGAAGTGCTAAATTGTTTGGAATGGCTGGATTATAAAAGAAAGAAGAATGGATTGATCAGTAGGTTCATACTTAATTTTTAGGACGTCGTACATGATGCTTTAACTAAGGTGGAGTTAATGTAGGTTAAGTTTTGAGGTGTGACCTCCCGGTCCTCTGAGGACTCAATGGCTTCTCTACATGTTCCACTCAGAAACTTTCCACCAGTTTGTCCCAGCCTTGGACTTACGCATTATTCATGAAAATAGGACATGCTAGATGTCAGGCCTACCCGTCTAACACTTCCCTCATCTCTAACATGGTGGGACTCACTAAAGTGGAAAAGTATTGACAAAATAAATCCTTTTATTTTAGATGGTATTTAGGTAGTTGGCCCAGAAAAGAGGATGCATGTGTCTTCCAAATGCCACTGTTTTCTCAAGGATGAAAATGAAACGGATGTTTCCCCACCACCACCTACTGCTGCTTTGATAATATTCTCTGCAGCACCAGATGGTGGAATACAAAGTTACTCTCCCCAGCTCTTTTGGTTGAACATTTATTTATGGGCCAATGGGATGCATTTATCCACCTTTATTTCAGCTTTTCATCCTTCAGTAAGTAAATCCAAATGACATGATCCTAGTAAGTTGATAAAATTTACACAACTGATGTGCTGAAGTGTATGGGATTATTTATTGGATTTAATGTTCATCTAACAGTTTATTACTTTCTCCAAAGATCAGAGGATACAGAAACTTTATTATAAGTAAACTCATATCTTGTGCCTTAATAATTGCACTTGCATAAGGAGCAAAGGGTACCTGCTGAAGGAAACCAAACGTATTAAATCATCCATATGAGTCACATTTTCTGGTTACTTTCTGTTAACTTTTTTTCCCATATGTTGTTATAGTGACATTTCCGATAATGTGTTGCTTTAAACTTGTATGTCTATTTATGATGGTATTAGTAATAATAAGTGTACAGGTGTTTACTGACAACTAATTTCCTACAGACTTTTACTATTTCTGGTTGTTTATCAGCTCATCCTTACATTCTCTACCTCTTTGCCAATCTTTGAACAGCATCCAGGAAGAGAACTATTCTTCCAACTTGAATTGCTCTTATATTCTTAGTAACCCAGCAAGCACTGAGGGGACCTGTACCCATTTATCTTTTCTGGACAAGCAAACTCATAGAGACTTTCTGTTTTCAGTTCTAAAGTGGAACTTCACAATGGAACTGTGAGGCTGAAATGCTTATTCTAAATTTATCCCCCTTTTTTATCCCACACTCATATAAAGCGAGGTATAATTTGAGTTACGGGACATATTGTGCAAAAATTTTTATGCAAGCGCATTTTCTTTTTCATGTCTTATGGCGGTGACTTATCTTGGCCCCATACTTTAGAACAGTGCTTCTCAAACATGAATGTGTAATTGAATGATAGATTACTTTAAAATACAGACTCTGTCCCACCAACTCTCTTGTGGGGCTGGAGGTTCTATAGTTCAAACAAGAATCAGAAACTCCCTATCTTGAACCATGAGTAACAAGATTTGTAATTTACAATGCATTATTACATAATTCAACTCAGTGGGCACTTACAAAGTTTTGTAATACTTTCAACAATAAAGATTAAAGTTGTGATGATTTGCCTGAAGTTATTCATGAATAGAAATTTGGATCGGAATTCTGATTCAGATATGCTGACACTGACTAAAAATTCTTCCCACCACAAACAATACTGCTAGATATTCCCTCCAGTTATTAGATCCAGATCTACCTGGGGGATGCTGATTCCCTTTGTCTGGCGTAGGTCTGAGCATAAGTAATTTTTAAAAGGACTAGCAGATTATTCTAATGTTCAACCAGATTAAGAGCCACTATTAAATATGAAGAGGGGATAAGATATACATTTTTCCAGGTCTAATCACGGATTAGAGTAGTCTTTCTCAAACTTTAGCAATATTAGCATCTGCTGGAGGGCTTATTAAAACACAGATTGCTGCCCTAGCCAGTTTGGCTCAGTCAATAGAGGGTCGGCCTGTGGATTGAATGGTCCCCATTCAATTCCAGTCAAGGGCATGTGACTCGGTTGCAGGTTTGATCCCCAGCCCAGATCAGAGTGAATGAGGTAGGCAATCAATGGATGTGTCTCTCTCACATAGATGCTTCTCTATTTTTCCTCCTCCCTTCTACTCTCTCTAAAAATCAATGGAAAAATATCCTGGGATGGGGATTAACAAAAACTAACAAACAAACAAACAAAAAACACACACAGATTGCATGGCCCAATCTCCAGGAATTTCTGATTCAGAAGGTCTGGAGTGAGGGCCCAAAAATTTGCATTTCGAACAAACTCCCAGTTGCTGCTGATGTCAGTGCAGGGACCGCACTTCGAGAACCACTGTGTTAGGCTGAAGTGATGATGACTCACACAGACTTTTAATAGCTAATGAACTTAACCTCTACATTTGATTGTTATCGTTCCTTAACATCCAGCCAACATCAATTATTCAGGCTCCATACTGCAGGACCTTTCTAATAAATCATTTTCCAACAAAAATAACATGACAAGAAGGATGCTACGCAAAGAAAATGTTTGCCACAGGCTGTCTTTGTCATTGCAACAGTGCTAGATGTCATATGTGAAATCTCAAGATACTACACTGTTTTCTCTCCATATATTTGAGGAATTAAATCCATGCACCAAAAGAAAGAGAAAGAAAATGCTATGCCTCATGATGACTTCCTCTCTCACACACTTCATTCAATCATTTAAATGATTTCAATAATGCCTTCCTTATTATCTGCAAGTAGCTCATCTCGTTCTAGAGACACTGATGGTGAAATTTCAAGTCACTCAAATTCACAGGAAACAGTAGAATTTCTGGTACCCTTTTTTTTATTAGGTTATAAAAGAAAATTATTGTACCTTGTAAAAATATAAAACTCGTTAATTTATTTTTCTCCTAAGAAAAGGGCTTACAGTACAAATGACACAGAATGAATCTTATTTTTGTAGGAAATTTGGGGCTTTGCTCATTTGTTCTAGATGTAATAGAGGCCTAACTACAAAAACAAGGTGTAGTTTTCCACAGAAACATGAATATTGATAACTTAACGGAACAAGGTATCATATTGATGTTGATGCTGATGACTGAAATGGACATTCAACCCAAAGTTCCACTCTCTGAAAGGAGAACACATGTTTTGATGTCACCAAATTAGAGTTGAATCAGCCTCAGCCTCTTACTAACCATTTGGGATTGGACAATTTATGTAACTTTTCACATCAGTTGAATTAATTAAATTATATTTATTTTCCCTAGCCGGTTTGGCTCAGTGGATAGAGCATTGGCCTGAGGACTGAAGGGTCTCAGGTTTGATTCCATTCAGGGGCACCTATCTTGTTTTTTGTTTTGTTTTAATATATTTTATTGATTTTTTACAGAGAGGAAGGGAGCGGGACAGAGAGCTAGAAACATCGATGAGAAAGAAACATCGACCAGCTGCCTCCTGCACACCCCCTACCGGGGATGTGCCCTCAACCAATGTACATGCCCTTGACCGGAATCGAACCCGGGACCCTTCAGTCCGCAGGCCGACGCTCTATCCACTGAGCCAAACCGGTTTTGGCAGGGGCACCTATCTTGGTTGCAAGCTCCTACCTGGCCTAGGTCCTGGTTAGGGTGCATGCAAGAGGCAACCAATCAATGTATTTATCTCACTTTAATATTTCTCCCTGTCATTTCCTCTCTCTTTCACTCTCTCCCTAAAATCAATGGAAAAATATCCTCAGGTGAAGCTTAAAAACAGAAAAAATATTATATTTACTCACCATGATTGCTATAAACATCAATAAAATGGCATTAATAAAGCACACAATATATTACTTAGCACATAATAGGTGTTCAATAAATGATACTATTCTTCCTTATAAAAGGTCATCAAAGTGCAGCTTGAACAGATTTATCATTGAGTTCCTCATTCTCTTATAATCCCACTAGAGGCCTGGTGCACAAAAATTCGTGCACTCGGGGGGTCCCTCAGCCCGCCTGCACCCTCTCACAGTCCAGGACACCTCAGGGAATGTTCACCTGACAGCTTAGGCCCACTTCCCGGGGGATCAGGCCTAAACTGGCAGTCAGACATCCCTCTGACTGCCCGGGAGCCCTTGGGGGATGTCCGACTGTGGCTTAGGCCCACTCACCTGCAGTTGCCTCTGTGGAAGGCACGGTGCTGGGACAAGGATTGGCCCGTGCCACTGCCTCTCCCGCCACCTCTATGGAAGGGGAGGCACCAGGACCACCATGGCTGGCCTGGCGGTGCAGGCTCGCTGGCTCCGCAGGCTCACTGGCCCCACCCTCCGCCCACTAGTCATTCCAGCAGGTTGTTCTGCCATCCAGTCTAATTAGCATATTAGCTCTTTATTATATAGGAATCCATTTTTAGAGTAGTGTCCGAAATGAAAAAGTTTCTGTTTCTGCCTCCATATACTTCATTTCAGCCACAATAAATTGCAGCAACCACAATATGTTTAGGAGTCAAAAAGATGAAACCTTTCAGCAATAACTTAAATAATTTTATAATATGATCTAGATAACCTTAAAGAAATAATATACTGCAGTGAAGTATACAAATACCAAAGAAAGATAAGATATATGAAGACCTTACTATAGACAAGTTTGTCCTAATTTTGACAACAGGAAGCCATTGATAAAAATATTGGGGGAAGGGCAAGGGGATAAAAAGGGAAAAAAGTTGGTATAGATTTCAAATTCTAGGACTTTTTTTTAGCTCTCATCTTCCTTGACCCCTATTCCTTCACCAAAGGACACAGAAGGCCCAGTTTTCGATACTGTTGTATGGCAACAGTCATTTTGATATTTGGACTTTTCCTATCTATTGCCAGCTGGACTTATTTACCAACAAATTAGAAACAAATCCCTCTCATGTTAGGGAATTACTTGGTGCAACTTAATCTTAAATTCACATACCTTTGATATGTAAATAAAATGCCATTGCTCAATTATAAAACAGTTCAGGGGTAGACCTCAAAGAGGTTGAAACTAAGGTGGCCAAGAATGTTCTATCTGGAAAATGGCATCATTTGGTCTTGTAGAAAACTATTAAAGCTGTTCTGTGGTCATTTGTACTAGTGCGAGTGCATAACCAGTTTCTGAAATATGTGAGTGGCATTGCTAGTCTAGACAGCTTTGGTGTCAATTTAAAAAAAAGAACGTATCATCTCTGGACAGTTCCATTCATGTGGGCACCAGACTTGGGAGCAAGAAACACTTCTGCAACTTTTTCTTTTATTCATCTTTTTCTTTATTACCGTATTTATCACAGCAGAATCTTCTTTTTTTTCTAAAAGTATTCTTAGAATCTTTACCAAAATCATTATAAACTTGGGTTGTTTTGCATGTATATGTATATTAGATACACATTAAATATATTAAACCATAATATGTCAATTATCCTGAATAAAGCTGACATTAAACAGAAAAGAAAATGAAGTAGTCTAGTTTCTTTGAAAAACATCAGTTTCCTAGAAGTGATTTCTTAATAAAATTACAATTAGAGAAGTGTGTTGTCTTTAAACCTCATTCCTAACCAACCCTTACTCTCCCCTGCTCCTCAGACATTCAGAGTTCCATTGCCCTTTGTCACTAGCAGTAGATGTTGGTGAAGGCTCATCTTGCTACTTTTGGAGTTCTTGTTCATCTACACATAAAACTTTAGCTTTGTGTGATGCCAGATATATTTACACTCCCTGAAATTTTTATTAAGAATTATGGTAACCCCAGGAATCATTTTAGACCGTGCAGCCTCTTGAACTTAATTATTTTCCAAAGGATATTTTACATGTAGTAGATAAAATTGAGTTTGACAAGCTGAAACAAATGAGGTTTAGTACCTTTGTCTTTTTGACATTTTTCAGCTTCATTTTCACTTTTTATTATGCAGTTCACTCTCTTCTGGTATCTTAAAATGTCACCTCCCTTCACACACAGTTCAGACCCCTCTCCCACCAATAACAGGAGAAATAAGGAGAAAAATCAGATGAAGAATGACTCTGGGTCCTTGTGCTTGATCTGATTTTTTATTTAAAAATATAAAGAATTTTAACTTTAACTCTTTTGTTTGTAACAGCAAGCTATTATTTACTATTTTAATAGAACGAATTTTAGCCAAATGTTATAAAATAACATACAAATCATATGCATATAGTAAATACCTGATCCTAAATTTTATTTTATCATATATCTTATTCCCTTTTATTAAATTATTGGGGTGACACTGGTTAACAAAATTATAAAGGGTTCAGGTGCACAATTCTACAATACATTTTAAAAACTATTTTCTTATGGACTATGCTCTCTTAAAAACACGTTTTCTAATATATCCTTCACATTTTGATTGATATTTTTGTTTTTACTGATGAACATATCTCAGTCCTCTTTTTTCTTCTCTGCTTATTTTTCCCCTCCAGTTTTATTGAGATATAATTGACATGTTGGGGACGTTTAAGATGTACAATATCTTGATTTGATACACTTATATTTTGAAAAATAATTTTACCACAGTGCTAGTTAACACCTTCATCATGTCACATAATGACCATTTATTTGTGATCAGGACATTTAAGAGCTACCCTCTTAGAAACTTTTGAATATATTTAAGTAATATTAACAATAATCACCACACTGTACATTAAATTCCTCAGAAATTGTTCATCAGATAACTTGAAGTTTGTACACTTTGACTAACACCTCTCCATTTTTCTCAGTCTTCAGCCCCTAGTAACCAGCTAGTCTCTTTCTAGGAAATCAACTTTTTAAAAATTTATTTTACATATAAGTGAGATCATACAGTATTTGTCTTTGTCTGACTTATTTTACTTAGCATAATGCCCTCAAGTTTCATCTATGTTGTTTTTAATGGTAGAATTTCATTTTTTCCTCATAGTTGACTAATATGTACATCTGGTATGACCTTCTTTATCCACTCATTTGTTGGTGGACAGTTAGGTTGTTTCCGTAGCTTAGCTGTTGTAAAGAATGCTACAATGAGCATGGGAGTGCAGAAATCTCTTCAAGATTCTGTTTTCATTTACTTTGACTATGTATGTTCCCAGAAGTGGGCTCACTGGATCAAAATGTAGTTCTACCTTCAATGTTTTGAGGAATCTGCATACTATTTTTCATAGTGGTTGTTCCAATTTATATTTCCACCATCACTGCACAAAGGTTCCCTTTTCTCTATATTCTAGGCAACATTTAATCTCTTGTCTTTTTGATGATACACATTTCTATCAGGTATGATACTCCTGTCTTTGGTGATAAGAATATTTCTTTCCTTCTGGTGTAAGAAGGACATCTTCCACATGGAGATTTTATCTTCTACTTTCAGGAAGAAAACGGAGAGGTCAGAGAGCCTTCTTGGCACCTGCTGTTTTTCAAGTGACTTTAGCCCAAATAATCCTCATGCAAAAGTGGAGTATTTGGGGGTGACATAATATGTTGCCTTTCAAGTGTTAAGCCAATTCCATTTTCCCTTAAGAATTTTCTTCATGTAATAATAATATCAGAAAAGACAGTTGAAGAATGATGGAGCTAGGATATATTAAGTTATTTACATAGACTATGCAAAGCATCAGCAGCAGACAAATTAGGCCTCTGGGATGGAAGAAGTTTCCTAGCATTCTGACCCAATTTCATTTCGGTATATAACTCACATTATTTCCTTCCTTATATTTTTTTCTTTGTTGGATGAACACAATTCTCTAATACATTCTTCTCAGGTTCTCTCCAAAGTTAGAACCATCTAAACAGCACCTTCTGCAAAATACTCTCTTGCTAGTTATTACTGATTTGATTCACATATGACTTTTTCCACTAAAATAAATCTGTATAGAGAGAGAGCCCTGTTGCTAAGGACTACTAAGTATGGTCCATCTTAGTTCAATCTTTGCTGAGCCCTCAGTTTTATTTGGTGAAACCACAACTATGCCCTTAACTGCCATAATCCTGCAAATTCTCTGCCTTCTTTCCTTTGCTCTCTGCCTCTCCCCAGTGTGTCCCTGACCTCTGTGCACTTGCTTCTGAATCCAATGAATTTAACTCACATTATCTCTACTAACTCCTCCTGAGAATTTTCTCTTCTTCAATATAAATTATAGGTTTAGATATATTGCCTCTACCCAGATCCCTCTCTTCTCTCTGGAAAGAAAGGTTACAAAAGCTAAGAGAATGAATGACTTTCCTCTCTGAAATCAATAAAAACATATTTGAAAAAAAAAAAAAAGAATAGAGTATACCAGGCCCAGAAAGAGGAGTTGTGCCTAGTAAGGGATGGAGGTAGGGTACCTTGACAAAGGAAACACCAAATGAAGCCATGGAGAAGTGGAGCAGCACAGAGTGCTGACTGTGATGATAAGGCCTGAGGGTGGACAGGGATTAGGCTAGTGAGGGATTTCCTATTCTAATGGAAGCCTTTATATTGTGTAAGATTATACTTCTCAAACTAAAGACTACATGCCCTCAGGGTATGCTTGGTTAAGTACTAAAAACTATAGGATCAATACAATGACTCCTTCAAAAAGATGCAAGGATACTATATACTTTTAGTCTATTTTATTATTTTTTTCTTATTTTATTTTATTTTATTTTATTTTCCATTACCATTTATCCACCCCCCCACCTTTATTCACCTCCCCTGACCCCTTTCCCCCCTCAAGTCTATTTTAAATTGGTATATAGGAGGTTATTTTTATGGTAAAACTCATATGACTATTTGTAGTAGAGGACAAAATCGACATGATATTTAAATTAACTCAATAGTCCTCAAAATTATTTCATTTTGTAGTGAACCACTTTGAGCATTCCTCTGTCTCCGAGATTCTCTTCCCTAATTCCCAACCAGTTGCAAATTACTACTTAGGGATGCAGAACCACTGAAGAATTTTGAACAGGTCACACGGCATCCTCAGATTTGCAAGTGTACAAGCCGGGCATGATGAGAAAGATGGACTGGTACGTTGTATAGATAAGAGGGAGACTTATTAGGAGGCTATGACAACAGCGCAAATGAGACAATGTATTTCATAATGTAATAAGGAGTTGACTCCAGTTTATGTTGTTTGACTAATAACAGTATTTAAGCCTTAAGTCTCCCCTTGTGCCCCACGTTTGGGAAAGCTGGTAAGAAAGATTGGTACTTTCTCTTGTGACTCTTGTCGTACAATTCAAACCATGCAAGCCCCTGTCCACACACCAGAACCCTCATCCTGGCCTCAGATCCTAATCTCAACTTAAAAAAACAAAACAAAACAAAACAAAACAAAACAAAAACCAAGCCACTTTCCTTGCTCTCTCAAGCCACTTTCAGACCAGTTGGGAAGCCTGCCCTTAAGTCCTCGGAAAGCTTTATTATGCAAGTCCTGTAATAAAACATTCCGTGACCTCTTGGAAAGTATGTGGTATCATCAGTGTTGACATCTGGACTGGGGTCCATCCTGTTTCTGCAGAGTGATTATAACATCTAAAGTAAACAGATGGGATATAAAAAGGGAAAGATGGTGATTAATTGGATGAGGGAATAAGCAAGAGGGTAGACGCTCTCAGTGGTGGAGCATAAGGCCAAGTCACCCACATGAAATCAGATTTACTAGACATTTTTCAATGCCTTCTCCCCCTGCCCCCCTCCCCAACCCTTCCCAAAGACTTTAAAACATTAAATAAGAAGAGAGGTAAAGGAAAAGGAAAAGTAGTAAACAGAAGGACATTTTGTATCTGAATCTCTTTGGCCTTTCACTATTAAATATTCTGGGAGTTAATTTTAAGAGCTGAACATGAATATATCAATGAAAAAGAAGCCCAATGGATAAGAGAAAAATAATTGTTGGTGTAAAATTTTTTAATGCTAGTTTTTTAAAATATTGATTTAGAGAGGGAAGAAGGTAAAAAAAAGAGAGCTAAAAAGACCTACATCAGCCCTGACTGGTTTGGCTCAGTGGATAGAGCGTTGGGCTTTGGACTGAAAGGTATCGCCCGGATTCAGTTCTGGTCCAGGGCATCTACCTTGATTGCGGGCTTGATCCCAGTAGGGGACGTGCAGGAGGCAACTGATCATCGATGTTTCCAATTCTCTATCCCTCTCCCTTCCTCTCTGCAAAAAATTGATAAAAATATACTTATATATTTTTAAAAAGAGAGAGAGAAAAAAATACATCAATTGGTTGCTTCCCGTATGCGCCCCAACTAGGGATTAAACGGCAACCTAGGTATGTGTCCGGGAACCAGAATTGAACCCATGACCTTCTGGTGCACAGGATGACATGCCAACCAACTGAGCAACACTGCCTATGGCTTGATGTAAATTTTTAAAAATGAAAATAACTTACTGCAGTAAATACACCTATATCCCTTTTATCTGATTATCACAGTGGGTCTAGATGGCTAAGACTGAGAAGAGTTAAGAGAACCTTAACTCTTTTATCCTTGTCTCTCTAGCTCAAGCTTGATATTCTTCTGATTCATTTGGTAGTTTGCTGCCAACTTATTTCCCCCCTAAAATACTATTTTTATATTAAAGCCTGGCTTTAAAATCCTCAATATCTCCTTTCTTTCTATACAATAATATAAAACAAAGCAACTCTCACCCTTGAAACCCTTATTTTCTTCAATAGTTGAGTTCTAGACTTCTATCTGTCATATCACATTATCATCACAATGTGACCTTTTCACCCCAGACCATAAGGTTTACCCATTCTCTCAAAAAAGTACTGCTTATGACTAAAATGCCTTTGTGGTTTTACTCATACCAATTTCCACTATTTAAAAAGCTTCTTTTCCCTTTTTTGTTCACTCTTCACATCCCACTTTTTTTCAAACTCTGACTAAGCCCTTCCTTCTCTGGGACACTGGCCCTGAACACCCACCAAGCAATTTCCTCTCCTGTCTCCAAACCATTTGTTGTTCTTACCTTTCCATTTTCTTTTACTCATTATTTATAAAGTATAGTTAGAATTTGTTGACGTATTTATCAATCTTTGCCACCAAAAAATTTCAGTGTGGGCAGGAAACAAGTGTTTTAGTAAATTTATGGACTACAATTTGGTTTTTCCAGCTTGAATTATTAACTAGAGTTCATGAGGTGGTTACATCTTGTAGGTGTTTGATCCTGCATAAATGCCCAGGGCAATCTGTTTGAAAGGGACCATTGATGCCTTTCTTCAGGTTTCCATGCAACTCAATCCTCCATTTGAGAAGCACATGTTTTTTCTCTGCCCCTTACTCACCTCCATAATTATGGGCAAAACACTAGCTTGCTCCATTAACATTCATTCTATCTCAATACTGGTATTATCAAGTAATGAAAGTAGTATCTTGACCTCCATATGCTTGACTCTCATGCTCATCTCTTTGTTCTGCACTTGATTTGGGGGAAATAATAGTCGTTGTCAGGCCCACTCATACCCCAACACACTTCTTTTACATAAAGTTACTCAAGAGGTATTTGACCCATTTGCTTCCTAAAATGATGACTCGCAAAGTCATATAAGGTAATGAAAACAAGTCTGATTTAGACTGTTAAGTTCATAGCTGTTCTTACAATGAGTGGCTAAAAGAGGGAAACATTTCATTAAAGTTCAAGCACCTGAATCCAGGTACATTTTAATTCTTAATGTAGTAATGAAGCCCAATTATGATTCATGGCATATTCTTAAAAACAAAACAAAGCTCTTTTCCATAAGATCCATTTGTAATTTTGAAGGAGAAAAGATGACAGGGTCGAATTATCAGCTTTTAACTCAAGATATTCTCTTGTTCCTCCTAGCTCTTGTATTTTTTACTTCTAGAGTAGACATGATGAGTTAGTTTTTTTAATGAGGCTGCCTATCTAGAGGCTACCAAACCACCCGTTTTATTTCTTTTTTTATCTAAAGAATGCATAGGATACATTATATAAATTAATGAGAGGAACCAAAGAGTTATCAATGAAACTGAGTGATGTAATATGACAATATTTTCTTCTTTTACTTAAAGAGAGTGTTTTCCATTGTTCTAGAAAACTCTGACTATAAACAGTATAAATGTTATAACACTGTTTAAATAATCTTTCCAGCCAGCTCTAAAATATAAATAGTTAAGTTGTTAAATGTAATGATTTAGAGTTATTAGATTAAGCGGTAAAACTGACATACTTGCTTGAAATTATATGGACAGTTCAGGCTGAGAACACAATTTCCTGGCATGAAATTTAACCAGTATTTAAAAAAATAGAATCAGATGATCTTGAATAACAATTTTTCTGCGTTGCTGTTTCCTTGGAAATTCTATGAATATGTATTGAACATCTAGTGAATCTATTTTTTCTTATTTTACAAATTTATTTTCACTATAAAATCAGCATAGCCATATTTCAGAAAGTTTGATAAATAGAGGTAGAAAACAAATTATTTATAATAACTCTAACAGAACTACTCTTCTGGTTTGGAGTATGACTCAGCCTCTTGGGTGACTTTGAATAAGTTATTTAAACCCTCAGACACGTTGATTATACTTTAAAATAAGCAAGAATAAAATTAACTCCTACTTGTCCAGTTGGAGTAAAAATTGGAAATTATGTATAAAAATTTTATAGTTGAACTGAGTTCACCATATTCACTTAAGAACATAAGCAAGGCATAAATTTACAAAATAATCAGAAAAAATAGAGAGAATTATATGCTATAATATAGTTCATGCCAAGATTTTTCTAATGAGTGTAGTTACATCTATTTTTATAGTGTCTGTAACACACACACACACATACAAACACACACACACACACACACACACACACACACACACACACACACACACACAGCCTGATTTTTTCCATAACGTTTTAGGAAGTCTCCTCTGAAAGATTCTGGACAACTACCTCTTTAGGCTGGCTTCACATGGTCATTTTATATTTTCTTTAAGCATTATTCTGGGGATTCCCCTTATTTATACCTTTTGTTGGAACCTGCAATGACTGAATCCTACAAATTCCTCTTTCTTGGGTTAATTTTTCATTTTGTGGAACACAGTTCATGAATGTCTTAGGGTTCCCTGGAGGCTGGCTGATGCTCTACAAGAAAGAAAAACAAATACCTACCTAGAATATGTGTTGTTCCATCAAGATGAATAGCTGCCCCTTTCAGAGTGGAGCTTTCTGTGAAACCAACTTGCCACCAACTGGTTAGTTGACAAGATATTGCGATATCAGGGCTCTGAATTGGTCTTTGTTTCGGCAGTAACTAGATCAGCCTTGGTGGGAGGGACCTCTAGCTACTGGGCCCAGCAATAGTCTTCATCCTGTCACCATGACTACGTCAGTCAAGAATCCATTGTTATAAAATAAGGATGTCCAAAGACAGAGGCTGGTTAATGTCAACTGGCTAAGCCATTCTGTCTACTTGGTGGTCTAGTGATAGGTACTCTCTGCTGAACCATGGCATACAATATCTTTATTCTTCATGACTCAAATAGGTCTAGACACAATTTTCTCTCAGAACTCATTTGTCCTTATCTGCCGATCTTTCTCTATCCATGCCCCTGAACAAGAAATCAAGTCATTTTGCATCACTAATTTCTGTATATTTTGGCTTAGACAACTTCTCTTTCTAAATAGCATGGAATATCAGGTGCAGTGCCAAAAGCTTTTCCACTAGGATGATTTCCCACATGGCAGCTTTCAGGGCCATCTCGAGTGGGACTGTTGTGTATCAGTAATATATATTTCAGCTTGTTAGTTCATGTAATGAACTGACCCACTTAGAAAGCAAGCTTGGCCTTTCTCCTTCTATATCAGTTTTTCACAAGGGGGAGAGTGTCCCTGGATCAAATACATTCTCCATATCCAACTTTACACGTAAGCCATCGTGATTCCATAACCACACTATTACTATGGGTCTTACAGATATGTGTGGGCTATACCCTATAGCTTCTTCAGTCTAGTTCTTTTCCTTTTTAAACCAGCATCTCTCTGGATTATATTATGAGTTGGCCTTAATTTTTGTTTGATATCCAGAAGGATCAATGGAGGCAGACCCCAAGAGGAATGAATATTGTCCTAAAAGATGGAGGCCTCTGCATCACCTTAAAAAATGGGAGAGTTCTAGTCTTCAATGGGATAAATTGTTCACTTCTGAAAGCCTAGAGGTCAAGAGGAAGCTCAGGTCTCAAGGGCCTTGACTGGTTCATGCCAGCTGTCTTGGTGTCTCCACCAAAGTTTCATGGTCCAACTCCTCCCTAATCTGAGACCTGATAGCACGATATCCAGTGATGACAAATAAAGCTTCATGGAACTTTACTTCGCTTATGCTTAAGTCTTAGATCTGATTCTTAGCTTTTTGGGCCTCTAGCATCAGCAGATGTGAGCATCATTTTCTTTCCTCCATGCATCAATAGCATGAACAACTGCCATCCTATTCCATTGCAGTTATAACTACCTCTTTAGAATCTATCAAATGCCTGAGATAGTGCAACTGCTGGTGCGTTTTCTTTAATTGACTTCTCATCCCACTTTACAATCAGTGTACATTTTAAAAATTTCACTGCTAAAACATGCCAGTTGCTACCATCACTCCAATCACGACCCAGGATGCTGTTCTTGTTGACCAGCCATCTGGAGATGATATCTAGCTCCAAACTCTCATTTTTAAACTGCTTCCTCAACCACTTGTGGTAAGTACTGTTTTAGTTGGGTTCCTCAGGAAATAGTCTCAAGAAGGAAATTTGTATGCAAGTTTATTCAGGAATGCTCTCAGGAACACTTGTGAAAGGGAGAGAGTTGATCAGAATGAGAAATTGAACTACAACACAGAGCATGGGTCTCAGGTGATCCAAAAGAGAGCTTTGGACCTGGGATGACTTCTCAGAGTTATTGTAAATTGAGCATAGATGGCTGAGTATTTATAACCTCCCCCATTGACCAATCATTGCATGTAGGCTGTCCTGGGGACTTGGGACATAATTTTAGGTAAGCATGTTTCCTATAATCAAGGGCAATTCCATATAAGAACTTAGAACAAGGGCAGTTGGGGGTGACCAGGCCAGCAGGGGGGGCAGTGAGGGGCAACCAAATGACAGAGCAGTTATCAGCAGTCATATCTAGTATTCCCAGCAGCTGGGGAATTGGTGTCTCCAATTGATTTGAGGAGAAATGACGATCAAATAAAGAGATGGAGAAATTGTTGAGTCTTTGGTGATTTCTTCTAGTA
This sequence comes from Eptesicus fuscus, assembly GCF_027574615.1. Lineage (NCBI taxonomy): Eukaryota > Metazoa > Chordata > Mammalia > Chiroptera > Vespertilionidae > Eptesicus > Eptesicus fuscus. The sequence goes on along the minus strand of NC_072474.1, from coordinate 90,616,014 downwards.
TGCTTAGAAGTCATCACAACATATTAGTTCTGTAATAGCTCCACACTGTAATATCCATAGCATCTGCCAAGACCACATTCTGCCAAAAGAGCCTGATCAGAAGTAGTTGGGCAACAGATATTTTAACTACATGATTCCATGCATTCTGATGATCACTGGTGCATTTCTCCTCTTTGAGAGCTTGTAATTGAGAAGATTGCACTCCTTCAGTTAATTAGCCCCCATGTCTGTTTATTTGAAGAGTCTGCTTCTTGAGAATTGGAGCACACGTCCTGCTTCACACTCTTGACAGCTCTTCCAGACCACATCTGGTTCTGTAGTGTCTTTGCAAATATATGCTGAAGCTGTCATTTCCCCACGTTCCCCATGTCCCTCTGCCCTTCTCCCACCTTTAGATCTTCTTCACAGCCTCTATTATTCAAGAATTTTAGATTTCTCATCTTTGTGGAAACATAGTTCCACTATTTTCCCTATTTTCTCCCTATTTGTTTGGGGGTAAAAATACAATGGGAACCATTCATTTAGAAAAATAATTTCAGATCTGTATTTGTGATGCTTCAGTTAGCTTCCAGTCACCTTTGGGGGTGATGCTGTTAATTTTCAAATGTTTTCTTTATGAAATAATATTTTATTATAGGCACTTAGCAGTGTGAGGTATTGTGATATCAAATAATTAGTAGAATGTAGTAACTCAAAAAGGAGATTTTTACTAATCTTTTTGATTGAGATGATTAATGTCCTTTCCAATATACCTACCTGAATTTCAAGGAAAGATTTAAATTCCTCGTAGAATTTAGTCTGTAGGCTATTATTTATAATCTTTGAAGAAAAAAAAAGTAAAATCTAATATGTACCTTTTTATATCATTTATGAAAAACCTATCTGCAATTTAAAAATATTTGAAATCATTATATTGTGTTAGTAAGAGATAGAAAGTTTCTCAAACTCTGCTTTCTAGAAAAGATGATGCAAGTAGGTAAAATTGCCTTTAAGTGGTTCATTCAGAGATGGTGGCAAAATGTTTAAAAATATAATCTTCCTCTTTGCTGAGACTATAAAAGATAATCTTAAAGAGGTACTCAGGAAACACAAGCTCCTTCTCTGGGAAAAAGAATCATCACCCTTGTTATCCCATAAAAATCCATCTTCTCCTTTTCAGCTGAGATGAAGACTTGATCTGTGCTTCCCTTTTGGTGCCATCTATGTCCAAATGAGGCTGTTACTCTAACTCAAAGCAGACTTGCAAGAATAAAATAATCAATCTTTATCAGATTGCTGCACTTCTGACAGCTAATTTTCTAGAGTAATTTGTCATTGTGAGGAGCACAAGATTTGTCTGAATTTGTGTCAAAGGTTATTGACTGAAGTGCCATCTCATCTTTTCAGTCAATCTATAAATATGGCAAGTTTGGGCAGGAGCTAATGGTCTTCTTGCTGAGTGGATGGGTTGTCCAAGTTAGCCAATTCATATGAAGTAGAAATATCTATTTTTTCACTCATTTTTTGTGATGGCATTGACTTAGTGTTAATCATAGAAACTTCACTTAAACTCCTTAGTGTTTTTTTTTTTTTACTATTTTATATATATACTTTTCTATAAAAACAGGTCTGAAAATAGTCCAACTATATTCTAGTTTCCACAAAAGTTTATCTGTGTAGTAAAATTTATATTATGACTTTGTAGGCATGACCCTATATTTTCCACAAAACTGAGGGCAAAGTTATTTGTTTAAATTTCATAGTATTTTTATAGATAGCCTTTTTTTATTGTTGAAAAGTCATGTCATCTACACTAATACTGATTATCAACTGTAAACCAGATTATTGTTTCTTATTTGTTTCCAGAGTTTGACATTGGGAATATGTTTAGTGACTGTGTGATGAATTTTATTATGCTTGCTGGTATGTTACTTTTCTTGCTCACTTTAATAATCTAATAGTAATTGTTAGATTATAAATTTGTGTCAGGAAATATTCATTCTCAATCCTCTGATAGTGTTTCTTCCTTAAGACTGGGAAAAAATCCAAGGATATATATTTTTTTAGCATATTACTGTTCAACACTAATAAGACATTTAGCAAGATATCTTCCTACATGCATTATTGTAGAATAGGTTAGTTTATTATCCCTGAAATATAAAAGTTGGAATATTTTTAGTAGATAATTATTATTTTTGCTATTTCATTACAATTTTTTTCTTGCAGTCAGGTGAACTTGATAGTAACAACAGTAATACCTAACATTTGTTGAGCTCCTTGTGTTTGCTATACAGTGCTCTGAGTGCTTTATGAATAATCACACTTCATATTCATAATAAATTTAGGAGGATATAGAAGGCTAAATAATAGATTTCCAAAGATGTCCCCTAATTCCTCTAACCAGTGAATATGTTACCTTGAATGGCAGAAGGGTGTTTGCAGGTGAAATTAAAATTAAGAATCTTAAATAAATAGAAAATCCTGGTTATCTGGGTGGGCCTTTAGAAGTGAAAGAGGAAAGTGGAAGAGTGGATCAAAGAGACATGACTACAGAAGAAGGAGCATGAGGTGCAACTGCATTGCTGACTTTGAAGATAAAGAAGGAAGGTTGAAAGCCATGTAATAACCCTCAGTTGGCAGCCAGCAAGGAAATGGAGACCTTAGGTCTATATCACAGGGAACTGAATTCTCCCAAGGACCTGAAAGAGCAAAAAATGAATTCTTCCCAGAGTCTCTAGAAAAGATACAGCCCAGTTTACACCTTGGATTTAGCTTGGTGAGACCCATGTTGGACTTCTGACTTTGAAATTGTAAGACAAGTTGGTATTGTTTAAGTCATTAAGTTTGTGGTAATTAGTTAAGGACACAATAGAAAACTAATAGGTAAATTACATCTATATTTTATAAATGTGGAGACTGAGCTAGGACACAACTTTAAAAAATAAATTTATTTTGGTTTTTATTGAAGAGCCTGGCATATGATAAGCACTTAATGTGTTTATAAAACAAACAAACAAATACATAAATAAATAAACAAATACTTTTTCATGTGTTTTTCCCAAACCAAAAGACATTTCTTTCTTTTGTATTTAGTTTATTTTTTAATTAATTTTATTGGGGTAAAATCTATATCTATAATAATAAAAGCCTAAGTGACCATCGCAACAGAACGGATGACCAAACAGGCTGTGTGGGGCGACTAGGCCAGCAGGGGGGTTAGTGAGGGGCGACCAAACGACTGAAGAGCAGGCTACATTGGGTGACCAGACCCGCTGGGGGTGCAGTTGGGGGCAACCAGGACGACAGAGGGGGCAGTGAGGGGCAACCAAATGACTGAGCAGCAGTCTGCATGGGGCGACCAGGCCGGCAGGGAGGTTAGTGAAGGGTGACGAAACGACCGAACAGCAGGCTACATGGGGCTACCAGGCCCGCAGGGTGAGCAATTAGGGGTGATCAGGCAGGCAGGCAGTTGAGCAGTTAGGAGCCAGGCCCGGATTGTGAGAGGGATGTCCCACTGCCAGTTTAGGCCTGATTCCCAGGATCGGGTCTAAACTGGCAGTTGGACATCCCTGAGGGGTCCCGGATTGGAGAGGGTGTGGGCTGGGCTGAGGGAACCCCCCCCCCCCCCCGCCCGTGCATGAATTTTGTGCACTGGGGCCTCTAGTATATATATAAAAGGCTAAGTGTCCAACCATCCATCTGCCCAACCATCCATCTGCCCAACCATCTGACCAACTGACCAGCCAGTACATATGACACGAACTGGCAATTTAAAAATAAACTTTGACTCATGCTGGTGCAATACATATACAGTAAAGCTCTCGCTGGCACCAATCGCATGCATGTGTTTCAATCTGTCATTGTTGATTTTGAATTTTGTTGACATTTCTATTATGTCAAATAGAAAGGGCAAAAAGTGATATTAAGATATTTCTTCTAATTAATTTCCTTTCAATATCCATGAATCTGTGCACTGGACCATGAGTTGGTCAATAAAAGTATAGGTTTCAGGTGTACAATTTTATATTGTATTGTGTGTTCACCATCCCAAGTCAAGTCTCCTTCCTTCATCATTTATTCTCTCTTTTCCCTCTTCTACCCACCCCCATCCTCCCCCCCCTCCCGTAATCACCATACCTTTGCTGTATCTATGAATTTTTTGTTGTTATTGTTGTTGTGCTTTTTGTGTTTTTTGTTTTTGTTTTTTGTTTTGTTTTTTGCTTAACCACTTCACCTTTTTCACCCAGCTTCTTTGTTACTTGAATTAGGTATTTTCTTAATAGAAATATTTTCACTAGTCAGTGATTTCTATATATCTATTCTGTTCATATCACTGCTCTGTGAGGGTATATAAAATAGGATCTCTCAATAATGTACAATATATTTGAAGAGCAAAGTAGAGAGCCATCAGAAGTTAAATGAGTACACACTAATTATTCAAGACAAAAATAGAAGCAGTATTTTAATATAGTACCCATTTAATTTGAAGTATATAAATTGTTCTGGCCTCCTCAATTTTGTAAATAATTCTCTTCTGCTTCTCATCCTGGACAATGCTCTATAGTGTTTTCTATGTGAGAAACAGCTCTTTTTGCAATTTAGACATCAACATTTGTGACGTCTGATTTGAAAATTTGAAACCATTTTTGGAACCATTATATATTCTCTGTGTTCATGGTATATTCACACTAATGGCACACCTATAGAAAAGAGAACTATTTTATACTCCCAGCTATATAGGGGAATAAATGCCTGTCTCTTAGAAGTATCCCAACCTTCTTCTTTTCCCCATACTTAATTTCCATATGCTTAACAGCCTGGAAGAGAGACCAAACTTCATATACCCTCTAATACTGGTGCAAATCAATACCCCTGTTTTAGCTGCTCTGGAAGATGGCAGCCTATCCATTGGAGAAGGTCTCCAGGGAGTCCTAAGCTTTTTGTAGGACAGAGAGCTTATCACATATACAGCACCTACATTTGGTTAAATATATACCCATATTATTTTGAATAGTATACTAACAGACAAATACAATGTTTTATATATGGGTATAATATTGAAATGGTTTCAGAAAAATAGAGATCACTTAACTAATTTTTAAAAAGGGACATCCCAAAGAGCTATAAATAGACTTACGTCTTGAGTACATGTACATTTTAATTAAGTGGGAAGGAGGAAAGTTGATTACTCAGATGGGAAAACAGCATGGATAAAAGCAGGTAGTGGGAAACTACAGTGTTAGAGGGGAATCACAAGCAGAAAAGTTTAAATAGAATTAATTGTAAGTTCATGAGGATTATAGCAAAGAAGTCTGAAAATTTGGAGCCAGACTGTAAAAAGTGTTGATTCTTAAGGAATTTCAAACCCAATCTCAAGTCACTGAGTCTAGTAAAAAACCTTTTTAAATGAACAATGTTACCATAAAAGGCATGTTTCATATGTTCAAACAGCATTACCTACTATGTATTTTAAAATATAAGTGGTGGTTTACTTCAATAATGAATGATTCCTAAAGATATTATAATTTCATTCAAATGCCTTGATAACATGAACATACATATATGTTCACAAGTAGGAAAGTGATAGATAAGCACCCTTCTTTGTCAATTTTTAGACATGACTTTGGAGATTGCAAATGAATAAGAGTATATGTTGAATAGGAAATGGTGAGCAGGAGACTGTGTATTCAGCAATAAATTGTATTTTAGATGTACCTTTATGGATGTGGTGAGTTTCAATATCTGCCTATTGAAACATCTTGCTTACTTTCTTGGTTGAATGTACTGTTGAGATGAGAGCCTCATGTTCAGGCTGGCACTTCAAGTCTGTAAGGATTAACCGGGTGATAGAAAACCAAAACCTCACTCTAGGAGAACTGCTGATGCATTGTGTCCAATTGACTGAGATGAAATAAATTGGCTTTTGCTAAAATGCCTGTGTCGAAAATTCAAGCATATGATGTGTTGCAAAAAAGGGAAAAACTGGGTGCAACTTTTTTCATCAAAACAAGCCTTACAATTTAAAAAATATTTGACGTAAATGTAAATTTCATGCTTCAAGGAAAAACTAATAAAAGTTTAACATTCTATTTCTTGAGACAGACTTGTATGCTGTTAACATAAGGCTTAAGGTAGAATACACACTGTAAGCTAACTCTACATTTTAACTTATTTAAAGATGGAAATATTATTTCAAAATATTTGTTTTTCTGTTTGTTTTGAAAAGATTTCTCAGAGAAAATTGGAAAACAAAGTCACGTTCAAGATGGTTTAACAAAGACACTTCAATTAATTCAAATGAATTGCAGTCATGAATTAAAATTCCTATTCACTGAAATATTGGGCATAATGCAAAAACTTTTATTTTGCTGATTAAATTTTACATGTCACTATGATTTCAAATATACTAGTAGTTATTCTCAGTTAAGGTACTTTTTAAAAATGTAGTTGGAGTGGCTGTCATAACATGTGGTGTGAGTTAGAGGTGTAGAGGACATCTATCGCTATAACAGCCCAGCCATAGAGACCTGTGAGATTTCTCTCTAGGACTGTCCACAAGTCAAGTTGCCATAAGACACACATTAACTTCTGTAAACATTGAAACCTGTTAATTTCCAAGACTTGGGGTCTCTGCATGGATACACACATTACGTGCTTGTTGTACCTTACTTCTTCCTAACAATCTTGTTCTCACAACGATTTTTGCTCTGTATTCTCTCCTTTTCTTCTTTAGGCTTACTCAGTTCCCCCCTCTTCGTACAAGAAAACAAAACACAGACTATTTGCATTTCACTTGACATTGACTCTCTTCTACTTCTTTTGTTTGTTTCAGTTTAGCTTCCATCCCATCACCTACTTGTATTTCCGATGAAGACTACATACTGTGTGATTCCATTTATATTACATCCTGGAAAAGATGAAACTGTCGAGACAGAAATCAGATCTATGGTTTCCAGGGCCTGGATGTGAGAGCAGGGGATTGAGTACATAGAAATGTGCTTTTGGGGGCGATGGAAATATTCTATATCTTAATTGTATGGTGCTTGCATGATTGTAGAGGGTTGCTAAAATTTGCAGAACTGCATGTATTAAATAAAAGCGAATGCCTCTGTATATAAAATATACCTCAATAAACCTGTTTGAATAAAAATGTAGATCCACAACAAGCTACTACAGACTAGACTGACAGTTGCCAGTAAGTCCCAAGAGGAGTTCCCACTATAAGTAAGTGGATCTCAGGGCAGAGTATATGAAGGGAAAACAATGGTTCATAAATATTATAGATCCTGTCAGTACCCCACCAGATGACCCTGAGCACTCAATATTTTTCTTTATGTTGATGACTTCCTACTCAAAGCAACCAACAAGCCTAGTCTCAGGGTTTTCTCTGACTACTGAAGCCCTTTTTGTCCATTTACATGGACGAACTGAAATGCCTGGAAGTTACCATTTCACAGGAACAGTGCTCAACCAATGACTTACTGGAGTTAGTGGGTAAATACCCTAGCTTCCTTGCCCCCCCATTAGGACTGAGCTCCAGTATCCACAGTGGTATCCTGTATCATTAGGCACTCTTTATTCTCTTTCCTTTCCTCACATTCCTACTGTCCTACTGGTGCTTCCCAGAATCACATGCTTAATGGACTGCTTTTACTCACATCTTTTCTTGAGGTGTATTTCTTAGGGTTGGGGGTGAAGTAGGGGGGGGGGGGAAGTAGAGATATTTGGAGCAAATTTCTGTTAATAAGTAGCATGATCCCTGAGGTTCCATGATAGGACAGCACTCTCTTAAAGATGGAACTAAAAATCGCATAGCAGCCCTAGCTGGTTTGGCTCAGTGGATAAAGCGTTGGCAGACTGAAGGGCCACAGATTTGATTCTGGGCAAGGGCACATGCCTGGGTTGTGGGCTCCATCCCCAGTAGGGGGCATGCAGGAGGCAACCAATCAATGATTATCTTTCATCATTTATTGTTTCTATCTCTGAAATCAATAAAAATAAAAACTAAAAAAAAAACAAAAAACACAAAGCAAAGTTGTCCTATTGCTAATATAAAGACCACACTTAATATTATTAATAGGTCTTGTGAAGTTAATGAAGTCCTGATAAAAACTCTCTCCTTGACCAACTTTAACGGGGTTCCTCTGAACTCTTTTCCCAACCTTGACCTTTGGGTTTTCATATTCGTCTTTTTATGGATCAGTTTCGCCAAGAATCCTGTTAAGTCCATTTAGCAAGAATCTTCCACTCTTAATATCTGATCACCTTTGAAATCTGATCATGTTTCTCATTTCCTCTCTTGGTCTCCGATCAATCACCCTGGCCTGCTTTCAGCAAGAATCCTGTCAAGGTCTAGTCAGAATCGCCCTGATGGTTCCATCTCCCAACCCCGCAACCTGCTCCTTGGCTATAAATCCCCACTTGTCTGCTGTATTTGGAATTGAGCCCAGTTCTGTACTGAGGCTTCTTTCTTCCTAGTGCAATCGTTCCTGAATAAAATCCACTCTTACAAATGGCTGTCCAGGCCCCAGATTAACAGAAGCATGAAGCTAGAGCTTCTTCAAACTTTTTGCCTTCAGTTTAGATTAATTACAGCTCTATAATCAGTGCTGAGCAAGTCATGGGGTGCCAGTGATGCCAGCTGTGAAAGGGAACTACACATTCTGGAATCCTGGCCAAGCCTCCAGTAGATAGCTTTTAAAATATTGGTGTTTGATTAGCCAACTCTAGGATTGCAGAAAGTTTATTTTAGCTAAATTTGAAATTACATACTTTGTGTAAGCAGAGTCTGGTATTTATTCTATTTTATTTTAACTCAAGAGTATCTATATTTTCATGAGTGATAAGAAGGTAAATTGAGTGGCAGTGGCCTAGGGACTAGGGATATTAGAATGTTCAAGATCTCTGAATACACAGTACCTGTGGTATCAAGGGGACCTTTTGGAAGAAGGACATTGCTGCATATAAATGTGAATTATGACTGATCTGAAGAACTTATATTTGAACTAGTTCACTATATATTATTTTTGGTTTGGGTAGATGTAAAAGAGAAATGACTTAAAAAAATATACAGGGATCACACAAAAATTAAAGAAATACATGCAGCAATACTAATGAAATTGTCACCCTGGCTGATGAGTGTTTCTGAAGGGAGTTAAAAAAAGAATAGCTATTTAAGTGAAAGAAATTCAGTCATTTACACCTCTATTGACATGACACCTCTATTTACACCTCTACTGACAACATGTTTCCAATTTGTATTACTTTTCATGCCACCATATATAACTACTAGAGGCCCAGTGCACGAAATCATGCACGGGTAGGGTCCCTAGGTCTAGCCTGTGATCAGGGCCATCTTCTGCCCACTCGCCAGTCCCCAGTACCACCCTGCCTCCACCCCCCAGTTTGCAGTGGTTCCCTATCACAGCATGGCTCTGGTTCCCCAGAGCCTGCGAGCCAGGGGAGGGATCAAGAGGTCATCATTCAACCTCTCACCTTGGTTTGCCCTGGTTCCCCTTTCGCCATGCTGCTATTGGAGCCTGTGGGCTGTGGGGGAGGGACTGAGAGGTGGTCAATGCACCTCATGGCCACTGTTGAGAGGTCATTCTGCCCGTTATGCTTATGGTCCCTAGCCTTTTATTATATAGGACTAGTAGCCCATTTGCAGGAGGAATCCTGCAAGCGGCCGCTGCCACTGCATGTGCTGCCGCCCCGTGTGCTGCCGCTGCCGCTGCCATTGCAGCCGCTGCGCCTGCACCCGCGTGCCGCTGCCGCCCGCCCCGCTCCGCCCCACTCCGCCCCGCCCGGGCTTTCCCTCTGGCAGCCTCCTTGCTTTCCGCTTTTCCTCCCTCTTCCTTCTAAGTTGTCTTCAGTCTTCACTCCTCCCTCCCTCAGTGTATGCAAATTAACCACCATCTTTGTTGGGTAATTTGCATACCCACCCTGATTGGCTGGTGGGCGTGGCTTTGACTGGTGGGCATGGCTTGGGCAAAGCGAAGGTGCAGTCAATTTGCATATTACTATTTTATTAGGTAGGATTATTATAGTAATAAGGGCAAATTATTGTCTTTTTTTTTTTTTTTGCATTTTCCAAGCAAGTATTTTTATTTTTATATTTTATATATATACACACATACACCCATAGAAATGGTACCAAATATTAACCACTGGTCACATAAGTAAAAATATTTGAGAATATAAAATAAAGAGGCAGAAATATGAAAAATTTTCTGTCTATTAGAGGTTATTAGGAGTCAAGATAATAAGAGCAAGAAAGAAATCATTAATAAGCTAAACAAATAGTATTTTCACAGAGTCATTTTTATTGGAAGAAAAATGTATTAATATACTATTACAGATTTATTTCTCTAAAATACTTTATTCCTAACAACCATGATTAACTATTACTTGAAACAGATTTTCAGTTATTAATATAAAATGTGTTCTTTTTCTATTTAAAAAATTTCTAAATAATGTAAAATGTCTTCATGAGTGGCTTTTGTTTATTGCTTATAAATTTTTAAAACATAATTGTGCTTGTTTCTTACCCACAGTGATATATCTAATAATTCTATAAGTAGGACATAGACATGCTTGATACAGTTGGCAACTAAAGGCAGCTTCTGGCATGTAGTCTGGCTACAACATCAGGAGTGTGTGTAAGCACAAAGAAATAGATGATCATTCCTGCGCACGTGTGAGGTCTTTTGCGATTCACAAAAACCTGGGACAGGCTTTTGAAATGGTGACTGATGAGGTAAGTCACCAGGGGAAGTTAATTAAGGAGCTCGGGAACATGCAAAGCATACACTGTGGGGATAGTTTGGCTCCATGTGATGGAAGGGAAGAAAATCAGTCATCATTGGGTGCATTGCACATTTCAGGCCAGAAATGCCCATATTCTGAAGGGAGATGTGAAGTGCTCACTCTCACTAAATGAACAGGAGAGCGTTGTTCATTAATAATGTGCAAAGAGAAGAGCTGTCATTATGCCTCATGTGGCAGAAGGAACACTGCCTTGGGGGTTGAGAGACTTGGTTCACAATCTTGTCTTTTGAACTTAGATAAACTGGTTTCTATAAGCATCAGGTTCTTTTTCAGAGGTAATGTAAGAATAATAGTACCTCTGATGTTGCAAGAACATTATGAAGATTACAAAAATTGACATGTATAAAATGCTCTGAGTACCCAATATGCACTCATAGGTGTCAGTGTTTATAGAAAAAAGGGTCTTTGTGGTTAAACATATATGGACTCAATCCCAATTCTACTATATACCCCCTTATGTTTTGTGTCCTCTGATCATAAAAGTCTTCACCTTTAGAATATTGATAATATAGAACTCATCATATTTTTTTGGAAATTATATGAGGTAATAGATATAAAATAGTACAGTGCCTCATACATATCAGAGCTTCATAAAGAAGCTGTTCCTTCATTTAGTAATTTCTAACACCCACAGAACATTTACTTTGTGCTTGGTGCTATGTATGTATTAATTCATTTCATTCTTACAACCCCAAGAGGGATCTATGATTATCATATCCATTGTCTGATGAGAAAACCTAGGTGTATGACAATAAAGAAATTTGTCCAAGGTCACACAATGAGTAAATAGTGATGCTAGGTTTCAAAATTAGGCAATAGGATTTCAGAGTGTTGCTGTTAACCATCATGCAATACTGCCTCAAAGCAGAATTGTCAGAAAAAATGTTATTTATAATAATCTCCTGTGTGTAGGACTCTGTTCTGAATATGGTGCATATAAAGTGGAATAAGACAGTTTGATATATATTTAGGAAAGTAGGGAGTCTGTAAAGAGCATACATAATTTAAGGAAGAATAAGTGTCCCCAAGTGTTTAGAAAGAGAATTATTTCTCAGAAATATTATAGTTTCACTGCAAGAACAGAACCATTCTACACCTTGAAGTCCAAGGGAACCTTAGACAGCAAAAATGATGGAACGATGACATTCCGGAGGGGAAAAGACAGAAAAACACGGGTGAATTCAATGTGTTTTCTAGGGGGAGGAGGAATGAGAGAAAACTCTATTTCAATTCCTTGAGTCAGTTGACTGTGATAAAATTGCTGCTCTCAACAAGCTTGTTTCTCCTCAGTGATTCCATTAGGCTGAATTTCTGGATACAAAACGACAAGGAATCCTAACAGTTTGTAGAGTCTGTTAGAGGCTTAAATCTATTTTTGTTTGGTGGGAATTCATGCTACAATGGTAAGGATGATAAGTTTATTTATTTACTAGAGGCCTGGTACACGGATTCATGCTCCAGTGGGGTCCCTCTGCCTGGCCTGTGCCCTCTTGTAATCTGGGACCCCTTGGAGGATGTCGGATAGCCAGTTTTGGCCTGATCCCCACAGGCTTGATCCAGACAGGAAGGACCCCAATCCTGTGCATTGAGCGTCTGTCCCCTGGTGATCAGTGCACATCATAGTGACTGGTCAACTGGTCGGTCGGTCGATCATTAGGTCATTCGGTCATTTGGTCGACCAGTCGCTTAGCTTTTATATATGTAGATTACCTGCCTGTGGATAATAGGAAGCAGTTATTTCCACAATGAGAACACTGTTAAGTTTATTTCTAGGATAGACTCAAGTCAAAAATATATTCTGAGATTTCTTATCAAAATAAAAAATTGCCAGTTTACACCTGAAAAAATAATTGTTTTTGCATAATTCCAGATGGGAGGAACTATTGGGAACCCCCGTCCCTGTTTACCAGAAGACCTTGAAACAGGGCATCAGAGAAGCAGCCAGCTTGCAGGCTGTTACCCCAGGAGAAAGTCCAAGTTGCTCCTTTATTTGCCAGGTTCGGGATAAAACAGCACCCACATTTGAAATGAATAGAGTTTGAGGAAAGACTGATCAAATCTGTCATGCAAAACTATCTTCACTGTAAACAGATAAAAAGATAAGTAATTTAAATTTCTTATTCCCATATGTGTATATTTCATTGAAATTAGAGGGACAGTGTCCTGAGACCTGAGAATTGAAACAATCCTTCTTCCCCTTATCTAGCTTGTCTAGTCAAAATGATGTGCCATATGTCTCCAAGCCATATGTCCACTGATTTTTTTTTCTGTTTTCTGCTAGAAAATTGGCTCTGGCTGTTAATTTCTTCATGTTTGAATCCCATCTGGCTTCTTCCACTATTTCCTTTAAATTTTTTCAGTTTGCTGGGATAAGAGAATTATGATCTGGATTAGGTTCCAATGACATATCTGGTTATTTAATAATGCATAGAAATATGCTCCCTAGAATAGGAAATTTTGTAATCCCATCAGAATCCTCAAGGGGACTTGATTAAATGATTTTATCTTATAATTGGAATGAACAGATATTTATTCTTGTTTATGGTAACATTACAAGTTAGTTAACGCTTTAAAATTTAGTAATTTGTCTCTCTGAAGTTACAGAGAATAAATCTAAGTAATGAAACTTGGGATGGTTGAGCACATGTAGTCCATGGAAAAAGAATACAGTCTGTATTGAGGATATTATTATAAGACACTACTAAACATGCAATAAACCCCCCCTCCCCCCAAATAAACAAAAATCTACTGGAAGAAAGGTCGAGGAGCCAAACTGGTTTGTCTGGAAAGCCCAGTCAGTAGCTCTCTACACCTATGTGTATGTGGAGACTAGAACAGAAAATGCCTCTGAGACAGCTGCTCCTGTCTCAAATGAGCTTAGCAGGAACTGAAGTGTGTGTAGAAAAATGAATGAATGAATGAATGAATGAATGAAGCTATCTTAACGCAAACCAAACTTTCCAATTGAAGTGAATGAAGGTTTGGATTCATGACATTTGAGTTAAATGTGAGTTTAAATTGAGGCTCATTGGCATCATACAGAGTATTGGCTGGCACCGGGAAGGCACCAAGAGATAGGATTTTAGGATGAACCAAGTCAGCACATTGTGGTAGGAAGCTCTCCAGATTTATAATATAAACACATGGGTTTTACTCTTTATTTCACTTATTTATTGGTTCTACAGGCATTAATGCAGGCCTACTATGTGCCAAGCAGTATGCTGGAGATCAGGGATAGAAACATAAGTGATCCTCACTCTCAAAATCCTCTGCCAAAGGAAAGAGACAAATAAGCAAACAGTTTATCCCAACTCCATGGTCTTCATGCTGCAGTAGAGATTTGTCACAGGCTCTATGGGAGCAGCATAGCAAACAAGCACAGCAGCTGTTAGGCCGGGATACGTTTTGCAGAGGAGGTGGAATGTAGAAATGCCCACATTTAGCATCTTAAATAGAGGAGCAGACTCTGTACAAACATACATGGCAGAAGATTTTGTTGTGTTTAGAAAAATATAAGATGTTCTCCATGGATATACAGTATAGACATGTTTGGTTGTTACCCAGTGAGAAATGAGGCTGGTAAAATCATTTGGGAATAATCTAGAAAGCCCTTTGTATGACATGCAAGGAGGTTTGAATTATTCCTATAGACAAGTTAACATGTATGATCTAGGTCAATTGACATGTAACCCATATAGGTAAAGATCAGGGTAAGGTCTTATTCTATGTCACTCAATAACTATAGACAGATTATCTTGTATATTTTAAGAACAACACATCCAATTTTACTGACCTTTAGTTTCCTTACCTTTAAAATAAGGAAAGTTATAAACTGATGAGCAAAATAGATCCAGAGACATAGAAGTATGGAACAGACTATTGAATCTCTGAGGGAAGGCAGGGGTGGGTAGAAAGAGACCAACCAAAGAACTTATATACATATATGAATAACCCATGGACACAGACAATAGTGTGGTGAAGGCTTGGGGCAGGGGACAGGGGTGGGCTAGAAAGTGCCAATGGAGAAAAAAAGGGGACATATGTAATACTTTTAACAATAAAGATTTTTTTTTTAAAGCAAGGAGTTCTTAAGACTTTTGAAATTCTTGAACCGGAAAATAAAAACTGTAGCTGATTAATATTAAAAATAAAATAAAATAATAAAATATGGAAAAGCAGTCAAAAATATTTCTCAGGTTCTTCTAGTACTACAAGTGAGACATGCCATAGAACCTTTTCCTAAGGGATTCACGATCAGATGGCCTGGATGCTTATAATTTTTAACACTAAACTCATTCATTTGGACACAGACATTCTCTAAGAAACACATATTGAAGAATAATGTAAACCACTCAAGCAGCCAATGAGTTATGGTTGCTATGGCCTTGTTAGAGAGCCCTGGAGAGACATTGGAGGGCAAAGGTAAAGTAACTTAGGTCTTTGTGGGATGAGGGGGTTCTAGGCTGCATTAAAATATTTGTGATGTGTGTGGGTACATGTGTGTGCCCATAGTTTCTCAACAGAAACTATGCAGGCCAGAAGGGAGTGGCAAGAAATATTCAAAGTGATGAACAGCAAGAACCTACAACCAAGATTACTCTACCCAGCAAAGCTATCATTCAGAATTGAAGGTCAGATAAAGAGCTTCACAGACAAGAAAAAGCTAAAGGAGTTCATCACCACCAAACCAGGATTACATGAAATGCTGAAGGGTATTCTTTAAGAAGAGGAAGAAGAAGAAAAAGGTAAAGATAAAAATTATGAACAACAAAATGACATCAAATACATACCTACCAACAAGTGAATCTAAAAATCAAGTGAATAAAAAAATCTGAAGAACAGAATGGACTGGTGAATATAATAGAATCAGGGACATAGAAAGGAAGTGGACTGACAATTCTCAGGGGGAAGGGGGTGTAAGGGATGCGGGAAGAGATTGGACAAAAATCTTACACCTATGGATGAAGACAGTGGTGGGGGGTAAGGGCATGGGGTGGGGTGGGGAATCAGGTGGAGGGGAGCTATGGGGGGAAAAAAAGAGGAACACCTGTAATAATCTGAACAATAAAGATTTATTAAAATAAATAAATAAATAAAATCTTGAATTCAATGTTTGATAATATTGATAAATATATTTTTAACTTCTTTCTGTAACCTCCACTCAAGTTCCAGCTGACATCCCTAAGCAAGGCTCAGATAGACTACTGAATATCATTTCCTGACCTGACTTTTTGGTCAAAATCAATCTGTTCATCATTTCACAGTATAAACAAATCGGGGTGAAAAAGAATAACCAAACCTTACTGGAAGTAACAGGAAGAAAAATCAATCAAACTCAGTGTTGTTTTAAATGGTATATTTTAACAGGTGACTTTGCCAGGATATGACTTGAAACTGCTAAGACTTGATACAAAATGACAGTGTGTGGACTGCCAGTTATCATTTATTCAATAGTTTTTGGCTTGGCTTTCTTGAACTCACTAACATACTAAGATTGGTATTAAGCACATTTCTTGATATATCAGTATGGGGTTTTGGCAGTACCACCGAAGATAATCAAATGTAGTATGCAAGGGGAACTCTGAAACAACATAGGCATTGGTTGCATAAATTAAAGCCATTCATTCATTATTTAATGTGTAAATTTACATACTGAGTTTTATCGTAGTTATTCACATTATGACATTTACATTATCTAGCAAATTGTATTGCTGTGTAGATGTCCTTTAAAAATTGTGACCAGGAGGGAATATAGCGTATTACCTAATATTTTCATTTGGGTTAGAAAAAACCTTGATTTGAATCTTCCCTCCATCCATTTATCATAAGACCCAAATTAATACTACCTGTAAGTTACAATTTCTTCATTTTTAAAATGGGAATAATGATGCTGTCTACTGTTGGGAGAATGCTTAATCCTTACCTTTAGGATTCCCTTTCTACGGCTTGAACTCATTTTAGCAAAATACATGGGCTTTCTTTCCTCTACTCACTCTCCCCAATGGGAAAAAAAAGTGAATTATTGAATTGATAAAAGTTGGGGAAAATAAAATGTCATGGTGAACATCACTCTTTCCTTCTTCCATTTGGAAACAAATGGTGCTAATGTGGAGAAGGTCCTCTTGCTTGGAGCTATGAGGGTATTTCTAGTTAACTCCGGGGTTCAGTAAGCATACTTGCTTATCAGACCTTTTCCCCATATTCCAACATGACCTTTTTTCAAGGTGATAGTATTCCAAAGTCTATGCCTCCTTTTTTTAAAAAATCCTCACTCAAGGATTTGTTTTTATTGAATTTGAGAGAAAGAGAGAGAGAGAGAGAGAGAGAGAGAGAGAGAGAGAGAGAGAGAAATCAGTTGCCTCCTGTGCAGACTGGATGGAAGCTGTAACCTTTTAGGTGTGTGAGACCACCTACACCCTAACCAACTGAGACACCTGGTCAGGGCTTTTTTATCTTTTAATATAATATATTCAGAACCTGGGAAGCAGAGTGTACGTTTTCGGTCTTTTCAGAGACCCTAATGTCCACCTAACAGGACTATATTTATGTTAAATAAAATAATTACTTATAGTGCATTTAATAAACTTTAATAAATATGTTGGTTATTGTTACCATACGTCAATCTGAGATTAAATATCTGTCAATCAGTGATTACGTGTGCTTTAGTTCATATGTCATTTGTAATTAACATTACTTTTCCAAATGCAGCTACCGTCACATAGTTTCAATCAAATGTTGAAGCATTTCATGGCTAAAGAGAGTGTGAATTTGTATTAAAAGCTGAATATTTTGCTTTAATAATTATTTAAGAATTAATAAAATATAGGCAAGCCTACTGGCCTAACTTATAGAAACTCTATAATCTCCTGTCCTACCCTCCCCCAGAACTGATTTGTAATATTTGATAAAATAAACATACTAAAAGGCTTGAGATTTTTTCCCCTGAAAATTGAAATATTGGTATTCCATGTCTTAGGAAGATAATTACTTGTTTGGCAATATCCACCAGTCCAGGTTCAATGAAATACATCAGAATTTATCTCAGCCTCTCATTAGCTGCATTTATACTTACCTTTGAGTTGTTATACTTTATCGAGCAAGCCCAAGGACTTTCTCTGGGAGAAAAACACTTTTTTCCCCCAATAACCTATTTGTCCAAATATACTCTCAAGCTTTCCATGTAATTAAACTTTCCTTTTCCTTGTTGTAAATAAATACTTCAAATTGTATTTTAATCTTTTCTTGTGTCTCATATTTGCAGGAAAATATTTCTTCCATCTTGGCTGTGAGAAAGATACCGAATTATAATACTGATGATAGGAAGTTGACAGTGGTATTGTTGAGTGATCACTGTGTGGGTGTGTCAGGCAGCCTACCATCGCCCTCATTTTACAGATAAGGAGATGAAGACATAGAACAGCTAAGTAATTTTGTTAGAATCACAAACCTATCAACGGTGTAGCTAGCATTAGAGCTCAGACTCTGGCTCCAGTGCACACATGTTCTTAAAAAGCAGGCCATGTTGTCTTTTGTGACCTGTGTCTCCATATAACAGTGTTTGAAAGGCTTGCCTGTGTGTTTTCTCAGACACTTTAATTCTAAAAGAACTTACATGATGCTCCTTTATCTCCTTCCAATGAGATAGACCAGGGTATGGTAATAGGATAGGTTGGTCACATACTACCAATACAAAAAAAAAAAAAATCATCTCTAACTTCAAGAGCTGTTCTTAGGCAAAATTAAGTAGCATGTGTGATGTGCATATTAGAATGAGAATAGTAAACAACGTATTCTTATGCAAACCTCTTTGATAAATTTTTTGGTTTTTTTCCCCCCAGCAAGATGAGATTTTGGTGTGAAAAAAGAAGTTGGCTAATCACAGACTGACTCTTAGAAAAGAATTATTCATTACCAGAATCTGTCTGCAAGTTAAATGAAATAAAAATGGAAAATATCTCCAAAAATTCATTAAAGAACTTTGACTTAATTTACATTTGAGTAAATATCAAACTTACTATCTATTTATTTCCCAAATTGTATTCTGTTGTGTTTTTAGAATGTGTGTTTTAACATTGGAGAGATAAGTAAAATTATAAAAGTTGATGCATATCTGACTCATTTTAATTTTTTATTAGGTTTGGTATAACTTGTGAACTTGGCCTTAGAACACTCTTCCCAGAATTGACCTGGAATAATTTAGTCCAAGAAAAACAGTTCTATTTCTAAAAACATCACTTTACGCTAACATGTTAGAAAATACGTAGTTTGCTTCTATTCTGGTAAAGAGGAAGTTAAATATTTTCTTCTTTGTCAGAGTAGACATATAACTTTTATGGAACAGATTTAAAAACTTCAAGTATAAATCTAGGTCTACACTTTACCATGTGTTACCTTGTTCATTTTCAAGCAGAATTATATAATGAACATTGTTTTGATATTCTAAAAGGAAAACTGGAAACACTTTAAAGGATAAAACTTCCCTAAGGGAAATAAAAGTGTTGGTTCACACTGAACATTTGCTCAGGTATTAAAACACAGAAGCCAAATGTCCTACAAATGGCAAGGTGCCCTAGTAGCAATCCTAGAGGCTGAAAAAGATGTGTCTGGTAACTGAGGGAGAGGAAAATCTGGACCAGTGTCAGAAAAAAAGCAGCAAGAATAGTTCACCACCCGCCGTTCCTGTTGTTTTATGTCATTTCTAAGACTTCAGGGAAACTAGTCCAGTAAGTCCAGGACACATTTCAATGTCACAACTGCCACCGATCTAAGAGGAACAAACTTACTTGTCAAGTTAGGAACATGCTCATGATATTGAGACAACATTGCAGCAAAGTTGCATTATGTTTGAGTGTCAAAGGAGGAATTCGCATAAGAAAAGAGAAAAGCATTTTCTGGTAGACACGGTGCATAGGAAGCTGTGCCTGGAGTGATGCAGGAGCAGACTTCACTGGATGGAAACAACCCCTCAACAAACACCTGGCCCACGGTGCTGCCCTGGGCATCCAAATAGCCCCTTGGGGAATGATCCAGCTTGGTGTCATCTTTACTGTTAGAAGAAGATTTATTAGATGCAATTTATACATTAATTTTTGAATTTACCTACTTAATAACTTCCTAAATCAGTTGGCATACATTCAATATGTGTTGATATTTTCACACAAAAGTCAGAATTTAGAGTTATCTTTAATAATAAAAGCGTAATATGCTAATTAGGCTGGATGTCCTTCTGGACGTCCTTCCTTCTGGACAAAGCTGCAGTGGGCAGGGGCCGCCGGGGAGGTGGCAGAGGCAGCAGAGGCCCCTGACCACAGCAGAGGGTGGGCAGGGGCTGCGGTGGCTGTGGGCGGGGGCCGGGACCACGGCCCTTGCATGGATTTCATGCATCGGGCGTCAAGTAGGTATATAACATTTTAACCTGTGACCTTCTAATAAAACATAGGTAAATTTTGGGTTGAATTTTGTCCCAAACGTTAGTTCTCTGTGAAGAAAGGCTCAGCCTAATTATCTAAAGGAATACGTAAGCATCATCTTGCTCATCACAGAAAATGTCAAAAGGATAACAGTTTATTCAAAAGCAGAGGTAACTTTCTTTAGATTAGTGATTCATGAAATTACAGTGGGAGATAAGCAGCTTTTGGAGGAGGAGAAAAGTAAAGTAAATTGGAAAGCGATCCCTTTTTTATTTGGGGCATGAAAGGAAAATGAAGAGAGATGTTCAAAACTTCCTTTGATAATGTGGCCTAGGAATATAATCTGCTTATTATTTTCTTCTTGTTTTATTCACGCAGAAGGAATCTTAGAGAAAGGGTTGGTTCTGGTGAACAGGAGGATTAGGAATCGGTTAAGAATATTGCTCCTGGCAGTAAACTGTCAGATGAGGTAGACTGCGTAGCCAAAACAGACTTAGGTAATATACAATAAATTGAACTATGGTAGAAAGTTAGAAGTGAGTTAATATCAAGATATCGAGCAGGTAAATATAAAATATTATATTTATATCTATCTATCTATCAAAAACAAAACGAGTCCAAAATTGGAGACAGTACATGAGATTAGAATTTGAACATATCAAGAATAATTGACATGCGAGGTTTTAGATCTAAGGTAGTAAAAATTGAGCAAAAATTCCTGCAGGAAATAGATGCCACATACTTAATTGATTGAGAATAAAATGAGCAAACAAAAATGAAAACATTTAAAGAAAAAAGAAAAATTCAGAAGTAAATAAGAATCTGATCATAAAAAAAGGAAAAAGAAAATTATTTCTCTTCCTCTTCCTTCAGTCTCACCTGTATTTTCCTTTATAGCTAAGAGAAGGAGTTAGTCATTCTGACTCTTAACTGTAAGGGAAGATAAAGCTTCACCTTTATGAATTTACCTAAAACTCTGGAAAGACATATACAGATGCTAGGTATTAAAAACTAGTAGAAAGCAATCAGGTAAAAAAAAAAAAAGCCCCAAACGTTTTTTTCTTTTTGAAGTTCTAAAGAAGAAAACAACTCAGAATAATAGGAGTTAATAGTGATAAGGATATAAAATAACAACTTAGTCTTCATTAACTTTAAAATTTGGAGTAAAGCCCTACCTTAAACTTGTAGAAACTTTTTATACATAGAAAATAGGGGTTGAAGTTCAAACTTTGCTGAACTACAGGGTTTAATCAGTCAATTATTTCAACAATATTTATCAAATTCTTTATTTATTAGGGGCCCCGTGCATGAATTCGTGCACCTTGAAAGGAACTGTGGGCTGCGAGGCTGCAGTAGGCACACCAGTGGGTCTCAGCCCATCCTCCGTGCCCCTGCCTGGCCTCTTCTGCTGGCAGCCCCCAGTCCCCTCATTGCTGGCAGCCCCACTCATGCTGCCACCGTTCCCACATGCTGACGGCACCAGCCCCACTTGCACCCACTGACAGCACGGAGCGATTGGGGCCTGGTGCCAGCAGCGGGTGTGAGCAGCAGCTGCTGCCCCGATTGCCCCTCAGGAGCAGGAGGAGGTGGAGAAGCCCTCAGGGGCGATCAGGGCTGGCAGCTGCCACTCGCACCCACTGACAGTGCCGAGCAATCGGGACCAGCACCAGGTGCCAGCGGTGGATGCGAGCGGCAGCTCTGGCACTGGCAGCAGGTGTGAGCGGGGCCGGAGCCAACAGCAGTTGTGAGCACTGGGCAGGACCATGGCATGGGGGAGCAAAGAATTTTCAGTAACCACCAGAGGCTCGCCCTGATGACAGTGACCGGCTCCCTGCCTTGGTCTGGCACCCCTGCTCACCTGCTCCACAATCCTGCCACGGCCAACACCCGCCATGTTCCATGCACACCCCCTGGTGGTCAGTGCACATTATAGCGTTCGGTTGTTCCGGTTGTTCTGCCATTTGGTCTATTTGCATATTAGCCTTTTATTATATACGATATGAAAGAAATTAGAAATGCAGAGATGGATAAGTGCTTAGTAAGTATTATGTTAATAGCAGAAACAAAATACTAAAAGAACATAAAGGTCTAGGAGTATAACGGGGGTGGATGGTCCAATTAATCGGCAAAATTTGTACCACATTTTGTAGTTTGAACAAGATCTTGCCTGATGCAGAAGAGTGTAGGTGTGTGTGTCTGTCTGGAGGTGGGAGATCAGAGATTTCTTCCTTCAGAAGAAGAAATAACTTGAACAAAGAAAAGCAAGAGAGTACAGTTTGCTGAGTGCTCATCAGACACAATTGTTTCTGATAGGATCCTTAGGTTAAGAGAGGTAGGAGATCATACTGGGAGAAGGTATAATATGATGAAAATATATGCATAAAATCCCAGGATAGCTGGAAAAGGCCAACTGAACAGGTGGGTGATTTCCCAAGGACTATAGAGACGGGCATGTGACTGGAGCATGGCTGAGGAGAAAGCAAAGTCTATAACAAAGAGGCAGAAACTTTGGAGGTTGTGTGAGATAGTGCCAGGGAAATGGAGGGCTGTGGGGATGTGGTCACTGTGTGTGTGTGTGTGTGTGTGTGTGTGTGTGTGTACTTCTGAGTGTAATTTGATCTCTGTGGGAAAAAGAGTAGGGGTGGTACATTGAGATCTAGGACTCTTCTGGGTCAGAATCAAGCCCGCAGACAGGTTAAGGGAGTAATCCCATAAAACCAGGCAGAAGAGGTCAGCAGAACCAACATTCATTTTACCTGCAGAGATTAACGTATGCGAACATCCAAAGGGTGAGACCAGAGGGGCCGTTGTATATTGTGAATAGAGCTGGTTAGGACCAGAGTGATGTGTATTTTGAATCTTGTTAAAGAATTTTAGCTTCATTCTGAAGGCCCAAGTCAGAAAAAGGCAAGCATACCAGGCTCTGTCTTCATTCTTGCCTTTCCCCCGCCTCCCACAGAAAAGCATTTAACCAGGAAAATAATTTAAATCACCTCGTTTCAATTACTCCTCTTTTCTTTTGTTGGTATAAAATATTCTAGTCCATCACACCCGCACACACCTGCACACACACTCATACACTCAAGTCTTGAGTTCTGCTGTAGTTGATCCACTTCTTTGCACACCTCCTGTTTGATTTCAAAACGATATGTAATATATGCTGCAGGGCCACCACTTGCAGTCCTGTCAGCTGTAGGGTGCATTGCCCCTGGTGGCACTGTGGCAATTCTCTTTTCGTACATGGCAAGTCAAAAGTGTGGTGAATGCCACCTACCATATAATGTAGGAAGTTAAAATAAAAACCCAGGTAGTTCTGCTAAATGTCCCATCTCTCCACACAAAATCTCCATATAAGAAAATAATGGGCTGCTTTTATTCCAGATTTTATTAAGCATTAGCTATATCTTACAGAGAAAAGATGAAAGCAATGTTGCTTCTTTAACTACATGATTTGTACAATTAGATAAAATTTTGTGCCACAAAACTCAGGCTTCCTAACTTTTATGTACTAACTGCTTATTATAATCATTGCCAAAGCAGTGAGGTGATGTTCAGTTGAGAGAGCCTGTTAGTGGAACTATTTGAATGTTTCTGTCATGTAAAAAAAATATCATTGGACTTTATGAACAAAAGTTTGTGATTCTATAAATTTTATATAAAGACAATATTCTGTTATTGAATATACCCCAGGACACCAATGCTGACAAATAACTACAGGCAATGTAACGGTTTTGAATTTTAAATATTTAAAAATCTATTTTCATTCACCGGAACTGATATGGCACTAAATAGATTTTACCCTGAGGCTTCTTTGAGTTAAATCACTGTCACATATGTAATTTTTTATTCTAACTGGTCATTCTTAGGAAGTGAACATGTGTTCAGTAGTATGGATGATCTTCAAAGAAGGAACTGCATGCAACCAGGAGAATTAGGAAGTGCCTGTAATTTTGACATATTAAGTTACAGATGGGCAGTTTGTGACTATAAATCCCTTGGGGCAAATGAATGTTCAATCTGAACTAATATTAAGAGAAATGGCTTTGAGAATATATGCCAAACAGATGTACTATGTAATCAAAGTGAAGGTCTATTTCTTTCCATCTACTTAAACAAAGCTAAAAGAAATTTATCCCCAAATAATCTATAATTCCTTATAAATGCTGCCAACAAGCAAAATTTTCCACAGTGTATTCCATAATTAAGCAAAAGATGAAAAGGTAGGCACTGCACTGTCAAATGCCCCCTGCTCTGTCTGGGCTTGAGGCATCACAGTGATGGAGGACCAGCTTTGTAATTAATTTCTCTTTTTCCCCTCTTATTTTTTTTAAAGTTATCTTTAGTGGTGAAAGTATTACAGATGTCCCCTTTTTGTCCCCATTGACCTTATCTAGCCACAATTGCCCCCTGCCCCATGCCTTCACCACCCTATTGTCTGTGGCTATGGGTTCTGTATGTATGCATACAAGTTCCTTGGTTGATCTCTTCTCACCCACCCATCCATTTCTGCCTTCCCTCTGACATTCATCAGTCTGTTCCATGCTTCTTTGTCTCTGGATCTATTTTGTTTATTAGCTTATTTTGTACATTATATTCTACATATGAGTGAGATCATGTGATTCTTGTCTTTCTCTGACTGGCTTATGTCACTTAGCATGATTCTTTCCAGGTCCCTCCATGTCGTTTCTTTTTTACTGCTGCATAGTAGTCCATGATGTAAATGTACCACAGCCTTTTCATCCATTCATTTACTGATGGGCACTTGGGCTGTTTCCAGATCTTCACTAAGGTAAATAGTGCTGCTATGAACATAGAGGTGCATATATCCTTTCTGATTGGTGTTTCGGGTTTCTTAGGATATATTCCTAAAAGTGGAATCATTGGTTCAAATGGCAGTTCCATATTTTATTTTTTGAGGAAACTCCATACTGTTTTCCCAGTGGCTGCACCAGTCTGCATTCCCACCAGCAGGGTTCCCTTTTCTCCACATCCTCGCCAGCACTTGTCATTTGTTGATTTGTTGATGGTAGCCTTTCTGACAGGTGTGAGGTAATACATCATTGTCGTTTTAATTTTCATCTCTCTGATGATTAATGACTTTGAGTATTTTTTCATATTTCTCTTGGCTTTCTGTATGTCCACTTTGGAGAAGTATCTATTTAGGTCCCTTGCCCACTTTTTAATTGGATTGTTTGTTGTCCTTTTGTTACATTTTATGAGTTCCTTATATATTTTGGATATTAAGCCCTTATCAGCTGTATCGTTGGCAAATATGTTCTCCCATACAGTGGGCTCCCTTTTCATTTTATTGATGGTCTTTTTGGCTGTGCATAAGCTTTTCTTTTCATTAGTCTATACCTGTGGTTTGATAAGAAATGACCATTAACGCACATCCAGACCTTAGTAAAAAAACATAGATTCACTCACTATCCTGTAAGAATGCTAGAGTGGAACCCATAAAGAGTGCATCCCAAAAGATTAGAATCTGGAATCATTATATTTTTATTGATTTTGCATTTGGAGGATAGGAAATGAAAGTATTAGAGAATTCGGCACAACCCCTTGGCAGCTTGAGTATGAGCTTGGGTAGAGATGGTGACAGCATATATGTACTGCCCACACAGCCTAGCAGAAAGAACAACTGAACTGGCAGGTTGGGTGCCTAAATTTTGGTCCTAATCCTGATGCTCATCTTCTGAATAATTTTAAACAATGCCCAGTAATTTTATGTTTAAAATGTCTTCATCTGCAAAATGATATATTTAAATTAGGTAAAGTATCTTCAGTTTTGAGTATATAAAGGCTATATACAAGGTAGGCAGAAAAAAATACTAGAATTCTAGTGAACAAATACATTACCATTCCAAGAAAAATATTGTTAAATAAAAACAAAAGGTAAACTTTTGAAAAGGAGGGATGACTGATATGTTTGAGCATTTATTATGTACATCATATTATACAAAATTCTTTACTTATATTGTTTAAGCCAGCATTTCTATAAGACATAAAGAGGTTGAAGGTATAATTTGTCTATTTTATACTGGTAAGTTGATTTATATGCAATTTCAAAATAATAAATAATAGAAATGGTTATGGAGAACATTGAAATGAAAGAAAATGGACTGAAGACCTTTTGGTACTGTAGATGACTATTAACATGGAAGCTTTGAACCTAGTGTTTCAAACTTAGTTGTTTTCAGAATTCACCAATCTATTTATTTTTCTTACAAATATGTTTCTCAAGTGTATTCAGTCAAACAGATTTAAGTTTTACTTTTTGAAGAGGTTAGAGATGATTGGAACTAAATGCAAACGTTTTGATCTTGCTTTCATAAAGCTGACAGTCAACCAGGGGACATAAGCCAGGTAAAACCTAATACAATTTTGAAGCTACTTGTGCTAGCGGGGATGCGATTCCTTCCTTCATGTATTGAAATTATGCATCCACACTCTTTGCCATGCAACTTCACAGTGTCTTCTCCTATGGCTGGGGCACATTTTCCTGCTCCATTGATTAGGGGATTGTTGAAATGACTTGCTTTAGTCAATAGAACATGGATGAAAATAACAGTGTGCACATTGTCAGCAGAAGCCTGAAGGAGCATTTTGTGTTTCCACATAAGCTCCCACGCTCCTGTGATCCATGAATAAAAGAGCATTCAGCAAAAGCTGTTTTAGCCTGGGTCCCAGAATGAAGATAAATGGAGGAGGCCTGAACCTGAAAGAAAGTCTGGAGGTTAGCCTGACCCCGGCAAACCCAACTTGAATCAATTGAGCTCTAGCCAACCTGCATGCCAGGGAGCATGAGAATATGTATTTAATAGAAGCTGCTGAGATTTTGACATTGTTCGTTACTTAGCAAAATGTGACTAATCCAGTTCTCAAGTGACTTTTAGCAGGAACTATTTTTCAGCTTTTTAAATTGCAGAATGTGTAGAGCTGAGTTGGGAGAATTAACATATTGCTTTCACAAACTTGACTACACTTGTACAAATTAAACATTGTGCAAATTAAAGATTGTGTGATACCCTTGACTAGATCCTCATTCACCAAGTGTTTCACATGTTAGTTCATTATCTCTATTTCTTGGCTTTTAAAAAAATTAATTTTTAAAAAAATTAGTTTGGATTGAACATACCAGTGATGATAATTTCAAAAGGGGTGGTTTATTTTGCAATTTGTACTAAATAATATGTTAAAACTGAGTAATGCAATTTCCTATATCAAAGCTTATAAATTCACAACTGAACTATTACATTATTATTTAATAATATCACATTAAGATTATAATTTAGATGCCATAAATCTTACTAAATCTATGTTAAGAGAACCATAGAAGATTTAGATGGTTTTCTTTCTATTTTGCCATATGTGAAGTACTGTATTGTCCTAAATAATGAATGTTTTATTTTGACAAGCTCTTTAAGCTTTAAGGGGCATATGGCTTATAAAGCACTGGAGGTCTTATTAATATACAGATTCTGAATCTGTAGGTCTTGGGTGGAGACAGAGGTTCTGTATTTATGAAAAGTTTCCAGGTTATACTTCAGCTTCATGGAGCACACATTGAGTAGGAAAGTCTGAGAATATTTCTTGAACAGCAACAACAAAAGCCCCAAACATATATGGAAGACAGATGGCTTAAGTGGCTATGTGCATACTGTGTATTGCACAAAATTTAAAAAATACTTAAAGGTTTAAGAACATAGCCTCTTTCACAGATATTTTAAGTAATATTAAATGTAACTACTATTGCTTTGTTGAGTAAATAAATATGGGATTTTCAATTAACAGTTTTTCTTTGCTGTAATTTCACAGTGGCCAAAATTTATATATATATAATAAAATAATTATTTATGAATATAAAAATTATATATGAATATAAATGAGACTGTATTAAATGTTAAAGGCATATTATAACATGATTGGTGATAATAACCTTGCTATGTTAATTTCTGAGTTTGCTTCTTTTTTTTGTTCTAGTTGGTAAATAAAATGGAATAGAGAAGAAAATAATAATCTTCCTACAGAAAAATAATCAATTCATAACTAATTTTTTAAAATATATTTTTATTTATTTCAGAGTAGACACGTTTTTTTACTCTGCATTCACACAGCAATATATGGCTCTGAGTGTCATGTTCTACAAAACCAAAACCAAAAAAGCTCTTATTTCCCTGGATATGAAACCCCTAAGATGTCATTCTACTATTTCTTTCTATGACCACACATCATGTAACTATGGCTCTGTATTCTGTCTTGTTCTCTTTTCCTGCCATCCTTTCCTCCTCAGTTTCCGACAATCTTGTGTTCATGCATAGGCATGGAGACTAAAGGTCTACAGAGGCCACCTAAGTATTTTATTGATAATTCAAGTCTTCTTCCTATTTGTTGTATATTAGGTCATCACGATATACCCCTTCTTGGAATTTATAGAAACTCTACTCAACACCAGCTTGTTTTATCCCTCATTGACAGGTACTTTTTTCTCCCTCTCATGTAGTCTATTCAATCTGTGACAAGGCTTGTTAATTTTCCAGAAAACAAAGCTTGTCCCCTTTCTTTACTCCTCATCTCACTATCTTAGTCCAGCTTTTCTCATTCCTCACACATCATTGAAGTCTTCTCATTCCAATCTTGCCCAATAAAACCTTCTTTACGCTGACAACAAGTTACAATAAAAAAACATAATTCTGAACATGTGGTTCTTCTATTTTAAACAGTTTTAAGACTTCCCATTACTTTCAGGATGAAATCCAAGCTTCCAAATCACAAATGGTTTGCTTTAGCTTACCTGTCCAAACATGCTTCTAACTCCTTCATCCTCAGACACTTCCCACAAACTATAGCAAATTATTTCAGTCTCTAAGTACATAAATGATTTAAAAAGCACTTTTCAATAGATAAGACTCATCTTCTCAAAATAGAATGCAAAAGTAGCAAAACCAACAAAATAATAAAGCTATAGGAACAATCTTAACAATAAATATGAAAGATCTACGTGAATGAAACTTAAACTGCTAAGGAGACAGAAAAGAAGTTTTGAATAAATTTGTTTTCATAGGAAGATTCAATGTTACAGATATGTCATTTCTTCTTATTCTGTATATTTAGCAAGGTCTAAATGAAATAGGGTAAGTGGATTCTAAAGTTCATATGGAAAAATAAACTCTACTAATGTCAAGGATGTTCTAAAAATGTTAACCTATGAAAGAAGGGAAACTGTAGCAAATAATAAAACTACATAAATAAATAAACCAGTGTACAGAATATAATAAACAGAAGAGGTGTTCACTAATTATGTGGCATAGTTTCTTAATATTTTTACATTTCTAACTATTAACAAGTAGGATCCTCTAGAAGTAACCTGACCTTATATATTATGCTTCTGGGGGTTTTAATTGTGGTAACAATGCATCACTTTTTGATAGTCACATGCTATCTTGGGATAGATCACTTCCTCTTGTCTTTAGCCTATTCAGCTGAGGCCACTGATGCTTCTCACCTGCAGGCACATACAACTAAGCATCCGAATCAGTTCTGAGTTTGTGTCCTACTTCCTCGAGTGATCAAGTTTGTAGTCTTGTTAACTGGGGTTAGATGTTAAGTCTCATCATACCCTCAGTTACCAGCTTATCTGGAATGCTCTACTGATTCTTTCTGTATGACTGGGCTTTCTTCTTAGTTCTTGACGCATATTCTATTGTAATTTGAATGGGGGCCTAGTGGAGTTGATAGTTATTGCAATAGAAATGGAAGTCAAACCTTGTCCCTAACCCTCAGGTGCTGATTGCCATGTGTTCCCAATGGAGCAGCCCCTATAAAATGAGGAGGCTTCAACTTCCCCAAATGAGAGACTCATCAAAGTTTAGGTATTGCTTATTCCAATTATAAAACAGGGCCTTCCAAGGTTCACTTCAAGTTTCCCAAACAACTTTGGGGAATGATCACGATTGCTTTCTTCGGAGCCCTTATCCTGATGAGATGCCCTGGCCTTGATTATCTCAGGGGCCATATTGTTCCCCCTTGTTGGCCTCACAAATATATCAAGTCTCTCTTCTCTTCTCATTAGCCTTTCTGCTTTTATGATTCCAATTCATACCTCAGAAAATGAGAAATGACATGCGATGACCCTCTGGGCAACTCACAAATTATTGAAATAGAGAATATTAAATTTCAGAATGCCTGTGATCTACAAATTGGTTCATACATATAAGTAGGCAGAATGATCTATGGAAATCAGATAAGACTCCCACATCTAGAAAAAAAATCTTTCACTTTATGTCATAATTTTAGTAGGGCTATCCCTACTTTTAGAGGGATAATCATTGGATCCTAAAGATTTTGATGTTATCTAGAGACCACACTTTAAGATATCCAACTCTTATTTTAATATGTTTTTATTGATTTCAAGGAGAGGAAGAAAGGGGATAAGAGAGAGAAACATCAATGATGAAAGAGAATCATTGATCAGCAGCCTCCTGCACGCCCCCTACTTGGAATCAAGCCCACAACCCAGGTATGTGCCCTGACTGGGAATCAAAACTTGACCTCCTAGTTCATGGGTGAACGCTCAACCGCTGAGCCACACAAGCCAGACCCAACTCCTATTTTAGAAATCAGCTGACAGTGAATTCAGTCACTGTTGAGTATGTGAGGACAGACTGTGAAAGTGGGTTTTACAGGGTCCCAGAAGCAATGATCAATCCATCTACTTTCTGATATAACCCAAGGAAACACTAGTTTGTAAAATAACAGCTAGCAGAGATAAATTAAGCAATGCACATATTTCTTTAAAATGAATAGTTGTCACTAAAATGAAGATAAACAGTGATGTGGTACACTTTATGTGGGGAAATATATATATAGCTTGAGTGGCAAAGATCAACTTTGTGAGTTGGAGTCCTAAAAGCCCTCCTGCTAAAACTGTTTAGGTGAGACATTGGGAAGGATGAATTTTGGATATTCAGTTCTTTAGAATGTAACTTGAAAAGCAGTTTAATTTTAGCGTGTTTGTTCCCTCCCCCCCCCCCCAAGAATTTGATAATAAAAGATTGTTGACTCAAATTTGGGTTGTGACTTTTATGCATTTTATTAATGAAGTATATTATATTTTACATTGAATTAAACTGTACATTTTTCAATCTGATAAACTAGATTGAAAAATGTGCCTGGACATAATTTGTAATGTGAAACATAATATGTAATGAGTTTTTAAATTACTTGTATCTTGGAATTTTTTAAAATATATTTTTATTGATTTTTTACAGAGAGGAAGGGAGAGGGATAGAGAGTTAGAAACATCAATGAGAGAGAAGCATCGATTAGCTGCCTCCTGCACACCCCCTACTGGGGATTGAGCCTGCAACCACGGTACATGCCCTGGACTGGAATCAAGCCCAGGACCTTTCAGTCCACAGCCTGACTCTCTATACACTGAGCCAAACTGGTCAGGGCATATGTTGGAATTTTTTAAGACTTTTCTTCAGAACATGCTTTTTCTATTACATATTCTCACTGGTGATCCTTTTTTAAAAAAAATATTTTATTGATTTTTTTACAGCGAGGAAGGGAGAGGGATAGAGAGTTAGAAACATCGATGAGAGAGAAATATCCATCAGCTGCCTCCTGCACACCTCCTACTGGGGACGTGCCCGCAACCAAGGTACATGCCCTTGACTGGAATCGAACCTGGGACCTTTCTGTCCACAGGCTGATGCTCTGTCCACTGAGCCAAACCAGTTAGGGCCTCACTGGTGATCCTTTTATTTCAATGCTCTTCTTGGTACCATCAGTATAATGCTGGACATCTCCTTCCCATTATTCCTTACCTTAGAGGCCTGAGAAGTTCTTCCTAAAATTTCTTAGTCCCTGGTACCCAGAAATTAGCCAAAAATTTATATTTTGATGACCAGTGAAGAGACTTTGGGTGGAACTAAATTGTTTGTCATGTGTATGTCTGTATGTTTGTGTGTATGTAAGAGACAGAGAATGAGTGAAAAGAGCATGTTTGTGTCATTTTTCTTTTTTCCTATATAATTTCTGTGCATTCTACTCATGTTTCCATGGGTTCAAAATAATCAGAGAAAAACCAACTATGAAATATTGAAGTTAATTAATGTAATATACACTGATTGGCCAGATTATTATAATCTCTGAACACATAATAATCTGGCCACTCAGTGTATATCCTATATAATAAAACGCTAATATGCAAATTGTCCCCTCGACCAGGAGTTCAACCAGCAGGCAGGCCGGTCAACCGCACATGTCCCCTCCCCTTGGCCAGGCTGGCTGGACCCCACCCATGCACGAATTCATGTACCAGGCCACTAATATATATACACACACTGAGTGGCCAGGTTATTATGTGTTCAGAGATCATAATAATCTGGTCACTCAGTGCAGAGTGTCCATGTAAAGAGGCATTTGTACTTACAACATGACAAAGAGTATTTGGCTATGAGTGGAAAAGCTCTAAAAAGCTCCAAAGTGTCTGTTTTGCTTAAAAACTATATCCCTTGCCGAAACCGGTTTGGCTCAGTGGATAGAGCGTCGGCCTGCGGACTCAAGGGTCCCGGGTTCAATTCCGGTCAAGGCATGTACCTTGGTTGCGGGCACATCCCCAGTAGGGGGTGTACAAGAGGCAGCTGATTGATGTTTCTCTCTCATCGATGTTTCTGGCTCTCTATCCCTCTCTCTTCCTCTCTGTAAAAAATCAATAAAATATATTTAAAAAAAAAAAAAACTATATCCCTTTAGGATATTGTTTATTGTCTTTGTTGTTGTTGTTTTGTTAATCCTCACCCCAGGATATTTTCCATTGATTTTTAGGGAGAGTGGGAGAGAGAGGTAAAGACAGAGAGAAACATTGATGTGAGAGAAACTGACTAGGAACCTGGCCTGGGAGGAGCCTGCAATCAAGGTATGTGCCCTTGACCAGAATCTAACCCGGGATCCTCTGGCCCACAGGCTGACGCTCTATCCACTGAGCTAAACTGGCTAGGGCATAGTTTGTTGTCTTACAAAGAGAAATAGTCTAGTTGTACATACTGCCTTCAGTCAATATGACCTTAGTGTGAATGATATCATTAAATCTTTGTCAAAAGAAAAGACAGCTATGGAAAAACCAATATTTATTGACAGTGGGAAAGGTAAAAAAGATGATAAAAAAGATGATAGGCAAAAAAATCATCAAATGGAAATAGAGACATTAAATATAATGCAGGGGTGGACAAGAATAGGTTAATCATAAATAATACAACAATTAATAAATAATACAAGAATAATCTGTTTTGCATACTCACAACTGTAAAACTACTTTTGCCAACTCCTGTATTTTAAAACATTTGATCTGCAAAAAGCATTGTGGTATCTAAGCTCACAGGTCTGTCATATTTCAGGTCAGCAGATGCCTGGAAATAGTGACTATATCTTTTCTAAATGGGAACTGAGTAACTTCAGTTCTATAGGAGCTGTTAAAATGCTTTACAATCAGTCTTGGTAAAAATTAATGCTATTTGTTCTTAACCATAAAATTTATAGTGCAGTCTTAGGGAATTTCTTGAATCAAAGGAACTGGCTACTAGTGGGTGTAAGGTTCTAAACTTGGGATAGCTTCTAGGGTTCCTTAGAAGACAACAGATATTTAGCAATCGGATGCTTTCTTACGATGTTTCATTCAATAAACTATAAATGTTCCATTAGTTGCTGGGGCCTTGTTGAGTTTTGAGCACCCTTTCACTTTCCTTGAGGATTTTGGCAGTCATGGCCATATGTTTAAAAGCTAGTGAGAAAAAACAACTGTTATAATTAATACTAGAGGCCTGGTGCATGAATTCGTGCACTGGTGGGGTCCAGCTGGCCCACCCTGATCAGGGCTGATGGGGCTGGGTCAGCCAGGGGGAGGGGCTGCAGGTGGTTCACCAGCCAGCCCCGCCCCCTGGTAGAACTCCAGGTCGAGGGGACAATTTGCATATTAGCCTTTTATTATATAGGACTAGGGGCCCAGTGCACAAATTCGTGCACCTTGAAAGGAACTATGGGCCATGAAGCTGCGGTGGGCACAGGGGCGGGTCTTGGCCCATCCTCCGTACCCCCACCGTGGCCCCTCCTGCCACAGCCCGCGGCCCCCTATCAGCCGACTGCCTTGCTCCTGCTGCCTCTGCTCCCATGTGCTAAGAGTGCTGGCCCTACTCGCACCTGCTGACAGTGGTGGCTCCGGCGCCGGCAGTGGGTGCAAGTGGTGCTGGCGCCAGCAGCAGGCACAAGTGCTGGGCGGGACCGTGGTGCGTTGGAGCAAAGAATTTTCAGTAACCACCAGAGGCTTGCCTCGATGACAGCGACCAGCACCCCACCTTGGTCTAGTGCCCCTCTCACCTGCTCCACCATCCTGCGGTGGCAACGCCCGCCATGTTCCATGCTCTACTGCCTGCTGCCGATGCCTGCCATGTTCCGCGCACTTTCTGGTGGTCAGTGCATGTCATAGTGACCGGTTGTTCAGTTGTTCCGCCATTCGGTCTATTTGCATATTAGCCTTTTATTATATAGGATGGTTTTCTATTTATATATTCATGATGTAGAATTAGGGTATGACATTTTTAGGCTCTTTCAGTTCTTGTAATAGTCACCTTTTTGTTATCTTAAATCAGCTACAGATTTTTTTATCTAAAGAAAAAACAATATGCCCATTGAACACATATAAGAGAGAGTAAGTTATCAGGCATATGTGAAAGCTTAAACTTATGAAAACAGATGTATTTAATTGGCTTTAAATGAGGGAAGAACTCATTTCCATATTGTACCAAGGAAAGAGATTTATTTATTTATAATGTCATTTAAATTTAACTGTTTGCTAACATCTGTTGTAACTCTATTGTGTTCTAAGCCTTCTCATACGAACTGAAGATCCAAAACAGTATACCATTCATTGCCCTTTATTTATCCACTGTTCCTTTTAGAAATTAAGCAAAAAAAATTCAAATCAATTCATCTATCATCCATTCATTTGCTCGACAACTACTTATTGCATACCCACTCTACATCAAACACTGTTCTAGGGCAAGAGATAAAGGGTGCTTCCTTTTGAAGTCTTATCTATATACTAGAGGCCCGGTGCATGAAATTCGTGCACGGAGGGGGGTTGTCCCTCAGCCCAGCCTGTACCCTCTCCAATCTGGGACCCCTCAAGGGAAGTCGGACATCCCTCTCACAATCCAGGACTGCTGGCTCCCAACTGCTTGCCTGCCGGCCTTCCTGATTGCCCCTAACCGCTTCTGCCTGCCAGCTTGATCACCCCCTAACCACTCTGCTGCCAGCCTGTTTGCCCCCAATTTCCCTCCTCTGCCGGCCTGGTCACCCCTAACTGCCCTCTCCTGCAGGGTTGATCACCTCCAACTGCCCTCCCTTGCAGGCCGGGTGCCTCCCAACTTCCCTCTCCTGCTGGCCATCTTGTGGTGGCCATCTTGTGTCCACATGGGGGCAGGATCTTTGACCACATGGGGGCAGCTATATTGTGTATTGCAGTGATGATCAATCTGCATAGTACTCTTTTATTAGATAGGATAGAGGCCTGGTACAGGGGTGGGGGCCAGCTGGTTTGCCCTGAAGGGTGTCCCTGATCAGGGTGGAGTTCCCTTGGGGCGTGGGGAAGCCTGAGCGAGGGGCCTGTGGTGGTTTGCAGGCTGGCCATGCCCCCTGGCAACGCAAGCGGAGGCACTGGTATCTGGAATTTATTTTCCTTCTACAATTGAAACTTTGTAGCCTGGAGCGGAGCCAAGCCTGGGGCTCCCTCCAAGGCCGGCAGCCATTTGTGTTGGGGTTATAATTGAAACTTTGTTGCCTTAAGCGGGTGGGCCCGGCCAGGGTGTGTGGAAAGCTTTGCTTCCCCTGTTGCCAGCGGCAACCCTGGCCTGCTCTCTCAAGCTCCATTCTGCCGCCATTTGTTTGAATTTGTTTACATTCTATAATTGAAACTTTGTAGCTTGAGTGGAGGCTTAGGCATGCAACGGCTGGCAGAAAGCTTGGCTTCCTCTGTTACCTAGGAAACCTTGCTCTCTGTGGCTGTAGCCATCTTGGTTTTGGTTAATTTGCATACTCGCTCTGATTGGATGGTGGGCATGGCTTGTGGGTGTGTCGGAGGTATGGTCAATTTGCATATTTGTCTATTATTAGGTAAGATATAAAAGCCCAAGCGATTAGCCGACTGGTAGCTATGACGTGCACTGACCACCAGGGGGAAGACATTCAACGCAGGAGCTGCCAAGCTATGGTGACTTGGCAGCTGCGGTTCTCAGGTGATGCAGCCAGAACCAGAGAGGAGGGAGCCCGATACTGGGGTGCATCACCTGAGAACCGCCCTCTCGCAATCTGGGACCCCTCAGGGGATGTTGGAGAGCCGGTTTCGGCCTAATCCCCGCAGGCCAAGCTGAGAGACCCCATCAGGGCACGAATCTGTGCACCGGCCTCTAGTTTTTAATAAGGGAGGTAGACTCCAAGTCAGTGTACAAGCAAATATATAAGTGATTATGACATGCATTTCCAAGGCCACAAATAAAGAAAAGTGGCAGAGAATGACATGACTGTGGGAACAGCAGAACCACAGGAAGATCTTTCTGAGAGGATGACATTTAGGAGGAAAAGGTGCCTGGGCACGTGCGAGGGGCTG
Organism: Eptesicus fuscus; assembly: GCF_027574615.1. Classification (NCBI taxonomy): domain Eukaryota; kingdom Metazoa; phylum Chordata; class Mammalia; order Chiroptera; family Vespertilionidae; genus Eptesicus; species Eptesicus fuscus. Next base: position 90,579,132 of record NC_072474.1, on the reverse strand, counting down.
TGGGAACACAGGGGAGGGAATTTACTCCAACGTGAGCAGACAGAGAAGGCTTCCTACATCAGAGGTTCTGGCTGGGAGACTAATAAGAATTAACACCCCTCAGAGGAGGGAAGGCAGGAGCAGGGGATGCATAAGGGGGAGCAAGTTTATGGAGTATGCTGCGAACTACAAGCTGTATGCCATGAGCCATAAGCTGTTCAATTAGGAGGCCAGCGAGTGGTACAAAGGAGATCGGAGAGAGGCCTGGAAGCTTTATTGTGGAGAATTTCACAATAACCATAGACAGGGTCTGCTGTCCTTGGCAGCTGTATCTCCTGGTGTAAGCGTGTGACTTTTTTTTAACATAACAAGCTTCCCATTTCAGGGGCAAAGCTGTCTTTTGAGCTTCCTGTCACAGAAAAGACTTTAACGAGTTTACAAGAAAGTGTATATTGGGGGAAGACCATGTGGGAAATGGGAACAGTGGGAAATGGAGAACACGATTGTTTTTTAAAAACACAGAGAAGGAGTGCTTAACAAGTCTAATCAGATTGGAGCCTTTCCTTCAGGCATCTGAGGAGAGAATAATGGGTAAGGGGCATGGAGGGAATGCCAATTCGGGTCCTTTCCTGAGGCAGAGAGGTTCCCTCGTAACTTTATCTCTGTCACAAAACTCAGTAGCTAATTTATTTGACAAAATATTTGTTGGGCTATTGCAACGTTTCAGTCACAGTGGTAGGTTTTTGTTTTTTTTTTCTGTATTTTTGTGTAGTGACTTTAAAAGGTTAATGCTCTCTAAACTAAGGCTGTGCATGATCTTTTCCTAGTTAGATTTATACCTGTTCACTGTCAAGATGCAAATATGAACCTGATTAGTTGTGGCGCTGACAGAAAAATTCCTCTTATTACCATTACCTTCCTTCATACTTAGGAGCATTTTGCCCTGAACTACAGCAGACATATTATTGAAATGAGAGGAGAAAAGAAGAAAAGAGAGAAAGACACTTGATAAGAAAGAACTTGCTTTTGGTATCCCTGTGCTTTGCAATTGCTTTAGTAGCGTTTGTATTAGTCCTATGAAATTAACACTATATAGTCAAACAACTACAAGTTACAAGAAGAGGAGGAGATACATGTAGACATACACTGGGAAGAAGGCATGTGGCCATGGAAACAGAGATTGAAGTGATGCAGCTAATTGCCAGGCACCACCTGAAGCTGGGAGAGAAACATGGGGCAGATTCTCTCTGCGAGCCTCCAGGAAGAATCAGCCCTGATGACAGTTATGCCGCAGTAATAAGGAATCCCAGCCATAATATCTCACTACACATCCCTTCAAAGTTGACGGGGGTTCTGTACTGCTGCATTTTCAACCTGAGGTCTGGGATAAAAAGCAACCAATTACTTAAAATTGCTCATCATCACAGTAGACAGGAAGAAAGTAGTGAAGTGTACACCTGCTCTTAAAACTTCTGCACAGAAGTGATATAGGTTGTTTCTGCTCGCAGTGTTTTTGGCCATGGCATGTTACATGGGCTCCCCTAACTTCCAGTGGGCAGTAACACACAATCCTGCAGTGTGCCAGGAAGAAGAGAAACTGGAGTATCTATAAATAGCATTAATGATACCATATAGAGGTTCTATTTTTGTCCATATTATACAAATAAACAAATGAAGGCATAGAAATCTTATGTAAATTCTCCGAGGTCATACAGTTTTGAAGTTGGAATACAAATACAGGTAGCTTATGCCCAACGCCTTTGAAAATGATGGACATAGAATTTCACGTACACATTTTACATGTAATTCTAAGAGGTTCTGAGATGGTCATTCACCGACTCTGTATGAGGCAAGACAGATGAGGTTATACAGTAGTAGTAAACCACACTCTGGTTGCATTGGTCTAAACCAACAAATATTCTGTCTGCTCACCAACACACCGGAAAGGGGTTCCTCTTATCATTGTCATTGAGGATCCCAGCTGAAGGAGCAGCCTTCATCTCATACATTTCTGGATTGATATGTGAGAAGGAAATATGAGCTCTACATTGCTTCACACTAGCCTAGGAGAAAAATCTGTCACTTCCACTTATAGCTCATTGGCTAGAACTCATCACATGTTCTGATTTAAGCAGATGACAGCTTAATGTAATTCTACCATATGCTTAGTGGAGGTGATAACCAAAAATAATGGACAAAGAGCACTAATGATAATGACGGCTCCCACCCAAGTTAATAGCCATGTACATGACAATGATTGCAAAAGCACTGTAAAGTGTGTCTGTCCCACAGAAGCAGCACACATTTCTGCAGAAATGTCACAAACTAATGTGTTTACTACATATTGACAACCTTTTCAGTTAAAAATTACTCCTTCTTACATGGGGTTTTATCTGTTTCCAGGGACACACGTTTTGAAAGAAGATGCCATGCCTTTATTTATAAAGTCACTTTAAAGTAAATCATCACCTTCACATCAACATTTATAATATCAAACTCTCCCTTTAACTTCCAATGCTAGTTATAACTTTCTGTTCCGATCAATAATCCAATTATTTTCCAAAAGTTACATGACACTTTTGATGTGTTTTGATTACTTACCCGTTGCCTTTTCACTGTACAGCATGATTCCCCCTGCTAATGCTGATTATTAAACGAAATGGAAAAGAGTGAGTTGTGGTTATATTTAAACAGAAAACGACTTCGGTCTGCAGGATGCCTTTGGGGCATGTTCCTTAGTGCCCCATGCTGCTGCATATCAGGTGTAGCAGATGTCTGCAATAGCTGCCATCACTGAAGTGGGATGGCTGGACCGTTAGGGTGGCAGGAGTGTGGGGCCTCGGTACCCATTAGCTTTTATTAAGTATCACCCAACATGACACCAGCTGATCTCCTTGATCACTGTGTTCACTCTATTACTTTAATTAAAGGCACAATGTTGAAAGGTGAGAAACCCTATGATAAATGAAAAAAACGCCTAGAAATATACTGTTACTCCAAAGTCATCAGTTGGAAAAAGTAACGATGATTTGCAATTTCAAAAAAAAGGGAACAGAAATAAAAATTATCTGGCTTTCCCTCTCCTTCATTCTTCACATAAAATCAGTCATCAGTTTCTGTTAATTCTACCTTTATGTTGTTGTTTTTTTGTACCTTGTGTTCTCTTTTATATTTCCACTGTGTTCATATTTCAAGTCCACGATGCATTCTAACAGGACTATCATAACACTAGTAAATGTACAATTCCGCTATTACCAGGAATGCATAATCCTAATTCAACACCCCCAGCTTTAGCACCTTCTTCCCTTTTTCAAACATTTTCACAACTCTTCATGCCCATGTCAGTGTTTCTCAGTGAGGGTGATACTGAACTCTAAGGTGAGTTTTGGAATTTTATGGGCAAGGGTTTGTTTTTCATCATAGTTTACAGGACACTATTGCATAATCGTGGTTCTGGGTCCAGACTTTCTAGAGAGTAACGCATAGGGAACCTCAGACAATAAAGGGTTTTCTTTTATCATGCACCATTTCCACCATTTGGTTAAAAATCTAGGAACTACCTGGCCAATGTGGCTCAGTGGTTGAGTGTTGACCTATAAATCAGGAGGTCAGGGTTCAATTCCTGGTCAGGGCACATGCCTGGGTTGCGGGCTCAATTCCCAGTGTGGGGTGTGCAGGAGGCAGCCAATCAATGATTCTCTCTCATCATTGATGTTTCTATCTCTCTCTCTCTTTTCCTTTCCTCTCTGAAATGAATAAAAATATATTAAAAAATATATAGTAATTAACCTCATGTTTCGTAGAAACATAAAATATTCTATGCATTTTAATATATAATTAATTTTCTAATTCACTAACATTTATCTTGAAAGAAGACTTTTAGAATTTGACAGAGTTATTTAATATTTCTGAAAATTACATCACTAACAGTCATGTATATGAGTCTAAGACAAATACTAAACCCTTAATTTATAACATTTATTCATGGTGATTCTGTATATAGATTCAATTGAACTTCGTTATGTGTTCTTCTGTAGTCAGGTCTAAGAATTTGAGATCAGGATACATATTTTTTTCTCATAAATTACTTTCCATATGCAGGCATATGCCTCATAACAATGTTTCCATCATTAACGAACTACATATATGACAGTGGTCCCATGAGATTATAATGGAGCTGAATTTCCTGTAAGAAATGGAAGGACCTATGGCTCAGGAGGATTTTATTCCTCTCTGATGAGAGCAATATCTGTGGGGCTGGGCAATAGATTCCCTCTTGCTCACAGCACCTCAATTCTGAGTGCACACAGGAGCCTGTTCCCCCAATGCTACAAATTCAGAGGGGGCTTCATCAAGATCTAGCTTGATGTCTTTCAAAATAAATTGCTCTAAATTCTTTGCTGAGGATTTAAGAACTTGTGCAAGGGCATAGTTCTACAAGAGCCACCTCAACATGTATAAAGTGCTACTGCCATGTTTGCAAAAGTTGTCTGTGGTAGTGGGGAGCCAGACTTTGGAAATAGATTCAGGTTGTAATGATGTAAAGCATAGATAAGTTTGTGTTTTCTATCAATTTACCCAGCCAGTTTCTCCTCAATATTTCTAGTCAATCCAGTTCACATCTCTGTCTGTGGAGCAGAATTGACACCTTTGATGTTTTCTTTCTGACCCTGTCAGAAGAAAGCAGCGGGGGTGGGGTGGGGGGCGCGGGGGGAGGCTTGGGGGACAGTGTTTATAAAGTGTACAATAGTGTCCAGTAATGTCCTTTGGAAATAGGGCCTTCACAACCACTCACCTCTCACTCATTGACTCACCCAGAGCAATGTCCCGTCCTGTAAGCTCCTTTCATGGTAACTGCCCTATACAGGTGTACAATTTTCTATCTTTTATACCATATTGCTTCTGTAGCTTTTCTCTACGTTTAGATATGTTCAGATATACAAATACCATTGTGTCATAGTTGCCTACAGCATTCATTACTGTACATGCTGCACAGTTTTGTAGCCTAGAGGCAATGGCTATACTATATAGCCTAGGTCCGTGGTCGGCAAACTGCGGCTCACGAGCCACATGCGGCTCTTTGGCCCCTTGTGTGTGGCTCTTCCACAAAATACCACGGCCTGGGCGAGTCTATTTTGAAGAAGTGGCGCTAGTAGAAGTTTAAGTTTAAAAAATTTGGCTCTCAAAAGAAATTTCAATCGTTGTACTGTTGATATTTGGCTCTGTTGACTAATGAGTTTGCCGACCACTGGCCTAGGTGTACCGCAGGCTGTACCATCTAGGTTTGCGTTAAGTAACTCTATGATGTTCAAACAATGATTGAATTGGCCTAATGACACATTTCTCAGGAAGTATCCGCGTTGTTAAGTGACACATGACTGCATGCTTTCTTTTTGATTACATTATATTTATATTTTTAAATACTTATAATTCACTTCAGGATATTAATAAAGGTGTCATCACAACACATTTGTTATAAAAATAGAGTTTGTATCAAATACTGATGAGATGCTGCTCAAAGATATGACAGATTATTTTACCTGACTTTTCAGGCCCTACTAAATTTCCTCTTATAGCTTACACTCAACTATTTCTCAATGTGAAGTCTCTGCTTCTACCAAATTGGTTGAATTCCTCTTCACTGAGTAATTTCCAGCCCTGCCAGCGATGCCTGCTCTTCCTTTCTCCTCTCTATCAAGACTCTTCATTCTTCAAAGTCAATCTTTTCTGATCGCCCTGGCTTCCAGTGAGGGATCTATAGCTTTAATCTTTAGTACCAGGCACTAGTCACTTACATCATGCTGTGTCGCTGTTTTTTGTCTGTTTCTTCCAAATCAATTTTCAGCTTCTTAAGGATTAAGATGTAGGAACTCTTTCTCAGACTTCTTCACCTTCCCCATTGTGCCTAGCACAAAGTTTATATATAGAAAGTATTTAAATACTAGAGGCCCAATGCACGAAAATTTGTGCAAGAGTAGGCCTTCCTCCCCCCAGCTTCCCTCCAGCACCCGGGACCCAGGCTGCTTCCCTCCTCTGGCTGCCCACAGGCACCTGGGACCCCTGCTAGCTTCCCTCTGGCCCGGCTTTGTCAGGAAGGACATTCGGAATGATGTTGAGAAGACGTCTGGTCTAATTAGCATATTACCCTTTTATTATTATAGAAGATATTTGATATAATTGATTGATTCTATGGTTAATGTACATCTCAGTGCTTCTCAAAACAGGGCACATTAGGATTGTTTGGGAGGTTATTAAGAGCATAAATAGTGAGGCTATAGCCCAGATCTCTCAGGTCTAGTTTATTGATCTATAAACTCAGAGTCTATATAGAGCTTCTGCTTCATTTGACTAGTAACTCCTATGTCTTCCTGGTATGTGAATCTAGCTAACCTTCTCCTAAAGTCACACAACATGTGTGATGAGGGCTAGTTATGTGTTACCACAATTTCTCAGAGACAGCCTGTGCTATACAGCACAATATTGACTCACTGGCCTCTGCTGAAGGTATTACTCCACTGAGCTTCTGTAAAGTGGCAGCATTTCGAACCTGCATAGAAACAGCCAGAATGACAAATAATTCCATCTCCTGTGATCACTTCTATTCCACTATCCAATTTTAGTTGCCAAAAGATTTGAGACTTCTGATAAATCATGGGAAAAATAAATTGTGGGCTGTATTTCTTTTGAAATAGTCATAAAATTTTCATATCCATCAAAACTTTGTATTTTCCTTGTGTATATCCATAAATACATTGTTGGTTGAGAATGCAATCAGTGGACTACACAATAAAACAAAATAAGCAGGCAAGCAAACAAAAGAAAGCAAAACAATATTTTTCTTTAGTTTAATATTACCATTCTAACTTTAGGCAAAAGATAGGGTAATTTCTCTTTTTCAGTTTAATGAGCGTCCTTAATGTTGCCGTACAAACATAATACCCATGATTTCCATGAAACTGAGGTGCTATCTAGAAATAAATATGCATTTTCTAATATTCTGCTTTTTAAAAGAAAACACATAAAAAATGGACCACTCTATCCTAGATCAAATTTGGTGGAGTAGCTTGCCGAAATGGGTTGTTGTTATTTTCTTTTCCAGTGAAAGAATCTGTCAAGTACACAAGACCACCTGGAAAGTAACTTTTAGGAGGGTATCTCAAATTATATGAATGTGTTAGTGGCTAGTTCCCTCTCAGGAAAAGCATGACTCATCCACTTAATCATTTAGGAAATGCATAATCCTTGAGTCCTGCCATTTGCCAGACACTGTTTTAGGAATTGGGACTATAAGATACCACAGTTGGCCAAGTCCCTACCACTGTGTACTTTACCAGTGAGAAAGAGAAAAAATAATCTAGATACATGCTGAAAATCCCAGGTGTGTGAAGTGCCCTGCAGAATAATGACCTCGTAAGGCTGGCAACAGTGATCGCAGCTACGCTTCGACGAGATTGTCAGGAAAGGCCTCTCCAAGGAGGTGGCGTTTGAGCAGGGCAAAGGGACTCTCAGGAGGAGAAAAAACCAACCCAAGTGCAATGTTGAGGCAGGGGTGCATGACAGGCTGGAAGAACAGCAGGGCATTCTGGGCTGGCATGGGGTCTTTGGGAGAGTGTCTGGGATAGGTTCATGGAGCGGAGAATGACACAGGACCCGGGGCTTGCTGTGGCACTCTGTTCCAAAAGGGGTAAGTGTGGGGCTGCAATCGGGCACCTGAACTGCTGGTTCAGACCCAGGTTTCCTGCAAGGACTCAGCGATGTGTTTGTGAACCGAGAGCTGCGTTTGTGGTGGTCTCTGGCCTGCGAGGGCACTTTCAGCTGAACAGAACCCAGGGTGTTACCCCTTCTTCAGTGCCAGTGCAGCTCAAGAAGCTCCTAGTGGCCGGTTGGGGAACTGCAGAGAAAGGCGACTGCCTTCCAAGACAGCTCAGTGTCCAGGAAACTGCCTGCTGAGCAGGTGGGTCTCCCTGGCAGCAGATCCTCACAGGCTCAGCTTCTCACCAGGTGTAGCCCCGCGGTTTCCTGGTCCCGGAGCTGTGCTGCACACTTGCAGTACTTGAATCCAGGTGGGACCTTTCCCCTGATCTGGAGCCTTCACCTGCCTGTGAAAGCGACGCAGATCAGAGCCTGCAGGGACCTCACTACCTGCAAGGACCTCTGCCCCTGGGAAGAGTCAGAGGAAAAGAATTTAAAGAACATTGACCTTTAGCAACTTGCCCAGTGTGCAGAGGCATACCTAGGTTAGGGAGGCCTGTGGTTGTTTACTCTTGAGGGGCCTCCATAAGAAAAATTATAAATATGCCATTACATTTGAAACGAAATGTTTATTTTAAATGAGAAACACCACAGTTTGAATTTTGAATGTTGACACATACACAAATGTCATACCATTTGGAACAAATAGCATGCTAAAAACACGATTTCCTTACCCATATTTGTAATATTTTCCCCCCACATTTTCTGGTTGCATACTCTTTAATCATCTCAGAGGAAAATAATTTTGTATAATCATTTATATATAGGAAAAAAATTCCATCTTTCTCCTAATATGACTGCTGAAAATTGGTTTTTATTAATGATTGTTTAAAACTTGGGTAGGCAAATTTTCTCTTTAGGAGTCAGATAGTGGAGATTTTAGTCTTTGTGGGCCAACATCGACAATATTACATAGGTGCGTTGTATAGTCATTTAAAATGTAACTAAGTAAAAATCACTCCTAGATTTTTGGGCAATAATACAAAAATAGGTGATGGGCTAGATTTGATTCATGGATGTAATTTGCTAATTTCTGGTTTAGAAAATTAACTTTACAACTCCTTATTTGTAATCTTCATGTAAATTTGGACATTGTTGTTAGATTTGGAAAACCTCCATCAGGATTCTTTAGAGTAGTTATATAATTTACTACCCAAACTTTTGTGAGCAGAAAGAGTCCTGTTACTAATGGCACTGGAGCTACAGGTGTGACCTGGAATATGCTGAGGACTATGATACCCCAAGGTACTTTGGTAGCTGACCTTTAATATTCAAAGATGTGTCAAAATTTCTACTACTGTAACTAATCACATATTCCTCTAATGCACCATACTCATTAACGCAGGTGTAGTGGCACTGTATTTATTTTTTATTGCTGCTATAACAAATTACCACAAACATGGTGGCTAAAAACAACATAAATTTATTATCTTGCAGTTCTATGTGTCATAAGTGTGACTCAGGTATTACTGGGCAATAAGGAAGTCATCAAGACTGCATTCCTTTGTGGGAGCTCTAGAGAAGAATTGAATTCCTTGCCTTTTTTTTTTTAGCTTCTAGAAGCTAGCCACCTACCTTGACTCCTGTCCTCCATCTTTAAAGTTAGCAATGTTGCATCTCTGACCCTTCATCCTTGTCACACCTCCCTTTCATCATAGCTGGGAAAATTATCTATTTTTATGAAAACAAGTGCTTACATTGGCCTAGAGGGATAATTCAGGAAACTTGAGCTTAATCTCCCCATTTCAAGGTCTTTGATTTAATCACATTGCAATGCTCTTTCTGCCCTGTAAGGTAACGTATTCACAGGTCTGAGGGTTGGGATGTAGACGTCTTGCGGGGGATGGGGGTCTATTCTGCCTGGCACAGGTACATTATTGATTTGTTTTCTTTATTGATTTCAGTGTTTCTTGTCAAATGAGCAACAAATTCGATATTTTTCTCAAGTGTCCTCATCATACATTCATTGTCATTAACGAGTTATCAAATAATTCAGGACCATATTTATTACTTTGGTTCAAAAATTCTCTCTTCACCTTCGTAAATGACCTCTTTGTGAACTGAACACATTTTCCTCTGGATCTGCCACACCTCATCAGGACAAGATGCGTTAGATGTGCTAAAATGACACTATATGCTAGAATGAATAAAACATGTGACTTAGACAGAAGTGATCAGTATGTGTAGCCCTGCTCCAAATTTGTTCCCTATAAATTCTATTTAGCGCGATTCTATCAAAAAGGATAAAAAAAATGTATAGCACATTTAGAATTATATATGCTATGTTATCGGGTATAATTCTGTTAGGAGAGAATTTCCATTTTGATGAGGCATTGATAAGAGCCAAATCTCCTGCTTAAAATTTTATATATGATGATAGGATAAATTTTCTGTCGACCAGCTTCTGTCTCCAAAACCTGTTCCTTTTCTCCATCTACTATTTATGCTAGACACCATTGGACACTGCAGGACATATTCTGATGTTAAAATGCCTCTGGCCTGTACCTTCATGTCAAGGTAACGTGTGGCTGGTAGGAATACATCTGGAAGCTAGCACCAACTTAACGATACGCAAAACTAATAGCAAGACAAGTAAATATATCCCACATAATCCAGCCAATTGTACTCCCAATTTGACTTTTCCTCAGCGAAATCCCCCACTGAAATGACATTGATTCCAATGCCATATGACATGAGATAAAATGCAGCCAAGGAGACCTCAGAGGGAAAGGAGACAGCTGTCTAACCTGCTTGTGGTTAAAATGTCTTACTTTGCATATTGATAAAACACACGCTTACCTGTTCCAAGAAAAGAGCCCCAAAGTGTTAGCTTCAATAACTTCATGATAGAGCCACCCCCGCCAATTTGAAAAGGAGCCCGTTTCACTGAATGACACTGTGGAGTTTATATCTGCTCATGGTTAAAGCTTCTCTGCACTGGAGAAAGATACGGCCTTGGTATCTGAATGGTACTTTCTATGGAATGGAAGACTTGACTCAGCTCCGTGCTTCAGGTCCTACCTGCTTTTACTCGTACTCAGAAGCCATGGGCATCCGTTCATGGTACTTGATTCACCAACACAGGTAAAAAACATGCTGGACTCTTCCTGTCTACAAACACAAGGGAGTCTTCAAATCCTTGGGCTGGGGATTTCCTGTATTTAGGAAGGATTTTCATTTATTACCAGCACTGAGAACAAAATCCCTGAACTTTGGTGTTGAATTTTTGTTTACTCCAAAATGTAAAAAAATAAAATAAAACAACCACCATTGCAAAGAGATTAGTTTTCGGGGTGTTTTTATAAAATTCTACATGAGAATAATACATATTCTGAGCCCTGGAATTCAAGCAGGTCAAAGAAATCATTAAAAAAAAAACACACCACGTTAGATCCTGGTTCAGCCTATACAAATCTCTTTCTAAAGTCTTAGTGTTTTAGGAAAGCATTATATTCTAAGTCAGTGTCCAATGACAGCAATTATTATTTCTATATATTGCTATTTATAAAGGGATTGTGGCAGAAACCGGTTTGGCTCAGTGGATAGAGCGTCGGCCTGTGGACTGAAGGGTCCCAGGTTTGATTCCGGTCAAGGGCATGTACCTTAGTTGCGGGCACATCCCCAGTGGGGGGTGTGCAGGAGGCGGCTGATCGATGTTTCTCTCTCATCGATGTTTCTAGCTTTCTATCCCTCTCCCTTCCTCTCTGTAAAAAATCAATAAAATATATTAAAAAAACACACAAAGAAATTGTGAAAGTGGGTATTTTTTGAGTACCCATAGTAGATTCTCACAGTAACCCTGAAAAATAGGTATTCATTTTGCATATAAGAAAACTCAGACTCAGTTAGTTTAATGAGCAACTTATCCAACCCAACTCTACCTACCCAGGGCCATATAGTAGCAAAACTGGGCTTCCACACAAAAACTACCCTTATCACTGAATTTCAACTCTTTCTTATTACAAAAAACTATACTGGATCTGTCACATTTGTGCAAGTGAAAAGGCAGATAGTATAAAACAATTATCTGTGCTAACAATAAAAACTTACAGCATACATAACACATAAGCTGTAAAACATGTAAAATTTCAAGAGATAAAATCAGTTGCTATAAATACATGATTAATCACAGACAAATTTGTCCCAAGCAATCTGAGCCTATTTACCTCAAACCCTAAAGAAAATTCCTAAACAGCTACCTTCAATAATTTATTTTGTATTTAATGGCAATGTCTAGAATATTAGAGATAATGTGTTTTGTACATCAACAACTATTTCAACTTGGTATCTTCACATACACCTTTTAGATATCTTCTTTAAATTTTGTTTTTCATAAGGAAAAATATTCTCAGAAAAACGGCTGATAATATTGTGGTTCCTGGCAATGGGTGGAGATGTGCTTGGTTTTCTCCATATTAATGAAAAAGTGACATTAAAAAAAACAAAAACTTGCATCAAAAAAATAGTGCATACCCCATCATGCCTTAAATAGAGTTATAAAACATTGAAGTGGTCTGGCTTAAAGATATGGTCTTTTACAAAACAGCCTTACCTTTTACAATCTTATCTTGACAATAGATGATTTAAATGTTTTTTCATAGCTTCAACAAGATACAGTGTTTTCTGAGTGTTGAGTGGGTTTGATGAAACATTAGAATGATAGGTTCTGGACAATCCCTGCCAGCGTTTTAGCTGACGCCACTTCTGTGAGTGGTCCTGACAGCTAACGAAAGACACTTTCCCCAGCTCTTGTAAGATGCTTCTTTCTCTGTCATTTAGCTGAAGACAGCAATAATCATTGCTGGTTATTATCATAACTTATGGCAGAATCCAAGGAGAAAGTCAGATCTAACAAACATCTCTTCTGCCCACGTATTTGGTTCCCCTAACACGTTATTTTATTAAGTGCCCTGGCAGATATTTATTTGATAAGTGCCAGGTCACGAGCCACCATGAATCTCCCGAACGTGGGAACATAATCACTTTTTAAAAGTTTACTCGCCATAAATGACAAAGGAGTGTCATAACAACCATCTGGATTTCATATTTTGAAAAGATAACTTTATTTATCCAACAAATTCAGAAGACTTGTAGAATGTGTGGTCAGGCAGGTACATATCAATATCCTACTTATCTTCCTTTCTTCAGGGACATTTTAGAAGATAGATTAAAAGTTAGTTCTACTAACTTCCCATAGCCATGACTATTTTGTTATAATGAGCCAATATTTCTTTACTTTCATGTTCTTGACCTTTTTGTTACTAACAGGCTATGCAACCTTTATAAATTATTGAAAATGGAATTATTTCCATATATACAGGGGTGGGCAAAAGTAGGTTTAGTGTTGTGAGTAGGCAAAATGGAGAGTTTATTCTTCCATTAATATTTATTTACTAGACGCCCGGTGCATGGCCTGCCCTCTCAGCCCTGCCTGCCCACTCTCACAATCCTGGAGCCCTCAGGGTTGGGAGGCGACCCGGCGATCAGGGGAAGGCGACACCCCCATCACACCTCTGCTGCTGCCACAGCTGGCAGCACAAGCCTTTGCTGGCCCTGGTTACCTGAGCCTTGGGCGGCCCTGGGCGGCTGGGTAGCCACCATCTGAGGTTTGCCTGCACCTTGGGCATCATCTGGGCAGCTGACATTGAGGCTTGCCTGTGCCTTGGGCCGGCCCTGGGTGGCTGGGGGGCTGAAGGGACTGGGGGACTCCAGAGGCTGAGGGGATTGGGCGCCACCATTTTGTGGCTGTGGGCGCCGCCATCTTTGAGTGCATGGCAGTCAATTAGCATATTCCCTCCTTATTGGCTGTGGGCACCGCCATCTTTGTGAGGGTGTGATGGTCAATTAGCATATTCCCTCTTCATTAGCTAGGATTATTGTATTATCTACTTTATGAACTACTGTAAATCTATTTTTGCCCATCCCTGCATTTTCCTCTAGTTTTGGGTATTCCATTTTCATTTGATATAATTTAACTTCAGGTCAAATTTTGCATCAAACCATGCCAAGAACTTGCCATATAAAGTGTGTCTATTAGGTCTTGCCCACTTTTATATAAAGTAGCTATTTTAATACCCACAGTCTTATAAGTTATTTGTCCCATGTCATAGGGGATATAAATTAAATTCATGTAGGTTAAGTGAAATTTTCAAGTTGATGTAATTGGTGAGTATAAGAGAGAGAACTCACTTGTTTTTTATCTTGAAGTTCATTTTTTATGGCTAATATCATATATATATATATATATATATATATATATATATATATATATCATACTATGAAGTTGCAATTAAGAATCTAAGATCTGGAGTCAGGTTGCCTTTGTTAAAATCGGTCTTATTACTTTGTGACCTTGAGAAAGTTACCCAGGCGTTCTATACCTCTTTTCTATACCAAATTGCCCCACTTGACAAATAGCATCCAATTCAGAGACATTCTCTGCTTCCTTCACCTTCCTCAATCACCTAACACAAGCCCAAACTTTTTAAGTCCTTTCTTACATGTTCAGTAAGAGACGGTGCCCAGTTCTCCATGGTACAGGTTCTGTCTCGTTGCAAAGAGTCTATTAGCCCAACTTTATTTAACTACAAGTGTGTCTCTGTTGGTCTATGGTTGCAAGGTATAAACAACATCCAAAAATGCCCTTGGCATGACCTATGCCAGATCTGTTCTATCACCTTTTATCTAGTTGAAGCAGATTAGAAGCCTATAATTTATCTACAACCCCAATTCTTTCATTTCTCATGTCAATTCTAAGATTGAATCATTTTATTTCTATTGCAACCATCTTTGTTCAAGTTACAAGTGTTGCTTACCTAGACAAGTTCCATAGCCCTTTAATTATTTATTTTTATTTTTATTTTATTGATTTTTTTACAGAGAGGAAGAGAGAGGGATAGAGAGTTAGAAACATCGATGAGAGAGAAACATCGATCAGCTGCCTCCTGCACACTCCCCACTGGGTATGTGCCCGCAACCAAGGTACATGCCCTTGACCGGAATCGCAGGCCGACGCTCTATCCACTGAGCCAAAATAGAACTGTCATCCTCCATTTTTATTTCACCTGGAGAGATTTTTCTAAAGAACAGTATAATCATTTCTCTCTTTGGCTTATCACTTTTTAATTAGTTCCCATTGCTGTTAGGATTAAGACCAAAATCTTCAACATAGCCCATACATAGAAATATCAAAAATTCTTATTTGCCTTGGAGAGTCCAGCTTTATGCCTGTTGTCTTTGAAAAATTACTAGCCCTGCCTATTACTCTCAAAAGTATGGTCATTTGGATGATACATTTTATGGTCACTATATTTATAGGGACCTTCATTATCTGGTCTGTACTCATATCTCCATTCTAATCTTATGCTTCCCTCTCCCTCTCTGAATTTCATGTACACTTGTCTTTTTTCCCCTTCCATTTTATGACTGTGACACAATCTTATTTTTAGCCCTCTTTTTTATATCCCTTCCTCATCATCCCTCCTCTCTTTTTCTGGTTAGCCATTTGCATCCTTCCATTCTTATCTCTAAAGTCAGTTTCTAAGAAAAACATCTGACCTGCCAGATAAGATCAGAACCTGCTATATGCTTGCAAGTGCTCTGTACTTATCATAGCATTTATCACAGTCATACTATTGCATATTTATTTTGTTGAGGTTATTTTGTTTGCTTGTTTACTCTCCATTTTATCCCAGGGCCAGATACAGAATAATAAGCATTGAGTAATTTCTCTTGTTCAGAAATAGGTTTGAACCACAAATAATCCTATTAAGTGTGATGCTCAGGAAACCAAGAGAGGCATCTTTAATCTAAATCAAAACCTTTGTTTATCCCTTTCACCTCCAGAAAGATATGACTCAAAGATCACCCTTGAGTGATCATAAAATGCATCAGCTGTCTAGACAGGGATTGTTCTGCATGTCTGCTCACAGAGAATGAAGAATTGAGGACAGGTTGCAATGATTTATTCCAATCTACTCTAACTTATCCATTTAGGATGATAAAATTGAATTTTTTTTATACCAGGTGTTTAAAAGATACAGGATAAACAAAGAAGGAAGGCATGACAATTATCCAATTATCCTCCCACAACCCCAAGGAGAGATAGTTACCCAGGCCCAGTGATAGCCTTAAGGATGGATGCAGCTACCGGCAGATCTGATGTGGGTGATTCCCCTGGGAGCAAGGATTTGACAGGATAGCTTTCCAGTAATATGACTATCTCAGGACACCTCATTTTCTTAATATGGTGGTGTCAATGAATAAGGAACATTCATGATATGTCAACTGGAGGAATATTCCCTCAGTGTTCCAATATCTTCACAGAAAGACACACACACACACACACACACACACACACACACACACACACACACACACACACATATCTTCTATCTTTAGAAAAATTTGTTTGCTTCTCATTGTTACAAATATTCTAAGGTGCAAGAACATATTTCTTATTGATATACTTGTGCAACTCATTCACTGTATGTTTAGTAACATTAAAAATTACAATATATCTGGACATCAGAAGAGAAAACCATGAACTACCACTTAAAAAAAATTCCCTATATCAATATGAAACAGTACACGATGTATTAATATATGAGTGACATGCAAAAAAGAAAGGAGGGCAAATCATTTTAGAATACATAGATTTGGAAAAAAAATAGTATCATGACAAACACCTCTTCAAATTTACTTTCACAACTAACTGCCTCCTTTGGAAGGCATAAGAAAGTAGTTTGATATTTGAAAAAATGAGAGTTCAGAGAAAAACTGAAGGGAAATAGAAGAGACATCTTATAATATAACTAGAGGCCCGGTGCACGAAATTTGTGTATGGAGGTGTGTGTCCCTCAGCCCAGCCTGCACCCTCTCCAATCTAGGACCCCTCAAGGGATGTCTGGCTGCCCGTTTAGGCCTGATCCTCTCACAATCCAGAACTGCTGGCTCCCAACCACTCGCATGCCTGCCTTCCTGATTGCCCCTAACTGCTTCTGCCTGCCAGCCTGATCACCCCCTAACCACTCCCCTGCCCATCTGATTGATGCCTAACTGCTCCCCTGCCAGCCTGATTGCCCCTAACTGCCCTCCCCTGCAGGCTTGGTCACCCCCAACTTCCCTCCCATGAAGGCTTGGTCACCCCTAACTGCCCTCCCCTGCAGGCCTGGTCACCCCTAACTGCCCTCCCCTGCAGGCCTGGTCCCCCCCCAACTGCTCTCCCCTGAAGGCCTTCCACCCCTCCCCCCAACTGCCCTTCCCTGCAGGCCCAGTTGCCCCCAACTTCCCTCCTCTGCCAGCCTGGTCACCCCTAACTGCTCTCCCCTGCAGGCTTGATCGCCCCCAACTGCCCTCCCCTGCAGACTTGATCCCTCCCAACTGCCCTCCCCTGCTGGCCATCTTGTGGCAGCCATCTTGTGTCCACATGGGGCAGCCATCTTTGACCACATGGGGGCAGCCATCTTGTGTGTTGGAGTGACTGTCAATTTGGATATCACTCTTTTATTAGATAGGATAAGACATAAGAATCAAAACTAATTTAAAAAAACTCATATTTAAATAGAATTATTGTTTCAGATTCTCCAGTGCTCAAGGTCAACCCTATCATAACTTCTAGAACAATGTGGATACTGAGAGATGAAGGTCATGTATTTCCTTTCTGGACACCTGCTCAATTATTACAGAGGTTTTTTTGGAGGGTTGGGGAAAGCTAGAAGCCACAATAGAATGATTCCTAAGAAAAGGTTATTACTTATACAATTATTATATGTGATGATATGGCAATAATTAATTGTCTGCATGTGAAGTTGGTGGAGGTTATTTATTGGAGCCTTGTGCTCCAGAAGTTTGGCTCATGTTGTAGTTTTGTGAAAATCCATCAGTTAAGATTTATGGGGAATGGGAAAAGAAGTTGAACTCTACAAGACAGATGGCAGGTTTGATGAGTCAGGGCTTATCCAGTTTAGGTCCAGAGATCAGCTCAGTAAGACAAGAACCAGAAGGCACTCTAGGTTCAAAGACTTTGAACACAGGAAATTAGCTAAGACAAAGAACCTAGATTGAGACAGAGAGCAAAATATTAGAAATCAAATATTCAGTCTCAGATGGACTGGCTCTGTCAGCAGAAGCAATATGGAAAGTTGGTATTTCTTATAGATGTAGTAGAGAGTCTCCAAGATGGTTTTCCATGACCTTAATCTCCTGGATTCCTCATCGTCATGAAGTCCCCTCTTGCATTGTACCAGGATTGTGCTATGACCATTTTCATACTGCAGAAGCCGCGACATATACCGTCTAAGATTAGGTTATGAAAGATTGTGATTTCTATCTTGGATGTGGTTTTATGAATGGGCCCTGCACATTTGCTCCTACGTTATTTACTTCTTCACAGCAGGGTAGGACCATTAGCTCAAAGCCTACAGGGGCCAAACTCGGATTGTTACACATCCAATTGCTTTAAATATAGCCCAAATAAGCATATGTTTAGCTATTTTGAGCCTGCTTTGCATACCCCATGATACTGCACTCCACACCTGCTAGTCCTAGATAAGACAAATCCTGAGCCATAAAAGACCCCAGACTGCTGCTGCATTTCAGAGCTCCCTGACCCAGAGACTCACACCTTGGCTGAAAGACATCATCCAGACATTAAAGCCTCCTTTCTTCTCCTCCAGAGATCTCTTGCTCTCTTCCCCTTCTGAGTGATGGCCTCATGCTGCCTCTAGAAGGTTTCCTACTGTGAGGGACTTCCTCTTTCCTGCAACACTGTTTCATGCCTCCTTATGAAGCTTGTCAAATATTGTCATTTTGTGATTTTGAGTTTTTTTCCTTGATCAGCCTCCAAATCTTTGAACCCACCTCAGGTTGCCACACTCTTTGTCTTTCTTTTGAGGCTCTCACTTTGGAGAAAGGAAGTTGCCTTATTATGAGCAGCCCAGTGGAGGAGTCCAAAGGGTGAGAAACTAAAGTGGCTAGCCCGCAGCCAGTGAGGAACTGAAACCTGCCAACAACCACACAAGTGAACTTGGAGCAGGCTTTTCAAGGCCAGCGAAACCTTGAGATTACTGCAGCTGGTGGGAGACCCTGAACTAGAACCAGATAGTGAAGCCACTCTGAGATTCCTGACCCTCAAGAAACTGGGTGAAATAATAAGTGTTTGTTGTCTTATGCTGCCAAATGTGGGATGATTTGTTACACAGCAATAGATAAATAATACAATCACCTTCCAATCTGGAGTTCAGTCACCTCGAATGTTGGATAAACAGGGTCCCAGGTGGAGAGCAAGAAAATATATGACACAGAACTAATGATCAGTGACTTCTTCACACTCTGACTTAATATCTCAATATAAAACTAAATCTAAAATCTGGTGATTAAAACTGACCTTCTTTCCCAATGAAAATGAACAAATATGGGAATTTCAGTAGCGAAAATGTGAATGACTTTGATAAGTTCATTACACATATATCAATTTATAGCTGTCTCCTAGGTACAGAGAAAATGCTCAATAATTAGGAGAGTTTTGTTTTTATTTTATTTTTACTGTAGGGGCTACATTAAAACAATGCTCCTGGGTTAAACACCACTTCATGCACCACATCAGATAGAATTAATCACTTCTCTTCCTTCCCATTGTACCCGGAACATGGCCCATTCTTGAGAGTGTCACTGAACTGTGCCTCCTTTTGCTTGTATGTGTTTCCTTGCTTTTGCAGTTTTAGCATCTCATAGGGTGTTTGACACATGATCAGGCAACAACTCAGTTTTGATTTGAATTCACCTGAAAATTAGACTTTCTAAATTTTGAAAAGTGTATTCTACTTCTTTTTAATTTTTTGGATATCTCACATGAAAACTTGAATGAAAACTAACCATGTTACTGAAAAATAAACATTTCTTTATCAAGTTTGATTCATTTTCTTTATGGAAGGGTTACTATGTGGAGACTCTTTGGCTTAAATCTGAGAACAAGTGAATAAAATAAGACATAACAACCAATAACAAAGTTCCTGAAATCTCATAAGGAGTGTTAATGAGAAACAAGTACATATTTTTGGATGAGAGTTATTCTGATGCCCCACAATTCACTCCTGTGCTCCAAACACACACACACACACACACACACACACACACACACACACACACACTGGAATATTGTTCATTCATGCAAAAAAAGAAAATCATGCCATTGCTACAATTCAGATGAATTTGAGGCTATTATGCTAAGTGAAATAAGCCAGAGAGGAAAAGACAAACACTGTGTGATCTCACTTATATGTAGAATCTAAAAAAAGCCAAAGTTATGAAAACAGAGTAGATTTGTGGTTACCAGAGTCTGGGGGATTACCAGAGGCAGAAGGTGGGGGACAACGAATTGAAGATCTATTGTTTAAAGGTACAAATTTACAACTAGTAAAGACATAAGTCCTGGAGATCTAATGCACAACATAGTGATTATAGTCAACAATACTATATTGAAACTTCAAAATTGCTAAGAGACTAGATCTTAACTGTTCTTCCCACAAAAAATAAATGATAATTATATGATGTGCTAAAGGTGTTAGTTAATTATATGATGTGCTAAAGGCTATTGCAGTAATTATATTGTGATATACATGTACAAATAAAATTATATCTCAATAAAAATTTTTTCAATGAGAAAGATTTCATGAATGCTGTTTTCAGCATTTGAAGGCCTTTGCTAAACCAAGATTTTTTGTTAAGTGGGGTGGTTGCCATCTTGAATCAGTGTTCATTAACTGTAAACTATATTGGGAGAATATGAGAGGCTACAGACTCAATTGCTCTAATCCTATCTAATAAAAGAGTAATATCAAATTGACCATCACTCCAAGTCACAAGATGGCCACCCCCATGTGGTCAAAGATGGTTGTCCCCATGTGGACACAAGATGGCAGCCACAAGGTGGCCAGCAGGGGTGGGCAGTTGTGGGCAGTTAGGGGTGACCAGGCCAGCAGAGGAGGGCAGTTGAGGTTGACCAGGCTGGCAGAGGAGGGCAGTTGGAGGAAGACCAGGCCAGCAAGGGAGGGCAGTTGTAGGCGATGAGGCAAGCAGAGGAGGGTAGTTAGGGGAGACCAGGTCAGCAGGGGTGGGCAGTTGGGGGCAACCAGGCCTGCAGGGGAGGGCAGTGGGGGGGACCAGGCCAGCAGGGGAGGGCAGTTAGGGGTGACCAGGCTAGCAGGGGAGGGCAGTTAGGGGCAATTGGGCCAGCTGGGGAGCAGTTAGGCGTCGATCAAGCTGGCAGGGGAGTGATTAGGGGTGATCAGGCTGGCAGGCAGAAGCGGTTAGGGGCATTCAGGCAGAGGCAGGTGAGCGGTTGGGAGCCAGCAGTCCTGGATTGTGAGAGGGATGTCCAGCTGCCTGTTTAGGCTGGATCCCACCGGGACATCCATCAAGGGGTCCTAGATTGGAGAGGGTGCAGGCTGGGCTGAGGGACACCCTGCCCCCCATGCACGAATTTCATGCATCGGGCCTCTAGTTAAGGTAATAAGACAGAAGACAAAGCTGACTCCTAAAAGGAGATGAAGAAGTAAATAATCTCATACTTCTTATCATATGCATTCCTTACATTATTATTAAGAGACTGTATTGAAATAAAGGGCATGGACTGATTAAAATTATTGAATAGAATGACTAACATTATTAAACACTACTACTGCCAAGCAATTTACATAGCTTATCTCATGAATTCCCACCTATCATCTAAGATTGATAATACTATTAGCCCTATTTTACAGATAAGAATATTAAAACTTAGAGTGGTTAATAACTTGTACCAGACCACCAGGTGACTAGGTGTAGTCAGATTCTATAGTATACTTGTATATCTCATTGCTTTTTGAAACCATCCATCGGCTTGTAAACGCAATGATTGTTATTCACAGAATTTTATATGTACTATATTACTAAACAATTTCCTCTTCCAAGCTATAATCATGTAAGCTCTGAAATAAATTAATATCTGCTCTTCATCAAGTCCTACATGTATTCCATAGAATATATATGCAAAAGAATGATAATTACACTATAGAATCAATCAACTGCTGTAAAAGTTGTCTACTTGAGTTGTCCTCAATCAGATTGGTAATCAGCATTTGAAAAGCCCTAACTGCAGAGTGGATAGAGAGCTGGATCCTGAATCCAGTTAATTTGGCAGCAAAAGAAAAAAAAAAAAAGCCACAGAATTAGGATAGATAAAGCAGTAAAAATCTATTAGAAAAAGGTCACATGTGCTTTAGCAATTAATCTGTTGGGAGGGTGGCAATATAATGTTTGACTAAGGTTGGATTTAAGGTTATCAGGGTCTGGTTGCATTAATCTATCATCTAGAAGTGAATTCACCTTTGATTGGCCTTTGAATGGTTTTGCTTGTATCAGCTGCACACACCATTCAATATTAAATTGCAGAACAAGTTTTTACTGATCAATTTATTTTTATAAACATGTTTACAAGTAAGTTATTTTTATAAACATGTTTACAAGAAAGTTATTTGGCATACTTCCAAACATAAGTTACAACAGTTACTTATTAGATAATTTCTTTATAATATGTTGCTGTGTGGGCTTGAAAAATCTAAACTTTTGTATTTTAAAAGTTATCATATCTCCAGTTATTTTTTACCAGCCATACTTTAATTAAAAACACATATATCTAAGAGCCTCTGTTAATTGTGCTTGCCTAATTAGCATACTTTTGTTTCCTCCAGGATGTGCCAATGAAGAGAATCATATTATCATATTATATCATCTTGTTGATAGCATGTATCCTATCTTCATCATCGACTCATCAGCATTCTTGATTTTCCAACTTTCAGAAGAATCTTGTCTGGATAAGAGTAATAATAGCTCACTGAGGTGAGTTTCCTCAGAATGGAATTTTCCTCTCCATTATAGTTTTTTCTAATAGGGTTCCTTTCTTTGTTAGATAAATTGAGGTGATAGAATGGAAACTCCAACATAATTCTGGGTTCTATTATCTTAGTTTTCCACATAAATTATAATATAAAAGTAGAAGGAAACCTTGTGAGTGTGGTGTAGTGGAAAATTTTAGGCAATGGGTGGCAGGAATGCTGAGCTTTAATTTCAGCTATGTTCCTTTACTTTGGGAAAGTTGCTCAAGCTTTCTAAGTCTCAAAATTCTTATCAGCACAATATATATATATAATAAAACCCTAATGTGCAAATTGACCAAAAGGGAGAACGACTGGTTGCTATGACATGCACTGACCACCAGGGGGCAGACGCTCAATGCAGGAGCTGCCCCCTGGTGGTCAGTGAGCTCCCACAGGGGGAGTGCCACTCATCCAGAAGCTGGCTCAAGGCTGGTGAGCGCAGCGGCAGTGGCAGGAGCCTCTCCCACCTCTGTGGCAGCTCTAAGGCAGTGCTAAGAACCCCTCAGGAGATGTCTGCCTGCTGGCTTAGGCCCGCTCCCCGCAGGCGGACATCCCCTAAGGGTCCTGGACTGCGAGAGGGTTCAGACTCGACTGAGGGACCACTCCCAGTGCACGAATGTCATGCATCAGGCCTCTAATATACACATACATACATATATATCTATATATCTATATCTATCTATCTATCTATATCTATTTCTATCTATATCTATCTATATCTATATCTATCTATCTATCTATCTATCTATCTAATTCTATTTATCTTGCCTACTCACAGTACTGTTTTAGGAATTAGGTAGTGGCTATAGTATTCTACTGAAAACAAGTTATTTTGTACTCTATATTGCAGACAGATTTGAGGATTATTTTAAAAGTTGTATGGTTTATAGCTATAAATTTGCTATAAGAATTTGATATTAATACTCTACTTTTATGTAATATGGAATATTAAATATAAATCATGAAAAGAAACTATGAGAAGTATTTTACTTCTGAGTTAAGATATGATAAAAGGCACAATTTTGTGGGAGATGATGACTGTTGCTCTCATAAAATGTAGAAGAAAATGAATTTGCTTCACATACTCAATTCTGCCCGTATGTTGTGCTAGGCCTATAGCAAGATGAGGTCAGCAATAGGGCAAATAAAAAAAGCTATTATATAAGCAGCATCATTTTTTATGTAGGAAGATTTGTATAATTATTTTTTCCAAGATCAATGAATAATAAGCAAATGTCACAAGCCTTCACATTTTGAACCAAATGATGTTATAATTAAAATGGTAAATAGACATATAAAAATGAAAGAACAATTTTTCTTTGTATAAGTAGGGAGAGACCTTTTTCTTCCTCCTTTTTCTTATACCATTTTCTTTGGATAACTTATTTCTCTGACTCTTTGAGATATATGTAAATCTTTTTTTTAAAGTAACTAAGACTTTTTGCCAATTTAAAAAGCACAAATGCCTTTCTCAAGGACCTGAAGCTGTCGTCTTTAAAACAGAATCATCAAGGCAGTTAACCCCCCTGTTTCACAGTTTCTGCAGGGAGATAGGAGCCTAACAGCTGATGCCTGGCTTCAAGTTGCAAACCTCCTGTCATGAAACTATGAGAAATTGATTTTTTCCTTTAGGTAAAGCCAATAAGATAGCCTAGATGATCACCCCAATTACCAGAGGAATTTAGAATAAACTATATGTGGCCAATGCTGCCGTCACATCCTCTTACTTGGAGACTAGTTACTGTTTATCTTGAGAACAAGCATGTAGAGGGTTGTATTTGTTTGACTATAGAATAGGATGAGGTTGGTGCTATTTTTTTGTTTGTTTATGTAATCTCTTTAACAGATTGCCTGTGACATGCATCTCATTCTTGTTTAATGCTTATTAAAAAATAAAACTGCTGTATCTCCTCTTCCACTTTTTTTGCAGAGGTTTGTAGTTGGCTGAGGATTTTTTTTTTTAAATTGTGTTTCCCCAGCATCACACACATCTATTTGATTATAAGACTATTTTATTTAAAGTTTTTGGATAGCTTTCTTTTACCCATGGGATCAAGACCACATCTCAATATGAGTTCAATGTCCTCTACCATGTAGCCCTCATATATCTTTTAGCATCATTTCTTAGTGCTGCCTACACACAAGCCTCAAGAAAATGGTCAGCATGCCCCGCCTCCTGAGTATTCTATGCAAATTTAAATAGCCATTCACAAGGATGTGGTGGGGCAAAACCAGAGTAATAAGCTTGGTGGATCATTTTCCTAGCAAAATAACAATTTAGCTGGTGAAAATTATGAAAATAAATCATTGAAAGTCTCTGGAAATTGTCCTAAGGGCAGAAATGGAAACATGATCTGAAAATAGAGGGTATAGGAACACAGAAAATAGGAACACAATTCAAGAAAATTTATGAATCATGGTAAGAACGAATGTGAGGGTCTGTGGCATTGGAGCCATGAATCACTTCCTTATATCTTCTCTAGCTCCTTGTTATGGAAACTTTAACCTGGGGACTCATCTCTGGACAAGTGCAGCTCAGAGTACTGGACGGTCTTTCCCACTAGATCATTCTAGGACAGGGAAACCATGCTTAAAGAATCCAGGGAAGGGTTGATAAAAATGTGTCACCAAATATATTCTGGAGTTAAAAAAAAAACAACACACAACTGAAATTTAAAAGTTCACTAGATGCATTTAATGGTAGATTTTAGCTAACTAAATCAACCAAGTTTAAGAAATATGACTAGAAAATGAATCTGAAAATCAGCAATAAAAAGAATGAAGAGCAATTTCTGAAAAATGTAAGACACATGTGTAACTTTGAAACAGCCAGAAGACAACACAATCTATCCAATCTCTATATATAAAAGGCTAATATGCAAAGTGTCTCCTTGGGAGTTCCACCAGGAGACCTGGAGTTCGATTGCTCGCTATGATGTGCGCTGAGCACCAGGGGGCGGCACCAAGTGAAGGAAGGCCCTGGCTGGTAGCTGGAAGGCCCTGATTGCCCCTGATTGCCAGCCAGGCCTAGGAACCCAACCAGTGCACTAATTTCATGCACTGGGCCTCTAGTAAACTAATAAATGGAAGTAAAATATGAAATAAAACAACACATATGAGTTCTAACTGAATAGTAGTTTCAAATAAGTATCCATTGGCTTAATTTATCAGTTAGAAAGACACTTTTAGATTGATTATATTAATCTAAAAGTGTAGAACTCAGATTTTGAAACTCCTAAATTAAATAAAAAAGAAAGAAAAAGAAAAAAAAGACAATATTTTTGAAGATTCTCTCTTAAAAATATACCAAAGGTTAAAAATAAAAGGGTAGAAAATGAATACCAGGCAAATAAAACTATTATAAAGATGGAGGTAACAATATTAATAATTTTAAAAAAAAATTTAAGTTGAAACAAGAAAAGAGATCTTATAAAAGTAATAGATGAAGAAATTTTATTCATCATAAACATGTATAAACTACTTCAAAATATATTAAGTTTTGGCAGTATGATAGGGTGCATGTAAATCAGGACTTGCAATTGGAAATTTAATATATTCCTCTCAGGAACACTGAGATCAAGCAGTCAAAAATAAACTAGTGTACCAAAATTTTGACATAGAAGGAAGCCTCAAACAAGCAGCTTCCTGGGCAATTATTTTGCTTTCCTGATCACTCAGAAAGTATCAAACATCTGCCTGAAGTTCATTCAAACACTTCAGGGATCCCTTATTGAGAGGAGAAAACATTTTCTGCCGCCAGGAACAACCTCATCTCCTTTCAATCCTCGTGCAAAGCATTTAAAGGCGCGGGGATCAGCAGCTTTGTTGAAGTGACTGTCTCACAGTAAAAATTCAAGCCTTCTTCCAGAACCGTTCGCTGCTACTTGCCAACTGTTTTTTGAATCACTACTCCTACACATATTTTCCTTTACCCAAACAGCAAAAGCAGTGTCACCAAGCATTGCAGATGTCCTGTTTCTGAACAGAGGATCAATAATTCACTTCCAGCTAAAGATTTTAATAGCAGAGGAAATTCAGAGGATTTGGGGGGTTCTAAAAGAAGCTCTCCAAAGATAAAAAATTTTTTTCTTGATGTCATCTGAGTGCACATAAGGTGACATCTAGGAGTTGGCTGCACAGAGAGCTGTCCTTAGTTTCATGTACCTGCAGGCTGATGAGAAAAGACAGCATCACTAACGCTTCATGACCTTCTGTAATATATTAGGACACAAATGGCATGCTTCTTGAATGGCTCGTATCATTTGTCACAGGTACTGCTTTACTTCCGGAACAACAAGCTACAAGCCGCTTTCATTGCCAGGAACCATGGTTGTACTGAGCTCTCTCCAGTGATGGGCAGCTCCGTTTCATAGTTGGAAATGGAATATGCTGTCTTGGAGGATGCTTCCTGGGAAGGGTTTGATTCAGGATAGCTTTAATTTCCAGGCTCCTTCAACCAAGCCATCTTCTCATGAGAAAAACCACTGCTGTGTGACACATCCTCAGGTTAGATACATCTGAGCAGAGTTTTCAGTCCTAATGGCTCTAGGTTACTACGGGCAAAAATGTTTGCCACTCTCTAATACTGTGGTTTTATGGCCAATCAGATTTTTCCGTAAAATTAAAATAAAAAGAAATGTTATTTTCGTTTAATGTTTTTATTTGATAGTTTCGAACTTAAGTTGTGCATTTATAAACAATGGCGAAAGATATTTTTAATAATTTATATAACTAGAAGCTATTCTAAATGAAATATGGTTAATGAGTATACTCACATATGTATGCACAGTACTGTATTATGCCATTTACAGCAAAGATATAAAAGCATTGATGTAACATTTTCTCCATAAACAAATACATATATTTTTACATGACAGAAAGATCATTTTTAAAAAAGTGTGTGTGTGTGTGTGTGTGTGTGTGTGTGTGTGTGCATGTGTGTGTGATGTATTTTTCAGGCTATGCCTAGTTCTTGGATATAGGTAAAAGTTTAAAGCTCCTAATATGGAAGAATTTTAAAGGGTTTACAGTTAGCAAAACTGGGAGCAGGATCAGAGATACAGTGATTTGTAACTCAAATAGCAGGCTAGTCTTACCCCTTGCTGGAGCAGACTGGAGAATGAGAGTAACCTAAAGAAATGTCACAGCTTGGCGTAATGTCCCTTTGCTAAAAAAGCTATAATTAATCTCTACGTCATTGAGAATACATAAAAACTCCATCATTTGGCACTGAACACAGCCATGATTTTTAAGCTAACTTTCAACTAGTTTTCATCAAGATAGCTACATTATAGCTAAATGGAACTCCTGAGTACTTATGTATGTGCCCCCTGCTTTCTCACCTCCATTAAAAACATATTTTGTTTTGTCAATACCCCTGTTTTCTTAAAGACTAAATATCATTCATCTTTTACAACCCTGTGTAAATGATTTGCCTTCTATGTTGTCTTCCCTAATCAAGTTAGGTAAAAATAATCTCTTCAACCTAGAGACTTTGGGGATTTTTCTGTTCAATTCTATTATGAAAAATTTCACTTTTTATCCTGTTTTAATGGTATTTATGTATTTTTTATTACCTCTGTCCTTCTTGATTTATCTTTGGAAATTTTGCATCTGATATCAGTGTTTGCACACATCAATTGTTCCTTAGTGAGTGAGTGAATCAACAAATGAAGTAATAATGAAGTGTAGACATTTTTCTTAATAATTCTTTACTTTGGCTTATGTTATCTGCCAACTCAAGTTAGCAACAACTCTTGCTCTCAATAACTTCACAATTGATTATCTGTGTAGAAGCATCTAATGAGAAAACAATTCTTAACTGAGAATACTGATCCAAAGAATCATTTGCTTTCCTGTAGTTGACATTACAATGCAAATAATTAATATTTAATTTTCAAGACAGCAATTTTAGATTTTTAAGGAACTTTAAAATTCTAGGTATATAGGATCACACAAAAATGAAAAACCTTATAATAGAACCACAGATTTATGTGAAAGGTTTTTTATGATCTGAATGATGCATGAGTCTGTTATAAGCCAGACGCTGTGCACAGACTTTACATCAAACTTCAGAAGAGCCCTCACATTAAGCATAACTTCATTCCTCAGATGAAGGTATAAGGCCCTCAGAGGGCAGGCGAGTTCGTGTCATACAACCATTGATTGGTAGATTCAAGATTCCTATCCAGGTCTTGTTCTCTTTCCACTAGTAAACTTGCTGTTAAATTTATTGTAATTTTGGCATTGGGAATGTCAGATAGAGAAAATTGGATGTAGTAGACAAAATCCTGAAACAGGTGTTCAAAAGCCAGGGCTCCAGAAAAATATAAATTAAGTGGGAGTGGATAAGGTGTGTTGCAAGTTTATACTGGGGAGGTAGAATATTATCCTACCTAATAATAGACAAATATGCAAATTGACCATACCTCCGACACACCCAAAAGCCATGCCCACAAGCCACGCCCACCATCCAATCAGAGCGAGCATGCAAATTAACTCAAACCAAGATGGCTACAGCCACAGAGAACAAGGTTTCCTAGGTAACAGAGGAAGCCAAGCTTTCTGTGTGCCATTGCAGGCCTAAGCCTCCACTCAAGGCTACAAAGTTTCAATTATAGAAGGTAAACAAATCCAAACAGAAATGGCAGCAGCCACGGAGCTGGAAAGAGCAGGAAGCTAGGTTTGCCCCCTGCTTTTCGCACACCCTGGCCAGCCCAGGCCTCCACGTAAGGCTACAAAGTTTCAATTATAGAAGATATACACAAACCCCTATAGAAACGGCTGCCAGCCACGGAGCGAGCAGGAGGCTTGGCTCCACTCTAGGCTACAAAGTTTCAATTGTAGAAGGTAAATAAATTCCAGATACCAGGACCTCCGCTTGGGTTGCCAGGGGGCGTGGCTGGCCTGCAAACCACCATAGGTCCCTCGCTCAGGCCGCCCCACGCCCCATGGGAACCCCACCATGATCAGGGACAACCTTCAGGGCAAACCAGCTGGCCCCCACCCATGCACCAGGCCGCCTCTATCCTATCTAATAAAAGAGTAATATGCAGATTGACCATCACTCCAACACACAAAATGACTGCCCCCATGTGGTCAAAGATCCTGCCCCCATGTGGACACAAGATGGCCATCACAAGATGGAGGCACCAGGCCTGCAAGGGAGGGCAGTTGGAGGCAATCAAGCCTGCAGGGGAGGGCAGTTAGGGGTGGCCAGGCCAGCAGAGGAGGGAAGTTGGGGGCAAACAGGCTGGCAGGGGAACAGTTAGACATCAATCAGACTGGCATTGGAATGGTTAGGGGGTGATCAGGCTAGCAGGCAGAAGCAGTTAGGGGCAATCAGGAAGGCAGGCAGGCGAGCAGTTGGGAGCCAGCGGTCCTGGATTGTGAGAGGGATGTCCCAGATTGGAGAGGGTGTAGGCTGGGCTGAGGGACACAACCCCCCACCCCTGTGCATGAATTTCGTGCACCAGGTCTCTAATAATGTATAAGAGAAAACTCAAATGCTACAACCAGTGTTAATAAGTGATATAATTTAGGGCAAAGTACTATTATCTTTAAAATGAGAATATTAATCCACATTCAGTTTTCATTTATTCTGTAAATGAAATAACACATACAGGGTAGGGCAAAAGTAGGTTTACAGTTGTTCATATGAAAAATAATACAATAATTGATAAATAATGAATCATTAGTTGGTTGGAATGTTGTCCTATACATTGAAAAGTGAAGGGTTCAATTTTCAGTCAGGGCACATGCCCAGCCACATTGGTATCTCTCTGTTTCCCTTCCTTTCTAAAAATCAATTTTTAAAAATAAGTAAGTAAGTAATAGTACAGAAACTCCTGTGTGTCATGTACTCACAATTACAAGCCTACTTTTGTCCCACCATCTACTATATAGTCAGCATTTAACAAATGCTGAATATATTCAATAAGTGATAGATTTTCTTTTAGAAAAATTTTAATCAACTTTAACTAAGGCTCCCATAAAAAATACCACAGACTGGGTACCTTAAGGAATAGAATTTTTGTTCTAATGTAGATGGACAAAATGACCCAAGTGGGGGAAAAAAAGTACGACCTATGTTAACCATAGAATCTCATAAAAAATTGTTCTTTATGATTTTTAGTTAATACACACAAAAAAGTGAGGCATTCTAATTAAGATCCATGATGAAGTTATGAGGCAACATTTTCAAACCTGAAGAACTAGAGTACCTTATTTGAAGAGATACTGGGAAAATATCCAAGAGGCACAATGAAGAAATACTACTATTTCTGCTGATGTTTTCATCACAATGGCTTCTGCTATTTTATCTATCCCATACTGAGGTGAAATAAAACTTACTTTTCCATATATAGGTAATCAGTTATCTGATTGAAATAATTATTCGTTAGAAAATTATGTATAAGAGCAAACTCAAATGCTGCAACCAGTGTTAATAAGTGATATAATTTAGAACAAAGTACTATTATCTTTAAAGTGAGAATACTAATCCACATTCAGTGAGTTCTTAATTTAAAATATCAAAATTATTTGCCTTATCTTTGAAGATTCTTTTATTTCTGAGGAATAAATATTTTCAAACAGTACTAATAAAATAATTCAAGCCAGGGTGCACTTATTATTTTTACATATATTTGTATTGATTTCAGAGAGGAAGAGAGAGGAAGAGAGAGAGAAACATCAATGATGAGAAAGAATCATCTATAGGCTGCCTCCTATACATCCTAAACTGGGGATTGAGCCCATAACCCAAGCATGTGCCCTGACCAGGAATCAAACTGTGACCTCCTGGTTCATAGGTCAATGCTCATATTATTTAAAGAAAATAATAAGCTTTCCACATTATGAAGTAAGTAAGAAGTAGGAACATTGTAAACAAGTATTTTATTTGTCAATACAGTAGGTTTGCAAGTATATTTTACTGTATTTTTCTTCTTTCTTAATGTAGAATGCCTCTAGTCACCGTTAATATCACAGATTAAGAAAGATCCCTATTTTTAATATATTGTCATGGTACAAGAATTATGTTTATTGTTTAAGATCCTTCAACTCACTTTCTTTGTTTGTGTTAGAATGATAAAGTGTTTTGAAAGTACTATCAATGCTACGAAGGAAAAAAATGTTACAATATGCCTACTCCATGTATTCAGGTAACAACTGAGGAGGAACAACTTGATTGGGTGGTAGCAGTCAAGGAAATGTAAGTCTCTAGGACACATTTTTCTTCTTCAAAGCAGAAATTGGTGACACTTTCATAGCATGGATCAACCTTTTTATCTATTAGACTTCAGTTCTGGAGGCAGTTCATCCCGGGATGTACTTTAAAGTCATAAAGACGGTAGAGCAAATATTTCAAGTCTCAGCTGGTATCAATGGCTTTATGACTTGGTTCATGATACATAGTACTTTGAAATTCTAGGATTGTAAGAGCATAAAAATAACGAAAGACTCCTGTCACATGAATAAGTTAGAGGAATCAGAAATATGCTCTAGAATCTTGAGTATTTGTTTAGGCCACATTTCATACATGTGCATGAGTCAAAACCAATTTGAAATGAAGAGTATACACTTAGCAAAGATTTTGAAGTGCGTACCGTCTCTCTTTAGTAGATAGCTTACAGAAAAGCAGGTGAAAAGAAGATAAAAATATCGCCTTATATATTTTCCTTGCAAAACCCTCAATCCTTTTAAGAGCTTCCAATCTTCTCAGAGTTAACAGACATTTTTTAGGAAAAATATAGCACACAGTTACATAATCTTCTGCAGATGCAACAACAGATCTTTTGGAAATAAATCTTTTCTTATTAGTGTGTCAGCAGCTTCGACTTTGCCAAGTTAATCATTTAGCCAGCTGAAACCTTGCATGTTTGTTTTGCTGGTTTTGGCCTTGTCAGCAGTAATGTAAGTAAAAGTGGTTTCCTTAATCCTTTTACTTTAGCTAAACTCCTGTAGAGATGATATTTCTTAGGAAAATTACTTTGTAAAAATGTGTATGTGATCTAGAGGATATTTAATTTATTAAGATTTCTTATCCCATAGACTGAATCGGCTCTCAACATGTCTCCAAGGTTGGTATACTTCATTCATTACGGTTCACTTCATGATCTCATTTTCTCAGATTCCATTGTACACCTGGGTCAGGTTCTTCATGACCCTCGCAGACAGATCAAACAAAAAGCTTCCTCGCAGAGTCTTCCTCTTGCAGTACAGGAACGCCTCGTACCGCCTCTCTGCCATATCCACCAGGGCAATTAATTCACTCTCTGTACTAGAGCTCACAGACCAAGAAAAAATAATCTGGATAAATTAAGTATACTAAAATTAAATATATGCACTTTATATACAAAGTATAGACACTTTCTAGAATACAATCTGACAATATATTTCCAAACCTTTGAATACTGTGAAAATTTGACCCCATAATTAAATTTGTAGACCTCTATCCCAAGGAAATAATCAGAGACATACTTGAAGTTATACTCAGAAATGTGTATCTCAGTGCAACCATAAAAGTGAAAAAGAAAAGAGACGCCTTGAGTGTCTAGTTATGGGGAGTTGTTATATAAATTAAATGAGCAAAACCATGTGATAGAATAATATGAATTAATAACACAAAAATGTCTGCTTTCAGCAATTTGGTGGGCTATTTACTGGGAAGCGCCTCCCATTATAAAATTACTAGCTCTTCAATAAAGTATTTTTTCACATACTTGTGAATTCCAAAAAAGTAGGGGAAATCTAAGGATCACCTGTCCTCACACACACCTGAACATGACCTATGTGGGGGATCTCAAGGGTCAGTGGGAGCATCACTAAAACAGGGCCCTATGCAAAGTGGCAGAATTAAGTCTGAGCTTTTTACAATAAGTCTATGATTTTTGAAAGGAGGCTGAAGTGGTCCCAGATTGGCACTAACCTTGAATCTCATCATACATAAGCAAACACAAATATTTTCTAGAGTTTCAATGATCCTCAACTCAGACCTTTAGGTCTCCTTTGAGTATGGTAAAAGGTGGGGGCGGGGGGGGGGGTCAACAAACGAGGAAAGAAAGCACTATGTTTGAAAGAGAACAGTAATAATGACAGGATATAGTACCTATTTAGGGCATGTATTTTCAAATCAAATACAGGATATTGAATATCAATTAATTATATATATATATATATATATATATTAAGCAAATTTTATCTAATTTAAAAAATGCTCTAGAATCTTGAGTATTTGTTTAGGCCACATTTCCTAAACAAATACTCAAGATTCTAGAGCATTTTTTTAATTTAAAAAAATTTAATTAAAATTTTTAAAATTAGATAATATTGTAAAAGTCAAACTAATTAGAAAATTAATAAAATATTAATAAATGAATTTAAAATACATACTTTTTGAAATAATAAGTGACATAATGGATAGGTAAAGTAGACCCAGTTGAAGAGTAAACAAAAAAAAAAAAAAACAAAACAAAGCTTAAACCAAACAGAGGAGAAGAAAAGAGAAAAGTGACCTGTAGGGTACATTGAGAAAATATGGTATAATGCACGTCTAAAATCTTTTTTCCAATATAAGATTGCATGAGTGACTTGTTATCACATAAAAAATTATCTCCCAATATAAACACTTAGCACAGTAGATATTAGCTGAATTGTCTGGCCCAGGGTCTCTTAGTTTGCGATCAAACTGTTGGCCTGTTGGCCAGGACAGCAGTCTCAGAAAAATGGACTGAGCTGAAATTCCCCTTTCAACTCCCTCACAAGTCTTTCGGTGGAAGATAAGAGTTTCTCACCATATGGGTTCCTCCACATAGACTGAGAGATTGAAAGGAAATGTGTGTGTGTGTGTGTGTGTGTGTGTGTGTGTGTGTGTGTGTGTGACAGAGAGAGAGAGAGAGATAGAGAGAGAGAGAGAGAGAGAGAGAGAGAGAGAGAGAGAGAGGAAAGGAGAGAGTAGGAGGGAGAGGGGCTGTAATAAATTTAGTGGCATAAAACAGTAGAAATGTATTGTTTGTAGCTCTGGAGGTCAGAAATCCTAAAATCAAGTTATTGGCAGTTGTTTCTTCTGGAGTCTAGGGTATAATCCATTTCCTTGCTTTTTCTAGCTTTAAGATTCTACCTGCATTTCCATGTAAGATAATATATTTACAGGTTTCAGGTGTGACGATGTGGACATCTTCGGGGGACACTATTATGTCTACAACAGCGCCCATCTGTAAAATGATAGGAGTAATAATGCCTACTTTCTAGCTTTGTTATGATTATTTAGATGACTTTAGGTTGTTGTTATTTTTAAATATATTTTTATTGACTTTTAGAGAGAGAGGAAGGGAGAGGGATAGAGAGATAGAAACATCAATGAGGGAGGAAGTCATTGATTGACACCTGCATGGCCCCCACTGGGGATCAAGCCTACAACCAGGGCATGTGTCCTGACCTGGAGTAGAACTGCTGAGACACAACAGCTGGGTGTTTATTGTTGTTTTTTTTTTTGTTTTGTTTTTGTACTCAGAGTATGAGCTAGCACATATTGAATGCTATAAAAATGTTTAATGAATAAGAACTGCATGATCTGACTCCTATTGTTTAATTATTTTGGGTTTG
Source organism: Eptesicus fuscus (assembly GCF_027574615.1). Taxonomy (NCBI): domain Eukaryota; kingdom Metazoa; phylum Chordata; class Mammalia; order Chiroptera; family Vespertilionidae; genus Eptesicus; species Eptesicus fuscus. The sequence goes on along the minus strand of NC_072474.1, from coordinate 90,543,883 downwards.
CGATCTCTGAGCTCTTCTAATTTTTTACCTACAAACATGTATGCTTATTTTTGATTGAGTACCAGACATTAAAAATAAAATCTGTAGAGATAAATTGAATTGTTAGACACTATTCTCTTCCTCCAGAGAAGATTTGTGTTTGCTATCAGCTGGTAGCCAGGCTAAACTCACTGGCCATCCTGAAGTAATTTAACCCAATCATTTACTGAGACTATTGTAATCTAGGTGTCAGGCCTCATGAAGACTCTTGGGGTATTCTCCAAGGCTTCTCTGCTTTTGAGTTCAAACTCCAATCTTTGTCTTTCCCATCTGTCTGTGGAAAGCACTGTTTAATTTTTTGCCCTCTCAGTCTTCTGTAGAATTATCAGGTTAAGAAGAAAGATAGATGCCAGCCTCACCTCTCCTAATATTCTTCTAAATCTTTGTGGTATAATTACTTACTACTGTGACAATTTCCTGATGCTTTCTAATAAATAAACATTCTAGTCTCTCTAGTATTCTTTTTTTTTTTGCCATTATCAGTAGCCCAAACTGAGAAACTGGATTTTGTTTCATGGTCATGTGCTCTTCAGAAAATAAAAACACTTAAGAATTATTTCTCACACTGCCAGTACTCTGATAGAAATTGAATGGCAAATTATGGAAATCTTGAGCCATGAGTCATAAATCAAGGAGGCCTAGAAGTGTACTTTCATCAGTTGAAATGGTATACTAGTATATCTGACTAAGCTGAACAGACACTGAAGACACAAGAACAAATCATAGTTCAATTATAGCATTGTTTTTAATTCTTAAAATTTGAGAGCTCTTATATACAATTCTATATGATAATTCATAAGACAATTTTTATTTCAAATATAAAGAGATATAATGAAGGTAAAATGAATAAACTAGAATTTCTTGTATCTACTTAAAGTTTTAAGTTATAAAGTTACTAGAGGCCCGGTGCACGAAATTCGTGCATGGGGGTGTGTGTCCCTCAGCCCAGACTGCACCCTCTCCAATCTGGGACCTCTCAAGGGATGGGGCCTAAACCGGCAGTCGGACATCCCCCGAGGGGTCCCAGATTGGAGGGGGTGCAGGCTGGGTTGAGGGACACCCTCCCCTCCCCCCAGTGCACAAATTTTGTGCACCAGGCCTCTAGTTTTATTATAAAAAGACTTCCTAGAAATATTTACGTCCATATAGTGCCATCTGTATCCCTTTATGTTACTAACTGTGCTACATTTTGTGCGTGTTTCCTCCCAATCTACTCTCTGCCCTTCTCTCCCATGCTCTGCCCTGGGAGGCTGAGCCTTGTGAATTGCATCTTCAAATTTCCCTTGCTGACTGTCCTCTGGTTGGGTCATACCAGTGGGCACCACTGGCAGATTGCAGCAGAATGGAGTAAAAGACCACAGTATCTCTTTCCTGCTTCTCTCTTTCTCCTTTACAGGGTCTCTGGCAGTAGCTGTATGCCAGCTGGACACTGCTCTAAAGTTCCAGATCTCAGTGGGCTCTGAAAACGCTCTTGTCTTTTCAGTCTTAGAAGTGATAATGTTTTTGCATTGCTGCTCTGAGGTCTCATCATTCCTTATCCCTGTCCACAACTCTGTAAGTGGAGTTCCTTTATAAGTCTGCTCTTTGAAATATTTAAGTTTTCTTAATGATACCTTGGCTAATGCACTAATGAAATAAGAAAGAAAGAGTAATACAATAGTGCAACAAGTGGTAAAATCTACTGAAATATATCACTTGATTTATGCAATATGAAAAAAAAATCAAACAGTGTATAAAACTATTTTTTAATTAGTTGGATAATTGTCAGGTCAGATTTATTCACACTAATCCCCCAAATATATGGTCTATTTAGAATGTCCCAAGCCTTGAAACAAACTTGCTTAATAGGTATTTTGTTAGTGTCTTTAGGATAATTATAATGGTACTATGTACAAATGTAACGTTCAATATATTTAATGGTTATTTTCAAAGGGCCAATGGTAATAGCTGTAATGATCATCAATGCACTGATCAGGTTTTAATATGGTTACAGTGATGTGAAATTTTAAAATGTTGCAGTCATGTTATAATTTCTTTCCATAAGATTTTTCATGAGAACTAATATATCTCATTATAAGTCCAAGAGTTACTGAAATGGAAGGTGACCATCCCCTTTAGCAAAACTGATTAGTCTGTACTTTTACTTCAATGTGTTTATCTATTAAAGCCAGACTAATTAGCAAATTCATTAATGAGGTTGCTATATCTGTTGTAAAGAAAAATCTCTCCTTAGCAACCTTGTTATTAAAATAGTAAGTCAAAGGGAGCTCAACTTGGCAAATTTTTGCGATTCATACTTGAGAAATGTAAGCATATTTTCCTTTACTGTCTGCAATGTGGACTGGTAATAATAGGATCTCTGTTCAAACAAATAATTAGAGTTGATGAAAAAGGGTAAACATAACCCTAATTAATGTCTTTGCCAATAGCTGTTGCTTGTTTTAGGCACTAATCCAAGTTCACTGTGTAGCCTCTTCATACCTATATGGAATAATTAACAATTCATTGACACAGCCTTAAGGCACTGTTTGATGATGTGTGACTGTAACTTTGATGTGCTACTAATGATGATTTTGCTTTTCTTCTCTGCATTTTGACTGGATCTTCTGCAGTAATTTTCTATCTTTTGCTGGGCATTCTACTCCCACAAACTATTTTTTAAAAAACATATTCTTTTTAAAAGGGAGAGGGATAGAAATATCAATAATGAGAGAGAATCATTGATCGGCTGCCTCCTGCACATCCCACACTGAGGATCAAGCCCACAACTTGGGTATGTGCCCTGACCAGTCATTGAACTGTGACCTCCTGGTTCATAGGTTGATGCTCAACCAGTGAGCCACACCAGCCGGCTCCACTCCCACAAACTCTTGCTGAAGGAAGTGACTGCAGGTAGTTTTGTAACCACGGATCACCTGGTGCCACAGTGGGAGAAAATGGCATCTAGATGAATGACCACTATGTAACTTCTTGCCTATTATCTATGAGCAGAGCTCTTGCATAATTACTGGGTGGTGATTGCTAGACCAAGTCAGATCTTATCATTTTTGTCTTTGAATTCAAAACACACAACATGTTTAAAGGCTTAGAGGCAAGAGATCATGGTCCCTTTGAGGAGATGAAATAAGCTTAGTTGGGTACTAGAAATGGCTACAAATGTGGCAGAATATAAAGTCATGGCTTATATATTGGAAGGTTTGTAAGCCATCCTAAAGATTCTGATCGATATCATACAGGTTATGAAAACCTCAACAGATATGAAATCAGAAAATAATGTGATCAAATTTACATTTTTCCTCTTCTCTGGTTTATTCTAACATTAAATCTTGATTGACTTGAGCATGACTCTTTTATAGCCTGGAACATGCAAGCTAGCTCACTTTTCATTTGAGTTATCATAAGCTTAGATGATTACTTTGTTCTGTACTCTAAGTGTACTCATTCTGTACTAGCCACTGGAGCTTTTTACTTTTCCCCCAGAGCAGATGTTGTATCCTCAATATCTGCCTCTATCAGAAAGCTTGCTGTTTTTACTATCCTTGCTCAAATTCTCCCCATCCAGATAGTTCTGGTAGGCCATGGTTTACCACTGCTTATAACCTACATTGACAAGATTTTAATTCTCAAATGAGATTCAGGGTCAGAAATTGGTGTATTGGCTCTTCCCCTTGAAAACTAGACTTGGCACGATCTCATCAAATTCCCATACTCTGATTTTATTTTTCTGTTGTGGGGGAGGAAAATATTTCCTCTGCCCTCTTAGGTTCTTTCAGCTGGTGTAATCATGAAATCTATTTGTCACAGATAAACAAGGAAAAATAACTAAATTTAATTACATAGGGAGGTATGGGAACCCCACATACATGAAAGAGTCAGAGAACCCCTCCTACATGAGAAGTTCAGAGATAGAAAGGAAAATGAAGTATATATGACATTCTGAGCTAAGGATGAGGTAAGGCATCATGAGGCTCCATAAAAAAAGAAAGTCATTCACAGAACGATAAGAAGAGCAGATGTTCAGTAATTAGAAATTTGCCCTGCCCTATAGATAGGTGATAAAATGTTATTTCTGTTGATAACTAATTATGGGCAAGGACCCTAATTTAAATTCTTTAAGGGAGAGGTAAAAGTTTCTTGTGAGCTTGCAGGGTATCAATTGCCTTTAGCTCAAAATAATTCATATATCACAGAGGAACATCTTGGGGGGACTTCTGAATCCCTGTTCTGAACAGGGATATTTTATTTGTTATATTTTAGAGGTTTATTGTGAGAAAATATTAGCAAGTCTAGATGAGGGTATTACAAAAATAAGATGATGCACAAGTATGTTATGGTGAACTTAATTAATAGACAGGCATACCGTTGGAGACATGAAGGATTCAGTTCCAGACTACCATAATTAAGAGCATATCACACGTAAGTGACTTTGACAAACTTTTTGGTTTCCCAGTTCATAAAAAAATTTATGCTTATTGCCGAAACCGGTTTGGCTCAGTGGATAGAGCGTCGGCCTGCGGACTCAAGGGTCCCGGGTTTGATTCCGGTCAAGGGCATGTACCTTGGTTGCGGGCACATCCCCAGTGGGGGGTGTGCAGGAGGCAGCTGATCGATGTTTCTTTCTCATCGATGTTCTAACTCTCTATCCCTCTCTCTTCCTCTCTGTGAAAAATCAATAAAATATATTTAAAAAAAAATTTGTGCTTACACTATATTGTAGTCTATTAAATGTTCAATAGACTTAGGCTAAAAAAACCCCAACAATGTTCATACCTTAATTTTATATTCTCATTCACACACAGGCACATGCACACACTTAAATATTCTATTTTGTTTGGTTAGTGCCAACTCTCCTTTTCAGAATTTCTTGAGAATTTTATTTTGTTTTTTGTCCTCTCTGCTTTCCTTTGTCACCCGTTTCCCCAGGGTCTAGTTTGCTATGCTTCTGTTTCTCATTTCTGCTCTCTCAGTCCTATTTACCAAGTACTATTTGTCCTGGCATTTCACATTTTTTTCCTGCCATAATAGAATATGTAAGAAAAAAAAGGCATTTTTTTCTTGTTGATACTAATAACATTTCAGAGCATAACTTTACAGTGTTATTACCCAGCAGATAACACAGTGTCTGTCACATAATAAGTGTTCAATAAATTGCTCCTGTATGTTGAATAATGGCTAGCTCATCTGCTCCTGTGTACTGTAGACATGGACAAAGAGGTTGAAGGAACAGACTACCTTATACTGTCCCATAGATTACTATTGTATAAAAAAATAGACACTGTAATATTAGTTTAAGTTAAAATTAAAAAAAAATATGACCAAAAGGGAATTAAACTTACTTTCACAGAAATTTAAAATAATTAGCTGAAGACAGTTTGGGACTAATCAAAGTTTTAAAAAATTATAGTATGGAGTATTGAGACTCATCTTACTTTATAATAGACAAATATGCAAATTGACTGCACCTTCGCTACGCCCAAGCCACGCCCACCAACCAAGCCACGCCCATCAACCACGCCCACCAGGAAACCATTGCAGGGAAGCTGGGGTGCGGCGGAGCCCAAGGCCGGGAAAGCCGCCCGAAGCTTTCCCCGGCCTTGGGCGCCAGCCGGGTGCCTGCTCCGATCGCAGGAGCGAGCCGACCTGGGGGGTTGGCTCGCTCCTGAGACCGGGTAGCAGGGAGGCTGGGTGCAGCGAGCCCAAGGCCACCGCCCAGGGCCAAGCCGGGACCCTGAATGAAGGTAGAAGGTGTTGGCCACAGCCAAGGCCTGGGTCCCCGGTGCCGGCAGAAAACTGGTGCAGGCAGCCAGGTGAATGAAGGTCTATTGCACGAATCTTCGTGCAAACGGGCTACTAGTCATCATATAAAATTCCATTTAAAAAGAGTCTGTACTGAAATCTACATAGTTATGTGTAGATCAGATAAAATTGACTTACTGTATACTCTAATAACATGGTTCTACCAGGCCCAATAGTGACAAAGATCCTGAAATTACAGTGTAATTTCAATAGTATTTCCTGCTCCAAATACTAGAAAACAAGTATAAAGCATATTTGCACTTGGAAGCTTATAGATGGAATTTGGAATCTTGGTCTATTATCCCCCCATCTCCAGCATTTCTTGTATATTTTCCAGTTTTTATTTTTATTATTAGCACCTCTGGAATGCTTCCTTTCAAGTGCTCTATTTAACTGGGGTGCAGTTCTGGGCTTTGTGCAGAAATACCTTTTATTATGCCATGCTTTTTCTTGCTCCTGATTTTATTTTGTTTTCCCATTCTGTGCCCCAAATTCCTAATCTTTTATACAAGGTATTTTTATTTCCAAAACTGTGGATTTCTTCTGAAAACTTAAAATTTTTTTTTTCCTGGCATAGTCACTATTTTCAATAGAACTTGATGATTTTGGTCATTAGCTTGCGTCTAATCTTAAGACACAAATCCCATAAAAAAAGAAAGTCAAGGTCTCAGAACTAGGGACTTTCATTCAAACTCTGAGAGAAAAATCGATTTTCCTGGACATCTCTGAAACTGAACTGTAAATGCCCAGAGTGTGTACGAGTTATTAACCTAGTAGTTTCACTCGATTCAGAGTCTAAATTGCTTACTGCTGATTGTGTCATGACCTCATCATCTCCCTCAATGTTTCTATCTAGTCCTTTTCTTCAAACAACAGTTTCTTAGTTGCTGCTCTCAGCTACAATCTTTTTATTCTTCGAAGTTTCCATGCCCCCCTCCCTTACTGCTTATCTCAGCAGATAGGAATAGTCCCGACCAGATGGCATTCCTGAGACCCCATCGTCATCCTTAGGAGTAAATTGGGCACTGGGGCATAGCTAAGTGATAAAGTGGTTATAAATCAAAGTGGTCTGTCGTGACTTATGGCAAAGGAAAATGAAAGTTTTTATTACAATATACCAGGTTGTTGTAAAGGGCAGGGTAATTTTGCATTATCCTCAAAACCTATGATGGTCCTTTATCCTAAAGTTAAGACACCATGCCCTGGGTCCTTTTTGTGCTTTCTCTAGTTGTTTAGTTGTGTGGTAAAGATATAGGGCATGCTGAAACCGGTTTGGCTCAGTGGATAGAGTGTCGGCCTGCGGACTCAAGGGTCCCAGTTTCGATTCCGGTCAAGGGCATGTACCTTGGTTGCGGGCACATCCCCAGTAGGGGGTGTGCAGAAGGCAGCTGATCGATGTTTCTCTCTCATCGATGTTTCTAACTCTCTATCCCTCTCTCTTCCTCTCTGTAAAAAATCAATAAAATGTATATTAAAAAAAAGACGAAGGGCATGTTTATTGCCCTTTCTCCCTCTTTATGGATTCATGCAGCTGTATGATAAGAACACTATTGCCTTTTTTTGCTCCTATGTGATACTTCTTCGTTTTCTCTCATCTCAGATCGATTTTGGGCCTAGGCAACTACTGTGGCTGTAAACCAGGTAGCCTGACTAGCTCTGTATTGGCAGTGGATCCTGTTTTCTTCCAGAGTTTTGTGGCTTTGGGTCTTACATTTAAATCTTTAATCCATTTTGAGTTTTTTCTTGTGTATGGTTTAAGGAGGTGGGTGCATTTTATTTTTTTGCATGTTATCTGTCCAGTTTTCCCAACACCATTTATTAAAGAGACTATCTTTATCCCATTGTGTAGTCCTGCCTCATAGATTAATTAATGATATAGGCATGGGTTTATTTCTGGGCTCTTTATTCTGTTCCATTGATTTGTGTGTCTGTTTTTATGCTAGTAGTATGGGGTTTGGATCACTAAGGCCTTGTAGTATAGCTTGATGTCAGTAGCGTAATATCTCCAACTCTGCTTTTCTTTCTCAAGCCTACTTTGGCTATTTGGGGTCTTCTGTGGTTCCATATAAATGTTAAGATCAATTGTTCTAGTTCTGTGAATAATGCCATTGGTATTTTGATAGGGATTGCCCTGAATCTGTAGATTGCTTTGGGTAGTATGGACATTTTAATTTTCATTTTGAAAGAATGACTCACTCCTGGATGGAGACTATGAAAGTAAGAATAGAAATTGTTAGATGAAGTAGGAGGATATGGGAATAATTCAAGAGAATAAAACAAATGTCTTAGACTAAGAAATTAGTGACAAAGGAGCCATTATTTTGTAAACCTTAACTAATAGTATGATCTGACAAATCACTCGTGGTTTTTACTACTGGTTTGTGGCCTGGTTGAAAGCTCTGTTACCTTAATCAAGAAATTCATGGTTTCCCTTCAACTATTTGCAATTTTATCTAGACTACATTTAGATTGTAAGAATTCTTGTCTTAAATTAATTGATTTTAGACATTGTAATAATAACTATATCCATAAGCTACATTCACTTTTTAAACAAGTTTATAAAGTTTTTGTCTGATTTCAAGTTTTTTATTTCAGAGATAACTGGGAATTCATAATACTTTTCAAGAGATAAATGCAGTTGCTTTTCTAGCAGGGTAGAATTTAAGGTTAAATGAGATAATGCTCTAGAGATCACTTTTCTCTCTTTAGAGGAAAGCTGTTTTGCAAATTATTATACTTTTGTGGTTGTTCTAACATTTTATGTTGTTTATGCACATAACCACTCCACTTAAAATGCTTTTTATAAGTTTTCTCTTATATAAGCAGAGTTATTTCCTCTTTCCTCTCAGATAATCTGAGATTGGCTTTTACACAATCTTTTCATTTTGGTCTATGTTGTTTCTTTAAAGATATTGTGTAATGTTTGCCCACAGAAGGCAATTGAATATACATGATTTTCTTCTTTAAAAAAAACAAACGCAATACATATGTGGCAAATTAAGAATTGATTATTCACTTTTCAAGGGGATTCACAAGAGGAATTAATTCAGTTTGCAAAATTCTTAATACATTTATGAAATGATCCAATTATAAAAATATCCTATTGAAAAACAGATTTACAACTATTTCAGAGCTATATATATTGTATGAATAATTATATTCACTAGTAACTCTGTCACCTTCAACTCAGTCATCTCTATAGAACTGCTTGAATCTCTACTTTCTGTCCTCACTACCAAAAAGACACCATACAGCACACTTCGGGCATAAAAATATGGCAGGACAAAGAAACATTTTATAAGTGGGTTAACATGATCTGCTCTGTCAGCTGCCATTCTGCATTACTGTCAGATTCCCCCAAGTTCTGCAAAGCTTGATTTCTCACTGATACCTCTAAAAATGTAGTTTCTTCTAATTCAACTTAAATATCTCAAAATATAATTTAATGGAACAATTTTAAGACTGTACTTTAAAACCTAGCTGCATTAATATGCTTTATAATTTTGGCTATGAATCCATCCATGCATGTATTTATTTACTTATCAAAATAGTATAAGAGACATGTAACAAGAAGTCCTTTCTCATGAGAATGAAGTCCCTTGTAATCTCACAGTCCAAAAAATAGATAACATATTTTATATATACTGTATATTTCACATTATGTATGCATGCATTCACACATATATATGTTTGTACCCACACATAGATTAATGACTTCCTGGGTTCAGCTAGTAAGTAATGCAAAATCAATAATGGTAAATAGCTGGTCTTCAATAATAGGTGAAGATATAAACTAGTATGCAAATAACTAAAACTCGTGTTGGGGGTAAAATTAAAGTTGCACTCAAGAGTTTTTAGGTTAGGTGCCATAGTAAGCATATTGCTTTAGGAGGTTATTGTTTTACTTTTCAAATGTGACAATGTAGTTGACAAAACATTTGAGTTCAGTTCCTGAGCTGATTGGTTTCTCTGAGAGGCAGAAGCTGAAAAGCGGTTAGCAATGTAGAAGATTTACATGGGAGTGCTACCTGTGAAGGCAAAGGAGATGGAGTGTGATTGGGCAGAGGCAGCAGGCAGCTCAGGATGCAACCTGACAAGTGTATTTGGGCATGACAGGTCTCTAGAGCAAAGCCTGCCCCCTGGAAACATCCCACGTGTGTGGACACCATGTACTCTTAAGCCACTACCTTGCTTAAACATTGTCTGGGGGTTGCTATGAGAATAGCATGACCTTGAAGGCTGAGGGGCACTCTGAAGAACTGACAGCTGGAGGTTTTCTGCTGACCCACATTCTTTACAACTGAACAGCATGTCTTTGTTTTTTGAAAGGAATATGAATGGTTCATATCTGTGTCTGATGCAATTGTTACTTGGGATGGTTTTTTTCTGATTTTTGTTTTCCTGGCTACTTTATTCCAATACAAATGTGATAATGCAGTGAATATATGAGAAACTTTGATAGATACCATCTTGAAGCTTTAAAACAAAGACACCAAGAAACTGTGTAACATACCCCATTTAGAAAATATTGACTAGAAAATTTTGCTAGTTTGACAAATGTATAAGCAATAAATTATTTAATGACATTGATTTCAGATAGTAATTTTAAAGAATCAAATATATATATATATATAGTTTATCTAGATAATTAATTTTATGAGATTCACCAATTACAGATTCTATGTATTTAATTTTATATCCCATATGACATTCTGGCAGCATCTGCTCAATCATATTTTTATGCTTCAAATGCAACAGCAATTTATATCTGAATAATTTATTAAAGTGATCATACTTTTCTAGTTAGATGACATGAAATATGTGTAGAAAATTCACAAATGAATGAATAGACATGGCAGAGAAAGTTTTTCAGACAAATATTTAAAACTAAGTGAAATTTGGGTATGCATTCTATAGCACTGAGGCATTAAACATTTAAAAAATGCCTTGCTTATTCCATTTGCTAGTGAGTTTTGTGGTTTGGGATATTTCTAAGCACTACTAAATGCATTAGACATCTAGGCAATAACAACTAAAACTTCAATATTTTGTTGATAAAAAATCCCCATAAGTAGTAGCAGGAAACAGAAAAGGGCTTTTATGTTTTTAGTTTTTATTTTATATTCTTTGGTATTGCTTGAATTTTTTTAAAAGCAGCACTTAATTGCTATTTAGGAATAATAAAAAATTATCTACGATAAATGTATCTCTCACAAATCAAGTCCTTAAATCATATGTCCCTCTTGATCAACTTTTTTTTTCTCTTCCTTCCTCCCTTCCTTCCTTCCTTCCTTCCTTCCTTCCTTCCTTCCTTCCTTCCTTCCTTCCTTCCTTTCTTCCTTTCTTTCTTTCTTTCTTTCTTCTTCTCTTGATCAATTTTTAAATTATTGTTTTTTAAATTACATTCCCAAGGACATTAGTGATGACCAAATTGGACCAAATTATCCTTTCAGTAAAATAGAATATTGGAATCAGCCCCTAAAGTTATTGGAAAGGATAAGTTAGTGAATATGCATTACTCAGTTTTGTGTTGACTTCTAGTTATGCTAGCAAATCAGTGTAGGAAGTACAGAGTATGAAACTTGCAGGTAGGTAAATCTGGGTTCAAATACTAATTGTCATGTAAAACTTAAGAAATTCCACAACATAAGTAGTGCACGTCTTTACTCAAATAAGATGATTGATAAACAGTAGGATTAGTATTGTTTTTTATCTTCAGATAATACACAAAATGAGGAAGTAGAGACAGTGAACTTTGCACCCAAATTCCTGCTCTGTTTTGCACAGTCAGAGCCATCGCTTGAAGAAGGCTGCTCAGCCAGGGGCTCCATTTCCTCCAGCACCCCTCTGTGTCCAGGTGACAGGTTGTTGCCAATAACATCTGCAGAAGTTTTGTGTGGCCCTTGTCTGAGCCTCGGAAGAAGTGTGTGTGCCTCTTCCACTCTCCTGCTCCTTCTGCAGAGGATTCTGAGAAAATCTTTCTCAACTGGGGCTTTCGTCTAAACCAAAGAATACAGAAAATGATGTGGTTGACTTATCAAGGATCTCTCAAGGGTCCACAAAACTATTACCATGTTAGATGCCCAGGAGAAAAGTTAATTCATTACATAAAATGAATACTTTAGGACATTAGGACTTCATTGCCTTAAGAATCCCTTCCCCATTGGGAAAGGCTGAAGAAAGAATGAGGAGCCACAAGATGGAAATGATGTGGGTCCTGAATCACCACATAAATGAAAGATGCTCACAACCAACCAGGACATCTGCGTTGCATGCTGACATAAAAGAAAATAAATTTCTAGTTTGTGTAACCACTGGAAAATTGGTACTTATTTTTTTACAGCAACTACTATTATCCAAATTAATACAAATAGCATATCCTTTAACCACAGTACTACATAATTGCTTTCAAAATCAACCAGCAGCAATCAAGCACATGCAATGTTTCATTTATTGATATAGGAACTGGGATGAAAATATAAATCAGACACATTTATATTCTAAATTAAATCTGAGAGGGTTTATCAGAAGAAGAGCAGAATACATATATTTAAATGATTGTTAAATATATTACAATTTGTCAAGAAAAGCTATAATATTATTAACTGTTAAATATATATTAAATAAAAGTATACTAACATTCATAAGTAACAATTACACAGTACAATAAAACTGCAATAGAAATAAATATATACATGTCTTACAAAATTAAAAGATTGAAGTATTTCTTAATAAGGGGAAGCTACATGTGTCCCATTAAACTTTAAGGTGAATTAATAGAATATAGATAATCCTTTGCAAATTTTATGACCATTACTGAAAAACATAATCAATTATTAAGTGTCCTCAGGGAAAAATTTACCTTTATATTAAGGAAATAATGCATTTACTCATTTATTCAGAACATTTAAAAACCTTATCCCCTTCATTGTTTTAACTACAGAGTAATTATTTTTTACAAGACTATTTCATTAGTTTTTATTGAAGGACATTATCAGATTGTTATATAAAATCAAAGCAGTAATGGTTAGAAACAAGTCTTTTATATGTCACTGGTATCTCTTTTGTGAAAATGTGTAGAGAATAATTTCCTATAGCTATGAAAGAATGGTCACATACTTACCTCAATTAACTTTCTTTATGAAAGTTAAACAATAAAACCCTTTTAATTTTAGCGTGCTGACTTTATTTTAATTTCCTATATTTTTATGGATAAATGCTCTCCAAGGCAGGGAGTGTCAATTGCTACTGCCAACCCAAAGAACATTCAATTTTCCTTTCTTATTATAGTAATGAGAACCCTAAAGTTTAGAATGCCTAGTTTAACTAGTGTACCAATTATAATATAAGAAACTTAGTAAACTTGTCATCAAATGTGTTCTACTTATGGGTAAAACTGAACCATGAGATAGGTTGGGAAAATGTGTATACTAGTGCAATATCTAGAACAGTTGGACTTCCTCCAACTACTCTTGACTTTTCTCCTTTCCCACAAAACTTTCTATGTGCCCTTTGACATTTTTAAACTGGAATTGAAAATGATACCACAACACACCTATTAGATCAGCCAGAAGCTAGAACACTGACTCCACCAAGTGCTGGAGAGGATGTGGAGCAACAGGAACTCTCATTCTTTGCTTGTGGGAATATAAAATGATTCAGCCACTTGAAAACAGTTTGGCAGTTCCTTATAAAATTACTCATGCTCTTATCATATGACCCAGACACTCCTTGGGTAGTTACCCAAAATAGTTGAAAATCTATATTCACACAACAACCTGCACACAGATGTTTACAACAGATCTACACTAATAAAAGAGAAATATGCAAATTGACTGTGCCCCCACCAGCCAACCAGGAGTTAGTATGCAAATTAACCCCCCAAAAGATGGTGGGTTAATTTGCATACACAGGTGTGGAGTGAAGACTGAAGACTGAAGACTGAAGACAACTGACGACTGAAGAGGCTTGGCTTCTCAGCTGCGGCCAGAGCAAAGGCCTGGGTCTCGGGTGCCAGAGGAAAACTGATGCTGGCAGACAGGGAAAGGAAGGCCTATTGCACAAATCTTCATGCACCTGGCCTCTAGTTTATTTATAATTGTCAAAACTAAATGCAACAGGATGTCTTTTTTTAGTAGGTGAATGAATAAACAAACTGTGGTGCATCCAGACAATGAAATATTATCCAATGCTACAAAGAAATGAGCTATCAAGCAACAAAAGGACAGGAATTTATTCCCCCATTTCTTTTGTATATCATTCTAAATTACATGCTGAAAATGTAAATAGAGTTATGAAACTTCCTTGTCCAAAACTCCTTATTGGGTTCTTATTCCACGTGACATTCAAACTCTTAACTGGCCTACAGGGCTTCTATAATATAGTTCTCTCTATGCAGGTCACCTTTGCTACTTTATCTTCACTTATGCTTCAGACACACTGGTATTCTATAGCATCATTTCAATCTTCCAGCATCTCAAACATACCCTTTCTTAACATAGACTTTGTCAAAAGGATTTCACTTTTTAAACATTCTTTCTTCTTCCTTATAACTGAATCCTTAATCTATTTTAGAGTTTAGTTTGATTTTTTTCTTTATGAAAATTATTTCCATCAATAGCCCTTTAAATTTAGACCCTCTTTATTCCAAGCTTATAATGACCTATATCAGACTCATATTTTTCTATAATAACATTAATTATTTTTATATTTTATATTGCTTGCAGTATTTTTTACTGTTTTCCCTACTAGAATGAAAGCACGTAAGGGCAAAGACTGTCTGTTTACATGTATACCTCCTGAGTTAGCTTAGTGTATGGAAGGAAGGGGGCAATGAATTTGTATTTTCTGAATGAAAATGCAATTCTTGCTATAAGAGAATTATTAATATTTTTCTTTTTGCTAGGCATTAAGTTATTAGTAGTAAAATAGAGTCCACTCTATCCACATAATTATTTATAATAACACTTGAAGAAGTTATATACCTTGGAACTTTATGGAGACCACAAAATAATGTGCTGAGGCTGGCTCATATTTTCTGATAATAAAAAAGTTGTGTATATTTGATTCTATATATAATATATGACAAAATGGAAGAATGTACTAAGGCTTCTGCTACAAAATTGTAGAGCTGGGCTTTTTCTAAGGCACTGAGGAGGGCCTAGAAACAATAGGACTAGATCTCTTTAAGTAGAGAGCCAAGATGCTCTTCTAAATCCTTTGCTATTGTTCCATTTTAAGATATCTATGTGGGGAGACACATGCTTGGCCTCAAGGAACTTTTTTGTAACCATAGTAGGTCCTTTAACATTGTCCGAGTCCTGAAAGCACTGAGTTTTTATACATTGATTGTTAAGGAAGACCTTGTTTCTTTTTAATATCTCCTGCTTAAAACTAGCTGCTTGCTTTACGTTTGAAAAGAAGTGGCTGTGAGATACTGAGGTTATTGTTTTCTTTACCTGAAAAGTGTGTGTGTATGTTTCCTACTGTAATCAGCAGCCTCTGCTCCTGCGTGATAGGAGAGGCATTTTAAATCTCTTTGATGAAATGAGCCATTTTCTGCTTGGTCTAAAGCTTAAAATGGATCCCCTATTGTGCAGCGGCAAAAGCACCATTATATGTCTTCCATCACATCACACTGTTCAATTTCCCCCTAAGAAATGGGAGGCATTAGAGCAGTGTGTTTAATCTCTACAGGGCAAACACTGTGCTGGTATCCCGGTATTTACTCACTTGAAGGAATCCATTTTAAGTGAAAAATACTCATTTTCCAAGAGCAATTTAAGAATTTCATAACCTAATTTTTTTATTTCTACTTTTACCTCTAATACTTATGTTTTTAGACATAAATGGTATTAAATAACTTCATAAACACGTGACTGATTATCATATTATGCTCACCAACGTATAATTGAAGAAATGTACAAATCAAAAGAATGGAAAAATTCTACACAACCATCCAAGTTAATTTTCTAAGATGAGAAGCAATTAGGTATTTATTTAGTCTATAAAGAACAAGATACTTAACCCCTAGGGAAGCATGTGAAAAATAAGCACATCTTTTGTCATAGTAACGATGTAGTTAAGGATGTGAACAAGAGCTAACCTCAGAATTTATTCTAGGTGTTAAATAGGCTGCAGGAAATTTCCTAATTTATTTCTTAACAGAACTAATGTTAATTAAGAAAATATATTAATACTTACACGGTGACTGCTCTCTGGACAAACAGCAGGAAACACACGTTAACAAAAACACGGGAGTCTAAAAATTAGGTAGAGCGGCTGGGTACGGGTTTAGAACAAGAGGGAAAAAGGCATACTCCAGTTCATACTCCACATTGTGCCAGAGTCCCCTGAAGGGATCTTTGCTTCAGATTGCTGGGCTCCATCTGCAGAGCTTCTGACTTAACAGGTCTGGAATGGGACACTGCCTTTGCCTCTAACAAATTCCAGGTGATGGAGGCTGTTGTATTAACAGAGCCTATTTCTCATGAATGAAGATAGGCAGAAATGTAAACAAGCCAGTAGAATATGCAGTACGTGAGGTAAAAAGCACAAAAAAGGAGGCATTGGGTATGATAGCGTTTTGTTTTCAATGATAAACCAGGAAATACCTCACTTGATTAGGTCTTAGGCAGTAATGTAAAGGGGATAAGGGATTTACCATTCACTTACATTGGTAAAGACCTTTCTAAGATGAGCAAAGAACAGGGAGATCATTGTGGTTGGAGGAGAGAAAATAAAAGTTAATAAGAAATGAGGTTAGGGAGGAAGCAGGGGAACCCTTTAATTTAGACTGGGAATCTCTATTAGGCTCACTACCCTCTTATAATGGCAATTTAATACAACTAGTTTTATTATATGATAATATACTTAACATATAATATACCTATACTCACAATATTTTAAAAAATCAACAAAATTCTTAATTTTAATATAAAGGAGAATAAAATGAAATTCATTTATAATAAACCAATGTGTATTTTGATATTCAATTGCTTGTACATAATTATGAGTGAAGATATAATGATGTAGCTAAATGCTTGGATCTATAAATAAAATCGTCATGAAGTTCATAATAGCATATTACACAAATGTGCCGTATATGTGATTTAAATATTACAAGTACTGTTGCCATAAATAATGTGGTTTTCAAAGTAAAGAAAATATTTCTTTAAAAAATTTGAACCACACAAAGTATAATTTTGTGTTAATTAATATGGTGGTTTTATTCCTGCACTAGCAAAATATTTAAAGTCACACAAAGATCTTTATAATCATATGTAGTATGGATTCTGATTTTGAATAAGTATAAACATATTATTAACCCAAAGTAATGTTCACTAGAGTATTCAAGTTATACAGATAAGGGGAGATATTTTGTTATACAAGACTATCTCATGAATTTCAAAATATCAGATATCACTTCTTCCTTCTCAATAATTGCCCATTGAATCACTCTGAAATAAAAAAAAATATCCTTGAACATTTTTTAATGCTGTCTGGGGTATGACACTTTTCCATTTGAAGCCAGTAATGTGAGGTGTTACAGGAAATCATAAGGATATTATCTTTTATTCTGAAGCAGGGAGCTGATAGAGAATTCTGAACACAAGAGTCTTATAAGCTTACATATACTTGAAAAGAAATAATTACTCTTAATACTGAGTTGAAAATAGACACTAGGTATCAAGGACAGAAGTAGAAAGACTAGTTAGAGGGCTGTTTATAATAATTCAGGACAGTTTTGTAAATATTTTGAAGGAATTAGCCATAGGATTTATTGAATTTTGGACTTTTGAAAAAGGAGTCAGGGATTCCATGAACACACTGGAAGGATAAATCTAACATTTACAGAGATAGTGAAGACTATAGGAAAGCAAGTTTTATGTGGTATGATCAGTCACTGAGTATTTATTGAGCATTGCCCATTTTGATATTATGATGTACAATACACATCAAACAAAAATGTCAAGCACACCATTTGGATATAAGAATCTGGAGTCCACGGGGAAAAGTCTTGGCAGAATATCACCAACAAGTCAACAGGAGAAACCAAACCCACACAGTTGCTTAAGCAAGATCACAAATTCCTGGAGAGTTATATGGAAATCTTTGTCTTTGTGTAACACTGTGTCTGAGGATCCACAGCCAAGCATAGGGTGGTGAGCCTAGGGGCACTGTTGTTCAGCAGGGCCAGCATTTATGAGAGAGCTGGGCATGGAGGAGATCACAGTAATGATAAATGGAATTCACCACACATCTCTGAATCTGTTAGTGATCACATCTGAACTTAACATGCATCTTCCAAGGATTATGGTCACTGCTATCATTATACATGCTAAGTCTCCAATGAGTTTCTCTTTTGGCCAATTTTAATTCAGAGACATACAGAGGAGGGGCTTCTTAAAGAGTTAGTTTCCAGCATAACCAACCCACAGGGAAGAGCGTACCACAATCTATACCTTGTCAACTTCGTATCCATACACATCATTTTAGCTGGTTTTAACTTACAAATAAATATAAGAGGTTTCACTCTAAAAGATGCAACTGTCCTTCATAAAACCCCAAACACGCTAACCTACCCCCCCAAAGGATGCACAAAGTTTTACTTTATTCATTTTGAGCTGATGTTTATTCTTCTAAGTCACACTTCCCCTTTGATATTCCCTAACTTTGATATCCTCTCATTTAAATACTGAAATATAAGGTTAACCACTATTAACACATCAACACATCTTCTGCATGATAAAGGAATAGGAGTGAAAAGATAAAAAGAATAACTATTAGAATATGCAGATATATAAATGCTTTTATCTATATAAACACTTTTTATTCACACACACATATACACATACATATGCACAGACACAAATAAGGAAGAAATAGGTGTAACTGCTAGCCCTGCTCACTGCAACTGATCATGTGGTTGTAGCTGGTCTTGATAATTCTCATTTTCCACTACCAATTTCATATGTCCTTTGGCCTCAGAAAATACCTTGGACAAAGGACATGTGGTTTCTTGACTTGTATGGCGACTCCAAACTTTATTCATTAAGGTTCTATACCGTTAAGAATAGAACGGTATAGAACCTTAATTATAGTTTCCATTAATTCCCATCACAATGCGTAGGAATTCAGAAAGATGCCTTGGAAAGACTCCTACATTTCATTAACTCCTCCCTATTTGCATTATGTAGAAACAACCATTTCCCCCTTAATACATGGAGAAGATGTTGAGAATAGGAGATGATGAAGGAAGAAAAAATACTAAACTAACTTATAGTGATGAGTGATGATTCAGTACATTAACTGAGAGGTATATGGTTAACTCAACTTTAAGGACAAACTTTAACGTGGAATAAATGCTCAATAAAGATGAATTTTCTAAACTGGAGTCTCCGTCAAGGGAGTCCGCCTGGGATGTTAAATAGACAACATAGATGGTACAGTGAGAACGCGACTTGATGTTATAGGCCCCCTTGTGGTAGCACTGCTACATTTCTTGGTGCAGTCAGAATTGGCTCAGGAACTGGGTCAGTTCAAGGCATTGAGGGGGTTTGTATCAATGAGGCAAATGTAGAAAGCTAAAACCAGAACTGACAATTACCTTGTTTCTTCTTGATTTGAGTATTTGGTTCTCATAGATCCTGGTGAAAAATTAAAATGAGATGTTCTTTAATGTAATTATAGCTTGATTCTCCTCATAGTCTAGCATAAGCTAAATAATGCATTTGTGATCCGTTTTTGTGTGTGTGTGTGGTTTTTTTTTTTATAGTGTCATGGCATTCTTAGCTTGAAGCACTGGCTATTTAATTTTTACAAATTTTAATAATAAGTGAAGTCCTACAATGTTTATGGCATCCTTTTTGGCTTGCAGAATTTATTTAGACCTTTGCTTTTTTTTTTTTTTAATGGATTATACCTGCTCTGTGTCATTAGCCTATTTAAATTGTGAAAACCTGGAACATTCAAGTTGTCCTTTCTGTATAACATGGTATCTGGTATCTGCAGCACCTATGATTATACATTAGGCCCAAATTTTGTATCTTCCAAATGTTTTACAACACATAATTTATTAGTTGCTGCTAAAAACAAACTAGTAAATCACCTTTGGAATATTATCTCCCTTTTTTTCATGTGTGTAGAGGACATAAAGCAACATGAAAACAAAGCAGTTTGAAATTATGGGAGGAATATCCGGGGCAGAAATCTATATTTCTCTGCAACGGGAATGCACTCAATGGTCTATTCGACCTCAAAATTTGAGCTCTTTTTAGGGGAGTGGGAAGTTGAACCCACTGAAATAAATAATCAATTTAATATTATATTATGGTTAGAATTATTATTGTAGGTAATTCAGTAATTCTCTTTACTCTTTGTTTCCTGGAAACCTGTAGTTTTATTCTATAATATGTTTTAATCATTTTCCAACTTTCTGCTTTCTTTATCATTTTGAATACAGGTCTTGGATGGAGAAACACTTACCAATCTGAGGTGTTACCTTCCCCCTAGCACATAAACATAGCAGGATCTGTGACTTTTTAAAGTTAGTGTTTCTTTCAAACTCATGCTGCCTAATTTATTTCACTTTCAACCTGCTCTCAACTTTTCTTCATTCCTACTTCACGTTTCTACCAAATACGAATACAGTATTTTACGTTAATATATTATTCTACTATGCAGCCCTTGGCTGTGCAGCAAAGCATCAGATGTTTTAGCAAGGTCTTTAACTGAACTGTGAACTACAAGCAAGGTGGAAAAGCACAGATTTACAAATCTTCAAAACCAAGTATAACTCAAATATAACTTTTTGCTGAACCATGAACAGAGAACTGTTGTTATTTTCTTATTAAGTGACCATTTAGAATGCCAATTTTAAGTAGAACAAAGCCCATATCTTTTTTTATTCTGTTGAACTAGAGGATCAATTATTTTTTCTGGGCATTGAAATATTCCTTGAGCAAGTCTTTTCATTTATGTTCCTGTGCCCAATACCTCAACACAGATGCTAATATCCACACTTAATTACTGTTAAGGTTTTACAATTATAGCTATATACTGTAGATATAATAAAAGTTATGTAAATGTGATCTCTCTCCTTCAAGATATCTAATTGCACTGCATTCACCTTTTCACTTGAAGGAAACACTTATGGCTTCTCCTTGGTGTATAAGAATTGCCAGCATCAATACTCTTAAGACCACTACGTTTACACTTAGAGACTATTACTAAGCACAACAAGGTTACTTGAACACAAGCCCTGTGATATTCTGTCTAGTAACCCAGACAGCAACTAAGTGGCTAACAGGTAGGTAGTGTATATAGCCTGGATACACAGGATAATATGGAGAGGGACATCATGAAATTTCATCAGATTTCAACAGCACACAATTTAAAACTTATAAATTGTTTATTTCTGAAATTTTTCATTTAATTCTCTCAGACTGTGGTTGACTGTGGGTAACTGAGACTGAGGAAAGTGGAACCATGAAGCAAAGAGGACTACTGTGTTACCTATGATAGGAACAGCAACATGACACAGACAATTGGCCTTTGTAAAATGTTCTCCATCACTTAAAGAATAATTCAAGAACAATACAAGGTCTTCCATGAACCAATCCTTGACTTTCTGCTTTCTGTACTCACTGAAAAAAGAAATGAGGGTTTGGAAACTTGAGGAAAAGAGGTGAGATAGGGAGATATGGTAATAGTCAATATGACAATTGATAAGATGTGAACTGAGGTTGTAGGGATGGGAAATTTAGTGAGATTCAAGAGACACTTTTGAAATAGAATTGAGATACTTTTATTATCAGTTGGAAGTAAGGAGAAAGATTGTAAAAAGATTTATAGAATGAAGAGAAAGTGCATGTTTCCTTTGAGATGAGGATCTGCTTAGAAATGAAATCCTAGAGCAACATGGCAGATCTACTCACACTTGGGATCAGGCTGATGGTGTGAGCTCAGCCTATACACTTTCAGAGTTTTCCTGCTCAGGAATGAGAGGTTAAATGCCACAGAGAAAAAATAGCATGTTAAACAGTGTTTCTAATATTTAGCAAATATATTTTCTGCTAAGCGGTATGCAATTTAAAAATTGGAGTCTAGAGTCTACAGACATGTTTCAAAAATTGGAATATATTTCAGTGTAGGAAGACTTTTTGACAAATCAAGATGGTAGGTGTTAAATTATATATCCATGAACACAGAGTAGCATTTTTATGTAAGTCAAATAATGTCGAAATTTTCCAATTCAACAGTACATAAAACATAAGAACAAAAATTAATAAAATTTCTCAATTTTGTTTCCCTCCTCAATACTTTTCAGTGTTTGACATATAGCAAAAACAAAATAAATAACAAAAACCAA
Source organism: Eptesicus fuscus (assembly GCF_027574615.1). NCBI lineage: Eukaryota > Metazoa > Chordata > Mammalia > Chiroptera > Vespertilionidae > Eptesicus > Eptesicus fuscus. The sequence goes on along the minus strand of NC_072474.1, from coordinate 90,521,676 downwards.
AGAACTAAATACTATTAATGGAAATGTCATGAATATGATTACAAGGAAATCTTATATGAATTACTTTTTAGTTGTAGAAACTTACATATACCCATGTAACAGAAACTATTAAATGTATCAATTCTCCTGGAATGCTTGTAATAATAATTGATAGTGGCTAGGCATGTTTGTAATGAATGTGAAGATATATGTTTTAGTAATCTCAAGTGAACATGTTTTTAGAATTTTGGAGTTCTCTACTACTTGTGGCTGTGTCAGAAAACTGAGTAGGTTGGATTTAAATGCCTTTGGTGAGATCCATATGTTTATTATGCTTGGCCAGGTTGACGTAGGAAGCTCAACAAAAGCAAGGGAGTCCTTTCCATTATTAATGATTCTTAGGTCCTTTGCCACATTCTGTGAGCACAGAAATAAATAAATGAAAAATTCATTAAAACAGCTAAGGTATCCATATTGTATAAACGAAGATGAAAGGAATGACAAGGTATGAATGGGCGCTCATTGGATTGAATTATCATGTTAAAATTTTCCAAGAAAAAATGAGTTTTTTAAAATCCTCAATAATTCAGCGGCTATGTTATTTTCTTTAAAAGTCCATAAGTCTTTCCCTAGCTGGTCTGGCTCAGTGGATAGAGCATCAGCCTGCAGGCTAAAGGGTCCCGGGTTTGATTCCGGTCAAGGGTACATGCCCGGATTACAGGCTCGATCCCCAGTAGGAGATGTGAAGGTGGAAGCCGATCAATGATTCTCTTTCATCATTGATGTTTCTATTTCTTTCTCCTCTCTGAAATCAATATATATATATAATATATATATCTATATATATATATATATATAATCTCCATAAATCTTCAGTTTGGCTAGATACAAAAATATATAGATGTCAGAGTGAGAAATTTTATATATTAAAAGTATCAGTAGGAAAGACAACCTCTATTTTACTATTTTAATAAATTTATATTTGTAAACTTCTAGCCACTAAGTTTTCTAACTTAGATTTTAATAACAGCCTATTAGCATTTAGATACACAGATACCTGAATTATTGAGTAAGAATCTTGATTCAAAGTCTCCATCTGAAATTAGCACACTTTGTCTTTAAAGCGTTAGACAGTAAACATTTTAGATTTTGCAGGCCATTTTTGTTCCCAATCACATATTCTTCTTTAATTTCTTTTACAACCTTATAAAAATACTAGAGGCCCAGTGCACGAAATTCATGCACGGGTAGGGTCCCTAGGCCTGGCTGGCAATCTGTGGGGCAACCGGCAGGGCAATCGGGGCCCTTCCGCTGGCATCCGCCTTGGCTGGCCTGGTGCTGCCCACTTGCCAGCCCTGCCCCCCCACTGCCGCTGCTGGTTGCCTTCCTCTGCAGGGTGACTGGCAGGGCAATTGGGGGCACCTGCCTTGGCTGGCCTGGGGCCTGCGGGCTGGAGGCAGATCCTGCATTGAGCGTCTGCCCCCTGTTGGTCAGTGCACATCATAGTGACCAGTTGGTCCACTGTTTGGTGGATTTGCATATTAGGCTTTTATTATATAGGATTAAAATGATATTTTTCTCAAAGTTCATGCCAAAGCATGCCAGGGATAATATTTGGCACATGCATTTGACCTGTTGGCTGATCCCTGATCTCAAATATATATATTCAGCTACAGAGATTATAATAGACATAATTTGTTTATATAATCTAGTAGATCTTAAATCTTTTTTTTTTATTTACAAAATATATTTTATTGATTTTTTAGAGAGAGGAAAGGAGAGGGATAGAGAGTTAGAAACATCGATGAGAGAGAAATATTGATCAGCTGACTCCTGGACACCTCCTACTAGGGATGTGCCCGCAACCAAGGTACATGCCCTTGACAAATCGAACCTGGGACCTTTCAGTCCACAGGCCAATGCTCTGTCCACTGAGCCAAACCAGTTAGGGTGATCTTAATTTTTTTTGCATAAGGAATTTATTGCCTTAATGTAACCAAATATATTTAGTGGTAAAAATTCTAAAGTATATGCTACTGCTAATTCCATTGCCAAAATGACTACCAAAATTGATTATTTTAATATATTAGGGATTAATAAAATGAAAGGCTGAATTCAAGTTTAGAAAATATGTAATTAATTAATTAGCCTATTCACATTCTTATATAGGTGAACCTAACCTGTTTAAGAACTAACTGAACATGGAAATGGTAGTGTTGGGGTTTCCTAGTTAATGTGTGTGTGTGTGTGTGTGTGTGTGTGTGTGTGTGTTGTGTTTGTGTGTGTGTATGTATGATGATGATATCATGCAACTGCTATTAGTTAATCAACAGTAATAATCATTAGTATATCCAATCTTGGCTGCTAATGGAATAATCCTGACTTGAGATTGGCAAATATATTATGGTTTATTTTACTCAGTAATATTAATTAGTGTGTAGGAGAGTGTCTGGCATGGAAGATACTAAATAATAGTAAGTGAATGGATAGAAAGAAGATTGGATCATCATCAAGCTTTTGATATAAGTGAGGCCTTATAAGTGGTGGGGAGAAAAATCAGGCCTGAAATAATAGAGGTACCAACCGAAAATCAAGACAAACTCAGACTGGAGAGAAGACAGGGACTACTTCTGGAACAGGGTTACCTGGCAGGGGCTGGGTCAGGGTAGAAAAGTCCCAGCACAGCAACTCAAACATGAGAACAGAGGAGAATCGTGTCGAATCCCTGATCTCGCCTGCAAACCTTTGCTTCTCTTGACTGAGCAGAGTTGGCCTCAGAGTGTGTACTAAATTGAACCTTCAAGTGGGCATCCTGTGGTTTCTCTGATAAAGAACATCTTTGATTCCCAGAAAGCAGTCCAGAGTCTGACATCCAGCAGTTGTTTGCTACTTAACTTTAGAGAAATGACTCCAGTGGAAAATCAAGCAGATCATTAAAGTTGTATCTTTAAAAATGCATTTATGTGATATAAAGTATCACATAATTTTTGGGAAATGATTATAATATTGGGACTCACGATGACTAACAGTTTAGTAATGAAATTGTCATTTCTTTTCCATGATGTTTACTAGTTATTAATTTAATTACTCATTCATTACTCATCATGATTTTAATATTAATTTTTGGAGTTGTAAGACTCACATCAGTACAAAAAAAACCCTCTTTACCACATTTCTTATAGAAGTATATAGTAAATATGTGAAAAGAAAATACTATTTAAAGGTAATATAATATGTTATGGACACTTGTAAAATATGTTATTTCTACAATAAAATCAGTACAAGACAAAAGTACTTAACACCTTTTTATCACAGATAGGTTAAGTTTAGATCATTTTTTATTCTTTCAAAACTAGGAATTAGAGAATTGATCATAAAGCAAATAGAGTAGTAACTTTAGTAGAAAATGTCTGTTGTTTCTAATTGGTGGAAATACTGTATAAAAGAGTATTTTTTCCCATTTCTGCATTTAGTGATGTCACTTTATAGCATGAAATATACAACTGGGGAAGTATTTTCTCCACAGAAATTAGTAAATACTATCACCAGTGCTATTTTTCCCTAGAAAACCAACTGTTAAACATTTACCAGCATATCAATCTTCATCAAAAATAACACTTTTTTTTTTCAATTTATAAGATTAGCATATAAATGAGATATGGATTGGACAGAGAGAGAGAACTTGATCCAAAAGATTACAAGGTGAAAACATGTGACTTGTTCATGCAGATTGACTCATTAAAATAGGTCTTCTAAATTAGGTTAAAAACGGAGAAGCAAACTTTTTACTTGAAAGGACAGTCTGAATTTTCCATTAAGAGGGCTTGGTAAGGTAGATCAATCAATATGTCATTGTCTCTAAATAGCAGGTAGACAAGTTATCACACTCTCTGTGTTTGGATGAGAGATACTCATAGAAGCTCATTTTGTTCTCAGCTGTGAAAATGTCAAACATGCTTTTCATTTTGACCCTTACATTGACCACTGTATCAACAGTTATGCAACACATTATCAGTGACATGAGCAAATCTCCAGAATGCCAAGATGGACTCAAGCATTTGGTACATCCAGTAGCAGCCAATGCTAGGGATTTAGGGATTGAGCCCAATCTGAGCAGCCTTTTTGCCTCCTTTACTTCATATGGAAAGGAACAAGTTTGGAAGAGTGACTGGCATTTATCCAGGGGAAAACTGAGTCAGGATCCGCTTCGAGATTAGTTTCATGGGACAGACTGACAAATCTCAGAGAGAAGGCAAGGGTCCAGGGGTGAGTGGAGAGAGATTAACCAAAGAATTTATATGCATATATGCATAACCCATGGACACAGACAATAATGTGGTGAAGGCCTGGCAGGAAGGGGGAATGAGTACGGGGTAGATGGGGTAAATGGGGTGAAAAAAGGGGACATCTGTAATACTTTCAATAATAAAAATAAAATACTAGTTTCTAAATGTTTCCCTGTTAACACTTAGGCTAGTATGAGTATGACAAAATAAAAAGAAAGTAAACAAATAAAAATTCCATTTACAAAATCCAGGAATACAGATATTTATAAAATCATGTCTATATGAGTGTAATCTCACATATGTATGATAAATGTACCCAAGGCATTTCCCACCAAATAGTAACAGTAGTCATCTCTGAGTGCTGTTATGTTTGGTAATTTTATTTTCTTCCTTTTAATTTAAAATTTTACCATTTATAGTTCTTACACTTTGTGTTATTCAATTTTTTTTATAAAAGACAAGTTAAAAATAAATAGAAATTCTAGAGCCAAACATTTAAATTTACAATTTCTTTAAATTTGACATGAAGAAGTTAGGTTGTTCTTAATTTCTTGAAAATATAGATTTAAAGCAATAATACAAGTTTGAGCCCTTTTAAATGCAATAATATTTTTTGGTTTAAAAAAACTAAGTAGTAAGCAATTCTGTATAATACATATGTATTGATATAATACTATTCTTTGTGAAATTTAAGGCAGTATAAAATACTATTTAAAAGCATGAACTTTGAATGCTGGCAGATGCAGCTTCAAATCCGTACTACACCATTCACTATGTGATTTTGAGATATCTTTTTAACCTTTCTCCTTGTTTTCTCAACCATAACAGAGATATAATAAATTTATCTTGTAGAAATTTCAGGATGATTAAATATAAAAATACATCAAGCATGTAATTAGCAATCAATAAATAATAGCTTGAAATACCACTAGAAGAGGGAAAGGTTTTTCAGAAATATGTCTGAGCAGACTTAAATGGAACTCAGATATTCAGTTTTTGGGGTATATGATTGCATTTTTTTCAGATATTCAGTCTTGAAATTCTTTTCCAACATCAGAACAAATTACTTTCACATTAGAAAATTAAATGTTCAGACCTTGGATATTCAGAATGATAACCACGATATAAGTGTTAACTATAAACTGAAGTAAATAATGCTGCCAGGATATTTGTATAATCTTTGTTGCCCTTATTTCTGTTTCTGTATTTTGTCTATCCTTCTGAACCGGCAGGGAGCAACATTGCATATGTTGTTCCAGCTGCTGTTGCTTCAGGCTTTATACACTGGTGTTAACTTGTGAGTCTCTTGATATATGGAGCCAAGAATCTGTTTGAATTTTTTCACAAAGGGATTAAATGGCAAACTTTTCTTTTATTTTACGATATGTGAGTCTGAGGGCTGCCGAAATTTGTTTTAACTTAATACTTTCTTCAAATGTGGCTGAAATCTAATTCAATGTAATACATACAGTCATTAAATCTTTATTGAGACACTAGTATGTGAGAGATATTATTCCTAGAACTAAAGTCAATGAACAAGGCAAATATGCATATTTTATAAAAAAATTTGTGTAGTTATGGGGGAAATAGTCATAATAAATAAGTAATTTATATACATGTTAGGAAGTGAGAAGGACTTGAAAAAATAGTGCAAATTAAAAGAAATTGTGCAAGTTACAATTTGCATGTATTTCAAGTTCTTGTACAAATATCACCTCAACACCTCCCCTGACCACACTATGTAAATTTGTACACTTTCCCAAGACTCAGTTCCAATTACCCTACACTTGCTCTATCTTCTCCACAACTATTGTTGTTACTAATACTTTTTATCTTTCATCTTCCTCCCTCCCACTTGGTTGTAAACTCCATGAGTGCAGGGATTTTTGTTTGTTTGTTTGTTTGTTTTCTTTGTTTTATTCTCACTTTATGCAAAACTGTTATTAGACAAAGTGGGAGGTCCTTTTCCTCATTGGGTGCTGGGGCTGGAGTCCTTATGATATCTCGAGAAAAAGAATTTCCTGAGGCTCATACTGGAGAGTGAGTGATTTTTGTTTGTGTGGAGTCAAATTCCTGGCTTTCCAAAGTTCCATTTTCCTTAGTTCAGTCATAGAAGGAGTATGGCTGGGGTTTCAGTAAAACTGGAAGCAAAGCCAATAACCAGAGTTTCCTTTCCATGTTGGAGCTGGTCCAATTAAGTATCAGGCTGGTTGCGGTTCATTAGCCCATTGTGTGTGCGGGTCCACATGGCGGTGGGCCATGTGGGTGAACAAAAGGGAGCCACCCAAGCCCAGAGTCACACAAGTCCCCAGAGTCCCAAGAGCACAAGAGGAACCAAGAGAGGGAACTCCTTTGTTCAGGGGATTAAATATCCCAAAGTTTGTGACCTTGTGAAAGCTCATTGGCCACACCCATTCTGGCCAATGACCTCTTTTTCAGGTGTGACTGACAACAAGCACCTTCCTTATGTCACCCCAAGTTTTCTGGGCATGCGTCTATCTCCCCTTTGTTGGATCCATGGAGAGTGTAAAGTTGTAGCTTCCTGGGGAAGCCGCGCCAATGACATGCCTATAGTATCTGGCCTTCCCTTTGCTCCTTGCCTATTATTAATAACGAGTTAATTACAACAGTATCAAAACTACTAGTAATTTGTTCCATGATGTGGCAAAAAAATCTTGCAAACTGATCAAGAAGCAGAAACCATATTAAGGAATTTCACATTTATTGTGTGGGACATTGTGAGCTACAGAACACATAATGTAACTTGTTTTGCACATTAGAATGATCGTTTTACTTCCTGAAAGTATGAGGGATAGACGGAATGGAGGAGCAGCTGGAGGCTCAGGGAAATGGTGATTGCAAGGAAGCAACACAAGATATGATGGAAATAAGAGATGGATAGGACTTGTCAATAGGAAATTGAGAAGAAAAAAAAGAAGTTAGAAAGATCTTCAAGCTTCTAATTTGAATGACTAGGTGAATAACGATGACTTTTAATTGACAGAGAGATGAGAAAATAGGAGGAGGGATACATTTGAGAATATATATTCAGTTGAGATATTTTAAGTTTGAGTAAATACATGAGATACTCAGGTTGAACAAGTAAACACTCTTAAGTTCAGTATTTTCCAAAGACTCTTAATCCGATGCCTTCTCAGTGGAAATTACTCCATAGTAGGTTAGGCACCGTGCTCTGCTCTCAGAACCCTACCGAGAGCCCTTGAGGCACTAATTCTGGTCTCAGCACCATCACGGGAGCCCGGGAGGCACCGTGCTCTGCTCTCAGCACCCAAACGGGAGCCCTGGTGGCATTGACTCTGCTTTCAGCACCCTACCGGGAACACGGGAGGCACTGTGCTCTTCTCTCAGCACCCAACCGGGTGCCTGGGAGGCACTTACTCTGCTCTCAGCACCTTGTTGGGAGCCTGGGAAGCAATGTGCTCTGTTCTCAGCAGGTTATTAATCAATGATTTAGATTCTTTATTTTAAACTAGAGGCCTGGTGCATGAAATACATGCACTCGGGGGTGGGGCAGGGGAATCCCTTAGCCTGGCCTTGCCCTCTCACAGTCTGGGAGCCCTAGGGGGATGTCCTACTGATGGGGAGTGGGCCTAAGCTGGCAGTGGAAAATCCTTAGTGCTGCTGCAGAGGTGGTAGAGGCTCCCACCACTGCCACTGTGCTCATCAGCCATGAGCCCAGCTTCTCGCTGAGCATTGCTCCCCTTGTGGGAGCGCACTGACCACCAAGGGGCAGCTCCTGCATTAGTGTCTGCCGCCTGGTGGTCAGTGCACGTCATAGCTACTGATCATTCTGCTGTTCTATCGATTTGCATATTAACCTTTTATTATATAGGATTGTAAATCCCTTGGAAATAAAAAAAAACATGCATGTCAAGGGAGGGTTTTCCATTGCTTCCTAGCCCAACTTATAACATTTATTATGATAGATTTAGTCTTTTAATACGTATCATAAACTGTGAACTCCCTGAGTGAGGGGGTCTTAATCTTCTTTCTCTTTTTCTCAGTTCCTTTAATAGTGCCTGAAGCATATTAGAAGTTTAATAGTTGTTTGTTCAACTGAATTAAATTAAAAAGCTAATACTAGGTACTAAAGAATTATCATATCATTATATTTAAATATAATCTTTTAATCCTTTATAATTTCACTCTTTAGAAGATTGAGAAAAATTTTTTTTCTTCATCTGATCATAGTCACATTATCTACTAAAAGCTAAAAAAAAGAGAAAACTGCCTCTTTAGTAGTTTTAGTCATTAAAAAATAATACCTTTCTAATTTTCATATTCTTGCTCATTAAATTTGTGATTAATTTTTAAAAATTCTTTTCTTATTTTGCATCTTCTGAAATTTTTTTTTATCTGGTTGAGAGGAGGATAATATAATTACCTAGGAGCTGGATATGTTTTTCACTTTTAGCTCCTTTTAAAATAAGCACTTTTTTCTATAGCTTCAGAGTGTAAAAAATAAAAACCCAAAACAAGCACATTAGCATTGTGATAAATTTATTATGTTATTTGTTTTGACTAATCCTAGTTATTCAATAACTGGCTTATTTTACTTTGCACAGCTATGAGTTAACAAAAGAGAAGGGAGCTAGACTGGCTGGGCCTGATTGAATCTGGAAGTTACAGTTTCAGACACCCCAAGGGATAGCCAAATTTCCACCTAGGGGAATAATACTCCTACATCCCATCCCCCCTCCCCCAACCTCTGCCCATGAAGCAGGACTGGCTTTCCAACAATCTCTCCAAGGTATAACTGGTTCATTTGCCTGAACTATTGGGGCAGGGGAAGGGGGTGATATCCAATAAAAGAGAAATTCCTCTGCTGGATGCATGCATGCATGGTAGAAATCAAGATGATGTGGGGAGGTGGGGGGGAAAGAATGGAGAATCCTTCTACTTTGAGGCATGCACAGTAGTAGCCAAAACTGAGACATAAAGGGCCAATCTAGCCTGGAAAACCTGGGGAAATGATAAGATTGGATAATGGAAGGACCCAGCACAAACCTGTGAAAGAGTTAGTTTGAAAGAAAGCTTATTCCTTTCCAAGCCTGAGAAAATATAATCAACGCTTAACCAAGGCCCCTCTGGGTAGCACACATTTGCCGGTTATTTCACACTCCTTAGTAGCAGCCATGGGGCCCTGGTAGCCGCACAGCTCCAAGTGCAGCTCTAAGAGCAGGCCCGGGTGGACAGCAGTGTTTGCTGGAGCACAGCCAGAGCAGAGACGATGCTGGACTACTGGGGCCCAGGATGATGGCGTTTCCGCTCTGGATCTTGACCCTTATGCTCACCAGGCCCAGGATTTCTTCAACAGAGGGACACAGCTGAGCCCTCTGGTCATAAATGTGATACTGGGCACCTGGGGACAGTCCTACGTGTTTGCTGTAGCTGCAATAAATCTTACCCCTACACCTCACCCACCCATGTCTAGGTCCCTGACGTGCTTTTCTCATGACTCCGTGGACTAGCCCTATTTCCAATGGCAACACTACTAGCATGCGAACTTATTTATACAAATTTATTAGCATGTTACTCCTTTGTTCACCAGTCTACCTCCTTTAAGAAACTATGAATTGACTTCTGCTTCTGTTTTTATCTTTATCATTAATTATCCTTTATTACCATATTTCCTGTTATGAAAAACGTTCAAAGAAATAATGGATGAAGTCTTCCCAATTTTTATGAAAATTATTATTCTATACATCCTAGAAGCTCAATGAACTGCAAGTAGGACAAAAGCAAATAAATCCACGCACACAGGCATAGTATAGTGAAAACATTAACTATTCCCATTTTGTTCCAAATAATTATTTGTTGTGGGGGTTGTTCTGTGCATTGTAGAAGTTTAGCAGCATACCTTAAGTCATGCTAGTAACAAAAGCCTAAAGTCCTGACAAGCAAAATTGCCCTCAAATATTGTCAAATGTGCCCTGGAGGGCAGAATCACCCTAGTTAAGAACCACAGATATAATTGCAGAGGGGAAAAAAAGACTTAATGAATATACATTAAACATTTAATGAGAATTTCTCTAAATGGATAAAGGAGTGGGCAGGATAAGAAAAAGGACTTTGTCATTTTATCTATATTTTTGCATAGATATTTTGTATAGATATTTTATATAGATATCTAAATATAATATTTTTGTATTGTTTCAGTGGGTTAAAAATTACAATGGCTCATTTATTATCTGTCTTTTAAGACAATAAAGATTATGCATTTTCTACCTCCTCAAAACAAATAAATAAAACTAACCCATTTAGATTAATATAAAATACCATTTCAGTAAACCATTTAAAAGATAATTATGGCTTATGAATATGGGGATGGTGACTAGTAATTTGAATTTTAATATATTTTTAATATATTGCCTACAAGATTTACTGAGGGGTGGGATGTGAAGTTTGAAGGGGCAGTATTTTGTTTGTCTTACCTAAACAACTGGCTGAATGTTAGTGCCATTACTAAGAGTCAGGAATAATTTTATTTCTGGCAATTAATTTTGAGATCTATATCAGACTTCCTTGTGGTGATTTGACACTCCATAACTCAGAGTAACAAAACCTGGAGCAAAATACAATTTCTTACAATGGTCTGTGACAAACAATGGTAAACCCATCTTTATTGCTTAAAAGTAGAAAATGAATAAATACATTTTATAACATAGCTTATTGTTTACATGTTTTATTGCCTTATGAGAAAAACTAATATCTAAACTTAGATACAACTGAATGGAGCAATTAATTTCGCATATATTTTCTATGTTCCAACCCAAAGATGCAAGTGTTCACTTGAGAATATACAAAAAGTATGCATGTGCTACAAAAAAATCTGTTCAAAAATTAAAAATGCTACTAAATCAGAAATAAATAAAAAAAATCAGTGCACTAGAAAACATGAATATAAACATTGATTTTATGCTTTGCTGAATAAAATTAGCTTTATAGCAATAACGAATTTAGGAGGAAACAGTATAATTCTTAAAACATCAACATTAGGAATAAGATTTTATTATTTTCATTTCCTCAAACCAAAAACAATGAGATTAATTTTAAAAATAAAGTGAGTTCTTCATTTTTTGAAAAGAAGAATCACAGTAACTCAGAGAAAAGAGCATCTCATTGTTTCTGCAATACTTACATTGTTTGCATTTGTCCCTTCACAATGGGATAGGCACTGTGCTAAATACTTTAAATAAAACATATTTAATCCTTATAACAACTCTATAGAATAGGGTCCTCACTTTTAAAAAAACTTTTTAAAAATATATTTTTATTGATTTCAGAGAGAGGAAAGGAGAGGGAGAGAGAGATAGAAACATCAATAATTAGAGAGAACCATTGATCGGCTGCCTCCTGCATGCCCCACACTGGGGATCAAGCCCGCAATCCAGCATGTTCCCTGACCAGGAATCGAATCATGACTTCCTGGTTCATAGGTCAACGCTCAACCACTGAGCCATGCCAGTTGGGCGGTCTCACTTTTTAGATAAAGAAACTGAGAGTAAGGACATGTTAAAAACAAAACAAAACTCGCCTTGCTTTAGACCTTGGCAGTTTGATTCTAAAGCTTGTGTTCTCATCAAACACAAAAAGGTTACAATACTTTTTTTAAAAAAAGAGAGAAAAAGAAAAGAATAAATCTTATTATAATCACTAGAGGCCCGGTGCACGAATTTGTACATGGGTAGGGGCCAATCATGGCCGGCCAGCTGCGGGGAGGGACTGCAGGAGGTTGGCTGTGGAAGCACACTGACTATCAGGGGGTAGCTCCTGCCTTGAGCATCTGCCCCCTGGTGGTCAGTGCATCGTCATAGCAACCAGTCGACCAGTCATTTGGTCGCTTAGGTTTTTATATACATAGATGGTCTGGACATTGAGACCATGTATACAGGTGTGAAGAAACATCAAAAGAAGATGTGCTTTTCTTCTCATCCATGTCCACTCCCGGTCAAGAGCAGTAGTCTGGAGACAGATCTGGAAGCCCTTATAAAGACTGCACATGCTTGCTGTTCTCTAGTGAAAACGGAAACTGGTCGCTGAGGTTTAAATTCAACCAAAAACACAATCAGTATATTTTGTTTTCAAACATACTTACATATTAGTCTTACTTTCTTTTGATAACACAGGCATCCTATAATTTTCTGTTCTGGCTATAAAAAATTTCCCTTTGATCATCAGGTTATGAAAACGTTCAACTTTGATTAGATCTTAAAGCAAAGCTAGCCTCAAAATGCAAATCTGCATCCCTTAACTGAAGGGATTTAAATTGCATTGTGGAAGAGATGTTGCAAGGCGACCAGCTAAAACCAGTGTTTTCTTTCCGAGGTAAATGGACTGAAACAGATGGGAGGGAGGGTGGAGAGAGCTCTCCTAGAGGCGCCCTGTCTGTGTGTCACCAGCTGTTGCTGAGAGATAATGTGCAATGGCAAGTGATAGAGAGGAGAAAATCCAAATGACTGGAGTCCTGTGCTTGGGACTGTTAGGCGAAAAGAGCCTCTCCTTGAGCTCCTTTAATTGAAGGCGGAGCCTGGAATTTGCAAATGCCTACATGAAATGACACACCTGATTTCATTGCAACATAAAACAGGACTCAAAAAATGCCTATTTTATTCCACAGTGGGATTCAGTTAAAACTGGGCATGGGGGAGGGGGTATGTGGAAAGAGATAAAAGTAAAAACAGAATGTATTCCTAACCATGCCATACTAGTAAACATTTTTACTTCAATTTTATTTATTTATTTACTTTTAAAAATATATTTTATTGTTTTTTGATTTTTTTACAGAGAGGAAAAAGTAGAGAGTTAGAAACATCGATGAGAGAGAAACATCGGTCAGCTGCCTCCTGCACACTCCCTACTGGGGATGTGCCCGCAACCAAGGTACATGCCCTTGACCGGAATCGAACCTGGGATCCTTCAGTCTGCAGGTTGACGCTCTATTCACTGAGCCAAACTGGTTAGGGCCGTGGTCGGCAAACTGCGGCTTGCGAGCCACATGTGGCTCTTTGGCCCCTTGAGTGTGGCTCTTCCACAAAATACCATGGCCTGGGCGAGTCTATTTTGAAGAAGTGGCGTTAGAAGAAGTTTAAGTTTAAAAACTTTGGCTCTCAAATGAAATTTCAATCGTTGAACTGTTGATATTTGACTCTGTTGACTAATGAGTTTGCCGACCACTGGGTTAGGGCTTTACTTCAATTTTAATGTTTTATTTTTTGTTGTTGTTGTTCAACCTCACCCGAGGATATTTTTTGTATTAATATTTAGGGAGAGTAGAAGGAAGAGGGAGAGACACAGAGAGAGAAATATCGATGTGAGAGAGACACATCCATTGGTTGTCTCCCGCACATGCCCCCACCAGAGCTGGGAGTGGAGCCTGAAACCAAGGTACATGCCCTTAACCAGAGTCAAACCCAGGCCCCTTCATTCTGTGTGCTGGCACTCTACCACTGAGCCAAACTGGCTAGGCTTTATGTCAATTTTAAATTAAATTTTAGTAATTTAAATCTTAAAAATTGCCATAATTTAAACACAGAGAAAAATGCCATTGTAAGCCACTATTACCTGAATTTTTTTAAGGAAAAGTCTAATTTCTACATGGATCGATTTCTTTAGCATTAAAGGCAAAGCCCCGAGGCATGAGGTAGATGACTGAGAACAGAGTAAATACTAGTATGACTGAATTTATCTTGGCGTTATATATTTTCACAGAGAGTTTTTCAAAAGGGGGTTTATGAATAAGAAGTAAGAAAAGACATAATTAATGATACCATTGTAATAATCTGGTTATTATTTAACAGGAAAGGAGCAGATAGGCATACCATAAATACAGCTTTTCCAGGAAGCTGCAATTTAACATTCTCCAGGTCTATTCCCTGCAGATCCCCGGGGAAAGGGACTGGACAACAGAAGGTGCCAGTAAGGTCTGGGTGACTTGGGAAGGTGCTTACTTGTCAGTCACACGTGGGAACAGGTCAGTGGCCAGAATAGATGTGGCCACTGCAAGGGGGTGGAACCTGAACATTTAAACTCCTGGGCAAGGTGTGCTCTCTCTTGGCTCTCTCTCTTGCTGCTCGGCCTGTCCCCTGTTGGTTCACGGCCATGTCGGACCAACACAACGGGCTAATGGACTTCCATTAGCCTGATGCTGGACTGGACCTGGCAGTTCAGCATCAGGCTAATTAACATAGAACAGAGATTCTGGACTCCAGCCCTGCTTTTGGCTCTGCTGGATCCCACTTGTACCTTTTTCAGGACCGGGTTAAGGGGCATGGGACTTTGCACCCCAAGAAATATAATTCCACGCCAATAAAAACCATCACTCTCCCATAGGTGTCTTAGAAATTCATTTTTTGAAGATATCCCAAGAGCCACCCTACTCCCACTATGTCAGGGAAATTGGACCCACTAATTTCTCCTGCAACATTGAGATATAAGAAAAGGGTCTCAGGTAGATTGAAAAAAAAAAAAAGAACCCAAAAAAGAAAAAAAGCCAAAAGAAAAAAAGGAAGCTTGGGGCCACAGTAAACAACAGCAACTGATTATTTGCATGCTTATGCAGCAGTGACTTACAGACCACCTCTGGAAGATGGCTAGATTCAGCATGTTGGAAGCAGACTCTGGAATAGTATGCGGCAATTAGAAGTATTTACACATAGCCACATGGGTAGGTCTTAACAACAGGATGCCAAGTGAAAAGTAAGTCATGCATAATGAGCTATAAAAATCACACCATTTCTGTGAAATTATAATATATGCACGCAGAAATTATATGTAATGAGTTTATAATAAAATAAAATAAAGGATATATGTAACACATAAACATGATTACTTAGAAGATGAGGGGACAGGGAGTGGTTTAGGGAGACAAAGGTATCAGAAATGAATAATTAAACTTGAAATAAATCCAAAACATAAGAGAGAGGCTGTATTAATCTGCTGGGGCTGCCATAGCAAACTACCACAGACTGGGTGGCTGGACCACTGAACATTTATTTATTTTCTCACAGCTCTGGAGGCTAGATGCCCATGATCAAGATGCCAACAAATTCAGTTTCTGCTGGTAACTATCTTGGCCTATAAACAGCCATTTTCTCATTGTGAGCTCACATGGTCTTTCCACTTTTCTCCTTTGGAGAGATAGGGGGGTCTGTGGTGTCTCCTTTCATTCTTACACGGCATGGCATGGCACCAATTTTATAGATTAGGGCTCCACCATTATGCCCTCATTTAACGTTAATTATTTTCCTAAAGGCTCCATCTCCAAATAGAGTGACATTGTGGATTAAGACTTCAACATATGAATTTCAAGGGAACAGAATTCTATCCTTAACAAGGGCCTTTCATTAAATCAATGATAATATGATACAATTTGCACTGAGGAGTATGATTAACTCAACTCCCTGCATCTGAGGAATATGTTTTATGAGCAGGGATAGAGCATAATTCCATTCTCCAACCATGCCTTGATAGTCCCAAACCTTTAGTAAAATCTGCCACAGGAAACAGTTTATAGGGTTCTGCAGGACTGAGACCAGGGTACGGCACCGAAAACGTTCACATCCTGATCCTGATTGTGCAGCTAACCAGTATTCTGTGGATACGTAATATAGTGCATTTTTATTACATGTGGCAAATATGTATATGAAAATTCATTAATTTTCAGGGTGGTATTTCAAATGTGTATTGCTTATTTTAGCTACTATTTGTCATTATATTCTGGCTTCAAAGAAAAAATATCACCATATGTCAGCTAACCTTTACTACAATATGGTTGTACATGGGCAAGATATTGGAACATCCCTTTCATGTTGTTTCCTCTTATTGAGTTATATTATAATGATGTAATTTCAGGAAAATTCCGATAAAATTATTCAGTCTTGTTAAATATATTTATGATAATGAGGCACCATTTCCATTAAGTTAAATTACTAAGTCAATGAGTTTACTTTAATATGTTGTAAGTACAGGTTCAGAATGACATGGGGAGCATATTAATTTCCAGAAAAATTCATACCTGATGTTGCACTATAAAATAAAAATGGAATGAAGTTTAAATTATTATTACTATCACTGCCTATTTCCTTTAGTGACAGCTGTTTATTTTGAAAATTGTTGTGAGAACTGCTCATGTCCATAAATAAACATTCTGTGATGAGGACACATTGATGTTTCCACTCTATTTTCTAAATTACAACTAATATGTGAAAATTAGATGTTTCTTGGAAATGAGTTATGTATCTTATTGTCACGTTTACATTATGTTACTAAGAGTTACCACTTCCTCAGAGGTAAATATGATCTTTTTTTTTTTTTTTTTTGCCTGCTGATTTGGTCATTTTAACAAAGAAAAGATTGCTATAATGAAAGATTGTTAAAAATTATACAAAAAAAACACCTCACTTCATTCTGTGAATTTGTGAGAATTCTTTTCACATGTAATCTTTATACAGTGGGTTTAAATGGGTGGGCAAATATAACTGAGGTACATTGAGACATCGATAGGCCTGCCAACTCCTTAAAATTAATGTTGGAATTTTTTGTTACAATTATAGATGTATATTATTATAATATCCATTAGCAATTGGAACGTTGTAGGATAATTAAATGGTATACCAAATTTTGAAAAACCAAATATTACACAAAATAATTTTTATTCTTAAACTGCTATGACTAAAACTTTGAGATACAGGATACATTTAAGGAAATATGCTCCATTTCATCTCCTAAATGTTTATTGGACCATAAAAAATCATTTCTCAATGAATACATAAATGAGCATAGTCAGGAAAATAAACTATTTTACTCAGTGCCAAAGTGGTCAAGAATGACTATGTAGAGTCAAATAAAACAGAATCTAATTTAATTTCTCCAGTTGAGCTGAAAAAAAAAAAAGAATGCTTGCCAAGTGTATGCCTCAAAACAGAAAGCCCAATAACCTCCTTAGTTGACTAATTTAAATACATATAATCTGTAGCTTTCCTCATTTTATATCTAGCATCCCAAACTGGATTTAAAATCACTCAGGTAGGTTGTACTTCTTTTGTTTACCTGGTGTACCTATGCATTGAGTAGGTATTCTATACTTATATGCTGATTTTGTGAGCAGTAAAGAAAATATGTTTTTACTTTATCTGAATTCAGTATTGTATGATTAAAAAAACAATAATACCATAGTTGAAAAGTAAATGATAAATTACATATAAATGCTAAGTGAGCCATTTTTTTTCAAGAGTCAGGTATATTCTCTAAGCCCTGTTTAAGTCTCTAAATCTACTAGTATTATGTAGAGTTTTTAATAAAAAGGATGATTTTAAGAAGATATCTCTTTAGTGAGAAATCAGATGGCTAAGAAATAACAACACAACATTATCCATATTTTGTTCCCATAGCACTGTTTGATTCAAAATCTATTTTCTTTAATTAGATATTCAATACACACTCCAACCCCTGCAAATGATGAGTAGATTTTTTGGCAAGCTTGCTTAGGTAGTTTCAAAAATGAATCCAGCCATTGACTGGTGTGTTTTAATTGCTATAATTTGAATAATTAATTCTATGTTTAGAAAATGAGTTCAAGGTGGTGTGTGATTAACCATGTTTAATGAAGTCATTACCTGATTAAAAACCATTTCATGCCCATGACTGATTATATCCAAATGCTAATCAATTTGATTTAAATTGTCTAATAAATTTAAATTTGTTACAGTTTTGTGTTATACCTTCTTTGATAAAAATCGCATTGATATTCTATTATGGATTATTATTTGGA
Organism: Eptesicus fuscus; assembly: GCF_027574615.1. Lineage (NCBI taxonomy): Eukaryota > Metazoa > Chordata > Mammalia > Chiroptera > Vespertilionidae > Eptesicus > Eptesicus fuscus. Next base: position 90,503,619 of record NC_072474.1, on the reverse strand, counting down.
CTTATTTTTTTCTGGACTACAGTATAGGAAATAGTATTTCAACTCCAGTAGAATCATTGGCAGGGAACATTCTTGGCTTAGGAAATGATTTCATTTTGGAAAGCAGAGCTTTTAATAAAAGGGATGAGTTTGATTAAGAAGATATCTCTTTAGTGAGAAATCAGATGGCTGAATTTCTGAGGGGCCTTCTTATATATCAACTCCAGCTCTAATCTTCACAGGCAGAACATGTCAAACTTCCCATGTGGCCTTACAAAGTGAGTGATTTTAAGGAAATGGAGTTTAAAGTACCTTTAATAATAGAACCAAGAGCGTGAAGAGATTTTTTTTTTTTTCAGAAGAGGGGCACCAGTTCTTTGTCTTCTACCTTGAGCACAGAACAAGAGAAAATATAAATAAACTAAGAAATGAGATTTTTTAAAAATACTTTTCATTGATTTCAGAGAGGAAGGAAGGGGGAGAGAGATAGAAACATCAATGATGAGAGAGAATCATTGATTAGCTGCCTCCTGCACACTCCACACTGGGGATTGAGCCTACAATCCGGGCATGTGCCCTGACCGGGAATCAAACTGTGACCTCTGGTTCATAGGTTGATGCTCAACCACTGAAGCACGCCTGCCAGGCAATGTATTTTGGGTGGTAGAATAGCTTTGAAAGTACAACCTAACTTGTATTTGCTAAATGCATAGCTGAGGTTAGACTATGATGTTCTTTTTAGAGAATTTTTAAAGCTGCATAATTTCTCATTTGGTATAGTTATATTGCATGACTTCCTGACTGAAGTACTCAACAACTTTTCATTTTGCTGCCTTCAGCAAGCAATCCTATGGTGTTAGGGGAGAACATTTTTATATTTTCGGTGCAAAAACAGGTTTCAACACGGAACAGACCATTATTTACATTGTTAGCTCTATTCACTATGGTTTTTGATATCTACAATAAATAAGTAGATAGATAGATAGATAGATAGATAGATAGATGATGATAGATAGATAGATAGATAATATATCTACCTACCTATCTATGAACATGTACATGCATGTATGAATCAGTGTTCTTCCATTATACTGCAAAAATGTGTTTCATTTGCCAATTTTCAAACCATGAGCAAGACAATAGTCTCACTTTTAGCTTAGGGTTGTCTTCAAAGCTCACCCAGGTGGTTGACAGAATTTAGATTCTTGTGGTTGTTGGGCTGAGGTTCATGTTGTCTTGCTAACTGCTGGCTGTAGTTCACTCTCAGTTCCTAGAGGCCACTAACTTGGCCCTAGCCATGTGGCTTTCGCCATAAATAATTCACAGTATGCAGTCTCTCTTTGAATATTAATTCCCTTTCAAGTAATCAAAGTAAAGCTTAGCTAGAGATTAGTGTGAAAAAGAAACTGGACTCTGTAGAGGAATGCCAGAACATAATGCATAAGGACCAGGACAGAAAAAGGAAAAACAAACAATCACCACCCCCAGTCCCTCCTTAAAGAAAGACAGAAATAAATAACAAAAGTACCACCAAGAAAAATAATATAAAAATATAAATATAAATACTTATTATATTTCTATTTATTGAAAAACAATCAGACTATTTTATAAACCAGATTTTTAAAAACTCAATACATACATTCTAGATTTCTTATTCTTCCCCTACTAACAATCTTGCCAATCTAATAACTTCTTATTTTCAAGACACAGATCAAGTAGCCTCTTCTTTGGAAATTTCTGAGCCCTGTTCCACAGATAGAACTAAACACTTCTTCTACTTTACATACATTGATCTGAATTTTATTCTATTATTTATGCAATTGTTTATCAGCTGATCAGCGTCCAACACAAAAGTAAAAGCTAAACCAAGATCATAAATTATAGACATTTCCAAATGAAGCTTACTTTTTAATATCCACCTTTGCTTTCTCAGTCTAGACCAACAATGCAGGTTTTCTGTGTTGCCACACATTATATTGCATATAGAATGGTTTTCTTAGTTTAAGGATAGACTCAAGTTGCACGTTGAGTGTGACATTTTTTTTCTAAAGTTTATTGTGTATTCAATATCTGAGGGTATTTTAGAGAGATGGTTCTTGCCTTGGTCAGTGTCTATGCCCCAGCAGTGGTTTTATAATGTGTGATAAAAAGATACTAATTTTGTAAAGGAGGAAGAATTAAGAACATCTTGAGACTAAAGGTTCATCTCATGCAAGCTTATGCACAGGATAAAGGCAAGGTAACCTGATTTTGAGGAAAAAAAAATCAGGGCAGTACGGCAACACCCAGAGTAATTTCTGAAGAGAGAATAAAGTTATCCATATGCATTCACACACACACACCCCACACCAAGTTAATAAGCCCATTGAAAATTTGGACAAACAGAAACTAAGAATCTAAATTAAAATTCTGTTTCTGGAGAAACTCCAAGAAATGTTTATAAGAAGTCAGGTTAATTACATTATCCTTCTGGTGAGCCAAAAGAATACGTGATTAATTTGGAAGGTTACTCAGAATAGACAATTAAAGCTTACCAATAAATGCTATTTTAAGCTAATTTCAGATAATTAAGCATCAGACAATATTAAAGAATTATATATTAGAACAACTTTTGCAACTTTCACCAAAGAGTTGCCTAGAAAGTCTTAAGGCTAGAGTTAGAGGGTCACAACTATTGGTGCAGATTATTTCAAAATTGATAACCTGCCTGTGGTAAGTATGGTTGTATTGTAACTTGTAAAGTTAGGATAGCAGGCTAAAGTAATTATCTCCTTTTCCCTGCAATATAACTCACTACTTGTAATAAGGTATATTTTAGAGTATTTTTAGACAGATAAATAATTACTATAAAAAATCATTGTTAATATTAAAGAACAATTTTACCTAGCTAAATAATGGAGTGAATAAAAGAACTATATGTTACTAAAATTTAAATATTATTGAAATTACTATAAAATAAAATAAATGCCAATTAACCATTGGTAGTTTGGGAGAAATGTTATATCTTGTGGACAAATTAATTTCCATTTCAAGTAAAGGAACAATGTATTTTCATTTTATGTCTAATGTATAGTTTTCTATTCTTCAGAGTATACTAATGAAATTCAAAGGCTGAATTAATTTTATAGAAAATCAGATTATGTATGGGCTCACTAGAAACATAAAATCGGAAATTCTTTTTAAATTTATTTTAAATTATATTTTTATTTTAAAATCTTTATTGTTGAAAGTATAAGTTCCCTTTTTCCCCCACTGATCCCTTCCAACCACCCTTCACCCCCTGCCCCAGGCCCTCACCACCTTATTGTCTGAAATTCTTTTTTAATGTTTCAGAGCATATAATCTTTCAAATAGAAATTTGTTTCAGGGGGATTTTCTTATTAGCATATTTGTATTAGGCTTCGTATTCTTCTAAATTTTTTATTATTTTTTTCATGTCAGATGAGGCTATTAAGCTCTCAATTTCTGTTCTATTCTATTCTTGTTACCTCAACAAGAGAAGAGAAAAAATATTGAAAAGTACACATGTTCTTTGTTTCTTTGTCATACTTAAGTGCAATCCTCTCTCAGCGCTGTTTTCAACCCCCTCCTCTCTCTCTCCCTTTCTCTCGCTCTCCCCCTCTCAGACCTGGTTCTTTCTTCCCAGAACTCGGTGTGCATTCTCCCCACCACTGGTTCAGTCTAAGGATGACCCCAAGCGAGATATTGCCTCAGATCTGCAAGTGTGTAGAGCCATTTCTTAGATATCATTTTGCAAGTCTTAGTCAAAGATCAATTGTTTCTTTGTTATCTTTCTTTCCTCATATGGTCCATAAAGTTTTGTTTCTTTCTAAATAAACCTAATTTGGTGGCAGTGCAGTCTTGTATCTAATGTAGTTCCTTTCCTGAGGAGGGGGAGCAATGAATGTTATGTTCTTGGCAGCATTCTCCCTGACAATGAAGATTCTCTCTCCTCTCTCTGACTGACTGCCTTATACTGTTATTTTTTAAAAATATATTTTTTTATTAATTTCAGAGAGGAAGGGAGAAGGGGAGAGAGATAGGAACATCAATGATGAGAGATAATCACTGATTGGCTGCCTCCTGCAGGCCCCACCCTGGGTACCTAGCCCACAACCAGGGCATGTGCCCTGACTTGGAATCAAACTGTGACCTACTGGTTCATACGTGGATGCTCAACCACTGAGCAACCCCAGCTGAACAAGACTTATATTATTCTTAACAGGTTCTTGCTACTCACCTACATTTCTAGAGTATTAGTATTCCTTTTCTAGACTTTTCTACTGTGCATTCAGCACCCACAATCGTGATGTTGTTATTTTTTTATGTTCTTTCTTTTAGTTTCCTAGAAGATTACAATAATAAAATAAAAATATTCTGAATATAGGCTTCAAATGCACCTATTTAGGTCTCTGTAATTCAAAGTAATAACTTATGTAAAAAAATATGACTAGGTATAATTCACAAGGAAGCATTAGTTCCTTGATTTAAAACAACAGTTGATTTTTCTTAGTAGATTTTAGTTACATCAAAAGATGGGCAACAAGAATTACCTGAATAATGAAGTTCATCTGATTTATATTGATCCAATTTCAGGATCTGCCTATGGTATATTTCTGTATTATTTTGGATATACCTCAGCATACCACAGTGTTAATATCTATGATTTTAAGTGGAATTGGTATTATAAACACAGGCTTTGAACCATTATAGAGAAATGCAGGGAAAATAAATTAATAGGCAAGAGGCTAATGTTTGCACACTGGGGGAAGAGGGATGTGCTGTGCCTACAGCAGCCCAGAATGGAGGAGAGAACAACCGTGATTCTCTGCACATTTTCCCACCAGTGTGGAGAGCAAGACTACTCAGATTTTACCCAGAGGCAGCCTAGATAACCTTTCCTTCTCTCCATTGAGACATATCACAAATTACATATAATTGCTGCAGGTATTTCTTTTCACTCTAATTTTTTATACGTTCTACTTTTAAGAACACTTCTATCACACATTCTAAATTCGAATGAATTTGATTCTACTTGGATCACTTTCTTTTAGCATTCCTTTCATTTTTATTAATTCTTTATTAGCTAACACATAAATGAAATGTAGAGATAAAGGAGAAGAAAGATCACGAGAGAGGAGAAAAATGCACAGATGCTGTAATGCTCTTCCTCCAGACTAGCCATCGCCCAGCTAGGCTCATTCAAACACCCGTATCCCTGGGCCCCCACGTGATCCAGCACTTTCCTCTGCTACAGCATTTTAAGTGTGTCTCTAAATTCACGGATGGGCTCTTTGTCTTCTCCCTTAATTGTAGCTATTCCAGGATAGAAAGAGACTCATTTGTTTTTAAGCCTCAGAGCTTTGCATTAAGCCAGAGAAACATGCTGCGTTGAATAAATGTTTGATGAGTGAGTCAGTGACTGCAAACTGGTTCTGAAACTGACTTTTTGTCTTTGTTCAAATTGAACTTAAACTAAGTGTTATTTGCAGGTAAAAAAAAGAGAGAGAAATCCCATTTTTTCTTATTGATTTGAAACCTTTCTGTCACCTCAGATTCCCATTCACGCTGCCTGATCTTGCTAACCTCTTTGATATAAAAAAATGACTTTCTATTTTGACATTTTTTTTTTTTGGTTTTTGTCTCAAGTAATCGGTTTTACACCCCAACAAGTAAATCAAAGGTAAAAAGTCCTGACCTTGTTGAGTATTTATACTTGTGGGTGAAGTAAGACCTTTGCAGCATCAATAACAGATACCTTGGCTGACCTAACGGGGCACTACTTCATTGCTTTTTCACTTGCCGAATCACTCAATAATTTTCACTATGAAAGGGCTTGCTTTGCCCACATTACATCTTCTTTTTTTCCTCTCACCTTTTGTTTCATCCCTCTAGTCTTTACAAGTTTACACTCTTCTTGATTATGGAAGTTATCCTATGAATTGAGTGACACAATATCCTTGAGTAATTGCCATCAAACCTCTATTGATATCATTTAAGTTTCTATTCCTGTAATTTTTTCTATTCAAGAATGAAAAGTGAATATAAAGAAGACAGTCATAGTTATTAAAAGTAGGCCCTGGTTGCTACTTGGTTCCTCTCCTGGCCTTTCTTCCTAGTGCTAAAAAGTTGAAATAGCTTGTGTGTTTTTTATTTGAAGGCTTTTAAAATTTATTTTATTGTTCAACGTTTCAACAGATGGTCTTAATTGCAAACATAGACAAAGGCCCTGTCTTATCAGAGAAACAGAATGGTGGTGAAGAATATCCAGTAGACTGCAGAGTCTCTGGATGGGTCAAAAAGTCAGGCTCCTAAGTAGTGATGCAGCCAGACTCCCCAAATTGATTTTGAGGATGTTCTAGCAATAAAGTCGGCTGCCGCTGCTGGGCACCCACGCAGTAGCTTGCACAGACTGTCCATCTCGCACACCTGATCCCGGGCCACAGCCGCAGTGCACACAGGCAGCGCTGGGTACCTCATCTACATCTGCCTGTCTGGAGCTTCTTGCCTGTGTTGTCACACTCACTAAAACAGGGATTCCTCACATACCCACTTCCTCACATCACAGCGCAGTTTGTTCAGGTGCTTATTTGTGCCGACACTTTCCAAGAAGTTGAAGAGAACAACTTTCCTGATTTCCACCATAGAATGATGGGACACAGAGTGTAAGAAATGATCAAAGAGTAGGAAAGGCGTTGCAAGATGGTAAGGGGCCACACATGTTCACGGCAGGCACTCCTCCCCTTCCTAACATCATCACACACCTCCCGCCACTCTTCAACTCCCAAACGTCAGTAACGATCCCACTCAGGCTAGGCAGCTAACTATCCAATTCAAAAACAAACATAACCATTCTTCCCCCCAAAGTGCACATGTCAGTGTCTAATCACCGTAATTAGTTCTAGTTCTGGTTTTGCTAGTCCTGTCACAATCCTATCTTGATATCTAAAATCTCTGAAATATTAACCATCACTACTACACCATATATCTACAGCAGTAGAATACAATAGGGGAAAAAGAAAGGAAAATTGTGTCAAAAAAGTAAATATATAAGTGGCACAGCTAGAAAGGGGGTTGAGAACATATGACATTTTCTGTGTCTGCAACGTGACATGCAACCCATGCATTGATTTCACAACTTCACTAACCATTCATTGTTCCTTTTTCTCCTTATTCAACACTTCAGCTGGTCATGATGCTTTACCTCCAGAGGGGATTGAGTTTTCCTTCTGGAGATATCTGAGCCCTGATGGCCCTTCCTGAATAAAGTCATTGAAGTAATCCAGGTGCTTTAAGCATTGGATATGGCAGCACTAACAGATGCCAAGAGGAATTCCTACCTTCCTGGTATATTTCTCCCTGTGCCTAGAGTGTAACTATGGGCATCAAAGTCCATAGTTACACATAATCTAAAAAAAAGGTTGCAAGTGGGTTACAAGGAATAATGGTGAGAGGGACCACTTCCGATCCTACCCCTTGGATTCCAAAATCATGAATTTTGAGTATGAGAGAAGAGCTATATTACAAATTGGCTATTATCTCAGAATACTTAACAAATGCTATTCATAGCATCTCATCTTCACAATGTGTCCACTAACTGATGCTCTTCAGTGAATCTCTCCATTCTTCTCTAATAATCAGCTCTATGAAAGGTGCACCAGCTGGTGGATACCATGTGAAAAATTGCTTCTTGATGATGGAATATGTGATAAGAGAAGTGAAGCCCATAAAAAACAGCTCATTGCCTTTATTCTTTGTATGCAAATGGGTTGGTTCCTTGGTCAGAGTGGGAAACAAGGACTTGACCATGCCAGCCTGGGTTTCTTTAAATGGTAGAAAATAATATTCTGCTTCATATGGATGCTATGAGAATTAAATAATACGAAAACAAATTCAGAAACATTCAAAATGCAGTTATATGTAACTTAGTATTGATGTTGTAGGAAGGAGAAAGAGAAAGAAGGGGGAGGAGAAGGAAGAGGAGGAGGAAAAAGGAAAAGAATAATAAAAATAAGGGGAATAATAAAGGAAAGGGAAAGGAAACTTTGGACCTTAGCAAATAGGTTAAGGGCTATGTGAGAAGGGCAATCTTTAAATTTTAGTCCAATTGAGTCTTTAGATTTTTTAAATATCAAAGGTTTATTAATTAAATTTCACAAAATAACCAATGCGTAAAATAAGCTTTACTATTCTATAACTCAGGGCTCTAAAAGTTAGAGACATAGCCAATGATTAAAGTTTTAAATGTTCTTTTCTAATTGGAGAGACTCTAGGTGCTTGGAAATATTTGCAAGTCTAAGTACTGGACAAGAATGCTGGAGGTACTAACAAGATATGTGAAAAGTCTTGGAGTGTGGTGTCATTGGTATGTCTGTTGTAGGCTGACAGCAGGCCACTCTGGACCAGGGGCCTATTAGCAAAGTAAGATATATCTAATTGCCTTAGGCCATTAGATATATTCATGTAAGTCCTTAGAGCAGATAGATGAATGCTTAGAGCACCTTATTCCCTATGGTTTAGTTTTATAGACCCTCCCAAATCGAGGTCTACATTTCACATACAAACCTAAAATATTTTGAGTTAAAGAGTCCTTCAAATAGTTTGCCAATTAAACCCAGGAAAGTGTCATTTAATAACCAGGTTAGTAGACAGTATTTTCACTAATTGTTCTTTAATTTATAAATTGATTTGGAGTGTAGTATACATGTATAAAAGTATATTAACACTATAAATAATTATAATTTCAATCTTCCTTTCTAACCATGTTATATATGTCTTGTGAACAAAATAAATTTAAATTATATTCCAAATGAAGATGAAAAATTCAATAACAGTACTCATACTTAACTTAAAATAGTAAATTGATTGTTAACAATGCTTTGTTTCCTTCTTTTAATTTATTTTTTTCTTGAGAAATATGAAGCCTTGAGACATCAATCTAAGGCACTGACTAAAATTATATATTGTTGATTGTGAATGGGTTGATCATCATCATCCCTGATTGAACAAAAATGGGAGATAAGGGGACAAGAGCACAACAAACTTCTGATATCAAAGAGTGAGCCCTTTCCTGTGAGTAAGAAAACTGGTAGCCTTAGTTTGCTAAAGTTAACAACATTAGCTCATAATGAATACTTGATTCACGCTATATTTTTACATGTATGACCATCTTTTATTCTAAAAAATTTTTCTATGAATTAAATAAAACTTCATTTGTTAATTAACAGAATAAGAAATTGAGTCTGAGATAAGTGAAGCACTTGCTCAAAGACATACACCTTAGTGAGGGTGGTATTCTTTTTTCCAGAGCCTATAATCTGAGCCAAAATGAACTACTTAGAAAATTATAGCGATTTATCATATAAAGGCATGCTCAGTCAGTTTTGGTGGCATATTCTAAAAAGAATTTCTAATTCCCCATTAAAATTTTATAAAGTTTATTCTTTAGCTAACTAGTGTTGGAGACTGGGTGTAAGCTGACACAGTGTTCCTGACTTGTTTTGATCTAACTTGTTTTGATGGCACATTCCTATTGTCAGCAGATGAGCAGAATAAGAGAGACCTTTCACAGCTTATCAAAAGTCTGTAAATATTTACTGAGAATTTGGCTTCCTGCTTTATCTTAGAGATTAAGAAGAACAGAGAGTACATTCCTCTTTGTTGACCTCCTATTCAGTATTTGTGTATAAAAGGCATTGCATAGTCAATAAAGTAGCCACAGTCAATTGAAGACTTGCCGCCCTCCCGATCCCGCTGTCCTGTCTTTCTTTTCTCAATTCCCACCTCCCTACCTCAGCCCGGTTCAACCGTCAGGCTGGTCCCTGATAAACTATTATAAAATTCTAGAGGACAAAAGCATATTATGATTTAGTTTGATTTATCTTTGGGGAATTTACAAAGACTAAACTACTTCCAGAGTCATTTGAGTTTCTTATTCTTGTCAGATAGTTATATAACATATAATAATCATAATGTAGGCCATTTAAAAAGTTATGTATTTAAAAATGCATTCCATTAAGCATTCCATTAAGATCCCTTCATAGTGTTAAATGATCTAAAATAAACTAATATTAAATTCTAGGAGAGAAATTATTAAACAAAGTTGAGAAGTAAACACTGTAAGTTAAATTGACTGGGTCAGATCCTGGCTCCACCACTTAAACTAGCATGAACATTGGCAAGTTACTTCAACTCTCAATGCCTAACTTTCCTCATCTGTTTAATGTAGATGACAATGTTTGAGGATTGAATAAATCAATATGTTTTAAACACTTTCACACACACTATATTTGCTTCTATTATTAAAACTAATATTTTGGCCATTTAAGAAGATCTCAAAATTATAAATGCTCTACAAAGCAAATCTACTTAAATACCAGTTATGAAATGAAGACAGGGTGGAGGGCATTTTGGGAAAGGAGAAACTGAAAAGGAGAGATATGGTGGATGAACAGAGGGGTAAGGGTTAGGATATGTGACTACGGTAAACAAAGAGGGATTTGATGGAGGAGAACACTGAAGTACTTAGATATTAACCTGCATGAAAGCCCTCTTTATGACTTCATGTCATGCTGATATTCATGTTAAGAGCTGCAGGCACTTTGCCAAGGGACCCAATCTCTAAATCATTCTACTGCACTGTCTATAGTTGTACAGCTTCTCCTGCTGACCCTACAAGTTATGATGGCTTATCTCTACCCTTTACAGCACACTGTTAATGGGGTCAATTCTTCATGCCAGGCAATACATTTAAGTTTTTTTAAAAGGATGTCAATCCATCCAAGTTTTATAACCATAGAAGTATAAAAAATTTATAATTATCTTTTCCCCTCACAGTCTACAACTTCATAGCAACTCTACAAAGAAACTAAATGAAAGAAAAACAGGAGGTTAAGGTCCAGTCTTGCAAAAATTAGTACCAATATTTAATTTATATTACATCACTCTGACACAACAAAATGTTTTAGAGCATTATTTTATCAAAGAAATAATTTTACTTTTTAAAATGTAGTTTTCACTGAATTTATTTTCATTGGCTAAAGAATGCCAAGTAACATTGCTGCAACAAATACATACAGAAATATCAATTTTATGAAAATGTATTATTTAATGACATTAAATGGAGCCATTTTAATTGAAAAATATAAGATGTAACATTAAAATATTATTTTTCTGAATTAATATTTTTTACCCTAAAAGGAAGGTATTGTATTATTTCAAATCTCAAACTTAACATTCACAAAGACTAATTTGTTCAGAAGTAGGATGTATCTATCTTTTTTTCTATAACAAAATTGAATAATTATAATTACCTAACTGAAATGAAGAAAATTAACTCACAAAAGATTGCAAAAATTAAAAACAACAGCAATGAGTCTTTTGTATAAGTGGAAATCAATCATTTTTGCAATAAAATATTCAATTAACTTTGGTTATTTATTTAAGATAATATTAAATCATTCTTTATATAAGCAAATGACATGAAAACAATATAATTATATCACCTTAAGGAATTCTTTAAAAAAAATGAAATAATATGTAGAAATTAACATCATTGAATATGCAAAAATTTATTCCATTTTTAAAGTTTTTAAAATGTGGTTTACTGTATAATGTACAGTAATATAACTTAAAACACAATTTCATGCAAAATCTTAAATGCACATAATTATATATTCTATAACACTGCACTTAGAGCTAATGTACACTGAGAGCTATTATTTTAATCACAACTAGCAACTAAAGTTCTCCATACCACTTACAAAATCAAGGTTTTATTCCTGTGCTTTAATTTTCTTCACTGATTGTTTTCTCACTTCAGTGACAAATTCATCTTCCAGTTGCCTCAGGCTGTAATAGTCACTCAATTTTCCTCTCATAAAAATAAAACAAAACAGCATTTTATATGTCCACAAATTAAATAATGTCACTGTGTTCATTCCAAAGAGCTTTATTTGCATAATCCACTTTCATTACCATGTTTGGAGTGTATTCATTTATTTATTCATTCATTCATTCATTCATCTATTTCTTTTCTTCTTTATTTAAACATTTATCCATTAAGTTATTCTTTCGACACACAATGAACTTTTTCTGAGAAGATTATACAGTAATAGAAATTGAAATTGTATAAAGAAGGAGGGTCATAGAAATGTTCTGGGGAAACAGTATTCTAGGCACTGGGGCAGGAATCAGGAGATGTGTTTGAGGAAGAGTAAAAAATTCAGCTTGTTAGAGTGAAGCATGAAATGGGGGAAGGATCTATGATGAAAACTGACAGGGTGTGAGAGCCATATTATCAAAGACCTTATGGGTTCAGAGAGAAGTATGGATACAGTACTGAGTTAGATATTAAATGTTTTTGCTTACAAAGTAATTATTGTCTGTTCTATATTTTTAAAGGATAACTCTGAATTGTATGTGGAGAATATACTAGGATGAAAGAATAACAGTGGGAATAGGTAGAGACTGGAATGCCACATCAAGTACAGGTAAGCTCAGAATGCCAAGACATCACAGAAAATGCGAAGAACAAGCAGTGGTTTTATACATGATGATATTCAGTGTAAATCATTTTGTTGTTGCTGGGAAAAAGAGGAAAATGAATCTGAAAGTAAAAATGATACAAGAAACAACAAAAATAATGCTAATAGCTAATGGTTAAGTAGTACTTACTATATAGTAAAATAATCTGCATATATTAACTTGCTTATTTTTACAGTTAGCCAAATTTAAAGTTAAGGGTGCAGATCTTCATACAGCCAACTCTCCCCAAAACTTCACATATCTTCAGGAATCCTCAGGGCCACCCTCCCTTCTGATCAGCTGTCTCTAAAGTTGGGGGTTCTTACAACTACACCGTTTTCATAATTCTCTAGAACAATTTACAGAACTTAGGAAAGCACTATACTTACGATTTCATTTCTTATTGTAGCCAAAATATACAAATCAAAATCAGTCAAAGGAAGAACTGCATAAGCTGGAATCAGGAGCTGGTGGATCCAAAATACATATAGTTTCTATATCCTCAGGGATGTGTTACCATTCTGGCATTGATGTGTGACAACACACAAATGGAAGTATTGCAAACTCAGAAAGCTTATACAAACTTCATTGTCCAGAGATTTTATTAGGGTTATATTGCATAGGCATAATTAACTGAATCATGGCCCATATCGTCCAACTTAATCTCCAGCCCTCTTTCCTCCTCAGAGGTCGGGTTTATATCACATGCCTTCATATCCCAACTCTAATCACATGGTCTCTCTGCATGGCCAGCCCTCACCCTAAGACTCTCAGTTATGGCTGGTCCTATCTTTCATTATATCAGCATAAATTATCAGATGTGGTCTTTTTATCAGTGGAAGTGGGGTGTCCCTTTGCCCACTGGGTGCTGGGGTGGGGTCCTTACAATATCTCGAGAAAAAATAATTTTCTGAGACTCACACAGAAGGATGAGTGATTTTTATTTGCGTGGAATTACATCCCTGGGTTTTCAAAGTCCCATTTTCCTTAATCCAGTCCCGGAAGAAGTGCAGCTAGGGATTCAGTGGAGCTAACATCAAAGTTAGTGTCCAGAGTTTCCATTCCATGTTGGAATTGGGTCCTGTACAGGATCAGGCAAGTTGCAGTCCATTAGTCCATTGTGTGTGGGGTCCACCTGGCTGTGGGTCATGTAGGTGAATGCAGGAACATGAGAGGGGCAGAGAACCAGGAGTTGAGAGCAAATTCCTTTGCTTAGGGCAGTGGTCGGCAAACTCATTAGTCAACAGAGCCAAATATCAACAGTACAACGACTGAAATTTCTTTTGAGAGCCAAATTTTTTAAACTTAAACTTATTCTAATGCCACTGCTTCAAAATAGACTCACCCAGGCCGTGGTATTTTGTGGAAGAGCCACACTCAAGGGGCCAAAGAGCCACATGTGGCTCAAGAGCTGCAGTTTGCTGATCACGGGCTGAGGGGATTCGATATCTCAAATCTTGCTGAGCTTGCAGTGGCCATACCTCCTCTGGCCAATGACCTGTTCCCAGTGTGACTGACAGACAGGTAACCTTCCCTATTTCATCCAGATTTTACTGGGCATGTGTCTATTCTCCCTCTGTCCAACCCTTTCCCCCAGTGATCTGCAGGGAATAGACCAGTAGCTTCCTGGGGAGGGGTCAACTGTAACTTTCTGACAAAGCTGCACAAATGATATGCCCATAATATTTGGCCTTCCCTTTGATCTCTCCCTGTTATTAATAACTAGGTTAATTACAATGGTATCAGTTCGATGTACCCACTATGAATAATAGAGATACTCCTATAACTCTGGAAATTCCTAGGATTTAAAAATTACCTACAAGGAGCTGGGACAAAGGCAAGATGTCTCTTTGGGATAATTAATATTTAACAATGTGATAATAATAACAAAGGCAACAGCAAAAAGCAATAGTACTAACAAATGAATAAAAAGCCCTGCATACTAAGAAAATTTGCAAGTAGTAACTTGTTCATTTCTAATAATAATTTTAATGAGACTATTATTTTCATATTACAGATGAAGAAACTGAGGTACATATTAATTAACTTGCCCAAGGCCAAAGATCAAGAAGGAGATTGGGGGGCTGGGTGAAATAGGTGAAGGGATTAAGCAAAAACAACAACAGCCCTAGCTGGTTTGGCTCAGTGGATAGAGCATCTACCTGCAGACTGAAGGGTCCCAGGTTCGATTCCAATCAAGGGCACATACCTGGGTTGCGGGCTCCATCCCCAGTAGGGGGCGTGCAGGAGGCAACCAATCAATGATTCTCTCTCATCATTGATGTTTCTATCTCTCTCCCTCTCACTTCCTCTCTGAAATCAATAAAAATATATTAAAACAACAACAACAACAAAAACCTCATAGACACAGACAACAGTATGGTAATTATCAGAGGGGAAGGGAGGTGGGGGCAGGTAGAAGAGGGTAAAGGAGGAATAAATGGTGATGGATGTCTTTGGGTGGTGAGCCCACAATTCAATATACAGATGATGTGTTATAGAATCGAACACTTACAACCTTTATAATTTTATTAACCAATGTCACCCCAATAAATTCAATAAAAATTTAATAAGGAGGATGTGGACACAGGATTGGAACCTTCAGAAATGATCTCTGAATCTGTGCTTTAAGCAACAATATTGTGCTGCTTGTCTGTGGGTACGTCTGAAATTAGATCTGGAAAGACATCAGCAGGAAGGGGCAGAAGTAGATAGAAAACGAGAGTCAAAGGTACTAACTTCTAAGATCCTGCATTCCTGAGCCTACGGGGAATGGCTAACCATGAAGATACTCTAAACTGATGATTAATTTCAAATATATGATGATTAATTCCTTTGGGACCCCTAATAATACCTTTAAGTTCTGCTGTGTTCTTCCAGTCAGCTTTCTCTCATATCCTTCCGAACCATTATTTACAATGTTATCCATGCCCCTTTTAATGTTCTCAGAAATAGCAATCAAAAACTTCTTTTACTTCTATAAACATAGCAAAAAGTGGATTCTGTGATCTTTGGATTTTTTTAAAACATAACCATTTTTGAAAAGAGCTTGAGATGTCACGATGCTGTATCCTGTGGAGTCCCCTAGTTTTCTATCAACCAATTTTCTCAATTTGCTAGAGGCAAAACTTGATTGATCTTGTCTAGATTACCCCAGGACCTAAAGATGATTTTAGGGGTTGGGGATGGGAGTGATTGAAAAAGGAGGGGAGATAGAGATTTCAAAACCCTGATGATATAATTCAGGGTCTGCCTTATATTCTTTCTCCTTACAATCTGCTCACTGTGCCTAAGAAATCTCTGGGATGCTCCTAGTTTTAAATAGCAGCTTTAGTTTTGAGGAAAGAAAGAGTAACTGTTGACATCTATTAGCTGATATTTCCTCCTGGCCATAAAAACTAGGCCTCAACATCCCCTATCAACATAAACAGTTTCATAACATAAAAAAGGTCCCTGGGTGACTGATGGAATGTGACAAAACCAAGACCTTTTTGTAATCACATTTGAGTGCCAACAAAAGCTAGAACACTGTGCAACCACACACACACACACAAAAAGACCAAACATTCTCCTCTCTGGGCTAATAGGAGTGACTGCTACTTCTTTACCAATTAGCTCTAGTCCTACTCCATTCATTCCTCCCACCTTCTAGATGAGAATTACTGTGGTACTCTATTATAGAATTCCCTTAAGAAAAGTGCTCAGCCCAGAACATATTTCTTTGCATCCTGTCCTAAAGCCCTCCACATAAAAACTTAAAATACAATCCAGAACAACCCTTTAACACTTTAGTAATGCTAATTTTCACCTGCTAACTCATGCCCTTTCTAATACCCTCTCACTGAGGTATTTTCACAGTTCCCCGTGGTGCATGATTTTCTTCACTGAGAAAAGTCAAGGAACCCAACTGCATTTGATGACAGGTGTGTTTCATGTGGTCTTTGGCAGGTGGGCATTGACAATCTGTTAATGTCCCAGCATGTATCTCTAGTTTAGTATTTCTTTATGAAATCCAGAACCATATATCAACTGTCTCCTGCTCAGTCCAAAGGCATGTTTCTCAGGTAGCTGATAATTTGTCCATTCTAAACTGAAACCAAAACATATATACGTCTCCCTTACTTGCATTTCTTCCTTTATTATTTACTAGTGGCCCAGTGCACGAAATTCGTGCACGGGGGGGGGGGGGGGCGGTGGTGTCCCTCAGCCTGGCCTGCACTCTCTCCAATCTGGGACTCCTTGGGAGATGTCCAACTGCCAGTTTAGTTGGACATCCCTGTTGCAATCCGGGACCACTGGCTCCTAACTGCTCACCTGCCTGCCTGCCTGATTGCTTTTAACCACTCTGCCTGCCAGCCTAATCAACCACAACTGCCCACCCCCACCAGCCTGCTCACCCCCAACTGCCCCCCTGCCAGCCTGCTCGCCCCCACTGCTCCCCCCTGCTAGCCTGCTCACCCCCAACTGCCCCTTCTGCCAGCCTGATTGCCTCCAACTGTCCCCCCCGCCAGCCTGCTCACACCCAACTCCCCCCCTCCCCGCTGGCCTGATCACTCCTAACTGCCTCTGCCTTGGCCCCACCACCATGGCTTTGTCTGGAAGGATGTCTGGAAAGTCTCCTGGTCTAATTAGCATATTACCCTTTTATTAGTATAGATTTCAATTAATGACACCACTTACTACCAAGTTTATATTTTTAAGACTTTATTTTATTAGAGCAGTTTTGATTCACAGCAAAATTGAGAGCAAGATACAAATATTTGCCATATGCCCTTTGTCCCCACACATGCATAGCACCGCCATCAGGCACCAGAGTGGTACATTTGTTACCATCGATTGAACCCAAAGTCCATAGTCTACAATAGGATTAATTCTTGGTGTTGTACATTCTAAGGTTTGGACAAAGGTATAAGGACATGTATTCATTTATTATGATCCATCAAGATTTTTAAAGACAGAAATATTGAAATAATTTGTTACTCCACACATTAGCACTGAAAATCTAGTGTCCTGAGAAACCCCCCAGTCCCTGGAAAAGTGAGATATTTGATCATCATATATTAATTTATACTTCCTAAACATCTCTTGAATGTAGATAGTTCTTTTATAGAAAACGCTATCACCTGAGTCCATATGTCTCATAATATCTGTCTTCTAGAAAATTTTTTCATTTTTTCCACTTAATTATGTAGAGTGAACAAGATAAAGGTCAAATCAAATTATAGTTATTTTATTCATATTACTTATTTTTAATTTAATTTCATTCTCCTCATATTGGTTTTAGAAAAGTATCCAAAAGCCTCTTTAATTTCTAAAACAATAACAGGTATCATCAAATTATAGCCAAATCCAGCCAGCTGACTGTGTAAAGTTTCATTGGCACACAATCACATCTATTCATTTACATATCACCTAAGGCTGCTTTCAAGCTACAATGGCAGAGTTAGGTAGCTATAAAAAAGACTTTATAGCATGTGGCTTTTTAAAGACAATGTTTGCTAACCTCTGGTACTTAAAGTGTGATCCACAATCTCATGGCAGTTCATGAACTATGATAAGATAAATACAAAAATTGAAAGGAAAGATTTAGAGACTTTAATATCAATTTGACAGAGTATTTTTATGTCTGTTGAATCTAATTATTGAAAAATTATAATAACTTAAGCTTTTATTTTTAATGTTTTTTTCTTATTTACTCATTGTTATTATATTGAAATAAAATTGGTTCCTGAAAGTTTTGTGTGTGTGTGTGTGTGTGTGTGTGTGTGTGTGTGTGTATAGAGAGAGGAAGATGTTCTTCCATATCAGGTTGTTTTAGAAGCATTGCTCTATCTGGTTCCTGCTAGGTCAGCCTCATCTTGTATCATTTTCCCTTAACTTCCACATGTCAGCACTCTGGACTTTCTTTACTTCCATGGCCTCTTCTTTCCTTTCCTTCACTTCAGGACCATCAATATGCCATTCTTTCTCCCTGAATCTCCTACTTTTCCTTCTGCTAAACCTTGCATCTGGCCAAGTACTTTTCAATAGCAACTCAATGCTTTTAAAATCTCTAACCAACTAATGCAAACTAGGGAATATTTTCTTCTATGCATTCATTAGTATTTCACACATATCTTTTAGTAAATGAGGCAGAGAGAGGACAAGTCAAAACAGCAAGAGCCATAATTGTCTAAATCAACTATCTGTCAAATATCTAGTGACTTTAGACAATGAAGGTAATCAAGTACATTTTGTTAATATTCCCTACATAGACTTCTATTGGACTAGTTTTTCTAAAAATGCATCAAACTTATAATTCAGTCCACAAACTTTCACAAATTCATAATTCTAAATAATTTGAATAGCTCTTAGAACAGTGTTTATTGCTTTACAGAGGCACAAATCATTCAATGTATTTAGGTTTGTGTGCTTTCAAATCAATGATTCTTCATTATAATTTAATTCAGATATGCAGATTAAGACATCCTATATAATAAAAGCCTGATATGCAAATCGACCAAATGATGGAACAACAGGTCGGCGGGGAGCAAGGCTGGCGAGTGGGCGGCACCAGGCCAGTCAAGGCAGGTGCCAGCAGGCAGAGGGAGGGGATGGTGATCTGGGGGCTGCAATCAGCAGCAGAGGGGCGATGAGGGGCAGGGCCAACTGCTCGCCAGCAAGCGCCATCCCCCGATCGGTCCACCGGTTGCCTCCCTCAGAGGGAGGCCACTGATGGCGGTGGGGCAGAGATGGGGGTAGGGCCCAGACTGTGGCTTAGGCCTGGGGGAGCAGGCCTAAGCTGTCAGTTGGACATCCCCCAAGGACTGCAAGAGGGCACAGGCTGAGCTGAGGGACCACCCCCCCCTCCCCACTGAGTGCAGGAATTTTCGTGCACTGGGCCTCTAGTCCTATACAATAAAAGGCTAATATGCAAATTGACTGAACAGCAGAACAACTGGTCGCTATGACGTGCACTGACCACCAGGGGGCAGACACTCAGTGCAGGAGCTGCCCTCTGGTGGTCAGTGTGCTCCCACGGGGGGGTGGGGGGCGGCACTCAGCCAGAAGCCCTGAGCCAGGCTCACGGCTGGAGACCACAGCAGGGGTGGCGGGAGTCTCTCCCACCTCCGTGGGAGCACTAAGGATGTTCTACTGCAGGCTTAGGCCTCTCCCCATCAGTCAGACATCCCCTGAGGGCTCCTGGACTACAAGATGGTACAGGCCGAGCTGAGGGACCCCCGCCAGGAGCACAAATTTTGTGCACTGGGCCTCTAGTTAATTATAAAAGCTTAACTAATTTGATGTATTTTTCACCCCTGAAAGAGTAAATTTTTATTTATTATATAGCATCATTTGACATTATCCTGCAAATCTACAAGTATTAATAATGATTTTACTAAATTAATTGAATTGTTATATTGTTCAAATACTGTTATATATAGACATAGTTTATATATCTATATCTATATCTAAATCTATATATATATATATATATATATATATATATATATATATAATATACATATAGGTATAGCTATATATTACAAACCATTTAACAATTTTGTGTTTATATTTCTTTTTTTTATTCTTTATTGATTAAAGTATTACATATATCTCCTTTTTGCCCCACTGACCTCTCCCTGGCCACTCCCACCTCCCAGCACATGCCCTCACCCCCTAGTGTCTGTGTCCATTAGGTATGCTTATATGCATGCATACAAGTCCTTTGGTTGATCACTTACCACCCCCCTACCCACCACCTTCCCTCTGAGGTTTGAAGGTCTGTTGGATGCTTCTCTGTCTCTGGATCTATTTTTGTTCATCAGTTTATGTTGTTCATTATATTCCACAAATGTGTGAGATCATGTGATATGTATCTTTCTCTGACTGGCTTATTTCACTTAGTATAATGCTCTCCATGTCCATCCATGCTGTTGCAAATGGTAAGAGTTCTTTCCTTTTTACAGCAGCATAGTATTCCATTGTGTAGATGTACCACAGTTTTTTAATCCACACATCTGCTAATGGGCACTTAAGCTGTTTCCAAATCTTAGCTATTTTAAATTGAACTGCTATGAGCATAGAAGTGTATATATCCTTTCTGATTGATGTTTCTGATTTCTTGGGATTATATTTCTTAACCCAATCACTGTGATTTCATTTTATAATGACTAAGTTATTTTATTTTAATTATAGAAATGACATAGAAAGTTTATATTACAAAAGGAAAAGAAATACTCAAACTTAGAAACTTGGAGGTACTTTGTGATATTTAAAATATTCCATATCTCCCAAGTGACAATTAATTCTAACACACTAAAGGAAAAAAAAAATCCATGTTTACATTTCAGGAAACATCCCTGACATTATTCTCAGATGTGACTCTCTCATCTTTCTGTGAACATCAGCCATGGGGTCAGAAGACCCTCTTATGTGGTTTTTCTATGACTCCCCTATATGGGCTTTTATACTTGTGCAAAATATTAGTGAGATGTAGGTATTCAAAAGGAATATCAAGTAAATACTCTTGTGAGTAGATGAATCTTGATCAGATAATAGCTATCTTTCCTTAACAGGGCCTATGTAGCTGGTCTTGAGGCACAGGGTAGTATATTGAGCTGAACCAGAGCCTGGAATATAATTCATAGGCTTCTTAATTCCCATAGACTGCTCAAAAGATGAAATAGATTTCTGGCATGATCTGAGTGAACTTCAGATTAATAAGAATATTGAAAATAAAGAGAAGAACAACTGTTCTAAATATATTAATTCATTCAATTTACAGTGAGCAAATGTGTTGCTAGATTTCACTAAGGCAGCTTTCAAGAATTAAGCAGTGAGAGACAGACAGGGTCCCTGTCCTCATGTCGCTTACAGTCTCCTGGTATTGCTATAGCATGTCTCCCCTCACTGGACCATAAATCCTCTGAAAGCATAGGTCACATTTCTGTTGTTCACCAGGCTGCCTCAGCAAGGGCATAGTGCTTCCAACACAGCAGGGTCTCAGGGTACATTTGTCAATTAATATGCAAAATACACTGAATTCTTAGACCCATGTGCTCATTGTTAGTAAAATATTTATGAATATTGGGCTAGACTGAATCTATAGAGAAAGCCTGTTGCATACTTCCAGATGTAGAAAGAAGCTCACGCCCAGTTTCTGCTCCCTGTTGAGAAGTCTATTTTCAGGATTTGTGAGCTCCAGTTGCATAGGTAAGCCCAGTGTGCACACACAGTAGAATTTTCTTGAAGCTGTGCTGTTGCCAGTTAATATATATCCTCAAACCATTCATAAGTAAGGATCTTTGGATTCCTGGGCAATTTAAAAATTAATTAAATAGTGCCCGCCAAATGGGACTTAAAACTCTTATTAACAGAATATTGTCCCAGAACAAGAAAACTGAAGAAATTATAAAAAAAATTTAAAAATAATGTCTCACTTCTGTGACTTCAAAGGATAGACTGTTGTACCAAAACATAGTATTTGATGGGACATTGTTAAAATAGTTGAAATGGTATAAGCCAGAACATTTATTTAAAGCCACTTTTGCTCAGTTTTCCACAGAAGCTAAATGGAACTCCGTAAGTCCACCCTTCTATCCATCCTAACTTTGTTTAGTCTTATGTTGGGGGAACAGGATATTATTCTTGCATAGTAAGTGTTCTTTTTAATTAGGTCACAAGTATCCCAAACTGAAGTTGTACAAGTATCACTTGAGAATGTTATCCTTGCCTTATTGCCCCCCTTATGGATCTGTCAAGATTTTTAAGTAAGTAACTCAAATGTGAACTGGGAAAATAGGCATGTTTGGAGAAAAAAAATGAATTAAAAAGCATTTATCTTTATAGAACCCAAGTATCTATTGTCTAGGAAACATGGGTAACATGGAACTGTTTCTAATCTGTTTCTTGTATAACATACAAACACATAAAAGATTAAACCACCCTATATCTGTTCATATCATTTAGTGAAAACAAACTGAAACCAGATGGTAAATATTTTAAAAGCAACTGCTGAAATTCAATAACAAAAATTAGGACTATTTGTCAAAAGGACAATAAAGTAGAATAAAGATGTTAGGAAACTTTTTGACAAATATTTTACTTTTTCTCATCTTAAATATTTTAAGTAATAATAAATAAAATCATGAGGTAAATATCAATCACATAAACATTAAAAATACTTAAGAGACTAAATTTATTGAAAGCATTTTATTCTAAAAACATTTTTCTATCTCTGTGTTTATAATTTGTCACTCTTGAGTATGCATGGCTTACTTCAGAAAATAGTTTAAAAATAAAAAAAACGCATTCGAATGTGATGAGTGTCATAAAGTTGATTACTTTAGTAATATCATTGCAACAAGAAGAGAATGGTATCATTAGCACTGCTTACTTTACAAAATACTTCATACTCACAGACTCACCATAATTTGTGAAGCAGGTCATAACAAGTCGTGGCCCAATCGCGAAGGTGAGGCTGTAGAAGCCCAGAAAAGAGAGCGACCTTCTAGGTATTAAGTGGTAGAGACAAGACAAAATCTAGTGGCTTCTTACTGCCAGATCACGGCCTCTTGTGCGGGAGATTCCACTAAGTAATTAACAGCATGTTGACTACTCCATAGTCTCCGCAATGTAAAAACCCAACACACCAACCAACCTAAAGTCCAGTGTCAATATTCCAGTTCACCATCTTCTTCTGACCCAAGGAAATGAAAACTTGAGTTTTTTTTTAATCTTTCCTCTTTCACGAGGTGCTACAAAATAAACGTCAGAGATGCTGAGCCAGAGAAGTTTCTTTTTCTTAAACTCTCAGAAATAAGTCTTACTGACTGCGTCAGTGGTTCCCAAACTTTGCTGCATATTAGAGAAATATACCACGTTTTAAATATCCCAATGTCCAAGTAATACTTTACAATTGCATCAGAATATCTAGGGGTGAGAAGAATCAGTATTTTTTTTTTTTAAGATCTACAAAGAAGACAAGTTTGGGGACTACTGAACTGTCTCAAGGAAGTGGTTAGTCATATGTGGACCCCAGACCTCTGCACCTCATAATTAGAATCACCTAGAATGTTATTAAGCAACTGATCATCTTCAGCTCCTTACTTGGTGATTCTGGTCTAGAGGGTCTAGGGGCGGGGATGCCCAGGATTATGTGTTTTTAACAAGTACCTCTTGGTTATTCTTAACTCAGTGAAGGTTGACAAATATTAAGAAGTGATTGGGAAGAAAATTTTTTAAAAGTATGTTTTTATTTATTTTAGAGAGTAAGGGAGAGGGGAGAGAGAGAGAGAGAGAGACATCAATGATGAGAAAGAATCATTGATCAGCTGCCTCCTGTACACCCCACAGTGTGGATTGAGTCCACAACCTGGGCATGTGCCCTGACTGGGAATCGAACCCTGACTTCCTGGTTTATAGGTTTATGCTCAACC
Source organism: Eptesicus fuscus (assembly GCF_027574615.1). Classification (NCBI taxonomy): domain Eukaryota; kingdom Metazoa; phylum Chordata; class Mammalia; order Chiroptera; family Vespertilionidae; genus Eptesicus; species Eptesicus fuscus. The sequence goes on along the minus strand of NC_072474.1, from coordinate 90,479,695 downwards.
ACTGAGCCATGCTAGCCTGACAGGAAGAGAATTATTAGAAAGTAATGCTCCTCTGGGTAGAAATTCCAGGTGATTTTTTAAATTCCTCTATCAGAAGAGAAGCTCTGCTTGGAGAGAAATTCTTTATGTTTCCCTATTTTCAAAAAGTTCTGAAAGAATACAAAAATTAACAGTATCAAATTTCCTTGCTCTTTGTCAGCCTGCAGACCAGAAGGTCCCTGGTTCCACCTGGTCAAGGGCACGTGCCTTGGTTGCAGGCTCCTCCCTGACCCGGGCCCTAGCTGGGGCTCCTGCAAGAGGCATCTAATCAATGTGTTTCTCTCACATCAATGTTTCTCTTTGTCTTTCCCTCTCTCTTCCACTCTCCCTAAAAATCAATGGAAAAATATCCTTGGGTGAGGATTAAAAAAAAATTATTTTCTTGCACTTAAGCAGATAAAGAATCCCATTCATCATGTAAGAATTTTGAAAACACAATAGAGAAGTCAAAACATTGGACTTACTAATTTGCGTATTTTGTATTTTTTTGTATAATAAAAATAAGTAGATGTTTCTTTTATTTAATATATAAATTAAAAATTCTTAAATGAATTTGATTCTAATTTGCTATGTGGCAAAGTGATTGAAAAATTATATAACTCGTAAAATCCTATGACATTCTTATATAAAATAGTCATGTAACTTCCCAAATCTTATGCAGAGTATTGTGATGGATGATGTTTAGCATTTTTAAAGAGAATATTAGAGAGCTGAACAATAAAGAATAAATTACAACATTAATTCTCAAAAATCTGGTCCCAGTATTAGCAACACAGTTACCAGTTAGGAAGTTGTTAAAAATGCAAATTCTTGGACCTTACCCTAACTTACTGAATCTGAAATTCTGGGGCCCAGCAATCTGTGGTTTAACAATCTCTCTTGTTGATTCTAATAAATGATAAAATTAAGAACCATATTGAATAACTATATTTGAATCTGGACCATTACGAATGGTAGAGTATGATTTTCCAAGAGGTAAAATTATGGTTTCCATATATATTTGACCCTTAAATATTCCAGGGGTAGGGGTTTTAACTCCACATGCAGTTAAAAATTCACATAAACTTTGACTCCCCCAAAACCTAAGTTGTCCCTCAGTATCTGCAGTGGATTGGTTCCAGGATCCCTCTGTAGATACCAAAATCTACAGATACTCAAGTTCTCTTATATAAAATGGCCTAGATCCAAGCATACAGTCAGCCCTTTGCAACCACAGACTCCCAGATTCAGGTTTTGAAAAAATCCACTTTTAAGTGGAACTGTGCAGTTCAAACCCATATTGTTTAAGGGTCAACTAATTATAAAATGAAAATGTGTCAACGATTTTATTCAACACATTAGTTAAAGGTATGTCCCAATAACATTTGTTAAACTAACTATCTATAGGCAAGCTAGAATAAAATTACAAGGTTACTTAAAAAATAGTTAAAGTATAACATAACCAGTAAGCTTAATTTTTGAGTGTATACATTCTATTAAGAAGACAGTATTTGCATTTCTACCAGATAAAAATTAAACAGTTAACCTATGCCCCTACAGCGTTTTGAAAAATCCTAGACAATATAAAGTCATATCCAGGACTGAAATAAAAGAACACCCAGTAAATTTTGCCTATTTCCAAATTTCAGATTATTTTTATGACATAGATATTAAAATGACTATTCATTAAGACTATTTAAAAATAGAAGGGATTACTTCATGAATACCTTTGTCACTGCTGGTGATATTGGTCCTTTATGTTTTAGCATATTGTTCAAATCTACTCTGAATTCTTTATTAGACAAAAATACTAATAACACCCATTATGGACTTATTTTCTAGAAGAAAAAAATGAGAAAGCAACTAAAATCTCATGAATAGGAAGTTCTTTCTCAGAAGAAGAAAATTAAAGCACTTTTTAAGTGTTAAATTAACTGTTACTTGCTTTTAAGAAATACTTTGATTGATTTCAGAGAGGAAGGGAGAGGGAGAGAGAGAGGAACATCAATGATGAGAATCATTAATCGGCTGCCTCCTGCATGCCTCCTACTGAGGATCCAGTCTACAAGCCAGGCATGTGCCCTGATGGGGAATCAAACCCCAGGACCTTCTGGTTCACAGGTTGACCCTCAACCACTGAGCCACACCAGCTGGGCTCTTACTTGCTTTTTAATTCATAAAAAAAAAAATTGGTGCAACTCCTGGGTGTTGTCTTTCAATAGCGTGGCTTAACATTTGTAAAGCTGAAGTTGTGCTTTTATCAAAGCTGTAACTCAGCAACCTACTGTGCCTAGTGATTCTGCAATAAGTACCATTTGCATGTAATGATGTCTCTGAGTACAAAATCCTTAATTCTATGTTATTTTCCAGTTCAATTTCATTAAATTCAAAATTGATTTTTAATACAGACTAAGAATGTGCTAAAAATTCCCAAGTACTTTGAAAACTTAAGGTAGAATAACGTAAATAATATGTTACAGAATTGAAACATATTATTTACGTTTTATCATCATTTCCTTTCTTGTATAATCATTCCAGTTAGATTATGTAATATATTACCTATAACTAAATGTCAAAATGGTTAGTAAAATATTTCTAGAGACTCTTGTTTTAATGGCTTTTGATGAAGAAGACAGAGAATTCTACATGCTATGGTTCAATGGTTTATGAAAACAAGGACAGTGGACACCAAACTTCAGCTGATACTCGTGCCAGGGTGCTTTAAACTCCTCAGAGGGTGGAAACCCCTGCTGAAGGTATATAACAATTTCAATAAGGATGGTTGAGAGACGTTTTGTGTGATTTTTTTTCTATAGAGAATTTCAGCTCTTCTACCAACCAAGGAAAATTGGTGTCGGATGCTTTCACCTCAAATCTATGGAGAGCATCTTCAAGGAGGTACCTGGAATTTGGGGGGAAAGGATGCATATGATTTTTCTGTGTCCATCCCTCTATAACTACTTGTCAAATAAGAGCGAATGAATGAATGAATGAATGAATGTGTTATTCTCTGAGTTATTTGATATAATAAAAAAATATTTCTCTTCAAGCATGATGTGGAGTCTTGTCAAGGCAAAACTTTTTGTACCTTAGCATGAAAATCCTTCCAATAATATGCCTATATACAACCCTTTCACTAAAAGAAAACAATTTGGCAGGTTTTTGAATTTTATATACACAAAATATTCATTATGTGGTATATGATCAAGGTATATAAATATTAAGTTTATATAAAATATATACAGTCAGTATTGTTTTCTGATGGGCCAATTCTTTAGAGCTATTTTTAAAAATCAAAGATAATTTTCTTGAAAGTCATTTATGATTACAATTTAACATTTTTAAGCAGTGCTCTCTAGAATAACTCTAGGGGGAGTTTAATTTACAACTTTAAATAAGGATTGCCCTATAAAACATTAATCAGTTTTATTTCTAACACTAGAGGCCCGATGCACCAAATTCGTGCAAGAATAGGCCTTCCTTCCCCCGGCTGCTGGCACAGAGTTCCCTCTGGCACCCGGGACCTGGGCTTCCCTGGCAGCCCCAGCTTCATCCAGATGGTCATCTGGAAGGACGTCCAGAAGTATGTCCAGTCTAATTAACATATTATGCTTTTATTATTATAGAAGATAACAATCTTATTCTAATTTTTAAACATACTTATAAACACTAAATTTCACTGGTTCTCTCATTATGATATAAATATATATTTACATGTAGTCATTTGAATTTGCATGACAATCATGTTTTCACCTGTTTGAACATGATATCTTGATAACAGCATTATTTCCATTTCATAATTTGGGAATGTGTTTGTTTTAGAAGCATCAACATTAACATTCTGTTCCCTTTTTTCAAGGAGAAAAGTAACATAACACAAAAGAAACCAAAAATATTGGTGTAACATGACTCACCTAGCTTTTTTTAAAAGCAGTATTCTCTGACAACATGTGTAAATCCTATAGCAGTTTATTCACTCATATTTGAAATTTTTCTATCAGAAAGAATTTGAACAATTGGCTCTCTATCTGTAGAGTGCCACACTGAAGAATAGTCCAGCTCACTACTTTCACTAGTTTTGAGGTGCAGTGTTTAAGATCACGAGGGAAGTAGTGCTGGAGTTATGAACAGAGCCCTGGCTTTCTGAATTTCATTCAATTATACATTCATTATAAGCATTTTAAAATAGTGACTCTGAATGTATCTGAAAGTGAGACTATTAAATTTTGAGTTCCCTTTCACTACAATTATTCTCTAATATGATGTTTTATAGCATTACTCTATAGAGGATTGGATCCCTAATTTAAAGCATAGTATCTAATTTTATTTTTGCAATGCTATGTCTTTAGTGGAAAATATTTTACACTATGTCCACAGTAACAACTATATATTGAAAGATGCTGTTTGGTTGCTGCTTTTGCTACATTAAAAAATATATATTCCTGTGAGTCAGCTTTCTGGTCTACTAAATGCCAATGCTTTTGGATATTGAAAGGTTTATGACACTAAATGGGGTATTTTACTGTAACTGATTAGATCAATGCATCTGTTGCAGGTTTTAGATCATCTTCTTTATGACGGATTTATTGAGCAACTCAAGAAACTTGGCATAAAGTCCCTTAAATGCATCCAGTCAACTGGAAAGTTAAATATGGATGTTGTGAGCCTTAATTTTGATGGCATTTTATATAGAAGAGAATAAAACTCTTAAAAATATGTAAGAAAAATAAAATTTTAAAGCTTCTGTAAGCTACCAGATAAAGATTATTTAGACAAATGTAACAGCAATTTAGTAGTTTATAGAGGTTTTATTACTTAGATGGTTACACTGGAGCTCCATTTAAATTATTTTCTGTATGCTGTACATTTTTGTCACATGAACTTTGTATAATGTCTATGCTCTTCTATGTTATTTATATGCTTTTCACATAAATATTTGGTTATGTTTATTATATTAATTTATTTCACCCTTCAAGTTCAGTTTCCATGTTCAAAAAACATTTTTGTTTAATGTAATAATTATTCTTTTCTGATTTAACCCACTGTAGTTTTCTTAAATATCTTAATTCAAAGACAAAATAGAAAGGAGATAAAATAAAGATTAGTACCTATGAAGCTCTTTTATTTGAGCTTAAATCATCAACTTCATAGTAATAAATGCTCTTTTTTGTGATTAGGTAAAAGAGTACAAATGGTATTACTTGAAAGAATATGATTCCCAAGTCAGCAGCACTTGATATTCGCTTTTGGCTCATTAACAAAAATTAGAAAGCACAAGGCATAAACTAAACATTTGGAAGCTATTTTAGTAGGGCTAAGGTCAAAAAGATTTCTAGAGATGACTTCTTGGAACAGTTATAAAAAGAGATGAGAGAAATAATGAATAAAAAGATGCATATCTGCAATAGTAGCATGATTGTATTTTGCTTTTAATGTAATAGGCACATTTTCTCCATTTCTCTCTGATCCTTGTCAGTTACCACACAGAAATGCTTAAGGAGACTATAGTAGGACTGGCTTTGTTTTGGTCCTTGCCCCACTACTTACTATCTGTATGACCTTACACACAAGTTACTTAATCTTTCTCTTCATCTTTCAAAGAGTGAAACCAATACCTGCTTCATGGGGTTGTATGAGAGCTAAATGAAATCATATATGTTTGGTAGTTACCACTGCTGTTTACCAAATATTTTCCCCCCTTCTAGGCACAAGGTTGGACTATTTCTTAGCCCTATTATGATTATGCAGTTCACTTGGCTCATTCTATTATCTTCTGAACATTTAAACTTCTCTTTACAGCACAAAAATTTCACAGTGTTTGAAATGATGGTTGCTCCTTTATCTCCAATCCTTGATAAGTGAAAAGAGTCTCTGTTGATCTGTAAAGGATATGTAGCATGAATGATAAATCATTCTGGAGGTAAGCCACTAACATTTTGGAGATGTTTCTTCATGTGATGTAACAGCCTACCCTAACACATTAGATAGTGGCAGTACTACAGTTTTGCTTTACATAAAGAATAGAAAACTTAAATGAATATTATTATTCTTGTATCTGTGATTACTCTGGTATAAACCTAGAACTTCTGAGATAATTTCAAAGGTCATCTCTGAATTAATCTATAGGCAGATTGTAGAGTTATACAACACTTAAAGAAACCAGAAACCCAAGATGAGTGGATAAAAAAGCTATGATACTTTATGCAGTGGAATACCACTTGATGATATAAACAAAGGAAATCTCACCTTTTGCAAAAGCATGGATGAACCTGGAGAGTACCATGCTAAGTTAAAAAAGCCAGTCATGCCCTAGCTGGTTTGGCTCAGTGGATAGAGCCTTGGCCTGCAGACTGAAGGGTCCCAGGTTTGATTCTGACCAAGGGCACATGCCCGGGTTGTGGGCTCAATCCCCAGTGGGGGGCATGCAGGAGGGAGCCGATCAATGATTCTCTCTCATCATTGATGTTTCTATCTCTCTATCCCTCTCCCTTCCTCTCTGAAATCAATAAAGAAATATATATTTTTTAAAAGCCAGAGAAAAATAAGTACCATATAATTTCACTTATATGTGGAATCTAATGAACAAAAACAAAACAAAGAAAAAAGAAGAAAGAAAAGAAAAAGAAATAAATAAAAGAAACAGACTCAGATATAGAGAAAACAGACTAGCAGCTATTAGAGGGGAGCGGATTGGGGAGTGTATGAAAAAGGTAAAGGGAATAAACAAAAATAAAAAATAAGAAACAACAACAAACAAACTCATAGACAAAGACAAAAATGTGATGATTACCAGAGGAAAATGGAGATGGGGAGAAGTAGAAGAGGGTAAAGAAGGGATAAATGATGATGAAAAGAGACTTTGGGTGGTGAACACACAATACAATATACAGTTGATGCATTGTAGAATTGTACACCTGAAACCTATGTAATTTTATTAACCAATTCAATATAAAATTTAAAAAAGAAACCACAGATTTTTTGTTATGAATTCTATTTAGCAAAATATTAATCCATATTTCAAATTTAATAATGTCAAAATAGTTTATACTACATCATTCTAAATGGATGTATAAAATTGTACAACTTCTTTGGAGAAATTGAGTAGTTTAATAAAGTAAATAAAATGATTATCCCCCAAAACTCAAACAATCAAGCTTCTAGATATCTGTAGTCTGTAAAAGGGGATCATGTTGTCTATAATTATTTTAAGATTTTTATGAAGATCAAGTTAAGTAATATGTGAGAAAGCACATGGCACACTCAAGATTGATATGGAAATCGACCTAGGAATCATAATTGACAAGACATTGTGCTAGTAATGTTTATGAGATTATTTCCAGTCTGCCTATCTAAGTTTCCTTATAAGGTAATTTCAAAATACCCTGTTCTAACTTTGGCCTCTTCATGTCTTGGTTAGTCAAGTGGAATTTAATTTCATTTGCTTCTATATAGAAGTACAAACTTATTTTTATCTCTGTTTGGAATTTGATATTAATACTAGAGACCCAATGCATGAATTCATGCACAGGAGGGGTCCAGCCAGCCCACCCCAATTGGGGCTGATCAGGGCCAGGCCAGCTGGGGGGAGGGGCCATGGGAAGTTGGTCAGCTGACCCCACCCCCGATCGAGCTGGTTGGCTAGCAGCATATCGACCAGTCATTCCAGTCATTCTGGTCACTTGGCTTTTATATGTATAGACTGGTGGCCTGGTGCACGAAAAATATTTTAATATTGCTATTTGCCCTTTCTCTATAATAGAAGTGTCAGAGATGAAAGAAAATTAGTAAAATGTATATGAAAATCTCCCTCCTGTCAGAGTCTTGGGCATACCATGGGACCCAGAGTCAAGTCCCCACCCACCCACGTGTGCCTTGAAATTGCATGAGACCCAGATCTGGCCGGCCCCCCACCATTGGGCAAGACCAGACCCAGCTGGCCCCACCCTCGTCAAGCCCCACCAGGCAAGGGATAAAGCCTCCTGCTGATCACGTGTAACGAACATTTGCATATTAGCCTTTTATTATTAAGATATACATTACCTATGGACACAGACAATAGGATGGTGAAGGCCTGGGGCAGGTGATCCACCAGAAACAGGGTGGAGGGGGCAATGGAGTGAAAAAAAAGAGACATTGTAATATTCTCAACAATAAAGATTGAAAAAAAAACACACAAATAGGTTGGTTTTTTTTTAGCTGTGTTCCAATTAAACTTTATTTGAAAAGCAGGTGGAGCTGGATTTGGTCTGCAGGCTGTAGTTTGCTGACCCATTTTATTTTATTTTATTTTATTTTATTTTATTTTAAAGAATAGTTTATTGATTTTTAGAGAGAGAGAGAAAGGGAATGGCACCAAGCGGAGCCTGCAGGCCGAGCTGAAGCAGCTCCTGTGGGCCAACAGGAGCGCTCACAGCTGCCCCAGCCGTGTAGGGAGTACAGGCTGCGCTCTGCCAGGCCCGCCTCCCCTGGTCCCATCTCTGCTGCCACAAGTCCCCTCCCACCCGAGCCTGCTGGGCAAGCAGCCTGGCGTTTGGTTGATCCTCCAGTCGTTTGGGACATTACAGACCTGGGCTCTTTATACACATAGATGTTAATCCTGGGAGAGCAAACCTCACAGCTAGATAACAGGCTGGAAAACCGCCATTTTGTTCTAGACCTTGATGCTACATTCATGCCAGGACTGTATGTGAGCCAACTGTGACAGCTATTTCTGTTTAATTTTCTAATTTCAGTCAGGAGTACTTAGCTTGCCAATGAAGTCCGTCAGTGTCAGAAGCCAAGGCAGTTACTTATAAACAGTAAGAGCTTATAATAGTTGCTTTACTACTCTGGGAAAATGAGAAGCCCCTATGGGCTCTTTAATAATTAATGGAGTTTACCTATAATTTTATTATATATAATACATGGGGCATAGAAGAGTGCTTGGCACATGGTAGGTACTAAACTATTTGTTGAGGGCTTCTAGGAATAAAAACCTAAAAGTGCATCTTTATATATTACTTTCCAAACTGGGGTACTTTGGAGAGTCAAAGTGAAGCAGAAAAGTTAGAATAGAGAACAAAGACCTCATGCTCTACCCTGCCCTTCTCTGTCTAGGCTGGAACATCACAGACAGTGAACTTCACTGACCACCTGTTGCCAGCTCCTGCCTCCCCAGTTTCCTATCATTGGGAGGAACACATTTCTATCCAGAGAGGAGAGACAAGGATGATCTCAGTAGGCAGTCACCTCATCAGCATCAGAAGCCAAGGACCACCCTACCACACCCTTGCTCACGTTTAATAAAAATCTTCAATCAGACCCCACTGGGGCCTCTCATTCTCCAAGGTGACTCACTCTCACTTCTCAAATGTGTACTATTGTTTTAATAAACGTACTGTGTTTTGCTAAATCTTTCTGCATGCTCTTGAATTTGTTCTTATTTCCTGACAAGGACCTGGATTGGGTTGAGGATTATCTTGGCTTCCCGAGGTGCCACCCTACATCAAAAGTGAGATCTGCCAGTGAAACTGATATAAAAGGGCCTTCCCAAGGCAGTCAAGACACAAATTCATGTTAATAACTGAATGAATGAATGTGTGTATGTTTTGTAATCAATCTCTTTTGGTTATCAGACAGTTATACTTTATAGAACTTAAGTAATTAAGTAACATGGAATGTTTAATTTAAAGCTAGTGATTACTTTGAGAACTAAAACACTGACATAAGATGAGATTATCAGGGGTTCAAAGACAGCTCTAAATTTATTTAGAGTATCATACTCATTATTGTAACTGAGCATCACTGTAAGCACTGCATAGTTGTAAGATACGATGATATAAAAAATTTATAGAAAGTTCAACTTTAAATCTTTGGGCAGTGTGTGTTCATGGTATTAGTTAAACATAAATTTTCAAATCCAACAAGTTATTGCTTACTCCCAAACTTATATTGAAATTTGACTCAGTTGAATTACTATTACATCAATATGACTCAGTTGAATTACTATTACCGGGCTATTTTGATAACTTCAAGGACATTAAAAGCTTATTTTGTAAAATCAATTTCAATATAAGTTTCCAGGGTCTTTGTAATCAAACTTTTCAGAAAAAAATTAATATTTAAAATGCAGTTTGTCCCAAGAAAAATTATGTATGCTAGTCAGTGTTTATCTTTATTTTCTTTTTAAACTATTGTTCTTGTTACACAACTTATACATTTGATGGATAAACTTGTAAGTGAAACCTGGAGGGTGTGTTGGTGTGGGATTGAATGAATTGAGCAATGGATAGTTATTTTGGTAAAGGGCAGCCTGGATATTACCTAATCCCACTGAAATACTATCACTAGTGCCACTGAAATAGGCATTTGAAATTTCACAACCTCCTAATTCTTACAATTTCAGGTGGTTTCCGTATTTTGATTATGAAAGGCAGGCACAACTAGAATCATCAAGGACATTAAAAGCTTATTTTGTAAAATCAACTGTGATCACAGTAGTTTGAGGATATTTTCTTCTCTCTCAAATATCACTTTTTTTTCAGTCTTAATTCTATCTTAATTTGATCAATAAGATTGTTGCCCACCTTACTTGTGCTCTTAAAAATGATTTCTTTAATACAAAGGTGCACTAAAAAATCTTTATAAAGCAGTGAATTCTACTCAACCATTTTAATTATGCATTTGTTCTGATTTATAAGAAGTAGATTATACTGTTCACTATTGCAGTAAAGCAACTCCACAGTAATATCTCCTTCCTAGTGTCTTCTTTCACAGTGGCATTCAAAACTTTGAGTCAATTTCTTCCTGAAATCATTATGACTCAGTTGAATTACTATTACCGGGCTATTTCGATAACTTCAAATGCTCTGTTCATTTTAAACTAAAACCAACAACAAAATTCACAATTAACTCATGTAAGTTAACACTCATTTAGCAATTATTCTGAATTAAACACCATATAAGCACTTTATGTATTAAATCGGGGCTTGGTAAAGTATATCTCATGGGCCAAACCCAGCCTTGCTGTCTGTTTTGTTTGTTTTTTTAAATAAACTTCAATTGGAACACAGCCACACCCATTGATTTTTGTCTATTGCCACTTTCATACAATGACAGAGTTGACTAGTTGCCACTTAGACTATATGGCTGATGAAGCCTAAAATATTTATTATCTGTTCCTTTGCAGAAAAAGTTTGCCAATTCTTGTATTAGGACTTTTGATCTAACAACTCCATAGAGTATCACTCTCTATTTTAAAGATGAAGAAAATTTGGCAAGAGGTTAAAAAACTGGCCCAAGGTTATACATATACTCGTAGTAAAAGGGAGAGTAAGAATTAAACTCAGGTGACTGGCTCCACAGTTCCCAGTCTTTATGCTAAATTGCATCTCAAATGGAGAATTATGTTTGCTGCCTATGAAGAAGCAATTATCCCAACATATTTCTGTTAACAAAAATGACTGGGCATTGATAGTTTTTCCCCAAAGCATAAAGTACCTTGCAATTGTGGACTAATGTGGATTTTAATACTAAACCTCTGTTTTTTGTATTGATTTCATCACATTATAAGGAGTCAAAACATTATAAAGCATAATTTTTATATTGTTCCCTGTAAATGCTATTAGTCATAAGAATTTGATATGAATGATATATATGTACATGTGATATGAATTATATATATGTCTATCACATATATATACATATATGTGTGTGATGTGATGTATGAAATGTAGTTGGCCTAATACAAATAACAATGAATAAATGGATTATAAAGGAATTCTGTGTCCTCAAACATTTCCTTGTCTTTATTAGCAGTTACAGGAGGCATTTTAGACAATGACACTAATTAGAAAAGATAATGATAATCCTGTCATTAGGACCAGAGTTTTAGGTGATGACTTGAACTTTTGGGGGAATGCCTTATCACTACTTAAACCATTCATCTATACCCCTTTGGAAAATTAAAAAAATTGCAATAATAACAGCAGGTTTTCTGCAGCTGCCAGTACATGATGGACATCCGAATAACAGGCAGGACAAATGTTCTTTTTCTCACTTGGAGTAAGGTTGCCATGGCAACGCACTCTGCATGCATTCAGATGAAACTTCTCTTTTTCCCTTCAAGAATATTCCCCTTTTCTTCTCCCTACCTAACCTTTTTCATTAAAAATAAGTACCTTGATCTTTAGGAGGCTAAAACCTTCCAGTGGGCCCGTTCTCTTATGTTCTCTATATGATGTTTAGAAGGAACACACACACACACACACACACACACACACACACACACACCATTTCACTGGATGTTGATTATTTTATTTATTATATCACATACAGAATAGTCAGAACTAGCTTTGCACAAGAGAAATGATTGTGAGGGCTCAAACTTAATTCTGAATTACTTCTGAGTCAGAAACTAGGTCATGTGATTTTTGCATCCATATAACAATCCACCAGGGGTTCCTGTTCTACTGACTAAAGGTAAAGCAGTATAATATGGGAACTGTGCTGAGTACAGACTGTTTTGCTCTTGATTCATCATCAGGTGGTTTGTATACTGATAAGACACAGATTCTACTGTTAGTAATTGGCATTTGATACAGGCATAAACCATTTCATAGTAAATAATTTCTTAGATGAAATCTGGGCCTGAGTGAGTTTGTCAGGAGAGTTTTACTACAAAATAACCAAGGGTAAAAAAAGAATACATAAATCCAGAAAGATAGAGATGAGGGAAGAAAGGAGTTGGCAAGAAAAATAATTCTGAAATGACCTAAATTAAATTATAGCAAGTCAGAGGGTGGAAGGGACAAGAGCGGTTAATCAGTTCACAGCTGCCATAGTAAAAGCAAAAAAAGACTGATGAAACTTTGAATTAATTTCCGGGTGTCTATTTCCATGATTATCTAGAAAGAATGGCTGAATAGCCACATCTTGCTTACCCATGAACTTTCCAGACTGTTGATCACAACCAACCCAAAGAGAAAACACTTCTTTATGGACCATTAGCTATCCTAGAACTAGCCCTGCTTCACCTCCTCTCACCTACTTTATCACAGGCAATGTGAATGCTTTCAGAACAACTTACACTCATCTTCTCCAACACGTGATGTATAACAGAGCCTGTCAACTCCAAAGGTAGACACATTGTCTTCTCCATCCAGCTCTGCTGCTGGGAGTTTATACTACATGCCTCGGGGCCTACTCCTTTTTTCTGGCTCAAGAAAGCCTTTCTTCTAGAAAAGCTTTTGGCTATGGAAGTTTTCGTTTAACATAGCTCAAGTGCCAGGATATCCTGAACCAGAAAGAAATATGAGTGGAATAATAGGTTGCAATATAGTACTATTCAATGCGCTGGTTATGAAGTGGTGCTGGTTGGCCAGCTGTTTATTATTGGTCCTCACACAGATAAGTTCAGTCTGTATTAGTTGTTGTAAACACACAGAAACTCCATTTATTTAACAGGACTCTTTGTCCTTTCTGTCCCGCCACTCCCTTCCTTAATCATTAAGCTCCTAGGACATCAGATTCTAGTTAGCATCAAACCGTCTTAAGAACAAAGCCTCAGGTCTGTTGACCTCAGAAACAGAGTTTTGATCAAGATAAAGATGACACCTTGACTTCAGTTATGTTTCATCCCCAGGCCCATGAAAGTGAAATACCCTACTGACCACACTTTCATGAAACCATACAGAACAATGCCATGGCTGACATTAGGACCTGATGCAATGATCAACTACTCCCTACCCTGGCCCCATCCAGTGTATAGAGCCCATGACCTCAGCTCCTTTAACCACCTTTAATTGGGCTTTGATGGGTGCAAGCAAGCAAAGCCCCTTAGTCTGGTAACATTGCCAGTGCACAAATTTTCCCTAAAGGTGGGTTTAAATTTTTTGTCTCCATATGTTTGTTATGATTATATTTATATAATAGAAATTGGATTATCTTTTGTATGGTTTGACTTTTAATTTTATTATTCTAAAAATTTATGTGTTATATTTTTTAAATACACAACATTGTAAATTAAAAAAAAAACCAACAGAGTGAGAAGTGCTACTTAGTTTATATTAGTTCATACTGGGAAACTGGGGTTCCCTGATTCTGTGTGTTTGAATGAAATGGTGGCATATATTTTGCACAATTGTCTCATTTCATCTTCAAAACACATCTATGAAATAGACCTGATTTTGTTTATTTTACAAATAAAGAAACGTATGCTTAAGAAGGTTAAAATAATTTTCCTTAGTCAAGATACTGCTGGAAATAGAATTCAACTCAGATGATTTAAGGCATCTTAATAAGGGACTACTTAAAGAGGTGTGAACAGAATCAAGAAGGGATATTGAAGTACCCAGAAATTGAGAAAAGCAGGAAATCATTGTCACCTTTAGGTGTCAGTGGCCAAGTGAATAAAAATGTTACCCAGTAGGCACTGGGCCTTATGATACAGGACCTCAAGCACTGCCAACCTACAACCTGCAGTGATAGAGACAAAGTCATAAATAGCCAACCTCTCGTCAGTGAGAACTATAGGCAAGAAAGAGAGGCCACCCAACAAGAGTGATAGTGAGAGAAAACACACCCACTGCCAGAAGTCATATCCCAGAACAGGGAGGAAGCAGCGAAGACATATCCCAACTTTCTCCTCTCCCACTTGGACAAATCTTGCCTGCAAATCCATGTGCCTTGAAGTATTAATAAAGCTTATGCTTCAGGTCCCTTTCTGGCATGAGTCCCTTCCAAGACCTTATGAAGGAACCTATCAATATATTTAGATGTCACTGTTTCTGAAAAATTTGAAAGACTAATATTTTTTCAATTACTATTTATTAAGAATTCATTTCCCCCCTTCTAATTTATCTTCCCCATTGACAGGTAGTGTGTTAGAGAGGCCATTAACAGTTTTGCAACCTGGAAATTGAGTTAGGGATAAATTCAGACTGCTTTTTTTTTAGGGGGGGGGGATATATTTTTATGGCTCACAGTCCCTTTTTTGTATAGTTAAGTCATTGCTAGTCATGCAACTGTGGGAATGGCTTTCAGAAATACCCTGCTACCTCTATGTCAACTCACCTGTTTACAGAACAAGAAAGTGCAGCACCAGAGGTAGTATTGTATAGGAAATGTGTCTAGGACAACTGGGATAGGAAATATGTAGGTATAAAAGGAGCAACAAGGTCAAAATATTGAAATCTATCTTTGGGAAAATATTCAAATCTTATCCTCAACACATAAAAAAAGCTAATATTTTCTCATTTCACACAATCCTAGTAAATGAATTTGTGGGATAAAAAGAAACATTTTTCTAAATTCTCTATATAGTAAAACTAGAGGCCCAGTGCACAAAATTCTTCCACGGGGGGAGGAAGGGGAGGGCTTAGCCCGGCCTGCCCCTCTTACAATCTGGGACCTTTTGGGGGATGTCTGACCACAGTGGAATCAGGCCTAAACTGGCAAACTGGCAGTAGGACATCCCTCTCGCAATCCAGGACCACTGGCTCCTAACTGCTTGCCTGCCTGCCCGATCACCCCTAACCACTTGCCTGCCTGCCTGATTGCCCCTAACCACTCCCTGGGGGGTGGGGCCAGCCAGGGCGAGGGGCCGTGGTGTTCTGGTCTCTGGTTGTTCTGGTCATTCCACTGTTTCAGTCACTGGGCTTTTATTATATAGGATACCAAATCAAAATTTGTTCAACCATACAAGAGTAAATGCAGAATTATCTTTTTCTTTTCACTAGAGAGAATGCTATTATTAAAATCATTGTCATATGAAAAGGTACAGTAAAAATAATGTAGAGGAAAGAGACAGTTTATTAGTACAAAAAATACAATTTTGGGGATTTTGCTATATTCATGGTATTTGCCTTAAACATTTCTTTAAGAATTTGTACTATGTGTTCTTAAAATATATAAACTTTTGTGATTTCTTTATTGGGATAAATAAATATTCACTTTCCTACGTAATTTTGTATGTATAATTCTGCAATTTTACAAGGGGTACTAAAAGTTTCAGGCCCCAGAGAAAATTATCCGCCCCTACTTCCATTCTGATTGAACCCAAACAGAAACAGACTCACTCCCAGGTGAGTCATTCTGAAAGAGTCATGAAGGAAATGGAAGTAGATCAAAGGTGAGAGGAGACACAGAAGGACAAGTCCATCAGGCAAGTTCACAAAGCTACAAAAGAATAAGGTCAGGAGTCAAACTCCAAATCTGACTCTAATGTTCTTTCTTTGTATCTCATGTTCTTTCTTTGTATCTCTCAAAGCCTCAGTCATTACATACAAACGGATTGGGAATTCAGGTTTGAGTACGAATTAGATCATCTTCTATTCAATTTATCCATAGGCTCAAATGGGTAACATAATATCATTATCCTTAGAGCATATGAAAGGTAGAAAGACTTGTAGAATTATGAATAAAAATAAAGTTATCTGAGTTTTTAAAAAATTTAGAACAATTAATTCTTATTCATTAGATATACCACATGGCTAACAGCTTGCTTCTGAAATAATTAGTTAATTGTAAATATGTCCCACATTTAAGGGTATTGCTTATTAATAAGAGGGGGTAATTATTTTCAAAGACATTCATTGACAGAGCTTGGGTTCGAAAACAAGCTTAAGAAACTTTAGAACAAAACAAAGTTAAATTATCAATTAAGATTTATTTTTTCTTCCTTTCTTTCAAAGAAGAACAAAATTACAAAAATTCTGAGGCAAGCTTCTTGTGCTTTAAATATCTTAAGCTCAATTACCGTGAAACCTTGACCTCAGCCACGTATTCCAAAACATGCAAAATATTCCTCACATATCATAACTAAAAAATACATATATTCTATTGGTGCATATCTGTGAATCTTGTTTCCCTATTTGTGATGTCTCCTTGGAGATAGTCATCTTCAGGCACTGTGAAAAAAAAAAATCAGGATGAGGAGAGTCAAGGAGAGCCGTCAATCTTTCAGCCAAAGGGAACATCTGCTAATAGCTAATGTGCCTGAACCAGCTGGATTATGCCCGTGATTAGGTTCATTACTTTCTGAGGGGTGAGAGTTCCCTTTTCACTTGAGTGGATTTAGCTACATTACTAACCCAGGATGTGTAGATTGCATTTAAAGGTAGAATAGCAACCCAGGCAAAATAATTACAGTATCCAAAATAGTGTAACAGGGATTGCTGAAGGTCATTTGGAAAGAAAATGAAAGGAATTAGGCTATTAGTGTATATCTCGATCATCTTCCAGAGGATCACATACCCTTTCACCTTTTGTGGACCCCAACCTGACCCACCTGTCCATGCACAAAAGGAACGCATCCCTGATGATTAGCTCATCTGGCAAACACGTCTACCTTCATATTCATTCTCCTCTTCTTTCCTTAGTATTAGAAGCTTTGCATTTTAGCTGAACACCACTGTCCCCGAATAAAGCCCGTATGTCTCAGACTACTTTGCAACCATAGAAGTGACCATATAATTTCATTTTTACCAAAGAGGTGTGAGTGAAGCTAATTGATACACCTTTCCATCCTGCCTTATTTTCACTCTTCACTGGACTCCTAGGAGCCTCTGTTTTGTATTTGGTAGTAAGCCACCTTAGACTATGTAGACAAGGACAATATTTTTAAAATGGCAGAGAATAGAATGCAGTTTGGACCCCATTAAGTCAGCCCTGTATTACATAAATTCAGGATCTCAGATTTTTAAAAAAATACACTTTTTTTTCTTATACATGTTTCTGTTATTTGTTATTTTTAATGTAGCAGTAGATTCTATATTCTACCTTTAAAAACTCTCATGGTTCTGATTAAATACTTTTCTAAAAAATGTATTTTCCAACCTCTCAGAATGGGACTTCCCTTGAAATGCCCATCGCTGCTAACCAGTGATTGCAAACTTCTTGTCATTAAAACAGGGGATCTCTACTGTGTATGACTCCTAGATGGCTCTCTAATTATAATATTCAAGGGAAATAAATTAGTAAATAAATATAAATTGCTTACTATGTGTTAGGTGCTGTGCTAGGTTCTTCAAATACATAAACACGTTCAGTCCACACAGCAATCCTGTGATAGAAGAACTGTAAATATCCTCTTTACAAATCCTCTGACAAAAATCACCTAGTTCTACATATTTGAAGCAATATTTAAACCCAGGCAGTTGAAGTGTGGAGATTGTTTATGTAGCCATAATAGTGCTAAACTGCCTCTGATTCTTTTCTTAAATTCTGTTTACTCAGATTCTTTCTGAGGTGCAGTTTTTCTTGAGATTTAATTTCCTCAGTAAACTAAACAGGGCTCAATATATGCAGCTTGGATACTTATTGAATAAATTATACATGCAAGGCATGATGGTTAGCACATGAAAAACACTCAATATGTGGGAACATTTATGCTTCAGAAATTGGCAAATGCCACAAATCAGTCTGTTTCATTTGGAGAACAAATGCTAACATACCACTTGGAAAGTCATGAAAATTGCATAAGGAAATGTTGATAGTCAAAGAGATCATGTTCTGGCTGGGGGTACAATCACAATTATAACATAGGATACTATAGGAATATTATTAAATATTAATACAATGTTGAGGAAGCAATTTAGTTTAAATATGGTAGAGGTAAAAATAACAACAACAAACAAAAACAAACTGACACATGACATCTGAGCTATCTCATTGCAAACTGGGAGAGTTAGTATTACAGTTTCTTTGTGTGTGTGTAATAAAATGAGTATAAGCAAAAGCTTCAATTCTGTTTGTACTTATTGTACTTATTCATATACTAGAGGCCTGGTGCACAGATTCGTGTACTGGTGGGGTCCCTCAGCCTGGCCTGTGGGGATTGGGCCAAAACTGCTCTCCAACATCCCCGGAGGGGGCCTCGATTGCGAAAGGGCAATTCTCGGGTGAAGCAACCCAGAATTGGCCTCCCTCCTCTCTGATTTCAGGTGCCTCACCCTGCTCGGCAGCTACTGCATTGAGTGTCTGCCCCCTGGTGGTCAGTGTGCATCATAGCTATCAGTAAGACGTCTGCCCCCGGGTGGTCATTGGACATTGTGTGTCAATAGCTACTGGCCGGACGGTTGAATGGTCGGATGGTCGCTTAGGCTTTTATATATATAAAGATATGTGACAATCTTAACTTTATACATAGGATAATAAGATGGTTTTCTATGCTACATACATATTGAGACCTTTGATAAGATTCCATAAATAGCTTCATTACTTGCTCATACTTCTAACTTTAAGAATTCATTTCCTAGAGTACTGACTATTCTCTTATTAAAATGCAAATATATTTTTTTGTAACATCTTATTAGTTATTGGTTTTGAAGTTCTGACTGATTGCTAGTCTACATAACTGGCCTCCTTGACCTAGAACTGTAAATTCAAGATAATCAGCACTTTGGAAATAACTGTGTCCTTGGATTAATGTGGAAAGGAAAACTTAAATCAATACTTTAAGTGTCACACCAGATAGTGAACCTTCTAGATTATCCCTCCTTTTGTCACATTTCTAATCAGTAATACCAAGTACTTAAGCAGGTCTAGTGGCATTTTCCCCTGTCACGTTTTATACATTCAATAATGCAGAGTTTATACATTCAATAATGCGGTAAATTCCATAGCAACAGTATGCATTCCAGAGTATATATTTTGTGTTTACTTGATTTAAAAGTTGGTTTTCAGTGGTGACACTCAGTCCTGACATTTCTGAATATTTACCTGAGATACATGCCCAATAGATTTTTATCCCGTCATTCTTTGTCCAGTCCTAGTCTAAGATTGCCATCTGCCCTTAGTTCCTCCACTCCTGGGGGCTGGAATTCTCCAGTAAGCTCTAGTCCTATGACTTGGACCCGTTTTCTTAGACCTTTTAAAAGTTTATTGCTAGCTTGCTGACCTGAGCTAACATACATTGCCTACTCTTGAACTTGCCATTACTATAGTTCTTTAATTTGTGGGACATGCTAACTTTTTGCTGTATTGTCCAGAAGGTAATGATCCACTCAGAGACCACCTGCCAGCAGTCATCAAACTAATTAGACCCACTCACCATCATGTATTGAATTCCTCCCAAAGCCTACACATAGTTATGTGCCTTGGGACCTGTACCTTAGTAGAAATATCAACTCATTAATTGCAAGTGCTCCTACTCTAGCTTTCTCCATGGCTTACTCAGACCTAAAGTTTTTATATATTTAGGGTGAGATGTATCAAATCAAAGATACCAAGCAAAGAGAATAAACAGGGCAACTGAAGGGGATGGTGTTACAAGCATCAGAATGTGGTAAGATGGGAAGAGGAGATAAATCTTGAAAGAAGAAATTTCCTACCTCACAATTTTACCTAGTCCTACACCATACCGGAGTGATCTTGTAATAACATATGGCATACTGCTTTCTATATATTGAATAGCTTCTTCTGACTACTGTGACATGACAGAGGAATGGACTATCATGTTTCTTTACAATGGAGGTGTACAAGTGTGAAATTGCCCACCTTGTATATATAAATTTCACAGCTATCTACAGCCTTTTGATCATTGAGCCTGCTTGGCCCAAGGGATACATGACTTGGGGCTTTTGGTCCAGTGGGAAACATAAATGCACTTGAGAAAAGCCACTAAAATTTTTTTGTATTTCAGGTGAATTATTGCAATTCCCCAATTCACCTTGTTTATAGGACTAAAATGAATGACTGTGTGCTGTTCCTAAATTTGTCCTTTTGTACAGCGGATTAGTCATCAAAATGGGTTGACTACCTGTGAAATAATTTTTACAGTCAATCAGAAAGTAAATTTCACAGCAATGGCATGTGTTACACCTTTGGAAATTTTTATTTTGGTAAATTTGAATATTGAATTTTAAACTATTGAGGACATTTTCCCCACTGAAAGTGAAAAAAATGTTTTTTGTGCTTTTTTTTCATTTTAATCTATTTGTCTTTTGTGACATTAAATGGCATTTGAGGAGCCAAGCAGTATTTTCAGCTTCAACTTTTTGTAAAACAATAATAAAAAAGAGGAATTTTTAAATCAATCTTGTTTCATATTTGACTGTTTTGCATAATTTTCCCTACATCTACTCAACATTATGCATCTACCTAATTTTATTCATTCTCTTGCCTATTGCTAGATAGCTAGATGGTTTTAAATCTCAACTACTGAAATGTCATGATGGTGGTAGCTGCATATGAACTCCCTCGTGAACCTGGGAAAAAATCCCTCTGGTACCCATGCCCAGGAGTAAGCTAGGAGTATAACAGAATTTACATATAAAGGATTTCCTAAATACTGCTAGGTTTATTACATCATGGCTTCACTCCATTATCCTCTTGACAGTGGTACATGAGGGTTCCTGTTATCTCACATTCCCACCAATAATTGGTATTATCAACCTTTTTATAAATATTTATGTATTTGCAAGTCTGATAGGTAAGGAGCCCTAGCTGGTTGTTTTAGTTTCACTTTCTCTATTGCTAGTCAGGCTAATCTTGTGTATTTCTCTTAAAATTTCTGTGTCTTTAATGTTCTATTTTTCCTTTTATACTGGATTTTCTGTCATTTTTTTCTGTTGTTTTCTTTTTAACTTCTTTGTTTTACACTAAAATATCATAAACAAAATTAACCAAAACCTGTCTCTCTTCTCTGCATTTTGCAGAAAGTGAAATACAAAGCTCTACATCCCAGAGCTATCTCTACCATCACACAACAGAGGTTTTCTCTGTTACATTATAATTTACTAGAGGTGTGTCCCTCAGCCCAGCCTGCACACTCTCCAATCTGGGACATCCCTCTCACAATCCAGGACTGCTGGCTCCCAAGTGCTCGCCTGCCTGCCTTCTTGATTGCCCCTAACCACTTCGGCCTGTTAGCCTGATCACCCCCTAACCACTCCCCTGCCAGCCTGATTGATGCCTAACTGCTCCCCTGCCAGCCTGATTGCTCCTAACTGCCCTCCCCTGCCAGCCTGGTTACCCCTAACTTCCCTCCCTTGCAGGCCTGGGTCCCCCCCAACTGCCTTCCCCTGCAGACTTGGTCCCCCCAACTGCTCTCCCCTGCAGGCCTGGGTCCCCCCCAACTGCCCTTCCCAGCAGGCTCGGTCACCCCCAACTTCCCTCCTCTGCCAGGCAGGTCACTGATAACTGCCCTCCCATGCAGGCTTGATCGCCCCCAACTGCCCTCCCTTGCAGGCCTGGTCCCTCCCAACTGCCCTCCCCTGCTGGCTTAATCGCCCACAACTGCCCTCCCTTGCAGGCCTGGTCCCTCCCAACTTTCCTTCCCTGCTGGCCATCTTGTGGTGGCCATCTTGTGTCCATATGTGGGCAGCCATCTTGTGTGGAGTGATGGTCAATTTGCATATTATGCTTTTATTAGATAGGATAATTAATTTGTAATTAATGGAAATTTTTAATAGAATTCAAGACCTAAAGAAATTAACTTTGGTTTAAGAAAATGCATTAGTCAATAAGACGACATTACTGTTTCTCAGAATTTAATTTTCAATCAACTATATAATACCAGACCCATTTTAAACAGATTTTTTTTCTTAATCTTCAGAAATTTGCATAGAATTTTTGGCAACCAATACTAAAGTTCTCTTCTTATATCCAAGGACTCTGACAATCATAATAATAGCAAATAGAAATTCTTAGCAGTTGTTGGAATCTATAATATGATAGGCTGTCTTAAAGAATTGTTTAAAATATTTGACAGATATGAAACAATAAAATAGTATTGCATTGTGATTTTTTTAAATCCAAGATATTCTGTTTGCATTCAAACTTAATGAACTCTTTAAAAATTTGGTCACTTTATAAGGACAGCCTCATTGCAAAGACTATAGAAAGTTGTTTCAGACTTTCCAAGGTATCTTCAGAGATAATAGTAGTCACAGATACAGTTAAATAGGATTCAATCATTGACCCAAAATAATTATAGGCAGAAAATAGACTTGTATTTGAGATCATATTTGAAGAACATTTATGGATCAAAGTAAAGATGTTTTCTTTTAAACTAATCTTCAAAAGTCCGTTGGCTACACCCATGTTTTTCTCACACACACAAAAAAATATAATATTTATGAAAACTACTAGAGCATCAAAATTCAAGACCTACAATTACTTATCTCCTTAATGCTCTGGTGAAAGGGAACAGGCCTTTGCACAATTGTCTTAGTTCAGGCTGTTACAACAGAATACTATAAACAGAGTGGCTTAAACAGCAGAAATGTACTAGTATTTTTCATAGTTTGGGATACTAGTAAGTCCAAGATTAAGGTGCCAGCATATCCAGAGTCTGGTGAGAACACTTTCTGAATTACAGGAAGCTGTCTTTTTATTTCCTCGCTTGGTGGAGAGAGGAATGTTCCTTCATTATATACTACATTAGAGGCCCAGTGCACAAAATTTGTGCATGAGGGGGTCCCCTCAGCCAAACATGCACCCTCTCCAATCTGGGACCCCTCAGGGGATGTCCAACTGCTCTGTGGGATCAGGCCTAAACCAGTAGTCAGACATCCCTCTCATAATCCGGGACCACTGGCTCCTAACTACTCACTTGCCTGCCAGCCTCATCACCCCTGATGGCCTGGTCAGTCCCAACTACCCCCTCCCCCACTGGCCTGGTTGCCCTCAACTGCCCCCCTGCTGACCTGGTTGCCCCCAACTGCCCCCCCGCCAGCCTGGTCACCCCTCACTGAACCCCTCTGCCAGCCTGATCACCCCTCACTTCCCCCCCTGCCGCCTGGTCACCCCACGCAGCCCTTTAGTCATTTGGTCGTTCCTCACTAACCCCCCTGTTGGCCTGGTCGCACCACGCAGCCCACTGCTCAGTCATTTGGTCTTCCCTCACTAACCCCCCTGCCAGCCTGGTTGCCCCACGCAGCCTGTTCGGTTGTCCATTTGGTCATCCATTCGGTTGCTATGGTCGCTTAGGCTTTTATATATATAGATAGGCAGTAACTGTAATAGCCTCTCAGTCTGCTTAAAATATTAGTTTAGGAAGTTGTGGTTCTAGGGAGACTAGGCAAACACATCACCTTTTCCCTTTTAGAAGAAAAGAAAAATTTATTTCAGTCTCCCTCCGCCCCTTTACGTTCTAATTGCAAAGTGACAGAACATTAGAATGAAGTTGTTCAGTAATTGTTATCAATAAGAAATTATTATACTGAAAGATTCATATTCTTTCTGCTTACTGTAGCCACACATACTACAACATATTTATAATCAAAGTTGGAATGTGTGTTATTCATTACAGTATATTTATTGAGTATCTACTAGTATACAGATGGGTGATAGGAATGCCATATTGACCCCAAACCTACTCTATTTCTGCCCTTGTATAATTTAAAATGTAGTGAGATAGTATGCTGGGTTGAATATTGTTTCTTTCAAATTTATGTCCACCCAAGTGACATTATTTAGAAGAAGACTCTTTGCAAATGCAATCTGTTAACATGTGGTCATACTGGTTTAGGGTGGGCCCTAAGTCCCGTGACTAGTGTTCTTATAAGAAGGTCATGTGAAGATGCACAGGGAAGAAGGTGATATGACAAGGAAGATAATGACTGCAATTTCCAATTTCCGTAGTTTGAGAAGTGACAGCAAGCAGTTCCCATAGGGTCATAAAAATAAAATTGTTCTCTATTAATTTTTTAAAAAACTGAAGACTGGAAATTAAAGCGGTTGATGATAAAAACATAAAACTGAAACTACTTTGGGGAATTTCTGCATTGTCATCTGAAATGTAATGCATATCTGCAATAGAATAACTTTTTCTAAATGCCTTTTAAATTTCTTTTATGCAATTCAGTTTTCATCTATTGATTTTAATTTGTGCTCGGTACATTTCCAATATTTAAAGTGATGTTGAACATTTATGAGAGGACCATCAAAAAGTCCTTTACTGATGAGCTGTTCTGGGTGAAAAGTCCTCTAATGCTTATGCACTGGCAGTCTGCCTTCCCGGCCCTTTTCCCCAGCTTCATACCTATCGTCCTCAAAGTACTTTTTATTGGCTTTCAGTCAGAGAAAAAGCAATCTGCTGATAAAATACTCAGTGTCATTTACCATCTGGATAGTCTTCCATGGCTTACAAAGTGTATAGTTTCTTTTTTTGTCATCAAACACATTTTTTTTTTAGAGTCAAAAAAGGATCTTCTAGTAATATGAAAAAAAAAATGTTGCCATTCATACAAAATCTAAAGTGTCAAGCAGAGAATGTATGTACATTCCAGGTTATTTACCAAAATCTGGTAGTTGTAAAATTCTGGAGAGCTCTCAATTTGTGCACAGGTGTCTTACAGGTGGATGATGCAGTAAGAAATAGAATAGTAAAGAAAAGTAGCCCTAGCCGGTTTGGCTCAGTGGCTAGAGAGAGAACATAGGACTATGGACCAAAGGGTCCCAGGTTTGATCTCAATTAAGGGCATGTACCTCGGTTGCAGGCTCCTCCCCTGCCCTGGGCCTGGTCAGGGCGCATGCAGGAGGCAAGCAATCGATGTGTTTCTCTTACATCAATATTTCCTTCTGTCCTTCCCTTTCGCTCCCAATCTCTCTAAAAATCAATGGCAAAATATCCTCGGGTGAGGATAAAAAAGAAAAAGAGAAAAGCAGGTCATGCCAGCTTGAACCTACCACAGGATTTTCAGCACTTTTTGCAGAGTTAATAGAATCAAATAAATCACCTGTAAAATTTATAAAATGTCTTAATTAGGTAAAGTGCTTCTTCTTTTTAAAGTTATTTATATATAGAAAGCAAAAAGCATTATAAAAATCTATTTAGAATACAGTAAATTTCATACTGATTTTGATGTGTTTTTTAGTTGAAAATAAAGAGTGCATTAAAAATTTGAAATTTACATGTTAGTGTGGTATCAGAGAACATGGGAACCCACGAGGCAGAAAGGTAGATAAATGTCAATGTTGAGAAGAAGATATTTACTCAAAATTTTTAAAGAATGACTGTGTAAACATAGAGAAGGTAAGGCAGAGAGAAGCATAGAAATCTTGAATATTATCTGCTTGAAAAAGAATGCACAGATAATTTCTTTCAATTCAATCCAAACAATTGAATAGAATTCAAAGTTACTTGTATAATAACATAAGTGATATTTGAAACATTTAACCGTGCTAAGAAGTTATTTACTCTAAGTTACAGATTAAGGAAAACGGAGCCATTTTGTTGTATTCCAGTGTCCATTGAGAAACAGCACTCTAGTTTTGGGCTATGCAAGCTCCAAGTGCAGTCCCTTCTTCTCTTATTAACAATCCTTTCAAGAATAAACTCAAAATGCATTAAAGGGTTCAGTGTTAGGCTCTAAATGATAAAAATCCTAGAAAACATAAGCAGGACAATTTCAGATATTTCTCATAGCAATATTTTTTCTGATATATCGTCCCAGGCAAGGGAAACAAGAGTAAAAACGAACAAATGAGACTACATCAAAATAAAACCTCCTCATAGCAAAAACAACAAACAACAAACAAACAAACAACAACAACAACAACAAACATCAGTGCAAGCCTCAGCTGGCCCTGGTTACCTGAGCCTTGGGTGGCCCTGGGCGGCTGGGCAGCCGCCATCTGAGGCTTACCTGTGCCTCAGGCCAGCTCTGGGAGGCTGGGGGCTTAGGGGACTGGGGAACTCTGGAGACAGGTGCGTGGCTGCAGCCCTGGAGGGTCTGAGGGGACTGGGCGCCTCCATCTTGTGGTTGTGGAGACGCCATCTTTGAAGGCGTGGCAGTCAATTAGCATATTCCCTCCTTATTGGCTGTGGGTACTGCCATCTTTGAAGTGGGGCAATCAATTAGCATATTCCTTCCTTATTGGCTGTGGGTGCCGCCATCTTTGCAGTGGTGTGAGGGTCAATTAGCATATTCCCTTTTTATTAGATAGAATAGGATGCTCTTCCTATGCAGGACTTGCAACAATTATCATTAAGTTCTGGAGAATTAAACATGAATACACTAAATTTTAATGTTACCCATTAACCTTAATTGTCATGAATAACAATTTGTTTTTTGAAAAAAAATCAAAACCAATACAATTTTTGTTTCTCCTCAATGCTTCCATTGGGTAGTAGTGCTCAGTTCTGGAGAGTGGGCAGCTATCTGGGGCAGTCACAAGGGCTTGACTGGACTCCCGTTTTAGCTTCTAAAGAAGCAGCTTCCTTCCTGAGCAGCTTTTGTACCCTCCTCCTGTGTCATCTAACAGTGCTCTTCTCTCTTTAGCTCTAGCAGGAGAATTGCAGCTCATCACTAAGGCCAGCTTCATCATGTGGAACATTATTATATCCATAGAGGCTATAACATAGAAATGTTAATGAATTGGTTCATTATCTTCACAAAGAATAAACTGTTGAGTGACTTAACAAACATTTAATACCTTCATGTAAAAATTTGATTCGATCTATACTTTTGTTAATTATAAGGTAAATAATCATATTTTTTAAGAATCCTTGCTTTTGTTTCCTATTATCCCTTATTTCCTTAATATGTCTGAATTTTTTTAAGTTATAATTTCTTTGTGTCATGAGAATATTCATATTAAAACTTATAATTAAATATCTGTTCAGCTTTGTAACTAAAGTAGCTTCCAGCAATATAGCAATGCATCCAATTTCTATTAAGTTGTCTTGCTCACAGCTTTTGACATAAACAGAGTAACAAATTTTCCTCAAGTAATTTGAATTAGTTTTCTTCAATTTACAACTTTAAAAAGCTGAATATGAAATTCATATATGACCTGCTGGCTAGTCAGCTGTAAGTCCAGAGTTTTCTACGCAATTTAGGTTTTATTTTATTTGATGATTAAATTTTATTTTAATTTTAAAAAGTGTTGATTAGACTGATTATTCAAAAATGTGTCAGCATGCACAGATGTTATCTTTATCCACATTAAAGAAATAAGTTCAACAAAATGCCATAGTCTTTGTATTCAGTTAAATTAAAAAAGATATTTCATGCTGTCACTTATTTTATGAAAGTTCTTAGGAAATAAAATTTCAGATATACCATACATAAAGGATAAAAAATATGTCCATAAATTATGTTGAAGCTGTCTGTGCAGATGTGAAGGTTTTATTAAATTCTATGTAAAACTTGAATATTTGCTTAACTACTTCAATAATTTTGCCTAAGATGTAAGAGATAAACTAAATAAACTCTCAAGATGCCTGGGTTGCAATCTTTAAATCAGTGGTTCTTAACCTTTCTAATGCCACGACCCTTTAATACAGTTCCTCATGTTGTGGTGACCCCCAACCATAAAATTATTTTCGTTGCTACTTCATAACTGTAATTTTGCTACTGTTAATGAGTCGTAATGTAAATATCTGTGTTTTCCGATCGTCTTAGGCTCTACAGCAGCGGTCGCCACAACATGAGGAACTGTATTAAAGGGTGGCGGCATTAGAAAGGTTGAGGACCACTGCCCTAGAACCACTTAAGACCAGGAAGGTTGAGAACCACTGCTTTAAATAATTATTTAAATACTAGAGGCCTGGTGCATGAAATTTGTGCCTGGGTGGTTTCCCTAGGCCTGGCCAGTGATCAGGGCCCATCAGGTTCCCTACCTTCCCCCCTCCTCCTTCCTTCACTGCCTGTGTCTGCTGCCACCCACTCCCAGTTCCCTGTCCCAGCCTGGTGCCCAGCCCCAATCGGGCAATTGGGGCCTGCTGGCCAGGGGGAGGGGGCAACTGCCACCATCGCAGGCAGGTGAGGGGCCAATCAGGGCCTGCTGGTTGCGGGGAGAGGTAGAGGGAGGGACCTGGAGGTTGGCCTCTGGCCCCGAGGAGAGAGCCAGCCATCGGCCCCCCGGGGGCCAGGCTGGGGAGAGTGACTGGGAGGTTGGCCTGCAGACCCCATCAGCGATCAGGGCCTGTGGGCTGGGGGCAGCTCCTGTGTTGAGCATCTGCCTCCTGGTGGTCAATGCATGTCATAGTGACCGGTCATTCCATCATAATGGTTGCTTAGGCTTTTATATGTATAGAAAATAAAGATTTAGCTGCCTGCTGTGATTTGAAATATCTTAGTGCACTGAACTGGACTTTGTAACTTAATATCTATGAGTACTAATCTATTTTAACTATATGGGAACAGAAAAAATGAATTGCAAAATATGTGCATTAGATAAAATATCTCAATATATCTTGCATAGTTCTAAGACCCAGAGGTCAAAATCTAGAAGGAGGGGATGAAATGGAGAAGAATGAGAAAGAGAAGTCTCATTCAGAGTTGAGCTTTTAAATGTAGATTCTGTGGATGAGGGACTAAGCTTAATTATATTTTACTGTGTATGGGATGAGAATATACTTTATTTCAAAAACTGTTTTATGGGTCTTTGTAACTGAACAAAGTTGCATTTCACCTGAATAAAGACTTGATTTCCTTATAATCATCCAACGGTAGCTTTTCTGATGATAAAAATCATCTTTTGAATAGCAGCAATAATTAATTGAAACTGTAGTGCTTACAAATGAATAGGTAGCACTGACTTTGATTCACATCCTTCACATGAATTATCAAGTGCATTTTTAAAAAGTGCAGTTTTTTGCGATTCTTTTTTTAGCCATCATCTGTACCAGAGGCTGATATTAAAAGAATAAGATAACTTCAATATCTGGAGATAGTTCTGAAATAGATAAAATTAATTTAGAATTTCACATTTAAAAAATAATGTTGGTGATACTTTACAATTTGTTTCTTGGATTAATCTTTGACATTAATCTGATGTCATTGTTTTTACTATGTGGGTTGTTAATGATAAAAATAAACAGAATAGCTGGAATTTGAGAAGTTGTAGGCAGGGACAGGTTCTTGAGAAAGCTGTGC
Organism: Eptesicus fuscus; assembly: GCF_027574615.1. Classification (NCBI taxonomy): domain Eukaryota; kingdom Metazoa; phylum Chordata; class Mammalia; order Chiroptera; family Vespertilionidae; genus Eptesicus; species Eptesicus fuscus. The sequence continues at coordinate 90,449,870 of NC_072474.1, read as the reverse complement.
AGGTAGTGAGAACATTAACCAGGCAACCTGTATGTAGATGTGCTTTTCCAGATACATGTACCATCTACATTTTATCATTGAGAATTCCTTCCATAAAATGATCTCTAAAAGAGCAAGGAAGATATATATCCCTTAAATTAACTTTTAATTTTTTATATGCCTTTCAGTCAAGAATTCTGCTTTCTTGTGTTATTTGTTTTTCTCTGCCTCTAAAGGTCTCAGGATCAAGGTGTTGCCTCATTCATTCATTGCTATTATTATCTACAGCCTGCACTCTCCACATCTGCATCTCTTTCCTTTCCTTTCTTTTTAAAAACAAATCATGACATCCTTAAAACCTGATTATGCCAGCTGCCCTACTACAGTCTGATATTTCTATTTTGCACACAAAGTCAATAACTGCAACTCGTTCTATGCCAGACATTGTTCTTAACCTTTACGTGTATCATCTTAGTATTCACAGCAATTGTTTTAGGTGGGTACTGTCATTTTTGATTTATAGTTGAGAAAAGTGAGAGGCAATAGTGTTTAAGTAATGACTGGGCCAAGTTTACTAAGCTGTTACGTAGAGGAGACAGGATTGGAAGGAACCCAGGCCCAGCTGAACCTCTTGCTGCTGCCTGTTTCACTGCACACTGTTCTCATACAGCCTTTGCGAACACTAAGGACACACTTTCCATAGCAGCATCAAAGGCTCAGACTTGGCTGACAATTGGTCATGAGTTGTGGCTGTGAACCTGGAAGTGAATGAAGTTAATCTCCTACATATGAATTGAAATAACTGATCTGACAAATGTAACATAATACTTTCAGAAGTTGCACTCAATTTTCTTCTAAAGATCACTTCATATTGTTTTCACCATTTTCACTATTTCCAATACTTCTCTCATAGATGGTTCACTAATGCTTTATTTTACTTCCTAGATTGGTTAAACCATCACATCCTCTTAAACTACTGAGAAAAGAAAGAGGATTTTATCTTACCATTTGAAATTATTACTTTTTTTTTTTTTTTGAGAAGTCAGTGAGGTCTGGACTGAGGTCTGTATTTGGAATAAAAATCTATGAAGTTTAAAGTTTGATCTGCCATCAGGTACTGAGTGACATTAGGTAGATGACATCTCTGAGATTTAACTGTCCATCTATTAAATACAGGCAAGATCTAGCCTATCTCATAGGACTAGTACAAGTTTTAGATTCAGTAATGCACTCAAAAAGCAACTAAAATCCTCATAAAATTTTTAGTTATTCATTGGTCCTGAGTATCTTGACTATGTGATTCTATTGGTATTAATCTGTTTTAACCTTTGACAAAAATCCACCATTTGAAGCTGTAAATTGTATACCTGCTGGTATGAGAGTACCAAAACAACAAAAGGAAATATATAAGCATAAAGCCATCTCTCATTGCTATTCCTTATAATGAAGGTAGCAATAAGATGATGCAGCTAATTGACTTTCTGTATCTTTAAATTGTGTAGCTGTGGGTTGCCTTCTCTCATTTGTTTACTAGGAAGTTGTGGAAAATTGTGTTAGTTCTGAACCTTGGTTGGGTTTGAACAAATATGATCTGAAGTTGCAAAAAGCCAATGTTAAGTGAGTTAGGAGACAAATGGTGCTATCAGAACACTTTCAACTGTTGTGTGCTAGTCCAGGTGGGACAATTAAGTATCACTTTGAACAGTTTTACAAGTATGTTTTATTTATGTGTAATACTCAGTTGCAATTCAGTCATATTACCTTGCTTTTCAAGACCAATTATCCCTAGATACACTGAACCCTGTAGACAAAATTGAACCATCTGTTATATACACAAACTCTGAATTCTTTGAAATGTTTTCAACTCAGAAAAAAAAAAATGAATGTTTACATTTACTGAAAAATTCTGGTGATTGCAACAGTCATTTAAAATCTATTTCTATAAAGCTGTAGTGCATACAGGACAAATGGATCCAGGAGGGTGCTAGCAATGTTTCCAAATTATTTCTCTTCTCTAGTGCAAAAGAACACTCCCAAAACAGGTTTCCAAAGGCCAAGATGTCAGTAACAGTTTGTCTGTTGGTAAAACCATTGCCGTAAAAGAAGCTCACTTTGAGAACTCTATTAAGACAGGCACATGAAATAAATATGCCGCACTGTGAGAATTGTCAAAATTAAGGCAGATGTGAATGCCGGGAACCAATTCCAGCGTGTAATAATTACAAGAGTTCCATCAAAAGGTTGATGGGACTTGGGGGGCTCAACAAGGGTGAGCCACATAGGTAGTTTACTTGTTGAAAACGGCTAAACGGCACTTCCCCCAAACCTGAATAGGATAATCCTTTGCTGCCAGACAGCTCAGGGCATTTTATTGCCTCCTGTTGGCCAAACACCTGAACAGCTGTAGGCTATTCCCCAAACTGATAATGCTTCTGTATTCTACCCTTTGATACCTTACCCTTTGAAGTGTATGTTTCCACGTTACCTTGGGACAAATTGTGTTGAATAAAAGCACGGGTCCTTGGTCAAGAAAGAGTCTTCAGTTCCTTTTAGCTGAAGATCCTCTGACCCCCAATGCCTGTCAAAATTATCTTTTGTCTCTGGACTTCCTAATCATCTAAGCACAGCCCCTTTCTCTAGAATGCAGAACCCTTTTTTAAGGCTGGGAAACGAACCCAGGCATGTGAAGAGTCACAGTGTACTGGGTAGAATGAGGTTTTGGTTGTAGGATTGAAATGGGAAGTCACTTTTAAGGTGGATCCCAAAGAAGGCAATTCAGTAGTCATACAAAAGGGAAATTAATTCAGAGTTGAGGACATCAAATAGGACATTGACAGAGAAGCCAGCCTTGTATTTCTCCCAGGCTCACATTCAATTTTTTTAAAAAAATCTAATTTTTGGGTTTGCTTTATGATTGTCCCTATTTTTTTAATCCCATGTGTAGGTATGAAGCACGGTAAAAATGAAGATTCTAAAAATATTTTAATATTGATATTTTATTAGTTTAAAAATATTAGTGTCAATTGCTTCTTTCATAAAATGAGTGTAATTTGCTCCACCCAATGCCACTCCGGTAACAGTTACCAGCCATGTTACCAACTTGAAATGCCTGAACATTCACTGGTTTCTGTCAGCCCTTTCTCACTTATTGTCTTCATGGCACTAGGCTGACTGGAGCTTCAAAACCTCAAATAGCATCCACACACATGATTACTATGATGCACCCATGACTTCTCTAAGAATATTGGAATCCCTCCAGGTTATAACACAGGAAGTAAGATAAAAATGCGCTCTGCTCTAGAATTTACTGAAACATTCCATGTGGACCAAGTATGGAGACCCATTCTCAGAGACTAACCCTGCTGCTCACACCTTTGTTTCAGAGAGAAAGTTTCACTCTTTTCAGGAAAAAAAAAATAGATTTGTTTACTCTTTTCATTATTATTAATAAAAATAATAAATAAAGTATATATCACACAGACATTCATTTTCCAATTCTAATTTAAATTTTATAAAATTTTTTGTGATAAGTAAGATGTTTATGGGAAAAACAAATAATATTGTGCCTTTTGGGTTCTCTTCTCATTACCTTCAGTTTTCTTATTGTTCAAGCCAAGCCTCTTGGATTCATCTTATATTTCTTTCCATTTTCCACCTCTTTTATCTAATCCATCCATAAGCCTTGTCTGTCTTTTCCTTCTGACTATATCCAGATTCTAGCCCATTCTCAACTTTCCACCTCCATATTCTAATCCATCCACTTCCTGGACCACTATAATTTTATATAATAAAAGGCTAATATGCAAATAGACTGAAGGGCAGAACAACTGGAATAACCAAACAACCGAACAACCGGTCACTATGACGTGTGCTGACTGCCAGGGGACATGTACAGAACATGGTGGGCATTGGCCGTGGTGGGATGGTGGAGCAGGTGAGTGGGGGTGCTAGACCAAGGTGGGGTGCCAGACGCTGTCAGTGGGGCAAGCCTCTGGTAGCTATTAAAAATTCTTTGCTGCCGGATGCTGCGGTCCCACCTGGTGCTTGTACCCACTGCCAGCACTGGCCCCGCTCACACCCGCTGTAGGTGCTTGGCACTGGTCCTGATCACTCGGCACCATCAGTGGATGCGAGCGGAGGCTGCCAGCCCTGATCGCCCCTCAGGGCTTCTCCACCTCCCCCTGCTCCTGAGGGACAATTGGGGCAGCAGCCGCCACTCGCACCCACTGACAGTGCTGGCCCCACCTGCACCCGCTGCTGGCACTGGCCCCAATCACTCGTGCCATCAGTGGGTGCGAGCGGGGCTGCTGGCAGACAGAGGACTGGAGGCCATGGTGGGAGGGGCCGGGCAGGGGCATGAAGGATGGGCCAAGACCTGCCTCCGTGCCTACCACAGCCTCACAGCTCACAGTTCCTTTCAAGTTGCATGAATTCTTGCACTGGGCCCCTAGTATTCTATAAACTGATACCCTGCATCCCATCTTGCCTCATACTTACTTAAATTTCTAAGTCCCAGCCATTCCTTTTAGACAAGTGACCCTCTGGTTCAGATTCCTTCATTGGCTTCATATTTAACCAAGTATAAAATTAAAAAATCTTTATATCACCAATGCTCTCACCTGGGCTACTCTGTACACTCTCCCCTTTTCTTATTCAAGTCACATTGACCTTTGTGCTGCTTCCTACACATGCCCAACAGGCACCACCGTTGGCTTCTGTAATTTTTGCTGGAGATTTGCTTCCCCAAATATCTGCAAGTTTTGCCCTTTAATCCCTTTAAGTCTCACTTAAATATCTTCTTATCAAAAAGGCTATTCTTCATTTTCTTTATAAAATAGCACCTTCTCACTGTATTCTTTATCCACTTACCTGGCTTTATTTTTCCTCAGAGTGCATACTGCCCGAGGACATGACATTTGGTATGTGTTATAATTTGTTGTTGTGTTACCTCCACTGTGAAAGTTCCCACAGAGGTGGGTTTGTGTATGTTTGCTGACTTGTTAATATCTCCTCACACTCTACATTGCAGAACAGCACACTCTAGGTTCTTAGTAAATATTTGTGGAGGGAATTAAACACTTCTTGAAATATTCTGTTACAGAATATTGATTTTCAAAGCCATGTTTTTGTGAAACTATAACCACCAAAACAGCCTTTTCTTATAGGAAAAAGTTGACTGAGCTCTTGCAAATAAAAACATCTTCATTGTCAAGACACACATGAGTTTAAAGAAATCTCTTTTAGAAGTTCTGGTTACTATTACCTTTAACATGTAATGAATGTCTCCATCGGGCTTGGTGTAATCTAAGCATTCAATCTAGTGCTAACTCATTAACAGCATCCATTCTTGTAATGTCTCCATTCCTGGGGCAAATAAATGCTCTTGAAAAAAAAATATTAATACCTCTAGATGGCTGCTGTAAGGTGTGAAGTGCAAGGTGAAAAAAAAATGCAAGAAATGAAGTTTCTGCATGCTGAGAAGACTGAGAAGACCCCTTCTGTGTTGTTAGAGGAGAATCCACTTCCTAAAGTCAGCTTTCTACTGAAAAAATTACAGCTGCCAAGCACCCGAGCTCTAATGAGTTTCTGCTGCAATAGACTTTTGAGATTGAAAAATAGCAACACATTTCTTTGCTTGGATTCTGCCTGAGAGCCCTCACTCCGCTCTCATTTTATGTAGTGCATAAAACCTTTAAGGATAAAGGCATATGTTCATTCATGTGGAAGATTGATCACAATTGGCTGAAAATCAGCATATAGTAAAGCATTAAAGTCTACCACTTAGATATCTAACCAGAAGAAATATTGGCACTGTCACTTAACGCCCTAATTTACTATTGAGTATTTGAGTCCAAAAATCAATATATGGAGAGGTGACAATTAGCCTAGATGAAAATTGACTGGGTGTTCTGTTTCATTAATAGAGCTCATCTTTTGCTTTAAAGCCAACTTGGTTTGATTTTTTTCTCTCTCCTTTGTTAATAAACGGTGATTGTGTCCTGTAATGAATAAACCCACAAACCATCTGGCAGTTGTCTCACGGCTCATTACGTGCTATGGGCCACTCTGTGGAGCCGCCTCAGGTGACATTTAAACTGGTGCATGCAGAGAAAATCACTTTTTATTACTGAGATCAAATTTAAGGAAAAAGGGGAGCTCTCCTTCTTCTTGACATCAATACCTACAATGAAGGTGTGGTTACTCAAGTAAAAATCCAACCCACAATCTTTGTTTTGGGTGATAAATGCCAGTCCTCTCCACATACAAATGTGCTTTTACGTGAGCTGAGGAGATAATGTTTAAACACTAGGGCTATTGTGATTTCTGGCGATTTTTTATTTATTAATTATTAATCATGTATTTCCACATTACCGCATTGTTTTGTAAAGTCTTATAAATATTTCATGGGGACTATGAATTTGGGAGTCTAAAATGTCATTATCATATTCTTTTTGGAATGAAATTGTGCCCCTCATCATCATGGACATGCCAGTTTCTTTCCAGCTATGCCACCATGTATTTCATTTTTGGTTCGTATTCTTCACTTTTAATATTGTGCTGTCTCCTGCTCATATTTCTTCTTGGCAAAAATTACAATTAATGTTCTAAATGGCAATCTGTTGTCAGTCAATGATGAGTTTACTGTGGCTGGGAAACTGTGGAAACTATATTGTCAAAGATTAAAGTTTAGAAGAAAAAGAGCTCCCAAAGTGTTCACAATGCACAAATGAGATATATTAAACTCATAATTTCATCCAGGCAGATGATGTCATAATTCTGCTACATAACTGCGAGATACATCCATAATCCAGGCAAATGAAAGCAGCCTGCGGAGAATATGTATCTAAGTGATATGTGAATGTATTTTTCCAACAGAAATATAGTTGTTAAGTTATTGTGTTATTACCAGAGAGAAAGTGTAACTTTGCTTGGTTGATGAAAGTCAGAGGACACAGCATTTGAAGAACTGTCTCTGCTGTAACGAGAATTAAAAAGCAACTTTGAAATTTTGAGGAAGGAAATACTGACAGAAAAGGTTTCTCTTAAAATTTTATTAGGTACTTAGAAACACCAACTTAATAAGCTCCTCAAGATATTGAAATACTAACCCATATACTTTGATTTATTTTATGGGATGAAAACCTGAAATAACTACATTTACAAGAAACATTGGTAGCTTATTTTGACCAGCGTTGTGGAATTGATTTCCAAATGGTTGTTGAAATACACACAGGGGCACACACAGAGAGAACATACATACAGGATTAGAGAAATTTGAGTTGGTTAATAAACACTAGGAAACAATGTTCTTGAAGGAATAAATTACAATGAAGGGAAAAGACTGGGTTGTTTTCTTTTAGGGTCAGATGACATTTGTATTATTTGTAGACTAGAGGCCCAATGCATGAAATTTGTGCAAGGAGCTCGGCCCTCGCAGCTGCAGTGGCTCCTTCAGCCCTCACAGCCTTCACAGCCCCGGCTTCGTTCAGGTCATCCGGAAGGTCATCCGGAAGGACGTCCAGAAGGTTGTTCGGCTATCCGGTCTGATTAGCATATTATGTTTTTATTATTATAGATATGTGGATAATATTATTTGTTGTAATGAGTATTTGCTCAAAAAACCTCTGGGCTGAGAGTCATCAGATTTTATACCTTGCTCTGTTTCGTCCTTCCTTTGTGGCCTTAGCCAAGTCATTCCTCCCTAGAACTCCAGTCCCTGTTCCTTCTCTGCTAAATGAAGATAGAACTGTAACTACAATAGAGGTAGCTGCTTTGTAAATTTCTGGTGATGCTAATTAAAATAGTAAAAAATAGCCCTAGCCACCTTGGCTCAGTGGATAGAGCGTCAGCCTGCGGACTGAAGGGTCCCAGGTTCAATTCTGGCCAAGGGCACATGCCTGGGTTGTGGGCCCGATCCCCAGTAGGGGGTGTGCAGGAGGCAGCTGATCAATGATTCTCTCTCATCATTGATGTTTCTATCTCTCCTTCTCCCTTCCTCTCTGAAATCAATAAAAGAAATATATTTTAAAAAAAAAAATAAAATAAAATAGTAAAAAATATTTTCACAGTTAAAATCGTGTTTGATGACAAAATGTGAGAAGATAGATGCATCGGTTTTAATTCTGGATCCTTCACTTCTTAGTCACTCGAGTCTAATTATGTAATGTGTGTGTGTGTGTGTGTGTGTGTGTGTGTGTGTGAATGTGTGAATATAAATATATCTTTTTTACATTGTCAATGTCATGTTTCTTTCCCCAAATGCAAGTCTGAGCATGCTACTCTCACATTTTTCCTGTAAGCTAAAACTCATACTAATTAGTGTATTAGGATAATTCTTGTTCTGAATCTGGTCTGCTTCTATAGCTTCTTCTCTTGCCAATGTTTGCACTCTACATGACTAACCACTTGATTTTTGTCAAAATAGTGGGCTCCCTTGCTTCTGGGCCTTTCTTAAGTTGTATCCTTGCATGGAACATCGGTCCCCCATTTTCATTTATCTGCAGCCTAGCCTATAAAACTCACTGTATTTGTGAGAATCCTGACCCTCCAAAGTGCCCCTAATGTGTTCACACAGAACAAGATGCTATTGTAGCACTATCCGTAACTGTAATGAGATTACCTGTTGTGTCTGTATCAGATTCTAAGGTTGTTGAAGGTAAGATATATTTATATTTGTATTTTTTTCTTAGATAAAATGCTGAAAGGAGACACACAATAATGCTAGAAAGTGTTTGATTATTTTATCTCCCCTACTCTCCAAAAATATCTAAAATCTGATACAAACATTGGATAGAAACTTCAGGAATGTGGCACTGCATTGAAGGTTTTTTGTTGTTTATTTTTAATGTGCTTATTGGTATTGCACAATTCATCCTACTGTGTCAGAGAGTGAACATTAACAGCCAAACACAATTCAGAATGAGTAAAAGCTGATCTAGTTTACAGGAACAGTATAATCTTGAGTGGATGTTTTATGTGGATTTTAAAAAGAGCTTTCTCTTACACCTGAGCTCATACCTTCTATTGGTGGGGAGCAGTTACAGATGGAAACTTCTACCTGAATACAACTACTTCCAAAGAAGTCTTGCAGAGAACACATGGCAAACCTGTGGTCCAGCGAGAGAGTCCCAAGGACTGGAGAACACAATTTGGAGTACTTGGCTAAAGGTGCATGCCTATGAATTACAAGGGTACATGAGAACAGGGTTGCTTGTTTTGTTTAACACTATCAAGCAATACATTTGATTATTAGCACTTACTGATCTTGAGAAGTCAAATAGAACAAGGCCAAAACTGACACAAAATCAGAGCATTTAAATTATTTTCATGAATAGGCTTCCAAATAAGATGAGAAGAACTATAACGGAAAGGCATTTCTGAGAAAGAGATGTATATACTGCGTTTATAACAAATGGTGTAAAAGTGCTGACACTTTAGGAAGATGTGATGGGAGTCTTCAAGTGACTTATCCTAATAGTTTTGGAAAAATCATATATCCAATCACTGGAGAATCACAAAGCAATGCATTTAAGACAATACTCAATTATTACAAAACACATTTACGTGCAAGATACATTTGGGCATACTCATGTATAAAGGAAATCCTCAAAACATCCCATTGGGAGATCTATATTTTCTCTTTATTTTTAAATGTAAAAATTCTTATTAAATAGGTGCACTTAAATAGAAGAAAGAGATATGGGCAAAAATAACACGTTTCACACAGTCGCATACATATGCACAGAGCCGAGTTTCTGATTGGCCCCGAGTAAAACTCCAGTACAGTAGATATGCTAATGAGTCTTTCCCACTGGCTTCAGACAGCTATTAAGAGCTACTACAAATCCTTAGTCAAAGGCATGAAAGCTAATTACTATCATAGGTTAAGAATCAATTTGTCTCCTCCCTCTGTGCCGCAGTGGGTTATTATACAATTAGCTGTATAAAAGAGATGTCATGTTTTATCTCAAAGCATTTATTCTTGTCCACAATGAGAAGCAGCCACTTGGTCACTTGGACTGTGGTGATTCTCTTAATCTGTGCACAGTATCTATGCAGGGATGCAGTAAATGTGATTGGCAAAAAGACCCAGGGAGATACAAAGGAATTGGATACATGAAGATATCAAACATCACAAAAGGACACTGCAAAGAATGCATGGCACGTGCTTAGAAGAGTTTTAAAATGAGTCTCTTTGTAGAGCTTCTTGACTCAATGTTTTATGTCAGTGTTGAAAAATTCCAAGACGATAACTCTTTAGATGTTGGTCCTGTGCTATTTTCGTTTTCTGTTTTTACTTGGACTTCAGAACAAAATAGGTTAGATCTTTCATTAACTTTCATATAGTTATAACACTTTTTTTTCTCTTCCTTTCTTCATTTCCATGCTTCAGGGTAGATATTGTCTATGATCTTCTCTTTTGCTCTGTTTAATCAGCAAAGTTATCTGTTAATTTCTTCATGTTAGCCACTGCACTTTTTAGTTCTAGAATGTCCATTTGAACCTACTATAGATTCTATTACTCTGGTGAGATTTGTAATATTTTCTCAAACATATACATTGAAATTATTTTAATGTTCATGTCGGAAAAGTCTTGTAGAGAACACATGGCATCTTTCATTAACTTTCATATAGTTATGACACTTTTTTTTCTCTTCCTTTCTTCATTTCCATGCTTCAGGGTAGATATTGTCTATGATCTTCTCGGTTGCTCTGTTTAATCAGCAAAGTTATCTGTTAATTTCCCATATCTGGATAATGGAGGGTTTTTTATTGCCTATTTTTTTTAATCTTTCTTTTCGATCCTGTCTTCAGGCATGCCTTGGTGATATTAGATCATTAGAGTGAAGCATCCATCTTATATAAAAACTGCTGTTTGAAATTTTAACCCTGCTATTTTGGCTTCTGTAAATGCTTGCTTGCTTAAATAACAAGGAAAATAAGACTACTCCCATTCCAGAGAGGCTGTGGACTATGCCCCAGACAGAGTTGTCAGTGCTGACACCAGGCCAGGCCTTGAGATATGGTCTCATGGCCCCTTCCCAGGAAGTAGGCCTTCTTTCCCAGAAGGCCCGGAAGTCTCATTCCAAATGTGGGAGACAGAAGAGCTAGGAAAAGTATAAATAGAAGAGGTTTCCTCCATGTGGGGGGGTCCCAGAATTTGAAAGGCTCATTTTTCTTTGGCCCTGCCCTTAATAAAATGTAACTCCCTTTCTCTAAGCATGGCTTGTTTTTTTTGTGTGTGTGTGTGTGTTTTTTCCGGTCTTCTGTAACAAGAGAAAGACACTGTAGAAACTCTAGATGATGAAATCATCCCTCAGAATTTTCTTTTGAAAAGTCAACCAAGTAGGATGAGATTATTTTGCACCCATCTGAGAGCAAATGGTTTGAGGTGGGGTTTCAAATCACTGAGGTCTGATCTAGTCCCAGCTTGCTTTTACTTCTAGAGCAGCAATTTTCAACCTGAGTGCCACAAGGATTTTACAAATATTCAGTACCTAACTCTGTAGTCAGGGGTACTGACCTCTTTTCCCTTAGATTGTCAAATAAAAAAATGACAACAGCCAACACAACAATAGCCATCCAGTGTGAATGAATCAAAATTATACCTTTATTGTTTGTCAGATTGGCAAAAAATATAAAATACATTTTGGTGTGCTACAGAGTTTTAGTAATTAGTTTGTGTGCGTGGGATAAAAAAGGTTGAAAATCACTGTCCTAGAGCGTCTTACAGAGGTTGCAGTTGAAAGCCTGGGATGTTTATTAGAGCCCTTTCTCCTTGGTTGGCTCTGAAATCACAATTCTATCTTTTTGGCAAAACAAGATGACCAAGAGCTCTCCTTAGCCTTTTGGCCTCTCCATTTTCCCTTATGCTTGGCTTCTTGACCTCTCTTTTCTTTCATCTTCAAATGTTCAACTGCTCAAAGAGAAAAGCAGAGGAAAGGGCATGGGTTTCCTCATTCCTAGTGGCCTTGTCAGCCCAGAACTCTGAAGTTTTGTCTCCTCGTCCTGGGAGACTGACAAATATTTTGAGCCAGTGCTTTCTGCTCCACTTCTGGGTTCTGCATCACTAAAAAAATCAGCAAATGCCTTGACCACCTCATTTTGAGACATTTCTGTTCTTTTGGAATTTGGCCAGTTAAGTCTTGCCTATCTAGGTTATTCTCTGATGATTTCAAGAAACAATTTTGCTGGCTTTGTTTTTGTATTCCATACATCATTTATGTTGCTGCTTTCAAAGGGAGAGTTCTGATAAAATACATTTTTTCATAGTCAGAAATAGGTGTTTCATAAGCCTCTCTTTCAAAGATCCTGAATAAGATTTTTTACTAAGAATAAATATAAACAGAAAAAGTCAAACTAGAAGGGGCATGAGATATGGGGAAAAGGGCAAGGATTCCTGGAAAAAGATGGGTAAGTGAGGAAACATGGTTTTTAAAATATTTCACAAACAAATCAAATTGAGATTTTTAAACGTGTTTGCTTTGGAAATAAACATTTCTAAAAACATAAATACTTATAAGGTGTTTTGTAATCCAGTCAAGTAAAACGGATTGATTTTTATCTGTAAATTGTTATTGACTGTGAAAATCAGCTGGCTTCTGTTGTTAGAAATCAGAACAGAGTGCATTAGACTGAATAAATGTGTTGCCTAGTAAAGTTGCACGATGTTAAATTGCATTCAACTGGTGAATAGTTTAATTATCCCCCCCCACCCCTGCAACCCCGCCGCCCAAGATGTGAACATGTTAGTGTGGCTCAAATGGTCTGTTTTACTAGGTTGAATTCATAGGCAGAGAGCTTAACATGCCTCACAAAAAGATAAGAGAAACCATAAAAGTGATGAGGCAAAACAGATATCCAAATGGTAAGCATGATGTAATTTATCTGTAAACATTGAGCTGAAATTAATTCTTAAATGATTGATCACATTTTGTGACAGCAACCATAACTGCCTCTCTGCATGAGTTAGTCATCCATTGTGGTGATTGTAAAGATGATCAATGACTTGGCTTCCTGACAAGTAAAATTACAAGTGCATTAAAATTTCTTGTGCCTTTCATGACATGACTACCCATGAACACATCAAATATCCAGCATGTTCAGGTATAAATCACATATTGATTTTAAAACAAATCTCTGAAGCACTGTTAACCAATACTTATTAGGTGCCCTCCGATTATGTGACCAATTAGCAGTGTGAACATATGGAAAATGTACAAATCTATCAGGGAAGACATCTTCCACTGTCAGGAGGAAAGATAGAAATACATATAAAATTATTTGCTGAACAAAATTGACTAAATACATAAAATGCCCCTGGCATTTGGTAGGTGCTGAGACTACAGAAACACCAATAAGCCACTCAATCCTTCTCACAAGTGAAACAACAGCTAAATAAACCAACATAAAGAGTAGGATGTGATAAATGATATTTATTTATTTCCTCAAGGAATCATTATTGAGCAATTTTATGTACTAGGTTTAGGGGAGTGACATTTACTAGTAAGGTAGTAACATCAGATAATTTACAAGTATGAGATATAGTAAATATTACAATAGATTTACAAAGTTTGTTATAAGATTAAGGAAAGACATTTAAAAGACCTTGTGGATTTATTTGTGTTTTTTTTATTGATTATTTGTTTGTTTTTAAAATATATTTTATTGATTTCAGAGAGGAAGGAAGATGGAGAGAGAGGTAGAAACATCAATGATGAGAGAGGATCATTGATTGGCTGTCTCCTGCATGTCCCCCACTGGAGATCAAGCTCACAACCCAGGCAATCAAACCTTGACCTCCTGGTTCATGGATTGATGCTCAACCACTGATCCATACCAACTGGGTGACCTTGGCATTTAGAAAAGGATTCTCTGTGCGGAGGAAGGTGCTACCTCAATTAGGTGACAGAATTGAGGTAATGGGGCTCTCCAACCAAGGAGGAGAGCAAAGGTAGAGTGTGGTGGCTTTGTACTATGCCAGTTTAGTTGAACAGGAACTACATATTCTAGAATCACACCCCCTGTATGGTTAGGGCTGGACACAGGAGAGTCAAGTGAGATTTGAAAGGTACAAATGAAGCAGTAGCCTACAGATGTATGCAAATCCCCATGCCCTGCCAGAACTGGCCATATTTTGGCTGATCCACTGGCTTCTTTCTCTCATTGGTGTGCTGAAACGCCCTTAGGCCCTCTACCTACGATTGGATCTCTCCTTTTAGTTTTTTCAAGACCCAGGCCAGACACACCTACAACTCTGGCTTGTAGGACATTTGCTTCTTCTGCATATAACTTGCATCATTCGAATTAGAGTCAGATTCTGATTTGACCTTGAGGATACCATCTTACTCTTAAGGTTTCTAGTTTGTCTTTGATTTTTTTTTTTTGTTTGTTTGTTTGTTTCACTTAAAGCTTATCTCCTGGCTGTCCAACTACTGACCAAGGTAACTTGAGAGCCACCATAAGGAACATAATCTATTTTATAGACTTTTCACCAGATTTCCTTCCTGGACATTGGTTAGTGACTTTTCTCTGATGTCCCAGCTATCTCCCTCTAGACACAGTGGTTTTCCCAGAGGTTGAGAACCGCTGCTGTAGAGCCTAAGACCATCGGAAAACACAGATATTTACATTATGATTCATAACAGTAGCAAAATTATAGTTATGAAGTAGCAAGGAAAATAATTTTATGGTTGGGGGTCACCACAACATGAGGAACTGTATTAAAGGGTCGCAGCATTAGGAAGGTTGAGAACCACTGCGAGAGTTATTTCACCAACTTTCCCCACAGCTGTGTAGAGCCTAACCCTAACAAAAGTGCTTTATGTCATGTTATTCAGGGTTGTTCTGTTTCCCCAATTGAATCCTAACCAATGCTTACAGTAAGGAATTTAAAAAGAAATAGCCTTATCTGACAACTATTAATAGATTATAGGGTGGAAGAAAGGATGAATGTGGGTTGTGGCAGGGACTGGAGCCATAAAAGAACTCCCATTAGGATCTATTTTAGAGTAGGATGCATGTCTAGTTTTCTATTTTCTAAAAATTTCACATGCTGCTTGTGAAAATGGATTGGAATGACCATTACCAAGGTAGAAAAAACAAGTAGATTAGACTATTATATATTTAAGAAGATAATCCTAAAAACCTCTACACAGATAGTAGAAGATAGACAGAAAGTAAGGAATCAGAAATAATTACAAATGAAACTTAATAAATGTTGGAAAGGCTATTTGTGCTTCTTCCTGTCATTAGTAAATTTTTCCAAACCTAGGTCCTTAGCTCTGTTTATCAAACTGCCTGTAAATCATAAGGCTTTAAGCATTTGTGGTATAATAAAGTAGCATAGAATAGAAAATTTAGGATGCATTCCAAAGTGAATGTAAGTTCTGATTATAAAACGAGTAAAAATGTGTATAAATACTGAAACATAGTTTCTTAAAGTGTTGGTAAAGAACATGTGAAATACTCTAGTTATGGGCACCCAAATATGGAGACCTCCTCATGAGGAAGCCCCAACTTTTTATAGTGGGCATTTGAGAAGGTGGGTATCAATAAAATATCAAAAAATAGAGAAAAGAGCTTTAGAAAAATAAACATTGCTGCATTTAAATTCAAATGAAGACAGAGGACTACTATTGCTAGTTTGCTAGGTAAGAATTATTTAAAATGTTGTCTACATTTGGACATGTTAACTATGTCAGTTTTCCTTATATTAAAAATATAATTAAAAACCTTTAACAATTAAAAGAATAATATGCTTGCTTTCAAGCCAATATATACTCCCAAAGTCTTCCAAATTTTTTATTATTATATTTTTGGTTTTGGATGCATGGATTACATAATTAATAAAATCAGAATTTATCTATATTCTCATGAGAATATTTTATTTCCTTCCCTTTGCTGAGTTGAAAAACAGCCATTTTCAATATAGCTAATGGTTTCTACAGTATCTTTACAAATTATTACAGTACTATAATATATGCTGAAATAACAATTAATCAAAAAAATAATTTAAATAACGAACTACTCAGGTAAATATCCTTGCAGTAATCAAGGTCAATTTATTTATTTATTTATTTTTATTTTATTTTATTGTTTGAAGTATTACAAATAGTAGTACAAATGTCTCCTTTTTTCCCCCATTGACCTCCCCCCGGCCTCCCCTACCCCCCAGTACATTCCCTCACCTGCCCCCCCCTCTACCCTGTGTCTTGTATCCATTGGTTATGCTTATATGCATGCGTACACGTCCTTCGGTTGATCTCTTACAGCCCTCCCCCTACCAACCTCCCCTGTCTTCCCGCTGTAGTTTGACAGTCTGTTCAGTGCTTTTTTTTGCCTCTCTATCTATTTTCCCCCCATTTCTTTCCTTTAAAAAATCTTGCCTCTGCAGACTAGAAATAAACATATAATAATAAAAAATGTTTGAGTCCGTTTCAATGTCCAACAGTTCTGAGTCCCCTTTTCAATGTCAAACAGATCCTTATGTGTACATGTCAGCCATGATATCTGGATGGTGGGCACATGGTGGCAATGCAGGTCTGACCCTCTCTGGTTTGTTCCTAGGCAACCTGCAGCGACACACAGCTGCTGACTGCTAGCGTGGCAAGGCGTCCTCAGCGTCTTCCATCTCTGGAATGTTTTTCCTCTTGTCTTCGTGGTTGGAGCAGACCTGTCAATTCCTCTCTATTGCAGGAATCCATATGGTCTTAGAGTTGTTTTCTGAAAATACACAAACATATTCTCGACCAAATGTTAATAAAGGAATCTTTTCTATATAATTTATTTGGGATCCTTTTTATTTCTGCCCAAACGATTTTCCTTTGTCTTATTTAGACACCATGTGTGTTTTTCATGGGTGTCTTGCTGTTACCATTACAAATGAAAAGTAATTTTGTAAAGTAAAAATTTTCTAGATGTAATTTTAGAATCTTTGATAACAAACACATATGAATCTATCCATAATGACAGATAATATCTTTAATAGGAAATAGTGTCTGTGCTGAACACCTTCCATTTACCCTTCCTGATAGTTTTTGAGCTTCTTTTTTACTGTGCTCTGAGGTAGATGAAAATTATGAGTACAGTGAATTAACAAGGCTCCCTTTTTTTCTGGCTTCCAGTTGGGTTTGGTCAGTGGATGCATAGACAGGAAATGTGATGCTGGAAGGAAAGTATGATATAGTAGGTGTTCTAAAACTCTCTGCCTGCTGAGTTGGCTTCATCCACCAAAAGCAACAACTTCTGTAGAGCAGATTTTTCCAAGAAAGGGCTGGGGTGACTACTCTGGATGCCAGCGGGAAAGGAGGAAAGGGACATGCAAGGTAAAGATGCCTGTTGTTGATGGTGGTGTGGTAGATAGGGGTACCGTCAACATCAACAGATTACATGCTAAGAATGTAATAATTGTGGCCTGAAGAGTTCAAGAGAAAACATGGGTGAACAATGTGTTGCTGTTCTAGGTTTACGATATTACATTCCAAATACACCTTCTAAATTTAACATGACCAGAAAATGAGTTATTTACTTTTTTCTGCATAATAGAGGTATGGTTTGGACCTGAGAGAGTCATTAGATGCCGCTATTCATGGGTGTCATCATGGATGATGGATAATGTAGCATCATGAGAAAGGGTGTAATCAGCATTAAATAAATGGCATTGGAAATTACAGAAGCAAGAAGACCCAATTGTTTCAATATAAATAGCTTCTGACAGGAGACAGCATTGTGAGTTATAACAGCACTGCTGTTTGTTCTCATGGCTGGAGATATGAAATTATCCAGGAATGTTTCATTTGAAAATAAAAACATGAAAAGACAGCCCCTGTCCATGAGCAGGAAATGATGGTGCCTGAATAATATGAAGAATTTTATGTGTATTAATTAGATAGTAAACAAGTTCATAAGTACATCTTTACTAACCATTATTCTAAATCTTCATGGACATGGGCCATGATGCTGTAAAATATTTTAAAGTCCAATTATTTATACAGAGAGAACCTCACAAAAGTATTTTCTTGTAATCTGCATATCCTGTGGGAGATCTTGGTCAGGACAGGCGTAAAACCGACCACTGTAACAAGTAAAAGCAGAAGCAGAGATGGGTGATTCAGAGCTCTTCCTGCTCCAAGTCCTCCTCTGTTCCTTCTGCCCTTCCCCTGGGGCAGTGGTCGGCAAACTCATTAGTCAACAGAGCGGCAAACCAAACCAAACCAAACCGCAGCTTGCTATCTTCAGTTTGCCAACCACTGCCCTGGGGGATCACTAAGCACTGTTGAAAAACCACTCATCTTTCAGCAACAACATTATTTCCAATGTAGCTAGAGGAATGGGACAGGTTAGGACATTCCCTTCTTTTAATTAAAGTAAAAATATAATTGTCATATATTATACAATTGCTTATTAGCAATTTGGAAAACACAATTTCAAACTAATTTTTAAAAAATCAAACACCATAAAAAATTATAGTACTGGGTAATTTGGAAGGCATAAACTATTTTTCATTATTTTAATGAATTTGTAATTTCAATAATTACATATGTTTTATTAAACTATTACAGTTTTACTAGTTAGTTTTAATGATATTGTTTTCTTTTTATTTTAAAGCTAGCATATGATCTTTGGAAGTTATAATAATATAAAAAATAGAAGAAAAATGTCACCTCAGTGTTGCCTACCAAGTGTTATTACAAATAATTGGTTATTGCATTTTATTTGTCACTTTATTCCAGGCCTTATCAGGATGTCTTTGAAAAACTTTTAGATAAGAATAAAATAGCAAATTAAAAGTACCAAATGATGCAATTGGATTTTATTTAATAACATAGTAAATGATATATTTCTGCTATCACATAAATAACAAACAGTCAATAAATGTTCAAACTTTCAAAGAAATTATCATTGGATTTCCAAATATTCAGGCAAAGATGAACTTAATTTAAATATTTCTATAATTTTCTTTGTAAATACTTTTTGGCAAAAAAGTATTTTTTATTTATTTGAAAAATGCATGGATATGAAATCAAGCTGTAGTCACATTTTCTTACAAACAATTTAAACAAATAAGCCAAATTTACCTCTGAATTTTATATTATACACCTCAGTGCAAAGATCTGAAAATCATAAAAGTTAAAATATTTTTATAACATGCAGAATTGTTATTTATTCAACTGAAATTGCCAGGATATTCTCATATATATAAATGAGTTAGCAAATCTAATACTAATTTATGAAGCCACTCCAAAGTAGTTCATAATTTTTAGATATATTTTGTTCACTATTTATATATTATCCATTACCACAAAAATGTAAAATAATTGTATGCAAATCTCTTCTTTCTACCAATAGGTGGCACTGAAAATGTGTATATTTCAGTCCATTCATAACTATGTTGAAGATGCCTTTTTCTTATAATGCAGTTTCAGCTGTGGCTTGAGTCAGGAATACCTATCAACCAGAAAATTACTCAATGTGAACAAGAGGAGTTTTGTTGTACTAATAAAATGTAAACTGTTTATAATGATGGACCATTACATCAAGAGTATTTTACTTTGCTAATATTATTAAATGTATATTGTGCTCTACTAAATTTGAATTTTATTTAGCAAATTGGATATCATATTTTTCCTATTATATCATTATTATTATTATCTGGTCAAAGTGCCATATCCATTTTAGTCTGGGATTGATCTTTATCTGAGTAAACAATGCATATTGAATAATTATGCAGAATTCAGAAACATTTTGGCTTTAGTTATTAGACTGTTTATAAAAATATCTTCTGATATACAATGCTTAATAAAACTAAAGGCACATATCTGAGTATTTTATTAATTTGAATAGTACTCTTCATTATATCCATGTACATATAGTTAAAATTCTTCACTTCCAAGTATAACAAAATTCTGTCATCTCAGTCATTTAGTTCATTCAATAGGTTCATTTCAACAACTCATAGAGACCAAAATCCAAAAACCTTATGATATTCATCCTGCATTTTAACAGCCATGTTATTAAAATGATTTATTGTCATAAGACAAACCCTAATGATATTCCCCTTTTATAATTGCATTTTGTTATGGGCCTGCTTGGTGTGATTTATTTAGATTTCCTAAGAAAATCTGAACCACTGTTCAGCTTTAGCTATTATGTAGCAAATGCCTTTTACATCATAATAATAAACATAGATTTTTCATCCCAGAACTTTTCAATAGTCAGATATTCTTGAGTAGTTTCAGTGTTTTTATCAGATCCCAGTGAAGTCTCATTATCTTGTACAATTTGTCTGAAGTTATGCTTCTCCAGATGCCTAATATTTTCTGCTCTTTATGTTCGTGTGGAAAAACAAACTTACCTGACATGTGGCTTTACTTAATTCTATTCCCATTGTTTCATCTATGATCAGTGATGGCTCAATACGAAACCTTTTTCTTTCTCATCTTTGCTAGCAGGAACTCAGCTTAATTTTTTTTGTGTGTGAGCTGCCAACACTCTATTTCTGGATGTCCTTCATCACACATGACTACTTGTGGAGAAAAATATACTCATTGCCACCCTCCGCCCCCCCTGCCGCAATCTCCCCTGTTCCTTCCTTGATCATCCTCTTCTTTACAAACCACCATACTCATCTTGAACGCTTTTACACTGTATAGAATGAGACAGGCAAAAACTTTGATCACTCTTAGGGACAAAAAAAAAAGAAGCTTAAAAAAAGCTCTTTGTTATTTTAACTTGTAAATGCAGCGAAGGATTTAGACATTGTCAAACATGGACACATTTAGGGTCATGTGGTAACCAGTCTCCATGATGGCCCCCAATGATCCCTGCTTCTTGGAATTCACACCTAGAGTTGGTCTGCATGACCAATAGCATACAGCAGAGGTGATGGTAGATCACTTTCAAAGTTAGGTTACTCTCTTTCTTATTCTTTCTATCTCTCTCACTTGCTCTGGGGAAACCGAGTTACCATGTTATGGCAATGCCACCTGGGGAAGAAGTGAGGTCTCCAGTGAATAGACCATGGGTGAAAAATAGACATTATTTATTCCAAAAATAAGTGGGTGAGTCCCTAGCCCCAGTTGAGCCTCATGAGAGACACTGTGCCTGAAACATCAGCTTAAACCACTTCTGAATTATTGACCTACAGAAACTAAGAGGAATTATCTGTGTGTTCTTTCAAGCAGCTAAGTTTTGGAGAAATGTTATGCAGCAATAAGTAATTAGCACAGATCTCAAATAATATTATCAGATTTTTGTCAAAGCCTGTCTATACTTAGCTCTGATTATATCAAATGATGCAATCATGAGCTGTCTCCTTAGTATATAGATTCTATATCAGGAATCAGCAAACTATAACCTGATGATCAAGTCAGGCCTACTACCTATTTTTGCAAATAAAGTTTTATTGGAACATAACCTCTTCATTTTGTTTACATTTTGTCTATTACTACTCTCCTGCTACAGTTGCAGAGTTGAGTAGTTAACACAGGTCACATGGCTCCCAAAGTCTAAAGCCTTGTTCTGCATGGTGGGTCGTATGTCCTTCCAAATTAGTAGCAATTGTAGAAAGAAAAATAAAATATCCACAACCGGCCAAAGTTTAAGAGGGCACTCTAATTTAGTCTTGGGATATGAGCATTTATGTCAATTATGCAGTCAAGTGGAAATCTTACTCTTATTGGCTGACTCAAGGTCAAGTCACCAATCTTGCTTTTAGAGGAGTAGAATGAGATCTATTCCAGCCGGATGAAATTGATTCCCCACAGGAAAGAAAAATTTTATTGCTAGAAGAAATGTATTAGTATATAGCCATACTTGGTGGGAGATGGGGAAGTTGGAAGAGATGCTCACATGAAAACACTATAGAAATATACTACAAAAAAAGCCACTATAATAAAAATGACAGTTTAGGAATTTCATAAATGTTCCAAAACTCATGATCCTAAGGGCTACATAAATTTCACTTTTTTTTTTTCCATAGAAAAAGGCCTCCCATTCCCTATTTCTCTTTTTATTCTTGAGGATGGAAGTCATATGTCTCTCATCTCCTTGTTCTTATCTTTTTCAATTCAGGTAGACCTCTTCCTGAGTTACGTAAAGATAGGGAGCATTTGGCATTAACTATAGGCTATGCAAGTCCCATAGTTCATACACAAGTTTGGTAAATTTCACTCATAGCTCCACCATATTAGTATTAAATCCTTAAATTATTACAGTGATTTCTAACATTTTTTAGGCAATTGCTCATGTACTTTTCAGGTAAGAACTGTGAGATAATATTTATTAACATAGTATCTCTGGTCTCCCTGGAAACTGCTAATTGGGCTGTAACTTGCCAGGAAAATCCATTAATCCATGTACCCAACACATAATTTAGTCACGTGATATGGGCTCATTATTTCTTAAGAAAATAAAAACCCACACACATAAATTAAATAGCAAAAACATAGTCTTTATAATTAGACCTAATTATTTTCACATTTACTACTTGTGACATCTTGGATAAGTTGATGAGCCTTCTGAACTTAATTTTTCTCCTTTGTAAAACTTGATCTGGCAATGGTTACTTTGCAGAATAACTGAGATTGCATAAATCAAGGTGCCTAGTGCATAATAAGTACTTAATAAACATTTGGAGTCTATAGACTCAATATTGTTTACTCCTACAATTTAATCATCATCTGACAAAAGACTGGAATGTTACATTTCTATGTTACAAATAATGCACAGCTAAGTTCAAATATAGTAGTAGAAAAACAGGATATTAAGGATCCAAGTTTTATAGGAAAAACTTTAATATTCTTTATATAAAGATTCACACTCCTGATTAAATTGATTGAACTCTACTGTTTAATTCTGCCTCAACTGGATTAATTATGAGGAGAGTTTCAAGCTATGATTTATTCATTGGTTAATCTTTGACCTATCTCTGATTTCAGAGCTCATGCAGACATAAAGTGGTTTAGTAATTGAAAGATAATTTTCTTAATTTTTAAACTGATCATATATTCTGGATTAAAATGACCAGCTCTCTTTGGCATTATTGCATTTTGTAACAATGTCGATATATTATGCAGTAGAGGAATGTCTTTCATTGCTAAAACAACAACAACAACAACAACAACAAAATGTCCTAGTGTCTGTGGTGCAGTCAGTAGGAACAAATAAAAGGAGAAGAAATGAAACCCTCATCTTCAATTTTCATATCATTTGATAAAATGTTCAAATATTCCATTTGATTCCTAGATACCCTCTTTCATTTTCTTCTTCTTGTAAGGGCTATCCTCTTTTTGGGTTTTGATTTGCCTTCCTTGGGTTGTATTCTCCACTCTTGATTTTTCACTCTTTATGTCTCTGGACAAAGAGCTCCCCTATGCTCATTGTTTTAGTAATTTTCTCAAAGCTGACAGCTACAGAGGAAATTCTTGAGCTCAAACATCTCTCCTGTTTCTTAGCCTTCTGATCTATCTATATGTATATATCTCTGTTTAAACACATGGTAGCTCCTCAGAACCAATGTATCTGAGAATATAAATTATCTACAGAGCTTACTATCTGCATTAACATGATTTTACTATTCCACTATTTTTATTAACATAGCTTTACTTTTACAGAAAATTCTTGGCTAGAGAGAGAAGTGTTGTAAATAATTTCATTGTTCATTCCAGAATATTCTGAAAGAATACACAAACTCTTCAATAGAAAGCTTTAAGGGCAGTTTATATCCCAAGAATCTTTGATCCTTTGCTGCAACAGTCTTACCTTGCTGTGCCCATAAATCATTAATCTTTATACCATGATCCTTAACCATTCCTAACCAAGTCCTAAACCCCCCCGCCCCAGATTTCCATTCTGAATAGGAAAAACTCACCTTAAACTAGTCTTTAAAATCTCATAAATATGCCAGCTTTGCACTCTTTTCTCTAAGGTGTGCAGTGAGCAATAAACTTAGCTTTATCTCATCAACATGTTTTGGTGATATTTTGGGGATCCAGTATCCAACATATCTCAAACAAAATGAGAATTTCTCCTCTGAGCAGTTACTTCTGTGCTTTTCTTCTTTATCACAATTCTACTAACTGAAGACCTGACTTCAGTTTTAGATTACCTGTTCTGTTTCATGGATTTGAAGTAATCACTAAGAGATATGTCTATACTATATGAAAATAAAGCCAGATCACAGTCATTAAACTCATGCTCCTCCAAGTTCTTCATGGGTGAAGAACTTTATGTTGCTTAAATTAGTTAAATATTTAATGATTAGTCTTTTCTCACCTCAAACTGATATGTTATAACTTCCTGTTTTAAGGTTCCTATTGATTAACAACATGTACTGATATCAACATTCACCCATTAGGAGCATAGAAAGAAAAAAAAAAACAACATTTTTTTTTGCCATCTTTCTCTACCAAACCATCTATGTCCAGTCAGTCTTTAAATCCTGTCATTCCTATTTTGTAAGTATAAGTTTGACTGGTCTACTTTTTAAAAATATATTTTTATTGATTTCAGAGAGGAAGGGAAAGGGACAGAGAGATAGAAACATCAATGATGAGAGAGAATCAGCTGCCTCCTGCACACCCCAAACTGGGGATAGAGCCCACAACCCATGCATGTGCCCTGACCAGGAATCTAACCATGACCTACTGGTTCATAGGTCCACGTTCAGCCCCTGAGCCACTCTGGCTGGGCTGATCTGTTTTAATTTTACAGGAGCATTCTCTCTGGCTACAATAAAATTCTTAATTTCCCTTCCATAGCTTTAAATAATTTTAACAATATTAACTCTACAAATGAGGTATGGTTTTTTTTAAAACATTATTTAAATTTAATTTAAATGTATAAAAATCACAAAATTTTATTGACTGGATGGCTAATAAAAGCAAACACAATTTGATTAGGAATAGCACAATAAGTCCAGACCCCGGTCCTATCAAAAGAAATGTATGAATAATACTGGCCCACACTGAAAGTTCAATAAATTTTTGTGAGATAAATATGTGGAATTAAATTGTGAGAATCAAGAATTGGCTCTTATGGCCAGGCGGTCCATTGGTTGAGCATCATCCTGTACACCAGAAAGGTTGTGGGTTCAATTCAGGGCCCATACCTAGAATGCAGGTTAGATTCCAGGTTGGGTGGGTTTAGGAGGCAACCGATGGATGTTCTCTCTCACATTAATGTTTCTCTCTCTCCAAAAAAATAAAAAATAAATTGGCTCTTGTGACATATATGGTCCACTCCTACAACCATCCATAGCTCCTTTGCCTCCTTGTTAAGAAAACCCCAACTTTTAGTGTAACACATCATAACCAGGAATAAAGGTCCTCCTTTGCATTTAGCTGTTGGTTATGTGATAAGTTTCCTTGAAGGACATGCAGGTATATACACTGAGTGGCCAGATTATTGTGATCTCTGAATGCATAATAATCTGGCCACTCAGTGTATACATGTATATATGTGTGTGTGTGTGTGTGTGTGTGTGTGTGTGTGTGTGTGTGTGTGTGTGTGTGTATATATCTTAGAGGCCTGGTGCATGAATTCGTGCATGTGTGGGGTCCAGCCAGCCTGGCCAGGGGGAGGGGACATGGGTGGTTGGCCGGCCTGCCTGCTGGTCGAACTCCTGGTCGAGGGGACAATTTGCATATTAGCCTTTTATTATATAGGATATACACTGAGTGGCCAGATTATTATGCGTTCAGAGATCATAATAATCTGGCCACTCAGTGTATATTACATGGGAATATGGGAAGCCTCATTAACACATACTGGTACACTTTTTTTCCAGTAATTATATAACCTAAAGGCCAATGAAGTTTAAGCTATAGGATCCCTTTCACATGGACCCCTTCTGTGTTATATATTTGTAAATACATTTTCAAATTATCCTAACTTGAGTGCAACCTTTATTTTCTACCAGGACCCTGACTGATACTATACTCTTCAAATACAGTTGATAATTTGTCTGTGATTTAGCCTATCTAGTTTCATCTGAAGGGTCACTGCTTGCAATTTAGCTCTAGTTTATAATTTTATAACTATTGAAATCCTATGTTTAGTTAACAACTTTTTTGTTTAGTGAGTTTGAATCTTTTGGCAATTTTTCTTGTCTGGCCTTATCAGATATGTCAGGTGAATTACTTTCTAACCAATTATATCCTATAAATAGCTGAACATTGCAATAAAAAGCACTGATCAGAATATCCTCTAAATCAAACAAGGATAGTCATAGTATCACGTTAATTAACAATAAACGGCAACCAATGTAGCATGCAGAACACATCAGAGTATAATATTTTTTTCATGAGACATGATTATAGCTGTGACTGACAGTGAACCTTAGAAAGAAAGTAGTTAATTACAGATTTAGAGAAACATCTATGAGGGAAATCCATTGTTCCAGAATTAGATTATTTCTACACTAAACAATTCATTACTGAGTTGGTAATTGCTGAGTAAGATAAAGTAGAATACATACCCAAAGCCTGCAACATGCAGCAATTAAAAGATGCCAGGGAAATAAATAGAGCTTGCCTAGAGGACCTGACAATTTATTAAGGTTAAATTGATAATATTTAAATAGCTTAGCATCTGAACTACAGTACATAAGAAAGACTATTATAGATTGATAAGTATTAATTACATAAAATAAAATAGAAAGGATAAAAACTGAAAAAAAATTACAGAAAATGAGTGGGAACAAAGATGGGAGAAAACAAAATTTTGGGAGTATAAAAAGCAATTATGCATAATCAATGCATTTGTAAGTAAAAATATATGCTTTATCTTCTTTACTGATTTCTTAAATTAAATATATATATTAAAGAACACATTACAATGGAGTAAAGACAGTCTCTTCAATAAATGGTGTTGGAAAATTTGGACAGGTACATGCAAAAAAAATAAAAACTCGACCACCAACTTACCCCATACACAAGAATAAAATAAATATGAATAAAAGACTTATATGTAAGTTGCAAAACCATAAAAATCATAGAGAAAAACAGGCAGCAAAGACAGATATCTCTTAGAGCAATATTTTTGTTGATAAATCTCCTTGGGTAAGGGAAACAAAGGAATAAATGAACAAATGGGACTATATCAAATAAAAAGCTTCTGCACAGCAAAAGAAACCATCAACAAATTGAAAAGACAACCCACTGAATGGGAGAACGTATTTGCCAATAAGGGGTTAATTTCCATCCTATATAATAAAAGGCTAATATACAAATTGTCCCTTTGACTGGGGGTTTGACCAGGGGCAGGGCCGTCCGTCCAACTGCCCTCGGCCCCTCCCCCTGGCCAGCCTAGCTGATCACCGATCAGGGTGGGCCTGTCGGACCCCACCCATACACGAATTTGTGCACTGGGCCTCTAGTAACGTATAAAGATCTTATACAACTCAACACCATGAAGACAAACAATTCAATTTTTAAAATGGGCCAAAGAGGACATGCAGATGGCCAATAAATATAAGAACAAAATGTTCAATGTCACTAATCATCAGATAGATTAAATTAAAGCTGCAATGAGATATTGCCTTATACCTGCCAGATGGTTATCATTAATAAATCAAAAAACAACAAATGTTTGCAAGGATGTGGAGAAAATGGAACCCTAGTACACTGCTGGTGGGAATGCAGACTGGTACAGCCACTGTGGAAAACAGTAAGAAATTTCCTCATAAAATTAAAAATGGAATTCCCATTTAACCCAGTGATTCCACTTCTAGGAATATATCCTAAGAAACCTGAAACACTATTTAGAAAGAATACATCCATTCCTATGTTCATTGCAGCAATATTTACAATAGCCAAGATGTAGAAACAGCCCAAGTGCCCATCATTAGATGAGTAGATAAAAAAAGCTGTGGTACACTTTACACAATGGTATACTACTCAGCCATAAAAAAAAAGAAGGAAATCTTGCCTTCTGTGACAACATGGATGAAACTGGGTGAAATAATCCAGTCAGAGAAAGACAAATTCCATATGATCTCACTTATATGAGGAATCTAATGAACAAACGAAACTGAAAAACAAAATAGAAACAGAGGCGTGACCCAGGGAACAGACTAACAGCTGCCAGATGGGACAGGGCTTAGAGAACTGGATGAAAGAAGGTGAAGGGATTGAGTAAAATATGTAACACAGATACAGACAACAAAGTGGTAATAACCAGAGGGAAAGGGGTGAGGGATGGGTGGAGGGGGTTGAGCAGGGCAAATAAGGTCAGAAAGAGACTTTGCTTGGGGTGGCAGGTGCACCATGCTGTGTGCAGATTATGTTTTTTTGAGTTGTGTACTTGAAAACTGTCTGGTTTTGAGAAGCAATGTAACGCCAATAAACTCAATTAGAAAAAAGACAATTAAAATAAAACTCATTGTGAGTTTAACCAACAGATGCTGGCAATAATGGATATAGAAAGTTTAAAGTTACATTTTTTCTAAGTCTCTTACCTGGCATTTAAATTTAAGAATTACTTATTGCACAAAAAAATATTAAGTTAAATTTTAACTCCTTTGCAGAATATAAATCAAAAAAGTTTTGGGGTTTATGTTCTAGGAATTTACTTTCTTTATGAACTTATTTATTTTGAGAAGATGTGCCTCTGAAATCAAGATCACTTCCTTCTAGATAGCTCATAGGTTTTGGCCTCATTTAACACAAGCTACATCATACTAATAGTACATGTGATACTGTTTATATTGGAAATAATACTTTTCACTATAATAATGCAGTTATATTCTATACTTGCAATGAGATTCCACACTGAGCATGAAATTAGCTTTCATTGCAAAGGTATGATCTAACAAATGTCCAATACCTGATTATCTGACAGCATAGAAAGGAATATACATTTCTCACAGGTGACAGAGTAAAACATTTTTACTGTGTAGAAATCTCTACTTATGATATGAACTCCATTTGTGCCGTTATTAAAATGTTTTATATTATTACAGCTTTCATTTTTGATTAAAACAAGATTTCAAGTAATCATCAAGGCTCAAGATATACACTTCTCATGAAATTTCTGTAAATATATGTGAAATTATATCTTAAGAAGGAACAGTCATTTTTTTCTCATATTTTTTATCAGAAAAGACAGTATGGTGCAATAGAAACAGAAACAGATGTAGGATGTCAAGAAATGGGTATGAGTCCCAGTCCTGCCTTATTTTAACATTTGGCTTGATTCAAATAAATTAACTTCTGTGCACCTCATTTTTCCATATCTCTAAAATTATAGGATTGATAGAGATGATATTTAAGTTTCCTTCTATATCTAAAAGCATGTGATTATGACATAATCATTTAAAAATATTAAGTAATCTGAAAAAATTATACACACACACACACACACACACATCTCTGCAAATTTAGCTTTATAATTAGACAATCCATTTTAGACTCCAGTCTTTTAAAATATCCT
Organism: Eptesicus fuscus; assembly: GCF_027574615.1. Classification (NCBI taxonomy): domain Eukaryota; kingdom Metazoa; phylum Chordata; class Mammalia; order Chiroptera; family Vespertilionidae; genus Eptesicus; species Eptesicus fuscus. The sequence goes on along the minus strand of NC_072474.1, from coordinate 90,420,458 downwards.
ATATAATAAAAGCCTAATATGCTAAGTGTCTGGTTGTCCAGTTGTCCATTCAACCAAGCAAAGCGTAATATGCTAATGACATGCTTAGGCCGCACAACTGCTCACTATGACATGCACTGACCACCAGGGGGCAGACGCTCCGACTGGTAGGTTAACTTGCTGCTGGGGTCCTGCCAATTGGGACTGAGTGAGATGGGCTGGACATGCCCTGGAGTCCTCCCGCAGTCCCTCCCTGGCTGGCCAACCTCCCATGTCCCTCCTCAGCCTTGATCATTGGGTCCCGGCCCCAGTTGGGTCCCTGGCCTGAGCCCTCTCGCAATCTGGGACCCCTCGGGGGAGGTCATAGAGCCGGTTTCAGCCTGAATGGTCACTATGATGCTCAACACAGGAGCTGCCTCCTGGTGGTCAGTACACTCCCACAGGTGGAGCGCCACTCAGCCAGAAGCCGGGCTCACTGCTGGTGAGCACAGTGGCAGTGGCAGAGCCTCTTCTGTCTCCGTGGCAGCACTAAACTGTCAACCAGACATCCCCTAAGGGCTCCTGGACTGCAAGAGGGTGCAGGCCAGACTAAGGGACCCTCCCACCCCGAGTGCACAAATTTTATTTACCGAGCCTCTAGTTAATTAAATAAAACACTAAGAATACCTAATTGAGGTACAATTTATATACAGTATATAATATCCTATCTAATAAAAAGGGAATATGCTAATTGACCCTCACTCAATGGCAAAGATGGCGGCACCCACAGCCAATAAGGAGTGAATATGCTAATTGACTGCATGCCCTCAAAGATGGTGGTGCCCACAGCTACAAGATGGCAGCACCCAGTCCCCTCAGCCTCCAGCCACCCAGGGCTGCCCAAGGCTCAGGTAACCAGGGCTAGCTGAGGCTTGCGCTGCCAGCAGTGGCAGCAGCAGAGATGTAATGGGGCATCGCCTTCCTTTGATCGCTGGGTCACCTCTTAACCCTGAGGGCTCCCGGACTGTCAGAGGGGTCAGGCCGGGCTGAGGGATCCCCCCTCCGGTGCATGAATTTTTATGCACCGGGCCTCTAGTATTATATACTGAGGTGAAATTTAAATGAATATATCTTAAGTGTTCAGAATGAAGATAGGGGTCAAATAAATATGTCCTTGTATTAAAATGTCCCCAAATCATTTCCATTTAAACAATTTCTTGTTGCCCCTCTCCAATCTCTCTCTCTCTCCATCCACTACTCCATAGACAAGCACTTTTCCAGTACACTGATTACTACCATCATAAATTTTTTGTCTGATCATGAACTTCATATAGATGATATCATACAGTATACACTTTTTTATCTGGTTTCTTGGCATATTACAATCTCTCTGAAATGCATCTTGCCAGCCATTTCAGTACATTGATCTTTTTGTATTGGTGAATAGCAACCCATACTATAAATATTACATTCTGTAAATTCAACCTCTTGATTGAAAGACATGTGGTTTTTTTTTGTTTTGTTTTGTTTTTTAAGTTTTGAGCTATCATTAATAAAGCTGTCATGGAAATTCATTCACAAGTGTTTTTGTGGACATATGAATTTTTTTCATACATATGTTCCTAAGGAGGGAATGGGGAATGACTGAGTAATAGAAGAGGTGTATTTACCTTAGAAACTGCCAAAGAACTTTGAAGAAATGGTAGAACAACTTTGCATTCATACCAGAATGCTACAAAATTCCAGTTACTCTACCACCTCACCAATTTTAAATGATATCAATTTGAATGCTGTGAAGATTTAAGTTGCCTGCCCATAATGACTGATGAAATTATGCTGCTTCTCATGTCCCCAGGTCATTTATACATTTTTTTGTGAATTATTTAATTCAATTTATCAAATTGATAAACTGGACTATTAAAAATTATGTTAATCAAAGATAACATTTAGCCAATGGAAAGACACACCATAGCAGGAAGAAAGTGTTAGCAATACACATATTACAGACTGTAATATATGTATGTTTAAAACACCCTTTTTAAAGAATATACAAAGAACTTCTACATAGCAATATGAAAAAGATAAGCAACACAAATTTGCAACTGTGTATATTATAGTCTTCTAAAATACGCTTTTATGTAGGCCTTAATTTGGCAATAGGTGTTCAGGGATTAAAAAGTTTGATGAATATTATTTTTAAGTTGTCTTATTTAAATATTTGACATGTTAGTCTTCTGTTTGCATGTTATTTGAAAATAAACATATTAAGAACCATGAAAAATATAAAATATTTTCCTTTTTGAGGCTTATCTTTTTATTTTCATTTTACTTTTCAAAAAGGAAAAGATTTTAATTTTTATAAAGTCCAATTTATCAATATTTTGTCTTTTATGGAGAATTTTTAAAAGCAAGCTTTATCTACCTCAAAGTGTTGGAGCGTTTCATCTATATTTTTCATGATTGTTCATTTTTTTTTTGTGACAGGAGAGATAATCCTTCCTATGATTTTTAAAAACTAATTTTTCACTTTTTTTGTGTCATCTAATTCAGGAGAAGCCTTTCTTAGCTTCTCTAATCTGCCATGCTGTTGTAAGTGAGAATAATTTTAAGCTACCTACATATAAACATTGTTCCACAACTTACTAGATGTTTTTATTTTGGCCTGTGGTTAAGTAGTTATATTATTTTTCTAGTGAAAAAAAAATACATATCATTACATTTACAATGTGTAGAAAACAAAATTGAAATTTGCAAACAGTTTCACTAAGCATATGGAGCTCCTAAGGATATTGCTACACCAACAGCTCCACAGGAATCCTATATAATAACGAGTTAATATGCTTATTAAACTGAACAGCCCAACAACCGTCTGGACGACTTTCTGGATGAAGCTGGGGCTGTGAGGGCCAGCCGAGGCTGCGAGGGGCTGTGAGGGCTGGCCAAGGCTGTGAGGGGCTGCGAGGGCCGAGCCCCTTGCACGAATTTCGTGCATCGGGCCTCTAGTCTATCTATGAGTACTTGTCAAATCCTGTCTCACCAAAGCATAGTTTGATATACTGGGAAACTATACCCAGGGCTCAATCCATTTTTTTTTTCTTCTGTTTGCTAGATCTTGAAATGCCTCACTGTCCTTAAAATCCATTCTCACCTTGTTTAATCTGTAACTCAAATGTTTATTTTTTACTAGGACTCTGCTTCTGCCTGTCTGACTCAGGAGCCCATGCTGTGATGCTGGCATATATCAAATGCCATCACCTTATTCATGACTTTTCCACCCTATACATTCTGATCAGCTCTCCTTAACTTTACATTGGGAAGGCTTTAACGGCTGTTAGAAATGTCAATTTTTTCAGATAAGAAACAGGGGTTTTCAAGTAGTGTTCCAGGGTTTCAAAGCATCCTTAAGTCAAATTGAGTTCTATCTCTTCTTTCTTTTTTTATTTTATTTTAAATAACCTTTTATTATGAAAAATTTCAAACACACACATACAGCAGCGAATAGTAAACTTCATCTATGCATCTCCTGGTCTCAGCAACTATTAATAGATGGCCAATTATGTACCCCATTGCCCTTGCTTCTCATTAAATTAGTTTAAAATAAATCCTAGCCTCCATATAATTTCATTCATAATATTTTAGTATATATCTATGAAAATGGGATCTTTTTCTTCACACAACCATCATCATCACACTTAAAATATTTTATAATAAGTCTAGATATGTTATGTCATCCAAAATTATAGAATGGATTTATACGAAAAATAAGCAAGGTTAATTGAAGTAAGAGAAACACCAGTTGCCTTTAAAAATTTTTTAAACTTGTGCTTACCAGCTGCTATAACTTTTATGTAAATTTATTATATTCTGCCAGGCTGGTGTGGCACTGTGGTTGAGTGTCAACCCATGCACCAGGAGGTTACCAGTTCGATTCCTGATCAGGGCACATGCCGGGGTTTCAGGCTCGATCCCCAACTGGGGTTTTGCAAGAGGCAGCTAGTCAAAGTTAATGTTCCTCTCTTGTGGATGTTTCTATCTCTCTCTCCTTCTCCCTTCCTTTCTCTCTAAAATGAATAAAAATATATTTAAAACATTTATTATAATCAATTAAGATCATAGGTTTAGTATTATAAACCCCCGTATATATCCTCATTTTTAAAAAATAAATATATTTTTTATTGATTTCAGAGAGAAAGGGAGAGGGAGAGAGAGATAGAAACATCAATAATGAGAGAGAATCACTGATCAGCTACCTCCTTCAGCCCCACATTGAGGATCCAGCCTGCAACCCCAGCACAGTGGCCTGACTGGGAATTGAACTGTGACCTCCTGGTTCATAGGTCAATTCTCAACCACTGAGCAACATCAGTCAGGCCTTTTCTCATTTATAAGAAAAGTTCTTCATACCCAAATTAAGTTGAGAGTCATCTAATTTTATGTAGGTCTACAGTTCTATCATCTTTCGTTCACTCTTAACACCACTTGTTAACAAGGCCTTAAAAATATCTATTTCCTTAACTATCTTAGTAAAGTCTGTCTGATTAATTTCATTCTACAGATAATGAAACTAAGGTTCAGGGAAATATTTGATATCGGTCATTTGTAGAAGCCAGTATTTGACCTTGACATTTGTACTCTTTCCAATCCACTATGATAGAATTTCCCTTATCCAATTGTGATGGAACTATTAAATCCAATGTTTCTCTCTATATACCAGACATGGTACTAGTGCCACCAGAGAGAAATTAGTAATTGCCATAATTTCAAAGGTGGCCATTCTGAAATAAAAGTAAAATCCTTCAACTCACTTATTGCCTTCTAGTACTTTTTTTTTTAATCAATAAAGTAAGCAATAAAGACATGTTAACAAAATAGTCCAGCACCCAAAACTCTGCCGTTTCTGTTTAAACTGTACTGCAGTGATGAGTGTATTCTTTTTCTCACTATGAAGTGTTTTTACTGATTTAAGAGTCAACTCTGATATACCTCCATGGAGTTCTTAAATTCTCTCAATTATACCTCTTTAAAATCGTAATACTCTCCCATTTCACTGAACTTACTCAACTATGCACAAAGAAAAGCTGTAATTGTTATGTGGTATATAAAGAAGTTTCATATCATATCTGATAAGCATTTTAATAGACTTCAAAAGAGTTTACCAAAAAAGTCTAAAACTTGCATATACTTTTTTACAATAATTTTTTTTTTAAAAAAAGAAAGAAATTGTCATAAGAAAGACACAAAAAAAAGTAAGTTGGCTCTAAAGTGGCAACCAACCAAATAGGAGATAACATCTGCAAACAGTAGCTCCGACAAAGGTTTAACTCCCAAAATATATAAATAACTCATAAAACTCAATACCAAAAATACCAATAACCCAGTTAAAAAATGGACAGCCCAGCCGGCATGGCTCAGTGGTTGAGCATCGACCTATGAACCAGAAGGTCACAGTTTGATTCCCAGTCAATGCACATGCCTGGGTTGTGGGCTCAATCTCCAGTACTGGGCTTTCAGGAAGCAGCCAATCAATGATTCTGTCTCGTTGTTGATGTTTCTATCTCTCTCCCTCTCCCTTCCTATCTAAAATCAATATAGAACGAAAGATGATATATATGTAAATGGGCAGAGGATCTGAACAGAAACCTCTCCCAAGAAGATATACAAACATCTGATAGATATATGAAAAGATGTTTAACCTCATGGCAATTAAGGAAATACAAATAAAAACTACAGTGAGATACCACCTCACACCTGTTAGAGTGGCTATTATCAACAAGACAAGTAATAACAAGTGTTGGAGAGGTTGTGGAGAAAAAAGAAACCGTCATTCACTCCTGGTGGGAATGTAGACTGGTACAACCACTATGGAAAACAGTCTGGTGATTCCTCAATAAATTAAGGATAGAGCTACCATACAACCCAGCAATCCCCCTCCTGAGTATATACCTGAAAAACTTGAAAACATGTATTCACAAAGATATATGCACTCCTATGTTCATTGCAGCATTATTCATGGTGGCCAAGATGAGGAAATAACTAAAGTGTCCTGTGATAAAGGATTGGAAAAAGATGTGGTTCATATAGATTACTACTCAGCCATAAGAAAGAATGAAATAGTGCCATTTGCAACAACATGGATGGACCTTGTGAACATTATGCTAAGTGAAATCAGTCAGTCAGAAAAAGCTAAGAGCCATATGATTTCACTCATGTGGGAAATAAAACTGAAACTCGTGAACACAAACATCAGTGTGGTGGTTGCCAAAGGCGAGGGGGTGGAGGGAGAAGGAGTCTTAATATATGATGATGGGAGAAGATTTGACTGGGCGGTGGGCATATAGTGCAATAAGCAGATCTTATAACAGAAACCCACACCTAAAACTGTATGACCATATTAACCAATTCACTCCAATAAATTTAATTACAAATAAAAAAACCTCAAGGATAAAAAAAAAAAGATGGAAATTAAATGGGCCTTAAAATTTCTAGAAAAAAAATAGAACAGAAGTATAAAAGTGTGAAGAAATCCTTTGTGAAACTCAAGTGACACAGAAGGAAACCAGGGTTTTAGGAGGTAGATTGTCAGCATGTCAGAAAGATAAATATCCTTCTCTCTCCCACCCTTGGTCTGACTTGAAGTCAGCCTCTATACCTCCACCTCCCTCCACCTCCCCTACAGGATCCTTGACATTTAAAGCAGAGTATTTGTAGTCATGCTAAGTGACTCTGAACTCAAATGGCACTATTAATTTATTTAGATTTTATGCATGATGCTGAGTGTATACCTATTCAGCAGGGTTCACAAATAACAGCAAACACTTTCCTCAGTTTTCTCCTACAGTTAATGCTATAAGGCTGGCTTTCTCTATTACAGCTGTAAAGGCAAGCCCTACTTCATAAGATGTTTTAATCTGCATTAACATTTAAATATCTTCATCAAGTTCAGCGTCAATTCTTCTAAAACTGTGGGGAAAACTATGTCAACACAGACTTCATTTCTTGAGACTATTTAATGGATGAATATGTCATGTTAGCTTATGCAAAAAAAATGCTTAAATTGAATTGGGAGAGGAAGAGAACAGGTGGTATCAATAATTTATATTCTTTGCAGAAAATTATAGCTTGGCATTCTAGGAAATTTTCAGTTCTATTATAGTGGAATTCTATAACCTGGCAACACGGTATGTGTGCTTCCTTATCTTGGTATCTCTTTAAGTAACTTTGCCAACATACATGTCATTGACCACCATAGACACAATGCGCACACATATAAACAGGTAACAGGGTAAATCTGAGGCTTATAAATAGTTTACATATAACAATGTAGCCTTATATATTTAGTACAAATCTTTTTTAAAACCTGTTACTGAAGCTTCAGTCTTATTAATGAGATTAAAATGTAGAGGGAGTAGTCATATGCTAATTCCCAGGCAAGAAAATATTCACTTCTTTGTAGAGTTCATTGTAATTAGTTTAACCTAACAGTTTCATCATGTACTGTTTGATGGAATAACCAGTGATGAATGTTAAGACTATGACACTTTTTAATGGATGATAAATCTTTAATTGAATAATTATAATAATAAAGCTCAGTATCCATGATATTGGATTAATTCAGAGCTCATGTTGTAAATACAAAATATACTTTCTTTATAAGTCATTTTTTTCAAGGTTATTTTTTTGCTTTAATTCTATTAAACAGTATTACTTACTTGAAATTTTAACTAAATGGACTACTTTAATTTTTTATGGGAAATTCAAATGGCAGAATGAAAGTGTCATTATTAAAATGTTGTTCCAAGTATGATGATTCTCTTAAGACTGGCATTCATCACCTAGAGATATCAAATTAAACAGCTTGTGATGAGGTTTCACCTCATGTAACCTAAGTTTAATATTTCTGTCTTCTGCTCAAGAAATGAAGTAAAACTTTATTGGGATAATATAGAATTTAAAAAATTAAAGGCTTTTCTTAAAATTATCCTTATGCCTATTAGTAAGTTTTCCACATGAATACTCCTGAGCAATAAGGAGTATGTGTCTGAAAGATGAAGATTTGAGAATGGATATAATCACACACCATTAACTTACAAACATTACATTTGGGTAGTGGTACAGAGATTGATCCCCCCCAAAAAAAACAAACAAACAAAAAAAAAACAACACCTCAAGTAGTATTGTTAAAATATTTGTTAAACCTGAACAAAATATGAGAAAAAATAATACTTTAAAATTATTGCCATGCATTACTGAAATCAGAATAAAATAAATAATTTTAAGAGAAATAGAAAATTCAAAGATCAATTCTAATGGTTCACAACTGGTTGGGTAAGAGGGGATTAGGAATATCAAAATAATCTCAAGAAACATTTTCTGAACCATATATCCACTATGTTTTCTGAAGCCCTTTGTACCAATACAACCACCTATCATCTAATGCTCTTCATAGAACAACAGCCAAGTAGTAACTTCCTTCTCATTGACCAGCACTGAATATTTTCATTCAAATTTAAATATCTCTAAAAACTTTTCCTATGACAAACTGAAAGCTTTACCTCTGTTCCTTCTGTCTTTGGTTCTTTCATGTGGATCCATGGTGTCTATGAGTTATTCAACCTTTATTCCATTACCATTAGCTTGAAAGCAATTACCAGGCCTTCTCAACTAAAGTTCTATTTACATTAATTAATTTTTAAAAGGTGGTTAGACAAACCACTAATTAGTGGTACAAGGGAAGCTTGAATGTTTGGGTGAAGAAACTCACCTATTGATGTTAAGGAGAAATATGGTGACAATGTCAGAATCTAACTTCTAGCCTGAGTAAAACTTTTCATCTTACTCAGTGAACTTCTACTCCTATCTTTTAAAAAAATGTGCTATTTTAAAATCAAGCATCTTATCTAGAATTCAACCTAAAGGAAATGCCAGCTATACTTAATTATTAATAAAGTCACTGAGAAAATTAAATCAGTCATTATCACTTGACATTAAAGAAATAATCCTCTTGTTAGAGCAATGACTACTGAGTCAGCAAGATTTTAAAGACATGCCCAGACTCTTCATATCAAATAAGGAGAAAATTAAAACTTAAAAATTATAAAAAATAATTTATGCATAGTTATATATGATACTCAGTATTCTTTGAAGTATTTTCATTTTTAGTACTAGATATTAATATATTTTATGAGGTCATTTTATGTAATAAAAGCTAAGTGACTGTTAGGGTGGAACAACCTGAATAACTGGTTGCTATGATGTGCACTGACCACCAAGGGGCAGACGTTCAATGCAGGAGCTGCCCCCTGGTGGTCAATGGGCTCCCACAGGGGGAGTGCCGCTCAGCCAGAAGCCAGGCTTACGGCTGGCAAGCACAGTGGCAGTGGTGGGAGCCTCTCCTGCCTTCGTGGCAGCACTAAGGAGCATTGAGCTGAGTGGTAAGGAGCAGTGAGCAGGCAGGTGGTAAGGAGTGAGGGGTCCTGGACTGTGAGAGGGATGTCTGACTGCCAGCTTAGGCCCAGGCCTAAGCCAGCATTCAAACATCCAAGGGGTCCCAGAATGCGAGGACTGTGAAGAGAAAATACCTGGGTGCATTAGAAGAAAACTACAAAAAAAAAAAAAAAAAAAAAAAAGCAGAGAACATCTTAAAAGTAGTCAGAAGAAAACCAGCATCCCCCGAGGGGTCCCAGACTGCAAGAGGGCGCAGGCCAGGCTGAGGGACACCACCCCCCACCCTGCCAGTGCTTGATTTTTGTGCACCAAGCCTCTAGTATACTGTGGCACTTTTTACCTTTTGTTTCTGAACTATTTTGAACTTAATTTGCAAAGCTGTCTCCACCATAAAGATCTATAATCTTTTTGACAATTTATTTGAAAAGAAAAATGTATGTTAGTTCCTTGAAAAGTCTAAAATTCTAGATAAGGTCCTCAAGTTATCATGAGTAGCCTCCACTGGTATGGACAGCACTAGCTGAGTTCTCCAATTTGATCATTAAGTGACAACATCATCTTCAATGGATACTCAACATTCCCTGAGATTTTGACCTCTCATTAATCAAACAATAAAATAATACTCTCTTATCTTCTTTCCAGGGCTATGGAGAATAAAGTGCTTGAAAAGAATATCACATTTAATGGAAGATATTATTCCATTCTTACTATCATACTAAAGATAATCTATGTTATGAGGACCACCATGGTGTAGTATTAAGAACACTACCCAGAAACATGATATTTGAGTTCTAGGTACAGCTCCTCATTTAATTAATTGGTTGACCTTGGAAAAGCTGTTTAACTTCTCTGAGTTTTCTTTACTTTTTTTGTAAAAAGCAAATGAGGAGATGATACCTCAGTTATGACAGGGACCTGGAAATAATAATATCTTCAGATTAAAATTGCATATTTTAGCAGCAAAACAATTCATTCTTGACAATATTAGATAATTTCTTGTCAATATCAGATAATGAATTCTCAGTAATAATGTCATCAAACCCAGGTTCACCTTCCTGTTGCAATGAAAGCCAAGCTCATGAGACAGGTGCTGATGGAAAGGAAATAGGTGGTTTATTCCAGTGCTGGGATATCAAGAAGATGGGGGAACTCCTGTCCTCAAAAACCTATCTTAATATCTTCATGCAGACGGTGGTTTTTACAAGATTGGAAAGGAAAAGCAGAACAAAGGGACCAGGGGGAGGGACTGTGGACATGCCTCCTCTCCCCAGAGTTAAGGGAGGGGGAGCTGAAGGGGAATGTGAACATGCCCCTTCTCTAGAGAAAGAGGAAGGGAGGGGCTGAAGGAGAGTGCTTCCAACTCTCCTCTCACTGCTCCCTTCAAACAGGAAGCTGCAGTTTACAGCAGACACCTGTGAATCTTCACAGCTGGTGCCACACAGCCCTTCTCCCCTGGAGCAGGCTGCTCTAAGCTATAAAATAAAAGCTATATTAAAAGCAAAAACATAGGACTTTATTTACGTACTCTAAGAAAACAGAGAGTTGGCTGTAGTCTTGAGAGAGTGCAGAATACATAACCTTTATTGCTTAATTGAAATGTTAAATCATGGTTGCAAAAATAGTATCTATAATAATAAAAGCATAATATGCTAATTAGACCAGACGTCCTTTCGGACATCCTTCCTTCCAGACAAAGCTATGGCGGGTGGGGGCCGAGGCAGAGGCGGCCGCTGCCACGGCTGAGGCCATGGCCCTTGCACAAATTTCGTGATTGGGCCTCTAGTCTATATATATAAAAGCCTAAGCGACCATTAAGACTGGACAACTGGCTGGTAGCTATGATGTGCACTAGCCACCAGGGGGCAGATGCTCAATGCAGGAGCTTCCCTCTGGTGATCAGTGCGCTCCCACAGCCAACCTACCGTGGATGGACAACCTCCCATGGTGCCTCCCCCCACAGCCGACCGGCCCTGTTTGCCCTGATTGGTAATGGGCAAGGCAGCCCCCATCGGCCCCAATCACTGGCCAGGCCGAGGGACCCCACCCATGCACGAATTCGTGCACCGGGCCTCTAGTATTTTCTATAATATAATAATTAAAATTTATTGAGTCCCTAAACTATTATTATATATTTTTCCATACAAACAATTGTAAACCTGCTTTTGCCCACCCCTGTGTATATTAGAGGTCTATGAAGAGGAGAAACCAAAGTCAGCTTAGGCCGGCAATTGTTCTAAGCTGAGAGTCTTGCCCAGGGAATTTTAAGACTGTGATCTACTCCTCTATGGATTGGAAACATTTGTGGTTTCCTTCATAGCACAAGCCTGATGAATTTTTTACTTTTCGTTATTTCTTAATTAAGATAATTAAATTGGAAGGCTCCTTCGAGGCTCCTATAGCAGATTGTACTTTGTAACATGGCCACAGCAATACTTCCCATCCCCATGCTCATCTGCAATATGATCTTGTCTCTGCAAAATGCAGACACTGGGGACACTGGCTGAAAATGGTTGTATATGTTATGTATTCAATGTTGGAGCCATCGGATGAGAATGTGCTGGCTCACACCTTCACATTCTGATACCTGACTCTACCTTTAAAAACATCTTCTTTTATAACAAAGCAACTACAGAGAACCGGCTGCTGCAAATAGTTGGTATAAGGTAAATTTGAAATGTCTTCACCTCTACATTCAGGTGGAGCAAGAGATAGAACATTTTATACTTTGGAAACAGGAGCAAATGTTGGTCTTCCTATTTTTTTATTTTTTTTACTTCCTCTTCAATGTCTTCAGTTGGAAAAATAAATGCCCCTTTTAGTTCAACTTATATGGATGGGCCAAAATAATGAAGCATTCTTGAAAATTACTGAGGTTATTTCAGAAACCATTCAGTGCAGTTGAGCAGAGTTCACTTGTTGCTCTCCTAGTTTGTTCACAGTTAGAAATGTGGATAACATGTCTAGTAAATTTTTTTGGACACGAGTGTTAGCCGGGCCACTGTGTTAGATGACAATGAATCAGGAATCCTGGCCCTATCTTTATGTGGCTGACATTGTATTAGAGAATATAAAAATTAATTTAAATTAAAATTATGATTTTTATCTGGAATAAAAATACTGTGTTCTATGAGTGTATAGGAGAGGGCCAAAGTTTGGAGGAACTTCTTTATGATAGTGACAAATAGTCAGAGGCAAGAAGCTTGAGTAGGTGTTGACACAGTCAGGTTGAAAAGAGTACCAGGAGGATTCTAGTCAGAGTGAAGAGCATGGGCAAAGGTCAGTCAGCGGAAGGAAACATGGCACACTTGAGGACTTTAAAATGGTCTACGCAGACTGTGAGATAGGAGTAAGGGTGAGGAATGAGACTAGAGAGAGAGGTAAGACCATGTCATGCAAGCACATTTAGGCTCCATTGAGGATCCTGTAATATAGGCATCTGAAATACATAGAGAAGTCATTAAAAGGTTTGCCATTGGTTTGCTTTTCAAAGATCAGTGCAGCTTCACTATGGATAGTGGATTGAAAGTAGAAGGAGACAGTGCTCAGAAACCACTGTAGGAGGTGTTTCAGAAATAGGTAAGAGGTAGAGGTGAGGGTGGCTTTGATTAAGATGGAGAGCAGGTGAGAGACGCTAAAATATGTACAATAGAGAATTTAAAAGATTTGATAATGAATTGGATGATTGGGATGAGAGGAGTGAGAGATATTATGGCATCATAGATGAATTCCAGGTTGGGTTTTTTTTGTGTGTGTGTGTGTGTGTTGTTGTTTTTTTTTTTGTTTTTTTTTTTTTTGAGGTTGGTGCTTTTTACTGAGACAATAGATCAAGAAGTTTTTGTATTCACAGTGGGTTTGAGATACCTATGAGACATTCAAATAGAGATTGTGAGTAATCAGTAGATGGGGGATATCAATTTGATGGCCACTAGTATACTCTTTTATCCCAGAGAAAAGGTTGAGCCTGAAACATGAGATTTGAAGAGGGCTGAAAGCCAAAGTCTATGGAATACTAAGATTGAAAGATTAGCTAGAAGATAATGATGGGTTAATTCCCATTAAATTAGAGAGAGTCCCTAGTATAGTGGTTAGGAGTATGTTTGAGTTGTAATGTACCACTTACCATATATAACTGGTGAAGTATTTGACTCATTGGGACCACTATGTCTTCATTTGTAAAAAGGGAATAACAGAGCCTGTTATAGGAATTTTCTTAATAAGTTACTTCATGTATATATTTAGACATTGCCTGACACATAGCAATTACGTACTAAGTGGTAGTGACTATTAGGTAACTTTATTTTTAAAAGTGACTTGTTTACTCATTTATTGAACAATCCTTAAATGAGGGCTAACTGTATCAGGTACCGGACTGAGTTCTTGGAATAGAGTGTTAACCAAGACAAACAAGTCTGTATATTCATGGATCTTATGCTCTCTTCAAATAATAAGTCAGTTGACATATTGGTTTTTGTTTTATTGATTTTAAAAAGACTAATTATGCCTTAGGAACTTAAAAAAGTAAGGCTTCCCTCTAAAATTCAAATTATCACCAGTAAAGGACAACTGATGAAGAAGAGCATATAACCTAGGATTACCCAAGAGTTTATCTCGCTATACCAGCTTCATACAAATAAGCACAACTAAACACAGCAAACCTCTAGGCAGGCCCAGCTTAAGGAATCAGCAGGCCAAATCTTAAAACCTATCTTTTCTTGTCATCACCATCTCTTCAATCTTAACATTGCCTCAGAAGATTGTGTGGTTTTGGGATGTAGCTTAGTCAGTAGAAATTATTAGAGATTTTCTTAGTTATATTTAAATGCCAGAATATCTTCATTATATTTATTATATATCTAAGGGAATCTCACATAGTCTTTGCTGCAGTCTTTTAAATAAAAAGCCATTATGCTAAATTAATATTTCACAAAGGAGGCAAGAGCATACGATGGATTCAAGACAGTCTCTTCAATAAATGGTGTTGGGAAAATCAGACAGATACATGCAAAAAAAACAACAACTGAAACTAGACCACCAACTTATACCATACACAAAAATAAACTCAAAATGAATTAAAGGCTTTAACATAAGATGGGAAACAATAAAAATCTTAGAAGAATCCATAGGCAGCAAAACATCAGACATATGTTGTAGCAATATCTTTACCAATACAGCTCCTAGGACAATGGAAACTAAGGAAAAAATAAACAAATGGGACTACATAAAAACAAAAAGCTTCTGCACAACAAAAGAAACCATCAACAAAACAACAAGAAAGCACACTGCATGAGAGAACATATTTAACAATGTTATCTCTGATAAGGGTTTAATCTCCAAAATTTATATGGAGCTCATATGACTTAACAAAAAGAAGATAAACAAATCCAATAAAAAAATGGGCAAAAGACCTAAATAGACACCGTTTGAAAGAGGACATACAGAAGGCCAAGAGACATATGAAAACATCCTCAAAGTCATTAATCATCTGAAAGATGCACATCAAAATGACAATGAGGTACCACCTCACACCTGTCAGAACGGCTATCAACAAAAAATCAACAAACGACAAGTGCTGGAGAGGATGCTGAGAAAAAGGAACCCTTGTGCACTGCTGGTGGGAATGCAGACTGGTGCAGCCACTGTGGAAAATAGTATGGAGCTGCCTCAAAAAATTAAAAATGGAACTCCCATTTAACCCAGTAATTTCACTTCTAGGAATTTATTTCAAGAAAACAGAAACACCAGTCAGAAAGGATATATGCACCCCTATGTTCATAGCAGCACAATTTACCATAGCTAAGATTTGGAAACAGCCTAAGTGCCCATCAGAAGTTGAGTGGATTAGAAAACTGTGGTACATCTACACAATGAAATACTACATTGCTGTAAGAAAGGAGTTCTTACCATTTGCAACAGCATGGATGGAACTAGAAAGCATTATGCTAAGCAAAATAAGCCAGTCAGAGAAAGATAAATATCACATCATCTTACTCATGTGTGGAATTTAATGAACAACATAAACTGATAAACAAAAATAGTACCAGAGACATAGAAGCATCGAGCAGACTGTTCAACCTATGAGGAAAGGCGACAGTGAGAGGGTAAGAGATCAACCAAAGGACGTGTATGCATGCATATGAGCATAACCAATGGTCACAGATAGTAGGTGAGTGAGGGCATGTGCTGGGGGATGGGAGTGGCCTGGGAGAGGTCAATGGGGGAAAAAGGAGACTCATGTAATACTTTAAACAATAAAGAATAAAAATTAAAATAAAATAAAATAAACTCTGCCTTATCTCCTTGAATATTTCTTGATGTAGAATAAACATAATCTTATGAAATGTTTTTTAAAATGCTAATAATTTACATGTCATGTAACCCTCCAGACTTTAAATGGGTCTTTCCAACATAAACAAATACAAAACAATTAAAGTGCTATTTCCAGGCCAGCGTGGCTCAATGTTGACCTATGACCTAGGAGGTCTCAGTTAGATCTCCATTGTGGGGCCTGCAGGAGGCAGCAGATCAATGATTCTCTCTAATCATTGATGTTTCTCTCTTTCTCCCTCTCCCTTCCCCTCTGAAATCAATAAAAATATTAAGAAAATAAAGTGCTAGTTATTTTTTTAAATAAATCTTTATTGTTCAGATTATTACAATTGTTTCTCCTTATTTTCCCCCCATATCTCCCCATCACCCAGTTCCCTCCCCCCTGTTGTCCTTATCCATAGGTGTATGATTTTTGTCCAGTCTCTTGGACCGGAGGTCAATTCCTCCCAGTGTACCAACAGCAATCAGGGCTTTTAACTACACCAAGACTTTCCACTCAGCCCACAAAAGGGAGTACCAAGAGCGACCACCTAGGGTGATTGGGGAAGCTGAGCTACCGGCCCCTATAGGTCACCGACCACACAAAGCCACTCCATCAACACAGGGAGGCAGCCAAAATGTGGAGACATCGAAGTATGTCACAAGTAGGAGAGATAGATGAAAGCAAACTAATGGACGACACAGTGTTCAGAACTATATTTATAAGGTTACTCAAGAATCTCCCACAAACCTCTGAGAAACTTGAAGAGACCTTCAAGGACCTAAATGAGAATACCAAAAAAATGAAAAAGGACCAGTCAGAAATTATGCATACACTGTCTGAAATAAAGAATATACAGAGTAGACCACCGCACCCGAAGAGTCAAACCAAAGATCTGGAATATGAGGAAGAAAAAAACACCCAACCAGAGAGGCGGAAAAAAGAAGAATCCAAAAGTGGGAGAATAGCATAAGGAGCCTCTGGGATGGCTTTAAGCGTATCAATATCCGAATTTTGGGGGTGCCAGAAGAGAGAGAGCAAGATACTGAAAACCTATTTGAAGAAATAATGACAGAAAACTCCCCCCACCTGGTGAAAGAAATAGACTTACAAGTTCAGGAAGCGCACAGAACCCCAAACAAGAGGAATCCAAAGAGGACCACACCAAGACACATCGTAATTAAAATGCCAAGGGCAAAAGACAAAGAGAGAATCTTACAAGCAGCAAGAGAAAAACAGTTAGTTACCTACAAGGGAGCACCCATATGACTGTCAGCTGATTTCTCAACAGAAACTATGCAGGCCAGATGGGAATGGCAAGAAATATTCAAAGTGATGAATAGCAAGAACCTACAACCAAGACTACTCTACCCAGCAAAGTTATCATTCAGAATTGAAGGTCAGATAAAGAGCTTCACAGATAAGAAAAAGCTAAAGGAGTTCATCACCACCAAACCAGTATTATATGAAATGCTGAAAGGTATTCTTTAAAAAGAGGAAAAAGAAGAAAAAAGTAAAGATAAAAATTATGAACAACAAATACATATCTACCAACAAGTGATTCTAAAAATCAAGTGAATTAAAAATCTGAGGAACAGAATAAACTGGTGAACATAATAGAATCAGAGGCATAGAATGGGAGTGGATTGATAATTCTCAGGGGGAAAGGGGTGTCTGTGTGGGGAGTATGGGAAGAGAAAGTGCTAGTTATTTTAAACTCAAGATTTACAGTCATAGTAAGTGGTCTGCTTCATCTCATCTTGATTAATGAGGCCAGGCTCGTATATCCATTATGATGAATAATTATACTCTATTATTCTAAGCTAATTACCATAGGCAAGTCATAGTGGTGTGAAAGTGTTAACCTTCTTAGCAAATGAGGGATTTTCTTGCCTCCTTCTAAGTTAATATGGTTATTCGCTCCAGTGTTTAGGACATCAAAACATGATTTTGATACAGACATAATAGGGCAGTGGAGAAGATGGCTTGCCATTCCCTTTGTTATCTGCAAGGACTTCTCTCATCTGGTCCTACTCATGCAGGTGGTTTTATAGTGAAATTATCATAATAATTTATGTTTATGATAAATATGAGAAATGAGGAACCCAAACTTTAACCTTTTGCACTCGGATGTCGAGTGTGACTTGACACGGTTAGCATCGGTAGCAGCTCGTATGTCGAGCCACACTCCACACGTAGTTTCACCGCGGGGGAAAGGGGGATTTTTGTCTATTTTTCCAGTATCTTTTCTTATTTTCATTAGCATGAAAGGACAAGTAAAATGTAAATGCCGTCTCAACTGATGCCACCACCTAAGCTTATCTTTTGCATAGGCAGCAATCTTGAGTAGGAGGGTCCAAGGCAGGAGTCGTTGCATCATGCCTTTTTGAGCTTGCATCATCTTCCCTTGGTAAAGAACATTCCTTATCTTTTCGTCTCCTAGGTTTGTTTAGGTTTCTATTATCATATCACAGATGTTGTCATGACACAGGGTTTAGTTGGATGATTGGTTTGCCCCCTAGCAGTCGCACGTTCTGAGTGAATTTCCCCTCCTCAGGATGGATAAGTTTTCCAAAGACAAAGAAAGCAGCGATGATGAATTTTACTTGAAAACGAAGAAAAAGATAAAAATATAATAGTGACGAAAGTGAGTTCTCCCAGGATGCGAGTGGAGATGATGAACAAATCGCTGGTCCTAGTGGAGCTGCAGAAAGGAAAAAGTCCCTTGCTTTGCCCAAAGATCTGGCTGAAAGTACTGACAGTGACAGTGACATTGAATTAATAAAGGCAAAACGAAGACGCACAATTGTTTATTCGAATGAGAGTGATGGAGATATAGGTGATATCATTGAGAAATCAGGTATAAGACCCAGTGAAAGTTACGTTTCTAGGGGAAAACAGGAAAAAGAAAAGTGGACATCTACATCTGTGAATGACAAAGAGCCTAGCAGAATCCCTTTCTCCACTGGTCAGTTACATGTTGGACCTCAAGTTCCTTCTGGATGTGCCACACCAATAGACTTTTTTCAGTTGTTTTTTACTGAGACGTTGATAAAAAATATAACGGATGAGACAAATGAGTATGCTAGGCACAAAATTAGCCAGAAAGAACTATCCCAGCGATCCACTTGGAATAATTGGAAAGATGTGACGATAGAGGAAATGAAGGCTTTTCTTGGTATAATACTAAATATGGGTGTATTGAATCACCCCAACTTGCAGAGTTATTGGTCCATGGATTTTGAGTCTCATATACCATTTTTTCGATCTGTTTTCAAAAGAGAAAGGTTCTTGCAAATATTTTGGATGTTACACTTGAAAAACGACCAAAAGTCAAGTAAAGATTTGAGAACAAGAACCGAGAAGGTAAACTGCTTCTTGTCATTCCTTGAAATGAAATTTAGGGAGAGATTCTGTCCTGGAAGAGAGATTGCTGTTGATGAGGCTGTTGTTGGTTTCAAGGGAAAGATACACTTCATCACATATAATCCTAAAAAGCCAACAAAATGGGGTATTCGTTTATATGTCATCTCAGATTCAAAATGTGGTTACGTACATTCATTTGTCCCTTATTATGGAGGAATAACATCTGAAACGTTGGTGAGACCTGATCTCCCTTTTACTAGCAGAGTAGTTTTAGAGCTTCATGAAAGATTGAAGAACTCAGTACCTGGTTCTCAAGGTTATCATTTCTTCACTGACAGGTATTACACTAGTGTCACTCTTGCAAAGGAATTGTTCAAGGAAAAAACACACTTGACAGGGACAATAATGCCCAATAGGAAAGATAATCCACCTGTTATCAAACATCCAAAGCTAATGAAAGAAGAGATAGTGGCTTTCAGGGATGAAAATGTAATGCTTCTTGCGTGGAAAGACAAGAGGATAGTCACAATGCTCAGTACATGGGACACTTCAGAGACTGAGTCTGTGGAAAGGAGAGTGCGTGGTGGTTGGAAGGAAATAGTTCTCAAACCCAAGGTCGTGACCAACTAACTATACAAAGTTTATGGGGGGTGTTGATATAGCTGATCACTACCCAGGCACATACTGTTTTATGAGGAAGACTCTAAAATGGTATCGTAAATTGTTTTTCTGAGGGCTTGAGGTCAGTGTTGTAAATTCCTATATATTGTACAAAGAATGCCAAAAAAGAAAAAATGAAAAACCGATAACGCATGTGAAATTTATTAGGAAACTAGTACATGATCTTGTTGGAGAATTCAGAGATGATACATTAAGTTCCAGGGGTAGATTATTATCCACTAACTTAGAGCAACATTTAGATGGAAAGCTCCATATAATCACACCTCACCCTAACAAAAAACACAAAGATTGTGTTGTTTGTTCTAACAGAAAAATCAAAGGAGGAAGAAGAGAGACGATTTATATTTGCAAAACATGTGAATGTAAACCAGGTCTTCATGTGGGTGAATGTTTCAAAAAATATCACACCATGAAAAATTATAGAGATTAAAATTACTCTTTGAATGTATCAATAATTTGAAATATAAAAAAATCCAAATAAATAAATGTGTATGAAAAGAAACTCCAGTTTTTTATTCTACAGCCATGCTTTGTAAAATCTGGGGTATTTAAAAAATTAAATCCCGAGTAGAATAAAGGAATCGAGACAAAAGCAAGCGAGTGCAAAGGGTTAATGATTTTCAATGTAGTCTTGACTTGGAACAGGAACTAAATTCTGAGCTGCTCTGTACTGAATTAAAAAAAAAATGTGCTCTGTCTCAATAAATATTTTTTCTAGATTTGCAAATGGTTTTTATTGTAAGATATATATCCTTATTAAAAACTAAGGAAATTATCATAGTTTCCACTTATTAAATGACTATTATATATGCCAGACATTGTGCTTAGACTTTATATTTACCAATAAATGTAACCTGCTAGAATATAAGCCTCCTGAAGACAGGAAAGTTGATCTGTTTTGCTCATTTCTACCTCCCTAGTACCTATGACAGTCCTTGTATCATTTGGCACTCATTAATTACTTTCTGACTATGTGAACTGAACCCTTACAATACTCCTGCATGAGGCATCACTTGCCCCTTTTGATTAATGGAGAAACCTGTTAATGAGTTTTAGCAAATTGCTGAGAGTCTTATATATAGCTGGTGAAGTAGTTCATAGGCCCTAGTTCCTTGATCCTTGAGCCAATGTATTTAGCTTTACTTTACCTCCAGTGTCTAGTAGCTATCACAAAAAATATTTTCAAGTCCAGAAGCCATCTTTAGAATAATGGTATATTCACATATGGCTCATTCTACATTTTAAGTTGGCAATGTAATTATTAATCATAAAAGGAAGATTTTATGTATATATATGAAACTAAAGCATTCTCTGTCATTACTATAAGAAAATTACATTGTCGGAGATAATTTACTTTGAAATACAAGTAATGAATAACTCTCTGAAGATGTTTCCAAAAAGGCTTTCCCCCCCCCAAATTGGCATATTCACATTTCAATTAAAGTGATAATTGTTAAAAAAGAATAGACATTCCCCTTAGACCTTATATATATTTGCTACTTAGTTCTCCAAAGATATCCAAATATAGGCAGACCTCAGAGATATTGCGGGTTAAGGTCCAGACCACCAAAATAAAGTGAATATCACAATATAGCCAGTCACATCAATTTTTTTGATTCCCCAATGCATATAAAAGTTATGTTTATACTATACTGCAGTATATTGTGTGCAATATCAATATTTCTTAAAATGTCTACAATTTAAAAATATTTTATTACAAAAAAAAATTCTAACCATCGTTTGAACCATCAGCAAGTCATAATGTTGCCTTGATGTTAATGGCTGCAGACTGATCAGAGTGTGGTTTCTGAAAGTTAGGGTGGCTGTAGCAATTTAGACAAAAATAAAGATTGCAGAATCGATTGACCCTTCCTTTCATCTGAACACTTAAAGACCATTGTAGGGTTTTAATTTCAATATTGTTGTGTCTTAAGGAAAGGGGAGCCCCCCGAATAGGGAGAGATGGAGAATAGCTGATTGGTGGAGTAATCAAAGCACACACAACATTTATTGATTATGATCACTGTTTACATGGACACAGTTTATGGTACTCAAATCAATTATAATATCAACATCAAAGATCACTGATCACAGATCTCCACAACAAATATGATAATAATTTAAAATTTTGAAATACTACAAAAATTACCAAATGTGATGGAGACATAAAGTGAACAAATGATGTTTGAAAAAATGAAGCCAATCAACTCACTTCTTTCAGGGTTGCCACAAAACTTCAATTTGTAAAAGAGAGAACATCTGCCTGGCCAGCACTGCTCAGTGGTTGAACATAGACCTATGAACCAGGAGGTCATGGTTTGATTCCTAATCAGGGCACAGGCCTGGATTGTGGGCTTGGTCCCCAGTGTGGGGTATGCAGAAGGCAGCCAATCAATGATTCTCTCTCCTCATTGGTGTTTCTATCTCTCTCTCCCTCTCCTTCCTCTCTAAAATCAATAAAAATATATTTAAAAAATAAAAATAAAAAACATCTGAGAAATGCAATAAAAGGAAGCACAATAAAACGAGGTATGCCTGTACTATTATTTAGCATACCAGAGCCTAATTTTTTTCTCAGTATTAAACTCTACTCAAGACTACGTCCCCAAGAAAAGCAATACATTGGCCACACAAGAAAACCATCATTTTGACAAATGGCTTAACCAAAAAAGGAATACTATAGGGGATTGTCCTTTTGGCATTCACCTCATTTACAAACACAAAAAACAATATGTGCCCTCTCTCTCTCTCGCTCTCTCTCTCTCTCTCTCACACACACACACATTAAAAAATAAGCTGTTATATAAGGAGTTATGCACTTCCTTTGTTCATAGAGGTGCTGGAAAACCTAATTGATTTTTTTTCTGCAGAGTGTTTATTTTTTTAAAATGTATGACTACTTTTAGGGATTTTAAATTCAGTTTTATTTCCCTAAAGTTACCAGCAGAGCATAATGCTTGCTGAAATGATTCTACTCCAGTAGAAAGATTAGGCATTATGTAAAGATGATGTTTTGCACATCCATCAATCAAAAACTCTCATTCAACTTGAAAATTTTGCAGTATCTAATTTCAAGGCAATGTTACAGAGGCATGCAGTTTTGTGATTTTTAAATTGAACAAGACACTAGACACTCTAAGCTGATATATAATTTCCGTGTTTTTCTGGGATCAATGAGCATTTCAAGTGTTTCTTCTGTCTTCCCTTGAAAGCTACAAGGTATATGTCCGGTACATTTTTTAAAATTATATTTATTTTATTCTTATTCTGTTAACATTCACATAATTTCTAGGTAATATAAAACTACTGCATATGAACAGTTAAATATTTTAATTTACCATATTTTATTGTGGCTTTGATAATTAGTACCCGCTAGTTAATAATTACTTTAATTGAATTCCAGGACTATAGAAGTAAAATGATTTTCTGGTGCAATCGCTTCCTCCAGTAAAGCCAAAAGCTAAATTATACCAACTAGGTAATTATCTCATTCTCAAAGCAATTTGAGAGAGGAGCTTAATCTATATCCTTTGCTAAATATGATTTATGTATTTTCTTTCTCCAAGGGAGACTACCTAATACTCCTTTCTAGTTTTATATCATTTATTTTTCACTTGGGAAGACCACAACTTTTAAATATAATCTCAGAGAAAAAAAATGAAGTCATAGAAATGGAGTCCTCTTTTAGAATACCCCAACATTTTTTCCACAAAGGATATAATATTGTTTATGGATAACATGAAAAGTAAATAGTGATGGAATGTATGTTTAAAAAAAAGACATGTTTAAGAAAATAATAAGGCTGAGAATTAATTAGATCAGTATAGAGCACTAGAGAATTCATAGCAAGCAATCCTCAACGATTGCTAAAAGTAGGTCCCAAATATGCTCCATCCTTCACAGATTGACACAAGAAAAAGCTTACTTTATACTTTTTCCAGCTTCCAACTATTTTGGCCATCTCAATGGTATGTGGTAGGCAGAACTGTAAGATACCCCCCAAAATTCTTGACCACCAGTGTATCAACTACTTCCCTTTTTTTAAATCAAACATTAATCTAGGTGTTGCTTATGAAAAGATTTTGCAGATGAAATTAAGGTCCCAAATCAATTAACCTTAAGATAGGAAGATTGTCTTGGTGGGCCTGACTTAATTGCATGAGCCCTTTAAATATGAGTCTTAAGGTCAGAGGTAGAGAAGTCAGAGATTCAAAGTGTGAGATGGACTCAACACCTGGAGGGAGCTTCTTTGTAACCAGCTTTGAATATGGAGGAGATCACATGGTAAGGAATGCAGACAACCTGTAGGAGCTGAATATGACCCCTGAAAGATAGCAAGAATGGGGGGCCTTAATTCCACAACTACAAGGAAAATAATACTGCCAACAAACAATGAGCTGAGAAGCATACATTTTCCTCAAACCTCCAGAGAAGAACTCAGACCCCTCAACACCTGGTTTCAGTTTTGTGTTATTGGTTCATAGTTTGACGCTCAACCACTGAGCCATGCCGGCCAGGCAAGCATCACTTTTATTAAACTGTGTTTTGACTCTAGTTGGTTGATCTCTGGGGAAATTTCAGAACCATTTTCCCTTTCTGTACATCAACCTTCAAGAACTTGTGTTGACAGAAATCTGTCCATCTGCAATTCTTGGCTTTTGAGATTGCCCTTTGCATGAAGATATACATAGCCAACAGATTGAGGAAAATGAAGCATGGATGAGAAAGGAGGCTATCAGTGCTCAAGTTTGAATTGCCGTACTTCACTTCTCCTCAGATTTTATTGGCCAAACCTTAGTCTCATGTTCACACCTTATTTTATGAGCAGCTGAGAAATGTAGTTGGCTGGGTAACCCATGAGTATAGAGAAAAGGGAAATGGGTTTGATAACTAACTGGTCTCTGTTCATCTTTTGAAAAATGAACATGAATACACATCATGGTTTTGTCTTCTTTTTCTCACTCATATACTTTTTAATTTGCCCTAATTTTATGTTACTCCTATTTCACCTTGTTATAGTATGCATTCATTTAAGTTGTTTTAACCTTTTTGAATAAGGTATAATAAGAATCAATCATCAAACTGAAGAGTCCAGGAGATAACAATAGTACTTATTTCATGTGAAAATTAAATGTATGATATATATACATTTATATATGTATTAATATAATAATATTATATTAATAATGTTTATATTATATATAAAATATCATATATTAAATGTATGATACATATATAGCAAATTATTACAAAAATAGAACCTAATGCATAATAAATGAAGAAAATGATATTTGTTATTTTTTGTTACTGATATTTACAATATTATAAAGAAAAAACTAAAATGATTGCTTAGGAGAGAAACAACTTTCCAAGAGTTAAGTTCTAAGACATATGCTGCTGCTAGGTCTTTATAATGATACTAGGGCCCCAGTGCACAGATTTGTGCACCTTGAAAGGAACTGTGGGCCGCAAGGCTGCGGTGGGAACAGGGGCAGTCTCAGCCAATCCTTTGCGCCCCCACTCAGCCCCTCTTGCTGCAGCCCGGTCCCATCTTCCAGCAGCCCCACTCTTGCCACCACTCCCATATGCTGACAGTGTAGAGCAATTGGGACTGGCACCAGCAGCGGGTGCAAGCGGGGCTGGTGCCATCATCGGGTGCCAGTGGCAGCTGTTACCCCGATCACAACCTCAGGAGCAGGGGCAGGTGGAGAAGCCTCAGGGGTGTTCAGGACCGGCAGCCTCCACTCGCACCTGCTGATGGCACTGAGCGATTGGAACCGGCGCTGGGCACCAGTAGCGGGTGCAAGCAGGGCCAGCGCCAGCAGTGGGTGTGAGTGGGGCTGTCGCTGGCAGCAGGTGTGAGAGGTGGCTGCCAGCCCCAATTGCCTCTCAGGTGGAGAAACCCTGAGGGGCGATTGAGGACGGCAGCCACCTCTTGTACCCACTGATGGCGCCGAGCAATTGGGTCAATACCAGGTGCTGGCATGGGGCAAGTGGCAGCTCTGGCACAGGCAGCAGGTGCGAGTGCTGGGCAGGACCACTGCACATGGGAGCAAAGAATTTTCAGTAACCATCAGATGCTCACCCTGATGACAGTGACTGACGCCGTCCACCCCCCTTGGTTTGTCACCCCCACTCACCTACTCCACCATCCTGCTGCAGCCAATATCCACCATGTTCCGCACGCGTCCCCTGGTGGTCAGCACACGTCATAGCGACCGGATGCTCAGTTGTTCCACCACTCAGTCTATTTGCATATTAGGGTTTTATATATATAGATTCTTGGCAACAATAAATATGGCCTTGAGTTTCATAGAGCCCTTATTCATAATATCTGCCATTGAAAGTAAAAAATATAAGCCTACTGTCCATTTCATTGAAAGCAATATTAATTTAGGACCAAACACTGAGATTAAAGTTTTTCACAATCTAGCTCAATCTTAGAATGAAATTTTGGGTACCTATATAAATGAGTTTCATTAAGCATTCTGCCATTAATTCAATTCTCACACCTAGAATTTTGATGAGCTAAACCACCAAGAGTTTGAGGTTTAATTTTCTTATAAGAATCCAGAAAACAAATGTTTCATGTTATATTGGAAAGATGGAATTATATTCAACTAGTAGCCCATTGCAGGAAGATTACTGCAATAAGGCTTTCTGCTGCACTCTCCCCAGCCCTGCCTGCTTGCCTCCCTTCTCCCACCCCCGCCTGCTTGCTTCTCCCCAGCTTTGCTCCCTTCTGCAGCGCTTGGCTTCTTTCTACACTGACTTGATATGCAAATTAACCGCCATCTTGGTTGGGTTAATTGGCATACTCTTCCTGATTGGCTGGTGGACATGGCTTGGGCGTAGCAAAGGTGTGGTCAATTTGCATATTACTCTTTTATTAGGTAGGGTAGTCAACTAAGAACAGATAGTTTGACTTCATATATGTAGCAGATTATTTACAGTTCCTTTATTGATTAGTTTTAACCACATTTCCAATGGCACCAGTAATGCCAAACTGGAGAATAATTAATGATTTATGTTTTGAATAGGGCAGAAAGAACTATTATAATACATACATTGTGAAGTTATCATTTAAGTTAATTTTTACTCCCTGAAAAATTACTTAAACTCAAGATTGACACAAAATCAATTAGCAAGGGAAAGTCAGCTTGTAAATGTTAGGTGTTGCCTTATTACCAATTACATTTTGTTTTATTCTACTGAATTACAAGCATGCTACAAATTTCCTTGTGGCTATTTCTGCTTGAAGTAAGTTTTGCAAAACCTTAAGGTTCATGTTATAAATGAGAGGAAGAAAAGAGATGTAAGTGTCCAACATCAACCAACCCACTCAAGCAAATTTTAGCAGAGTAAGAACAAGCCCCCCCCACACACAAACACACACATACTGTTATTTCTTACAAAAAAATCATGATTCTGTCAAATTTATTATTTAAGAACTCATTTGAAAAATTGAGTTTAAAGCACCAAAGTAGAAAATTCCACTTAGGGGAATTCAAGAATACAATGGTGAAGACTGCTAAGAATACAATGCAGTTTGCATTATAATGTTTACTTCTGACTGCTAAGAATACAATGCAGTCTGCATTATAATGTTTACTTCCTACTGTTATGTTGTTTTCGCATTATCATATAGACTGCAAGTTAGAGATCATTATCATCCAGTAAATGTGGGGGAATTGTTGATCTTTGATTTCTTCTTAATCTATTCAGTGATGGACCTATAACAAATCAAAACTGCCTTTTTTATAGTAAGCTCTTAATCTCCCCCATTGGCAGCCAATTATTGAGCGAGGATAGAGATGTGTACTTGGGCATTAAGAATACACACCTGCTTGGCCTATTGCAAGACTTTTATTTTAAACAAACAAGCAACATAGCATAAATTTTTGCATGATTATAAAGAACAGAATTTATGTCTGTAAGGGGGAAAGTGCAGAGGATGAGCTGAGGCCTCATCTGTGTACTTTATTGGTGGTTTAAATAACATTGTCTACATTTCAGTAATGGAACACTACTCTTCTTTGAATTCCCTTTATTCTTTTCTCATTCAAATAGACATTG
The DNA here is from genome assembly GCF_027574615.1 of Eptesicus fuscus. NCBI lineage: Eukaryota > Metazoa > Chordata > Mammalia > Chiroptera > Vespertilionidae > Eptesicus > Eptesicus fuscus. The sequence goes on along the minus strand of NC_072474.1, from coordinate 90,392,626 downwards.
AAATCAGAAATACTTCACATAACAGTTTTTTATTTTATGCATGTGTTCCAAATTTCTACACTGGACATTTCTAATGTTTAAAGGGGGCAGGGGGAACACAAGGGTATTAGTAGAAATAGTTGAAAATGTATCCATCATTCGCTATTTGTGGAAAGTTCCTAAGCATTGATGTGATTAATCTTCATCACATTATAAAGAAATTAGCATTATTTTTTCCACTTTCAAACTGAATAGATAGAAATGCAGAAAGACGAAATATGGACACAAGACCATATAAGCAATAAGCTTAAAGCCAATGACTTTATCATCACAAAAATGGTACAAATCACTAAGGCCATTGTAAACATAGATGGATGAGATACAAACATTTCTCCTGTATACAGTCTTCAAAAATGGAAGACATTTAATATCATTAAAACTTTATTAGAAATTCTTTATGCATATTAAAAATTCAAACTTATGGTCAGATGTCAGCATCCTGGCATCATTTCTACCATCTTCTCTGCACTCCTCTGCCTTAATAGCAATAGATGTTTGGAAATTACCTTTCCGTACATTCTTGCCCCCCCAAAATCCTATTATGTTTGATCATGAGAGGACTCAGGTGAGGTGGGAAAGGGGGAAGAGAATTAGGAGCCTTTCTTCAGGCAGCATCAGGCCACACAGGGACTCCAGCCGACAGGAGGTTTTGTAGGTCTTTGGACCAATCTCCTGGGAATCAGTCTGCTCAGGTCTGCAGTCAGTAGAGTTGTTCCCAAATGCCCAGTTTCCTTGAAAACTAGCAGCAAACTCATAGGTTAACTGCAGATTTCCCCATCCTTCCAACGATTTTCTAAGCACTAATTTCATTTTAAAATTCCTTCTGTTATGAAATATCTCAGCTGATTTTTTTTAAACCAAATCTATCCACATGCACATAGTGAGGCATTTAGTGAACTTGTCAGAGGAGGTTTCCTTTTTTACAAATGAATGAGTTGTTTGAAGTTTTTTGTCTCAATGAAAATAATTATTTCAAATTCATCTCTCTTTCCTCATTCAAAGCCTGGAGTAGTGAAAGTATGGTGTTCATTTGATCTGTCCTTTCTTAATGCCCCAAAGCACCTAATTTTCTGGCCCTATGCAATGCATTGCTCCGTACTGCATTTGACAGATTAGACAGCTACATGTCCAGTGTCCACCAGACAAAATGTCAATGATCCCTGTTCTATCTAATTTCCAACATATTTTAATGCAAAGACATTTAAGTATAGGTAGCCAGTGTCTCATCAACTAATCTGGATAGGGCACGAAGGTTGTACTATATTAGCAATGTAGGATCTGGGTATCATTTCTATAATTGAAAACTTAAAGCCCCATTTGAGTTATTGATCCTGCAAAAGTAATGCCTCGAGGTGGTTTTGCAACTTTCCTGAAGTTTACTTTATTGTGGTACACTGAGAATAGAAATCCCAAAATAGCTTCTTCTAAGAGATTCGTTTCTTCTAAGAGAAAACGGGGACATGAATCATAAAAACCTCTTCCTTGTAAAAGTTACAGTTTCTTCTATTGATCTTTTCTTTTTATTTTCAACTAAGAAGTGCAAGGAGTTGAAAATGAGTTCTGGAAAGATGTAGTGCACCACAGCATAAACTGTCCCCAAACAAGCATTTGCGTAAAGATGAAACACAGCTAAAACAACAGCTACGAGAAAACCCCAGCAGCATTAAAATATAAAAGCTGTTCACAGACCTCACTTCTCTCACTAAATTATTAGTACCTGATCAATTTCAAGTTTCTCCACTTATAAGTTCAAATTGCACTTTCCTAGTTAGTGGATTAAAAAAAAAACCACAGAGTAAATTTAGCACTCCGTTAAAAAAATATATTTTTATTGATTTCAGAGAGAAAGGGAGAGGAAGGGAGATAGAAACATCAATGATGAGAGAGACTCACTGAACAGCTGCCTCCTACATGCCCAACACCGGGTATCGAGCCTGCAACCCGGGCATATGCCCTGATTGGGAATCAAACTGTGACCTCCTGGATCATAGGTCAATGTTCAACCACTGAGCCACACTGGCTGGGCATTTCTTTTTTAGTTGAGTCCAGAGGTGGAGGAAGGGAGAGAGAGAGAAACATCAATATGAGAGAGTCACATCAGCCATCAATTGCCTCCTGCATGAGCCTCAACCTGGCATTGAAACCAAAACCTGGAATGTGTCCTGACCAGGAATCAAATCCTCGGCTTTCTGGTGCTCAGGCCCACACTCAAACCAATTAAGCCACATTGGCCATGGCTAGCCCCCAAATGTTGAAGATAACTTCAAAACATTCAACTTGGTGCTGTCAAAATTATGTGTTTATTTGGATTGTTGAATAAAAGAAAAAACTTATTAGGACTTTATGAAAGCCAATACAACTTAAACAAAAACTAAAACTCTGTTGGCTTATTTTCTTTTTTTAACTAAAATACCTAGTGTCAAATATAACGGTAGCTGACATTTATTAGATCAGTGATGGGCAACCTTTTGAGCTTGGTGTGTCAAACTTCGCCAAAAAACTGAGCATAACTCGGGTAGTGTGCCACTTTGAGGAAAAAACATTATTTCGCAAATGTTTCATCCTCAGGAGCAGCAAATGTTTCATCCTCGGCATGCGGCCACCTCAGCGGCCGCGTGTCATCAGAAATGGCTACGCGTGTCAGTGCTGACACACGTGTCATAGGTTCGCCATCACTGTATTAGATACTTTGAAACCTGCCAGGTATTTCATGTAATACCCATTATAGACTTGTGAAATAGTAGTAATATCTAATGACCATTTCACATCAGAGAAAAATAAGACATAGAAAGATAAATTACTCACTTAGGATCATACATCTATTAAAAAGGAAATGCAGGATTCGAATCCAGGTAACATAACAAAGACTTTCCATTATGAAGTGTTACAGTATATTGCTACCCACTATATTCATGATACCAGCCAGCACTCTCCTTAGTGGAGGAACAATGACAAAGTGGATCAACCCAGTAAAGGTTTATTGAGCATCTACTAGATGCAAGACATTTTACTAGACATTTGGTGATAAAACCTAGAAGTTTACTGTCCACTTATAGTACATACCTATATCAATTCATTTCTGGGAGGTTATGATTGTAACTTGCACATTATGGACTCACTCATAAAATGTAACCCTGCTTCCAATATTGCCCAGCCAGGTAGGCTATGTATTCCAATCCATCTTGCATTACTTCCCCCCTGACTATATGTAGTTGGTGCAAGGTCAGAAAGCTAATATGCCTGAGCCCAAAAGTGACATTTTCTAGGAATATAAATTTGGAGTTGGGGATTCCGACTCTGCTTGAAGATATGGCATATAAACCCAAGAGACTTTGGTGGTACTATTTTTATGGTATTATCCTGGAAAAGAGCTTACCTGAAGGTGAAAGATCAAGCAGACCAGCTCTGAGAAACAATGTGAAAAATAAAGAGAATTGGTGCTTTATTTCCAATTGGTTCAGAGACCCAGCCTGCATCTCCGTCCTTGATTTCTATGAAACACACATTGTCCTATAAAAATGTTTTCCTTTTTGCTTAAGCCGGTTCAAGCTGGGTTCTGTTACTGTTAACCCAAAAGTTGCTAACATTATATGACAGAGAAAACATGACTTTTCAAGCCATAAACAACCATACCACTGCAAACTTGATCCAATTTGTATTTCTGATAAGAGCATTTTGAACATGTGAGAATATAGAGTGATTTTTTAAAAATTAAAACCCGTTAACCTTCTGGATAAGAAGAAAATAGCTACCAATCAGAGCTCTTAAAATTTGCTATAAGAATCTCCAACTTGGAAATGATTTTACTTCTCCATTCATCTTCTTCTATTCCCAACCATTTACTTAAACTCCAGTTAAAATAACTTATCCTTATCACCAAAGACATCATTTTCCTCAACTGGGTTGATATTCAACTGGCATTCACTGCTATGATGGCTTGGTCAATGTCCAATCACACTGGTCAGAGGATTTATTCTGACCAGTCAATGATCATTTCAGATGGTTTGATAAATTTTTAAATTTCTCTTACTTTCACAAGTCCCATCTGTTATATGTGTATCCACCATCTTCATATGTCCTTCTCTAATTGGCTCGTTGGCAAATTCCTCCTCATTCATTCATTCAAAATATTTAAGCAGCTATGAAAGATGAAATATTTTACTCATTTTGGAGGTTGATGTATGACTTATTTTTTTAAGAGGGTCATTTCTTTGAAAGGAAGACTCCAAAGGCAAGTGTGAGGCAGGGGAAATAGCTGAGGGGCGGTGCGGACAGCCTCGTCAATGCTTGATGATATCTAGGATGATGATGGTAGCAATGCAGATGGTGAGAAATGGTATGTTCTAAGGCAGAACCAAATTGTTTGGAATTAAAATATCACTTTTTTTCTCTGAAGCCCTCCATAACTCTACAAGCAAAGTTATTTGCATTATCACATGTACTAAAACAATAAGGTAGTAACATCTCTACTTTAATCTTTATCAAACTGTAATGTAAAATTAAGTTATAAATAATTACTTTCCACACATTCTTTGAACTCTTTTAATTCAGACATCTTATAGTTTTTATTTTCTTTCTCAATGCCTGGCACAATGCCTAGCTTATATTAAACAATTAATCTTTCTCAACAAAGAGCAAGAGAAAAATTACATGGAAATAATATTTTCTAAATTGAGAATATTATTTATATGCATTCTCTGGTACTATTTATTATGTTAATTCTTATCTAATACTTAGGGTTAGGGTTATCTTATAGTGGTCTGAAAGGGGAAGAGTTAATAGAAGATAATTATTTTCTTTATGTTTCATATATATCTTTTGATAAAAAAAGAGGTAACAAACACATTTTATTCCTATGGCCCGTTTTGCAACTATTGTAACCCACTGCATTATATTGGCCAAAAAACCTCAAAGATTTGGTAAGGAATTTTCTCATAAAAATTCCTGTTGAAGTACATGCCTAAAATATTGACAACCAGAAGTCAACATTTTGCTCTTTAATTATGCTATATTATATAATTCATATGGGTTGAAGAGGCAGCATTGAGTAAGTAAATGAAGTTTATTTGGCTGACCTTCAAAATTAGTAATCCACAGAATGGCACTATTATCAAAACAGTTGGTGCTCTTCATGAGCAAAATATGGTGACACCACATCGTGGTAAAGCAAGGAAGCATTACAACGGGTGGTATCTGAGAAGAAGCAACTTGCTAGTGATACCTCAAGTCCCCAGAGGCTGTGACCATGAGGAAAATTGGCTCCCATAGTTTTAAAAGGGGTCACCAAAAATAAGGAAAAAATAATTAGTAGAAAATTTTAAGTCTGGGGTTCAACAAAGCATAAAAATACACCTGCACCATTCCTTATTGCTCAGTGAAGTCCCCAGGAAAGATGCTAATAGCAGAAAAAAAGAAAAAGAAAAAGCACACCCACTGCATTGTAATTTTCAACTACTGATTTGATATCTGAATAAATTGTCCCCAGAATAAATTGTGCCTAGACATCAATATGTGTCTTAAGAGTATTCTTAATTAAAGAGATGCCACAGGATATGTGGCTTGGTACAATTCATAACACCTTTGCCTTTCATTCCATAAAATACACTGCCTTTTTGAACTGATATTTTGGGATCATCAGAAAGGCATTTTCCCATGATTCCTACTCAATACCTACAATGGGGTAAAGACAAAACAATTTTGTGATATTATCATCTGTGCAATACATTTATTAATTCATTTTTGTGCATTAGCATAAATCCACTGGCCCAAGACCTAAAATAAATTATTAAGTTTAATGAAAATCAAGAATTCATTAAGTAAGGTTTTTAAATGCAAATCATAATGATTCCTCTATGAGCTAATAATAAATCACGTTGCCCTCCTATTGGAGATTTATCATGTACTAAATGGGAAAGGCTAAATGTAATTTTGTTGGAGGATTTAAACTTTTAAAACAGCATTATTTTTAACTGTAATTCCTGATATTTCCTGTGGTTTCCAGTGAGGAACTTTGAATGAAAAACTCACATATTTGTATTTCCTTTAGAAAAGCTGCTTAAAATTCTCTCCATTAACTTGTTTTTAATATGAAAATGTTTATCATAAAAATTATGTTTTTATATTAAAAATATATTGCATATGAAAACATTCTACCCACCTATGATCATTGTTATTATCTAGGCAATATAATTCCAGACTTTCCTTGGGCATATACCGTATAGTGTATGCATGCTTCATCTTCTACAAAAATAACATTAAATTCTACATTCTATTTTAAAAATCTGCTCTTTAAATGTTATTTTGTGGAAGAAGCACCTAAATTTAGTAACTTTTGATGGTATCATAAAAAAGAGACCACTATCCCTATAGCCAAAATTGGAAGAAGCTGAAAATTTTTACTGAATGATAAAAAGCAATGATTATACCATGCTTTCAAAGATCTGCAGAAGTGAGCAGTGTTGAGCTAGATTTCTTGCTTTAGTAAGCATTATAGAACCACTAGAGGCCCAGCACGCAAAATCATGTGAGACTCAAAAGTGCCACTCAGGCGGGACCCCAGACCAACCCTGCGCGAGCCATGGACCCCACCTCACCCGTGCCAGCCCCGCCAGCCCTGCAAGACCCCCACCAGCCCCACACGAGCCTCGAGTCCTGGCCTGCAAGAGGTGCTCCATGCACCTCCTGATGACCAGAGGCCTTTTATGATATAGACTAGAGGCCCGGTGCATGAAATTCATGCATGGGGGGAGGGTGTCCCTCAGCCCAGCCTGCACCCTTTCCAATCTGGGACCCCTAAAAAGATGTCAAACTGCCCGTTTAGGCCTGATCCCACTGGGATCGAGCCTAAACCGGCAGTCGGACATCCCTCTCACAATCCAGAACTGCTGGCTCCCAACTGCTCGCCTGCCTGCCTTCCTGATTGCCCCTAACCGCTTCTGCCTGCCAGCCTGATCACCCCCTAACCACTCCCATGCCAGCCTGATTGATGTCTAATTGCTCCCCTGCCAGCCTGTTTGCCCCCAACTTCCCTCCTCTGCCGGCCTGGTCAGCCCTAACTGCCCTCCCTTGCAGGGTTGATTGCCTCCAACTGCCCTCCCTTACAGGCCTGGTCCCTCTCAACTGTCCTCCCTTACAGGCCTGGTGCCTCCCAACTGCCCTCCCCTGCTGGCCATCTTGTGGTGGCCATCTTGTGTCCACATGGGGGCAGGATCTTTGACCACATGGGGGCAGCTATATTGTGTGTTGGAGTGATGGTCAATCTGCATATTACTCTTTTATTAGATAGAATAGAGGCCTGGTGCACAGATGGGGGCCAGCTGGTTTGCCCTGAAGGGTGTCCCGGATTAGGGTGGGGGTTCCCTTGGGGTGTGGGGCAGCCTGAGCAAGGAGCCTGTGGTGGTTTGCAGGTCAGCCACGCCCCCTGGTGACCCAAGCGGAGGCCCTGGTATCTGGAATTTATTTACCTTCTACAACTGAAACTTTGTATCTTGGAGTGGAGCCAAGCCTCCTGCTCGCTCCATGGCTGGCAGCCATTTCTGTTTGGATTTGTTTACCTTCTATAATTGAAACTTTGTAGCCTTGAGTGGAGGCTTAGGCTGGCCAGGGCAGGGGAAAGCTTGGCTTCTTCTTATCACCTTGGAAACGCAAGCCTCCCTCCTACTTTCTCCGTGACTGTAGCCACCTTGGTTGGGTTAATTTGCATACTTGCTCTGATTGGCTTGTGGGCATGGCTTGTGGGCATGGCTTGTGGGTGTAGCAGAGTTAGGGTCAATTTGCATATTACTCTTTTATTAGGTAGGATAACCTGTATATTAAGTTAATTACCCATCATATCTAATAAAAGAGTATTAAGCAAATTGACTGCACCTCTACCCCACCCACAAGCCACGCCCACCAGCAAATCAGGAGCGAGTATGAAAATTAACCCAACCAAGGTGGCTGCGGTCACAGAGCGAGCAGGAGGCTTGGGTTTCCCTGGCAATGGAGGAAGCCAAGGTTCCTGCACACCCTGGCTGGCCCAGGCCTCTGCTCAAGGCTACAAAGCTTCAATTATAGAAGATAAATAAATCCCAGATACCAGGGTCTCCACTTGGGTCGCCAGGGGGCGTGGCTGGCCTGCAAACCACCACAGGCCCCTTGCCCAGGCTGCCCAATGCTCCAAGGTAATCCCCACCCTGATCCAGGAAACCCTTCAGGGCAAACCAGCTGACCCCCACCCATGCACCAGGCTTCTATCCTATCTAATAAAAGAGTAATATGCAAATTGATCATCACTCCAACACACAAGATGGCTGCCCCTGTGTGGTCAAAGATGGCTTCCCCCATGTGGACACAATTGGCCACCACAAAATGGCCAGCAGGGGAGGGCAGTGGGGAGGGATCAGGCTAGCAAGGGAGGGCAGTTAGGGGTGACCAGGCCTGCAGGGGAGGGCAGTTAGAGGCAATCAGGCTGGAAGGGGAGCAGTTAGGCATCAATCAGGCTGGCAGGGTAGTGGTTAGGGGGTGATCAGGCTGGCAGGCAGAAGCAGTTAGGGGCAATCAGGAAGGCAGGCAGGCGAGCAGTTGGGAGCCAGCAGTTCTGGATTGTGAGAGGGATGTCTGAGTGCCCATTTAGTCCTGATCCCAGTAGGATCAGGACTAAATGGGCAGTTGGACATCCCTCAATGGGTCCCAGATTGGAGAGGGTGCAGGCTGGGCTGAGGGACACCCCCCACCCCGTGCACGAATTTTGTGCACTGGGCCTCTAGTTATCTATATAAATAAATTGAGATTAGGACATGGATCAGCTTTAAATGAAAGCTAACTTCTATCCCATGATCATGTAAAATATAAAATAGTGTTTCCTTCTAATTATTTGTATTAATTTCAATTTATAGCTTATAAAATAAACAAGCTGCCTAAAAATGTTAGAGATTCTATTAATCATAGAAATTATATTAATAAATTCATGCAACTTTCACTTATCCTAAATTTTCTTTTCAATTCGTTAAGAATGCTCCCAGTGAAAATTCTTTGAAATCTCTCAAACTCTAGAAATAGAACATGATAAATCTGACAAATCTGAACATTTTTCTGTCTTTAATAGTCCTAGAATCTGTTTACCTCATTAGACTTAACATGAAGCTCTTTTTTTCAATAAGCTCTTCCTTTATTAAATATAGAAAGGTTTATGTTTTGAAGAAATTTTGTGACCACAAATATTGTTTAAAAATACTCCAAGCAGTACTAAGTTTTTAACATAAAAAATGACTTCTGTGAGCTAAAATATATACAACTTCTGTGGGTTCCAATTGTGAAGTATGCCCTTACCTCAGCAGTTATTCATCATGCGCCATTTTTTACTGCTTTGAAAACGTGTTAATTAGTAGTAATCTCTCACTCATCTTAAAGCATACATCTTTCACTGACTATATGCATTATCCAGCCTCTCTACATAAATGATATTCACCAGGGTCCAGTTTAATGACATTGTTATATACATTTGTCCTTCAGTTCATCATTCAGTCTAGCATACGTATCCACTATAGAAGTAAGTTCTATGCTTATTTTAGTTGAGTGTGCAGCTTAGATCAAGGAGGAAAAAATAAGTTGAGGAACAAAATAAACCTCAAAGCAATTATGCAACTGAAGATCTTACTCTAACTCAATGTTTTGTCCTTTAAATTGTTATGTAATCTCTTAACATATATGTAACATAACATGGAATTTTAGCTTCTAAGCGTTTTTTAAAAAAATCATATATGAACATTTATTCCAAAAATGCCAGCAGTATGGGAGAGCTAGCTGCTAAGCATTTTAAAACCTGAAGGCCATAAATTTCAGGGTCAGATGTGTCTACACTTCATAAGGGTCATTTAATTTTTAAAAAATAAAACAAAAGAGAAAGTTTTAAATTTTATTAGTTATGTTTTAAACTATTAATTAATTTGAAACAATTTAAAAAATAAAATCCTTAAAATTATAAATTGTTCAACTGAGCAATCTTTCTTAGAGGTAAGCAATGTACAGAATTGAGAGAAATCTCTCATGTGGCTGTTTCAAATAGAGCACTAAATCCTGTGTCTGGGTTCTCATTAAAGCAAGTGGTAAAAATAAATTTGTAGGTTTAACGAAGGTACTAAGAAATATTTCTAGTATGCACTAAACATCCTCTACTTTTGAAATGGATATAGTACATTCTTCTCTGCTCTATAAATATTCTATTGTATTCATCTTTGTGGTCAAAATTTTATTTTCATTCTAAAATCCTTTCAAAGTCCAACAAATTGTGCACAAATCTTTAATTATTAGCAGCAAAGACTAGGGATCAGGCTGTTTAGCATTGAAATGTTCTCTCCCATTTACTGATTGTCAGATACATTGCAAGTATTTTTATCTTTTTGTGACTCAGTGTTCTCAAAGGAAAAATGAGGATAATAATTTAGTTAACAGGGTTATTGCGAGGATTAGAAAATATTTCAGAAAGACTGTAGTTTTCAATTTCTGTTATTGAATATATAAATTCAACAAATATTTTTAACAACTAGTATTATTTTTGAGAAGAAATGTATTTATTTGGAAAATACATTAATAAATCTCTAAAATATGGGCAAGGTGTTCTTTATAAGAGTAGGAGATCAATTTATTTGCTTCTGAAATGTTGAAGAAGAGAAAAGAGATCATGAAAGAAGATGGAGAAAAGAAAATATCCTAAAAGAGTATGCTATATACAGGACTACATGGAGAAATAACCATTGGTTTGCTATTTACTGTATACACTTAAGGACCAAGGGTGAATTTTAAGTAATTTGATGGTTATAGTGTACACACTTCCCTATTTAGGAGATCATTGTAAGCAAATATTCACTAAAGCCTAGTACAGTCATGAATGCTTTATATGATTTGATGTACTATTTGGCTCTGTAAAAAAAAAAAAAAAAAGAAAAGAAAATTTAAAAGGGCCACAGTTTTGTGACTTACAAAAAAATAAACTATCTTGTCAAGGGTCAAGAAGATAATCAGCCCTGATTGGTTTGTTCAGTGGTTACAGCCCATGGACTGAGGGGTATCAGGTTCTATCCCTGGTCAAGGGCACATACCTTGGTTGCAGGCTCCATCCCTAGCCAAGGTCAGGGCTCCTGCTGGAGGAAACCAATCATTGTGTCTCTCTCACATTGATGTTTCTCTCTTTCTCTCCCCCTCCTCCTCCCTTCCACTTTCTCTAAAAAGTCAGTGGAATAGAAAGAAGGTAGTCAGCCCCAAGAATTGAAATAAATCCTAAGGACAGCTTTGGATTTCCATGGGATATAGTACTGGGAACTTTAATTAATCATATCTAGATATAAAGGGGTGGGACATTCTGTCATTGATATTGACTTTATGGATATAACCATAATGATTACATTTTTAAATATATTTTTTTATTGATTTCAGAGAGAAAGGGAGAGGGAGAGAGAGGTAGAAACATCAATGATAAGAGAGAATCATTGATCGGCTGTCTCCAGCATGCGTCACACTAGGCAATCACCTAAAAATCTTACAATAATTGGTAATAATGCTTATGATAGTTATGCTTATATGTATAACTTCATATAAGATGGTCAAGGCTGTATTTACAAATAGAAGGGAATTTCATTCTATGGACATTGAAAAGAGAGTAAACCAATTGATGCTAGAGGCTAATTTTCTCACCCTGTCCTGTGGTTTTTTAAAGAGGTGATTCAACACTCCTTATTTAGGTTAATGGAAGTACAGGCTGAGCAAGGAAGGGTTTTATCTCACAAGGCCCTTTACTGTCCTGGGAAGCTCTACTATTACATAATTGCTTATATGTTTCTTAATCTCCTCTGACTATAAATATTTAGAGTTACTGAAGTGAGGTCCCTTTACTGGAACCTTTTCCATGGTATGTCCTGTTCAAATATTATCAGGTTAAGCATGTCTGTTGGATGATTTAAGCTTGGGAGATTAGGTGTGCCCTGCTACTTCTTTGCTTGTAAATCCCCATCCTCCCCCCCAATAAACAGTTTGTTATATTTACATTGCATAACGGTGGTTTTATAAACCTCTGTTTTCTTTTTTGCACAACAATCATGAGATGGGCATCAGCACACACCATAATATAAACAACTAAGGTAAGAAAAACAAACCTGTGCATTAAAAAACATTTAGAAACATGGTAACACCTGTCCCTTCAACTATTCCCTTCTTTATAGTATAGATTTTAGCACCAAGATTACATTAGTAATGACATATCTATAATCAAAAGTTAAACCAATTGATGTCTAGTAGGATAAAACTTTTACTGAAATTGTTCATTCAGGTATTTATTGAGCCTCTACATGTATATAGCAATCCAGGTACAAACAATATCTATTGCTACAAGACTAAAAGAAGTAGAAGTTCTATCACCCCACTGACAAGTGGTATTTTTCAAATTGTAGAAGATTTAAGGATGAACACATGATAAGACATAAAGTATCCAAAAATCATTTGGGCCTTATTTTTGAGAGGGTTAGAGTTCCATGTTCTGTAAGAATGTATACCAGTACTTAATTTTGACTACCATAATGACAAAATAATGGACATATAATTTTTCAGTAAAACTTTGTTGACTAAAAAGCATAATAGCATATGTCTCAATCATATTGGTTTGATAATATAATGAAGATCATTTAAACCCAAATTTTAAAATATGGCTCGTGTTTACTTTTGCACATATGAATTATACATCTTATGATATTTGGAGCTTTCTCAGTGTAATTAATGAAGATTAAACAAGAAAGTTTGAAAGTATCTCTGGGTTCCCTAGGGCTACGTTAAGCTATAGCAATTTGTTGAAAAGTTGATGGCTATAAAATAATCCATCAAAATAAATATTTTGAAGGCAAAGCAGGGCATCAGCAGTGCCACTAAAGCCCTGGAGACCAGAAAGCAAATGCTTCAATGAAGACAGGGCATTTTCTTGAGGCAAGAGATCCCAGAGTCACAAACTGACTCTAATTATACATTGGGTTTTCCCTACCCCAACCCCATATTTACATAGAGAATTTTAAAGATAAGTAACATAGAGGGAGAAAGAAGTTTTAAATCTTAGCAATAGAGTTATTAATACTTCACAGACTTAAATGTAACGTCAAGTTTCCTAAGGCTCATACTGCCCTGGCACTCGTGTGATAGTTAGTATTCATCCTATCTAATAAAAGAGTAATATGCAAATTGACCATCACCTCAACACACAAGATGGCTGCCCCCATGTGGTCAAAGATGGCTGCTCCCATGTGGACACAAGATGGCCACCACAAGATGGCCAGCAGGGGAGGACAGTTAGGAGGGACCAGGCCTGCAAGGGAGGACAGTTGGGGGCAATCAAGCCAGCAGGGGAGGGCAGTTGGGAGGGACCAGGCCTGCAAGGGAAGGCAGTTGGGGGCAATCAAGCCTTCAGGGGAGGGCAGTTAGGAGTGACCAGGCCATCAGAGGAGGGAAGTTGGGGGCAAACAGGTTGTCAGGGGAGCAGTTAGGCATCAATAAGGCTGGCAGGGGAGTGGTAAGGGGATGATCAGGCTGGCAGGCAGAAGTGGTTAGGGGCAATCAGGAAGGCAGGCAGGCAAGCAGTTGGGAGCTAGCAGTCCTGGATTGTGAGAGGGATCCCAGATTGGAGAGGATGCAGGCTGGACTGAGGGACACAACCCCCATGCACGAGTTTCGTGCATCGGGCCTCTAGTTATTAATAGTAAGTCTCCTTGGGAGCTCTCTTTTATACATAAAAAGAGCTCAACAGCATATGACAATAAACATTTATTTTTGTTTACGAGTGAATGGTTGACCTGGCTGGTGATATTGATCTGGTCTAGGCTTAGCTTATTCATTGGTCTGTGTGCACCTTGCAGATCCATTCAGTGCTGTTATTCCAGGATGTCTTGGCATGGATTTCTAATCTGTGATCCAGGTGGTCTTCCATCTTCCAACAATCTAGCCCCAGCTTTTCCCTGTGTCACAGACAGAGGTTGAGTAGAGAAAATGGAAATGTGTGAGTCCTTTATTGGCCCATCTCAGAAATGGCATGCCATACTCTGCTGCAGTCTGTTTGTCAAAGTAATACTTATCCTAGATTCCAAGTATGAGGTTAGGGGAGGAGAACATTATTTTTCCAACTACTCCCCTAGGTTCTCTGGCTGGGCCCTGTTAACCGAGCTGGCGTGTGAACTCATTTAATTTAAGTTTTATGTGACACGGGAGACCTCCTAAGGAAATGAAGAGCTGAAGGAATGGTTAAACCTGAGAATTTTTATATTAGGTTTGATGAAAAGTGCAAAGTCATGGGGAGAATGGGATGGGACGAGAGGGTACATACTGAGGTCACTTCACTTGGGGAAACTTAGCAAGTCTGTTTATTCGGATTCCTCCCTGCATCTCTCCATCTACAGAGATAAGGATGTTTCTTTTCTCTGGGTATCAGGAGGGCATCTGTCACAAGATGAACATATGACCTGCTTCAGGGGACAAGGGGGAAGCCAGAGAGCCCTCTCTGCACGTGTCCTTTCTCAAACCCTTCATTTCACATAATCACTCTACCCGGGTGCCGTATTTCAGGGTAGTGGGTTCTGAGCCACATCAGAGGTCACCTAAAGTTACAAGACATGCATGGAGGCCATTAACTACAACCATCAACATAGTAAATCCACCCAAGTGCCCACGTTAGAAAGTACAGAAATGTACCTAAGCCTTGGGATGTGTAACAGGAGATTGGGTCTGTAACTGTGCTGCTTCCCCTCCTGAGAAGTCCTGCCGAAGCCAACACCAGAAACTTTTCAAAGGCACAATTCCTAGGACTCTGGGCACCTGAGAAATATTGTTTCCTAAATTCCCTGTCAGTGGCAAATGGCAAGAGGAAAGCACAACCCGCCATCGTGGAAATCCACCAGGCAGCCCTGATAAGCAGCGAGGCGAGGAGAGACTCGCACAGATGTTAACAGGAGAGAGACACGCACTCTGCAGTGAACTGAAGCACAGAAAATCCGTCCCACACCCGGCAGAGAGAGATAAGAGCGGCCGTTTAGGGAAGACAGCATCTCCCCGGGTGGAGCGGATCACACGCTTTTTGAACTAAAGCCAAAAATCATAAATAAGAGTGAGGTTCGGTACTAAATGTCAGATCATTTTTATTTATTAACCAGTGCTATTTATCCATGTTAAAAGTCCTGTGAAGGAGCTCATATTTCCTGCCCACACACAGTTGATCTGAGAACACATTAAAATGTGGGAGAGGGGGAGGAATGAAAGGTATTTATCCAGTCCATCCCACAAAATCAATTCGTTTTTAAATCCAGATCAGCAAAACCATCAGCGAAACCCGTCACTCGACTGGTTGTTTTTATTAACATCACCTCAGTGAATAATAACAATAAACATACATGGGGGACAGAAAAAAAAAATGGACCAAAAAGTCACCCAACACACAAATAGACAGCATTAGTGGTTTTTTTTTTAAATCTACCATCAAACTTAGTTGAAAGCTTAATGGTTTAAAAAATGGATGTTAGTTTATTTGCTGTCAAAGTCCACATTTATTAGAATGTTAACTTCTTAAAGAGGTAGTTATAGTATTCAGAATAGTCCTAGTAAAATTTTTAATTTAGTCAAAGGTTTTAGCCACCAATTCCAACCCATTTGCTTCTATTCTGCCCCAATATTTCCTCATTACACTTCATATTCTAAGTTCCATCCTTTGAATTTAGCTCATTGCTTTTTGTCTATAGTTAGTGGTAATGATACCATAAAATCGGCACATTATGCCTCCAGTATAAAAAGAGTTTACTCCAATAACTAAATGCCTCCTTAACATTCGCAGAGGAGGATACAAATAACAAAGCTTTCCACAGCCTTTTAACAGGGTCTTGATCACAAAGCTTTTATATGAAACCACTGGAAATTGCTAACAATCACTAGAAGGCTAAACTCGTTCTCCATGCCATTGCTAATTAATTGATCTATTGTCCTTCATTATATTATTTGTTTACTCTTGAAGACCTAGGCAGAATTTTACAAATTTATTGTCAGTATCCTTTATATTCAAGTAATCAGCAAATTTCAGTTGATTTAACTCTGAAGTAGGTCTCAAATTTAGTAACTCTTTACTATCTCCAAGCCGACTGCCTGTGTTCAGGCCTACTAACTATTTCCCCTAGACTATTCATTAGCCTGCTGCCTTTAGCACTGCTCCCAGCACTAATTCTAATTTAGGGCAAACATCTAAGTTATCTAAATTTATTTTAAAATGTTATAAAGAACCCTTTTAATGAACTCCTCATGGCACCTAGGACAAAACGTAAAGCCCATGGGTATGAGACCATGGGTGAATTCTGAGAAAATCTTTTATTAGCTTTATATGTGTAAGGCTCTGTTTCAGGAGGTGGTTCCTGTGTGCAAAATGATTTAGCCACTATACCTGACACCAAGGTGTCTACATAATCCATTTTGACGACCAGAAGATGACTTCAAACTTCAGTGCGTGGTATGGGTCAGGCAGCAGTTTTTCATGTTTCCAATTAAGCTTATGCACAAGTTTATATCTGCCCTGAAATGGGAGTATCAGTGATGAGGAACGAGAGATGACAGTTAGTATGCACCTCTTCGCATCCTCAGGGATTTTGTTAAGTGGCTTATAAACTTGTCATTATTATTCCTTTTAATTATAGTTCTGCAGGTTGGAGTATCCCTATTTTTTATATAAAAATTGTTTAAGGCCACTTAGTTAATAAATGGTACATGTCATTTGGAAAACCTAGAAAGCTAAATTATTTTAGTAATGGTAATGAAAGGTATTTAGGAAAAGTGAATGAGGCATAGCAGTTTTACCAGTTTGGAGGAAATGTTTTCAGGAACAGTTTGGGAGGTATTTAATTTTATTACTCTTTTGTTGTTACCTAAGAGCTCGAAAATGGTGATTCTGCTAGCAAGAGATGCCTTTTTCCTGAGCATCTACAGTGAAATTTCCCTGTTGCCCACATGTGTACTGTGAATATTGTAAACATTAATATTATTTCCATTTAAAGTTTATCTGATTAGTTAAGATAAATTTAGAAGCTATTGTCTTGAAGAGTCATATTTCCTCTCAAAAAAAGTGCAGGCCATGTCAAATACTGCTTATAAAAATGTGTTGGGGAGATGCATTAAGTAAACTTCATTCTTTAAAAATATATATTTTTATTGATTTCAGAGAGGATAGGAGGGAAAGAGGGAGAGAGAAACATCAATGAAGAGAATGATTGATCGACTGCCTCATACATGCCTCCTTCTGGGATTGAGCCCACAACCCAGGCATATGCCCAGGAATTGAACCACGATCTCCTGGTTCATAAATGGATACTAAACCACTGAGCCACTGCAGCCGGGCAATAGACTTCATTCTTAAAAATATATTGGGAGTAATATGAAATCTAGCTTCAAGAGTCAACAACCCAAATTTATGAGAAATCATCAAGAATTAAAGCAACTCTCCTGCAATGGGAAAAGCCACTCACAGAAATTGATGTCTGTTGAGAACATGCATCACACAGCTGTGCTCTCTGTCTTACATCTGCTCCCAGACAGAGAAGCCCAAATGCCTCTCGTGCCAGAATTTAAAGACTGTGATCCCAGAGCCAGCAGTTATCACCATAAGCCAAAAAATAGGGTGAACTCAATTTAATTGCTCATAAAGGAAAATCAGACTTAGAATAAGAAAATATGTAGATCCCTTCACAACATTATCAAGGTATCTTCTGTCTTAATATTTGTTCAAATCATGAGGACTATACGAAGTGTATATTTTGCTCATTGAAAATAGAGTTCCAATTCTATATAAAAATAAATGACTAGTGGAAAAGGTATTTTATATTCTCTTTGTTTTAGCTCAGGACTCTAATGAGCAGTTTAGATAACTGGCTCATTAGTCCAACTATAAAATATGAATGTGCATTTTGAGAAGGCTCATCTTAAGGGACTATGACAGTTTATGAAGTATGAATATTTCAGCTGATCTATAAATAGCTGGGGCTGAGAGAAATAACAACACCACATCTGGGGCAGGATTTAGGCAGCCGTAGCTACCAGATGGACAATCTGGGGATGAACTTCATATAAGGAGTTCAAGGAGGGCCAGGAGGTCAGAATGCATTTTCTAGAGACAAGAGAGAACTAGAATCAACATCAGAAGAATTCAATAAAAACAAACGCCAATTTGACAACCAAAAAAGGAGAAAAAAAAGCAGGAGAAAACCTTTAATATTGGTAGATGAGCAGAGAATAAAAAAAAATACCTTTGCTCAACTTGACACCAGAAATAACAACTGTTTTAATTTCTATTCTGTTTCTAATCCTTGGCTTTTGAGTATCCATTTTTGAACTATGATTTAGCAATACAAATTTATTTCCTAACTAAAGCAGCGCACACACACACACACACACACACACACACACACACACACAAATACATTTTGGTCATATTTATATGCTTTAAAAAACAAAACTAACAGCTGGTGAACTATAAACCATTTAAAGAACTATTTAGCAAATATAAAATATTAATTTTCATATTAGATTGTTTAATCCATATTGGTGTTTTCATAATCATTCAGTACAAAAACTAGCTGTGGAATCTAGGAATCATCTAACTGAAAAATGAAAATCAACTTTGCTGCCTTGTAGTCTCTGAGACATAATCTCTTAATCACTGCATTGTACCAAGGCATAGAGATGATTTTTTCTCAAATCTCTACTGACATTGCAGAGAAGGATCTACAAAAGGGAAGACTATGAAAGCATAGGCATGCCTTGTCTTCTCTGTTAAAATTGAGGATTAAGTTTTTAGTCAAAGGAGAGTTCAGAGTTCATCTTTAATATCTTAATAAAAGCATGGAATGTAAATGTTATAAAATTAAACTTCTAAAAATAACAATTTCATTTTATTCATTATTTCATCTTACGTCTATTTTCATTGGACTTAAATTGATAAAGAAGATAGTGATTTCTCCTTCTCTTGACTCCTTTACCTGTAGTGACCTTTAAGCATAAGTAATAAAATTATCGAATAAATGTGTTGCTTTTTTACAACTTAACAAAGCACTTTTTTCAGACACTGCATAATAAATTAGATTTTCAAAATGGCTTTTTTCTTCGCTCTTTTGCTATACTCTCAATTGTTCAATTTTCTATATTCTGAGTACCTTTCTGCTAATGATATCTTATTCAAAATTTCTTCTACTGAACTTCATCCTTAATTTTATATCCAATAGAACTTTCTACAGAGATAGAAATATTTGCTATCTACACTGTTCCAAATAGTAGCCCCTAGCCACATGTGGCTATTGAACACTTAAAATGTGACTAGTACAACAAAGAAACTAAAATTTAAATTTAATTAGACATATGTGGCTTTTGGATACTACTGTATTGTACAACAAAGTTCTAGATTTTCATTCTGAAATGCCTGTTAGATTTCTTATGAATATCCCATTAAGATTTTAATTTTAATACATCAATATCTAAAGGTTTATTTCCTGGTCAATGTACCCAGTATCCCTCACCATCAAAATCTATTTTCTGCCTCTGTTATGGTACAGACAAGAGACTTAGAATCAACAAATGCCAATTTGACAACCAAAAAAAAAAGCACACACAAAAAAAGCAGGAGAAACCTTTTAATATTGATAGATGAGCAGATAATTTAAAAAAACACATTTGCTCAACTTGACATCAGAAATAACAACTATTTTAATTTCTATTCTGTTTCTAATCCTTGGTTTTTGAGTATCCGTTTTTGAAATATGATTTAGCAATATTATGGTGTTATAAAAGTTTCCAAGAATCTGAAAGTTATTTTCTTCCAAGGATAGTTTGCTGTCTTCCAGCAGGCATTTAGAGTTGGGTGAACCATTTAGGAACTGAGCTGACTTAGGCGAGGCTTCAGTTTCGTAAGCTTTGTCTACATCTGGTTCACCCAACACAAGAAGTTTCAAGAGAGGACCTGTGTTATGGTGCTTAATGGAACTCTTCCTCCTTGGGGAAGGTCCCCAAATTCTAAGTTTTGTTACTTCAGTGTCATAAAATGTTTAGAAACTGTTCTGTATTCAGTTGTTTCCTGCTTCCCTTCTCAGATGGATGTGAAGTGTAGAAAACAAGACCAAATTGGAAGCTGTAGAGATTGGCTGGAAACCACCTTTGAACGGAAACTTATGAAAACAAATTACAGCCTTCTTGTCTACCTCCAAGTCTCCAACTTCAAAGATGGCAGAGTTTAACAGAGGATGCTGCGACTCTTCATCACCTAACGAAACACATACCCAGGCCAGGAGCTGGAGAATCTATAGGAGAAAATCTACCACGATGTGAAGTCCCTGCAGGTCTGGCTACTACTTCACAACAACAAGGAACCGGCAGATAATGACGCATCTCAAGAACTTCCACAGCTGCTAATACCAGCACTGACCTCCCTTCCTGTTAACAAGAAGATCGTTGCTGCTGCCCGTCTGCCTTCCTGTCCCGGTGTGGACTGTCTCCTGTGGCCACACTCACAGTGAACAATGCAGGGAAAGGAATTCTGCCAAATGGAGTCTCAGTTTAGCTAAGGACACAATATAATCCACCATAGTCTGCGGGGAGCCCAGAGCAACAGTAATTAATATAAATATAAGAAGTCCGGTCAGAAGGCTGAATGGGGCTCTTTTATATTCACAGGGTGAATATCTGCATTTTATTACTGACTGCTGATGACTCAGTGGCCTAAAGCAAACTCCCCCAACCTGATAATCTTACTGTTTACCAAACATCACCATTGATATGTCTGTTTGCATTCCTAAAAGGCAATTGTGTATTTTAGTAAATAAAAGCGGAAGGGAACCCAGACTCAGTGGAACTTGGTCCCTTGTACCAAGCTCACAACTGGCTTCCTCCATCATTTCCAAATTTATATTTCTTGTCTTGTGTATTAATTTGCGCGTGAGCTCTTTCTCCAAGTCTTTGAACCCGATGCCACGCGGGCTGTGGCTTCACAATATAGTCCATCCTTTATCAACTTGAACCCATATACAACCCCTTTATCAACATTTGACATTCAAATAAAGACAAAAGGCATACTTCTGCTAACTTTTGTAATTCCTCGTATAACAGAAAATATGCCAATTACCCTCACTCCCCCACCCCACCCCCCGCCACCACCACCACCTTCACCACAAAAAAAAAAAAAAAAAAAAAAAAAAAGACCAAAAGTCCCTTTGTTGTGGGTGATGTTCATGCTCATGTTCCATCTTCTCATTATTGTGCAGGAAAAAAAAATTATCTACATGGTTAATAAAGAAAAGAAAAGAAAAAAAGGCCCATCATCACCACCAGTCCAGTAATCCCCTTTTTTGCTTCTGTGTTCACCGGCATGAAGAGTCCAAAGTGGTCCAGTGGTTGTCTCTCACTCAGTTGAATGAAACCATTGATGTTTCCTCCGGTGGAAGCCTTCCCCGCCTCGACAGGCAGAACCTAAAGCTGCAGGCAGAGGAAGTAAAGATTTTGCTAGAGCATCAATATAGATCCTAGTGAGATGCGTCACTGCTCTCTCAGTCCTTCGGTTTCCTGACTTGAGTGGCTACAGGAGAAAGAACACATGATTGGTTGCTTACATGCTGGAGGCATTACTCAACCTTTGGAAGGTGTTGCGACCAACTAGTGCATAACTGAGTCTTAAAGAAGACATTGCAACCTGCTTGCAGCCAACATTAACTATTAGGGGCCAGATAAACCTTTGCTCCCATAAAAAAACAGACAAAGGGGAAAAGTAATTTTCAAGGCATTACATCAGGCAGTGAAGGATTGTGATGGCTCAAAATTGAAGTTTATTCATAATTCACTTGAGATCCAAAAATTAATAACCTCAAACCAAATGAAAGTGATGCTTGGATTATCTATATGTAGTGCAGAATGCATCTCTTTATCCCCTTCCCTGTCTACTATCATAGGGCTTACCGTACAAACAATTAGCATTCCTATTGGTTCAGTCAATAAATGTTTTTCAAGCATTTTATTTTTGCTAATACTGTGCTGAGAGTGATGTCAAAAGAGAAGCTAAGCTTTATACCTTAATGGGCTATAGTCAAAGTAATCTTTATTCTGGTGAACGCTGTGAAATGCCATACCAGTCAGCTTGATAAGCACATTGTAAAACTACTAGTTCTCGATTGTTTTATCCTCTTTCAGAAACCTGTGAAGAAGAAGCAGTGTGAGGGAGTTAGCTCTTGAATTGGTCTTTAGAAGCGTAAACGCCATGAAAGTACTCAAAATTCTCTGTGTGTTTCATCTGTGGGAATGAACTGCTGGAAGAAAATTAATCAATAGTAATTATTGATTACCTTCTAAGTTTAAAACTACGATATTTTTTCTAGGGGTTTCTGTATTGTGAAGATACAAAAATACACAATATAGATTTTCCATACTCAAGACATTTATGAACTTGCTGAAAATTATGTTTTCTTCTCTCTCTGCCTTTTCCCAAAAGTATAGCAAGGAGACCATTTCCATGACTCTCCAAATAGTATAAACTCATTCAATATTCAGTTATAAATATTTAATTGAAAATCTACTATGAGCTGGATATTTCTCTGGATTCAAGGCTACAATAGTAACCAAAAGTATAAAATAATCTCTGCCTCCACCCTGGTCAGTTGGCTCAGTTGAAGCATCATCCCATACACCAAAAGGTTGAGGGTTCAATTCTCGGTCAAGGCACATAGTTTGCAGGTTCCATCCAGCAGGGCTGCATATGTTTTTCTCTCACATCAATATTTCTCTAAGTCCTTGGGTGAGGATTTTTTAAAAATGGTCTCTGTCTTCATAAAACTTATCATGAAAAGAGAAAATTATTTACTTAAAATAACAAAAAAAATAGACTAGAAACCCAAATTCACCAAAATATGATTTAAAAGGTGATTGTTGATATTCAATTAAAAACTAAACATAGCAAATAATTAGATTTGAAATTAGATGAGCCACATACATTTGGGTCTGCCTTTCTCCTCCCCATTGCACATTTTCTTCTTCACCCAGAATAGCTCTGAAACTCTATGTATAACATCATTTGCATAATAGCCTTTCTCTTTTTCTTCTGTACTTGGTAACTTGGTTTAGAATATTATTTTCACCAATGCTTGGTTGCAAATGAGTCTCTTTTTTAAAAAAAATGTAGGAATATAATTGTTTAAATACTTAATATGTCATTTTATAAAGCCCTAGTGAACACAGGTTTATATGAATTAAGGTTAGACCATGGCTATAATTGTAGTTCCTATGTGGTAGATTATAAAAAAAAAAAAAAAAAAAAAAAAACTCAGCAAAAAAAGAAATAAAGAAACAATGACAACAAAATCTTCAGGTTCTTTAAACATTTAATGTCTCTTTCTATAAGGCATCCCAAGATGCTACCCAGTATTGCCTACAAAAATGTTTATTTGAATGACCTAAGAAATTGTTGCTTTTACAAAAGGATTCATCCTAAATTTGTTCAAACTTTACTTTCTTGCATTTGAAACAGGATTCAATTTCAATGGACATAAAGTATTATATTTTTCATCTATACATGACAAAGAAAATTTAACAGAGCTTTAATTAGGTTAGATTTCTGCGAGCACTAATGTCTCCCTTTTTCTAGAACATGTAGAAGAAAATAACATTTGAATCTTGGTCTGGAAAATGAACTCCTTGGGTAAGAAGCCTCATAAGTTACTTATGGGAATAATATCATATTTCCTGCTGTCAGAGCAGGGCAAGTTCTTGGAGTACTTACTCCTAAATCCTGCTCACTGTGCTAATTGTGAAAGCAAGTTCCTCCTGGAATCCTGCTTGCTGCCTATTGTTGGAAGTACAGGTCCTATTTTATCCTCTGCTCCACTACACCAACTGTTGGGTCCGAACCCCTCTGCCAGGGGCTGGACCTTCTTGGATGCCAGGTAGTAGATGGAGAAGCGATGAGAAGTTGTGGGTGTATAAGAGAATCTTTATTGTAGAAGCTAGTAGCTATTGCTAACAAGGAGTCACTAGGCAAAATAGCTCTTCAAACAGTCCCTAAAACAGGCAGGCAGCCGCACACCACCTGGGTAACAACACATCTTTCCCACACAGTAGCAGCAGCCTCTGTACCCACAGCCATTATCTGAGCAGCAGTGAGCTGCCTCTAGACCCACAGGATCACATAGCAGTCGCAGCTGAGTTCTCTGGGCTCTGCAGCCTTAGTAACATACTTTAATACTATTTAGACAAGAGAGGCTTTCCACCAAATAGTGACCTCAGTCTTTTGGGTTATAGAAGGGCACGCTTGCACAGTGTACCATGAGATTACTGTGTCCTTGCACCTGTGTATAGCATCTTAGCCTTGGACATCCTGATTAAGATTCCCATGCTCAGAGTGGCCTTGGACATCTGGCATACTCTGAATAGGGTCCTTACACCTACCTGCCTGGCCAGTGTTGCTCAGTGGTTGGTCTTCCACCCATGAACCAGGAGGTCAAAGTTCAATTCCTGGTCAGGGCACATGCCTGGATCGCAGGCTCAATCCCTAGTGTGAGGCATGCAGGAGGCAACCGATCAATGATTCTCTCTCATCATTAATGCTTCTATCTCTCTCCCTCTCCCTTCCTCTTTCTGAAATCAATAAAAATATTTATTTTTTAAATGAAAGAAGGCAAGACACAAAAAAGAAAGGAAGGAAGAAAGGGAGAGAGGGGAGGAAGGAAGAGTGGGAAAGAGGGATGGCAGCAAGGAGAAAGGAAGCCAAGAAGGAGGGAGGAAATGTTTCCCTGCTTTGTCTCTTAAACTTGATATCCACATTTGAAGCACCTACTTGATAATTAATTTGTATATCTGATTTTTTATTTCAACATTAGTAAAAATAAGTTTTTAAATCTTTCTCTACACATAAACATATACATGCACACCTTTTGCACTCTATCCTGCAAGCTTGATCTTCAATTTTCTTTTTCTTATGGATTCTGAATCTCCCATCCTCTTCTCTACCTGGCCTCAAAAATCAAATCAGTTTAGATTCCTTTCTCATTTGTATATTAATTATTTAAATTCTGTTAGTTAATATTTTTCACTGTTTCAAATTTTTTTTCTTGCATCTCTTCATAATGACATTTTTTAACTTAGATTTCTAGCATCCCTTATGATTGCACATAGAGGCAATGATTTCTCTGCTTCTAGTCATGCTCCTCCAATATGCTCTGCTCCATGTTCTCTCCACATTCTTTCTCAGTCTCCTATTTTAAAACCTGTCCTTCTGCTCATTTCCACTAAAATTAGATATCCAAGTCTTCCATGATTAATCCTAACATACTTTTCCAAAGCTGCCTCTCAGTATTTACCACCATAATCCCTTACCATCTACCACCATAATCCCACCAGGCCGCTTTTCTCATTATTCAATACTAGAGGCCTGATGCACGAAATTCATGCATCAGTGGGGTCCCTCGGCCCGGCCTCCGGGATCAAGTCGAAACTGGCTCTCTGACATCCCCGGGGGCTCCCGGATTGCAAAAGGGCGCAGGCCAGGCCAAGGGACCCCAACCAGTGCCTGATTAGGGCCAGGGAGGGACCGTGGGAGGGCTCCAGGGCATGTCTGGACCTTCTTGCTCAGTCCCTATCAGCCGGACCCCAGCAGCAAGCTAACCTAACAGTCAGAGCATCTGCCCCCTGGTGGTCAGTGCACATCATAGCAAGCTGTTGAGCAGCCTTAGCATATCATTAGCATATTATACTTTGATTGGTTGAACAGCTGACTGGCCCCTTAGCCATATTAGGCTTTTATTATATAGGACTAGAGGCCCAGTGCACGAAATTCATGCCAAGCCTGCACCCTCTTCAATCTGGGACCCCTTGTGGGATGTCCGACTGTCCATTTAGGCCCGATCCTACCGGGATCGGGCCTAAATGGGCAGTCGGACATCCCTCTCACAATCCAGGACTGCTGGCTCCCAACTGATCGCCTGCCTGCCTTCCTGATTGCCGCTAACCACTTCTGCATGCCAGCCTGATCACCCCCTAACCACTCCCCTGCCAGCCTGATTGATGCCTAACTGCTCCCCTGCCAGCATGTTTGCCCCTAAGTGCCCTCCCTTGCAGGCCTGCTCCACCCCAAATGCTCTCCCCTGCAGGCCTGCTCCACCCCTACCGCCCTTCCCTGCAGGCCTGGTCACCCCCAACTTCCCTCCTCTGCTGGCCTGGTCACCTCTAACTGCCCTCCCGTGCAGGCTTGATCGTCCCCTACTGCCCTCCCTTGCAAGCCTGTTCCCTCCCTACTGCCCTCCCCTGCTGGCCTGATAGCCCACAACTGCCTTCCCTTGCAGGTCTGGTCCCTCTCAACCACTCTTCCCTGCTGGCCATCTTGTGGTGGCCATCTTTTGTCCACATGGGAGCAGGATCTTTGACCACATGGGGGAGCCATCTTGTGTGTTGGAGTGATGGTAAATTTGCATATTACTCTTTTATTAGATAGGATAGAGGCCTGGTGCACAGGTGGGGGCCTGCTCGTTTTCCCTGAAGGTTGTCCTGGATCAGGGTGGGGGTTCCCTTGGTGTATGGGGCATCTCTGGGCAAGGGGCCTGTGGTGGTTTGCAGGCTGGCCATGCCCCCCAGCGACCCAAGTGGAGGCCCTGGTATCTGGGATTTATTTATCTTCTATAATTGAAACTTTGTAGCCTTAAGCGGAGGCCAAGTCAGGCCAGGAAAGGTGGAAAGCTTGGCTTCCTCCATCTCCGGGGGGCAACTCAAGCCTCCTGCACTCTCCAGCTCTGTGGTTGACATCATTTTTGTTGGGATTTATTTATCTTCTATCATTGAAACTTTATAGCATTGAGTGGAGGCCTGAGAAGGCAAGGGCAGGCGGAAAGCTTGGCTTCCTCCATTGCCGGGGAAACCCAAGCCTCCCTCCTGCTCTCTGTGGCTGTAGCCATCTTGGTTGGGTTTATTTGCATATTCGCTCCTGATTAGCTGGTGGGTGTGGCTTGTGGGCATGGTTTGTGGGTGTAGCAGAGGTACAGTCAATTTGCATATTACTCTTTTATTATATAGGATTCCTTCTTAGATCTGACTTTGAAGCCTAAGCTCTCACCATTTCCCCTCCTTTATTCTACTGCAGTCTTGCAATTTCATTCATTTCTCAGTTTTAATCACATTAATGTAGCCAATTTAGAAGCAGCATTAAAATAAAATTCAAGACTCTGGCTATTTTCAAATCATGATCAGTCCTCCTTCTTAGATGATCATTTAAAATGAAAAATGTTCTTTTTACATAGTTTTTTTTTTTTAGTCTCCAAAGGAAGTTTTTATGAGAGCCAAAAATGGTTTATGCTTTTAAATTGGTAATAAATTCACATAGATGTTACCTGATTAACAGATTCATAGATAACATAATTTTGTAGAAAGATCTAGAATTCAAATGGTATTCAATTAAAGCAGATGTAATGTCCTACTTATCTGAATAAGGTATAGAGTGGCTGAGAATAACTAAAGAGAAACTAAAGGGAATTAAGTAATAGAGTTTAAAGTCTAGCTTGTGGACAATATTCAATCAGCTCTTTTAGAATAAGAAAAGTTTGTGAATTTGGGAATGCTTATTAAAATTCAAGTTTCTTATATTCATCCAGTTGGTTAAGAAATCACTGCTCATCTGCAATTAAAAATATTATTTTATATCAACCCCCACTTTTGAATAACACACATTCTCAATGGTGCTTCAGCTCACGGAGGGCTGAACCATTTGACATGATCTATTGAAAAACATTAAAAACTGGCTTTAAAAACTGGGTTGACCAACTCCCAAAGTAAACTATTTCCTGGTAATTTTAATAATTTCAAGGTCTACACTTGTATAGAAAGTAGTGAGATATGTAGAAACTCTAGGTAGATTTCTGAAAGCTTATATTCATTTTACAAGTTTAGAACTAACATTAGAATTAGTGTTGGGGTTGGTTCAGCATTCATTGAATGGGGACAGAGAGACAGTAAAGATCTTTAATAATACAGTATATTTCATAATTGGTGTTATTTCTCAAAATATTTTCTACTTGAGGGAGATAGATAATTCTTTTTGCCATTAACTTAGGCTTGACCATGTGAATTGCGATGCACCTATCCTTCAATGAAAGATTATACTCTTATCTTGTTGAATCTGGGAGGGGCCATATGACTTGGGTTGGCCAAAAAATAATGTATATAATTTTAAAAGAGCTTTAAGAGATTGTGGTTCACATCTCATTCTTTTCCTTCTGGCATGAGACTCCTAGATAGGAACAGTTTCATTAACAATAACCTGGAATGCAGACAACATGGAAAAAAATGAAACAGACATGAGAAACTTGTTTTGTAAAACACTGAGATTTGGGGGTTGTTTGTTGTGGCAAAATAACCTATCTGACCAAACCCTGTTTAATACAATGAATTGCATCCTTTGAACATTTCAATTTATATTTTGTGCAGATGTAAAAGCTAAATGATTCTACATTTCCAATTTCATTCCAAATAACATGAAAGCTTTATTCATTCAATTTCCCAATAGGAGTTATGTCTGTAAGTATTAAAGGGTACACTGTGAAATGTCTCCCTCACTCCCTTCTTGCTCCTGCTTCCATTTTTTTCTTTACTGTTTAAATCATTGTTCTTAGACTCTTTGTATCTTTTAAGAACTTCTTTATGAACATCCAAGTAAACATACATATAGATTCAATTTTTTGCTATTTTTACACAAATGATGACACATTATGCACATTGTTCTGAACATAACTTTTTACTGAGAGTATATCTTGGAGACTTTCTATATCAGTGCATAGATAAGTACTCATTGTTTTTTATGTACATACTAGATGCCCAGTGCATGAAATTTGTGCAAGGGGGGGGGGCCTGGTGTTTTCAGCCTGGCCTGAACCCTCTCCAATCTGGGACCCCTCGAGGGATGTCCAACTACTGCTTTAGCGGATGTCTGACTGTCCTAACCACTCGCATGCCTGCCTGCCTGATCGCCCCAACCACCTCTGCCTGCCAGCCTGGTGCCCCTAACTGCTCTCCTGCCAGCCTGATTGCCCCTAACTGCCCTCCCCTGCCAGCCTGATTGCCCCTAACTGCCCTCCCCTGCCGGCCTGATCGCCCCTAACCACCTCTGCCTTGGTCCCCACCACCGTGGCTTTGTCCAGAAGGACTTCTGGAAGATGTCCAGTATAATTAGCATATTACTCTTTTATTAGTATAGAATTATACTAATAAATGTTACTTGCGTTTTATTAGTATAGAATCTATATTCTACATTATATGGGAGTATCATCATTTAAGTTTTCTCCTTTTAATAGCATTTTGGGTGGTTTTATTCTTTGGTTATTGCCAACAATGCTGTAATAAATAAACTTATTTGTGTCATTTTGTATATGTACAACCCCATATGTAAATGAAATTCCAAGAAGCAGAATTGTTTGTTCAAAAATATGAGTTTGAAATTTGGATAGATATTGCTGAATTTCTGACTATAGGTATTGTACTAATTTATACTCCCACCAGCAATGTATTAAGGTTTCTGATTTTCTAAGTGCCTTGCCAAGAGTATGGTACCAAACTTCAGGATGTTTATAAATATGATAAGTGAATGATGGCACTTCAATGTAGCTTTATTTTGCATCATTCTTATCATAAGAGAGATAGCATGTCACTCCCAACAATGTACTTATTCTTCTTTACTATTGCCCCAGGCATCTGCTTAGCAAATCATCCCTGAATCAGACTATTTTCTGATTATTATCTCCTTTCTTTCATTTGTTGCTATTATTCTAAATACCTTTCTGCTTCTAATTTCTAATTTCCATTTCTTCAGTTTGACCCCCTTTGACTTAGTGCTTTCTTGACTTACTAGAATATAAATATCCTTGGATAAAGTGGGATGTTATTTGCAACAAATCAGTGTTTCACAAAATAAAGTGAATAAATCCATTGATCTGCTTTCTAATGAGATTTCTTTTTCATTAAATTTATTGGGTGACATTTATATATATATAAAAGCTTAAGTGACCGAATGACTGAACGACCGAATGAATGAATGACTGAACGACCAGTCAACCGATTGTTATGACGCACACTGACCACCAGAGGGCAGCCACTCAATGCAGAAGCTGCCCCCTGGTGGTCAGTGCACTCCCACAGCCAACCTCCCATGGGCGGCCAACCTCCAGCAGTCCCTTCCCCTGGCCGGCCGCCCTCCCAGCCCCCCGTGATCAGCCCCGATCACCTGTCAGGCCGAGGGACCCCACCCATGCATGAATTTGTGCACTGAGACTCTAGTTGGTTAATAAGATTATATAGGTTTCAAGTGTACATTTCTATACATGATCTATACATTGTATTGTGTGTCCACCACCCAAAGTCAAATAATCTTCCGTCACCATATATTTGACACTTTACTACCGTCAAACCCCCTTCTCTCTGATAGCAACCGTAGTGATGTCTGTATCTCTGATTTTTTGTTTATTTTACTTGTGAGATTTCTTAACTTAAAAATCTAGGGGTTTCTGGCTTATCCCTGAAGAAAGATGAAAAAGGAAACAGAAAAGATGTTTGATAGCACCAAGAGAAATCTCTGTCCAAGGAAAATTATTATTTTAGTAGGACTAACTCTATTTTAAATTCAACAGACTTTATACTTAAACTAGTGGCCCAGTGCATGAAATGTGTGCACACTAAAGGGGATTAGAGGAAATATTTTAGTATTGCTATTTGCCCTTTCTCTATAATAGAAGTGTCAGAGATGAAATAAAATTAGTAAAATGTATATGAAAATCTTCCTCCTGTCAGAGTCTGGGGCATGCCGCGGGACCCAAAGTCAAGTCCTCACCCACCTACAACACCTCAAAATCTCTCAAGACCCAGACCCGGCTGGCCCCACCCTTGTCAAGCCCTGCCAGGTGGAGGGCACAGCCTCAGGGCCCCCAGCATGGCGCCAGGTGGTGGGTGCAGCCTCAGGTCTCCCAGCGCACTCTCAGGTCCCCCGACCTGGCACCGGGGTGGGGGTGTGTGGCCTGAGGTCCCTCAGCCCGGAGTAGGGGGAGCAGCCTAGGGTCCCCCATCAAGTCTGGCTGGGCGGGGGTCAGGGCCTGAGGTCCCCCGTCAAGCCCTGCCAGGCAGAGGGTGCAGCCTGAGGTCTCCTGTCAAGCTGCCTAGGCATGGAGCGCATCCGCAGGTCCCTTGCCCTGGCTCAGTGCCACACAGCCTCAGGTCCCTGCTGATTGCTCGTTAAGGCTCCTTACGGGAACTTGGCCTCCCCTGTGGGCGCAGCCATCTTTGTGATGGTGTGATGGTCAATTTGCTTATTCCCTCTTCATTAGATAGGATATCTTGACTTGTAATCTCTCTGATCTCTCTGTTCTTTCTCTCTCTTTCCCTCTTTCTTACTCACTTTACACTTTACTTCACACAAAATTAAGAAAGCATAAAGACAATTGACTGAGGAGCTTATTCGAAGGAAGCCATCCCTGGGCATCAAAGTTGGTTTAAGAACTAGAGAAAATGAAACAGTATTTGTAATCTTCAGGTTTGAAACTGATTATTTTTGTAAACTATATTATAGTTATTATTATGCAATCAAAGATCCTGGTTTCATGTTTATTTATCAGTAATTCCTGGCTGAGAGCTTTACAATATATAAAAACTGCTTCTTTCTATTCTGCCAGAATAGTTGTTCATCAAATTGAATTATGAACAAATGGAATTTTCTCTATGAGATACACTTTTTCATTTTCTGCATAGCTGTTAGTCAATGTTTAGATAATTGAAATCTCCCATGAGCAATATTTTGACTTTTTCAGACCTTTTCTGATCTATACAAATACTTTACAGTTTGATTTCACTAATGTGTTTTTGCAGATCAATTGGGAACCAGAAGCATCTTGTTCCCTTTTCTAATGTTACATTTTATCTATATAGTAAAGAGAATCTGTCAGTCAAGATGTTATGTATCCATCCATCCATCTGGCAATTCACAGTTTCTATCACAGACCCTGACAAAATGTCAAAATCCCCATGTCAGAGAATATAACACTCATTTTAAAAATGCATAAAATTTTAAATGTCAGTATTTATAAAGTCAGAATGCAAGTCTATCTTTAAGTTAGAAATATGTAGGTTTCCAAGCCCCCCAAGTCTCCTGAGAATGAGTTAGGGGTGTGATAGGTGGGCTAAGGTATAAAATATGACAGGGATGTTGGCAGTGATGTTGACATGCTTTACTTGCATTTAATCCAGCTCCTTCCCTGACTCCTAGCACACGATTTTGGAAGGCAGTCTAGAGAAATATTTTCCTCCACAGCTTATTCCATCCTCCTGTTCTTGTCCTCATTTTGAAATGGCAATGATGCCATCAGCTCAGCCTGCTCTTCTAAAGGAGCCTATTTGTCTTTGTTGTAGTTTGAAAACTTATCCTCAAGAAAAGGGCAATATTTTTAGGAACACCTAGGGTGACAGAAGGAAAAAAATGTGGATTCTCTCCCAACCTGGAACTCTTTTATATCTCCACAGCATGACATTTGATTTGAATTTTCATATAATAAGTAATTATGTACTTGACTTAATGACCCTCTAGATGTAGGTTTCTGGAGAAAAGGTTTGATTATTGCCCCCAGAATCCCATGCATGCTGCCTTGTAATATATAGGTAACATATAAAACTGTGTTGATTGAGTTAAATAGTTAAGGTTTCTAGGTTTGATCGATACCACTCTTATTTCACTCTCCTAGACCAATTGCTTTCAACTGAGTAGTCAGCAATGTATTGATATGTATAAATTTAAATATATTTTCACATTTTAATTATTTAATTTTTAATTATTAAAACTAGAGGCCTGGTGAGTGAAATTTGTGCACGGGAGGGAGGAGTCGGGGGGGTCCCTCAGCCCAGCCTGCAATGACTCCAGTGGCTCCTTCCTCCCTCCACTGGACAGGGGTATGGGACACTGGGCTTGTGTCTCTGGAGCAACTCCACTAGCATCCAGCCCTGGCCATTATGGGCGCTGCCATCTTTGTGTCAGAATGATGGTTAATTTGCATATTACCCTTTTATTAGATAGGCTATTGTTTGACTATAACAATATTAACTTTAAAAATATATACTTTGTGCCCTAGCTGATTTGGCTCAGTGGATAGACTTTTGGCCCATGGACTGAAGGATCCTGGGTTGGATTCCCATCAATGCCATGTGCCTTGGTCGCAGATTAGTCACCAGCCTAGGTGGCACGTGAGGGTGGGAGGCAACCAGTCAATGTGTCTCTCTCATACTGTTTCTCTGTTTCTCTCTCTGTCTCTCCCCTTCCCTTCCACTCTCTACAAAAATCAATGGAAAAATATCCTTGGGTGAGGATTAACAAAATACATACATATATATATATATATATATATATATATATATATATATATGTGTGTGTGTGTGTGTGTGTGTGTGTGTGTGTATACACATGTATGCATACACTTTGTGTATGTTTCATAATATATATAACATTTATTTTTATAGAATGTGTATAATATTTATAAATAAATATATATGTATTAGAGATATGTATTCATATTATTTATTAAAATGATCATGAAATCATAAAATAATGGAAACTATTCTCCTAGAATATAATCCATAAGGAAAGTGAGAGGTTGAGCCTCCCAGATGAGGACAATTTTATGGGAACATTCAAGTTATGTTTGGATTGTTATATCTATTTTATTCTTTTTTCCTGGAATAATAAAAGGTAAAGGGTTTGAGACTGAGATTCAAAAAGAATTCAGATTGGCTTCTTTCATTTGGTAATATGCATTGCCAAGATTTGTTTCCTCCTTGTCTTTCATGGCTTGATAGCTCACTTTTTTTTTAGTACTGAATAATATTCCATAGTCAGACTGTGCCACAGTTTATCCATTCACTTACTAAAGAACATATTGGTTGCTTCCAAGTTTTTGCAATTATGAATGAAACTGTTATATACGTCCTTGTGCAGGTTATCGTGTGTGGCTATAAAATTTCAGCTCCATTGGGTAAATACCAAGGAGTGCAATTTCTGGATCTTACATTAAGGTTTATGATCCATTTTGAGTTCATTTTTGTGAGGGGTGTAAGATCTGTATGCAGATTCGTTTTTTAATAGATGGATAACAGCATTTGTTGAAAGACTATCTCTTTTGCATTGTATTTCCTTTGCTCCTTTGTCCAAAATCAGTTGACTATATTTGTGTGAGTGTTTTAGATCATTTAATGTTTATTATATGAATCAATTTTCCCCCATCTCTAGTCCATTTTAAAATCTGAATTCTGTAGTTATAAAAATTTATTTTTATTTTATGACCTGATATTATCATTCAAAATTTGAATGTTAATTTATTGTAAATATAGACAAAAATGTTATATTGCTTTGGCTAATAAACAATTATTTCAAGAGTGTTAATCAGGCTGGTGTGAAGGCCTTCAATATTTCTAATATAATTAATTCCACAAGGTCTCTGATAAAGGGAAGCAGGATCATAAAGCTCATTGGACAATGCCAGCCATGGTCTGGTTTGATTTTTTTCTAGTTGCTGCCCTGGCTTTTGCTTCTCTCTGATTGAGGTGTGTAAATTGCATCTCTTTATGTAATCTTATATTTGAACAACACCAAATGTTCCTTCTCTTTTATAGTACTAAACATCTCCAAGGCAACCAAGGCCTTTAGTTGAATAGAAAGTGATGTAGAAGGAAATATTTAAAAGAAAATCACAAATATACACTTAAAAAAAAAATGGACCCTTCTTAAACTGATCATTCTCCACTTATCTGACACTTGGCTTCAGCTGGCTCTTCTCCACCTTTGAAATCTAAATATCTCAATCTTTGACAGCATCCTTATATTTAAAGTGAGTCTCATATACACAGCATATTTTTCTTTAAAATCTGACAAATTGTTTTTTAATTGGATTATTCAGTATATTTACATTCAATGTAATTATTGATATGGTTGATCTACCATATTACTCCTTGCTTTCTTTTCGTGCTCACTTTTCTTTGTTTATTTGATTTCCCTTTCTTGCCAAGAACAATGCATGCATTCAATTCTTGTTCATTCTCACTTCCAAATAATCCCTAATTCCTTCAAATATAACTCTTTTACACTTAAAATTAGGCTAGTTCCTCAACTATTATTACTACTTCTTTTGTTCAACAATTTCCAGTTCTTGCTTGGTTACCTCAGTAGACTTATCTTTCCTGCACCTTCTTTTGCCTTAATTCACCACATTGCAAGATCTTTCTAAAATGCCAGTTTTAGTATATCATCTTCTATATACAGTAATTATTCAATGGCTAAACATTATAATATCAGTTTTGGAAAAGCTTGAGTTACTTATGAAGAGCTCAAAAGTTTATCTTCTTCCCACAACCTCTTCAACTCCTATACAACAAATACATTGAACTACATGATATATTTCATACATACCATGTTATTTCTCTGCTTTGAGCCTGAAGAATACTCTCATTTTCCTTGTTAGCACCTGTCCCCAAATCTTCTCCATTTAACCTTCCTCAAATCAGCTTCCAAAAGAAAGCTAATCACATTTTGTTCCAAACACTTTCCTTCCACATATATCTATTTTAAATTAAAATGTCTTGTCTGTTCCATGTTAAAGAATAATGGCTTGTCTGTTCCTTCTCTGAACAATGCCATTCTTCAGGACTTAGGAATGAATCTTGTATGTAAAACTCTTGCAACATAATAAGTATTGTATAAATAGTTGTTATTTCCTGTCTGTAACAAAAGCATAACACCTACCAGACAGGAGGGGCACATTAATGTGTTAAACAAATGTTTATATGAATGTATAAATCAGTAAAGGGTCAATAAGTGAAAATGTGAGACTATGTACTTAAAAGATTACTACACCAGATGGTAACAAATATTTCACTTCATCTTTGGAATATCAGAGGCAATATCAATGTTAGCATGTAATCATGATAATATTTCCTATTTTGCATAGTTTATGTTGAGAAAGTTTTCCCTTTAACCAATATTTAGAATTGGAAAGCAGCATAGGGCTCATGACAATTTTGGAGAAACAATCTTTCTTATATTGACACTGCATTGAAGACTTGCTGAGAATAGTTGTCAGTTACTTACATATTAATAAGTTTAGGAAATGAAAGAATATTTTTCCCTTTTTCTTTCTGAGCTGGAACTCTTCTATAACAAAAGACAGATTAACACTAGAAGTACAAACAAGTTCATTAAAGTGTGTACTTAATGTACACATAGGTGATGCACAGGGGAAATTAATAACTCAGAGGTTTGGTTAGAACTTGAGTTTATATTGTATCTTAGTATAAAAACCAATACATTTTTAGAAAAGTGACAAGACAAAAGAAACTACCTCAAGTTTCTTGGGCAACAAATTGTGGGAAGGCAAATATATGAAAAACTAATGGTAGATAAAGACTAGCTAATAAATTTTTTTATATAGATTCTGCTGGTGCTTCTCCAGGCTGATGGGGTCTAAAGTTGTCTCTGTTGATTATATTTTGTACGTCCTGGTAGAGAAGGGAGGAAGGACCTCTTTGAAAATGTATGTCCTGCTTCTGGACAAATAGGAGGAAGGCAGAGAGCTTTTCTTGTATCTGCTTCTCAATTGCTTGAGCTCAAAAATAATCCTTATCTCAAAGTAGCATATTTTGTGGTGGCCTAGCTGCCATTCTCCTAAAGAAATACACTTGACTCAGCTGTGGGTAGTGAATCCTTTTGTTAGCAAAACAGATAAAAGTAAAAATAACTTCAAATTCTCTAGTACACACACATATGTAGTTTCCTTCATAATATACTCATTACACTTTTTTTGGCCGACTTACTGTTGTCTTTGCAAATTCATAAACAGATAAAATTACATTCTATATTTTAGAATGTTCTTGTTGGATGTGAGCACAATGTAAGCTAGAATACCAAACCTCTCTTTAAATATGAAAATTTTTACTAAATGAAGGAATTTGTCATTATCTTGACTTTACATAGGTCTGTCTTTGTGTGTTTTTTCCCCAGAGGCCACAATTTACAAGTCTATGTTTATTATTTTTCAGTGTAGATTAACACATATATAAAACTCAACTTCTCTCCCTCATCTTTATTTTTTATTATGTATCTAACTTTGACTTGACTAGTAGGTTTGTATTTTCCAGAGCAAAATATTTATGGAAAAATCAAAGTTATAGGCATATTCATTTATTTCTTAAATTTAAAAAAATCAGATTTTAAAGATTAAAAAAAAAGGCCTTATAAAGAAAACATTGTTGCTAAAGTGAGAACCCTAAACTAAGGGAAAAATGAAAGGAGCTGGATTCTAAAGTCCCAAAAATTACACATCTGACCTTTGCCACTCAGTTGCTGTGTGACATAGAAAAAATTACAGTATTCCTCTGACTCTTGGTTTCTTTATTTAGAAAGTGATGCTATGGTTCAAACTTGTTGAGATTAAATATTTATAATGGGACAGCTGAGACTATTATCCTAGAACGTCCATAAGAAGAGAGACCTTGCCTCTCTCACTCACTGTGTATCCAACAGATAGCACATAAATAGTACTCAATAAGTATTTATTTAATAAATAATAAATTTGGAGAGTTGTGGTGAAGCTTATGTAAACTAACCAGCACATTTGTAGGCCCTTAACACAAGTATGCATTTTCTTCTGGTTAATTTGAGTTGGCCCTTTCGGGTTTTTCACTTTTACCATCCTATACAATGAAAGCCTAGGTGGCATCGCATGACGCCCTTGCACAACATTGTCACAAGATGGCTGCCGCGACGACACCACAGGATGGCCGGCAAGGGGGGGCAGTTGTGGGCGATCAGGCCACCAGGAGAGGGCAGTTGTGGGCAATCAGGCCACCAGGAGAGGGCAGTTGGGGGCAATCAGGCCAGCAGGGGAGGGCAGTTGGGGGCGATCGGGCCAGCAGGGGAGGGCAGTTGGGGGCGATCGGGCCAGCAAGGGAGGGCAGATGGGGGCGATCAGGCTGGCAGGGGAGGGCAGTTAAGGGTGACCAGGCCAGCAGGGGAGGATTGTTGGGGGTGACCATGCCTGCAGGGGAGGGCAGTCGGGGGCAATCGTGCCAGCAGGGGAGGGCAGTTGGAGGCGATCGGGCCGGCAGGGGAGGGCAGAGGGGGGCAATCGGGCCAGCAGGGGAGGGCAGTTAAAGGTGACCAGGCCAGCAGGGAAAGGCAGTTAGGGGCAATCGGGCTGGCAGGAGAGCAGTTAGGTGTCAATCAGGTCCACAGGGCAATGGTTAGGGAGCGATCAGGCTGGCAGGCAGAAGTGGTTAGGGGCAATCAGGCAGGCAGGCAGGCGGTTAGGAGCGGTTAGGAGCCAGCAGTCCTGGATTGCGAGAGGGATGTCCAACTGCGGGTTTAGGCCCGATCCATGCAGGATTAGGCCTAAACCAGCAGACAGACATCCCCTGAGGGGTCCCAGATTGGAGAGGGTGCAGGATGGGTTGAGGGACACTTCCCCATGCACAGATTTTTTGCACTGGGCCTCTAGTCTATATATATAAAAGCCAAGTGACCAAATGGCGGAATGACCAGAAGGACCGGTGGCTATGGAGTGCACTGTGGCAGCCAACTGGCCCTATACGGGTGTGAGGCTGGCCAGGCAACTGCCCATGGTTCCTCCCCCTGCCAGCCCTGCCCCAATTCAGCCCTTTCCACCCCAATCACTGAAGTGTGACCTTCAGTGATTCTAAGTAAGTAAATGCTCTACAGCCTTCATAGACCAGGAATCTGAATGACAAGTGATCAGGAGGAAAACTGCTCAAGGTCTGGACCATAAGTCAGGTGTGCAGGAGAGGTGCCCAGCACAAGCTCCATCTTCCTGCGTCCTCTCTCCACTGCTTACTACCAAAGAGGGCAGCCATATCACACCACGGCCTCTCTTTAGAGGGTTTGTCAGCAGGGAATTAAACCACATTACCTGTCTAGGGCGAGGCTTAGAAACAGAAGCTCTAAGTGTCCCTGACACTAAAGCGCCTTTGAAGCTTCAACTCATCCAAAAGCCAACAGCAAACGTGTATACACCCTGCAAAGATCTTTGATACTAATAACTCCCCCCGGCCAGCCCTGCCCCCGATCATTCCCCCCACGCCACCTGAATGGGGGCAGGCTGGCCAGACCCCACCTGTGCACCAATTCAGGTACTGGGCCTCTAATTTTGTTATAAATGTGTTATCATTTTGTTGAGGTTGTAGCTTGCTGAAATTATTAACATTTTTGGACATGGCTGGTCATTGTAATGGATAAGATTATTATGTTTATCTTATATTGGAAATTTATCTTACAGTTGTCTACTGTCATTAGATCTTACATAATACAAAATTCAACAGGAAAAATAAAATGCATTAAGGACAGAAGAGGAGATTTTCATGGATTTTCTTTAAAATTACTGTACTGAACATATTATGTGCTCAGAAATGACTGCGTTCAGCATAAAGCTGCTTTTATTTCCTTTCCACTTCTGAAGCCTGAGGGAAGCTTACAGGTCTCCTGGCAGATTATGGCTCTATGTAAACGAAGAAAAGAAGATTAAAGCTGTGAGAGCTTTCCCACCCCATGAGCAGCTCTGTTTAAAGAAAAATAAATGGCTTTCCTTACTTGCATGTCACAGAGAAACAGGTTTCAATCACTAGAGGTATGCCATGTGAGACATGAAGAAAAAGGCCTTCCATTGTTAAGTAGCAGCATCTGATTAACACAGCTCTCCTTCTAAAGTGTCTAAATGCTCCCTTTACCTTAAAGAGAAGCTCAGATCATTCAGAAAGTTCAAAAACGCATGAAAGCTTGCTTTGACATCAATCCTTAAGAATTAGTTTTAAATTCAGTTCCCTTGTTTAACATGCGTATTTGCCCACATCCTTGAGTTCTCTCTCTTCAAAGGTGTAACTTATTTAAATTTGGAGAGAATAAACTTACATCACAATATTCCAGGATATAAAAGAATTAACAACAGTTATGAAACCAAAGTTGTAACTTCTTTTTTTTTTTAATGGACTCAACCATAATGGCCACATAAGATTTAGCACTTGTTTGCATGCTTCTAGAGAGAGGGCAAGCTCACTATTTCTCAAAAATCAAAGCAAAACACAAAACATAGCAGAAACATAGCAGCATTGGATACTTAGATTTAAAGAAAAATTACACTTCTAGTAAATTGAAATGTGGCTCCTTTTAATTGCCAATCATTAGTACATCTAAATTTATAAAAGCCTAAGTGACAGTTTGACTGTTTGACTGGTAGCTAATGTAAAAGGACCACCAGAGGGCAGATGCTCAAGGCACAGGCATGGAAACATGGAACAGACTGAAGAATCTCAGAGGGAAGGGGGGAGGGGGAGAGAGGGAAGAGATTAATCAAAGATCTTATATGCCTACTAGAGGCCCGGTGCATGGATTCGTGCACCGGTGGGGTCCCTAGGCCTGGCCTGCGGGGATTGTGTTGAAACTGGCAGTTCGACATCCCCCAAGGGGTCCTAGATTGCGAGAGGGTGCAGGCCAGGTCGAGGGACCCCACCAGTGCACAAATCTGTGCACCAGGCCTCTAGTTTTTCTATATGTAGCTATCCAGAACAAATATACGTAATATTTTTCTACATTATAGAGTCACATTCTTTTTACAATGCAGAGCAATGGCTTGGTAAAGCTGTCTTCAGTCTAAATAAAGTTATTTTGACAGTGTTTTTCCATCTTGATCATGCAATAGAAAAATTGTACCACAGGATTGTCTATAGTGCACAAGTA
This sequence comes from Eptesicus fuscus, assembly GCF_027574615.1. Lineage (NCBI taxonomy): Eukaryota > Metazoa > Chordata > Mammalia > Chiroptera > Vespertilionidae > Eptesicus > Eptesicus fuscus. The sequence goes on along the minus strand of NC_072474.1, from coordinate 90,351,786 downwards.
AGTAACAAAAAAAAGCATTACAATAAATTCCTCTAATTAGTTAGTAAACTTTAAAAATAAAATTTCATTCATTCAAGTTTCCAATTTATATAATTTAACATGACTGAAAGCAAATGTGTATTGATCATTTTCAAACAAGATGGTACCTATGTATGCTAGGCACTTTTCTAAAGACTTTACAAATATCAAGTTATCTAATTTCCATAACAATTTACAAAGTAGATACTTTTGTGATCCTTATTTTATGGATGAAAAACAGAACATTTGAGAATAATTTATCTAAAATCATATAGCTAGTAAATAATCAAGCTGGGATTTGGGCGTAGTGCTGCCTCCCTCCAAAGCACTTTCTCTTCACCAAGCAATCTTATAAGAGGTTACTAGTCTTGTTTCACAAATGTGGAAACTAGGGTAGAGAGATAAAATACTTTTCTTATGCCTGTGGGAATCTGGAAACCAGACCCTGTAAGAAAGAAAATGCAGGAGAAAATTTGAAAATGTAAATGAATAAAAATAATCATAAAATAAAAATAAATGAAAGGTAAGCCTTTGCTGAACTTCATCCAACTGAATTGATGAATTAAATCTGGTGGCATTAATAGTATAGAAAAGGTCACAAAGCAGTGTGTGCCCGCATCCACTAACTAAATAGCTTTATACCTTTCAAATAGCAGAATTTCAACTCACCTGTCTTTTTAAAAATATCTTAGTAGGATCTACTAAAATGCAATTCCCATTGGTGACTTTGTTTCTAATTAGTGTTTCAACTGTTCTTTCTTTCCAACACGACTCCGGACTATTGACCTATTTTTCTCTTCTCGTTTCTTTCATGCACCAATCTACTGGGCTTCATGTCCTTGTTCAACTGCACACGCACAAACAGAGGTCTGTCCTCACTTTGATTCACCTGGAAGTATTTTTTTTCTGTACTTCACAAATTACAACTATGTCTTTAGATGCTTCTGTACAAAGAAGAGGCTGTTTGAACTAGGGAAATACCGCCTCTATCTCTTGCAGTATTGCATAACAGAACAGCTCCTGTCCTGTGTAGAGGCAAATGTTGACTTTGTAGCAGTCACTTGCAAACAAACTTCAATTTCCCTCTGGGAAACACCATTCACCCGCTCTTAGATCATTAGGGTTCAAGTGAAGCTGACACCACTTTTAACTCACACAATGGGAACGTGACTGAAACTTACAACAATGTGGTTTGCTTGTTTTTTTACAATTCAGAACATATTTCCCCCACCTTTTTTTTTACACCCCGATGACCAGACATTACATAACTTAATATGTGATCATCCCAATACATCCCGTACCCATCCAGCACCACACCTAGCTATCAGAGTATTACTGACTGCATTCGCTATGCTGTAATTTACATCCCCATGACTATTCTGTAACAACCCATTTGTTCTTCTTAATTCCTTCAGCATTTGTGCCCACCATCCCCAAATCCCCTCCCATCTGGCAACCAACCGAATTTCTATGAGTCTGTTTCTGTTTTGCTTGTTCATTTTGTTTGCAGATTCAATGTTGATAGATATGTATTTATTGCCATTTGATTGTTCATATTTTTGTAATGGAAATATGAATCAATCAGGATAATGGGACACACACACAGAACTGGTAGAATTATGTAAAAGGGTCTCTTAATTTTTCTCTGGGACCTGTCATTTTAAGGAGAATACCCCACCTTTCAATATTTGATCATGCTTGATAACTCATCACACACAATATCTGATCAAATCCCTCATCCCCACACTCCCCAGGTTAGATCTGATCACCGTGGCCTGCCATCAGCAGGAAGTCTGTCAAGTCAGGTTAGCCAGAAATCCCACTTTAACCCAAATGTTTCCTGTTAATAATTTTCCATCCACTGGCCTCCCCACCCCTTGGCTATAAATTTTCAGAATTACGTCCAGTTCAATACTGAGGTCTCCTTCCCCCTGTAACAGTTCCTGAGTGAAATATATATTTTACCATTTCACTGTCAGGCTCTGGTTTTTCTTTGACAACATCAACAGGAAAGTCTGGAGTGGGAGGTGAGAGGTTTTGGTGATGCATTACCTTGTTGACACTGATCAATGCCCTCCTTTAGCTAGTTATGGCAGTGGTGGCTGGATCAAGAGACAGAGCCTCCAAGAGAATCTGAAGTGCCACAGCAGGTGCCTGATTGATATATGCACCCTAGTGATTTACCTCTTGTAGTTTTATTACATGGCACTGGGAGGGTCCCATCATAGAATTGTCTGAGCTGTGAAAGTAACCACTCTTTCAATTTTACTTCATTATCATCTCCTTTCTAGGCCACATTGGAATGTTCCTTGACAAAGAGTGTCAAAACAAGCCAAAGGAAAATTGTTTGGGCAAAAAATGAAAAAGGATCGCAAGTCAAATTTATAGAAAAGATTCCTTTATTAACTTTTGGTCGAGAATATGTTTGTATATTTTCAGAAAACAACTCCGAGACCATGTGGATTCCTGCAACAGAGAGGAATTGACAGGAGTGATCCAGCCATGAAGACAGAAGAAAAACAGTCCAGAGATGGAAGATGCTGACGATGCCTTGCCATACTAGCAGTCAGCAGATGTGTGTCGCTGCAGGTTGCCCAGGACCAAACCAGAGAGGGTCGGACCTGTATTACCACCATTTGTCCACCATCCAGAACTGAAATATCATTGCTGACATGTATACATAAGGAACTGTTTGACATAGAAATTGGGACTCAAAAGAACTGTTGGCCCAGAAAGAAACTCACTATAGACTGATTCATTTGCCTCTCAGCATAGTCATTATTGCTTGTCTCATATTCGGTTCTTATAAGTGTATTTCTAAAAGCACATGATCTCACTCATCTAGGGGAAATAATGAACAACATAGACTGATGAACAAGAACAGCATCGATCAGACTGTGAGACATCAGAGGGAAGGTAAGGGAGGATGGGGATAAGGGAGATAGATTAACCAAAGGACTTGTGTGCTTGCATATGAGCCTAACCAGTGATCACGGACAACAGGGGGGTGGGGGCATGCGTGGGGAGGGATTTGGGATGGGAATGGGGGGGATGAGGACAAATATGTGATACCTTAATCAATAAAGTAATTAAAAAAAAAAACGCCAACTCATTGGCACTGAAATATACATGTAACCAGTAAAAAATAAATAAATAAATAAAATAAAAAATAAATTGTTTGTTTCAAGTCACAGAGTCATCAAAAGGGAGTGCTTGATCAAAGTGTATATGTTGAAATTATGTATGGATATTATTAGTTTGCTTCATTTTAAAAAATATTTATTTCCATCACTGATAAAAATTTTTGACAGTAAAAAAAAAAAAAAAAAAAAAAGAGGTTGGGATTGGTTTAAGTAAATGTGGATCCTGTTATTTGAATCCCTGGTCTCTTACTACATCAAGATACTAAGGCACAGCTTTCTTCACCTTTGGCAATTTTTGTATTATAAACTTTATTTATTTTTAATTTTTTAATTTTTTGTTAATCCTCACTCGAGGATATTTTTCCATTGACTTTTAGGGAGAATAGAAGAGGGAGGGAAAGACAGAGAGAAACACCGATGTGAGAGAAACAGATCCATTGGTTGCCCACTGCACAAGTCCTGATCAGGGCCAGGGCTGGGGAGGAACCTGCATCAGAGGTACGTGCCCTTGACCAGAATGGAACCCGACCCTTTGGTCCGCAGGCCGATGCTCTAGCCACTGAGCCAAACTGGTTAGGGTGTATTATAAACTTTATTGTTCAGTAGTCTTCCTTCCTTTAGGGCCTGTCCCCTACTCCTCAATTCCATAAAGCATATGTGTGGATAACTAGAACCTGATTTGAACAGGGCTTATTCCTGACCTTCCCCCATCTCCCTGAAATTCTGGAATCCCATGAAAATCAATCATATATTTTCCTATTTATGCACAATAGACAATAAAAAATTTGAGCAGTATTCCATTGATTACATTTTTAAATAGATAAAAATTCAAATATAAAATAAATATATACAGTAAAGAGAGTAAATCATAGTAATAAAATAAAAAATACCTCAAATGATTGACTGTAGACAAAATTTAAAAACAAATACTTTTAAAAGAATTTGAAAGAAAAATGCAGCAAAGAATTTATTAACAGTGACATATAAAATGATATACAGCTTATTCTCAATATTTGTGAAAATTATGTTCTTTAAAGTAACCAAATTAGCAAGTCTTGAAATATTATTTGTAGGGGAAATATACAGGGTTAGATTCCTGTTAGTATCTAATCACATTTTTTTTTCAATCAATCCATACATGATATTGTTTTAGACGTGTTTCTGCTTAAAAACAATATATTTAATATATGTATTACTGATCCATTGAATTCATAACTAATAACAACATTTATCCCTAAGTGAAGCTTACCTGATACACATATTTTCTTGGAAAATCTTATCATAGACTTATTGCACTTCATGACAGCACATCTGTACTCTGCTTGGGGCCATTTTAGATAACAAGATCACCAACAAAAATGTGGCACTAACTGGAACCGCAGGAGTTAAAGCAAAGCAGAATATTGCCTAGTGCAACCCCGGCAGCTGGGAACATGAGCATCTGGCAACTAAAAATTTCCTCCACTTTACCCACGTTTGCAAATAACCACAAAAGCACCATGGGGATTAATTTGAGGGTTACAAATAAATATTAGCAAGTTGGCACATTTACAAATATGGAAACTGTAAATAATGAGGAGCTACTGACATAAAGTAGAATATGATAAATTAAGGAATTCAAATATCAGAAATCCCGTGCATGTAAAGAAATCAAGAAAATGAGGCATCAGTGAATGCTGTGCAGAGGCAGCTCTCTCAGCTTTGGGCAAAGAACACAGAGGCAGAGAGCAAAAGCTTTGGCCTTAATCGTGTCTCTGCTGTAGGAGACTGAACTGCTGAGGCAGAGGAAGGGATTGGGCACTGAGGACAGGGCCTAATCCATACACTGCAGCAGCTCCTGTAGACAAGCCTATTTGAGGCTTTACATAAGGACACAGGGAATATTATCCTGGAAAGAAAAATCAATGCTGCATCTACCTTGAATTTATATACACTTTTAATGTGATTTGTATTTAGAGATTTTTAGCACTTCTTGAGATAAAATTTTCATGAATATAATATTCATCCTCAATTTACCTATTTCAGGTAATGGAGACTTACTCCTTTGGGCAAACTTACATCTTCTTTTAGAGATACATGCTTTATAAAATTGGTAAAAGCCAAAGATTTGATTAGAATCGAACATATATTTGGATACACCTGACTGTGCAAATAATCAGGAGAACTAAACCAAAGTTAAAAAGAGGTGTGCAGCATATAATACATCCTCCACTCTAATTATTTCTTTTCTAAGTAGTCCTTCCACATTCAGAAATTGAAGTAGTAATCACTCTACTTTGTTTCTGAAGCAAACTTATTAATTGAATAAAAAATGATGGCTATGTTTTAGGACACACTAATGTCCTAATCTGACTAGTTTTTACTGTTTTTCTTAATGAAAGCAAATTATTTTGAAGTTATATTAAAAGATACTCATGGCATTTTTTTTTTTCTAACCTACAACATAGCTATCAATAGAAGCTATCCTATCTAATAAAAGAGTGATATGCAAATTAACTTTCACACCAAGACACAAGATGGCTGCCCCCATGTGGTCAAAGATGGCTGCCCCAATGTGGACACAAGACGGCCACCACAAGATGGCCTGAAGGGGAGGGCAGTTGTGGAAAGTCAGGGGTGACCAGGCCAGCAGAGGAGGGCAGTTGGGGAGACCAGGCCTTCAAAGAAGGGCAGTTGGGGGGGACCCAGGCCTGCAGGAGAGGGCAGTTGGGGGGGGCAGGTCAGCAGGGGAGGGCAGTTGTCAGGGACCAGGCCTGCAGGGGAAGGCAGTTTGGAGCCAGCAGTCCTGGATTGTGAGAGGGATGTCTGACCGCCCATTTAGGCCTGATCCCAGTGGAGTGATCCTAGTGGGATCGGGCCTAGACAGGCGGTCGGACATCTCTCAAGGGGTCCCAGATTGGAGAGGGTGCAGGCTGGGCTGAGGGACACCACCACCCCCGGTGCATGAATTTCGTGCACCGGGCCTCTAGTTAATGGATAATTTTAATTTTTTCTTTGTTTATTATAGCCACAAAGAACACATTTACAAATATGTAAAGTGTTAGAAACAATGCTGGACACACTGTGGGTATCAATATGTGGGTGTGATAAGAAGCCACACTTAATAATAAGTAAATTTTTATTTTTAATGGAAAAAGACATTTTTGGAAAGCTTTTATTTTATGTACATACAATTGATTAGTAAGATGAGGGATGGTAACTCTCTAGGTGAAAGATTTCAGAGGTTCATTCTGTTCAAGTTCATATAATGAGAAGAAAAACCAATCAAGAGAAAGTTTTTAACAAACCAGAATTTTGAACACATTCCAATGAAAAAGGAACTCGCTCAGAAATGCAGTTACAATATGTGATGTTACAATGGTCATGATTCAGCGTGAAACCTAAAGAGAGAGAATACCAAGAAATGAAGAAGCTGCACCAAAATTGAATGTGCTGAAAACACTTTAGAGATATTACCTTTTCAACCTGTCAAAGTAGTCAAACTCAGGGCAGTATCTGTAATTTAACAGGAAATGAGTTTGCTAGTCTGTCATATATTTCCCAGTTTCTTCCACCATATTTAGACTAGCACTTCTCATGCATATAACAGTGGTAATACTATCATTTTTTAGAATTAACATGAAAGTTATTTTGTTATCATACTAAAATATAATACTGTTATAATGTAAGTTGCTTCAAAGCAAAATGTCCTGAGTTATAGATGAAAACACTCTTCATCCTTATGTGCGGTGATGGGAACATTTTAATAGAATGCACTTGAATTTTAGGTAGTTTGCACAGATTTGTAAAAGGCTTTTATCTTCTTAAAGCCCTTGTTTCCAAAGGCAATGCGTTTGAGATATTGACAGGAGTGCTCAATAACCTAAGGTTTTGTTCAGGATCATACAAATGATAACAATGAGTTGTTCTCTTTTTAAAAAAATCTATAAGCACATACTTGGAAGATAATTTTGAAGTTATATTGACTCAGATTCATTATGCTACACCTCTGAAAATAATTTCATCCTCAGAATCATGAGCCTTGCAGACACTGCAACCTTCTTAATCAATAAAGATAAATATTTATATATTTTTATATGTTTTAACTTTATTTTTATTAATGACACTATTACAGGTGTCCTTATTTTCCCCTCCTTTGTCCACCTCCACCCAGCTCTTGCCGCCCCTTACCTCTGAACGTCGCAACACTGTTGTCTGTTTCTATGGGTTTTGCATATATTTTCTTTGGCTAATCCCTTCACCTTTTTTTCATCTACACCCTTCCCTGCTGACAGCTGTCATTCTGTTCCATGTATCCATGCACCTGTTTTTATTTTGTCAGCTTATTTTGTTCATTAGATTCCGCACATAAGTGAGATCATATGGTATTTATAATTTGCTGACTGGCTTGTTTCACTTAGCATAATAATCTTCAGGTCCATCCATGTTGTTGCAAAGGTAGGGTTTCTTCCTTTTTTTATTTCCAAGTAGCTTCCCATTATGTAAATGTACCAGCATTTTTTATCCACTCATCTACTGATGGGCACTTGGGCTGTTTCCAGATCTTAGCTACTGTAAATTGTGCTGCTATGAACATAGGAGTGCATACATTCTTTCTGATTGGTGTTGTGGGTTTCTTAGGATATATTCCTAGGAGTGGGATCACTGGGTCAAATGGCAGTTTCACATTTAATTTTTTGAGGAATCTCCATACTGTTCTCCACAGTGGCTGCACCAGTCTGCATAGTGGCATCCCCACCAGCAGTGCACGAGGGTTCCCTTTTCTCCACCTCCTCACAACACTTGTCATTTGTTAATTTATTTATTGATGGTAACCATTCTGGCAGATGTGAAATGATATCTCATTGTAGTTTTAATTTACATCTTTCTGATGATTGGTGACATTGAGCATTTTTTTCATGTCTATTGGCCTCTTTGGAGAAGTGTCTATTCAGGTGCCCACTTTTTTAATTGGATTGTGTGTCTTCCTCGAGTTGAGTTGTATAAGTTTGTTATATATTTTGAAAATTAAACCCTTATCAGATGTATCATTGGCAAATATGTTCTCCCATACAGTGGGGTCCCTTTTCATTTTGTTGGTGGTTTCTTTTGTTGTGCAGAAGCGTTTTAGCTTGATGTAGTCCCGTTTGTTTTTTCCCTTGCCCTAGGATATATACAGGCAAAATATTGCTCTGAGAGATATCTGAGATTTTGCTGCCTACATTTTTTTCTATGATTTTTATGGTTTTGCAACTCACATTTAAGTCTTTTATGCATTGGGGGTTATCCTTGTGTCTGATGTAAGTTGGTAGTCGTTTCCTTGTTTTGCTTGTCCCTGTGCAATTTTCCCAACACCATTTTTTGAAGAGACTTTCAGATTCATTATGACACAACTATAAAAACAAATTCATGCTCAGAATCATGATCATCGTAGGCACTGAAACTTTCTTAACCAATAAAGATATATTTTAATGTTCCATGCTCTTTAAAACGGAGATGTGCATTTGTATATATTTATCAAAATGCAGGAATCTCTGCCATGTAGATCCATTAAGGCTTTCACTGAATCCTATACTGTTTTACTTGTGAGGATTTCATTGCCCTGGACTATATGCACTGTACCATAGACAGGTCCACAACTTTGATTTTTGTGAGCATTGTAGTAAAAAGATTTGGAGACCAAGAGCAGAGCCCAAATACTCAAAACCTGGTATAATGATGGCAAGTTTTCCTGCTTAGCTCATGGGGACAGGAATCAAACGAGAGCATGTGTTTACACTTACCACATCTTTCTCCCCGTGAAACTCTATCATTAATGGAAAGTCTCCCTGACCCAAAGAATATGATGGACCTAACAACATGTTACTTTTGGTGCTACAGTGAATTTCTATATTTTTAAATGTGTGTGTTTTTTCTTCTTCCCTGTTTTCCCAGAACTTCAGAGACTGCTTAGCCATACAACATTTTATTTTGGAAGATATTCATGTTTTGATTAGGATTATATAATTACTTTGAAATACCGTCTTCTGGGATTCAAGTGGGCCTTAATATACAGCAACAGGAATGCGATGTTTTCTCAAGAACTGTAAAAGAACATAGGGAAGAAATTGCCTGTTGCTCCCAATATCAGTTTACCTCTTCTATTCGTCAAATTGATATTCGTTTTTGAAAAGAGCAGCTCCACAACAAACCTACATTTCCAAGCCTTCATTTTTGGCCAAAAGATTAAGAGATTCTGGCCAGTGAGAGGTAAGTAGAAATTACAATGTAGTAGATTTTTTAAAGATAACTTTATTAAGGGATACCAGGCATAAGTTTTAAGATGTTGTTCTTCAATTTTCCATCCTGCTGCTTAAAACATGGGTACCTGGAATGCTTAGAATGTAGATTTCAGCCTCCTGAACTAAATCACTGAAGCATCATGAGTAATAAGATTGAAGAAGTCTCATTTCTTGTGTCCTTGGAGTATGAACATAATTCATAATTATTTTTCTGGAATTATAATTTAAAATTTTGTAAATTGTTTTATGTCTCATTTACAAATATGTCAATAGTGATTTTTTGTGTGGAAGATGTTAGGGAATAAGAATAAATGAAATACCCACCTATTATTAGAAACAAAAAAGTGTCCCCATCACAAATAAAAATAAATACTCCCTTGGAATCATATGCAGTAAAATTTATAAGTTGTAGACATCCTTCAGAAGTCATTTTGGGGATAGTGTGGTTAATATGTCATTTGACTGCCTCTCGAATAGAATTTACTAATTTGAACCCCCATTTAGTCAGAATTTGTGATAATTTGAAAGGGGCTCATCATTACCTAGGGAAGATAAGTTTCTTTCAAAATTGACAACATAAACATTGTTAACAGGTTTTTATGCACCATTTTATATGTAAACAAAGATGTTCTAATTTCTAATTTCCTTCATCTGCTGAAGCAGGTCCCCAAACACCTAATTTAGCCAGTGCTTATTTATGCTTGAGTTCCTGTGTGGCCCGTATAGGAAGAAAACTCAGTTTCTTGTGAAACATTCCCTGATGAAAATATTTTAATAGTTTAGAAAAGTTTCATTTTACCCAACATGCACAAAGAGAGAAAAATATCTGAAAATTTAGCTACTTTTCAAGAAAAACCTCTCACAACATATTTGGCCAAAGTGTAGCCTAGAGACTTTCCATTCCATCTGGAAGGTATTTGCACAAGTTGGAAGCACTGGCCAGAGGATGCTGCTAAGATTGTGCTGCAACTTCAGTTTATAAAGCGAGGTTAGTAACTGACAGGGCAACTTAAAAAAGAATCTTACCTATTTCCATCAAAATAACTAATACATTAACACATGGACCCAATAACGCCACTTCCAAGAGTATATTGTGAAGATACTATATTATGTAATTAAAATGCATTTGTTCATTTACGAATTGGTCCTTATTCATAATTCTAAAGGTTTGATAACTCCCCAGTATTCATGGATACGGAACTGATTGAGACAACTATGAATTATGCATGCAATGCAATATTCGGCAACAGTTAAAAACATGAAGGAAAGAAAAATAAAGAAATTCTCCATGTGCTATTGTGGTAGATTTTAAGTTAGGCTATATGAAATTGGTAAGTCAATATAATAGTACTTGGGGGATTTTATGTGGTTTATATTACTAATTCTAAAGCAAGCAAAAAAAGGCACAAAATGAGAATATTATGTTAACTTTTGTGAAAAAAAATAGAAGGAATTTATGATTATGCATGGTCACATTTTTTGGAAACAAAGACATTAATAAAATTACCTAAAGGTAGTGGAATGGGAGGGGCAGGATGAGAATGAGGATTTTATCTGTTCACATTTGTATGTTATTTCATTTTTTAACTAAGTGAATGCATTGCTTGCTTTAAAAAAACAAACACACTTTATTTCTTGCCTATTTATTTTTCATCATAATGCTTGGAGAATTTTAACTCAGCCTTTTACATTCGTTTTTTTTTTTTTTTTTTGGAAGAGTTTGTGTTATAAATCCTAAATAAACAAGATGAAACAAGAATTAAAGTATTATTTGCTTCCAAGATGTCCCTTGTCTAATCAAATATTCATTATTATAGCTTTTAAAATTATATAATGCCAGAGCTTTTAAATACCTTACCTGAAAGTGGCATTCTCTTAATACAATCTTGTGGTTCGAAAGTATCTATACATATAAAAAGCCTAAGCAACCATGAAGACCAAGCGACTAGAACGACCAGAATGACCGGTCAACCAGTTGCTATGATGCACACTGACCACCAGGGGACAGACACTCAATGCAGGAGCTGTCCACTGGTGGTCAGTGCTCTCCCACTGACAGTCTGACCCAGCAGTCTGACATCCCCCAGGGGGTCCTGGATTGCGAGAGGGCACAGGCGAGTCTGAGGGATCCCACTCATGCCAAATTCATGCACTGGGCCTCTAGTGTATACATAAGACTTAACTTTCAATATTCATGCCTGAGAAATTAAATTTTTTTTACTACAGCATTAATGTTATTCTTCACAACCCCATGAGCCTCCCTAACAAAATGTTTAATGCGATGTTTTTCTTTACTACCTATGAACATTACAAGGGTGTAAATGATTATCAGGAGTAAAATCTACCATGTTTAATGAGCACCTGCTAAAACTGTGGGTCAGTTTGTGATGAAACATTTACCAGCTACTTACTATAATTTGCATCATTAGGCCTATTGAATGGCTGTTCCCATGAAAGAAAAACATTTACTTAACCTACCTTATGCTTGTTTATAAAACCTGCTGGTTTTCAGCTCTGAAGACATAATTTCTAATATTCATAGGTTTTTGTGGAGAATGAGGCTGAATGAGCTTTTCTATTAACATTCTTTCCCATTTTATTGTATGGGTCTGCACCTAGAGCATACAGAAAACATGAACTAATTCAGCTGAAAATGCCTCCCTTTAGGTCTTATGCCCATGTTTTGTGACTCTTCTAGGTGCCTACATTTTTATATCTCAAAAGAAAATAAATGGAAGAAATGGGGAAAAAAGTGTGAAAGTTATGAAAGGTGATGACTGCTCCTAAGTATTAAATAACTACACAACAGTATGTTTTACTTATAAAATACCTGGTATTCTGGATGGTTAACTTATAGCAACATTATTTAATGCTCTTTAGAGACCTCTAAGGTCTGTATGAGGTGTATACTAAAGACAATGCCCCTACTTATTATGTTATAAGGACTTATTGAATAATTAATAAAGTAACACTACACTGATTTAGTATATGAATATACAAATGAATGGATGAATGAATGATTTAATGATTGAATGAATAACAATTTAAGGCAGTGGAAAGAACAATCCTATATAATAAAAGGCTGATATGCAAATAGACTGAACAGTAGAACAACTGAACAACTGAACAATCGGTTGCTATGACATGCGCTGACCACCAGGGGGAATGTGCAGAAGATAGCAGGTGTTGGCCATGGAGGAATGATGGAGCAGGTGAGTGGGGGCGCCAGACCAAGGCAGGGCACCGGTCGCTGTCAATGGGGTGAGCCTCTGGTGCTTACTGAAAATTCTTTGCTCCCGTGCACACGGTCCCGCCTGACGCTCACATCTGCTGCCGGCACTGGCCCTGCTTGCACCCACTGCCAGCGCTGGCCCTGGTCCCACCCGCAGCCGGCATCGAAGCCCCCATTTGCACCTGCTGCTGGAGCTCAGTGCCAGTCCCAATCACTCGGCTCCATCAGCAGGTGCAAGCAGCGGCTGTTGGCCCTGATCTCCCCTGAGGGCTTCTCCACCTCCCCCTGCTCCTGAGGGGCAATCAGGGCAGCAGCTGCCACTCGCATCCACTGACAGTGCCAGCCCCACTTGAACCTGTTGCTGGTGCTGGCCCCAATCTTTCCGCACCATCAGCAGGTGTGAGCAGGGCTGGCACCATTAGTGCATGGGAATGGCAGCAGTGGGAGCAGGCCCCTGGCAGACAAAGGACCAGGGGTCATGGTGAGAAGGGTGAGGCAGGGGCATGGAGGATGGGCCAAGACCTGCCCCTCTGCAGCCTCGCAGCCCACAGTTCCTTTCAAGGTGCACACATTCATGCACTGGGCCCCTAGTCCTATATAATAAAAGGCTAATATGCAAATTGTCCCCTCAACTGGGAGTTCGACCTGGGGGCAGGGCCAGCAGCTAATCACCTGTAGCCCCTCCCTCTGGCTTGCCCCACCCCCAATCAGCCCCCAAACCCTCATCAGGGCAGGCGGGTCAGACTCAACCCATGCACAAATTTGTGCACTGGGCCTCTAATACTATACAATAAATTCAGGGCCAAGTCTAGTTCAATATATTTTCCGAGCTTTAACCATTTCACCTTCACAAAGAGACCCTTAGTTATTAGATTCTCCCTTCCTTTTCTAACTGCAAAGATTCTATGATTCCGTAGGTGAGGAGACATTTTTTTTCAAACCCAAACTTGTTCTCTACTACCAGTCTTATTGGAGATATTACAAAATGGGTTAACCAAATCTATTTTTATTAATATAATTTTAATAGAATACCCATTATGATTCAGGACTGTGTAATGTCAAAGGGACAATAAACAAGGCATAGCCTCTGCATTCTAGAAAATTTGTGTAATCAGGGATTTATGAATCACCAGGATGTGTCTCTTTATTGACAGACTGCCTGGGGAACACATAGGGGTATTGAAACAGTTTGAGGACTGGGTGGGGGCAGAGGAATTTCCCTGAACAAAAGTCTTGGCTGAGTTCTGAAGTGTAAGTAGAGCAAACCACCAAAGAAGAGATAAAGCACAATGCAAGCCCTAGCTGGTTTGGCTCAGTTGATAGGGCATTGACCTGTGTCCTGAAGGGTTCCAGGTTCAATTCCAGTCAAGGGCACATGCCCAGGTTGTGGGCTTAATCCCCAGTAGGGGTCATGCAGGAGGCATCCAATCAATGATTCCCTCTCATCACTGATGTTTCTATCTCTCTCTCCCTCTCCCTTCCTCTCTGAAATCAATAATATATATATATATATATATATATATATATATGTATATATATGTATATATGTATATATATGTATATATATGTATATATATGTATATATATGTATATATATGTATATATATGTGTATATATATACATATACACACACACACATATATATTCACACACACACACACACAACACACACACACAATGCAGGAATTAGAGTAGCAAGTGGAAATCCAAAGGCAAAAGAAAGTGGGTGCACTCAGAAAAGTGGGGTTTTTTTGTTTGTAATTTTGTTTTGTTTTAATTTTAAATTGATTGAAAATTTTGAAATTTTCAGGACCTAAAAGAGCTAAAACTAAAATATATTTTTCTTGAAAGAGAAAAATAAAGTTGGAGGGCTAACTTTCTGATTCCTGATTTCATGAATAGTGGCATGGTTATTATAAAGCTGTGGTGATCAATAGAATGCCATATCGGTGCAAAAGTAGTGAAATAGATCAAAGGAACAGAATAGAATCTCCATACAGACCCACAAATTTATAGACAACTAATATCTGACAAAAGTTCAAAGGCAATTAATTCAGCATAGAAAGGATTTTTCGGCAAATGGTATTGAATTGATAGGATATTCATATACAAACCAAAACACAACTCCATGCAGTCTTCACACCATAAACAAAAATAACTCAAAATGAATCATAGATTTACATATAAAACCTAAGACCTAAGATATAAAACTATCCAATTTCGAAAAGAAATAAAATTTTTAACTTGAATTAGGCAAGATTTCGTAGCTACAACATTACAGCACAATTCATAAAAGAAGAATTTGCTAAGCTGGGCTTTTTCAAAATTAATAACTTTTGAAGTTCCTCAAAAACAGTATTAAGAGAATAAAAATATAGGTCACAGATGGGGAAAATATTTGTATAGCATTTATCTGAAATTAGTTGCTTTTTTCCCCCATTGTTGTAATATAAGCTACCAGAGGGCCAGTGCCTTGTTTGTGCCTTTAAGTGCTGTGTGTCCAACATCTAGAATAGTGCCCTGCACATAGTAGGTCCTCAAAAAATATTTTTCTAATGAAAGAATTAATGAACCAACAAACAAATCAGCGTATAGTGGAAACTGAAGCTTTGTAAGTCATGGAAGCACCGGAGGATAGGCACAGAGAATTGTTTCTCAAACTGTAGTGTGAAATGATATCATTTTGGAATCTTGTTAAAATGAACATCCTAATTCAGTCAAGCTCTGAGATAGGACTTGAAGCTCTTCCTTTCAACAAGCTGGAGGTGCTGGCAACGCAGCTGGTCCTGGGACCACTCTTTTCGAGCCAATGGCATAGGTATAATTCCGCTCAAGACACAAGCAAGAATTGACCATTTCCTCATTAAATTGCACATGAGGTGACCTGCTGAGGAACAATGGCATGGACAACTAGAAGAGTATTCAAAAGAAGGGAAAGAGGAAATAAAATGAGAGTTGTTTTCAAAGAGGGAAAACAAATAAAATAATTTCAATGAATCTTGGAAAATATCTATTAATAGAAAAAAAGAAGACTCTATACTATGGAGAGTCAATGTGCAAACAAACTAACCCATTCAAAACATGATCTACAAATTCTAGGTGTTAGTTTTTCCCGCTGCTTTCTTCCAAACCAGATAAGTGAGGAAGCTCTGGAATGTCAATCAACTGGGTAGGCCTGCATGTTAACAACTCCAGGAAGATTTTGATAAGGGAAGAAGGTTGGAATTTAATTGTTCAAGTGAGAATTAGGGATTTGCTCTAAATTTCATTAATGTGCTATATCTACCTTCCATTTCTATAGGGAATGGAGAGTTTAAAGTAATGAGCACATATTTGATGTTCAGGATGAAAAAAAAAAAATCAAAGTTGTCACCAAAGCATACATTTTACATGGTATTGAATTTTATATAACCTACAACGTGTTTTATTGAGGAGACAAAACATTTCAGGGATGAGGCCCTCCCAATCATTTAAGCAGCTCATTACACTGCTGAATAGCTCTGCCGGGCACTTTTTCCTTAATATACATTCCAATTCCTCTTCCAGGTTTCAGATTTTCAAATACTTAAAAGCAGAAATCATTCTGCCACCTCTCTGAAGCTGGATATCTTCAGCACCTGCAAAAATCTCAACAACGAGCTACAAACGCTTTATAGTCACACTGCTCTTAATTTGTTTTCATTGCCTGCGTCATATTGAAAATCATACCGCCTGGCTGGTGTGGATCCATAATTGAACTTCTACTTATGAAACAGGTCACAGTTTGATTCCTGGTCAGGGCACATGCCTGGGTTTCGGGCTTGATCCCCAGTAGAGGGTATGCAGGAGGCAGCCAACCAATGATTCTCTCTCATCATTAATGTTTCTCTCTCGCTCCCTCTCCCTTCCTCTCTGAAATCATATATATATATATTTTAAAGAAAATCATACCAAGTTCAAAAAATACTACTTTCAGTACATTGGAGCAAAGTACTTCCTTAACCCAAACACTATATATGTATCAACATAGTCCAAGTTTATAAGTAGATTTTACACGACCTATAGGCATCAAGTTAGAATCAATTTAATTCAGAACTGCACTGCTCATTCATGTCAGTAAAAAACCTGGGTCCATGTATATATCCTCACACATTCTCTCATGTAGACCACAAAAAATATGGGGAAAATGTGAGACCATATTCACCAGTGACTGTATAAATTCGGAAATACATAGCCACATACTCTTTTTTAACTGCAGTTGTCCCGTTATGCAGATGAAGTATGCCTAATTCCATTTGTCTGTCCCCAAAAAAAATTGTATACATGAAAACTCTTTTTTGTATACTGTAACAAAAATATAGTATTTACTATTTGTTTTCAATTTTGACCAATGTTATTTATAATAATTAAACCTGTACATTTTCAAATTAGACAAATCTAGATTTAAAATATAGATCTACTATTCTCTCTCTCTCTCTTTCTTAACCTTTCTGACTTTCAGTTATGGTGTCTAAAAATGTATTATCAATACCTAAGTTATATGTTTTTGAGGAGGATGATACAAGACAATCTGAGCAAAGTGTTCAGTATAAGGCATGGCATATACCAAGCAAATACTAAGATACCCATAGTTTTGACTCCTTGTAAAAAAAAAAAACTAATCATCAAGAACAATTTTAATTATTTTATTATATAGCTTGTTAGTTATTGGAAAGGAAAAATACATATGGTACATTTTTTAAAAGAATCTGATTTACAATACATTTTTAAAAATTGACTTAAAATAAGGTTTGGTTAGTTAAAACAAACAGATTAGCTTATTTATTAGAGTACCAGATGTTACTATACACTTTGGTTAGAGATACAGATCTCAAATAATCCTCCAAAACCTGATGTAAAAAATAATAATATGCAGTTTTATAAAATTCTTATCTTGTGCTTGGCACTGTGCTAGGTAAGGTATGGACCTTCATGTGAACTCGAGATCAACCTGTGGGGCAGTGATTACATTTATTTTACAGAGGAATAAGCTAGAATATAGAGTTGCTAGCCATACAGTTTGAAATATTAGAAAGACAAAACTTTATAAAATGAGGGCTATTAAAGCATGCCTTGTTTTAAAAAACTATGAGCAAGAATGCTCTTCAATATCTAAGATCACACAGGGGATGAATTAAAACTTTGAGAAGAAGCAAAAGGGCAATAATTACTCACTGTACTGAAAATACTTATTTAATACGCTTAGAGGTAAGGGAATAAAGTCTTGGGACTCAGGAACAAAAAAAAAAAATCAAAAACCCAATAAGTAAGAGCAAGAGGTTATATTAAATTTTGATATGGGAATAGATGTCCAAAAGAATTAACTATAACTGCAGTGACATCTTACTACAAAATGAACAATATTATTAACTGGAGGCCTGGTGTACAAATTCGTGCATGGCGGGGCGGGGGGGGGGGGAGGAGGTACTGCGGGAGGTTGGCCAGCTGGGCGGGGAGGGACTGTGGGAGGTTGGCTGCTGACCCCAAGGAGGGAGATGGCCCTCGGCCCCCCCTGGGAAAGGGGCCGTGTCTGCCGCCACCCATGCCCAGTTCCCTGTCCCAGCCTGACCCGAAGGCCCCAATGGGGTCCAGAGAGGAGGCAATGGTCACCAGGCTGAGCGCTGAAGGAACAGACATCACCCAGCCACCATGCAGTTCCCCATCTCCCCCTCCTCCTTCCCTTGCCACCGCACTGCTACCATGGCAGGCGGACGACCCCCAGGGAAGGAAGAGGACAGAAGCAAGACAAACCCTTGTGTCCAGGGCTGACTTTCAATAGATTGCAGCGAGGGAGAGGCTCTATTACGTACGAAACCCCGACCCAGAAGCAGGTCTCTACGAATGGTTTAGCACCAGGGACTGATGGGGGCCGGCCAGCCGGGAGGTTGACTGTGGGAGTGCACTGACCACCAGGGGGCAGTTCCTGTGTTGAGTGTCTGCCCCCTGGTGGTCAGTGTGTGTCATAGAAACTGGTCAACAGATCATTCGGTCGTAACAGTTGCTTAGGCTTTTATATATATAGATGTTTTACAGGCTTTCTGTTTTAAATTCAACACAATAAAACTATATTAGGCCATGAAAATAGTCTTTATTTTTCCCATTTAGGCTGCAGTTACTTAGACAAACTTAGGGCTGGTTAACTTTGCAAAACACCATGTGTATAATGCTTTTGTTTGTTTGGTATTTAATATTTTTTAAGTAAAGTGATAGTTGCTGTTGTTGTTTTTCTTTAGGAAGTAGGTAGACCAAAAAAGGAAAGAGGGGAAATAAGACCCAGCCCCAGTCTGTTCTGGGTGTTTACGAAAGATGTCAGCATTACTTGGCAACTACAATTTACATTTCTAGGAGTAGGAACCATGCCAGGTCCCTGGATAGTCAAGGCCGGTGGGAGCACAGACACCTCGTTATCAATACATCAGAATGACCAAAGGCCTCTCTGGGCATGAGCCTGATTGTAATGTTCAAGGACTCTGAGCCTGGGAATCCTAATCAGGCCAAGGTACCATGAGCGGGCGCAAGGACAGACGGTACCCTGTGTCCTTCAGTAGCCAATATGATTGATGTAACTATTGGCACGAAGCCTTCTTTGTCTAAATAGTGTAAAAGTAGGTTACTGACCAGCTAGTTGACTGGAGTATGGAGAGAGAGCAGCTAGTTGGATGGAGTGTGTGAAGAAGTCTGCTAAAGAGAGCAGCTGGGCAGGAGAGAGGGGAGAAGCTGCTGAGCTGGAGAGCTCAGGTACCGCTACGATGTGAGGCAGTGAGTCTGGGGCAGCGTTCAACTGCTCAGACAAGGACTGTGGGCACAGAGACTAGTCCTACAATGTGAGAAAGGTATGTATTCACCAGCCATTGTCGGCCTGCCTGCCTATGCGGACTTTGCTGTAAAGGCCTGTCTTGTCTGATGGCTATGTGGCCACTGGCTTCTGCTCATTCTCATACACCCACAACTTCTCATGGCTTCTCCGCCTGCACCACCACCAAGAATTGGCCTGCGTCTCTATGAGCAGAAGATAAAGGAGGAACTTGGACTAAGTTCCCAACAGCTAGTGCAGCGGGCAGGGGTCGAGAGGGACCTTCCCTGGTGTCGTCCAATGGGAGAATTTAGGAGAATACGTGGACTCAGCACTACTCAGAACACCAGAGCTCGTGCAGGGCCTGGCTGTGCTCTGACACTGGGCTAAAGGAACTCAAGTTAAAATAGTAAATCCCCACTGGAGAAGCATCACTTTAGCCGGGCTTTCCTTTTTGTGTCATCCTAAATTCTTCTGAAAGATTAGATCTCCCTGACTGATACATTTTTGTGTCAGCATCTTACAAAGGTTAATTTAAAAAGTGCAGAAAGCTCTATGCATTGATGGCATCTCCCCGAGGCTGAACATTATGTTCTATTTGCTTTCTTTCATGTATGAAAATTAATCACTTCAGGAGCATTCAAGAGCTCCTTTGCAGGAAGCCAGATTGCATTTCAGGCTCCTAGTTTACCGCAACACTAAAGACAAGTCCGTAGGTGAGTGTTTGTGCTTTACAAAATTCATTTTCTGATTCCCTTGAAGCATTTTTGAATTTTCTATTCTTGTTGAGCTGCATGTGTCTGAAGTTTTAAGTTCTGTGGTTTACTTGAATTTTTAATCATGCATTTTTTTATACCAATGCTTAATATCCATAGCATATTCAGTTCTCCTCTATGAACACATATGTAGTGCAGGTAGAATTTAAAGAAAGAAAGAGTTTTGATCAAATCATTTTCCTTAAGACATGACACATTTTTTCTTACTAGTTAATCAAGTTGAAAGTTTGCAATAACTTAGTTATAAGAATTTGAATTCTTTAGAGAATTCGAGATTGGCACTAATTTGTGTGGGGAAACCAGCCCTAGTTTTAAGCAAGATTTTCCTTGGGAACTTGTGATTTGTGCAAAGTGCATAGAGAGAGGAGAAACAGAAAAGTAAGATTGGCCTTAACCAGAGCAAAAATACGATAATCATAATTAGCACAATTCTCCGTGAAAAACATCAGATCATAATAGAAGTCATTGGTATTAAGTCTCTTGCTTATATTATATTTTCCTGCCAGTGAATTCTATTGCCAGTGAATACTAAATTGAGTAATTTTTTTTAAATTAATTACTTTATTTATATTTCATTGTTGATAGTATTGCAAATGCCCCCTCCTTTACCCTCCTCCAACCAGCTCCTGCCCCACACCAGGCCTTCCCCACACTATTGTCTGTGTCCATGGGTCATGCTCATATGCATATGAGTTCTTTGATTGATCTCTTCCAGTCTCCCACGCCCTTCACCTCTGAGCTCTATCAACCTGGTCCATGCAGCCATGCCTCAGGGCCTGTTTTGTTTGCCAGCTTATTTTGTTCACATATAAGTGAGATCATGTGATATTTGTCTTTCTCTGACTGGCTTGTTTTGCTTAGCATAATCATCTCCAAGTTCATCCATGCTATATCAATGGGTAAGGTTTCCTTCCTTTTTACAGCCATATATTCTTCCATTGTGTAAATGTACCAAAGCTTTTTCATTCACTCATCTGCAGATGGGCTCTTGGGCTGTGTCTAGATCTTAGCTATTGTAAATTGTGCTGCTACGAACATAAGGGTGCATATATCTTTTCTGATTGGTGTTCGGGATTCTTAGGATATATTCTCAGAAGTGGGATTGCTGGGTCAAATAGCACTTCCATTTTTAAATTTTTGAGGAAACTCCATATTGTTTTCCATAGTGGCTGTATGAACCTGTATTTCCACAGCAGTGTACTAGGGTTGCCTTTTCTCCACATCCTCGCCAACACTTGCTGTTTGTTGACTTACTGATGATTGCTGTTCTGGCAGGTGTGAGATAATATCTCATTGCTATTTTAATTTACATAATACTAATCCACTCCAGCCAGTCACTCAGGTAAATATTCTCTCTTAGATTCTTTGATATCCCTCTCTCCCTCTTTTATTGACTTGCACCTCCTTCCATTCTGTAATAGACCTCTAACCTGGTTATTATCTTGGTCCAACCTGGCATCATCTCTCTTGAGAATGGATTTCTGTTGAAACTCCATATTCTTCTCATCCTTCATATGTTCTGAGAAAGATTAATTGGTTGCCTCCTGGATGTGCCCCAAGGTGGGAGTGAACCACAACCTACGTACATATGTGCCCTGATCGGGAATCAAACTTTTGGTATACGAAACGACACTCCAACAGACCCAACCAGGGCCATTTGTTAATAATTTAATGAGGAGAAAAAAAACTGAAATAAAAAATGCGAGGGCAAATTTAAATATCATTTGCTGTTTCCTAAGAGTATTGGAAAGATGCTATTATTACCACAGTGTTATTCTTACTTCTAAAGCACCTCCTCCATGAAGACACTGCGTTGTTTCCTGGGAGCCAGTCACACACTTTGGTCTATTGCCTAGAATTATCTAATGTCCAACATGGCTACTCATTCTGATTTATGGACAGAAAACATCCTCCAGCCACAAACTATTTATCCTCACCAAACTTCTTATACATCCCAAATACTCAGGCTTTAGGTTAAACCATCAGAGCCCAATAAAAAATGCAAATATGTTAAAAAGAAAAGTACCATCTAGAAAAACAGCATACTTGACCCTTGCCAATACATACAGATTTTTTTTTTCTAAAAAACTCACCTAGCTAAATTCTGGGTCTCTGCCAAACCAATAATTTGACAATCATTAATTTTATGCTCTGTAAGTAGTAACTTTGTCACTGAAGCTATAAAGCCTAGTTTTCAAATTGTGCCATCCTCTAATGTATGAATTTAGTAATTCATTTACATCTATAAACCTCCAGGATTGAGAAGTTATCTTTGGGGTTCATCTAAATTGGTAGTAATTTATTTATGATCTATCTTCATATTCAAAAAAGTACACTTCTATGAATTTATCAATAGCTTTGTTTATGCAAGTACCTAATTCTTTTATAGGAGATTTTTGAAAAAAAAAATTTTTTTTTAAATTAGAAACACAAAACCATTCAGTATGCTCCACTGGCTGTGAATAGGAATTCTAAAATAGGCTGCAATGCACCCTTGAATGTCACAATCATTTGTTTATAAGTTTTGTCTCTTAGGGACCTTTGATCTGAACCCTACTTCCCATCTTGCAACTTCAATATATATAATACTGATTCATTATTTTCTGACATTTTGCTTCGTACTGAGCAGATGAAAGTCTAAAATGCTATATAAAAGCAATTTCTAATGGTGTTTCCAACACCTAAGAGGCAGTCAATTTTTCAATGGTTCATTTGGATTCAAAATCTCAAGTTTTAAGGTTCTGAATTGGTGATTTCAAAAAAATGTACACTTTTTTTTTACCTTACTACTCAAAGGGATTTCGATTATTTAAAAACATCTTCTCTAAGTATGTGCATGTAAATTTTTATTATGAGAATTGTAAAGTATTCAGAATGAAGCCCATTGGCTGACACAAAGTTTGGGAAGCCATTACTATTGCCCTAAGCATGTTTATTATTTTATAGTGAATAATCATACGTTTATTTTATAAGCTTGTTCAGATTTCATTGATTGCAGAGAAATGAAACATAAGGCAAATCACATTTGATTAAATATAAAAATAAAAATAGGTGATGCCATTATAATAACCTGGTTATTAGTTAACAGGAAAGGAATGAAGGAGACAGTAGATCATAGAGGCATGGCATTGTACAGCCTTGCCAGAAAGCTGCATTTAACACTGTCCGGGTCTGTTCTCTGCTGGTTGATGGCGGGGGGAAGGGACTGGACAAAGGCAGTTTAGACACAAATCCAGTAAGGTCTGAGTAACTGGGAAGTGCTTGTCTGTCTGTCACACCTGAGAACAAATTAGTGGCCAGGATGAGTGTGGCCACGGCAAGCTTGCAAAATCTGAATATTTAAACTTCTAAACAAAGGAGCCACTCTTTCTTCTCTCTCTGGCCACCAGGCTTCTGTGACTCCTGTTGCAGGGGGGATGACTTCCCTGCACCCATGTGGTTTGTGGCCACGTGGGACTCCACACAATATACTGATGGGCTTTCATTAGCTTGGATGCTGAACTACACCCAACTGCCACGTGAAAGGAAAACTCTGGACACTGGCCTTGCTTTGGCTCTACTGGAAGCCCGGGTGTAACTCTTCCAGGACTGGCTTAAGGGGCATGGATTCTCATTCTCCCTTGGGGGCTTTTGAAAATTCTTATTTCATCAGTACCTCAAGAACCTCACCCCCACTCCCATGAGCAAGGGAGAAAATTGATCCTCCAGCAACGTACTAGTAGTGATTACCATTTACTAAGGCTAAGAGAAAAAAAAAAACAACCCTTTAGAACTTGAGATAAGGCAAAGAGAGGATAGCATATACCTTCAATATCATAGTTAGGCATTGTTTAACAGGGCTACCTGGCTTATTCACCTTTCTATGAGCATGCATCAGTGTTTGACTTTGCCATTTACTCTTGATTAGAACCCACACTGCATGGAATTATAAACTAGCTAAAAGACTATTGTCTAAAAGTTATGCAAATGATGTCTTTATGATAGAAATAACCTCAAAGGTTATGGTTATGATTCCATTGCTTTATAGGTTATTAACTAGTTTCATTATATAATGTAATAATTTTATTCTCATGTTTAATTTTCATTGCTTATTAATTGCTCATTTCAAAAAACAATATTAGAATCAGTTTTACAATCTTGCTGGTTTCTTCATGAGTAAGGTAAATACATTTGTGACAAGTTTATGAAATAACTTCAATATGGTACATAAAAATTAACAGACATTATTCAGGTCATGCTACATTGATATAAGAATCTTTTAAAACTTGTTTTGAAAATTATAATATGGTGTTTTCAATCATATTACAGTAATTAAATCTGTTTAAATTTGGTGCAGCCTTTCTGAACTTATTTTACCATGGAACTTCTCATGTAAAATACATGAAATTCCATCATTGCCTGGAATATGGTTGAAAATGGCCGCCTACTGACCATACAGTGTTTGTGATACCATTGTCACCATAATGATTAAATGCCTAGGTTATCACAGTGTATCTCTCAATGCTTTGCTCATTACTTGCTCTTTATCCAATATAATCTTACTAATAATTTTTGTAATTATTCCCCCACATGCAAGGATTACCAGTGTATCTCATTTCCCAGTATGGGACCCAGTTGATGCAGCCCACCAAGGTCAGCTTCACAGGACCTGGAAGAGTGTAGAGAGTGGAGCTGTGTGTGCAAACAGAGACTATCCAGGGAAATTCTTTATTATCTGAAATTTGCACAAATTCCCTTTGTCAAATAGCATGTCCTTATTTTTATTTCAGGTCATCATCACTAGAGAAGTCCATCTAAACTGAAGCCATCATTTTATACTGTAACTATGATTCATAAATATCCTGTCAATTTCAAAATGAATAACATTTCATTGAATTTTAACTAATGTGTTGATTAATGTTTTTTACTGTGACCTAGTATAAAAAAATCAACAACTATCAATAGCTGGCTGAATTGGTAAGAATCCTTCCTCTGGAACCGCACATCTAAGAGAATTCCAGAGAACAGAAGGAGCAAGGCAAAGCTCCTCCCCATAATAGAAAGAGAGCCCTTTTCTAAGATAGGAACAGAACTTAGCAAAATGCTGAGATATTTACTGGGTTGATTTTAAGAAGGCCCTGGGTGACTTTTGTTGCCTGAAGTTTATGTTTGTCTTTTGAAACTTCTCATTTAACATGAAAAATTTCTCCTTCTTAAAATGTTAATGATTGGGATGCACACTGATGTTAATGAGATACTAGTGGGGTGATAATGGAGTTGTAACAAAACTAGCTTAACTCTTATGAAAAAATTTCATAATGTGTTTAGTTCTTTCTCCTTTTCCACGGATATCTTCTAATATGACTCTTACTCACCCTATGATTTCAAATTTTCTGGAGTTCAAATATCATATCCTACAATAGCATCAAACTCAGGTGTATACCTCTAAGACTCTCCTAGAGCCCAAAACATTCTTGAACCCACAGTATAAGCAAAACTGCACAATTCATATGTGTGAATACACCTTTCATAATTTATACTTATAATTATTATTACTAATTATTAATGAGAATCCTTTGCAGATGAATGATATGAATCAGAGAACTCTGAGCAGAGATATCTCTTCTAATGTCCCTTTACTGGTCTCATGGCCCATGTATTCCTACACCCCCCCCCCCCAGCACATTACCAAAAAATAAACAAATACAGTCAGTTCTCCACATCTGCAGGTTCTACTAGTACCTTTGTGAATTGAAATCAAATGAACCTTGAATTGAAAATATTTATTTTGAAGTGGCACTGTTGCTGATATGTACTATGTACCATAGTTAGGCTTAGAATGATTATGTTTGTATTGAACATGGATAGACATTTTTTTCTTATCATATGCCCTAAATAATATAATAACTACTAACATTGCATTAGTATTATAAATAATCTAGTGATGATTTAAAGTATATGGGAAGATATGCTTAGGCTATATGCAAATACTATATCATCTATAATAATAAAAGCACAATATGCTAATTAGACAAGATGTCCTCCAGACGACCTTCCAGACGAAGCCTGAGCTGTGAGGGAAGCCCGGGGCCCGGGTGCCAGAGGGAAGCTGGCCCCAGCAGCCAGGGGAAGAAAGGCCTACTCTTGCATGAATTTAATGCACCAGGCCTCTAGTCCTACCTAATAAAACAGTAATATGCAAATTGACCACACCTTCGCTATGCCCAAGCCACGCCCACCAGCCAATCAATGCGAGTATGCAAATTACCCAACAAAGATGGCGGTTAATTTGCATACACTGAGGGAGGGAGGAGTGAAGACTGAAGACAACTTAGAAGGAAGAGGGAGGAAAAGCGGAAAGCAAGGTGGCTGCCAGAGGGAAAGCGGGGGCGGGGTGGAACGGGGTGGAGCGGGGCAGGCAGCAGTGGCTAAGATTTATATAATATAAAAGTGGGCATGCTGCAAGAACTTTGTCAATGCAGAAATAAAACCTAATTGACAAGGTTTAAGGACATTAAGCAAACCAAACTGTCAGTCAGTTATTTTATCTTTTACAACAAAATTGCCTAATGGTCAATTAGTTGTGCTATGAAAATGTTTGTGGTGGAAATACTTGCAGTGAAAATGGTGTGGCAAAGATGTTTATGACAAAAATGCTTAACGTAAAAATATCTAGAACCATATAATAGTCCTGCAATTGGCTATAATGCTAATATATCAAATTGACTACACAAATGCATAATTTTTCTTTAACAAAACAGGAATCTAAACTTCAATTTAAGTATTTCTCATACCACTTAATGTTAAGAATAAAAAATATAAAATTTTTTTAAAAAAACAAAGGAAAAGCATAACAGATGATGGGACTTTAAACTTGAATTGATGATCTGATTTCTTAATCAAGGAAAGTGCATATACGCAAACCCCAAGTGTCTTAAAACAGAAATATAAAGAGAGAATTGCAAATACTAGTATAACAGCAGCGTATGGACAATGTCTTAACTAGAAATATCTGCCAACAGAATTCTAATCTATACCAAAATGGCCCTGATAATGAGCTATCAACCAGGGAGGGGAAAAACAAAACAAAACACAAACCTGTGTTCTAGTTGATTAACCTTTTTCACATGCAAACAAAAAGAATCTCAAGCTAATCAAGAGCATCTCTTTTTAATATAACAGATTGCTGATTTCTAACAGCAATATTCTACTAATGGATGATGACAAGAGATGAATGCTTATCCATGAAGTAAAACAACATGTTGAATAAATTAGGAAAGCTATCACAATTAGTGTGATTTAATGTTCATATGAAAATTAAACAGGTTGGGAGAA
This sequence comes from Eptesicus fuscus, assembly GCF_027574615.1. Taxonomy (NCBI): domain Eukaryota; kingdom Metazoa; phylum Chordata; class Mammalia; order Chiroptera; family Vespertilionidae; genus Eptesicus; species Eptesicus fuscus. Next base: position 90,324,232 of record NC_072474.1, on the reverse strand, counting down.
ATATAGAAAAATGACGAATAAATATAGAAATTGGGATCTGTGAAATGTCTTTGAAGTATGCTCACTAGCTCATTTTCTTTTTGTCATTTAAACCTTTAGAGTTAAAAGATTTAAGAAATAATATGTGAATCCAAGATCTTCAGAGCAGCAGGCCATACTCTTCTGTTTTTATTTCTCGGGCTTCCTCTTTCTTCATCTGTAATGTGTACAAATCAATCTTATTATCAAGTATCTGAACAAATTAAAAATGTACAAAGGCCCTAAATTTTGACCAGTTCACCATTTCCAGCCAAAATGGTGATATAGGTAAGATTTGCTGTAGGACACATTCAGATTTCTCCAACCCTTGCTTGGTATGACTTTTCTCTATTTTCATCCCCATAACAGTTATTTCATGTCATTTTTTAAAATCTCCTATGCATTCCAAACATATAGTCACGTGCCATATAATGATGTTTCTGTTAAGTAGAACGGCATATGTGATGGTGATATGCAATCTAGCCTAGGTGTGTAAGTACCATCTAGGTTTGTGTAAGTACACTCTGATCTTCATATGACAATATTACCTAATGCCCAATTTATCAGAACATATACCCATTGTTAAGTGGCCTATGACTGTGTTAGAATAAAAAAATTTCAAACTAATATGTTTAGGACCCAATTACTATTGTCCAACATAACATTATCCATCTATATTTGCTAGTCTTTGAAGATGAAGGTTAGTAGTTGGATATCACACTGTTCCCCTCCGACTATAGCTTTTTTCTTTTTTCCTTTATTAAAACTGGTATCAATTTCCAGCTCTGAAAGCCTGTTGTTAATTAGTAGCCACTTTTTCCATATTTTCCATAGTTTGGAAAACTTTTTGTTTTAAAGGATGGGAGGCATGACTGCACTCAGAATATAAAGATCATTAGGGAAAAAATCTGTAGGAAAGGGCTATTAAATGGAAAAGGCTCTTAATGGCCACTAAATGCATGAGCCTGGATTTCATTCCGATACTACAAAGATCTGAATTCTTAACAAATGATAAATCAATAGAATTCAGAAGACAATTAAAACTTGTCTGAGCCCCAGCAGAAGCTGGAATAGGACTTATAATTAATGAAGGCAAAATAGGAAGAGACTGGTATCACAGTAGTAGGACCAGGATAATACAGAAATGAAAAAAATATGTCATCGTGCAGTTGTGCTTAGAACTACCAACATGACTTCCATAGCCTGACCCAAGGGGTGAAAGCTGATATTGTATGGAATTGACAGAGGCCTGTTCTCCCATGCCAGGAACTATTAGGAGGTCAAATATTGATAAAAACAAAACAAAACAAAAACAAACCTTTAAAAATGTAAACCACTTAGACAATTATCTGTTGGTTTAAGTTCTTTCTTTAATACTTTTTAAATATTCTGAGCTCTAATAAAACAAGCAGTGTGGGCTAAAATTAAAATAAATATAAAAGGTATTTCTAATTTAAAAGGTATTTCAACTATGTATCTTCAAATTCTGTGTTGCCTGTTCTTATTATCTTCTTATTAAAGATGAAAATGCAAAGCCCATGCCTGTTTGCATTTGGAACTTCAGTGATCTTATTAGTTATCTACTAGAGACCCGGTGCATGAAATTTGTGCACTGGGGGTGAGGGTGCGTTTCCACAGCCCCGCCTGCAATGACGCCAGCTTCCCACGCCCCAGCCTCTGGCCAGAGGCCCCTCCCTCCCTCCCTCTGCGTGACCTGAACACGGGATGCTGGGCTCGCGTCACCGGGGTGATGCCACCAGGGTCCCGCCCAGGCCACTATGGGTGCCACCTTCTTTGTGATGGAGTGATGGTTAATTTTCATATTACCCTTTTATTAGATAGGATTGCTGGATAACAAATTCCTTCTGTACTCAATGAGTTAAAACAATAATTCTTTATTATCCCAAAGTGTATGAGGCCAGGAATCCTGGAGCAAGGTAGCTGAGTAGTCCTTTCTTAGAGGATCTCCTGAGGTTGCAGTCACTCAGTCGTTCACCTGTGTTGCATCATCTGAAGTTTAACTGAGGTTCGAGAACCTGCTTGCAAAAAGGCTCCCACACATGGCTGGTCAGGGGTCCTCAATTTCGGCTGACTTTTGGCTAGAAGCCTTAGCTTTCTTCCAGGTGGTTCTCTCCACAGTGATGCCTGAGTGTCCTCATGATATGGCAGCAAGTTTCCCTCAGAGCAAGCAATCTGAGATAGAAAGAATATGAAAGAATGACAGAAGCTAAAGTGGCATTTATTATCTAGTCTCAAAAGTGACATATCGCTGAAACTGGTTTGGCTCAGTGGATAGAGCGTTGGCCTGCAGACTCAAGGGTCCCAGGTTCGATTCCGGTCAAGGGCATGTACCTTGGTTGCGGGCACATCCCTAGTAGGAGGTGTGCAAGAGGCAGCTGATTGATGTTTCTCTCTCATCGATGTTTCTAACTCTCTATCCATCTCTCTTCCTCTCTGTAAAAAATCAATAAAATATATTTTTTTAAAAAGTGACATATCATCATGTCTTCCATTCTATTGATAATACAGACCAACCCTTGTAAAATGTGTCAGGAAACTACCCAAAGGTGGAAATTCCAGGAGACTCAGATAATTGGAGGTCATCTTATGGCTGGCTACTATGGCAAGAGAATCAAATAAACATTTTGTACTAAAAAAATACTTATTAAATCAGCCAACTAACCAATTATCCTAAATAGAGTAAGGATTAAAAGAGGAAGATATAATGTGGATCATGTGCTTAAAAATTAATGTACAAATACAGCTACTCACATGGTAAATGAGAGCCGAGTTAATTCCAAACGTTACTGTTCTGAGCACATGAGTTAAATTGAATTAAACACACACATACACACACACACTGTAAGTGCTTAGTTTGGGAAAGTACCTCTATTTCACTAACACTAGATACTATTTCAAGTTGTTCAGATTACATTTTATTTGGCAGGAACTAATTTTATACTAGATATCAGAATTTAAGATGATTTTATATGAAGAAATCATATAGTGATTTCAAAACAAATCAATAAAAAATTTCAACATAAAGGATATAAACAGAAGAAATAAGACACACACACACACACACACACACACACACACACACACACACACACACGCACAAATAACTAATCATCTTCCTTGTAATTTATAGAATAATGGGCCTCCAATGATGCCCATGGCCTAATGGCTAGAATTTATAAGCATATTACATTACATGCAAAATGGCAAATAAGGTTGCTGATAGGTTTCAGGTTGCTACTCAACTGACCTTAAATTAGAGAGATTATCCTGGATTATCTGTTGGAGCCCAATTTAATCACAAGGATCATTACTAGTAAAACTACAGAAAGTGGCCGAAGAGGCACTCAGAGTGATATGTGAGCAGCACCTGAGCTGATGCTGCTGGCTTTGAAGGTGGATGAAATAGGATCTCGAGTCAAGGACTGCGAGTGCCCTCTGGAAGCTGGAAAAGACAAGGAAATAGATCTTATCCATCACCCACAGAAAGAAATGCAGCCCTGCCAACACCTTGACTTTAAATCCAGTGAGATCTATATTAGATTTCCAACCTGCAGAACTGAAAGATGATAAATTTGTATGCTCTATGCCACTAAGTGTAGGGTAATTTTTTACAATAGCAACCGAAAACTAACATGTTGCCTTGTGTAGAAAAGAACTCAGTAGTTCACCCCTCCTGAGTTAGATAAAAGTTTAGTCTTCCTCCGGTGTCTTTCTCCTTTACTTTCACATGGAACACTTCCCTTTTAACACTTCTGGTCACCAGATGTGTGAGTCTTCTCCCACCAGCAATTCTCTATGACACCAGCTGAGTGTCCTGCAATTTAACTGAATTATGATACTAGGTACCTGGAGATAGCTTCAGATCCCACAGGTTAAGTACTTGGGGGTTTTATGGAGTCTTCCTCACATAGTTATGATCAATCATTAATTCCATTTTCAGCCCTTTTCCTTTCTCAAGAGGATGAGGGGTGGAGATAAAAATTCTAAGCTTATAATTTTGGCCTTGGTCATCAGTTCCTTGAGGCAGAGATCAATATATATATAGTTTTTATTGTCTTACATATAAGTAAGTAACTAAGTTGTAGTAACTAAATGAATGCAAATAGAATGAGAGAATTTCCCCTGTCAGGTGAGCAAAACTTTGAAAGACTGATAATACCCATTGTTAAAAAGAAATGTGGAGAACTTTATGTTCCCATATTATTTTATTATGAGTGTACATTCATTTACATAAACCAACATGATGTAATTTATAATTCATACTATAATTTAATTTTAGAAAATAATATTCTCTCTCAATAATGAATTTTGTTATCTGCTAATATCACATTTGAAGCCAGACTTATATTAAGGATTACTCTTTCAATTTAATGATTTGAAAATGATTTTAATTTATGATCTTCATAATTGCATACAATGGATGTTTTTACATCAATTACATAATTGTAAACAAGTGATTTTCTATATTTCATCTATGATAAATCATCTTTTCCATTCTCTGAATAAATATTTACAATAAAAAGGTCTCCTTTCATGTTTATCTGACATGGGTTGAGATATCGGCAATAGTGGTTATGAAGATGAAAGCTGTTTTTTCTAAGTTTTAAGTTCCTAAGCATTGTCATACTTTTAGTAGCACTACAAGAAATATACATTTTTTATTAAAATCTTTACATATATTTAATTTTAATGGTGACTTTATGGCCTTATGTTTTGCCAGAATCCATTTTATCTACATATACTTGAGTTCTGTACCATCATTAGTACTGTAGCTTTTCATAGTAGTGGAGTTCTGGTTATTGTATTGTAGAAATAGCTGCTTTGTAATTGAAGTGCTTTATATAGTAATTTTATTCTTTTTTCTAGCAACTTTATTTTTTAGATTACTCATTCATAAATTCATACAAGCCCATTTTAAAATTCAAGGCACCAGTGATTTTTGAAATTCATTTCAGAGATATAATACACTCAATATTCTGTAAAATTTTAAGATATAGAGTCAAATGATTATGCTCCAAGAACATTATTTTACACTCTCACATAAACTGAATATTTTATTACTACATTTATTCAATACTATTAATATGGTAGGAATAGTACTATACATAGAAGTAGATATAGTTGCTATTCTGTGGTTTCTTGTTGGAAAATAAATCCAGACATATTTATCTTTCCAGATGAATTTAATTTGTTCTTCACCTTTTTTCATTTATTATTGAACCTATTTTGAATTTTTTTATGTCAATCAAATATTGTACTGAATTTAAATAGTATGTTTTCCCCCAGTAGTGTTTTTATTAATTACCAAATATTAACTCTCTTTATTAATCAAATTAACAATTTTTTAATGGTATTTAAGGGACCTTAAAATAATTCAAAATGTTATCCTGGTCTACTCCTTTAAAATATAGAGTAAGATTCACAATAAACACAGAAGAACATGATGGAAACATAAACATACAAATGATTTTGTAACATTGGATAGTACTGAAAAATTTTTTTTTTGCCTCTATAGACTCAGACCTGGTTCGTGGTTATGATACAGAAGTTTTGACTATACACTAAATCTATGCTTATTAAAAGAATAAAACATATATAATGTATACTGTACCCACTTGACAGATGTTTATGCACAAGATTAAGCAGATGGTAGTGGTGGTGCTGACACACAAATCCACTTTTTTGCATCCCATTTCAAGAGTCTTTTTCATTATGACTTTGTGGTACACAAGCCCAGGTTCAGGAAAACGTGCCACGGAAGCCAGGACAAGGGTCAAAGGTGAAAGGCAGTAAAGTAACCAATCAGAGAGGCATGGAGATTCTTGGAAGAATTGTACTAGGAAATAAGGAAGAAAGCATAACCAAGAGCAGATTATAGAAGGCTTTAAATACCAGCCTTAAGGGCAAATAATAAAGGACAATTTTCCAATGTATAAATTCCTCCCTATGCATCAGTCATAATCTTTCATGCCATCAAGAAAAATTATAAACTACTAAATGATACTGGAAAGAACTTCCCTAAGTATTCAAGTTAACTGATATAAAGCAAGGATGAATATTGTTAACCCTAGGACTCCGTTTTCATTTTTTTTGTTGTTGTCTTCAATATATTCTTTGTAAGCAATACAAATCATATGATGAAATATACCACGTTGGAAGTAAAAGAAAGAAAGTAAAACTTAAGAAAAAATGTAGTAATGAAATCAGAAATTGAGGATTTTTTTTAATAAAGTCAGTAAGGCTTCCTATAAAGTTTTGTTTTCAAAGATGCCTGAGGATGAGAGTTATTATTATGTGTCAACTTTACTGGCCATGACATGCCCAGATATTTGGTTATCCTTGTTCTAGGTGTGTCTGTGAGGGAGTTTCTGGATGAGCATAGAATTTGAATAGGTTGACTTCCTAAAGCAGATTGACCTCCTCAATGTGAGTGGTACTCACTCAGTCCATTGAGGGTATGACTAGAACAAAAAGGGAGCAAGGAAGAATTAACTTTCTCTGCTTGACTATCTTTGAGCTGATATATTGATTGGTCTTTTTCTGCTCTTTGACTCACAATGAAAAATGATCTCTTTTTGGATCTCGAGACTATCAGCCTTCAGTCTGGAATGTATGTATCTGTTTTCCTGATTCTCAGAGGCCTTTGAACTTAGACCAGACCTAAACCATCAACTCTCCTGGGACTCCAAATTGCCAAATGAAAATTCGGTTACTTCTCAAGTTCCATAAACATATAAGTCAATTTCTTATGATAAATTTCTGATAGATATTGATATAATCTCTAATTGGTTATGTATTTTGTGAGAACCCAGACAACTACTCTGAGAATCTTATTTGCCCGATTATCTGATGCCTGTAAAAGGTTGATTATCATTATCCTTCTACTGAACTTTCTCAGATATTCTATTAGATTAAATGCATGGATTATTTTTATGATGCAAAAAAGTAAAAAGTGAAAGATTCAGAAACTGCAAAAACATTTTTTCCATCACCTGATCTACTATATGTTTTTTATGAATTTAAGGAATTTTTAAATTGAAGGAACTTTACAAGTCTTGATTGACATTTTATAAACTATACTAGAGGCCTGGTGCATGAAATTCATGCACTCAATAGGAGGGAGGGTCTCTCAGCCCAGCCTGCACCCTCTTGCAGTCCGGAAGCCCTCGGGGAATGTCTGACTGCTGAGGAGGAGGGAGAGGCTCCTGCCACCGCCACTGAGCTCACCATCCATGAGCCTGGTTTCTGGCTGAGCCATGCTCCCCCATGGGAGCGCACTGACCACCAGGGGCAGCTCCTGCATTGAGCATCTGCCCCATGGTGGTCAGTGTGCATCATAGCAACCAGCCGTTCCACCATTTGGTCAATTTGCATATTAGCCTTTTATTATATAGGATATTTAGCCCTGAAGACCTAGGAAATAGACATTGTCATTGTTATACATCAAAGATGACTCAGACGTCTCTTGATTTCTCCTACTCATTTGCCCATAGTGGGGTAAATGTCTCTGTCTCTGTCTCAAACATAGGTTTGCTGGGTCACGCAAGGGGCCTTTACCACTGCCCAGGCTATGCCTTCAAGAGCAGGTCTTTTTTGGCATTGGAGTAAATATGCATTTATTCTACACACTAATTGGTTACATCTTGCTTGAAATAACCTTATCTCACTATTTTGGTGATGAGATACAGAATACCAAAGGTTATATGTGAGATTAGATGGAAATGAGCAAGGAAGCTATTTAGCCAACTTTGTGTTTAATTATCAGACTTAATCTTTAAAAAAAATAAAAAAGGGAAGAGAGATAGAGGAAGAGATGAGAATTCCAGCTTCCTAGGATTTGTGGCCTCAGAACTATAGGAAAGCCTATAAAACACACTGGAAGATAAATCTTTATCAGAACACAATCTGGTACTTGAATTTGAGAGACTTGTGATCAGTTGCCTTGTCCCCTGTGCTGCCCCTAAGTTTTAATTTAAGTGTAACAATCAAAGTGCAGTTGTTTTCCTGGAGATTAATGGTCATTTAGCAGGCATCCATTTCCTTGGGACAGATATCGAATCTTTAATCTTACAGAAATGTAACGTACAAAAGTCATTTTATCATCATCAAATGGCAATTTTATTTCTTTTAAGTGCTACTTTATTTCAAGAAGATCAAAGGTCCAAAATGAGCATTTTGTAGGTAGACAAGCTCTATTAATTTGCTAAAGCAGAAATTATCAGATAAGAAAAAATAATCCTAAACAGGTAGTGGCATAAATTGGACTCAACAGAAAGGAGTTTTAAATTCACTAAATTACACTGTTGAACAAGGGTCAATTAAAAGTTCTTCATCACCTACCATTCTTCTATGTTGTGATCCCTGCTTATTTTCCTAATCAATGTGTTGTTAATGAAAAAGTGCTTTAATTCTTTATTAGATTTTATCAGATTCAATATTTCCTATGCACAATGTCTTTAAATTGCCAGTACATTATTTGGGAGTAAGTTTAAGACAACTTCTCCAATAATGGCCCCTTTTTCTGAGTGACTAGAAAGTGAGTGTCCTCATAATATAAGTGAAATTAAACTGTAATGTAGCAACAATAATATTTTCAGGTAAAAGTATAAAACCACATCAAGAAAATTAGTGAAATCTTTCTTTGTTTAGTATACATCTACTGAGCACCTACTGATTGCTAAGCACACTTCTAATTAAAGAGAATAGAACTGTGAAAAAGAGAGACACATATATGTCCTTAAGAGTATATATTACTAGAGGCCCGGTGCATGAAGATTCATGCACTCGGGGGCATCCCTCAGCCCAACCACCCCCTCACAATCCGGGACCCCTCGGGTAGGGTCTCTAGGCCTGGCCTGAGATCAGGGCCTATCGGGTCTTTCCTTCCCAGGTCTGCAGGAAGCTGGCCCCACCCCAGCTGCTGCCACCGCTTGCCATCTGTGCAGCACTGCCTCCCCTCCCCTGCCACCAGTGGCCTCCATCTGCAGGCGACAGGCTGGGGTGCAATGGCTTGGCTGGCCTGGGCCTCCCTTTTTCTTTGCTGGGGGGCGGGGCCAGCCATGCAAGGGGCTGTCTGCCTACCTGATTGCCCCTAACCCCTCTGCCTGCCTGCCTGATTGTCCCTAACCACTTGCTTGGGGGCGGGGCCAGCACTGACTTCCAGTTGGTCAACCTCTGATTGTCGCAGGAGACGACCGCCAGTTGCCTGCCATCCGTTGCAGGCTCCCTGCTGGTGCCCAAGGCTAGAAAAGCCTCTGGCAGGATGGTTTCCTGGTGGGCGTGGCTGGTGGGTGTGGCTTGTGGGTGTCATGAAGGTACGGTCAATTTGCATATTACTCTATTATTAGGTAGGATTGTGAGGGGGAAAAGGATTAAATAATAAGCCTATGAATAAAATATGAAATACTGCCAGATAATGAAAAATTCTGTGCATAAAATAAAACAGACTGGAGTATTTTAGGGTGGGGTGCAATTTTAGATTGGGAGTTCATGGAAGGTTCTTTGAGGTGATATTTGAATATTCTGAAAGGATGTGAATAAGAAGGTCATTGCTTCAGTGAATTAGAAAGTTTCAGGAAAAAAGAAGCAAGAACAAAAGACATATGATAGTGCAATATTTCGTTTATTCAGTGAATATCAGCTGGCTGAAACAGAATAATCCGAGGAGAATGTTAAGAATGATTTAGAATGGACAGACTAGGGAAGATCATTAAATCCTTACATATCACCTAAAGAAGGTTGATTCTTCTTACTGTTATAGAAAGCCACTGGAAATTTTTTTGGTAAAAGGTGCTAAAAACTTAACTTTAAAAAATGTTTTTTCTCTGGCTGCTGACAAAGACTGTCCCCTTAGCCAAACTCTAGTCAAACTCTTCTGAGGTGTCCTGGCCTACAAATACTACAGATTCAGCACAAATGATCCATCCACCTTCTCATTCTCCCATACAGGCAAACACTAAGAGCACAGTTTCTAACAGCTCAAAGCTGATTCCCTAGAAGCATGACTACAGCCCCTTCATTATCTGCCTGGGGAGGCTTAAGTCTGGCAAAAAGTTTTATGTTTTCTCCAGCCAACGCCTGAAGATAGAGCTTCTCCCAGTCTCTGTGGGAGGGTAATAGCCAAACTTCAATAAGTGCCGTTTGGCAATCCCAGATGGCCTAATCACACACCCCTTCTCACTTTTTGAAAAGTTCCTCTTCTCTGATTCTGTTCAAGCGCCTGCTGATCATTTTCTCTATTGCCTCACTTTTCCTTCAAAATGCCCAGGCACCTCTACACAAATTAAAGTTGAGCTCAGTCCAGGCTGCACCCTCTACCCTACTGTAATAGTCACTACTGAATAAATCTACCTCACAGTGTTACCACTAGTATCTGGCTTTGTTTACTTTTGACATTACTTGAGGAATAAAATAACAGTAGGGAAGTAAGCATTGAAATAGTAAAATTAATCAATACGTTAATGAAGTAGTTTAAGAAAGATATTAGATTGGTAGAATAATAATAGTACAAATGGTCAGAAATGGTGTATTTTGAGGGTAAAATCATGGTTACCATGGGTAATGGATTGGATCAAGAATGTTAGTGCTTTTATTTTTTTAAATTATTTCATTGTCTATAAACATATTTCAGTAAATGGATAATATTTTTATTTTAAATTAAATTATAATTTACATAAAATGATATCCTGGATATTAAGAGTACAGTTCAATGGGTTTGACAATAGACTCAAAATTTATATTCTTATGAACATATGGAACATTTTCATCATCCTAGAAAGTTTCTTTTTGCCCTGCCCTTCCCAGACTCCCAACACAATTAACAACTACTGTTTACATTTCTTCAATACAGATTACTTTTGCCTGTCCTAGAAACTTCATAGAAATTGAATCATAGAGTATATACTCTTTTTTAAAAATATATATTTTTTATCAACTTCAAAGATGAAAGGAGAGAGAGACTGAGATAGAAATATCAATGATGAGAAAGAATCATTGATTGGGTACCTGCTGCACAACCCGCACTGAGGACTGAGCCCACAACCAGGAATTGAACCATGACCTCCTGGTTCATAAGTTGATGCTCAACTACTGGGCAAGTATATATTCTTTGTACATGTTTCTGTTTACTCAGAATAATGTTTCTGACCTTTATCCGTGCTGTTGCACATTTTAGTAGCATATTTGTTTTATTGCTGAGTGTTATGGACCAAACGTGTCTCCCCAAAATTCATACTTTGAAGCCGTAACCCCCAATATTATGCTACTAGAGGTGGGGCCTTTTAGAAGTAATTCGATGAGGTAATGAGGAACCCCATGATGGGATTAGAGCCCTCATAAGAACAGGAGGAGACAGAAGAACTTCCTCTCTTTGCTGGACACAGAAAGAATTGGACCATCTGCAAATTTGGAGGAAGGCCTGCACTAAGACCTAAATCTGCTGCATTCTTGATCTTGGACTTACTTCCCAACCTCTGGAACTATGAGAAATAAATGTCCATTGTTTAAGACACTCAGTCTATGGTATTTTATTATAGCAACTGGAGTTGCTTAAGAAGATACTGAGTACAATTACATTGCATGGGCTTAACACAATGTGTTTATCCCTTCTTTCCTGACAAACATTTGAGTAATTCAGTTTGGGACATTGATAATTATGACCTACCAATTCCATATCTTGTATAAGCTTTTTCTTGGATATGTTTTAATTTTTGTGTGAATATCTAGATAGGAAATTGGTAGGTCACAGGGCAGATGCATGTTTAATTATATGAAAAACTTCCAGATAGATTTCTCAAGTGATTTTGCAATTTGTCATTTACCAGTAATGTATGAGAGTTCCGCTTGCTCCACATACAAAAACACTGAGTTGTTGTCAGGCTTTTAAATTTTAACCATTTCTTTTTTGTGGGTGAAAAAGAGTATCTCATTGTGGTTTTAATTTGTATTTCTCTGATGACAATCCATGTTGAGCATTCCTGCATGTGCTTTTGAGTCATTTGTATTTTTTGTGTGTGTAGTGTCCATATATAATAATTGACTGTTTTATTCAATTGTTTCTTTTTCATTATAGAATTTAGTTAAATAGTCAAAGTAGAAGCCCCTTGCTTCCACATTCTGTCAAAAAAAATATTTGCTGACACAGATTATGAAGATATTTTCTTATTTCCTCCTAGGAACTTATCTCTTATAGCTTTAATATTTAGGTCTATAATTCATCTCAATTTATTTTTTCTGTTTGATATGTAATATGGTCAAGTTTCATATTTATGAATATACTAGAGGCCTGGTGCATGAAATTTGACATGGGGGGGTGTCCCTCAACCCAGCCTGCACCCTCTCCAATCTGGGACTCCTCGAGGGATGTCTGACCGGGATCGGGCCTAAACGGGAGGTCGGACGTCCCTCTCACAATCCAGGACTGCTGGCTCCCAACTGCCCTCCCCTGCAGGCCTGGGTCCCTCCCAACTGCCCTCCCTTGCTGGCCTGGTCACCCTTAACTTTCCACAACTGACTTCCCCTGCAGGCCATCTTGTGGCAGCCATCTTGTGTCCACATGGGGGCAGCCATGTTTGTCCACATGGGGGCAGGCATCTTGTGTCTTGGTGTGATGGTCAATTTGCATATTACTCTTTTATTAGATAGGACTAGAGGCTCAATGCACAAAATTCATGCAAGACTAGGCCTTCCTTCCCCCGGCTGTCAGCACTCGCTTCCCTCTGGCACCTGGGACCCAGGCTTCCCTTGCAGCCCCAGCTTCATCTGAAAGGATATCTGGTCTAATTAGCATATTACGCTTTTATTATTATAAATTAACATTTTCTATACCATATGTCCAAATTTTTTTGTTCTGATTAAATCACTTGAACACATTTTATAAAAAAATTGATCACATAACTGTGGATCTATTCTACACTCCCTATTTTCTTTCTTTTATCTATTTATCTACAATTAAGCCAATAGAACACTGTTTACTATAGGATTGCAGTGAGTCTTGAAAGCAGGCATTATAATTCCTCCCACTTAATTTTTTTCATGTTTACCTTCTGGTCATTTCTCCAACTCTCTTAAACATCTCTCCTTTCTGGGAGGCATATCCAAGCATGACTTCTCCACTCTTCCTAGCAGAAAGACCCATGCAGTCACTCTCTTTCACTTGTAAATGGACAAAGACATCAGGGCTGAAATCCTTTCCCATGTAACTACTTGGGTAAGAGAAAATAATGTCTGGACTCAGTCATATTTCTGCAGGCACATCTGAGCGTATTGATCCCAAGCTTTACTTGATATCTATTTTCTGCTTTATTAGTGATTTTTCTAATATACTACAAAAATTAGATCCCTATCGGGAAGAGAGGTAAGCTGCATCATGATTCTTCTCTTCCTCTAAAAACATTGCAAAATGCAGTAATTGTTTTTAACTATAATTTTCAGAACCATTTTATAACAAGCTTACCCCAGAAACCAACATAAAAAAGAAATAATAACTTTATACAAATATCATGTAATTTTAAAAATGTGTTGTGTCTTCCTGCAAAGTTCTATTCCAGAATTAATTGAAAATCTAAATTCAGCTAATGTGTTTTCTATAAAAACCATGGGGAACTTCTGTTGAGGATATTATAAAACTTTATTTATTTATTCATTTATTTGCAAATGCACATATAAAGATGAGAATAGCTTTGCTGTTCATAATATGAGCCATCTTTGGCAAATATTTAAAGTGGAGCATAAACTTAAAAAGATGGATTTAACTCAGCTTTTCTCCCATTTCAAACAGAGTGATCTTCAATAAACAGAGCACTGAAACCCTAAAACAGTACCATTATCCACTTGGAATACAGCAGGCCCAAACCATCAGACAAATGAAGATATATATTTACAGCCCATAAATTTTGGCATTATGGCATTTTAAAATAATTTTTTTATTTATTTCAGTGAGGAAGGGAGAGGGAAAGAGAGTTAGAAACATCAATGATGAGAGAGAATCATTGATCAGTTGCCTCCTGCACACCCCAAGCTGGGGAATTGAACTGTGACCTCCTGGTTCATAGGTTGATGCTGGGCATAGCACTTTTTTAATTCACCACAAACTAGGGGGAATTAATATTTTGTAGCACTTGTGGCCAATACATATAAAAATATCCCATTGAAACTATGAAAGCCTATAAAACACACTGGAAGATAAATGTTTTCTGTGCTTCTAAAATGCTTGCATCAGTTTAGTGATTTTTGTATCTTCTCAATTTGAATTTTCTATTCACGAAACCATCAAAACCATATGATATTTTTTGACAGGTTCTAGTCACATAGTTGGCTGAGAATAATGAAGTGGAATGGGAGAGACAGAGATCCTGTTATATATGGCCATGGCCATGGGGGAAACAGGTAGCATAAGTAATAAGAATCTTTATTAAAGCAATATGTCTCATGTCTATCTTGTTTAAAACCCATGTCTTTTATAAGTGATGCTAAATTAAATGATTAGCTTTCACAAAGTGATCCTGACTTAGCTCACCCACTCATGAAACTGTTAGTGAACAGTGAAATGGTAACAGTAAAAGCAGCAGAGAAAATAAAGAAGTTGATTGGGACAAAAGACTATATTTTGTTTATTTGGTTCATACTATAAGCATAGGTTTTGACACTGTCATAAAAAAACAAAAAACTAAGACATAGAATGTATTTGGTTCTATATGTTTTTCATGTGGCTTTCAATGATGTGTCAGATTTAGTGAGATTGCCTTAGTATGTAATAATACATAACCCTTTACAATCCTAAAAATGAGATATGTGTTATGTTAGGTGCTTTGTTTGCATTATCTCAATCAATCTTTAATTATAGAACTGTAGAAGTAGGAAGGGTAGGGTATTATGTGATTATTAAAAACCTCTCCTGTAGACAGATACATATGTTAAAACCCCGGGTCGTCCATGTATTGGCCATATGATTGAGAGTAAATTAAACTGTCTTCTCCTCAGTTTTTCATTCATAAAACAGAGGTAAAAATACTTTCTATGTTGGGCAATTGTAAGATTAAATTATTATTGACATAAAGAATGTTGGAAATGTGCCTGATATGTAATTGGCTATTAATAAATTATGTACAGATGCAAAAAGTTGGATCCATTTAAAAGAGTTAATTATAATTCTCATGTTTGCACAGGTAATTGGTGGTGAAAGTTCATGTTGAACTAGTACCATATATTGTTATCCTCCCTTCATGTAGTTAAGCATCTGAAACATTACCTTACACAAATAGACTTTTTGAATGCATTTATAGAATAATGTTTCAAAAGAAATGAATGATTCTGCCACACCAATTAATAAATATTACATGATCAGGTTAATCCCTAGAAGAAATGCTATATATTTTCAATAATCCCAAGCCACTTTTTAATTCATAAATAATAATTACTTTATTTTGCAATTTATATGGATGGCCTGTCAAACAACTCATTGTTATTATCTTATTAATTATTATCTTGTTAAGGCCAATTAATGTCTTCCTTGTTCATAGGCTGACAATGCTCCAACCAGGAAGAGAGCATGTAGGGAGAACCCTTAGTCTGGTTGTCAGCACCAGGGCTTAAAACCTCAGTCTTCCACTAATCAAATATGGGCAAATACCCCCCCCCCATTTTTTTAATGTACCAAAGAAACTTTTAACTAAATTTTCACTAAAATTTGTTACAGGTTCTTCTAAATGCATTCCACTAATATCAGGGAACACAGGAGGGGAGATGATGGCAGAACATGTATCTACTCTTAACAAAATCACCCAGGTCACATGTCTAACCCAACAGATACAATCACTTAAGTGCCCACGTGTAATAGGATAGCAAGGATATTTAAGTAAATTATCTAGTATCAGTCTTAGATAAGACATCGATAACATAAGACAGTGTCTACATTCATAAAAAGATCACATTTATAAAAGGATTGCATGTAAAGCATATATTGAATAGTATATTTACAAAAATTATAAAGTGGCAATTAAGACCCCTTCTTTACAGAAAAACACACACAGTATTTTCAGAAATTTCAAGATGTCTTTTAATAAGGGTTATAGTCAATATTTAAATTAAGTTTTTCAACTCTCAATCTAGTATGTGGTTCCCGCACTATAGCTGGCTGTTTGTAAGGTTAGCATGTTTCTGCTCCATAATGTTTTTCATCGTCTTTATTATTTTTTCTTTTAAACAAAAAGCATTAATAATTTGGAGTCTGTATATTCCTGTTGTATTAAATAACATGACAAGCAGAAGTTTAAAATCAATTGGAAAAGAACATTCTGTAAAGGTTAGAGGGTGAGAATGGCTTCTGGTGCAGATCGTGTGTTCCTACTTGCTGAGTCGGTGAGGCCATATCACTTACCTTGTCTCTTTCCTAATAACTGCTCCTGTGAAACTGAGATATAATACACCTTCATTTCATAGGGCTGAGCACTCACTTTTAATGTTTAAAATGCACTTAGCTCCATTACTAGCAATCCCTCAATAAATGCTGGTTGGCATTGTTATTCCTGCTGTTGCTGTTTAAACATATCCAAACCAAACTGTCCATTGTCATCTTGTTTATAGAATCATTGTCCTGACCACATTATATTCCAGAGTATTATACTGTACATATACCAAATTTTAATACAAAATGTGCATTGGATAAATAAACAGAATTTGCCCCCATAAATGTCCTGATGTATCCTAAGACAGGAAAATAGAACAGTTAGATATTTAATTTTCACAAACTTTAATAGCAATATAACTCATTTTCCTTATCTATAATGTAAAAATTATTTCCTAAAAATGTTTAAAATCTTCTGACAAATATAATTTTAAAGGCTCCATATTTAAGAGATCTATTAAATAACATAATGCCTGCACTTATCAAAACTACATTGCACATTTCAAGTTTACTAAGATTGTATGTTAAGTGTTTTTATCACAATGACAATAACAATAGCAATAATGGGAGCTGAAGGAAACTGGGAGGTGGTGGATCTGTTTATGGCCTTAATAGTGGTGATGGTTTCATAGGTATATACTCATCCTTTAACTCATCAATCTGTATATGTAGTATTAAATATGCACAGCTTTTTATGTGTCAACCAGGCCTCAATAATACCATTAAAAATTCATATTATATATGAAGATCTCATTGGTAACATAGAGATTAGAAAATATGAACAGATTTTGAAATTGGCTGATGAGTAAGTATGAGATCCTATTTCAGATGTGAAATTACACTACATGAAGAAATGTGTGTTGATATTGTGCAAGAAATTAAAAATAATTCCAGCCCAGCCAGTGTGTCTCAGTGGTTGAGCATAGACTCATGAACCTGGAGGTCATGGTTTAATTCCCGGTCAGGGTACATGCCTGGATTTCAGACTTGATCCCCAGTAGGGGGAGTGCAGAGGCAGCTGATTGATGATTCTCTCTCATTATTGATGTTTCTATCTCTCTCCCCCTCTTCTGTCCTCTCTCTGAAGTGAATAAAAACATTTAAAATTATGACGATAATGATGATGATAATAATAATAATAATAATAATAATAATTCCAAAAATTACAGGGCAATTCAAAGAGAGCATCACCATGTTCATAGAAATTTGAAAACTGACTACTATGGAACCAAGAGAAACCAAGACTTCTTTTAAAGAACCATTAACCTTTTGCACTCGGATGTTGAGTGTGACTTGACACGGTTAGCATTAGAATAAAGGAATCGAGAAAAAAGCAAGCAAGTGCAAAGGGTTAACCTATATAGTCTCCATTTTATATTAATTAAAATAAAGAATCACAGACTCTTTTTGCTGCTCATCAAAGCTGTGTGACAGAAAGATGGTGGCATAGGTAAACACCTATACTTGCTGCCTCTCACAACCACATCAAAATTACAACTAAAAGGCAGAACAACTACCACCCAGAACCACAGGGAAGCTGTCTGACTGGAAGTTCTACAACTAGAGAGGTGAAGAAAGAGTATGGAGACTGATAAGAGGTGCGGAGGCACAGAAAGTGCTGGCACCTGAATGTGCTGCTCCTTTAATTGGGAGGGAGATATGCTTGCTCAGAACTCCAATTCCGGGGGAGACTCTGGGGGACCCAGACACATATGGGGAGAAACTGGACTGTCTGGTATCAGGACAGGAACATGAGGGCAGCTTTCTCTCACAGTGATCATTGTTTCTGCACGGGGGCACAGGACAAGGAGACCTAGGGACCTCTCCGGTGCGGGGCTGACTGGCAGCCATTGCTGTTTGCTCCACCCTGGTGATTCCCAGAGACCCCACCCCACCCAATTTACAACCCCACTCAAGCTGTGATTATCGGCTTTTGTATATGAATGGCCTGTCCTTTTGCCTAAAACAAACTGCAGCTGGGTCAGAGAGCTCCAGAGATTCCAAAAGAAGGCCCAAAGCCCAGCCGGCCTTGCTTCACAGTTGGGCCTCATCTGGGCACTTTCAAACCCCATACAAAGAAGAGGAATCTGCAGATGTCTCTGTAGCTCCTGCTGGGTGGCCCCAGACAGTGGTTGACCTTGCACCTCCTTGGAGATCCAAGAGCCAGTGTACCCAGTGGTCAGTGTAAGACCATATTGTATTACAACTCTTCACATCCATAAAAGACACATTCAAGGGGAAGACTCAGTGAGCACCAAAGCCCCACAGAAGCAAGTCCTACACCATAAGGGTGTCTCCTGTGCAACAGATCTTCCAGTGTAGACACAGCTGGTCATCACAGCCAATTGGCCTGGAGGTCAATTCCTCCCAGTGATACCAATAGCAATCAAGGGTTAACTATGACAAGACTGTGCACATAGCCCTCAAAGGGGTACACCAAGAACATCCACTTCAGGTGACTGGGGAGGCTCAGCAACTGGGCCCTATAGGACACCTACCACACAAGGCCACTCTATAAATTCAAGGAGACTTAGCAGCTATCCAGTACATAGAAATAAGCACAGGGAAGCAGCCAAAAAGAGGAGAGAAAGAAACAAGTCACAAATGAAAGAAATGGATGAAAGCAAAATATTGGATATAGAGTTCAAAACCACGGTTATCAGGTTACTCAAGAATCTTCTAGAAACCTCCGAGAAATTTAGTGGGATCTTCAAGGATATGGAAAAGGACCAATCAGAAATTAAGCATAGACTGACTGAAATAAAGGATAATATACAGAGATTCAACAGCAGACTTGAGGATCCCAAGAATCAAGTCAAAGATTTGAAATACAAAGAAGCAAAAAACACCCAACTGGAAAAGCAAAAAGAAAAAATATCCAAAAATATGAAGATAGTGTAAGGAGCCTCTGGGACAACTTTAAGTGTACCAATATCCAAATTATGGGGGTGCCAGAAGAAGAGAGAGAACAAGATATTGAAAACCTATTTGAAGAAATAATGACAGAAAACTTCCCCTACCTGGTGAAAGAAATAGACTTACAAGTCCAGGAAGCGCACAGAACCCCAAACAAGAGGAATCCAAAGAGGACCACAACAAGACACATCATAATTAAAATGCCAAGGGCAAAAGACAAAGAGAGAATCTTAAAAGCAGCAAGAGAAAAACGGTTAGTTACCTACAAGGGAGTACCCATACGACTGTCAGCTGATTTCTCAACAGAAACTATGCAAGCCAGACGGAGTGGCAAGAAATATTGAAAGTGATGAACAGCAAGAACCTACAACCAAGACTACTCTACCCAGCAAAGATATCATTTAGAATTGAAGGTCAGTTAAAGAGCTTCACAGACAAGAAAGAGCTAAAGGAGTTCATCATCACCAAACCAGTATTATATGAAATGCTGAAGGGTATTCTCTAAGAAGAGGAAGAAGAAGAAAAAGGTAAAGATAAAAAAATTATGAACAACAAAGTGACAACAATACCTATCTATCAATAAGTGAATCTAAAAATTAAATGAATAAAAAACCTGATGAACAGGACAGACTGGTGAATGTCATAGAATCAGGGGCATGGAAAGGGAGCAGACTAACAATTCTCAGGGGGAAGTGGATGTGTGGGATGCGGGAAGAGATTGGGCAAAGAGCTTACACCTATGGTGGACGAGGTCAACGGGGGCAGGGGGAAGGCCTGGAGTGGGGTGGGAACTGGGTGGAGGGGAGCTATGGGGTGAAAAAAGAGGAACATCTGTTATAATCTGAACAATTAAAAAAAAGGCTGTGGGACAGAAGCATAGTACCCATAACTGAGAGACTGCTAAATGAAACCCCATGGTCTTTTCACTAACAAAGTAATACATGCATTAGAGGACATTCAACTGTCTAAATCTGATAGACAACAGAATATAATAGTATATAAAAATTTTTAGGTAAATTGTGAAATGTGATTGCAGTTCCAGTTGTTATACTGTAATCATCACACCTTCTATCCAAAGATAAAATATAAGAGCAAAGATACATCAGTGAGTCAATTTATTTCACACACACACACACACACACCATCACCACCGCCACCACCACCATCACCACCACCACCAGGCAGATAGCACTTGGCATATTGTGACTTTAGAAAAGTATTTCCTACTACAATTTAAAACTAGAATCTATCAGAAAATAATTAACAATTTGCTCTTGAGTCTTCAAAAATTTTTTTTTATTTAATTCCTTACTTCTCCCTAAAAATTTAGTGTCCTCCAAGAAAACATCCTATCTAAAAAAAGAGTAATATGCAAATTAACCATCACTCTGCTACCCCCCCAAGCCACTCCCACTGCCATTCCCACCAGCCAATCAGGAGTGAGTATGCAAATTAACCCAACCAAGATGGCTTCGGCCAGAGAGAGCAGGAGGGAGGCTTGGGTTTCTCTGGAAATGAAGGAAGCCAAGCTTTCCACACACACTGGCCCAGGCCTCCACTTATGGCTACAAAGTTACAATTATAGAACATAAATAAATCCCAACAGAAATGGCTGCCACCATGGAGCAAGCAGGAGGCTTGGCTCCACTCCAGGCTACAAAGTTTCAATTGTAGAAGATAAATAAATTCCAGATACCAGGGCCTCCATTTGGGTCACCGGGGGGCTTGGCTGGCCTGAAGACCACCACAGGCCCCTCACCCAGGCTGCCCCACACCCCGAGGGAACCCCCACCCTGATCTGGGACACACTTCAGGGCAAACCAGCTGGCCTCCACCCATGCACCAGGCCTCTATTCTATCTAATAAAAGAGTAATATGCAAATTGACCATCATTCCAAAACACAAGATGGCTGCCCCCATGTGGTCAAAGATGGCTGCCCCCATGTGGACACAGGATGGCTACCACAAGATGGCCAGCAGGTGAGGGGAGTTGGGAGAGACCAGGCCTGCAAGGGAGGGCTGTTGGGGGTGATCAAGCCAGCAGGGGAGGGCAGTTAGGGATGACCAGCTCAGCAGAAGAGAGAAGTTGGGGGCAAACAGGCTGGCAGGGGAGCAGTTAGGCATCAATCAGGCTGTCAGGGGAGTGGTTAGGGGGCGATGAGGTTGGCAGGCAGAAGTGATTAGGGGCAATCAGAAAGGCAGGCAGGCGAGCAGTTGGGAGCCAGTAGTCCTGGATTGGACAGCCTCAAGGGGTCCCAGATTGGAGAGGGTGCAGGCTGGGCTGAGGGACACCCCCCACTCCATGCACAAATTTCATGCACCGGGCCTCTAGTATATCATAAAATGCTTATGTAACTTTCCAAAAAAAAATGTCCCTTTTATGTGGTTCATTCATATACTTGAAAATGCATATGCCCTGCAGAATTTAAATACATGAAAGATGTAAATCATTGTTGATTTTCATAAAAAATAATTGCCAGCAGAAATACAAGTTTTTCACTCCCTGAGATAATATTACTAAATCTCCTCAATAATCATAAGGTTTGAAGAGATCGTGGTAGTCCAGTCCATGCATGTGTTCAGGCATAGTCGTCTCTGTATTATCTTACACTGACAAAAATGCAAATGATCATCACGGGGACCTGATTTATTCATAGAAACATATTTGCAATATGAGTGGTCTAGTTTAGTGCTGCACAGGAGCAACAGAGAGGTCTCTAAATTAAAAAGGTCCTTAATTAACATTTAAGAAAGCAGCTGTTGCCACTTAAGTACATTATGGCATCAATCTGCAATGAATAATTACTTACTAGCTCTAACAATATTAGGTACCAATCCTCTGCCAACCTTTTCAAAAGATTAATATATAATAATAACAAAACTATGGCCCTATTGATTCTCTTATACATGGCTCATGTATAACAGAGGAAGATGAATTTCTAAATGCCAGAAAACATTGCTCAGTAGTGATCAGTGCCTAAAACTCTCTCTAATTTCTTCATGACTCCATATTTAACAAAAGGACTACAATTTCAACAAAACTGCAAGCCATGCTAGTGGCTTACATGGCAGGTGATTTATTTCTAGAGGGTTGAAGTGAACCGTCACAGTCCACGTTTGGGACTAGGTGGCGTAAGTATTATCTGATGACATGTAACATGGGAAGACCATGTTTATAATTTCTTCTTTGGCGAATTATGATCAGGAAGAAGAACACGGGATTTTCTTAAATTTCTAAAAACAAGTTGTGACCCATTATTTATTCACCTGGCTTTAGTGAACACAGGCATTCAGAAATCAGTTTGTTGGCTTAATAGAGATTGCACATCATAGTGTGCAACTATTTGGTGTCAACCTTGGCTTTTAATAATTTTTTTTTAAAAGCTCCAGGGGAAAAAAGTGAAAAAGGCCTAATTAAAATAGGGAGCAGTTTTTCCTCTACTGTGTGATTCGTAGGACTAGAGCTCATGTGTATATCTAAATGTATTGTATTTATATTTGTACTAAAGACCTCATTTTTTGGAAAAGCATTCATTTTTGCTCATTTTGTGTAATACATGGCAGACACTTCAAAGTAAATAGCAGCTTATCAGGATGGCTTCTGGGTAAGAACCTTCCTCAGTGTCAATTGGAGATTTAGGTGTTTGACTTTGCAGAGAAATGCAAGGAACTAAACCACTTGCATACCACCTGGGGAGTGGAACCTCATTAGGAAGAGATGTGTTTACAGAGGGAGACATGACCAGGTTGAATCAAGTTCTGGGCCTTTTGAAAATGCAAAGACTAGTGAATGGTTGTAGTAGAAGGTCAAATTTCTCTATGCTTAGCCATTCTGGTCTGTGCTAATTAATAAGAAATGTCCTGTAAATATACATTCTTAATTGCAAGTGAATTAAATATTCATTTGTAACATTTGCTCTAAAAATTGATTTCTTAATGAGGATGAAATGAATAGGTCGGACTTTCAGTGCACACAGAACTCATTGTAAAAGGAGCCAACAGAAAATAGCATAGGTAATTTTTGAACTTTATAAAGATCACAGAAGGCTGGATCTTCACAAATAGGAAAGTTCCCTGATATTGTTAATACCCTCCTACAATATACATTTATAAAAATTAGAAACTCCTGCTCACTCTATAAACATTCAGTATGGTGGGTTGTTTCACTGTGTATGCTGGATTTGATCATCCAAACTCTCCATGTAATTGAAACAGACATAGGCCGGTCATGGTGCCTGCATCATCCGCAACTACATTGAGGAAACATTCCTTGCTCTCGTTCTTGCCACTCTGATAAATATGCCCACGGCCATCATAAGTTTTATAAAGAAAAGTATAAGTGAATCAATGCCACTTCTTTGCTAAAATGGGTTTCTGTCAAAAAACAAAAAGTAAAACTCAAAGTCATTCTCATGGCTTAAAGGCCTGGCTACCTTTCAGATCTCATTTTTTAGCACTTTCTTGCCATTCTCTGCTACAACAACATCGATGTCCTTAAACTTCCCAAGTATGCTCACATCACAGAATACCCAGAAAACCATTGCCCCAGGCAGTTGTAGGGCTTCTTTCATCTCATCCTGAATGTATCTTTTCAAATGTCAGAAAATTTCTTCTCTTATTAATTTAACCATAGTGACAACCGATCGCTTTTCATACCTTTATCCTACTTTATTTTTTTTCCAGAACACCATAACCTGAAATATTGAGTAGTTGCTGTGTGTCTCTCTCCTCTTAATTATAACATTAGAACATGATTTTGTCTGTTTTGACCATAGCTATATCTCAGAGCCTGGAATAATGTCTGATACACAGAAGGTACTTAATTAATGTTATTGGACAAATAACTGAATAAATAGACAAACTCAGCTTTTAATATATCAATTATTGTCCCTTTTCCCTCAATAATCCTCTCCTCTCTGACCATCTAATTAGACTATACACTATCTAATTCAAAGGTGGCTGATAAATAAGACAGTCCTATAATAGGACATAATACAAAAACCTCCTCAAATATAATATTCTCAAGATATTTCTAATCATATTCTCTCTAGTTTTTAAATTTGACCTAGCAAATATAAAAATATTAATAAAATTAGCTGCAGAGATGTGTTAGGAGGATTGGAGTATAGTGGGGACCATGTGCGGTAATGGAGAGCCAATGTTAGGGAGAAGCAGTAATCATAAGTAGACCTGAAGATCAGCTGAGATGCCATGAGTACACAGCACAAAGAAAAGACAGGCATATAAGGATCATGTTCTTAGAATGCCTCCATTCCTAGTGTGACTTTTAATTTTCATTTTTTAAAATAAAGTTCCATGAGTTATTGTCTACTACTTTTTATAATTCTTTTATGTCAATTTGGCATTGTATTTTTAAATAAAACTATCAATGTCAATTATGATTGCAGTATTTATTATCAACTTTTACATTCTTTTAAATTTTTTTTCTGACTTTTTTTCTCATTTTTTTTTTCAGAATCAGATTTACCAATCTCTGAATTTTATGTTTTTTTATAAATCAGATGAAGTTTGTAATAATTGACGTGGTGGAAAATGCTCATGAATTTCTTTAAGCTGAGCATTCATCCCTTCAAAATTAAGTCATTCTGCACTTTCAGATGACAACCTATGTTGAGAGACAGTGTAGCATGGTATTAAATTGTATAGGTTCTAGAGCCAAACTCCTTAGTCATGAATCTCAGCTCTACCACCTATCAACTGTGTGATGTTAAGCAAATTATTAGATTACTAGTGGCCCAATGCATGAATGAAGATTCGTGCAAAAATGAGCCTTCATTCCACTGGCTGCCGGCACCAACTTCGCTCTGGCTGGAGCTGCCTTTCTGCCTTCCCACGCTGCCCAGAGGCCCCGAGCAGCTGGAGTGGTGCAGAATGCCTGCGTCGTCACAAGCATCCTGCCCAGTCTCCGGCCACTGAGCACCTGCGTATGCAAATTAACCCACCATCTTTGCATACTCACTCCTGATTGGCTGGTGGGCATCGTGAAGGTAAGGTCAATTAGCATGTTACTCTTTTATTAGGTAGATGTGCTTCAGTTACCTCATCTGCGAAATCCGGATAATACTAGGATTTCCTTTGTATGCTGGTGTCGAAGATTAAATGCATTGATTCATATATAGCATTTAGAGAACTGGCTGGCACAGAGTGCACACTTGATAAATATAAGTAATTGTATTGATTTTTGTTCTACTTGGTGACATAACAATGGAACAAGTACATATGATGTGTAAGGGGATTGTGAATCTGACACCCTTCTGCTGCTTGTTTCACCTGCAGGTAAGAAAAATGTTCAGGGATCAAGCTTAAAGAAATGAACTCTTCTAGCTGTTTGTTTTCATGTGTGGGTTTAGGACCCATCAACATCTCTCTGAGGAATAGATGAGTGTGGTGACTTGTCAGCATTGCTCTGCATACACACACCAATATCCTGACAACAAAATGATAATACCTGAAGTCACGGAGTTATGTACAAATAGTCACTCAAGTAAATGAAATAATATAGCACCTTATAAACGATCACTGTAGGTGACAAGGGGAGCAATATAAACAACCCTTGGTTTAAAATAAAGTACAGTTTTAAGCAAATATAATAGAGCCAGATGCCTTGAGAATCAGTCACAAGGCATAGAGTTTACCGGGTGTAACTAGATGCTTATTTCTCCTGTCACCCTGCAGTAAGACCTTCTAAAACTAAGCAGATATCACGTAGGTGCTAAGTAGATTTCCATATTTTCTTATGATCAGCAAAGGTAGTTACTTAGTGCCCTAAGTGCTTCAGGTTTGGAGGGTGATATGTCTGCAGACGACATAAAGCCAAGCTAATCTTCTTAGATGCAGGGCCAGATGGTAACAAGAACTCTATACTTCTAGGATGTGACTCTGAGGCTTACCCAAGACAATGGTGATAAATAATTTCTGGTGTTCATTTTTCAATCCTTTAGACTCCTTATATTTTACTTGCAAGTATGTGTTCCCTGTTTCATTTACTTTCCTAATATCATCTATACTTTAAGATGTTTACAACTTCATTTAACCTGTGGCCTATTTTTTTTGCAAAAGAGTAAACTGAATGAAGTACATCCAGTGGGTTAATAAATATTTGAAAATGAGTTGAAAATACACTTCAGTGCAATTACATTCCCTGACATGTACAAAAATAAATATGAAAATATGTAGCCAAGAATAATATTTTGAGAAGCATATTCACAAAAATACATAAACTATAAATTAATAATGCATTTATATTGACATTTTATTAACAGCTATTTTAAAAGTAATCAACAAAAAGAGGCCATTTAAGACATGTTTGTCTCTTTGACAGTTTTTCATGAAAGGGGAATCTGCTGACTCAAGTGTCTGTGTAATTAATCTGCCAGTCCTCAGTGAACATGAAATTTGTGATGTACAGAAAGTGTCAGACTCAACTATTTATACTGTTTGCCTTATGAATAAACTATTACTATTGATTCTTGCTATTCTGTGCTATTTTTCCAGTGTTTAAAAGCTCTAGTCATTGCTGTATCTCTTACCCTATGAAAAACACAAATTTACTCTAAGGAAATTTTAAGAGTGGATGCGATTTTTCCATAATTGGCTTTATTTTAGTTGGAAGATGTCCTGAATCTATCCAGTCTTCTCACTAGCACTTCTTTCTCTCTCCTGATTCACATGACAGTAGGAGAGTTAGTGAATGGCTTAGCTTCTTGGTGATAGACATGTGCTCAATATCCATGTGAGTGTATGTAAAAGCAGAAGTGAAAGTTTGCTAAATCACATCAAATATAGCTGATACAATGTAGAAAGTCATAAAATATAATAACTTTTTATATAAGATACTGAGCTGATAAAGAGAAGCCAAAATTTCAAAGAATGTGTCTGCAGACACATTCTCCCTTAGTAGTATATTTTCTATCAAAAGGGAAAGACACCCCTGTCAACAAACTACTTGCAAATTCCAGGTTATATCCACTGCACAATGTTCCTTTCTAAAGAGGAATAAGACACCTGGCTTGAATGGCTCAGTGATTGAGCATTGACCCATGAATCAGGAGGTCACGGTCCAATTCCAGGTCAGGGTACATGCCCGGGTTACAGACTCAATCCCCAATGTGGGGCATGCAAGAGGTAGCCAATCAATGATTCTTCTCATCATTGATGTTTCTCTCTCTCTCTTCCTCTCTGAAATCAATAAAAATATATTTTAAAATCTATATATATAAAATCCTAATATGCTAAGTGTCCAACTGTTCATTCGACTGTTCGACCAACCAGTTGCTATGGTGCGCACTGACCACCAGGGGGCAGACACTCCGACTGGTAGGTTAGCTTGCTGCTGGGATCCTGCTGATTAGGACTGGGCGAGAGGGGCTGGACATGCCCTGGAGCCCTCCCGTGGCCCCTCCCTGGCCCTGATTGTGCACCGGTGATGTCCCTCGACCTGGCCTGCACCCTCTTGCAATCTGGGACCCCTCGGGGGATGTCAGAGAGCCGGCTTCAGCCCAATCCCAGCAGGCCAGGCTGAGGGGCCCCACCAGTGCACGAATCTGTGCACCAGGCCTCTAGTAAATAAATAAAATAAAGAGGACTGGGATGTAGTCCATGTCTTCAAGGAGGTTTTAGTCAATTGCAACATTTAATAAATCAAGTAAAATTATCATGATTATTTAAAATCTATCTAGATACTAAATATTATCTTTATCTATAACCCTTCTCAATAGTCTCTAGAGTCTTTCTGATCCAGACATAGGCAACACTTTCATCAGCAAAAATGTATCTCTTTGATTTAATTATGAAATGTACTTCAAATTCACTTCCTTTTAACTTCTAACTTCCCCAAATTCTGGGAGAAACAAAGGGTAATAATGTAGTTCTCATGAACTAAGGACTTACTATACCCTAGTTATAGGTGCTCTGTGAACATTTTCACTTACTTCTCTCTCTACTATTTCACTTCAGCAGCTCCACTATTTATTTGGTCCCTAGTCCAAGCACCTTAGCAGTCTGTTCCAAATTTATAATGTTTCTAAAGATGTGTTTTGTTTTTTTCTCTCTCATCATTGATTTTCTATCTCTCCCTCTTTCTTCCTCTCAGAAATCAATAAAAAAATATTTTGATAAAAGAATTGGCTTTTTGCTTTTATTCATAAATCCATTAGCTATTCAAGATGCTAATTGTAGAAGAGATTTCATCTCCACCCCACCAACCTACAGTATTTCCCCTCTATTTCTTCTTATCCTCGTACACGTTAGCCATGTAATCCAGACACTGAGGTTGGAAACTACAGAACCATCCTGCGTACAGATTGAAATATGATTGCTATTTTATCTTACAATAATGTGTTTTATCTTAACCTCTTGCTTCTGAGGATTCTTAACAATATTTGCACAGCAAGTTATTTAATCAAATTTAGAGGAATTGCTCTCAAAACCCCTCTTTGAAAAGCAATCATCATATTTAAAATATAATGTTTCTTACTTAAAACAATAGCACATGTACATTAAAGAATTCTAAACCAGAATTAAATGATTGGAGGTGGGCTAGAAGAGGTCAAAGGGGGGAAAGGGGGGACATATGTAATACTTTCAACAATAAAGTTTTTAAAAAATGAATTAACAATAAATAAATAAAGTTGTTAATCATCACCTGAGGATATTTTTCTATTGATTTTATTTTTTTTAATTTTTAGAGAGTGTGGAAGGGAGGGCAAGAGACAGAGAGATAGAAACATAGATGTGAGATAGACACATTGATTGCTTGCCTCTCAAAGTCACCTGTACCAGGGCTGGAAATCAAACCAAGGTGCATGCCCTTGACTGGAGTTGAACCCAGGACCATTCAGTCCGTAGGCCAACGCTTGATTCACTGAGCCAAACCAGCTAGAGGTAAAAAGGTAATTTTATGGTCTGAATAGTGTGTCTTTAAGAAATGAGACCATGGAGCCCTGGCTGGGTAGCTCAGTTGGTTAGAACATTGTCTGGATACACCAAGGTTGCAGGTTCAATCCCCAGGTCAGAGCACATATATGAATCTACCAAGGAATACATAAATGAGTAGAATAGCAAATCTCTCTCTGTCTCTCTCAAATAAATCAATAACATAAAAATAAAAATTAGACCATGAACATGAAAATTAATAACAATTACAGGTAAATTGTACTCTACTATTGTATGAATATGCTTTGAATGCTACTATGTAGAAAAGTCAATGGAGGTAAGAAACAGCATGATACATCATCCCAAGAATGAGATTTAAGGACAATTTCCAATGCCTTGTTGCAAAAGTCTAAATTCAATGGAAAGACATATGTGAGAATTTCTTGTATGATTTTTGCATGGGGATGTTAAAAGATTCTAATCATTATACATGTGTCACCTAAGATTTTAATAAAATTGTATCATTTATAAACGCATGATATTTTCAATTTTACATCCCTAATGATCCAGGGTTGTAAAATGAATTTGGTATGCTCTGATATAATTCTACTATACTACATTCTTCAGAGTAATTTTATTCAGATAACATAGCGTTGTCAACTTTGAGCGAAACTGAATCTGAATTCTGTGAGTGCGGTGACCTTATGTCAAACAGTTAGTGTTTTGCCTTTGAGAAGGGAAAGTGATCATTTTTAGAGTATGTAATGGGAGACAGTAAATTATGGGAGTGTGCTGCAATACTGTGTGGCCTTTTCAGTATTCAGTAGTTTGAATAGCTGGTCTTTTTACTCACTTGATTAAAACACCACTAATCATCAAGAAAGTGAATACAAGATAAAACATTTCTTTTTAAATGGCATAGCATTAATTCTCTCACATGGCAGAAGTTGAAATGGGAGCTGTTAGACATTTATAACAAATTTCAATGTCTGTGCTGTAGTTGCAAATCTTTCGAGAGCTGCCATTGACTTTGGATGATGGAATTGTGACCTGGTAAAACTTTGATCCAGCACTTTTTAGAATTATGGTACATTACAAATGTGTCTGCCATACAGAGAGTAGACATGACCTTGGGAAATAACATAGATGTGTCCCTTTCCTTAGAACATCGAAAATAAACTACATCTCCTGAGAATCCTATTTATAACGATATCCAATAATATCAATTTTATCATATTTTTCAGTAATCCACTGCAAAACAGAAAATTCAATGAAAGAGAGTTCTTATTTACACTCAGTGAAGTAACTTATAACTGATGTAAATCTGTGTTGTACTGATAGGTAGTTTTGCTGGCTATTCAAGAAACGTGTATTAATTGAGGAGTAACTAATGAAAAAATGTTTTAAATATGCTAGGTTTTTATATGTAGTAAATTTTTAGGATCATAGAATTTATTTCACTGATTAATTGTATCCAAAAATTTAGTTAAAGTAAGTAAATTTATATTTCAACACATTGGCGAACACAGTAATATAAATGGATATTCCCTTCTTATTTCACAGTATACTAAGTACTATTCTATTATAATCATCAATATGTAATATTTGGGATTTTAATGGAGAATAGAGTATTGTATTTATTGTTTCTAACAAACTTTTTAATGACTGACACAGACAAGGAACTCAATAAATGTATTGGAACAATAAGTGACTGAATGAGGAATGAGAACACAAAGATAATTACATATGTTAAACTGTGTTCATTGTTTCCATCATACTACCAAGTTAACATGAAATAGGCTTTAGTTGTGTTATAGATTTGGAAAGTAGAAGGACCAATATTTATTGTGAAGAGATTATGTGGATGTTTATATGTAAGCAATTACCAATAGGAGAATGGATATATACATATAAATAAACTATATATATGAAACCCTAATATGAAAATAGACTGAACAGCAGAACAACCAAACAACTAAATAACCAAACTACCGGTCACTATGACATGTGCTGACCATCAGGGGGCACGCATGGAATATGGCGAGTGTCAGTTGCAGCGGGATAGTGGAGCAGGTGAGCAGGGGGGTACCAGACCAAGGCGGGACACCAGTCGCTATCATCAGGGCGAGCCTCTGGTGGTTACTGAAAATTCTTTGCTCCCACATGTCGCAGTCCCACCCAGCGCTCGCACCTGCTGCCGACACTGGACCCACCGCTCGCACCCACTGCTGGTGCCCAGCACCAGTCTGGATCGCTCGGCACCATCAGCAGGTGGGAGCAGCGGCTGCCAGCTCCAATTGCCCCTCAGGGTTTCTCCACCTCCCCCTGCTCCTGAGGGGCAGCAGCCGCTGCTTGCACCCATTGACGGTGCCAGCCCTAATCTCTCCGCGCTGTTAGGGTTGGCTCCATCGGCACGTGGGAGTGGCGGCTGGCGCCATTGGCACATGGGAGTGGCGGTAGACAGTGGACCAAGGGACACAGCGGGAGGGGCCGGGCAAGGGCACAGAGGATGGGCCGAGACCCACCCCTGTGTCCACAGCAGCCTCAGGGCCCACAGTTCCTTTCAAGGTGCATGAATTCGTGCACTGGGCCCCTAGTTATTCATAAGAGAGTTAGTTCATCAGTTAGTTAATGAGAAGATTGGAAGTTACTTATGGTTCCACTGCATGATCAGAGTTTAAAATAAATTGGGAGTAAACCAGACTTCTCGATTGAAATAGTTTTGTTTTTCCTTATTTTAAAGTAGACCTAAATTCTTAGCCCTTTCTTAAGGATTGGCAATCATAATATTCCTTTGTCCTTTTGTGCAAATGAGATTTTAAGATTTCAAAGAAGCAATACTTTTATTACAGTTTCTCAAAGCACTCTGTAGTATATATATATATATATACCCTAGAGGCCCGGTGCATGTATTCGTGCACGGGTGGGGTCTCTCAGCCTGGCCAGCAATCAAGGCCTATCGGGGGAGCCAGCCGGCTGGGGGAAGGGACCCCGGGAGGTTGGCCAGCAGTGGGGAGGGCCGCAGGAGGTTGGCTGTGGAAGCACACTGATCACCAGGGGGCAGTTCCTGCATTGAGCATCTGCCCCCTGGTAGTCAGTGTGCATCATAGCAACTGGTCAACTGGTCATTCCAGTCGTTCGGTCATAACCATTGCTTAGGCTTTTATATATTTATATATATAGATAGATAGATAGATAGATATATCACCTAGTTTGCATTTCCTTAATCAAGTGTATTATCTGGCATAATAGGTTTGGGATTTTTTTTTTTTTTTGGCCTGACTTCTATTGATTCAGAAATCAGAAATATAAACACTAATCCACAGGGAAAATAAGTCTTGGTACAGTGGAAAACTAAGCCTGTGTGTCTGATTCTTTTTTCTGCATGTCTTTTATAAGATAATATAATTCTCCATGTTTTATAAGACTACTTTGCATCTACTAGGTGCAAATAAATGTTTAAGAATGAAGAGTTTATGTATCCAGAATATAGTTTACTTCATTATCCACTGTTTCATTAAATACTATTTATGAGGCATCTAATATGTGCCAAAGTTGCAGTAGATGGTAGAGACTCTTTGTTAAAAAGAGCACAAAAGTGACCTGTTAGTTTCTACTTCAGTTGGTAAAAGCGGAATATAAACAAATACAAGATTAACAAATGAGACAATTTCAGCTGATGAAAAATTTATGAAGGCAACAAATATGGAAAATATACAAGAAAATAATCAGGGCTTGTACTCTATATCTGTATTTTCATTTAACAAATTAAAAATAACTTTACTGTTCTTATTCTATAGAGAAGGAAAATAATTGTAACGGGATAAATCAGAAAGAGTTCATCGAAATTGCTTACAATTGAATTTATTGAAACTGGCACACCCTCAATGGTTTGCATTACAAAATGTAATTTGGTGGTGCTCTTTGAATATTGCTTGATATTAATAAATAATAATTCACTTTGCATTATAAATATTAAAAAGGAAGCTAGTGACTTCTCCATGCAGAGTGAGGTTAATAATTTTACATGGGTTGCATCAGCAATGTTAGTTCAATCACCAAGAATCTCTTAAATTTTGTATGCTTTTCTCTTCTATTGATATACCAATAGAGGCAACTCACCATTTTAAATCATGAAGTGTGGATTAAAGTACTAGCAACTTGGTATCATCCTCTAGATATTGATAATATAGAACTAGCTAATAGTTGCCCAGATTATGCTGTCTGAAAAGTATCGCTGAAAATATTAAATTCTAACTAAAGTTGCAAAAATATGGTGGCAGGGTTCATCAATTTAAAGAGAAGGAAATGGTTATATGGTAAGCAAAATTCAAAATCCTCAATAGATTTTTTAAGTATCTTTTTTTTAAGATAGGCTTCATACATAAAGTAAGTTGCTAGAGAATCTGGCATCTCATTCTCCATGGACATCTTAGGACTCTGATAATACAAAACAGGGCAAAGGCAAAACTGGGATTTATTTCTAAAGGATTTGTGCAGAATTCACATTAGTAAAAAATAATTTCTATTCCATTACTTCCAAATCACACATATTATGGGGATCAGCTCTCAAAAAATAAACTATAAATCTGAGACGGGCTCTGACCACATTATAACTATAGAAATAACTAAACCCATGTCTTGGGATCATCCTCTTCTTTCTTATTGAATTCAAGATTACCTTGGATGTTTTCCTCTGGTTCAATTTATAGACACTGAATATATTTAGGAGAGAATATTCTATAACTAATGGTACTGGAAGCAGCGAGAAAGAGGAAGAGAGAGGTAGAGGGAGAAATAGAGGTAAAGGGAGAAGTAGAGAGAGGGGAGAGAGAGAGAAAAGAGAGAAAGGAAACAAAACTCTGTTATTCTTAAGATTATTTTAGAATCCATTCCAATCTTGCTTTTCTGTGTCTCTGATCAAGGTTTTCTTGGACAATATAGGAATTTCCCCAGATGGGAACTATGCCTAAGCGGCCAGTGTTGTTTTCAGTTATTAAGATTATAAGACTGTAATTTAAACTTTGAAAAAAAAAGTTTGTTTCCTAAGTGTTAAAACTTGAATTTATCTTTGTGTCAGTTCCCTTTGGACAGTGAAAGATAAATCAATCATTAGAACCTTGTGAGTTAGGCAAGAACTTAATGTGGGGAAGCAACTGAAAGGAAGAATTTATGGATCAGACATTTAAGTGTTATATTGAGTAAGGTAGATTTACTGTTTATTGTAACAGATTTATACTTTCCTGCATAGGCTTCACTTAGATTAATGTGTGTGTGTGTGTGTGTGTGTGTGTGTGTGTGTGTGTGTGTGTGTGTGTTTTCCTAAGCAAACATTTAGACTAGCCTATGGCTTATTTAGTCAAAGTCGGGCATGCTTTTGTTCAGACAGTCCCTGGGGGATCTGGAATGCAGACCCTTAAAGCTGCAGGACCTCCAGTCCAGCTATGCTCTTCACCTTCTATCATAAGAGCGTTGATGAGGACAACCAGGACTAGGGATGCAGAACACAACCTAACCCAGAATGATGATGCAGTAGGCTCAGAGGACACTGCTGCTATTATTTTTGGCTGAGTTTCTTAGATCATGGGGAAATGTACTATGTTAAATATTACTGTTAACTTTTGCAAAACCATACCCATGCTGCTATGCGCAGCTGTGTAAACTGTGCTCTGCAAACAAAACAAAACAAAACAAAACAAAACAAAACAAAACAAAACACTGTCTGGGCTCAGAGAGAAGTGGAAATTCATCTTGGTGCAGCACTGGCTCCCATCTGAGGAAGGAGCATCCTTGTCTTCATTGCTTGTTTGGTTTGTTTGCCACTGAGCTGTGGACCCTGTGGATGTGGTTCTTGCGGGGGGGGGGGGGCACCATTTTCTATTTGCCTGAACAAGGCGCCTTTTTCAAATTCAAAATCTGGCTCTAGATATACTTATAGAAGCCCTGACTGCAGTCCTGTGGATGGGAGTCTTTAAAAGGCTAGATTTATCCACTGCGAATTATCTGGGAAATTATCCAGAAATCTAAGATTCAGCAGACCAGATTTCAACTAAAGTGAGGGAACTTCATTTATAAAATTTGGAGTCATTTTTTTTTTCTGGATTCTGTCACATGGCAATGTATAGACCTCTCCAATGCCACATGGTTGTGACATAGGAGCAAGGCAGGGATCTCTGAAAGCAGAAATTCTGCAGCAGTTATAAGCTATAATGACTTCCCTCCTGAATTCTAAACCTTTAGAAAAGCCTTGGCAACTGTGATGACTGAAATTGACTGTGAGGAATTAAGGAGACTGCATATCCCTTGCCAGAGATGTAGTTAAAAGAATAGAGCAGTATTCTCTTCCCCTATTATGAATAGTGAGGACACCTTTACTTATGGGAAGGGCACCATTCGCATTAAGCACAGAGGTCTGGTAGGGCACGGAAGGTTTTTTTCTTCTTAAAGAATATAAACATATTTATGCCAGGTGATTGCTCTGGAAGTTATATTTTAGAAAATAATGTGAAAAAATATTCATAATAGCTTTGGATACGTTTTTCTAAAATTAATGTTTACTAGCTGAAATTAGTGCTGGTTTTACAACGTTTTTTTCTATCAAAGTATTCAATTCCTTTTTTGTGAGGAGGAATTGTGGTATATACTCAAATGATACAAATACTTTTTTCTTTTTTGAGGTTTAGCTGGGAAAGGATCACCAAGAAAACATGTGATAATCTCAAAAGAAGAGTGAGGAGTTTTAGATACAAACACATAACTGAATTTGACAAATAATCAAGTAGAAGGCATTTGGATGATGGATTTTATATAAACTTTATATATGTAAAAAGTCATGTGAAAATAAAAATAAGTTGTAATAATTTCCTGTAGTGGCTCTGGTTTTTGTCTGCCTTTTATGTACATTTTTATTCTTCTAGTTTTATTAATAAACCTTGTTCTGTATAGCATAAGGAATATAGTAAAAATACTGTAGTAACTATGTATGGTGCCAGGTAGATACTTGAAATATTGGGGTATCACTTTGGAAAGTATATTATTACCTAACCACTATGTTGTGCCCGTGAAATTAATACAAAATAGTGTTGAGTGTCAACTGCAATTTAAAAATAAAATTAAAAACACACACCTTGTTCTTCGGAATACAAAAATGAATTTATAACTCTGTCAAGCTAATCACAACCAACCTATTTTTCCATGGTGAATGGTTCAGGGAAGTATATACACTCAAGCAGGGGCCTCTCAGAGGCCTGGTATGATATTATATTATGGTCCCAGGGAAAAATGCTGACTGTCTTTCCAAGGGATTGCTATCCTGGAATCTTGTAGGAAAAGGTGAGCATGACTCTTTTTTAAAAAAAATTTCTTTATTGATTAAGGTATCACATATTTGTCCTCATCCCCCCATTCCCATCCCACACCCCTCCCCACACATGCCCCCACCCCCCTGTTGTCCTTAACCGCTGGTTAGGTGAGCATGACTCTTATCTCTACCACATTGATGAAGCTTAACTCCAGCCAGGGAAACTAAGATCTGCACACTGAGAGAAGCTAAGAGGTGGTTGGAGAGATAGGAAGCATGCAGTACCCCATAGGAGGTCTGTGCTTAAGAAACATTGAAGCATGCTGAAGCCGGTTTGGCTCAGTGGATAGAGCGTCGGTCTGTGGACTGAAAGGTGCCAGGTTTGATTCTGGTCAAGGGCATGTACATTGGTTGCGGGCACATCCCTGGTAGGGGGTGTGCAAGAGGCAGCTGGTCGATGTTTCTCTCTCTTCGATGTTTCTAGCTCTCTGTCCTTCTCCTTTCCTCTCTGTAAAAAGTCAATAAAATATATTTATTAAAAAAAAAGAAAAGAAACATTGAAGCCAACTTTAACTTGGAGAGAAGATGTTAGAGAAACCATTTGCTGTTCCTGTAGCTCTGTTTTCCAGGCAGATAAATCAGTGAAGTAGGGGTGCCTTGTATGAATGTTGAGTAACTGTCTGTGACTGTCAAGAATGTAATACAGCTATACAACTCACTCATTCACTCAATGACTATTTTTATTGAGATATAATTGACATAAATCCTTGTGTAAGTTTAAGGTGCAAACCATGTTCATTTGAAACACTGATTATTGCAATATGTATATATGTATGTGTATGTGTGTGTGTGTGTGTGTATATATATATATATATATATATATATATATATATATATATATATTGCAATTATGTAATATGTTATTGTTAACTATAATCACAGAAGCATTAGATCCCCTGAACTTGTTCCTCTTTAAATGCAAGTTTATATCCTTTGACCAATGTTTCCACAATTTCCCTGCTCCCAGCCTCTGAGTCTCTGGTAACCACCGTTCTACTCTACTCTGTTTCTATGAGTTTGGCTTTTACAGGTACAACAGATAAGTGATGCCACACAGTATTTTTCTTTGTATGACTTATTAAACTTAGTGTAATGCCCTCAAGGTCTATTCATGTTGTTCAAAATCTATAATAATAAAAGCATAATATGCTAATTAGACAAAACAGCTGAACGTCTTTCTGGAAGTCATTCCAGAAGTCCTTCCTGGACAAAGCCACGGTGGCAGGGGTTGAGGCAGAGGCAGTTAGGGGTGATCAGGCAGGCAAGCAGTTAGGGGCAATCAGGCAGGTAGGCAGAGTGGTTAGGGGTGATCAGGCAAGCAGGTGAGCAGTTAGGGGCAATCAGGCAGGCAGGCAGAGTGGTTAAGGGTGATCAGGCAGGCAGGCAGGCAGGCAGAGTGTTTAAGGACAATCAAGCAGGCAGGCAGAGAGGTTAGAGACAATAAGGCAGGCAGGCAAGTGGTTAGGAGTCAGTACTCCTGGATTGCGAGAGGATGCAGGCCGGGCTGAGGGACCTCTCCACCCCTCCATGGACGAATTTTTGCACCGGGCCTCTAGTATATATATAAGGATCTTATTTATTTGTTAATATGTTGACTAGCTGTTAGTTTGTTTCCAAATCTTGAATATTGTGAATAATGCTACAATAAACATGGAAATGCAGATAACTTTCCAATATTGTGTTTTCATTCCTTAGGATATATATCCAGTGGTGGAATTTCTGGATCATATGTTAGTTCAATTTTTAATTTTTTGAGAAATCTCCACTGTTCTTCATAGTGACTGAACAAATTTAAATACCTATCAACAATGCACACAAATGTATCTCTTGTATCCTCACTAATACATTTCTTGTCTTCCTGATGATAGCCATTTAAACAGGCGTGAGATAAAAATCTCATTGTGGTATTGATTTGCATTTCCCTGATGATTAGTGATATTGAGCATCTTTTCATGTACCTGTTGGCCATTTAGATTTATATGTCTTCTTTGGAAATCTATTCAGTTTCCCTGGCCATTTTTTAGTTAGATTTGTTGTTGTTGTTGTTGTTTTTGAGTTGTATGAGTTATTTATATATTTAGGATATTAACCACATATTCAATTTAAAAATATCTTTCAAATATTTCTCCATTTCATAGGTTGCCTTTTCATTTTATTGTTTATTTTACTGTGCAGAAAATTCTTAGTTTGATGAAATCCCACTTGTTGATTTTTGTTTTGTTCTGAAAAACTAGTTGCCAAAGTCAGTGTAAAGGAGATTTCCCCTATGTATTCTTCTGGAAATTTAATGGTTTCAGGCCCTACTTTTAAATCTATAATCTACTTCCAATTATTTTTGGTGAGTGCTATAAGATAGGTATTTAATTTTATTTCTCTACATGTGTTCTCAGTACCAGATTATCTTTTCTTCATTGAGTACACTTGGCTCTTTTGTCAAAGATTAGTTGAGTATATATGCAGGGTCTTATTTCTGCATCCACTTTTTCTGTTTCATTGGTCTATGAGTCTATTATTATTTCAGAACCATACTGTTTTGATTATTTTAGCTTTGTAATATAGTCTTAAATAATTAACTATAATGCCTTCAGCTGGTTCTTTATTTTTTCCAGATTTCTTTTGCTTTTAGGGTCTTCTGCGGTTCCACACTACTTTTAGGATATTTTTTTTCTATTTCTTTGAAAAATGTCATTGGAATTTTAGTTGTATTTCCATTGAATCTATGGATGGCTTATGGTATTATTGACAAGTTAACAATGTAAATTCTCAGCACACATATACACACACACACACACACACACACACACACAAGATATCTTTCCATTGTGTTTTTTCCATTTTTTTAATGAAAGTTTTACAGTTTACATTGTATAGATCTTTCACTTATTTGATTAAATCTATTACTAAACATTTTATTTTTTATGCTGTGAATGAGATTGTTGTTTTTTCATTTCTTTTTCACATATTTCATTGTTAGTATACCACTGAATTTGTTGATCAGTTCCAACATTTTTTGGTTGAGTCTTATGCCATCATACTTCTGACTATTTCTTAATAGTCCCCAATAACTACTTTTAAATAACTACTGTGAATCAGCTCCTTCCTAGTGATGCAAATCCAGCAATGAAAAATAGAGATAGATCTTTTGTGAGACTTACTTTCCAGTGCAATTTTTATAATTAAAACTAACAAATAAGTAGAAAATTTCAAATTAGTGCAAAAAAAAAAAAAGAAAGAAAGAAAGCTAACAAGATAATGGGTTTTAACTGGGATGGCTATGTAATAAAAGTGTCATTTAGCTAGATTGTTCAGGAAAAATTCTTCTACAGAAGAGACATTTGCTATGAGACCTGAATGATATAAGAAATCGATCATGTGATAATCTTTGGCAGAAGAATAGAGAAGAAAGATCCAGGAATTTAAATAAAAGAGTATACTAGACTTGGGTTGACTTCATAGTAATTATTAAGGGAATTACTTACCCATGCTGATTCTTGGTACCCTACTTTTGAATATTCTGAAAAAATACATCTGAAAACATGAGAATCATTTATACATAATTTCCACTGTCCTAATTTTTTGGTGGATCTGCAAAAATCATACTGACAGGGCATTCAAAGGTGAGCCTTCTTTCTTATATAACTAAGATCAATTGGGTAATTAGGGGGGAAATATGGAAGGATGAAAAAACAGTACCACCTTCATATTACCTTTATTAAATATAAATAATTAGAACCAATCATCAATGGAGCTGACTCCTTAATTTATTCCAAAATAAATACTGCAGTCCTACAACTTTTCACACATACCTAAGAACATAAAATATTTAGAAAATTTTATCCCAGCAAATTTGGAAGATAGAGTCAATCTTAAATACCTTTTCTTACAAAGATTTAGAGTTCTTTTGAGAGATAGAAAAAGAAAGCTATAGCCATCATTCAGATCAAGCCTGGACCATTAAAATGCCTGTCACCCTAATGATAAAAGCAAAGATGAATGCAAACTGCTTTTGAAGTTGAGAAGCTATTGGTAAGCAAATCGACAGTATATTTAGATACTTGATATTTCAAAAGTCAAAAACTTTCTTAGAGAATATATAAACTCATGTTTCCATTAATGGAACCAAGAGCACTTACCTTAAATCATTTCTGATGAATTTAAATGCTAACTTATAAAACAAACACAGCAATATAAATGGTATCAAGAGCTTCTTGTGAAAGTATCTTACTTGGTTCATTTATTTAGATTGATATGAATAGTATTTCCATCTCATACTCTTCCCAATTTACACCTATGTCCTGTTACATTATCCTATATAATAAAAGCGTAATATGCTGTGTCCAACCAAATCAGTCGACCGCTCAACCAGTCGCTATGACGCACACTGAGCACCAGGAGGCAGACGCTCCATCCAGTAGTTTAGCTTGCTGCTGGGGTCCAGCCGATAGGGACTGGGCGAGAGGGCCCGACACTCCCTGGAGCCCTCCCACGGCCCCTCCCTGGCAGGCCCCAATTGAAGCCAGCTGGCCAACCTCCCTCGGTCTCCCCCTGGCCAGCCAGCCGCCATCGGCCCTGATTGGGACTGGGCAAGACGGCCCCAATCGGCCCTGATCGCCTGACAGGACAAGGGGCCCCTCGGGACTCTAGTACAGATATAACTACAAGTTATAACATGGACTGGGTACCTGGTGGATCTAATATACCTCAGTGAACCAGGCAGTAAGTGCTCAAATGCAGATGAGGCAAGGGTTACATGGTGCAGAGAGGACACCATCACACGTGAAGCTGAAAGTTAGTTCTACTCTGACCCTTTCAATAACCAATTGAAGTCCCAAGTGGGATATGTATTTTGTGCCTGGTGAGTTTGATGATATAAAAAGTATAATGTCTGCTCTGGTAAGAGGGGTCAATTGTTGCTGGAGGTGAGCATATAAACTGCCTGCACTTTTGTATGAAGAGGATGCCTTTGGAGTAAATTCAAAAGCCAAAATCTATGAACCATTTGTCTAGGTTCTTTGTCCTAGGAACTCAATGTCAGGTCCTCGCCATAAAAATGCTGCACTTGAAGAATGCCGCTCCACAAATAAACTTCAACCTTGAGAGGCAGTGGCTTGGGGGAAATACATGAAATTCTGAACTAAAAGGACCTGGGTTAGTGTCCTGGGTAGGATCCGCTCCAGGTGCATGCGGCGTTCACACAGGGAACCAGACCTGGGAGTGAATGCTCTTCGGTAGCTGTTTTGAAATTCTTAATAATTTTATCTTTGAATTTGTGTTTTATAAGTGAAGCTTATGGAACAATGGAGGATGTGTGCATTAGGGACTTATAGACTGGGATGACACGTACCCTGCCTCCCACCTCTCCCACCTTCTTGCATCCCCTAGTGCAGTGATGGGCAACCTTTTGAGCTTGGTGTGTCAAACTTCGCCAAAAAAACTGAGCATAACTCGGGTAGTGTGTCACTTTGAGGAAAAAAACATCATTTCGCAAATGTTTCATCCTCAGGAGCAGCAAATGTTTCATCCTCGGCATGCGGCCGCCTCAGCGGCCACGTGTCATCAGAAATGGCTACGCGTGTCAGTGCTGACACGCGTGTCATAGGTTCGCCATCACTGCCCTAGTGGCTTCTCTGCCACCTGCACTCACCGAGCAACTGCTGCCAACCTCTGCCCATGGCAGGGAAGGGTGGGGAGTGGGACAGTGAATCCAGGCATACCTCCCACTCACACTTGGGGCGGGACTCAAAGCACCCTCAAGAGTCTCCTGCATTGGTCCCACAATTCCTACCATCCCATGCTGAAAGGACCCTGAAATAAAAAAACACCATGAAAGCTAGAGAGACAGACTGTGGAACAAAGGAAAAATCCTTTTTCCTGATTTTTTGAACAAGGAGCCTTGCATTTGCATTTTCCATTGAGTCCCTCAAATTATGTA